>NC_091977.1:411960396-413160396 GCF_044704955.1 Pristiophorus japonicus
CCCTTCCCTTCTCTTTCTCCCCCCCCCTTCCCTTCTCTTCCTCCCCCCCCTTCCCTTCTCTTCCTCCCCCCCCTTCCCTTCTCTTCCTCCCCCCCCTTCCCTTCTCTTCCTCCCCCCGTGTCTCTCTCCCTCTCCCCCCCCCCGTCCACCCCGTGTCTCTCTCCCTCCCCCCCCCCGTCCACCCCGTGTCTCTCTCCCTCCCCCCCCCCCGTCCACCCCGTGTCTCTCTCCCTCCTCCCCCCCCGTGTCTCTCTCCCTCCTCCCCCCCCGTGTCTCTCTCCCTCCTCCCCCCCCGTCCACCCCGTGTCTCTCTCCGCTGCTCGCAGGTCCCATGTCTCTCTCCCCACCGCTTCTCTCCTCCTGAGCAACAACGTGGCCAGTCTATTGCGGGGCCCCATTTCTGGTTCCGGTTTTGGGCGGGAGGCCTCGGGGGCGGAGTCCAAAGAATGCAGGCGCAGAAGGACAGAAAAAGGACAGTACAAATAGTTACTCTGGTAATGCAATGGCAGATCCGGCACTTGGGAAACTGACACGGAGGCGAGTTCAGAGTGGAATCCCGCCTACTGTCAATCTTTTAGATTTTGACAGGGGACCCGCCTGCAATCCTGCCCTCTGAACACCGGCAAAATCCAGGCCGTTAACTCTGTTTCTCTCAACACAGGTGCTGCCTGACCTGCTGACTATTTCCAGCATTTTCTGCTTTTATTTCAGATTTCCAGCATTCACAGTATTTTGCTTCATTAAACGTTTTTAATTAACAAAAATATGAAACAAAAAAGTTAGTAATCATGACGCTGATATTTACTGGGCTGAGATTTCCAAGCCGGGGTAGGGTGGGCTAGTGGGGGAAAGACTTCCATTCGGGGCTGGGTTTCCCCGAACGTCGTGGAATTTTAACTCCATGCGTATGTTTTTTTTTAAGCAGGCTCCCCGCCCAGCAGCCAACCTGTTCGACAGGCCTGGCTCCCTGTCGGGTGGGGAACACTCCATAAGAGGCCGCAACTAGAAGCAGGCGGGTTTGAGATTTTTAAATGTTTAACATCCCACCCCACACAAACCCATCTGTTTTTGGTGGTTAAAATTACCCTATCTATCTGTTAAAATTGCTTTAATATTTATTTTGCTAATGTTCCCTCATCATTGAAACAAACATTTTATTTTCTGTTTGTTCAAATTAGAGTTAAAAAATGTAGTAGTGTTGCAGTCTGATCTACACACATTTCTCCCAGTTTCATCACATCTCAGAAATGTTTACCTTCATTTTATAGCTTGGAATGTTGGAAGCTGGTTGCAGTAAAATTGCTCACTATTGATTCACTTTTATACTACATACACAAATTACATTTAACATGCAGTTTTGCACTTTTTATATTAGCTCTTATGTCCTTAAAATTAAACTGTGGGATAATAGCATATGATATGAAATTCTTCAGCTATTTTAATTGAGGTATTAACTGATTAACGGGCAAGTGGTAGTAGTTACCTAGCAACAAACTCTGATCTCCGTTTGACAGTAGTGCTTGTTTAAAGTGGAAGTGAGGATGCAACTCTCAAGTGGTTCTCCCCGATTTCAGTTACTGTTCATTACTTCTTTGGGGATTCTCTGACACCAGAATTGTGGATGTATTCACTGGTCCCACATTCCTTATGAGGAACTATGATCAAAGGGAGATCTGGTTACAGGATCAGTGCTAGTGTTACAGCCCAATTTCTAATTAATGCTCCTTTGTGCATAGCGTTCTGCGCATGCGTGCCGGTTTGGTACTGCACGTGCGCACTCAATCCGGTTGCGCATACTCAGACAAAACAGCGCAGTGGCTCTGGCCCACGCTTTCCTTGGCTCCATGTGGAGAAGGTCAGCGGATAGGATGTTTGGGGTGGGGGAAGCAGTAAATGAAGGATGGAGTGAGAGGAGAGGAAATCGAAGGGGAGGGAGGAGAGGGCATTGAAGGGGAGAGGAGATCGAAGCGGGGGAAGAGAAGGGCTGTGCAGGGCAAAAACAAAATTAGAGGGAACATTGATTCTGTGTTGGTCCTACTACATGCATAACATTACATTTGTGTGTTACTTGCCGGACTCGACTATTCCAGCCTCCCATCTTCCACCCTCCATGCCCTTGAACTCATCCAAAACTCTGATGCACACCTAACAAGCAGCAAGTCCCGTTCACCCATCACTCCTGTGCTGCTTGACCTACACTGGCTCATGTTCCACCAACACCTTAATTTAAAAATTCTCAGGTCTCTTCCCCCTGCCCCTCTCTATCTGAACTTGGCAGTGAGAGCGTTGTGAGTGTTCTCTTAACCTGGGATGAGGAGCCATGTTGGCTTTATTTTGTACTCCCAAGGGACAAATCAGAAATTTAGTGTTGCAAATAGACACGACCCCAGCTGAGAGTGCAGGATCAGTGAAATTCCCCTTTGTTTTTTCTTCCATGAATATGAATCTCAAACCCTGGATTTCTTCAGTAATTCCCAACAAAAGTCAGCTGTCTCAGTCTCACCACTCAACAAAATAACATGGTCTATTGCACTACTTTTATTTGTAGCTTTTTTATAGCATCAAGAAAAAAACTATTTAATAAAAAAAGTGGTTTGTAAAATTCCAGTTGAAAAAGCTTCAAAAGGTTAGTAATCAATCTTTAGAAACTCAAAAGTACTGATTTCTTTTCATTAACAAGAGTGGAAAGAGGTATTTGATTATAATTCCATTTAGCTATTCTAATCCTGTACAAATCATTGGTGCAATTTTGACACATTACTGTGATGGGAAGGGTTCAAAGTGTAACAAGGATCATTTTAGGACTTGGCAGATTTGCAACTGGGTTTTCGCATCGATTTGACTCTCTGCGGCGAAAACTCGGTCGCAAAGCCCGGGCCGGATCCTCGGGTACCTGTTCGCGGCGAGTACTGCTTTCAAGTACTGCTGGGGCGAGCTGCACCAATGTGCAATGACTCGGATTGCATTTGCATCTGAGTTTCGGCTCTCTCCCGACCTGAATACCGCGCTCAGAATATCGACAGATCAAACCTGTCGGTGCAGCCCTGCCAGCAGTGGTAAGTATGGAAACTTGCAAAAAAGGTAAGTTAAAGTTTTTATGTTTTAATGTATTTTCAGCGATTCGATAGATAAGGGTCTTGTAAATGTTTTTGGAATGTTTTTTTTTGTTTTTCCCCCTCCCAAGGCCTCTCTCGCAGCGCGCCCGGCCCCGGACTAAAGTTGCCAAAACTCGTGGTTTGCGCCGTGAATGCTTGTGCACCGTCTCCCTTACCCCCTGGTGCTGATGTAAAGGCTGAAAGTTCAGGCTAAAAATGGTAGCGCAGCACAATGGTAAGTTTCACGTATTGCTACCGTTTTCGCTGAAAAACCCCGAAAGCCAAAAATTCGATCCAAGGCTCTAAGTTTTGAAGTTAGAGATACAGAGGTAAATTTGTTTTTACCTGAAAAAAAAATTGAAGGGCCTGGTGAAATAGATGTAAGCAAGCTATTTGTTTTGGACTAGAACAAAAGTAAAGGATAAGCACTCTAAAATTCCTGGATGTGCGAGGGCTTACCAGGGCATATACTGAATAGGGGAGTCTAGGGAGAAACCCAATTCTGTCAGGTCTCTGCCCTATTCTGCCGCAATCTAAAATGCGAGCGGGAGGGGTCGCTTCTGTCTTTGAAAGAGGTGGGACTACCATGATGGTGTTAGCTCCTGGGTTTGAAACTCTTTTAGAGTCTACCTGCAAAACATAAAACATTAAACCGTGCCACCTGACCTGGGTGACACACCAGACATTTACAAGGCCCTTTTTTTTCCTTTTTTTTTTGTGTTTTTCTTTTTTTTTGGGCACTAAAATCACAATTTTCCCAGTGCCCCCTATAAAAGGGAAGGGGACACTAAAAGCACCGGCAATTAAAACAAATTAAACTTTAAAACGTAAAATCAAATTAAAATTTGGTTGCCGGGCGTGATGATGCACTCCAGTCCCTCCGGTGCCCACCTCTCGCGGAAGGCCGCGAAAGTACCGGTGGACACCGCGTGCTCCATCTCCAAGGACATCCTGGACCGGATGTAAGAGTGGAAGAGAGGCAGGCAGTCAGGTTGAATGACCCCCTCGACCGCCCGCTGCCTGGACCGGCTGATGGCACCCTTGGCCGTGCCCAGGAGCAGTCCTACGAGGAGGCCTTCGGACCTACCCGCTCCCCTCCGCACAGGGTGCCCAAAGATCAGGAGAGTGGGACTGAAGTGCAGCCAGAATTTCAGGAGCAGCCCCTTCATATAATGGGAACAGGTCCTGGGTTTGAATAGCAGCCAGTTGGGATTCAGGTGCCCTAGAATTTCCTTGAGATGGCTCTGCAACTGACTCAGTCACATGTGCTGCTGCTGTGACTGGCATGTCCTGTCTGCTTTCTGCCACATTTATGCAGGATTAGTGGATAGGCCAGACACTTCTACAGCATGTTTTGTAATATATATGTTGCATTGCTCTCTTCATCTGATTCCCCCAACAGTTTTAAGCTGGACAAAATAACTAGTAGATTGGAGCCCAAAATCTCTATAGCAGCAGCAATCTGAGCAGCCATGAGATCAGCATTTTAAAAATACGTAGGACTGAGGCCACCAGCATCTGATGCAGCGTTCTTGCTGATATCTCCTGCTCCGGCCTTCAGTGTGATTGCTCCTGCCTAACACACAATGGTCCTGGCTCCCGATGCAGCTTTTGTGGTCAATATTTGACAGCCCCCTACCCGTTTATATTGGCCCAGCTCTGCTTGCTTTTACATATTAACACATTTATTTTTGTGTGGGGCAACACATTTGTGTTCATATGGTGTTCAGGGCTTGCTTTCCTGCATCCATCCTCCCTCTTCCCCTCTTTATTCTGTCCTCCGTCTCTGCTTTTCCTTTCCCTTCTTCAGCAAGGATTTGTTAAGGGAAGGTCGTGCCTGACTAACCTGATTGAATTTTTTGAGCAGGTAACAAAGAGGGTTAATGAGGGCAGTGCGTATGATGTGTATATGGATTTTAGCAAGGCTTTTGATAAGATCCTACATTGCAGACTGGTCACAAAAGTAAAAGCCCATGGGATCAAAGGGAAAGTGGCAAGTTGGATCCAAAATTGGCTCAGAGACAGGAAGCAATGGTTGATGGGTGTTTTTGTGATTGGAGGCTGTTCTAAGTGGGGTCCCGCAGGGCTCGGTACTAGGTCCCTTTCTTTTTGTGGTATATATCAATGGTTTAGATGTGAATGTAGGGGGTAATCATTAAGAAGTTTGCAGATGATACAAAAATTGGCTGTGTGGTTGATAATGAAGAAGAAAGCTGTAGATTGCAGGAAGATATCATGTTTGACAAATTTACTGGAATCCTTTGAGGATGTAACGAGCAGGGTGGATACAGGGTAACCAGTGGATGTGGTGTATTCGGATTTCCAGAAGGCATTCGATAAGGTGCCACATAAAAGGTTACTGCACAAGATAAAAGTTCACGGCGGTAATATATTTGCATGGATAGAGGATTGGCTAACTAACAGAAAACAGAGTCGGGATAACTGGGTCATTTTCCGGTTGGCAAACAGTGACTAGTGGGGTGCCGCAGGGATCGGTGCTGGGTCCTCAACTATTTGCAATCTATACTAATGACTTGGATAAAGGGACTGAGTGTAATGTAGCCACGTTTTCTGATGATACAAAGATGAGTGGGAAAGTAAATTGTGAGGAGGACATAAAAAATCTGCAAAGGGATATAGACAGGCTAAGTGAGTGGGAAAACATTTGGCAGATGGAGTATAATGTGGGAAAGCACTTTGGCAGAAAAAAATAGAAAAGTAAATTACAATTTAAATGGAGAAAAATTGCAAAGTGCTGCAGTACAGAGAGACCTGGGGATCCTTGTGCATGAAACACAAAAATTTAGTATGCAGGTACAGCAAGTAATCAGGAAAGCAAATGGAATGTTGGCCTGTATTGCAAGAGGGATAGAGTATAAAAGCAGAGAAGTCCTGCTACAACTGTACAGAGTATTGGTGAGGCCACATCTAGAGTACTGCGTACAGTTTTGGTCTCCGTATTTAAGGAAGGAGATACTTGCATTGGAGGCTGTTCAGAGAAGGTTCACTAGGTTGATTCCAGAGATGAGAGGGTTGACTGATGAAGATAGGTTGAGTAGGTTGGGCCTATACACATTGGAGTTCAGAAGAATGAGAGGTGATCTTATCGAAATGTAAAAGATAATGAGGGGGCTCGACAAGGTGGATGCAGAGAGGATATTTCCACATAGGGGAAATTAAAACTAGGGGACACAGTCTCAGAATAAGGGGCCGCCCATTTAAAACTGAGATGAGGAGGAATTTCTTCTCTGAGGGTTGTAAATTTGTGGAATTTGCTGTCTCAGAGCTGTGGAAGCTGGGTCATTGAATAAATTTAAGGCGGAGATAGACAGATTTTTGAGCGATAAGGGTTATGGGAAGCAGGCAGGGAAGTGGAGCTGAGTCCATGATCAGATCAGCCATGAACTTATTAAATAGCAGAGCAAGCTCGAGTGGCCAGGTGTCCTACTCGTGCTCCTATTATGTTCTTATGTTAACTGATCAGGTGGGCAGAACAGTGGCAAATGGAATTCAATCCAGAGAAGTGTGAGGTAATGCGTTTAGGGAGGGTGAACAAGGCAAGGGAATACACATTAAATGGTCGGACACAAGTGTAGAGGAACAAAGGGACCTTGGTGTGCATGTCCACAGATCCCTGAAGGTAGCAGGCCTGTAGATAAGATAATTAAGAAGGCATACAGAATACTTGCCTTTATTAGCTGAGACATAGAGTACAAGAGCAGGGAGGTTATGTTTGAACTGTATAAAACACTAGTTAGGCCACAGCTGGAGTATTGTGTACAGTTTTGGTCACCACATTACAAGGAATATATGATTGCACTGGAGAAGGTACAGAGGAGATTTATGAGGATGTTACCTGGACTGGAGAATTTTAGCTATCATGGGTCGGCTGGATTTGTTTTTTTGGAAGAGAGGAGGCTGAGGGGTGACCTTATTGAGGTATATAAAATTATGAGGGGCCTAGATAGAGTGGATAGGAAGGACCTATTTCTCTTAGCAGAGGGGTCAACAACGAGGAGGCATAGATTTAAAGTAACAGGTAGGAAGTTTAGAGGGGATATGAGGGGAAATATTTTCACCCAGTGGGTGGTGGGAGTCTGAAACTCACTGCCTGAAAAGGTGGTAGAGGCAGAAACCCTCACCACATTTAAAAAGTACTTGGATGTGCACTTGAAGTGCAGTAACCTACAGGGTTATGGACCAAGAGCTAGAAAGTGGGATTAGGCTGGATAGCTCTTTGTCGGCCGGCATGGACACGATGGGACGAAATGTGCTATAAATACCTATGATTCTATGATTCTTCCTTTACACCCCGTCTTTTCTCACTCCTACTCTTTCCGCCTCTCTCCCTCCCTCCCTCTCTCTTCCTCCCCTGCCCCTTCACTGCTCCTGCCCCTCTCACCACCTTGCAGTTCTCCCTTGGCTCTGGCTCAGTTATGCACCATCCTTTTACTCAGCTTTACCTGAAGTCTACATTTGTTTTTGAATTCACGTGTGCAACACCACAGAAGATTGACTAGTAAGATGATAACCCTATGTCCGCATGGACTTCCTGTCAATTTGTTTCATTATAAATAAAGGATTAACCAAAAGATACATTTTAAGAATTACGTTTCACAAAAACATGATTAAATGTATCTGAATTTTCTTTTATTGCTGTCATTAAAGTCTTTTCTTGACGGGCTCAGTCTTTCCCAAAAGTCTGGGTTTGGACTTGATATTTGTCCAGAGCTATGAGTTGAACTTGTGTCGTGCAGTCTGAGGATGTGCACAGTGCAGAATTTCCTAGGCTGCATCAGTACCATTCAGTCAGCTGTAAAATTACATATTTTTCTTTAGCTTCTAGCAATTTCAGCTCAAAAGTAATTTTTAAGTGATTTGAATGAAAAGCTAGAGAACAAATTTCAGAAGTGTTAGAGTTAAAACTCATAGTGTTTTTATTAAAGGGCAGGGCTGTGTATGAGAGAAGAGAGGAATTATTGTTCTGAATGCACTAGAGACACAAATATATTAAAATAAATATTTTTGTCTGTTCTAGCCTAAACCCTGCCTGTAGCTTCCCTGGTCTCAGATGCCTCACCTCATACCTACCTCTCATTTAGTTGATAACAATCTTAGCTTCTAATATACTGTGAGTAATGCCATGGGAGATTGAATAGTTTTGATGTAAATTTTACTGTTACCAACTAGAACAGCAAGGCTTTAATATAGGGATCCGGATTTTATCCGGAAATAGTGAGGTGATTAGTGCTCATCGTTATTAAAGAGTAAATCAGACATCAACTTCTGACAACCACACATGCGCAGCTAAACGTGGAAATCAGGAAGTTGCTGTCCAAGTTGCCCTGCTCCTCCATATATAACAGTAACTTTTTCTTTCTGTCTCTTTTATCCCTCTCTTAGATCCATCTTTCATACCGCTCTTTATTTTGCTTTTCTGTACATGATTTGGTATTGAATTAACTATTATAACTTACACTTACTGTTTCAGACTCTGCGAGCCTCAGTAAGTAATCTGATTGGTTAAGGAGATATGCAGTTACTGGTGACACAAATCCAAGATCACCTGTAGAGGGCACTGCAATGAAATGGATTTCTAAACACAGCAAGTTTTAGTGCAAAAGCCCATAGAAAGTCCTTTTTTAAATTTATTCGCGGGTTTGGGAGGTGCTGTCGAAGAAGCCGTGGCGAGTTGCTGCAATGCATTTTGTAGACGATCCACACTGCAGCTATGTTGCACCGGTGGTTAAGGGATTGAATGTTTAAAGTGATGGATAGCGGGCTGCTTTGTCCTGGATGGTGTCGAGCTTCCTGAGTGTTGTTGGAGCTGCACTCATCCAGGCAAGTGGAGAGTATTCCATCACACTCCTGATGTGCCTAGTAAGTGGTGGAAAGGCTTTAGGGAATCAGAAGGTGAGTCACTCACTGCAGAATACCCAGCCTTTGACCTGTCCTTGGAGCCACAATATTTATGTAGCTGGTCCAGTTGTTTCTGGTCAATGGTGAACCCCAGGATGTTAATGGCGGGGAATTTGATGATGGTAATGACATTGAATGTCGAGGGGAGGTGGTGACTTGGAGATGGTCACTGCCTGGCACTTGTGTGGCGCAAATGTTACTTGCCACTTAGCCCAGCCCTAGATGTGGTCCAGACTGTTTCATTATTTGAGGAATTGCGAATGAAACTGAACATTCTGCAATCATCAGCAAAGATCCCTACTTCTGATCTTGTGGTAGAGGGAAAGTCATTGATGAAGTAGCTGAAGATGATTGGACCCAGGACACTGCCCTGAGGAGTTCCTGCAGCGATGTCCTGGGGATGAGATGATTGGCCTCCAACAACCACAACCTTCTTCCTTCGTTCCCTTCCTTCTCCTAGCCCACCGGGCGGGACATTATCTGAGGTTCCCACCTGCCCTAGCCCTAAACTCACATATTTCTCTAGTTTCTCTTTGATCACCCCCTCTTGACCACTCCACACTCATCTTGTCCATAAGACCCACTTCTTGCTCTCTTGACCCTATTCCCACTAAACTGCTGACATCCCAACTTCCTTTTTGGGCTCCCATGTTAGCCGACATTATTAACGGTTCTCTCTCCTTCAAATCTGCGGTCATCACACCTCTCCTCAAAAAAACAACCCTTGACCCCACTGTGCTTGCTAGCTATCGCCTCATCTCCAACCTCCCTTTCCTGTCCAAAGTACTTGAACGTGTTGTCGCCTCCAAAATCCGTGACCATCTTTCCCTGAATTCAATGTTTGAAACCCTTCAATCTGTGTTAGATCTCTTAATTTCCAATGAAATACGAACTCCGATTGTAGTTTTAATGTAACTTTATTCTGGCAGCAGCAACAAACTTCTGGCTTTAAGCCAGGCCTTTGTCCTTCTGAGACCACATGGCCAAAATGGCTGTACTTATACCTGGTTCAATTTACAGAAAAGAACTCGCCTTCTTTGACTTTATTGGCTCATTTGATAGTCTGTTAACCCTTAATTGGCTTGCTACCCAAGGTCCTAAAATGTCAAGTTGATTGATGACTTAATGCAATGTGGTCTGTGTTTTCTCAAAAACTGCAGCCAGGCTGCAGAGCTTGAATTCTCTATCAATCCCCCCCCTTTTGATTCTTTCACAAACTGAATCATAAAACATCAGGTATCACTGGTTAAACATTCTACAAAATAATTTCATACATGTTGATAGAGTTTCCTTCTAAAATTTGTTGATGTGTTTCGCCACATGTCCGAACTAGTAGCTTCCACACAAATTTACATCAACCCGAGTTCCATCGTGGCCACAATGGAAGTCTGGTTTTAGTAGGTTGATTAACCTTATTCCAATTTAATCCAAATCAATATCTTAATTCAACCAGTAAACAATCTTCCCTTAAGCATAACATACCCCTGTGCCACGTACAGACAGTCTGCTGGGACCTGCAAGGCGTCTCACCTGCGGGACAGTAGCTACAGCCACCTGGTTGCAACAACATTTAATCAACATAAACAAACAATATAAAAGTAAAATAATTACAACAAATAGAATTAAACCTTCCACCAATGAAGTTCCTATTGAACCTAGCCATTCAGTGGCTCTGCTCCACAAAGTGAATGATGGGGGTTGCTTAAGTTTTTCTACCTCCTTTTGGATATGTTCCGCTAAGTGGGTAATTTCTTCGGAGCTATCTGGGATATACGTGCAACACTCAGTTCCGAGTAGGGCGCAAGTACCTCCCTTTTCAGCCAGGATGTAATCAAGGGCCAGTCTATTCTGTCGGGCTACTGTGCGGATTGCTACCATTTCTGCTTTTATTTTAACTAGGGCCTCTGAGGTATCATTGGCTACCCGTTCCACAACGGATGCCATGTTAATGGATTCCCTTGCTAGTCTGGCGGTCCCATACCTGGGGATCAGAATGGCAAAGAACCTCTCTGTTTCTGTGATAACTCTCTTAGGACGGTGTAAATGTTCCTACAGTGACTTTATATGATACATATAAGGCACAATGTAGGCTAAATAGCAGGATCCCATCCAATTCTGGGGCAGTCAAGGGTAGGCCTTGTGGCCACACACCCAATAGGTGCCATTATAGGCAATGAAGGTTAGCTGTTTCTTTGTCAGCAACATTCCGGGGCCTGTCCAGGCTTTTCCATCTGTTTTATTCAGAATCCCCGTTACGTTAAAAATTCCCACATCGGCCCAGTTTGGACGGTTCCGTGGCTTGATTATATTATAATTACGGGAGCAGTTACTATACCCCATATTTTGGCCTCCTTTGATGTTTCTAATCAGACAGACCGATTCCCCTGGTCTTCCTATTCCCGTTGTATTAGTGATAACAAAAAATGGGGGCCGTCTGGAATTATTGTAGCACGGTTGCTATCCCCCTTCAAAGGTAGTCAGATTGTAACCTGCTGACTTCCATTTACGTGCCCAGTTTTCCGTATCCTGAAACACATTGCCTGTTTTGTTTTGATTAATTATCCACTCAGCCATTTCCGAGATATTCAAGGGAACTGGCCTCAAGGGAATCCCTCCCTTTGAGTGAATAGGAATATGCGCACATACCCAACAACTAGAAATGTTACCTTGTTTGGCATAAATGTATGGCATATATAAAAAGGTATTTACATGTAATTCCCTTGGTGCTCTACTATTTCCCTTTGGTGCAGAGGGCTGGCTAGTAAGAAGTAGGCCTATGCCTAGAATACCTACAATCAGTAATACAGTACATTTATACATTTTGGCAAAAAGTAATTGTCCTTATTAGATTTCAGCTTCAGTTACGGGTGCTCGTTTAACGTGTGAAGCGTGGATCCCAGGCTTTCTTTCCTTGGACTTTAACAGGTGCCTAGGTGGTCAATAACACTTGATAAGGTCCCTCCCACTTGGCACCCAAAGGTTCTTTATGCAACTTTTTCACATACACCCAGACTCCCGGGATGATGTCGTGTCCTCCTTCGGGTGGATTACCCCAAGCTGCCGATACCTGTCGGGAAACAGAACTAATAGCATTGGTTAGGTTCTGACAGTATGATAACAAAGTGTCACTCATTAAGTGAACATCAGCTTTCCGTAAATCAATAGTTCCTGGCAGCGATATGGGTCTTCCTGTTATAATTTCAAATGGGCTTAGACCTGCAGTTCTGTTCGGGGTTGCCCTAATGCTACATAGCACTATTGGTAGTGCCTGGGGCCATGGTGTTCCTTCTTGGTGATATTTGGCAAGCTGTTGTTTCAGAGTTCGATTCATTCGCTCTACTTGTCCTGATGATTGTGGATGATAAGGACAGTGTAAATCCCATGTAATGTTCCGTAACCAACAGACTTCTTGGCAGATAGCACCTGTGAAGTGTGTTCCCTGATCTGAGTCAATGCTACTCGGGACTCCCCATCGGGGAATGTAATCCTTACACTTCAGGATGGACACTTCCTGAGGTAATTGTATGGCCTCTAGTAAGTCTCGGACTTCTTTTCCATTTCGGATAGGTGTACCAGCAGCAGTGAGGAATCCCCTTTTCCGCTATAGCAGACCAAAGTCGTGAGCGACTCCAAAAGCATAACGCGAATCTGTGTAGACATTAGCTGTCTGTCCTTCTGCTATTCGACATGCTTCTGACAGGGCCCGTAACTCGGCCTGTTGTGCTGACGTTCCTGAGGGTAAACATCCTTTTGCCACTACCTCATATATGGTTGTAACTGCCCATCCTGCTTTTCTGGTACCATTGTCAACAAAGGAGGAACCATCTGTAAACGGGATGAGGTCTGGGTTGTGCAGAGGCTCCTCTGCTGCTAAGGCTGCTTCTTCTGTTTCTTTTAAAATCTCCACGCAGTCATGCTCTTCACATTCTCCCCCCTCTTGCTCCTTCGATTCTGACATCGGGAGCATAGTTGTGGGATTAACCGGGCTGGCCCGGACGATATGGAGATTAGGAGCATCCAAAACTGCTGTCCAGCGGGTCCATCTAGCTGCCGTCACCTGAGACATTCTATTCATAGACAGCAAAGCGTATACGGTGTGGGGACACTTGACAATCAGCTTTTGGTCGAGGACTACCACTCGATATGTAGCTTCCATGGCCCTTAGGCAACTTCCCCATCCGAGGGCTACCGCATCCAGTTTTGCCAAATAATAGCCAATAGGTCTTTGTCGATCCCCATGTTCTTGTGTCAGTATTGCTGTCATATATCCTTCTTTCTCATGGACAAACAGGGTAAATGGCTTACCAGTGTCAGGGATTCCCAGAGCCGGTGCCGAACACAAAGCCTTTTTCAAACTCAGGAAGGCCTCTTGCTGTTCCTTTATTGAGGGTGATGGCTTCTTTTGAGGCACGTTTCCCCTTTAAGATATCATTCAGTGGCTGAGCAAGCTGTGTGAAGGAGTCAATCTAATTTCTGTTAAAGTTACACAATCCCCTAAAAAACCTTAGTTCCTGAATAGTGGTGGGTTTTTTAGCAGCCCGAATGGCTGCAGTTCTACCCTGGGTAGGTTCTCTCTTTCCTTGTGAAATCTTTTGTCCCAGGTATACAACCTCTTCTTGGGATATTTGTGCTTTGTCGATGGTGGCTTTATGTCCTTTCAGCCAAAGGTGGTCCAGCAAAGCTCGTAAATCTTGTTCATGCTGTTCTTCCGTGTTTGAAGCTAGCAGGATATCATCTACATATTGGATGACAGGGGAGGTAATTCTCGCAAATGGCTTTGTAAAGCCATTTGGAATATTGTAGGGCTGTTGTGGAAACCCTGCGGTAACCGGGTCCAAGTATACTGTTGTCCTTGGACCGTGAAAGCAAACCACTGTCGAACCTCTGGTGCCAGATACACCGACCAAAATCCGTTGGCCATATCTATAACCGAGAAATATTTATGTTCCGGTTTGAGGGCATTAAAAATGGTGGAGGAATCTGCGACCAAAGGAGCTTTTTGATCAATACACTGGTTAGCTTTCCTATAATCGACAGTCAAACGCCAAGTCTCATTAGATTTCTGTACAGGCCACACAGGGCTATTGGAGGAGCTATGCGTTTTAATAAGCACCCCTTGTTTCTCCAATTGCTGAATAACCGGTAAGATTCCCGCGATGGCAGTTGGACTGATGGGATACTGTTTAGTGCATGGAGGCTTGGTCCCGGTAAATGATGCAGGCTCCATCTTGCGTAGGCCACAATCGTTCTTATCTTTAGCTCATATCGGGTGTTCCTTCAATTCTTCGTTCTTCAAATTCTAATTTGCCATGTCACCCGACCATCCTCAAAATACAACGATGAATCTACTTGGATTAGAATGTCCATTCCCAAAAGGGGTTGATCTACTGGGCCTATCCAGACCGGCGTGGTTAGTTCATGTGGACCCAGCCCTATAAGTACCGGTGTTGTCCTTTTAATTTTCATTTTATGGCCCCCAACTCCATAGGCTGTACATGCCCTACCATCCAACGGCAAAAAGTCTCCATATTGTAGGGGTAAGCATGTTAATTCCGCCCCTGTGTCTAAAAGACAGTCCACATCCTTATCGCCCACCCTCAGTTATATATAGCCCATCTCCCCTTTGTTGTATTAGTGCGAGGAGGGGGGGCCAGGGTGGGTTCTAATCGTTTTTTGCTATCCCAAGTAACTCTTTCTGTTGTTGTATTGTCAGTCGCTTAAATGCTTCTATGAGGTCGGTATCTTGTGACAAGCCTGGTTTGTTGGCTGAATTGTATCCCTGGCTGCATCCTCTTCCCCGGCCATAACCTTGCTGTTTTGCCCTGCATGTCTTGGCCCAGTGACTTTCTTTCCCACAATAATGACATTTTCCGGGTAATTTTCCTAATGACTGTTTATCGGAATCCTGGGATTTCCATCCCATAGCCTGTACAGCTCGGACTTTAGCTCCCATATCCCTGTCTAATTGGTTACATCGATCTACCAATGCTGCAAAGGTAGTTCCTCTACCTTTCCAGTCCGGTAACACTACCTTAAGCATTTTGGACAGTTCTGGCTTTAGTCCTGCCACGAAAGCTGCTTTCAGGGGTCCAAACACTTGTTCATCCATTTCCTCATCTGTATTATTCATACCCGAATGTTCTAGCCACGTGCATCTAAACCGCACGTCAT
This sequence comes from Pristiophorus japonicus, assembly GCF_044704955.1. Classification (NCBI taxonomy): domain Eukaryota; kingdom Metazoa; phylum Chordata; class Chondrichthyes; family Pristiophoridae; genus Pristiophorus; species Pristiophorus japonicus. The sequence goes on from NC_091977.1 coordinate 411,975,582, forward strand.
ACTCCAGGACCTCCTCTGTTCCTTTCTGTTGGCAGGCTGCAATTTTTCCCCAGTCTGTCCTCCCTGGACTGAAGGCTTGCAGCCAGTGTTTAATCGCCTCCCATCCTGCATTTAATTCTTGCTCATCCTGCCCCAAAGCTGCTTCTACCTTGTCGTGCAATTTTCTTCCTTGTGTTTTTGCCACCATTATGGTCAAAATTTGCACTCCGTCCCAGGGATGAAGTTGATATATATTTCTTAAGCGGTCCAATTGGTCCCACGTTTTCACTCCCCCTTTCTTTGGATTGGGCAATTCCTTGGACCATTTATCAATTTTCTCTGGGTCTGCCGGATCATAAACTAAATATTCTGCATACACCCTTTTCCTCATATTTTTGGTTCCGCCTTCATCCGCAGTCTCTTCTGATTTGACTACAACTCATCTTTTTTTAAACGGGACAAAGCGCATCCCTAATTCTTCATCCTCCGACCCTGTATCGTCGGAGGACTCAGAATCCGTATCTATTCCTCGGTCGTGTCTTCGGGTTTGCACTTTTAATTTATCCAAACGTGGGTACCCTGGGAATTGACCGATACATTTTCCTTTTCCTATTACTGTCTCTTGACCTAATGATTTTTTCCATTCTTTAATTTCACCTTTAAGATCTTTAACTTCTGCTTCCGACTTTTCAAGTTCAAGTTTTTTCTGTTGCAGCTGTGCACAAACAGCTTGCAATTGGTCCTTTGTACTGGTCAGTTCTCTATCATGTTGGGAATGCATTATAATTTCAGTCCGCTTTCGGATCTGTCCCATAATGGCTAGGGACCATCTAGTTCGCTCTTTATTTTTCATACGGGTCATTTTTCCCCAGACCCTTTTAATCTCGTCCAAGGATCATTGTCCTTTGGAGGTTCTGTATTTTTGTTCGATCTTAATACAGGTTTTAGATAAGTTGAATTGTTGCTCTGTGTATTGTTTCAACTGTTCGAGGATTTCATCTATCGAAACCTCAGGTGATGCCTGCCCACCTTTAACAGTTGTAGGCAATTCTTTGCTCTTATCTCCTGCTGCCATAATACTGATTTCTTTACTGGGGTCTCAAGTGTAGGCTTTCCAGCCGATCAGTGGGTCGGTGATTAATTAACTAACACACCGCCGAAGTTAGACGTCTATGGGACCTCGAGCCGACTACCAATCGGAGGGTTCGCAAACCGGAGGCTTTCAGAATCGCGTAGGAGAGGCGAATTTAGACTTTTGACCGAGGACTTTTATAAAGAGGAGTCCTTACCGCAGTATGTAGGTCCGATGTCCAAAATTCAGTTTCTTCCCTCAGCGATCGTGTTCGTGATGCCAAAATTGTTAGATCTCTTAATTTCCAATGAAATACGAACTCCGGTTGTAGTTTTAACGTAACTTTATTCTGGCAGCAGCAACAAGCTTAAGCCATGCCTTTGTCCTTCTGAGACCACATGGCCAAAATGGCTGTACTTATACCTGGTTCAATTTACAGAAAAGAACTCGCCTTCGTTGACCTTATTGGCTCATTTGATAGTCTGTTAACCTTTAATTGGCTCGCTACCCAAGGTCCTAAAATGTCAAGTTGATTGATGACTTAATGCAATGTGGTCTGTGTTTTCGCAAAAACTGCAGCCAGGCTGCAGAGCTTGAATTCTCTTATCAATCTGGTTTTCGACCCTGCCACAGTACCGAAACGGCTCTCATCAAAGTCACAAATGACATCCTTTGTAACTGTGACAAAGGTAAACCATCCCTCCTCGTCCTTCTGGACCTGTCTGCAGCCTTTGACACAGTTGACCACTCCATCCTCCTCCAACGCCTCTCCATCATCCTAGGTGGGACTGCATTCGCCTGGTTCCATTCTTACCTATCAAATCGTAGCCAGAAAATCTCCTGCAATGGCTTCTCTTCCCACTCCTGCATCGTTACCTCTGGTGATCCCCAAGGATCTATCCTTGGCCCCCTCCTATTTCTCATCTATATGTTGCCCCTTGGCGATATCATCCGAAAACACGGAGTCAGTTTCCACATGTACGCTGATGACTCTCCACCTTGTCTCTCGACCCCTCCTTGGTCTCTAAATTGTCAGACTGCTTGTCCAACATCCAGAACTGGATGAGCAGAAATTTTCTCCCTTTAAATATTGGGAAGACCGAAGCCACCACTTCGGTCCCCACCACAAACTGCGTTCCCTAACCACCGACTCCATCCCTCTCCCTAGCATCCATCTGAGGCTGAACCAGACTGTTCGCAATCTTGGCATCATATTTGACCCTGAATTGAGTTTCCGGCCACATACCCGTAGCATAACTAAAACCGCCTTTTTCCACCTCCGTAACATTGCCCACCTCCGCCCCTGCCTCAGCTCTTTTGCTGCTGAAACCCTCATCCATGCCTTTGTTACCACTAAACTTCCGACTACTCAAAATTACTTCTGGCTGGCCTCCCATATTCTACGCTACGTAAACTTGAGGTCATCCAAAACTTGGCAGCCCGTGTCCTAACTCGCGCCAAGTCACAATCATCCATCACCCCTGTGCTTGCTGACCTACATTGGCTCCCGGTTAAACAATGCCTCGATTTCAAAATTTTCATCCTTGTTTACAAATCCCTCCATGGTCTTACCCCTCCTCCTAATCTTTTTCAGCCTTACAACCCCACAAGATGTGTCTGCTCCTCAAATTCTGCCCTCTTGAGCATCCCTCATTATAATTGCTCAACCATCAGTGGCCGTGCCTTCAGCTATTTGGGTCCTAAGCTCTGGAACTCCCTCCCTAAACCTCTCCGCCTCTCTTTCCTTCTTTAAGATCCTCCTTAAAACCTACCTCTTTGACCAAGCTTTTGGTCTGCCATAGTTTCTTCTTGCATGGCAAATTTATCTGTTTTGTCCTGTAACGCTATTGTGAAGCACCTTGGGACGTTTTGCTACGTTAAAGGCGCTATATAAATAAAAGTTGTTGTTGTTCTTAGACTATGTAGGAAGTGTAAACAGGCCTATGTAACCTGAGCTTTTCCCCTGTCCATTTGCATGCGCATTTTGGCTGCCGCTGTGGACACGAGACATTCAATACTTTGCTACCTTTCCCCCCTCTTTCCTTTTCTCTTTCTCCCTCCCTGACCATTCTCCCGTCATCATGCCTCCCTCTCTCGGATACCCTGCCCTCCCAAATCCCTACCCCAATCCTTCATTACTCTTCAACTTTCCTAATCTCCTGCCGCTGTCTCAGGCTTGACTCCCTCCTACATAAGCCTACAGCTTCCCTCTGTGCCTCTCTTGGCATCCTACGAAGGGCCCATCAAGGCACTCGTTGCTGCCTCCTTACGAGCAGCAACCCCAACTGTTCCATCTTACTCTCTCACCGACCTTCCTGTCCAGTGCGCCCACTGGGAGCTAATCTTGCCAATCTCCTCCCAGTCCAACTCACCACCCCCAGCGCTGGCAGTGGGGCAGCCATCAGCGACCCTCTCCGCATCTCCCTCCAGAACATCTGTTTGCTTGCGAATAAGGCTGTTCCCATCCATGAGCTTATCTTGGATGATGGCATCGACATCATGACCCTGACGGAAACCTGGTTGAAGGGCGATGACACCTTACCCTTAAATGAAGCCTCCCCGCCTGGCTATACCTTCCACCACTTGCCCTGTTCAGACCACTGTGGTGGCGGTGTGGCTCTCATCAGCAAATCACACCTTGGTCTGTCCCACTACTCCTCCGGCACTTTCTCCTCCTTTGAGCATCTCACCCGATGACACCCCTCTCATCTCTCGTTTAAAATTCTCATTCTCTACCGCCACCCAAGTACCATAAAAATTTTAATACCGATATTTCTTCACTGCTTTTCTCCCCCTGCACCAAACGACTTCAAATCATTAGTGATTTCAACCTCCATGTAAATTCATCATGCTTTCTTCCACTGAGTTCACTAGCCTTCCATCCTCCCTTAATCTCTCCCTCCATGTAAACTCACCAACCCATACTCACGTCAACCTCCCTGACCTTGCCATCTCTCGTGGCCTCGCTACTCGTGTCAATCACAGATCAGGCTATCTCTGACCACTTCCTCGTATCGATCTCCACCCACATCGCCCTTCCAAGCAGCCTCCCCCCGCCCCCTCCCCCCCCCCCCCCCCCAACCCTACCTCTTTCTGTGTCCACCCCTGGAAAAAAACTCTCTCCCGACTCTCTCACAACTGCACGTGCCAACTCCCAACTGTCCAGCCTTTGGCCCTCCATACACCATGACATTTCTACAGCTACCGCCAATCTGCTCAATCATACCCTCACCACCACCTTTGATGCCCTAGTCTCTGTTAAAACAATTACTCTCTCTCACCCTGGCCGTACCCCCAGGTACAGCCGTGACCTTCACTCCCTTAAGACCAAGGGATGTAGATTTGAACGGATATGGCGGACAACTGGCTTAGTCATTCACTGCCAGATATGGCTGGACCACATAAAGCACCATCAGGTCCTGCTCTCATCTGCCAAAATCGCTCACTATTCCAGAATTATTCTGGAATGTAAAGATAAACCCCGGTTTCTATTCTCCACTGCAAACCGCCATTTTAAACCTCTGTCCCCAGTCTCCACCCTCACTCCGATAGTAAGTGTGAGAAGCTCATGGACTTCTTTGTCTCGAAGATTGAGACCATCCGTTCGGCCACCTTTGCCTCTTCCCTTCCTTCCCCTAGCTCACGGGCCAAACTTTCTCTAAGGATCCCCCCTGCCCTAGCTCTGACCTCCCATCTTTCTCCAGCTTCTCTCTGATCTCCCCTCATGACCATTCCGAGCTCATGCTGACCATGAGACCCACTTCTTGCTCTCACATAGAAAATAGGTGCAGGAGTAGGCCATTTGACCCTTCGAGCCTGCACCACTATTCGATAAGATCATGGCTGATCATTCCCTCATTACCCCTTTCCTGCTTTCTCTCCATACCCCTTGATCCCTTTAGCCGCAAGGGCCATATCTAACTCCCTCTTGAATATATCCAATGGAATGGCATCAACAACTCTCTGCGGCAGGGAATTCCACAGGTTAACAACTCTCTGAGTGAAGTTTCTCCTCATCTCAGTCCTAAATGGCCTACCCCTTATCCTAAGACTGTGTCCCCTGGTTCTGGACTTCCCCAACATCGGGAACAATCTACCCGCATCTATCCTGGCCCGTCCCGTCAGAATCTTGTATGTCTCTATGAGATCCCCTCTCATCCTTCTAAACTCCAATGTATAAAGGCCCAGTTGATCCAGTCTCTCCTCATATGTCAGTCCGACCATCCCGGGAATCAGTCTGGTGAACCTTCGTTGCACTCCCTCAATAGTAAGAACGTCCTTCCTCAGATTAGGAGACCAAAATTGAATACAATATTCCAGATGAGGCTTCACCAAGGTCCTGTACGACTGCAGTAAGACCTCCCTGCTCCTATATCAAATCCCCTAGCTATGAAGGCCAACATACCATTTGCCGCCTTTACCGCCTGCTGCACCTGTATGCCAACTTTCAATGACTGATGAACCATGACACCCAGGTCTTGTTGCACCTCCCCTTTTCCTAATCTGCCAACATTCAGATAATATTCTGTCTTCGCGTTTTTGCCACCAAAATGGATAACCTCACATTTATCCACATTATACTACATCTGCCCACTCACCTAACCTGTCTAAGTCACCCTGCAGCCTCTTAGCATCCCCCTCACAGCTCACACCGCCACCCAGTTTAGTGTCATCTGCAAACTTGGAGATATTACACTCAATTCCTTCATCCAAATCATTGATGTATATTGTAAAGAGCTGGAGTCCCAACACTGAGCCCTGCGGTACTCCACTAATCATTGCCTGCCATTCTGAAGAGGATCCGTTAACCCCGACTCTCTGCTTCCCGTCTGCCAACCAGTTCTCTATCCACGTCAGTATATTACCCCCAATATCATGTGCTTTGATTTTGCACACCAATCTCTTGTGTGGGACCTTGTCAAAAGCCTTTTGAAAGTCCAAATACACCACATCCACTGGTTCTCCCTTGTTCACTCTACTAGTTACATCCTCAAAAAATTCCAGAAGATTTGTCAAGCATGATTTCTCCTTCATAAATCCATGCTGACTTGGACCGATCCTGTCACTGCTTTCCAAATGCACTGCTATTTCATCCTTAATAATTGATTCCAACATTTTCCCCACCACTGATGTCAGGCTAACTGGTCTATAATTACCCACTTTCTCTCTCCCTCCCTTTTTAAAAAGTGGTGTTTCATTAGCTACCCTCCAGTCCATAGGAACTGATCCCGAGTCGATAGACTGTTGGAAAATGATCACCAATGCATCCACTATTTCTAGGGCCATAGTGCTCTGGGATTTAGACTATCAGGCCCCGGGGATTTATCGGCCTTCAATCCCATCAATTTCCCGCCTAATAAGGATATCCTTCAGTTCCTCCTTCTCACTAGACCCTCGGTCCCCTAGTACTTTCGGAAGATTATTTGTGTCTTCCTTCGTGAAGACTGAACCAAAGTATTTGTTCAATTGGTCTGCCATTTCTTTGTTCCCCATTATAAATTCACCTGAATCCGACTGCAAGGGACCTACGTTTGTCTTCACTAATCTTTTTCTCTTCACATATTTATAGAAGCTTTTGCAGTCAGTTTTTATGTTCCTGGCAAACTTCTTCTCGTACTCTATTTTCCCCCTCTTAATTAAACCCTTTGTCCTCCTCTGCTGAATTCTAAATTTCTCCCAGTCCTCAGGTTTGCTGCTTTTTCTGGCCAATTTATATGCCTCTTCCTTCGATTCAACACTATCCTTAATTTCCCTTGTTAGCCACGGTTGAGCCACCTTCCCCATTTTATTTTTACTCCAGGCAGGGATGTACAATTGCTGAAGTTCATCCATGTGATCTTTAAATGTTTGCCATTGCCTATCTACCGTCAACCCTTTAAGTATCATTTGCCAGTTTACTCTAGCCAATTCACGCCTCAAACCATCGAAGTTACCTTTCCTTAAGTTCAGGACCCTAGTTTTTGAATTAACTGAGTCACTCTCCATCCACACTCTCCAAACTATTGACCACCCAACTTCCTTTTCTGGCTCCCTTGTTAGCTGACATTGTTGGCGGTTCTCTCCCCTCAGGTACTGTCCCTCTCTCCCTCAAATCTGTTGTCATCACCCTCTCCTCAAAAAAACCAACCCTCGACCCCTCCGTCCTTGCTAACTACTGCCCCATCTCCAACCTCCTTTTTCTCTCCAAAGTCCTCAACGTTTTGTCGCTTCCCAGATTCGTGCCCATCTTTTCTGCAATTCCATATTTGAATCCCTCCAATCTGGATTCCGCACCTGCCACAGTACCGAAACGGCTCTCATCAAAGTCACAAATGATATCCTTTGTGACTGTGACAAAGGCAAACTATCCCTCCTCGTCCTTCTTGGCTTGTCTGCAGTCTTTGACACGGTTGACCACTCTATCCTTCTCCAACGCCTTTCCACCATTGTCCAATTGGGTGGAACTGCACTCGTCTGGTTCCATTCTTCCCTATTTAACCGTAGCCAGAGAATCACCTGCAACGGCTTTGCTTCCTGCCCCCGCATCGTTACCTCTAGTTTCTCCCAAGGATCTAACCTTGGACCCCTCCTATTTCTTAAATACAGGTTGCCCCTTGGGAGACATCATCCGAAAACACAGCAACAGTTTCCACATGTACCTCACTACCACTTCACTCGACCCCTCCACGGTCTCTAAATTGTCAGACTGCTTGTCCGACATCCAGTCTGGATGAGCAGAAATTTTCTACAATTGAATATTGGGAAGACTGAAGCCATTGTTTTCGGTCCTCGCCACAAACTCTGTTCCCTAGCTACGGACTCCATCCCTCTCCCCAACTTCTGTCTGAGGCTTAACCAGGCTGTTCGCAACCTTGGTGTCACATTTGACCCTGAAATGAGCTTTTGACCACACATCCACAGCATAACTAAGACCGCCTATTTCCATCTCCATAACATCATCCGTCTCCGCCTTTGCCTCAGTTTATCTGCCGCTGAAACCCTCACCCATGCCTTTGTTACCTCTAGACTTGACTATTCCAAAGCACTCCTGGCTGGCCTCCCACATTTTACCCTACGTAAACTAGAGGTGATCCAAAACTCGGCTGCCCATGTCCTAACTCACACCAAGTCCTGCGCACCCATCACCCCTGTGCTCGGTGACCTACATTGGCTTCCGGTTAAGCAACGCTTCGATTTCAAAATTCATATCCTTGTTTTCAAATCCCTCCATGGCCTCACCCCTCCCTATCTCTGTTATCTCCTCCAGTCCCAGAGCCGACGCCCCCCCCGCCCCCGCCCTGATTATAATCTCTCAACCATTAGTGGCCATGCCTTCTGTTGCCTGGGCCCCAAGCTCTGGAATTCCCTGCCTAAACCTCTCCGCCTCTCTTGCCTCCTTCAAGACGCTCCTTAAAACCTACCTCTTTGACCAAACATTTGGTCAGCTGCGCTAATTTAAACTTATGCGGCTTGGTGTCAAATTGTTTTATCTCATAATACTCCTGTGAAGCGTCTTGCGATGTTTCACTACATTAATACTTGTTGTTGTAGATACAACTGCAGACAGTGGAGAGTTTTCCCCCCCAATTCCCATTGACTTCAATTTTACTTCGGCTCCTCGGTCAAATGTTGCCTTGATGTCAAGGGCAGTTACTCTCACCTCATGTCTGGAATTCAGCTCTTTTGTCCACGTTTGACCAAGGCTCTAATAATATCAAGGAGATTGGTGATTAAAGTTATGTTCCTCAGCTCGAATGTAGTTATTCCATTCGAGTGAGGGAGATGCCGAGTTAGAGTGTGGTGGAATACAGTTCTGCTGCTGTTGATGGCCGACAGTGCCTCATGGATGGCCAGTTTTGAGCTACTAGATCTATTCTGAATCCATCCCATTTAGCGCAGGCAAGCATAGGTGTAATGAACGGCTAGCCACGTTTGTTCGCCACTGACCGCAAAATCTGGGCCAATGAGATTTGACATTTTCAATTTTCCACATATATAAACCACTGCATTTATCTTTGTCAATTTTAGTTCCTTTTTAGTTTGAGTATTTTCCTTTGCATTTGATCTGACATGTTTGATTTTAAATAAATGCTGATGAATTAGTGAGATTCTGATTTTCAGGATGAATGGAGATGTGAAAGTGACTGAACAGTACATCACTGTGGCACGTGTTTTTAATAGGGGAAATGACTGGTGTAAACATCAGTTGTGGCAAATGGCTGGTACCACATCTGGCACTTGTTGGTTTGTCTCTTTAGTGAGTTCCTGCTGAGGTTATATGATGCAAAACAAAAGCACAACTTGTAATAAAAGTTATACATGTTATTTTCGTACTATTTACTTGCTGTAGATGGAGCTTTAATTCTCGGTTGATTTAAAGAATTACGTCTTTATAGAGAGGTTTTAAACTAGTGCGGTTCTCGTCATCCTTTGTGCTACTTCATACAAGATCCAGTCATTAAAAATTTACATCTCAGATAATACTTCCAAACCCCAATTGGAATAATGCAGGCAAAAGTATGTACGTAAACACAAATGCCTTTCATTGCCATAAAAATAATTTATATTTTAGCACAAATATGCCTCTCACTTAAAAAATAAATTCGGGGTAATATATTCGCATGGATAGAGGATTGGCTGACAGAGAACAGAGAGTCGGGATAAATGGTTCATTCTCTGGTTGGCAACCAGTAACTAGTGGGGTGCCGCAGGGATCAGTGCTGGAACCCCAACTATTTACAATCTATTTTAACGACTTGGAAGAAGGGACCTGAGTGTAACGTAGCCAAGTTTGCTGACAATACAAAGATGGGAGGAAAAGCAATGTGTGAGAAGGACACAACAAATCTGCAAAAGGACATAGACAGGCTAAGTGAGTGGGCAAAAATTTGGCAGAAGGAGAATAATGTTGGAAAGTGTGAGGTCATGCACTTTGGCAGAAAAAGTCAAAGAGCAAGTTATTATTTAAATGGAGAAAGATTGCAACGTGCTGCAGTACAGTGGAACCTGGGGGTACTTGTGCATGAAACACAAAAGGATAGTGTGCAGGTACAGCAAGTGATCAGGAAAGCCAATGGAATCTTGGCCTTTATTGCAAAGGGGATGGAGTATAAAAGCAAGGAAGTCTTGCTACAGCTATACAAGGTATTGGTGAGGCCACACCTGGAATACTGCGTGCAGTTTTGGTTTCCATATTTACGAAAGAATATACTTGCTTTGGAGGCAGTTCAGAGAAGGTTCACTAGGTTGATTCCGGGGATGAGGGGGTTGACATGAGGAAAGGCTGAGTAGGTTGGGCCTCTACTCATTGGAATTCAGAAGAATGAGAGGTGATCTTTGTCATGTATGTAACCTTCATGTAACAACACTGCAATACTGTATATACATGAGAAATGCACACATTGACCACAAGGGGTGAACTTGTGGGAGACACTCCTCACCTGGTCATCCAGGTATATAAATGGAGGTCCCACGTAGGGTCATCATTTCTTGGTCCTGTGAATAAAGGTGCAGGTCACAGGGTGACTGTGTCCATAGAATGTGCTCGTGTGGATTTGTGGCATTGTGTAAGGACTTTACAGTGGTGACGAGAAATGGGAATCAACGACGCACGAGAATGGCCACCGGTAACACAGAGGAATGGTACTGTGTTGGTGAGGACTGGGACGATTTCATTGAGAGGCTTCAGCAGAGCTTTGTCACGAAGGACTGGCTGGGAGATGCAGCGGCCGACAAGCTAAGGGATCATCTACTGACCAGCTGTGGATCTAAGACTTACGCGCTCATGAAAGACCTGCTAGCACCCGAGAAGCCGGCGGACAAAACCTTTGAAGAGCTCAGCAAGCTAATCAGTGAGCACCTCAAATCGGCGAGCAGCATACACATGGCCCGACACAGATTTTATACCCACCGACGTCGGGAAGGGCAGCGCATACCGGGCTTTGTTGCGGACGCCTGCAGCGGGGAGATGCTGAGGGATTTCTTTATTGAGGGCATCTGTCATGCCGGGATTTTCCGAAAGTTAATCGAGACCAAGGACTTTACCTTGGAAGCGGCGGCGTTGCTGGCTCAGACTTTTATGGCGGGGGAGGAGGAAACCAAGATAATATACGCGCGCAACTCTGACTCCAACGTAGCGATGAATCAGGGGATCAATATCATAAACGCGACTCGGAGCCCAGCAGGCAGGCAACGGCAGTTCGACACAACCCAGGCAGCAATAGACCCCAGAACAGGTTTTCAACACAGGCTGAACGGACATTTACGCCATCCCAGTGGACAATGTGTTCTGGGATGGGGCCATTGACACCCACTAACAGGGTGCTCAAGAGCAGTCAAAGGGACAATCAGCGAGGAATGCGTGGGAACAGCTCTTTTGTTCACAACAATGGGAATTTCAGTTCATGCTTGAGGTGTGGGGGCAGACATGCTGCTCGGACTTGCAGGTTTCAACAGTTCGCCTGCAGAAAGTGTAACCTCACTGGCCATTTGGCCAGAATGTGCAGGAAGCCTGCGACCAGGCTAATTTACGAGGTGGATGGACCAGAAGAGGGGTCTGCGAGGCAGGATGACGCATGGGGCAAATCCATGGACGCTGAAGTTCAGCGGGTTCATGTGGTTCATGTGGCAAACATTCACAGCTCATATACCAAAACGCCACCTATGATGATGAAGGTCCTATTAAACGGCATCCCGGTACGCATGGAGATGGGAACGGGGGCCAGCCAGTCACTCATGAGCGTTCAACAATTCAAAAAGCTATGGCCACTCAAAGCCAACAGACCCAAACTAGAACGCATTGAGACTCAATTACGGACGTACACCAAAGAAATCATTCCAGTGCTAGGCAGTGCAACGTTAGCTGTCACACACAATGGATCGGTGAACCGGCTGCCGCTCTGGATTGTCCCGGGCAATGGTCCCGCACTGTTGGGGAGGAGCTGGTTAGCTGAGATGAACTGGAAATGGGGGGATGTGCACGAAGTATCATCTGTGGAGCGAAGTTCATGCTCACAGGTCCTACAGCAATTTGAGTCGCTATTCCAACCTGGCGTCGGGACGTTCAAAAGTACCAAAGTAGTGATTCGCATCACCCCGGACGCCAGACCAGTGCACAACAAAGTCAGAGCTGTGCCGTATGTGATGCGGGAGAAAATTGAAAGCGAATTGGACTGTTTGCTGAGCGAAGGCATCATCTCGCCCATTGAATTCAGCGACTGGGCGAGCCCCATTGTTCCCATCCTAAAAGTGGATGGCTCGGTCAGGATCTGTGGCGACTACAAGGCCACTATCAACCAGGTGTCCCTGCAAGACCAATACCCGCTTCCGAGAGCGTAGGATCTTTTTGCCACACTGGCAGGCGGCAAGCTGTTCACCAAGTTGGACCTCACTTCAGCCTACATGACCCACGAACTGGCCGACGAATCCAAACTACTGACCACAATCACCACGCACAAGGGACTGTTTGTTTACAACAGGTGCCCGTTTGGCATTTGATCAGCGGCCGCGATCTTTCAAAGAAACATGGAAAGCCTGCTCAAATCCATTCCTGGAATGATCGTATTCCAGGACGATATCCTCATCACGGGTCGGAACACCTCCACAACCTGGAAGAGGTGCTACGTCGACTGGACCAGGTAGGCCTGCGACTCAAGAAACCTAAGTGTGTGTTTTTGGCTCCTGAAGTCGAGTTTCTGGGCAGGAGGGTTGCTGCAGACGGGATTCGGCCTACTGAATCCAAAACAGAGGCGTTTCGACGAGCGCCCAGGCCCTGCAACACATCTGAGTTGCGTTCTTTTCTGGGACTCTTGAACTATTTCGGGAACTTTCTGCCGAACTTAAGCACATTGTTGGAGCCGCTACATGTGCTCCTGCGTAAGGGTTGCGATTGGTTTTGGGGGGACTGTCGAGAACGGGCTTTCAATCGGGCGCATAACCTACTCTGTTCAAATAAGTTGTTGAGCCTTTACAACCCCTGTAAGAAATTGGTTCTGACATATGATGCATCGTCCTATGAGGTTGGGTGCGTGTTGCAGCAGTACAATGCTGAGGGGCAACTCCAACCTGTGGCTTATGTCTCCAGGTCGCGCGGTCAAGCTGAACGGGGATATGGGATGGTTGAAAAGGAAGCACTCTCGTGTCTATGGGGTGAAAAAGATGCACCATACCTTTTTGGCAGGAGGTTCGAATTAGAAATGGACCACAAGCCGTTAACATCCCTGTTGTCAGACAGCAAGGCTGTCAATGCCAATGTGTCTGCTCGCTTCCGGCAATGGCCTCTCACGCTGGCTGCGTATGACTACACCATCCGGCACGGGCCGGGCACTGAAAATTGCGCTGACGCGCTCAGCAGGCTTCCACTGGCCACTACTGAGTGGACAGCGGAGCAAAGCGCTGAGATGGTCATGGCCGTTGATGCCTTTGACAGTGCAGGCTCCCCCATCACAGCCCGCCAGATCAAAATCTGGACCAACAGAGATCCCCTCGTATCTTTGATTAAGAAATGTGTCCTGACTGGGGATTGGGCGCCCGCACACAGAGCATGCCCTGAGGAGGTCAGACCGTTTCACAGGCGGATGGATGAGCTCTCCATCCAAGCCGACTGCCTACTATGGGGCAGCCGGGTAGTCATGCCCCAGAGGGGCAGGGAAGCTTTCATCAGAGAACTCCACAGTGAGCACCCAGGCATCGTGCTGATGAAGGTCATTGCCCGGTCACACGTTTGGTGGCCGGGAATTGATTCTGACCTGGAACACTGTGTCCGCAGGTGCACGACGTGTGCTCAGCTGAGAAATGCCCCCAGGGAGGCCCCGCTCAGCCCGTGGCCCTGGCCCACCAGGCCATGGCCACGCATTCACGTAGGCTACGCGGGTCTGTTCATGGGTAAAATGTTTCTCATCATGGTTGATGCGTACTCAAAATGAATCGAGTGCATCATTTTGAATTCGTGCATGACATCCACCACTGTGGAGAGTCTACGTGCGGTCTTTGCGACCCACGCTTTGTCGGACATCCTTGTTAGCGATAATGGCCCATATTTCACGTGCTATGAATTCCGGGAGTTCATGTCGGGTAATGGCATCAACCATGTCAGGACAGCACCGTTCAAGCCAGTCTCCAATGGCCAGGCGGAACGTGCGGACCAAATCATAAAGCAAGGCATGCTCAGGATTCAAGGTCCCTCCCTTCAATGCCGCCTATCGCACCTCCTGCTGGCTTATAGGTCCCGACCGCACTCGCTCACGGGGGTCCCGCCCGCGGAGCTCCTTGTGAAACGTACACTCAAAACTCGGCTGTCCCTCATTCATCCTGTCTTGTCCAACATTGTTGAAGGCAAGCGCCAGTCCCAAAATGAGTACCATGACCGTAATTCAAGGGGGAGATGTATAGAAATTGGTGACCCCGTACTTGTTCTCAATCATGCTTTGGGGCCCAAATGCCTTGAAGGTACTCTAATAGACAAAGAGGGGAATAGGGTCTCGGGATTGCTACCAGTGCCACGTGCTAGTCAGAGTTGGAATCGCAGGATAGCTCAGATGAATATGTGGCTTGAGCAGTGTTGCAGCAGGGAGGGATTCAAATTCCTGGGGCATTGGAACCGGTTCTGGGGGAGGTGGGACCAGTACAAACCGGACGGTCTGCACCTGGGCAGGACCGGAACCAATGTCCTGGGGGGAATGTTTGCTAGTGCTGTTGGGGAGGAGTTAAACTAATATGGCAGGGAGATGGGAACCAATGCAGGGAGACAGAGGGAAACAAAAAGGAGACAAAAGCAAAAGACAGAAAGGAGATGAGTAAAAGTGGAGGGCAGAGAATCCCAAGACAAAGAACAAAAAGGGCCACTGTACAGCAAAATTCTAAAAGGGTCAAAGTGTAATAAAAAGGCAAGCATGAAAGCTCGGCGCCTCAATGCGAGGAGTATTCGGAACCCAGAAGAGGGCTCTGAGCTAGTTAGAGTGGGTGAGAGCTCAGATGAACAAGACCCCAAGAAAGAATGCAAAAGGCAGGAGGCAACAGAGCAGAGTAGCACTGGGGTAAGTATAAACCACAAGGTGATAGGAAGGGACAATATGTATGAATATAAAGGGGCTGCAGGAGGGGTCACGACTAAAAATCATGGTTTAAAAACTAGTATTAAAACACTCTACCTAAACGCACGCAGCATTTGAAATAAAGTAAATGAGTTGACGGCACAAATCATTACAAGTGGGTATGATTTGGTGGCCATTACAGAAACGTGGTTGCAAGGTGGCCAAGACTGGGAATTAAACATACAGGGGTATCTGACAATTCAGAAAGATAGACAAGAAGGGATAGGAGGTGGGCTAGCTCTGTTAATAAAGGATGATATCAGGGCAGTTGTGAGAGACGATATTGGCTCGAATGAACAAAATGTTGAATCATTGTGGGTGGAGATTAGAGATAGTAAGGGGAAAAAGTCACTGGTGGGTGTAGTTTATAGGCCCCCAAATAATAACTTCACGGTGGGGCGGATAATAATCAAGGGAATAATGGAGGCATGTGAAAAAGGAACGGCAATAATCATGGGTGATTTTAACCTACATATCGATTGGTCAAATCAAATCCCACGGGGTAGCCTTGAGGAGGAAATCATAGAATGCATACGGGATTGTTTCTTAGAACAGTATGTTACAGAACCTACAAGGGAGCAAGCTATCTTAGATCTGGTCCTGTGTAATGAGACAGGAATAATAAACGATCTCCTAGTAAAAGATCCTCGGAATGAGTGATCACAGTATGGTTGAATTTGTAATACAGATTGAGGGTGAGGAAATAGTGTCTCAAACGAGCATACTATGCTTAAACAAAGGGGACTACAGTGGGATGAGGGCAGAGTTGGCGAAAGTAGACTGGAATCACAGACTAAACGGTGGCACAATTGAGGAACAGTGGAGGACTTTTAAGGAGCTCTTTCATTGTGCTCAACAAAAATATATTCCAGTGAAAAAGGACGGTAAGAGAAGGGATAACCAGCCGTGGATAAACAAAGAAATAAAGGAGAGTATCAAATTAAAAACCAATGCATAGAAGGTGGCCAAGCTTAGTGGGAAACGAGAAGATTGGGAAAATTTTAAACGACAGCAAAGAATGACTAAGAAAGCAATAAAGAAAGGAAAGATAGATTACGAAAGTAAACTTGCGCAAAAAATAAAAACAGATAGTAAAAGCTTTTACCGATATATAAAACGGAAAAGTAAATGTTGGTCCCTTAGAAGATGAGAAGGGGGATTTAATAATGGGAAATGTGGAAATGGCTGAGACCTTAAACAATTATTTTGCTTCGGTCTTCACAGTGGAAGACACAAAAACCATGCCAAAAATTGCTGGTAATGGGAATGTGGGAAGGGAGGACCTTGAGATAATCATATTCACTAGGGGAATAGTGCTGGACAGGCTAATGGGAATCAAGGTAGTCAAATCTCCTGGTCCGGATGAAATGCATCCCAGGGTATTAAAAGAGATGGCGGAAGTTATAGCAGATGCATTCGTTATAATCTACCAAAATTCTCTGGACTCTGGGGAGGTACCAGCAAACTGGAAAGCAGCTAATGTAATGCCTCTGTTTAAAAAAGGGGGCAGACAAAAGGCAGGTAACTATAGGCCGGTTAGTTTAACATCTGTAGTGGGGAAAATGCTTGAAGCTATCATTATGGAAGAAATAGCGGGACATCGAGATAGGAATAGTGCAATCAAGCAGACGCAACATGGATTCATGAAGGGGAAATCATGTTTAACTAATTTACTGGAATTCTTTGAGGATATAACGAGCATGGTGGATAGAGGTGTACCGATGGATGTGGTGTATTTAGATTTCCAAAAGGCATTCGATAAGGTGCCACACAAAAGGTTACTGCAGAAGATAAAGGTATGCGGAGTCAGAGGAAATGTATTAGCATGGATCAAGAATTGGCTGGCTAACAAAAAGCAGAGAGTCGGGATAAATGGGTCCTTTTCGGGTTGGAAATCGGTGGTTAGTGGTGTGCCACAGGGATCGGTGCTGGGACCACAACTGTTTACAATATACATAGATGACCTGGAAGAGGGGACAGAGTGTAGTGTAACAAAATTTGCAGATGACACAAAGATTAGTGGGAAAGCGGGTTGTGTAGAGGACACAGAGAGGCTGCAAAGAGATTTAGATAGGTTAAGCGAATGGGCTAAGGTTTGGCAGATGGATTACAATGTCGGAAAATATGAGGTCATCTACCTTGGAAAAAAAAACAGTAAAAGGGAATATTATTTGAATGGGGAGAAATTACAACATGCTGAGGTGCAGAGGGACCTGGGGGTCCTTGTGCATGAAACTCTTTTTGGAGCAAACAAAAAACATTAAATCGTGCCCCCCGATCTGGGGGAAACACCAAACATTTACAGGCCCTTTTATTTTTTTGTGGTATTTTTGGGGGGTTTTTTTGGGCACAAAAACATATTTTTTCTCCAAGTGCCCCCTATAAAAGGGGAGGGGGACACTAACAGCACCGGCAATTAAAACAAATTAACTTAAAAACATAAAATCAAATTAAAATTTGGTTGCCGGGCCTAATGATGCACTCCAGTCGCTCCGATGCCCACCTCTCGCGGAAGGCCGCGAGCGTACCGGTAGACACCGCGTGCTCCATCTCCAAGGACACCCTGGACCGGATGTATGCGCGGAAGAGAGGCAGGCAGTCCGGCTGAACGACCCCTCCTTGTGCATGAAACTCTTTTGAGTTTACCTGCAAAACATAAAAACATTAAACGGTGCCACCCGACCTGGGTGACACTCCAGACATTTACAAGGCCCTTTTTTTTTCCCCCCCCTTTTTTTTTTGTTTTTTTTTGTGTTTTTCTTTTTTGGTTTTTTTTTTGGGCACTAAAATCACAATTTTTCCTTGTGCATGAATCCCAAAAAGTTAGTTTGCAGGTGCAGCAGGTAATCAGGAAGGCGAATGGAATGTTGGCCTTCATGTTGGAGTACAAAAACAGGGAGGTCCTGCTGCAACTGTACAGGGTACTGGTGAGGCCGCACCTGGAGTACTGTGTGCAGTTTTGGTCACCTTACTTAAGGAAGGATATACTAGCTTTGGAGGGGGTACAGAGACGATTCACTAGGCTGATTCCGGAGATGAGGGGGTTACCTTATGATGATAGATTGAGTAGACTGGGTCTTTACTTGTTGGAGTTCAGAGGATGAGGGGTGATCTTATAGAAACATTTAAAATAATGAAAGGGATAGACAAGATAGAGACAGAGAGGCTGTTTCCACGGGTCGGGGAGACTAGAAGTAAGGGGCACAGCCTCAAAATACAGGGGAGCCAATTTAAAAGGAATTTCTTCTCCCAGAGGGTTGTGAATCTGTGGAATTCTCTGCCCAAGGAAGCAGCTGAGGCTAGCTATCTATCTGTGATATTCAAATCACAGATAGATAGATTTTTAACCAATAAGGGAATTAAGGGTTATCGGGAGCGGGCGGGTAAGTGGAGCTGAGTCCAAGGCCAGATCAGCCATGATCTTGTTGAATGGCGGAGCAGGCTCGAGGGGCTAGATGGCCGACTCCTGTTCCTAATTCTTATGTTCTTATGTGGTTAAACTTAACAATGGGCAGATATGCCACAAGCATCTGGACCAAGAAAAAAAAAGGTTCAGCATGGACTCTGAGGAACCTGAGGAAGATCATGAGATGGTATTCACACCACCGCCAGTTGAACGAGTAACAGGAACATTCAGCAGCATGCACAGTCCCTGTGGTCAGCCCGGACAGGCCGGAATCACCACAGGGGACAGACATGCAGGCCAAGGCTCAACAGCCAGAGCCCCAACTGCGGCGCTCTACGAGGAAGCGCAGACCACCCGAAAGACTTAACCTGTGATCCCAATAACATGTTTTGGGGGGGGGGGATGATGTCATGAATGTAACCTTCATGTAACAACACTGCAATACTGTATATACTTGAGAAATGCACACATTGACCAGTGGGCGAACTTGTGGGAGACACTCCTCACCTGGTCATCCAGGTATCTAAATGGAGGTCCCACGCAGGGTCATCACTTCTTGGTCCTGTGAATAAAGGTACAGGTCACAAAGTGACCTTGCCCATAGAATGTGCCTCGTGTGGCTTTGTGGTATTGTGTAAGGAACTTTACAATCTTATCGAAACGTATCAGATTATGAGGGGGCTTGAAAAGGTGGATGCAGAAAGTATGTTTTCACTGATGGGGGAGACTGGAACTAGAGGGCATGATCTTAGAATAAGGGGCTGCCTGTTTAAAACAGAGTTGAGGAGAAATTTCTTCTCTCAGAGGGTTGTGAATCTGTGGAATTGGCTGCCTCAGAGAGCTGTGGAAGCTGGGGCATTGAATAAATTTAAGACAGAAATAGACAGTTTCTTAAATGATAAGGGGTTATGGGGAGCGAGCGGGGAAGTGGAGCTGAGTCCACGATCAGATCAGCCATGATCTTATTGAGTGGCGGAGCAGATTTCGAGGGGCTGTGTGGCCTACTCCTGTTCCTATTTCTTATGTTCATTTATTTAGCATTACAAGAAATACCACCTACCGCAAGTAACCAGCTCCCTACACACCAAACATGAACTTACTAACTACAAAGTAAAAAGTCAGACCAAAACCCATTTAAACACAATTTTCCACAGTTGTGAACTACATCTTGCATTCCCAAGTAAAGCAAGTTTCGACTGACCCAGAAACAGTTGGGTTACCTTTACCCTGTGACCTACCGAGGACGTGGCCACGAACGGCGGCTGCAGAGTGCAGCAGCAGCGTTGATGATTGACACTTGGGATGTAACCACTGTCGGAACGTGCCAACACGGTGAACAATCGGAGCCGGGATCTGCAGGGCCGCGAGCTCCGGGATCAGAATCCCGCCCGGGACCCGCAGGGCCGCGAGCTCCGGGATCCCCCACAATTGCTGCCGCGAGCCCCATCACTTAGCAGTGAGCAGCTACAGCCAGCGGGCTGCTGTGCTCGGTTTACACGGCAGCGGCCATGGCTCCTATGGGCATACGGTTGTCCCCGCTCGGCGTAGCCGTGTTTGCCTTGCTTGCTGTTGGAGTCCTCTACCATTTCTATTCGGGTTTTCTGGCCGGTAGGATCGCCATGTTCAGAAAACTGCCCGGCTCCGACAGGATCGACCTGAGAGAACTGCTAGCGCTGTCGGTAGAAGCCGCCGTACGGGGAGGGGAGGAGGTGAAGCGAGTGATGGAAGGAGGAGAGCTCAACGGGAAAAGCAAAGGGAAAACTAAGGAAGGAGCAGATGAGATGCTCACCACTGGAGACTTGTTGTCCCATCAGAAGATGTATCATTTAATTAAAAATACATTCCCGACCATACAGGTAAGCTAAGGAGCACCAAAGACGATCGTGAAAGCCAATGCGGCAGAAACAACGAAATCCGCGGGGGGCGGGGGGGGGGGGGGTCTAATCATTTGGTTGTATGGGCTTTTTGAGATCTTTCGGTGCAATGAGGCTTTCATTGTTTTGATGGTAGCAGTGAGAGCATTCTACTTCCTTGAGATGAGTAATTATGGTGGGAGCAACTTAAAACATTTAAGCTGTTGCCGCTAGTAATGGTAACAACTAATCACGGATGTGTTTTCAAAAGGTTTTATAACCCTGTGATTTTAAACAACGTACCTTTCTAGTTTAAAATAGAGTCGCCCTGAACAAATTGGATAGTTCTGAAGAGGAATGCTCTAAAATTAACAGTGAAGATAGTCGCTGTTGGCCATTTTTATTAGTGCTCCATAGTTTGCTTTTTGGCTTGTATACAGCTTCCATACATCACTGGTCATGTCCCTGTATCTCCCACTTCATTGGTAGAGGTGCAGTGTTTTGAATAAGATGCTAAACCAAAATAATGCCTGTTCAGATGAACGTAACTGGTGCCATGGCACAATTCGAAGAGAAGGGTTTTTCTTTGGTGTCCTGGTGAACATTCATTTCTCACCCATTGCCACTTAAAAACAGCGTAACTGGTCATTCATCTCATTTACTAAATTTGAGAATTTTTGTGTGAAAATTGTCTGCTGAGTTTGTCTGTGACTTCAATCAATGAAATACTTTTGAAGTATAAAGTGCTTAAACATATCCAGAAAACATAAGATGCTATTAGGATGCAAGTTCTCCTAAGGTGTAAATGGGTCTCTTCACACAGATGGTAAAGTTTGCTACTGTAAATCAGAGTTGGGGCCCAAACAAGTGGGATAGATTTTTTTTTTCTGGAAATTGCTCCTGTCAATGTTAAGCATGAATGTATCCTTACATTACCAGGTTATTGTAAAATACATCTTAATTCACGTGCAAAATTCCTTCAGTTTTTTTAAACTATTAGACTGGATTCTAATCCTTTACCAGTGGTGATCTTTTATAAACCTAAGGTTTTGAAAACAGAAATGAAAACTATATTCTACTTAATATCTAACTTCTAAATTTAAAAACAATAGAGTTAGAAAAAGCTTGCATTTTATATAGCACCTTTTACAATATCAGAGTCTCAAAATGCTTTACAGCCAATTAAATACTTTTGAAGTGTAGTCACTGTTGTAATGTAGGTAGCCAATTTGCGCACACGTTCCTCCAAACAGCAATGAAATCACGATCAGATAATCTGTTTTAGGGATATTGATTGAGGGATAAAAATTGGCCAGAACACCAGGATAACTCACTTGCTCTTCTTCGAATAGTGCCATGGGATCTTTTATGTCCACCTGAGAAGGCAGACAGGTTTAACGTTTCATCTGAAAGATAGCACCTTCGACAGTGCAGTGTTCCCCCAGTACTGCACTGAAGTGTCATTCTGGATTATATGCTTAATATCTGAACCTACTACCTTCTGAATCGGAGGTGAAAGTGCTACCACTGAACCAATGCTGATTTCTTTCTATTTTTTTTAAATTTTCATTTTCGAAACCACTAATGACATATAGGGGCTGTTTACTATATTTTCAGTTTTAAAAGTTCTTATTGTTCTGTTAGGGCTTTTCCAGTACTCTTGTCATTTAAACAGCTTGGCTACAGTTTGTGAACAGAAATGGGGAGACTATTCCTTTCTGCCACACTGAGTTACAGTAATCCAGGTGTAAGAATTAACATTGACCATGATTAATATCAAATTGCAGATTGGTGTTTTTGGGGGGGTTTTGCTTTAAATTCTTCTCTTGGATTCATCATTGGTTTATTGGTTATATTATGTGTCCTCAGAGGGCAGGAGCATAAACACTTTACTAGTCTGTAGCTTGGGCTATACACTTAAAACAGTAAATGGACAATTGAACAGAAGCAATCGCACATTGTAGATTTACAGTAGCTACCCCTCCTCATTGTGCTAAACTGCAATGTGAACTGGACCAGGATCAAGGTCATGAATATTAACTTTCATCAGGTGGTTCATTGTAATCTGTCCAGTCTTTGTGCCATCTATTATCTTTTTCTGATTGCTTTAGATGGAATGTCTAATTTGAACAAGGTACAAAAGATAAGAATTAGGAGCAGGACTAGACCATACGGCCCTTCGAGCCTGCTCCACTAGAGGATTTGCGTGTAAGAGTAAAGATGTCTTACTGCAATTATCTAGGGCCCTGGTGAGACCACACCTGGAGTATTGTGTACAGTTTTGGTCTCCTTACCTAAGGAAGGATATACTTGCCATTGATGGAATGCAACGGAGGTTTACCAGATTGATTCCTGGGATTGGGGTATTGTCCTATGAGGAGAGATTGAGTAGATTAGGCCTATATTCTCTAGAGTTTAGAAGAATGAGAGGTGATCTCATTGAAACATGCAAAATTCTTACAGTGCTTGACAGTGTAGATGCAGGGAGGATGTTTCCCCTGGCTGGGCAGTCTAGAACTAGGGGTCACAGTCTCAGAATAAAGGGTCAGCCATGTAGGACTAAGATGAGGAGACATTTCTTCACTCAGAGGGTATTGAATCTTTGGAATTCTCTACCCCATAGGGCTGTGGAAGCTCAATCGTTGAATATGTTCAAGACAGAGATCGATAAATTTTTGGATATTAAGGGAATCGAGGGATATAGGGATAGTGCAGGAAAATGGAGTTGAGGTAAAAGATCAGACATGATCTCATTGAATGGCAGAGCAGGCTCGAGGGGCCAAATGGCCTACTCCTGCTATTTCTTATGTTCTTATGTTCGAGCCTGCTCCAGTCACACTGCTATTCCTGCAATCCTGTTGGCTGGTGGTGATTTTAAGGACTAATTATTTTTGAAGTATTTATTTAGTAAAGTTACATTGAACCTGTTCATTGCATATATGATCTTCATAAGGATACTGAAGATGCACCTTGCCGCAGATACTGGTTCAAATGCAGCATAATTTCTGTAATCACTTCAAGATGTGTGTGCACCAAGTAGACAGATAATCGATGCATGAATGGAAATTTCAAGTACATTAAAAAAAATGTTTCTCAAACTTTGAATTTTTAGCAGAAAATGTATCTGAATTGCATTTGATAGTGGCACTT
Organism: Pristiophorus japonicus; assembly: GCF_044704955.1. Taxonomy (NCBI): domain Eukaryota; kingdom Metazoa; phylum Chordata; class Chondrichthyes; family Pristiophoridae; genus Pristiophorus; species Pristiophorus japonicus. The sequence goes on from NC_091977.1 coordinate 411,999,111, forward strand.
TATTGAGAGCAAACCAAAAACAACTTACGAATCATCTGCAAAAAGTTTCTGCCAACCTTACGGAGAGAGTGATGAGTGAGGAACTTCGGAGAAAGAAACTGCCATTTTTGGCCAACAAGCCAGACCCTTGTTTTAATTGAACTAAATCCTGCTTTCTCACAGCCTCCATGCTCGTACCATTGTCCCCCACATCTAGTTGTCTTTTGAACCAATTTGTGCTATTTGTTCAAGTTATTTTCCCTGATAACTTATTCCATATTTATTAACGGGATAAAAAAGAAAACTTGCATTTATATAGCACATTATCACATCTCTGAAATGCCTCAAAGCACTTCACACAATAAATTACTTTGAAGTGCAGTGGCTGCTCTTATAGGCTGAAAGAAGGGCAGGAATGGCAGCTCAACATTCCTGGTTACAAGGTTTTCTGACGAGATAAGAGAGGGGGATTAAAAAAGGAGGGGGGTCACAATATTGGCTAAAGAAACAATTGCAGCTGTGAGGAGGGATGATATGTTAGAAGGATTATCAAATTAGGCCATATGGGTTGAACTGAAGAAGAAAAAAGGAGCAATCACACTGCTGGGTGTGTACTATATAACCCCAAATAGTCAGAGGGAGATAGAACAGCAAAAATGTAAGCAAATTTCTGAAGTTCAAAAACAATAGGGCAGTAATAGTCGGGACTTCAAATAACCTAACAGTAACAGGGATCGAATCAGTGTAAAAGGGAAAGCGGGCACAGAATTTTTAAAATGCATTCAGGATGACTTTTTTAGCCAGTTCTTAGCAAGCCCAACAAGAGAGGGGGCAGTTCTGGACTTCGTTTTAGGGAATGAAATGGAGCAGGTGGAACGGATATCAGTGGGACAGCATTTTGGTGGTAGTGATCATAATTCAGTTAGATTTAGCATATTTATGGAAAAGGACAAAGATAGATCAGGAATAAACGTTCTCGATTGGGGAAAGGCCAATTTTACTAAGCAGAGATGTGATTTAGCAAAAGTGGACTGGAAACAGCTAGTTGAACGTAAATCAGTGTCAGAGCAGTGGGAGGCATTCAAGGAAGACATAGTGAGGGTTCAGAGCAAGTATGTTCCCTTAAAGAAAAAGGGTGGGACTAACACATCTAGAGCCTCCTGGATGTCAAGAGGCATAGAAACATAGAAAATAGATGCAGGAGTAGGCCATTCGGCCCTTCTAGCCTGCACCGTCATTCAATGAGTTCATGGCTGAACATGCAACTTCAGTACCCCATTCCTGCTTTCTCGCCATACCCCTTGATCCCCCTAGTAGTAAGGACTTCATCTAACTCCTTTTTGAATATATTTAGTGAATTGGCCTCAACAACTTTCTGTGGTAGAGAATTCCACAGGTTCACCACTCTCTGGGTGAAGAAGTTCCTCCTCATCTCGATCCTAAATGGCTTCCCCCTTATCCTTAGACTGTGTCCCCTGGTTCTGGACTTCCCCAACATTGGGAACATTCTTCCTCCATCTAACCTGTCTAACCCTGTCAGAATTTGAAATGTTTCTATGAGGTCCCCTCTCATTCTTCTGAACTCCAGTGAATACAAGCCCAGTTGATCCAGTCTTTCTTGATAGGTCAGTCCCGCCATCCTGGGAATCAATCTGGTGAACCTTCGCTGCACTCCCTCAATAGCAAGAATGTCCTTCCTCAGGTTAGGAGACCAAAACTGTACACAATACTCCAGGTGTGGCCTCACCAAGGTCCTGTACAACTGTAGCAACACCTCCCTGCCCCTGTACTGAAATCCCCTCGCTATGAAGGCCAACATGCCATTTGCTTTCTTAACCGCCTGCTGTACCTGCATGCCAACCTTCAATGACTGATGTACCATGACACCCAGGTCTCTTTGCACCTCCCCTTTTCCTAATCTGTCACCATTCAGATAATAGTCTGTCTCTGTTTTTACCACCAAAGTGGATAACCTCACATTTATCCACATTATACTTCATCTGCCATGCATTTGCCCACTCACCTAACCTATCCATGTCGCTCTGCAGCCTCATAGCATCCTCCTCGCAGCTCACACTGCCACCCAACTTAGTGTCATCCGCAAATTTGGAGATACTACATTTACTCCCCTCGTCTAAATCATTAATGTACAGTGTAAACAGCTGGGGCCCCAGCACAGAACCTTGCGGTACCCCACTAGTCACTGCCTGCCATTCTGAAAAGTCCCCATTTACTCCTACTCTTTGCTTCCTGTCTGACAACCAGTTCTCAATCCATGTCAGCACACTACCCCCAATCCCATGTGCTGTAACTTTGCACATTAATCTCTTGTGTGGGACCTTGTCGAAAGCCTTCTGAAAGTCCAAATATACCACATCAACTGGTTCTCCCTTGTCCACTCTATTGGAAACATCCTCAAAATAATTCCAGAAGATTTGTCAAGCATGATTTCCCTTTCACAAATCCATGCTGACTTGGATCTATCATGTCACCTCTTTCCAAATGCACTGCTATGACATCCTTAATAATTGATTCCATCATTTTACCCACTACCGATGTCAGGCTGACCGGTCTATAATTCCCTGTTTTCTCTCCCTCCTTTTTTAAAAAGTGGGGTTACATTGGCTACCCTCCACTCCATAGGAACTGATCCAGAGTCAATGGAATGTTGGAAAATGACTGTCAATGCATCCACTATTTCCAAGGCCACCTCCTTAAGTACTCTGGGATGCAGTCCATCAGGCCCTGGGGATTTATCGGCCTTCAATCCCATCAATTTCCCCAACACAATTTCCCGACTAATAAGGATTTCCCTCAGTTCCTCCTCCTAACTAGACCCTCCGACCCCTTTTATATCCGGAAGGTTGTTTGTGTCCTCCTCAGTGAATACCGAACCAAAGTACTTGTTCAATTGGTCCGCCATTTCTTTGTTCCCCGTTATGACTTCCCCTGATTCTGACTGCAGGGGACCTACGTTTGTCTTTACTAACCTTTTTCTCTTTACATATCTATAGAAACTTTTGCAATCCGTCTTAATGTTCCCTGCAAGCTTCTTCTCGTACTCCATTTTCCCTGCCCTAATCAAACCCTTTGTCCTCCTCTGCTGAGTTCTAAATTCCTCCCAGTCTCCGGGTTCGCTGCTATTTCTGGCCAATTTGTATGCCACTTCCTTGGCTTTAATGCTATCCCTGATTTCCCTTGATAGCCACGGTTGAGCCACCTTCCCTTTTTTATTTTTACGCCAGACAGGAATGTACAATTGTTGTAGTTCATCCATGCGGTCTCTAAATGTCTGCCATTGCCCATCCACAGTCAACCCCTTCAGTATCATTCGCCAATCTATCCTAGCCAATTCACGCCTCATACCTTCAAAGTTAGCCTTCTTTAAGTTCTGGACCATGGTCTCTGAATTAACTGTTTCATTCTCCATCCTAATGCAGAATTCCACCATATTATGGTCACTCTTCCCCAAGGGGCCTCGCACAACGAGATTGCTAATTAATCCTCTCTCATTACACAACACTCAGTCTAAGATGGCCTCCCCCCTAGTTGGTTCCTCGACATATTGGTCTAAAAAAACCATCCCTTATGTACTCCAGGAAATCCTCCTCCACCGTATTGCTTCCAGTTTGGTTAACCCAATCTATGTGCATATTAAAGTCACCCATTATAACTGCTGCACCTTTATTGCACGCACCCCTAATTTCATGTTTGATGCCCTGCCCAACATCACTACTACTGTTTGGAGGTCTGTACACAACTCCCACTAATGTTTTTTGCCCTTTGGTATTCTGCAGCTCTACCCATATAGATTCCACATCATCCAAGCTAATGTCCTTCCGAACTATTGCCTTAATTTGCTCCTTAACCAGCAATGCTACCCCACCTCATTTTCCTTTTATTCTATCTTTCCTGAATGTTGAATACCCCTGGATGTTGAGTTCCCAGCCCTGATCATCCTGGAGCCACGTCTCCGTAATCCCAATCACATCATATTTGTTAACATCTATTTGCACAGTTAATTCATCCACCTTATTGTGGATACTCCTTGCATTAAGACACAAAGCCTTCAGGCTTGTTTTTTTTAACACCCTTTGACCTTTTAGAATTTTGCTGTACAGTGGCCCTTTTTGTTCTTTGTCTTGGGTTTCTCTGCCCTCCACTTTTCCTCATCTCCTTTCTGTCTTTTGCTTTTGCCTCCTTTTTGTTTCCCTCTGTCTCCCTGAAGGTAGCAAGATAGGTAGATAAGGTGGTTAAGAAGGCATGTGGGATACTTTCCTTTATTAGCTGAGGTATAGAATATAAGAGCATGGAGGTTATACTTGAACTGTGCAAAACACTAGTTAGTCCACAGCTAGAGTACTGCGTGCAGTTCTGGTCACCACATTACAAGAAAGATGTGATTGCACTGGAGAGGGTATGGAGAAGATTTACAAAAATATTGCCAGGACTGGAGAATTTTAGCTATGAGGAAAGGTTGGATAGGCTGGGGCTGTTTTCTTTAGAACAGAGGAGACTGAGGGGAGAGTCGATTGAAGTGTATAAAATTATGAGGGGCCTAGATAAAGTGGATAGGAAGGACCTAATTTCCCTAGCATAGGGGTCAATAACCAGGGGCATAGAATTAAAGTAATGGGTAGAAGGAATAGAGCGGAGTTAAGGATAATGTTTTTCCAGAGGGTGGTGGGGGTCTGGAACTCACTGCCTGAAAGGTTGGTAGAGGCAGAAAGGCTCATCACATTTAAAAAGTACTTGGACATGCACTTGATGTGCCGTAAACTGCAAGGCTACAGACCAAGAGCTGGAAAGTGGGATTAGGCTAGATAGCTTTCTTACAGCTGATGCAGACATGATGGGCCGAATGGCCTCTTTCTGTACTGTAAATTTCAATGATTTGGTTAAATGTGGCAGACATTTTGTGCACGGAATCCACAAACATCAATGTGTGTTGGGCAAGACTGCCTGACAGCAAATCTTAAATGACTTACAGCTTTCAGCTCAACATTGGGAAGACCAAAGCCATGGTTTTTGGTGCACCACAAACTCCCCTATCTTGCCATTCTCCTCCCTGGTTTCTCACTCAACATGTGTGCACAACTTTGGCATCTTGACTGACCCAGAGTGGAGCTTCAAATCCCATATTCTCTCCAGTGCATTTTTACCAACTCTACAATATTGCTCATCTTCACCCCTCTCTGAGCCTCTCTGCCACTGATACCCTTATCACTGCCCGGAGTACAAGGAATAAATTGAATGAATTGCAGGTGCAAATTCAACTTTCAAGGTATGACATGATGGCCATTACTGAGACATGGCTGCAAGATGGTTAGGTACCTGCAGCTGCTACTGGAAGCGTAATGGTGGCGGGGGTGGGGGGGGGTGTCTAATCCCAAGCAGTCTTTGTTTGGAGCGAAGAGCTTGGGTGCCAGGGCAAAGCAATCCCACAAGCAGTGCTGTAAATGCACCTGCCTTCTCCCTGAAGCTATCCTCGCGTCCCTTCAGCTGCCAGCCTTGGGAAACCTATAAAGCACTTAAAATCTGAGGTTGGCAACCCGCTTCCTGGGAGTGGGTTGGCAGCTAACGCTAGTCCTGCCTTTGTTAAACTCGGAAGTGGGAAAGTTGGGGCCGAGTTTGAGATTTTTAAAGTTTTAACATCTCACCCGATCCAAACTCGCTCATTTTTGTGAGTTAAGATTCAGCCCATTGTGTCTGCAGGTTCGTTGCTAGAGCCTTCCAATACTAATCGTATTGCCAAGCTTTCTGACCATTGCACTGTATTTTTCTCTGCTGCAATATTTATCTAATTTTCACTTAAATATATGCAGTGGTTTCTGCCCCAACCGTTCCCTGCGGCAAAACATTATCTGCCATAGCAACCCTCTCTAAATTAATATCTCCTAACTCCTCTGACGTGTAGTGATCAGTTTAAATTGACGTGTCACTGATTCCCCAACAGGAAATCCCTTTTTCATATTTACTATTGAAACCCTTCATACTTAAAAAAAAAAAAACTTGTTTAAGTTTTATCCTTATCTATTCCAGGGAAATAGTCCCAATATCTCGTCTCATAACACTAGTTTCCCATCCTTGCATTATCGTGATAAATGCCCATAGCACATTCTCCATGGCTTTGTCCTTTCTGTAATGACACACATACTCTAACTGTGGTCTAGCCAATTTTTGAACAAATTTATCATTGCTGCTTTACTATGCACTTTATGCGCCAGCTTTCTCTCAGTGGTAGCAGTCTCACCTCTGAGACAGAAAGTCATGCGTTCAAGCTCGACTCCAGGACTTGAGTACATAATCCAGGCTGACACTTCAGAGCAGTACTAAGGGATACTGCATTATTGAAGGTGCCATTTTCTGGATGAAATGTTGAATCAAGGTCCCTTCAGCCCTCTTGGGTTGATGTAAAAGATCCAATGGCACTATTCAAAGAACAGCAGGGGAGTTCTTCTGGTGTACTGGCCAATATTTAGCCATCAACCAACTTCACTAAAACAGATTATCTGGTCATTTATAATTATTTATGACCTAGCTGTGTGCAAATTGATTGATTGTATTTCCCTCCATTTCAACAGTGACTACACTTCAAAAATACTTAATTCGCCATGAAGTGCTTTGGGACGTCCTGAGGTAGTGAAAGGTGCTATATAAAAGCAATTTCTTACTTTGTAAAATCCAAAGCTGTCATGGCTGTCCATGATTAACCCATGTATTTCTAAATGCTCACTTATTTTATTTCAAATTATGGTTTCTAAAAGTTTTCCTGTAACTAATAGATGAATAACAAAAAGTTAGTATGCAGGTACAGCAAGTAATCAGGAAGGTAAATGGAATGTTGGCCTTTATTGCAAGGGGGATAGCATCCGAGGGTCTTAAGAGAAGTAGCGGCAGGGATTGTGGATGCATTGGTTGTAATTTACCAAAATTCCTTGGATTCTGGGATGGTCCCAGCAGATTGGAAAACTGCAAATGTAACACCCCTATTTAAAAAAAGGAGGCAGACAAAAAGCATGAAACTATCGACCAGTTAGCCTAACATCTGTAGTTGGGAAAATGCTGGAGTCCATTGTTAAAGAAGCAGTAGCAGGACATTTGGAAAAGCAAAATTCGGTCAGGCAGAGTCAGTATTGATTTATGAGGGGGAAGTCATGTTTGACAAATTTGCTGGAATTTTTTGAGGATGTAATGAACGGGGTGGATAAAGGGGAACCAGTGGATGTGGTGTATTTGGAATTCCAGAAGGCATTTGACAAGGTGCCACATAAAAGGTTACTGCACAAGATAAAAGTTCACGGGGTTGGGGGTAATATATTAGCATGGATAGAGGATTGGCTAACTAACAGAAAACAGAGAGTCGGGATAAATGATTCATTCTCTGGTTGGCAATCAATAACTAGTGGGGTGCCGCAGGGATCAGTGCTGGGACCCCAACTATTTACAATCTATATTAACGACTTGGAAGAAGGGATCGAGTGTAACATAGCCAAGTTTGCTGACGATACAAAGATGGGAGAAAAAGCAATGTGTGAGGAGGACACAAAAAAATCTGTAAAAGGACAATTTGGCAGATGGAGTATAATGTTGGAAAGTGTGAGGTCATGCACTTTGGCAGAAAAACTGCCTCCAATGCAAGTTTATCCTTCCTTAAATAAGGAGACCAAAACTGTATGCAGTACTCCAGGTGTGGTCTTACCAATGCCCTATACAGTTGGAGCAGGATTTCCCTGCTTTTATACTCCATCCCCCTTGCAATAAAGGCCAACATTCCATTTGCCTTCCTGATTATTTGTTGTACCTGCATGCTAACTTTTTGTGTTTCATGTACAAGAACCCCCAGATCCCTCTGTACTACAGCATTTTGTAATCTTCCCCATTTGAATAGTAATTTGCTGTTTTATTTTTCCTACCAACATTTTCCCACATTATACTCCATCTGCTAAATCTTTGCCAACTCACCGAGCCTATCTATATCCCTTTGTAGATTCTTTACGTCCTCCTCACAACTTGCTTTCCCACCTATCTTTGTATCATCAGCAAATTTGTCTACGTTACACTCAGTCCCTTCATCTAAGTCATTAATATAAATTGTTAATAGTTGAGGCCCCAGCACTGATCCCTGTGGCACCCCACTGGTTACAGTTTGCCAACCTGAAAATGACCCATTTATCCCGACTCTCTGTTTTCTGTTAGCCAATCCTCTATCCACGCCAATATATTACCCCCCAATCCCGTGAGCTCTTATCTTGTGCAGTAAGCTTTGTTAACCCTGTTTTCCCCACTTACCCTCTGCTGTATTAGTTCAAATGCTTCCCCACTGCTCTATTTACTCTCTCCCTCAAGACATTGGTGTCATTTTGGTTCTGGTTGTCCCCAAAAATGTGAACACTTCACTTCTGCAACAGCCCTGAAACTACATAATCTGCTTAAACTTCTTAAACCAGTCACTGTGTGGGACAGGAAGCAATGTAGAGATTACCATCCTTGAGATCTTGTTTTTTACAATCTAGTGCCTAACTCCATAAACTCCCTGTGCAAAACCACAAATATATTTCCATATATATCATTGGTTCCAATGTGCACTACCATTTTTGGCTGCTCTCATGCCCTTTCTAGAAATTTTCCACCCATTCCATGATGTACTTCCTTGACACCAAGAAGGTAGCATGTTTATTGAGTCTTGACTGCAAAAAAAAATGTATTCCTTTGACTAGAGAATCTTCTACTGTTTCCACTCTCCTATTATCGTATTATCGTAGTCTACTTGCTTCTCACCCCCTGGGTAGTCGCCACTGTGCTATTATGTTGCTCAGGACCACAACCCTGTGAGTTTCTGTCGCTCTCTGTCTCACAACAGTTCAATACTGTGGGGTAGAAATTTGTCTCAGACAGTTGCACAAAACGGACGGAATCGGATCGGCCACCTGTTATACACAGCGCCTGATTCAGTTCCATCACAGTCAATTATAGAAAAAGAATCCTGTCCAACTATATCTGAATGTTAAACTCCTGCTGAGGCTAAAGTCCAAATTCTTTTGGCCTCTCACTCCAGGAGCATCTCATAGTTCAAGATTGCTTACTTCCAGCAGGGATCACAGGATAGTGATCAGGAGAGGCAAGTCTGGCTGATTTCTCTAACCCACCTCAACCAGCCCAGAAGTACTGAGACTAATTGTAATGCTCTTCATTACTACACTGAGTGACAAACCAGAGATTAAATCGCGATCTTCCTACTGTGTCACTCAGCATTGGTCCAAACATGGGCAAAAGAGCTGAATTCCAGAGGTGAGGTGAGGATGACTGCCCTTGACATCAAGGCAGCATTTGACCAAGTGTGGTATCAAGTAGCCCTAGTAAAATTGTGGTCGATGAGCGAGGGGGTGGGGGGGACTCTCCACAGGCTGGAGTCAGACCTAGCACAAATGAGGATGGTTGTGGTTGTTGGAGGTCACTCATCTCACCCCCAGGACATAGCTTCAGGAGTTCCACAGGGCAGTGTCCTAAACCTAACCATCTTCAGCTGCTTCATCAATGACCTTCCCTCCTTCCTAAGGTCAGAAGTGGGGATGTTCGCTGATGATTGCACAGTGTTCAGTATCATTCGCATTCCTCAGACAATGGAGCAGTCCATGCCCGCATGCAACAAGACCTTGATGACATTCAGGTTTGGGCTGATAAATGGCAAGTAGCATTTGTGCCACACGAGTGCCAGGCAATGACTATCTCCAACAATCGAGAGTCTAACCATCGTCCTTTGACATTCAATGGCATTACCATTGCCAAAACCCCCATCATCAACATCCTGGGGGTCATCATTGACCAGAAACTTAACTGGACCAGCCACATAAATATTGTGGCAACAAGAGCAGGTCAGAGGCTTGGTATTCTGCAACAAGTGTCTCACCTCCTGACTCCTCAAAACCTTTCCACCATCTACAAGGCACAAGTCAGGAGTGTGATGGAATACTCTCCGCTTGCCTGGATGAGTGCAGCTCCAACACCACTCAAGAAGCTCGACACCATCCAGGACAAAGCAGCCCGCTTGATTGGTATTCCATCCACCACCTTAAAAAACATTCACTTCCTCCACCACCGATGCACTGTGGCTGCAGTGTGTACCATCTACAAGATGAACTACAGCACTTCCACAGGCTTCTTCCACAGCACCTCCCAAATCCATGACCTTTACCACCTAGAAGGACAAGGGCAGCAGGCATATGGGAACGCCTTCACCTGCAAGTTCCCCTCCAAGTTACACGCCATCCTGACTTGGAAATATATCGCCATTCCTTCATTGTTGCTGGTTCAAAATCATGGAACTCCCTCCCTAACAGCACTGAGGGAGTACCTTCACCACACCGACTGCAGTGGTTCCAAGAAGGTGGCTCACCACTACCTTCTCAAGGGCAGTTAGGGATGGGCAATAAATGCTGGCCTAGCCAGTGATCCCCACATCCCAGGAACAAATAAAAAAAGTAATTTACCCATTCAGACATAGGGGAACTTTGTTTACCTTTTAATAACATCCCCTGCATTTGAATAATGGGACTTGAACTTAATAGATATGAGATGTGATAATATTAGGTTCTACTTTGTTACATGCTGTAATGGAATAGCACACCTTGCATAGCATTGGAAATTGACAGCTATATCAATCTGATGGAAATTACTGTGAGTTTTGCATTAGGTGTTCTCCGAAGAACGGGATATTGGTACCACACCAGAGATTGCTTCATGGGATCATGCAATTCCAAAGGAAATCCTGGACAAGGCGACCATGACGGAAGAAGTCTCTTCTGAAAGCATTACAATCTGGATTGATCCGCTAGATGCCACCCAGGAATATACAGGTATGATATCTATTATTGAATTTGGTGTGTCTGGTAATATTTTGCATGGAAATTAAGTGCAGTGATGTACACTAATAAAGTAGTAATTGTTAATCATAATTATTTAAGGCCACTGTAGTATTCTGGACTGCATGTATGAAAATCAGATCCTAGTAGTGTGTGATTTTGGTTTTACATTTATTTTTTTAACTGGTGGATTATCTGTGGCATTGCTCATGGTAAGTCAGAGGATGCACTCTATCTCGTCCCTCTCATGTCTGCTTCTGTTTGTACGTGTGTATGTCTCTCTCTTCCTCTCCCCCTCACCTTCTATGTGTTTGTCTTCTCATCGCTCTCCACCTGTCTGTTTATTCCATGTTATCTTTTGGTTGTCTTTCTGTCTTTTTAAGGTGGGAGATATTGGGTTTGTGTCAGGAAAGGAAGTATTTTGAGTTGTAGGGCATTAGATGGGCTAGGATCTTGATAGTGGCGAGAGCTGGTAGGCTGTCTTTTGGGCTGCAGGTTGCTATTGTTTGGAGCGATTGTGGGCATAGTATGAATTTTCTGGTGAAGTATGTGGAATGCTGGTTGGAAATAGATACTGCTCGAGGCGCGAATAAATGGGCAGTTATATTGAGAATTGGTAAGTATTGCATGGTATGAGGGATAAGGAAATGGCTTAGGTTGGGTGTGTGGGGTGGGAATTGGTGAGCTTAGTGTTGGGAAATAAGAGGAGTAGGGTTGGGTCTGAGCCAAGATGACAGCAGAGGCTGAGGGCGATGATGGGCTAGAATCTGAGCTGAAGAAAGTTGTGGGATGGATTGAGGTTGGGGCAGAGACTTGTATTCATTCCATTCATAGCATGTTTTTGAAGTTGATTCCTGGTACTAAGCTAGGAAGCAGCAATTTGTTGTTCTATCGGGAATGGTAGCATAGTGGTAATGTTACTGGACTAGTACTCCAAAGGCCTGGACTAATGATCCAGAGACATGAGTTCAAATCCCACCATGGCAGCTGGGGAATTTAAATTCAGTTAATTAAATCTGGAATAAAAAGCTAGTATCAATAATGGTGACCATGAAATTATCAGATTGTCGTAAAAAATCCATCTGGTTCATAAATGTCCTTTAGGGAAGGAAATCTGCAGTGCTTACCTGGTCTGGCCTATATATTAACTACCCTCTAGCAAGCCACTCAGTTGTAACAAAATCGCTACGAGAAACAATAAGAAGAATAAAAATGGACGGAACACTTGGCATCGACCTTGGCACCAGCACCCCCAGCACAGGCGACCCTGCAAAGTCCTCCTCACCAACATTTGGGGACTTGTGCCAAAATTGGGAGAGCTGTCCCACAGTCTAGTCAAGCAACAGCCTGACATAGTCATAATCATAGAATCATACCTTTCAGCCAATGTCCCAGACGTCTCCATCACCTTCCCACCGGCAGGACAGGCCCATCAGGGATAATGCACAGTGGTATATAGTCGGGAGGGAGTGGCCCTGGGAATTCTCAATATTGACTCCAGACCCCATGAAGTCTCATGGCTTTAGGTCAAGCATGGGCAAGGAAACCTCCTGCTGATTAGCACCTACTGCCCTCCCTCAGCTAAGGAATCAGTACTCCTTCATGTTGACCACTTGGAAGAAGCACTGAGGGCAGCAAGGGCACAGAATGTACTCTGGGTAGGGGACTTCAAGAGTGGCTCAGTAGCACCACTACTGATCGAGCTGCCCAAGTCCTGAAGGATATATCTGCCAGACTCGGCCTGCGGCAGGTGGTGAGAGAACCAACACGAGGGAAAAATCTACTTGACCTCGTCCTCACCAATCTACCTATCACAGATGCATCTGTCCATGACAGTATTGGCAGCACTGATCACCGCACAATCATTGTAGAGACAAAGTCCCATCTTCACACTGAGGACACCCTCCATAGTGTTCTGTGGCACTACCACCATGCTAAATGGGATAGACTCTGAACAGATCTAGCAGCTCAAAACTGGGCATCCATGAGGCATGTGGGCCATCAGCAGCAGCAGAATTGTATTCCACCACAATCTGTAACGTCATGGCCTGGCATATCCCTCACTGTACCAAGCCAGGTGACCAACCCTGGTCAATGAGGAGTATAGAAGAGCATGCCTGGAGCAGCACCAGGCATACCTAAAAATGAGGTGCCAACCTGGGGAAGCTGCAACACAGGACTACATGCATGCTAAAAAGCGGAAACAGCATGCCATAGACAGGGCTAAGCAATCCCACAATCAATGGATCAGATCAAAGCTTTGCAGTCCTGCTACATCCAGTCGTGAATGGTGATGGACCATTAAACAACTAACGGGAGGAGGGGGCTCCATGAATATCCCTATCCACGATGATGGCAGAGCCCAGCACGTGAGTGCAAAAGACAAGGCTGAAGCGTTTGCAACCATCTTCAGCCAGAAGTGCTGAGTGGATGATCCATATTGGCCTCCTCCTGAGGTCCCCACCATCACAGAAGCCAGTGTTCAGCCAATTCGATTCACTCCATGGGGCAGGGACATGGGAATTTAGGCAGGGAGACAGAGGGAAGTAAAATGGGGGCAGAAACAAAAGGTAGAAAGGAGATAAGGAAAAGTGGAGGGCAGAGAAATCAAAGGCAAAAATCAAAAAGAGCCACAGTACAACATAATTCTAAAAGGACAAAGAGTGTTAAAAAAACAAGCCTGAAGACTCTGAATGCGAGGAACATTCGTAATAAGGTGGATGAATTAACTGCACAGATAGCTGTTAATGGATATGATGTAATTGGGATTATGGAGACATGGCTCCAGGGTGACCAAGGCTGGGAACTCAACATCCAGGGGTATTCAATATTCAGGAAGGATACACAGAAAGGAAAAGGAGGTGGAGTAGCGTTGCTGGTTAAAGAGGAGATTAACGCAATAGTAAGGAAGAACATTAGCTTGGATGATGTGGAATCTGTATGGGTAGAGCTGCGGAACACCAAAGGGCAGAAAACGCTCGTGGGAGTTGTGTACAGACCATCAAACAGTAGTAGTGAGGTTGGGGATGGCATCAAACAGGAAATTAGGGATGCGTGCAATAAAGGTACAGCAGTTATCATGGGTGACTTTAATCCACATATAGATTGGGCTAACCAAACTGGTAGTAATACGGTGGAGGAGGATTTCCTGGAGTGTATTAGGGATGGTTTTCTAGACCAATATGTCAATGAACCAACTAGAGAACTGGCCATCCTAGACTGGGTGTTGTGCAATGAGAGAGGATTAATTAGCAATCTTGATGTGCGAGGCCCCTTGGGGAAGAGTGACTATAATATGGTAGAATTCTTTATTAAGATGGAGAGTGACACAGTTAACTCAAAGACTAGGGTCCTGAATTTAAAGAAAGGTAACTTTGATGGTATGAGATGTGAATTGGCTAAGATAGACTGGTGAATGATACTTAAAGGGTTGACGGTGGATAGGCAATGGCAGACATTTAAAGATCACATAGATGAACTTCAACAATTGTACATCCCTGCCTGGCGTAAAAATAAAACCGAGAAGGTGGCTCAACTGTGGCTAACAAGGGAAATTAGGGATAGTGTTAAATCCGAGGAAGAGGCATATAAATTGGCCAGAAAAAGCAGCAAACCTGAGGACTGTGAGAAATTTAGAATTCAGCAGAGGAGGACAAAGGGTTTAATTAGGAGGGGCAAAATAAAGTATGAGAGGCAGCTTGCAGAGAACATAAAAATTGACTGCAAAAGCTTCTATAGATATGTGAAGAGAAAACGATTAGTGAAGACAAACGTAGGTCCCTTGCAGTCAGAATCAGGTGAATTTATAATGGGGAACAAAGAAATGGCAGACCAATTGAACAAATACTTTAGTCCTGTCTTCACTAAGGAAGACACAAATAACCTTCCGGAAATATTAGGGGACCGAGGGTCTAGCAAGAAGGAGGAACTGAAGGAAATCCTTATTAGTCAGGAAATTGTGTTATGGAAATTGATGGGATTGAAGGCCGATAAATCCCCAGGGCCTGATAGTCTGCATCCCAGAGTACTTAAGGAAGTAGCCCTAGAAATAGTTGACGCATTGGTGGTCATTTTCCAACATTCTATAGACTCTGGATCAGTTCCTATGGATTGGAGGGTAGCTAATGTAACACCACTTTTTAAAAAAGGAGGGAGAGAGAAAACACGGAATTATAGACTGGTTAGCCTGACATCGGTAGTGGGAAAAATGTTGGAATCAATTATTAAAGATGTAATAGCAGCGCATTTGGAAAGCAGAGACAGGATCGGTCCAAGTCAGCATAGATTTATAAAAGGGAAATCATGCTTGATAAATCTTTTAGAAATTTTTGAGGATGTAACTCGTAGAGCAGACAAGGGAGAACCAGTGTATGTGGTGTATTTGGACTTTCAAAAGGCTTTTGACAAGGTCCCACACAAGAGATTAGTGTGCAAAATTAGAGCACATGGTATTGGAGGTAATGTATTGACGTGGATAGAGGACTGGTCGGCAGACAGGAAGAAAAGAGTAGGAATAAACTGGTCCTTTTCAGAATGGCAGGCAGTGACTAGTGGGGTATCGCAAGGTTCAGTGCTGGGACCCCAGCTATTTACAATGTACATTAATGATTAGGACGAAAGAATTGAATGTAATATCTCCAAGTTTGCAGATGACACTAAGCTGAGTGGTAGTGTGAGCTGTGAAGAGGATGCTAGGAAGCTGCAGGGTGACTTGGACAGGTTAGGTGAGTGGGTAAAAGCATGGCAGATGCAGTATAATGTAGATAAATGTGAGGTTATCCACTTTGGTGGCAAAAACAGGAAGGCAGAATATTATCTGAATGGTGACAGATTAGGGAAAAGGGAGGTGCAATGAGACCCTGGGTGTCATGGTACATCAGCCATTGAAAGTTGGCATGTGGGTACAGCAGGCAGTGAAGAAGGCAGCAAATGGCATGTTGGCCTTCATAGTGAGAGGATTTGAGTATAGGAGCAAGGAGGTCTTACTGCAGTTGTGCAGGGCCTTGGTGAGGCCACACCTTGAATATTGTGTACAGTTTTGGTCTCCTAATCTGAGGAAGGACATTCTTGCTATTGAGGGAGTGCAGCGAAGGTTCACCAGACTGATTCCTGGGATGGCAGGACTGACCTATGAAGACAGACTGGATCGACTAGGCTTATATTCACTGGAGTTTAGAAGAATGAGAGGGGATCTCATAGAAACATATAAAATTCTGACGGGATTGGACAGGTTAGGTGCAGGAAGAATGTTCCCGATGTTGGGGAAGTCGAGAACCAGGGGTCACAGTCTAAGGATAAGGGGCAAGCCATTTAGGACCGAGATGAGGAGAAACTTCTTCACTCAGAGTTGTGAACCTGTGGAATTCTCTACCACAGAAAGTTGTTGAGGCCAGTTCGTTAGATATATTCAAAAGAGAGTTAGATGTGGCCCTTATGGCTAAAGGGATCAAGGGGTATGGAGAGAAAGCAGGAATGGGGTACAGAAGTTGCATAATCAGCGATGATCATATTGAATGGTGATATAGGCCAGAATGGCCTACTCCTGCACCTATTTTCTATGTTTCTATATCAAGAAGTGGATGTGCGCATTGGATACACAAAGACTATGGGCCCCGACAGCAACTTGGCTGTCATGCTGAAGACTTGTGATCCAGAACTAACCACACCTCTACCCAAGCTGTTCCAGTACAGTTATAACACTTGCATCAACCTGATAAAGTGGAAAACTGCCCAGCTATGTCCTGCCCACAAAAAGCAGGACAAATCCAACCCAGCCAATTACCACCCCATCAGCCTACTCACAATGATCAGCAAAGTGATGGATGGTGTCGTTGACTGTGCTATCAAGCGGCATTTACTCAGCAATAACCTGCCCACTGATGCTCAGTTTCGGTTCCGCCAGAACCACTCGGCTCCAGACTTCATTATGGCCTTGGTCCAGATGTGGACAAAAGAGCTGAATTCCAGAGATGAGGTGAGAGTGACTTCCCTTGACCTCAAGGAAGTATTTGTCCGAGTGTGGCATCAAGGAGCCCTAGTAAAATTGAAGTCAATGGGAATCAGGGGAAAAACTCTCCACTAGCTGGAGTCATACCTGGCACAAAGGAAGATGGTTGTAGTTGTTGGAGCTCAATCACTTCAGCCCCAGGATATCACTGCAGGAGTTCCTCAGGGCAGTTTCCTAGGCCCAACCATCTTCAGCTGCTTCATCAATGACCTTCCCTCCATCATGTCAGAAGTGGAGATGTTCGCTGATGATTGCAGTGTTCAGTTCCATTTGCAACTCCTCAGAAAATGTAGGAGTCCATGCAGCAAGACCTGGAAGACATTCCGGCTTGGGCTGATAAGTGGCAAGTAACATATGCGCCACACAAGTGCCAGGCAATGATCATCTCCAACAAGCGAGAGCCTAACTATCTCCCCTTGATAGTCAACGGCATTACCATCACTGAATCCCCCACCATCAACATCCTGGGGGTCACCATTGACTAGAAACTTAACTGGACTAGCCACATAAATACTGTGGCAACAAGAGCAAGTCAAGGCTGGGTATTCTGCGGTGAGTGTCTCATCTCCTGACTCCCTAGAGCCTTTCCACCATCTTCAAGGCACAAGTCAGGAGTGTGATGGAATATTCTCCACTTGCCTGGATGAGCGCAGCTCCAACAACACTCAAGAAGCTCGACACCATCCAGGACAAAGCAGCCTACTTGATTGGCAACCCATCCACCACCCTAAAAAAACATTCATTCCCTCCACCACCGCCGCATCGTGGCTGCAGTGTGTACCATCTACAAGATGCATTGCAGCAATTCACCAAGGCTTCTTTGCAGCACCCCCCAAACCCGTGACCTCTATCACCTAGAAGGACAAAGGCAGCAGGAACATGGGATCACCATCACCTGCAAGTTCCCTCCCAAGTTACACACCATTCTGACTTGGAAATATATTGCCGTTCCTTCATCGTCACTGGGTCAAAATCCGGGAATTCCTTCCCTAACTGCACTGTGGGAGTTCCTTCACTACGAGGACTGCAGCAGTTCAAGAAGTCGGCTCACCACCACCTTCTCAAGGGCAATTACGATGGGCAAATAATGGTGGCCTTGCCAGCGACGCCCACATCCCGGAACGAATAGAAAAAAAATGATAGTGCCATGGGTCCTTTGAAATGGGTTACTGCGTGTTGGCATTGTGCTGGGAAGGAAGAAAGAGGAAATGAGGTCTAGGATTAGTATTGGTCTCAACTCAAGTGAAGAAAGCAGTTTGCACAGCTGCAGGCTTGGTGGCAAGGATGAAAAGGGATACATGGGAGTGATATTGTGCAGCAACCAGGAGAGAGATAAGACGACTTGCGGCAGAGGCGTATGCTGAACAGCAAAACAGTGAAGAAAAGAGGAGGCCAAGTACTGGGAATGTTAGAGACCTTGACCGTGGCATGGGGGAGACCAGTGGGGTAAAGAGGAACTGGAAGAGGGAAGATGGCTGCACACATCAGGAGGGGGGCAAAGAGGATGAGAGCAGGAATAAATCAAAATACATTTGTGAAAGTAAAATAGAAAGGGATAAAATTTAAAGCAATAACATTCCTGTGAAAAGAAAAGTGGCTTTCAGAACTACTTGGAAATACAAGGGTAGAATTTGCAAAGGAGTTCTCATGGTCATCTGTCAAACCTCAGGGGAAACTTCCAGAGAAACAATGGTCATTTCTCTGGGTTCCTGCTGATCTTCCACCGTAGTTACAGAAGATGATCAGGAGAACCCCTGTGGAAATTCTAGGTCACCGTTGGGAGACTAAAGCCTCCACGTCATCTGGTGGCCAGAGACTGGAACTGCATTGTGACAGAGATTAGTTCACAAGAAAAATTACCATTATAAATGTTGACATACAATTGTTACATTGCAATCTTTTGCCAAAAATTGTGACAGCAGGATGGGGGGGTGGGGGAAGGGAAGTTTACAAACATGAAACATTTTTACAAATAACGAGCCATTATCAATAATAAATGATAAATAAATCAATAAATCAACCAATAAATCAAACAAAAATTAAAAAAATAAAAAATAAATTAAATCAATAAATAAAAAATTAAGTTTCTACTCACCGACTGCAGCACCAGGAGCCCTCCAACAGCATGCTGGGATGGCCCTTCCCCCAATGTGTGTCTCTCTCTGTCTCTGTCAGTGCCTCTCTGTCTGTCAGTGTCTCTCTCTCTCTGTCTGTCTGAAGGGTGGGGGGAAGGGGGGGGAAGAGGAGGCAGGAGTGGGGGGGAGAGGAGGCGGGAGGGTGTGGGGCAGAGCGGAGGAGAGGGAGGGAGGGAGGCTGAACAGTTCCGGCCGCCGAGAGGAAGCCAGGCCGAAGACTTTGGGCGGGACCCGCCCCCAGCAAGATGCCGGGTGGGCGGGCCCTGCCGAAGACGTGGAGGGAGGGGAGAGAGCCGGAGCGGAGCGGGAGCTGAAGGGGGGAGGGGTTGTGGGAGAGAGCTGGGAGGTGGGGGAGCCCCCCCCCACACAGCCTCGGGCGCCTGGAGCTACTGCACATGCACGCACACTCCAGCGGGCTTGTGCAGAGGTCGCGGCACTGTTTTCAGCGCTGGGACCTGGCTCCGCCCCCCACAGCTTGTGCTGCGCTGCGCCAAGGGCCTGGAACTTTCCAGCAGGGGGGAGAATACCGAGGTACGTTTTAGGCGCCGTTTTGAGCGCAGAAATCAGGTGTGGCTCGCGGGACTGCGCCCGTTCTAGGCGCGGCCCGAAACTTGACCCCACTGTTTTAAAGGAATAGGATTTTGAGAATTGTTCTTTTAAAAATTCATTTCAGCTTGGTAAAAGTCTTATGAAGCAGAATGTTTTTTTTAAAAAAGAGTAGGGAAAGAAAAAAAGCACAGAATGGGCTTGAAACAAGCTGATGGAAAAATTATTAGTAAATGAAAGAAAGCTTAGGGAAAATAAAGAAAAAGCAGAACTAGTACGATTAAAAAGAGAGAGAGGTTGCTCTCTGCCACTTACTGCCTGCACAGAATGTAAAATAAAATGTATTTCCCCTGTATATTTGGCAGCTTGCTAAACTCGCCCAGTATTGGACAGAGTTCTGCTGCGTGTAATTTGCCAGCCCCAGCTTGCTATCATGCTTGTGGTTCATGCTGTGATCATGTTCTTCCACTACACACTATCTGCCATCTTCACCAGTGAACAAGCACTTGCGTTCTGCAGGGTATGAGGGAGAAAAGTGGGGCTGGGGGTCAGGAAAAGATTATATTTTATTAAATTGGAATAATGAGACTAAAAGCAGGGTTGAGGACAGAAGAAGATTATGAGGAGAGAATGAGTAGAATGGGCCGATACTCTGGAGTTTAGGAGAATGAGAGGTGATCTGATTGAAATGGAAAAGATTCTGAGAGGGCTTGACAGGATAGATGCAGAGAGGCTGTTTCCCTGGCTGGAACTTGGGGGCATTGTCTTAGGATAAGAGATTGGCCACTTAGGACTGAGATGAGGAGAAATGTCTTCATTGAGAGGGTTATGAATCTTTGGAATTCTCAACCTCAGAGGGCTGTGGATACTCAGTTTTTGTGTATATTCAAGGTTGAGATCAATAGATTTTTGGACTCTTGAGAGTCAAAGGATATGGGGATCGGGCAGGAAAGTGGAGTTGACTTTGAAGATCCACCACTATCTTACTGAATGGCTGAGCAGGTTTGAGGGGCCATAAGGCTGACTCCTATTTCTTATATTAAAGCCAAGAGAATGGGAGATGAGAAACATCTGTGTCTATTCTCTGGTGGAAGGAAAATGCTGGAGATCTGGGAGCGTTGGTGCATACAGCAGTTAAGAACATAAGAAACAGGAACAAGAGTAGGCCATACGGCCCCTCAAGCCTACTCTGCTCTTTAATAAGATCATGGCTGATCTGATCATGGACTCAGCTCCACTTCCCCGCCTGCTCCCCATAACCCCTTATCGTTTAAGAAACTGTCTATTTGTGTCTTAAATTTATTCAATATCCCAGATTCCACAGCTCTTTGAGGCAGCGCATTCCACAGATTAACAACCCTCTGAGAAAATAAATTTCTCCTCATCTCTGTTTTAAATGGGCGACTCCTTATTCTAAGATCATGCCCTCTAGTTCTAGTCTCCCCCATCAGTGGAAACATCATCTCTGCATCCACTTGTCAAGCCCACCCAATAATCTTATACGTTTCGATAAGATCACCCCTCATTCTTCTGTATTCCAATGAGTAAAGGCCTAACCTACTGAACCTTTCTTCATAAGTCAACCCCCTCATCTCCGGAATCAACCTAGTGAACCTTCTCTGAACTGCCTCCAAAGCAAGTATATCCTTTCGTAAATATGGAAACCAAAACTGCACGCAGTATTCCAGGTGTGGCCTCACCAATACCTTATATAGTTGTAGCAAGACTTCCCTGCTTTTATACTCCTTCCTCTTTGCAATAAAGGCCAAGATACCATTGGCCTTCCTGATCACTTGCTGTATCTGCATACTATCCTTTTGTGTTTCATGCACAAGTACCCCCAGGTCCCGCTGTACTGCGGCACTTTGCAATCTTTCTCCATTTAAATAATAATTTGCTCTTTGATTTTTTTTCTGCCAAAGTGCATGACCTCACACTTTCGAACATTATACTCCATCCGCCAAATTTTTGCCCACTCACTTAGCCTGTCTATGTCCTTTTGCAAATATTTTGTGTCCTCCTCACACATTGCTTTTCCTCCCACCTTTGTATCGTCAGCAAATTTGGCTGTTACACTTGGTCCCTTCTTCCAAGTCATTTATATAGATTGTAAATAGTTGGGGTCCCAGCACTGATCCCTGTGGCACCCCACTAGTTACTGGTTGCCAACCAGAGAATGAACCATTTATCCCGACTCTCTGTTTTCTGTTAGTTAGCCAATCCTCTATCCATGCTAATATATTACCCCCAACCCCGTGAACTTTTATCTTGTGCAGTAACATTTTATGTGGCACCTTGTCAAATGCCTTCTGGAAGTCCAAATACACCACATCCACTGGTTCCCCTTTATCCACCCCGTTCATTACATCCTCAAAGAATTCCAGCAAATTTGGCAAACCTGACTTCCCCTTCATAAATCCATGCTGACTCTGCCTGACCGAACTTTGCTTTTCCAAATGTCCTGCTACTGCTTCTTTAATAATGGACTCTACAACATTTACCCAACCACAGATGTTAGGCTTAACTGGTCTATAGTTTCCTGCTTTTTGTCGACCTCCTTTTTTAAATAGGGGTGTTACATTTGCAGTGTTCCAATCTACTGGGACCTCCCCAGAATCCAGGGAATTTTGGTAAATTACAACCAATGCATCCACAATCCCTGCCGCTACTTCTCTTAAGACCCTAGGATGCAAGCCATCAGGTCCAGGGGATTTATCTTCCTTTAGTCCCATTATCTTACTGAGTACCATCTCCTTAGTGATTGTGATTGTATTAAGTTCCTCCTCCCCTATAGCCCCTCGACTATCCACTGTCGGAATATTGTCAGTGTCCTCTATCGTAAAGTGGGGCTCGAGTGTAGAATTTTCATTTACTTCCTGACCTAAACCTAAAACTCATTCATCTAAATGTAATTCACAAGAATTCCAACTCCCTTGTTTTAATGCTCTCACTATTTAGTGAGAGTATTAAGGCAAGGAAGGGTATTAGTGCAGTTGCAGTAGTGCAATACATGACTGGGTGTCAGATATTGTCTCCTGAGTGCTAGCACCATAGGAATCCTATTTGGGGTGATACTTCCAGTCTAGTGACTACGACCTTGGCCAATATTTTATAGTCCATTCGAGCAGGGATATGAATCCAAGATGAGTAGATGATGGGATCTTTGTCCCTTTTGTGTATTAATGTTGCAGTCTTGAAAGAGCAACTTGGTACTTCAATGTGATTAAATAATTTCAGCAAGAGGAGTGTCACCTCAAAGAGTAGAATTCCCCAATGGTTGAGTAAGCATCAAGAGGACCTTGTCAAATTGGGGGCTTTGATATTGCTGCTTGACTGAAGGAAAGCTTGGTAAGCTGGTATATTTCCTGTGCAGTGAGGTGTACAGTTTGGCAAAAAAGTCTGTTGATCTCAAACAAGCAAAATGCTGTGGATGCTGGAAATCAAATAAAACAGAAAATGCTGGAAATACTCAGCAGGTCAGGCAGCATCTGTGGAGAGAGACACAGAGTTACCATTTCAGGGCGATGACCCTTCATCAGAACTGAAAAAAGTTAGAGATGTAACTGATTTTAAGAAGTGTAGGGGCAGGGAAAGTGGGGAGGGGAGGAAAGAACAAACAGGAAGGTCTGTGATAGGGTGGAAGGCAGAAGAGATTAAGAGACAAAGGGATGATGGTGCAAAGGAAAAGGAGATGTTAATGGGCCAAGTTAAGGAACAAAAGATCAGTCTAGATAGGGTGTAAATGGAACTGGCAGAATCATCAACGACTGCCATGGGAAAGAGAGAAAGAAAAAACAGTAAAAAAGAGAAAAAAATAGTGGCAGGGGTTACGGTCCGAAATTGTTGAACTCGATGTTGAGTCCAGAAGGCTGTAAAGTGTCTAAACGAAAGATGAGGTAATGTTCCTCGAACTTACGTTGAGCTTCATTGGAACCGTGTAAGAGGCTGAGGACAGAGAAATCAGAGTGGGAGTGGAGCGGGGAATTTAAGTCTCAGGCAATCCGAAGCTCAGGATCACACTTACGGACTGAACGGAAGTGTTCTGCAAAGCAGTCACCCAATCTGCGTTTGGTCTCCCCAATGTACAGGAGACCACTTTGTGAGCAGCGATACAGTATACTAAATTGAAAGAAGTACAAGTAAATCGCTGTTTCACCTGGAAGGAGCTTTTGGGGCCCTGGATAATGGGAAGGGAGGAGGTAAAAGGGCAGGTGTTGCATCTCCTGCGCTTGCCGTGGGAAGAAGAGGGGGTACTAGGGGTGATTGAGGAGTGGACCAGGTTGTCGCGGAGGGAACGGTCCCTTCGGAATGCTGAAAGGGGAGGGGAGGAGAAGATGTGTTTGGTGGTGGGATCACGCGGAGGTGGCGGAAATGGTGGAGGATGATCCATTAAACATGGAGGCGAGTAGGGTGCAAGGTGAGGACAAGGGGAACCCTACCGTGTTTCTGGGAGGCAGGGGAAGGGGTGAGAGCAGAAGTGCAGGAAATAGAACGGACACGGTCGAGGGCCATGTTAATCATGGTGGAGGAGAATCCTCGATTGAGGAAAAAGGAAGACATATTGGAAGCACTAGTATGGAAGGTGGCATCATCAGAACAGATGCAATGGAGACAGAGAAACTGGGAGAATGGAATGGAGTCCTTACAGGAAGCGGGGTGAAAGGAAATGTAGTCCAGATAGCTGTGGGAGTCAGTGAGCTTATAATGAATGTTTTGTCAATAGCCTATCTCCAGAAATGGAGACAAAAAAGTCGAGGAAGGGAAGGGAAGAGTTGGCGATGGACCATGTGAAGGTGAGCGAAGGGTGGAAATTGGAAGCAAAATAAATGAAATTTTCTAGTTCAGGGCGAGAGTTATCAATGTATCAGAAAAAGAGGTGAGGGAGGGGACCTGAGTAGAACTGGAACAAAGAATGATCCACATATCCCATGAAAGGCAGGCATAGCTAGGACCCATGTGAGTTCCCTTAGCAACACCTTTAATTTGGAGGAAGTGAGAGGAGTCAAAGGAGAAGTTGTTCAATGTGAGAACAAGTTCAGCCAGGCAGAGGAGGGTGGTGGTGGATGGAGACTGGTGGGCCTCTGCTCAAGGAAGAAGTGGAGCGCTCGCAGGCTGTCCTGGTGGGGGATGGAAGTGTAGAAGGATTTTGGTGAGTTCAGAGACGAGCTGGCCCTCCACTTTTCCCTTGCTGTACTGTTGTCTGCTTGGTTTTGCAGGATGTATACTTGGAGCTTTCCTGGCTCATCACCCTGCTCATTCTGGTAAATATCGTTCTGTTGCATCAGAGATTTTCACCTATTGACTGTAGGCTTTTTAGTTGCTCTCTGATTGACAGCTTTCTCCGATCTTCATCCCCCCTCCTGGCCTCCGATTTTCTATCTCTCCCTAGCTTCTCCCCGGGCCTCCGGATAACCATCCCCGGCCTCTGGTTTCTCCCCCCTCTCCGCCTGCTCCGACAAGCCAGCCCCATTGTTTTCGCAATCCACCCCTGCTCCTCCGGGATGATATTTCTGCGTTTCCCCCCCCCCCCCCCGGCTGTTTTCAATCATTTCACAATACCCCTCCTGTTGACCCCAATCTTTTCACTATTTCCCTGCCTCCGCCCTTCTGTTCCTCCAGGCTGTCCCGATTTTCCCACCCTTGCTCCTCCAGGCCGCCTCCGATCTTTTCAGACCCCCACCTCCGCCTGACCCTGGCCCCACCCCATGTGACCCCTTCCTCCCTCCATTTGCGGCCTAGTGCCGCAGGCCTACCCGCCTAGAGCCAGCCAGTCTCTCAATCTGGCTGGCTCAGAGTGGGAAACAGAGGATTCCCATTCAAATCATGCCCTGCCATTAAATTCAACAGGGCCTACGGGATCCCATTCTCTCAGGATTCCCAACCGCCTCGGAGTCCCCGCCCCTAACCGCCTTCCCCATTAAAATTCATCCCATGGTCTCTGATATACAGTGGACAACAGGGAGAATATGAACTTTGAGTTTAATGGCCAATGTCAGGGTTGGGTGGTGGGTCAGTGAGGGCGAGTTGGAGATCGACTGAGGCACAGTTATAGATGGCAATGGGCCCTATTTAACAGTTATGTGCTTGGGGTAGGTGTGATCGCTTCCAGAGGATAATCCGTTCTCGAGTATGCTTTATGCAGGTTTGATAAAAAAGTGATTCCCTTCCCAATTGTCTTAACAGATGCAGATGTTGTTACATTGCCCCCCCCAAAATGCATGCGAATAGAGAGGGCGTAAATATTAGTTATGTTCGGAGGAGGCGGGGGTTGAATGACACCAGAAAAGAGGCCAGATTGTGACTGCCACATTTTGATCAAACCTTGAAATTCCGGTCAGGGGAGTCATGAGCAGATCATTCCTGGAAATTCCTTTCTTTCATCATCATCATAGGCGGTCTCTCGAACGAGGATGACTTGCTTCCACATTGGTTCACAGATGTTTCAATGAAGGACCCGATATTCCAGTCCTGAACTCCAATTAAAGGGGTGGAAGATGCCTGTGCATGGATTTTTTTTAACGTGTGGTGACCGTTGCACATCAGCCACCACACGGGCTGGACAGAGCTAGGCCTTTATCCAGTGTCAAGGATTAACCAGGACGACTGGAGACCTGCTCTGCTGCACGGACCTAGTGCATACACATATCACAGTGCGGGCTGGCCCATGCTGCCCCTGGGCCCTCGGCTCTTCTGGGTCCCAAACCCTCATTTGTCGTACCTCCGCCACAATCTCTCACCGCTCCACCGCCACAAATATTCGCCGCACCTCCGCCATGATCTCTCACCGCTCCTCCGCCACGATCTCTCACCGTTCCTCCGCCAGATCTCTCACCGCTCCTCTGCCACAAACATTCGCCGCTCCTCCGCCACGATCTCTCACCGTTCCTCCGCCACGATCTCTCGACGCTCCTCCGCCACAAACATTCACCGCACCTCCACCACGATCTCTCACTGTTCCTCCCCCATGAATATGGTATTCATTGGCAGCAGAACACATGCCAATGGAAACATAGTGCAAGTCCTTTTGAACCTTTTTAAAGGCCCCAAATCTTTACTCAAATAAGACAAATCATTCCTGGAGAGAACTGATTACCTTCTCTCGTCAGAGTGGCTCCAATGGGAGTCAAAGAATTAAAAAAAAAATCTTTGGGCCCGTGGAGAACTCTGCGTTGGAGCGGCAAATCAGTCACCGCTGATGATCCCTTACAGCATGGCGATGTAATTAATCCTATCCCCGGAGGTTGGGATGGGGATCTCCAGCCTTGGGTGAGGGCTCCGCTCTGCTGTAGTCAGTGGAGTGGAACCCCAGGAATTTCCAGGCCGTTGTTCTTTGATTGTTATGGCTGTTTGCCTCAAACAGCTCGTATCCACTGAAAGCCAGATTGGTTGAGGGTGGTGGATACAGTTGGGTCTCCTTTCATCACGGTGGCCTTGACTGTGTGAAGGAGAGGAATGCTCTGCTGTAGGACAGTTCATGTTGTGGACATATACATTGAGCATTATAATCAGTTCTCCCACTATTCCACCCTTTCCCACATTACAACTGGCTACACTCCAAAAGTACCTCATTGGCTGTAAAGCGCTTTGAGCTGTTCAGTGGTCGTGAAAGGCGCTATATAAATGCAAGTCTTTTTATCAGAATAAAGTTCCAGTTTTTACCTGAAGTGCTTATTTCCAAGGTGAATGGGGGGAGGGGGAACTTGTTAATCTGTATGGCCTGTGTTGCCATTTTCTGAGGGGGTTGGATGGGTCTCTCACAGAAATACAAGATTTTGAGCCAGGGTGTAGGGGTTTAGCTGAGGGATGAAGTGAGAGCTGTCATGACAGTTCTTGCTGTAGAAAACCCTTTGGTAAAATGTCAGAAATGACAGTACAACATGATTTGGGCATCAAATGGTACATGGTTACATGTTTTGGTATCTGACTATTGTAAGTTAATCTGATCATCCTGGTGAAAGTCAGTCATGTTCTACATGACTGACCATGGCATGTATCCTTCCTGGTCTTCCTCCAGCTCTCTGCAGCTTCAACATGGTAGATCACACCATTCGTCTGCACCACCTGTTCTCTGTTTGACTTTCATGGCATTGCCCTGCAATGGTTTATTTTTCCTTACTTGCAGTCACCTCCACCACGTGTCAAGGTTCCATCCTTGATTCCTTCCTATGTAGATACCACACCTTAGTGATGTCATTTGTCAACATGGGACCAGCTCCAACATGCTGAAAGCTATAATAAAGACACACCTCTGAAATACTTATTTGCACAGTGATATGCAGAAACCATATCAAGCATTGAAATAATTCCCAATCCAAACTCGCATCTAATCACCTCCGGTTTAATTAATTATCTATCACAGTCTTCAATGCAATGCACACCACGAGCAAAATCAAAGCAAAAACAGTATGACAAATGTGGAAAGAAGGTAGGAGCCACTAAGTTCTACATATTACAGTAACATATCCAGTATGTATTACAAGTGTAATTTCTGAAATTGGACTTATTTTTATAATGTCACAGTAGCTTCTGTTCTGCAGAACACCAGAGGTTCCATTGCCTGACTGAAACAGTATATCTATCATAGGCTTTAGAACAGTTCATAATCAAATGGAACCCTACATCCACCTAATCAAATGCATTAATTATATAAGGTTTTCAATCTACTGCTACTTGAATAGTACTGCTTTCCATGTTACAACAGTCCGAGTAAAGTTTTTATAGGACTGAGAAAGTTGAGTATGAATTTGTGTAAGGTTCAGAGAGTTTGATTGCCTTACATGGAAACATTTTTAGGCAGGTATGAGCTCCAGTTCTCATGAATCTCAAATGAGCTTTATCGGATTTTTCTGGAATCCTATGCTACATTTGTAAACCATGAAATGTTTTTTTTTCTTGAGACCTAATTTGAATATTGTCTTTAAAAGAAAGTGGAAAATTAACAGGCAGCAGAACAAAATTGGAATTCAAAATTGAAATGTTTTTTTTTTGTCTCTTGTGCAGAAAAGCTTTTACATTACGTCACCACTATGGTGTGTGTAGCAGTGAATGGAAAACCAGTGATTGGAGTAATACATAAGCCATTTGCTGATTTTACAGGTATGGAAAGCAATTCTATCTCAAAAATCAGTCTAGAAGAGTTCATTGCTTGTTAGTTTAACATCCTTTTTTGTTTAACTATTATTCATTTTTTCTTATTTTTCTTGCTTTTGCTGTCATAATTTCTTAAATAGTCTTGTTTATATATTCTTTGTTCGCCTATTTATTGGCTCCTCTCGCAGCTCCCTTCCCTTACATTATAAAAATAAAACGTTTGAAATCACGAAAGGTTGATCAGCATCTGGGAGAATAAATTGAGTTAAGGTTTCAGATGTGACCTTAATCAAACAATCATTCGCACTGATGTGGAGTTACACTTGAAACTTCTTTTTCTCTCTTGCTTTCTCTCTCTCTCTCTCTCTCGCTCAATTTACTTCGTACTTTGTTTCAATTTTTAATTTTTCAATTCATTTTATCCCTCTGTATTTGTAGAATTGTAGGTATCATTCCCAGATTACAAACATGCTCAGAACTTTGCCCTCAGTGGGTAAATTTAATATTTTAAGCATGCCAGCAACTTAATAAAATGTCCAGGAGGTGGGCATATATGTGCAATTAAGGCAACAATTTATTTTTAAATTTATAAATATTTAAAAAGCCATTATGCAATAAAATATGAAGTACAATTGTATGATTGTCTTAATGGTAATTCTTTCTCTGTCTGACAGCATGGGCAATGGTACATGGTGGATCAAATGTGAGCATGCGTAAATCATATGACGAGAAGAATCCCAAAATTATAATTTCACGGTCACATACAGGCACAGGGAAAGCATTTGCGCGAAAGGCATTTGGAAATGAAAGTGACATTAGAGAAGCCGGAGGAGCAGGTAAGATTAGGTGGAAAATACAGATTTTTTTTCTCCAAAGTCTTTATTTTGCACAGTTTATTGTAATTCTTTAAAATAGTCTGGGACTTAAAATATTATTAAAAATTTATCTCGTATTCACTCTTATTGAGTGATAATTCATTTAATGGAAAGTTAGTCATGAAAACAACAGTAGATTAGTGGTTTTGTTCTTATAGTTGCATTGTTCAAAGAGGATAATAGTGATCAGATCCTTTGTTAGCACCACAAATCTGAACAAACCCTACAGGCATGAAAGGTTCAACGTGATCACGCTGTTAGTTGGCAGTGGTCTCTGGAAACTCTGATAGCCAAGTGTAAACACTACATTTGAAGTACGTTCCTGCTTCATCGCTCAACATCCTATTCATTTTTTCTTTTTTGGGAGCCTTGCTGGTGGCTTTTGAATACTGTTTTGTATAATACTTAAGAATTGTAATATGAAAACTGTGCAAATACAGTACTAATATAGTTGAGATGTAGTATTGAGGTATATGATCCATAACTTGGAGATATGGACATCATACTGGGCAAATCTTCAAAACTACTCGTCTGAGAAAAATGTAACAAAATACAAACCATTGAGAACTGGGGCCTTTTTATTACATCTCCTTGAATTTCTTGAGTTCATTTACATTTTTTGCTAAAGAAAATTTACCAACATATTGTATTTTTTGTAGGTTATAAAGTGCTGTCCCTGCTGAATATACCTGATGATAAACAGCCTGACCATGCTGATGTGTACCTTCATGTAACTAATATCAAGAAGTGGGACATCTGTGCTGGCAATGCCCTTTTGGAAGCACTCGGTGGTCAAATGACAACTCTCCAAGGAAAGGCTATTGATTATACTGATACTGAGTTGAATGAAGGTGGAATTGTTGCTAGTATTGGTGTTGCTCACAAAACTTTGCTTGAGAAGCTGCCAGATTTGAAATCCATTAAAACCCAGTAGAGATTCCCAACTCATTGTTTCAATATAAAAGCAAAAAAAGTGTCCATAATTGGTATGAATTAACCTTTATCCTCATTTGGTTGGAATCATTATGCTGATTTATGTGAGTGAAGACGAGTTCAGGTGTGGATGGCATTGTATTGCAAGAAACTAGGTTTCAGTAGGATCAATCCTGATTTCAAAATTGCAGGTTTGGGCCGGTAAGCAGTATTATTTGTTTTGTATGAACTTTAGACAAATGTAATGTATTAATGTGAATGTTTATAAAATGTTTAAGTTAATAACTTATGGCCGCACAATTATGGAACCTATAATTCCAGGTTCCATTACATTCAGCTGATAGTCTAAGCTGCTGTTTAAGAACTAGATTTTTTTTATCTGTCTAACTCAGATGTAGGATGAGGTGTACTGTTGAAATAAAAACTGGAATATTTTTTAATGACCTCTTTCCAAAAGCAGGAATTGAAAGTAACCATTAAGGTTTCTTATGGCACTACAACACATGCCCCACAGCTTTGTGTAAATGAGTAAACGTTCATTCAGGCTTCCGTTAATGAACTGTTAACTAATGTATTTTTTCTTTCAATTTCTAAATTCTAGCATAAAATTGTGAATAGTCATATTTGAATTGAACCTGCCATATATATTATAGCACTACTGCTTGATTTAAAAGATTATTGAACATTTAACAAGTTATAGCTAGGCAGTCATGAATGATTAGTCATGTGAGCACATTGGATAGGATGCTTTTAACGATACTGGGGATTTTTCTGTGTGTTTCTCCCCCCCCCTTCCTTCCCCTGAAGGCACTGCCTTGTGGTGTTTTATGAGTGATTCCACAAGCATTGACAACCCTTGGGTACCTTGGACAAATGGCCAGTCTTTGTGGGTGTGCCTTGATAGTGAGTGACAGACTACTTAACACTTTCAGCAGCGGTCACTGGGTAGTGAATAGGAGCAGGAATCCTACCTGAACTTTGAAACCAGCTGTAGAACCCCTACCACTGCCTGAACTGAAATCAGCCAACTCAGCAGACTGGGGATGGAACCTTATACCTCATGCTACATACATATGGCTCAGTACCATTTTAGGTGGTGCATTACTCACTAAGCCATCAAGGGCACTCACCAGGGATTGTTTTAAATCAAGATTTAAAAACTGAGACCCATGGTAATTGTTTTTTTTATTTAAAAGCTCCAATATAGATGCACCTTGCAGTTCAAGCACAATTTTTAAATCTTAGAATAGTTGTTGAAAATAAGCATTGAAGGAACAACTGCAAAAACAGGTGCACAGATGGAAGAATTGGAATCAAAAGGTTCTGATTGTGTGTATTGGGAATTTTGAAGATCTATAATAACTGATCTGAACATTGCTATTCTTCTACTTATAATAATGTAAACGTCTAGCTTAATGCAGCAAATCTTGTTTTTTTACTTTGTTACTGCTTTGGTTGTATTCTTACTCTGTTTGTTATCCTGTCTGTATAGTGTTTGTGTTTTCAGGCATAGCTACACAATTATTCACTGATACAAAAGCAAAATACTGCAGAAGCTGGAAATTATTCACTGGTCTAGTTCTTCTATGTAGATGGAGGTATTTGTAACATTAAGAGTAATGCTTTCAGTTTGTGTGCTATTGCTGTATAATATAACTGTTAATTGAGCTCAAGCTATTCTTTTTAAGGTCTCTTACATAAAATATTTGTTATCATTTGTTCTTGTTCTTAAAGAGCTCTAACTTTGTGTACTTGCACAGCTAAGAACTCAAGTAGAAAGTGCTTCAATTTGCTGCTTACCTGTTTACAATGGTTGCATTGTCAGACTGATTTTTATTAATAACTTTACAAGTTCTCAATATTTTCAAAATAACACTGCTTGTCCAGATTATATAAACAGACAATATTTTTAGTTTTGAGTATGTCATTGATAAAAGTTGTTCACCTCTAAGCCTTTTGGGTAACTCAAAACTCATTCAGAGATATCTAGAACAGAGGGTCCCAGGTTTGTTCCCCTGTTGTACTGAATTACCTGATTTCAGCGAGACCAGTGGTGGGGGCCTTAGTGGCTCTGTGTTAGGGAGGGGACATAGTTTAGTTTCACACTCCCTATCACCGTCCAGTGCCCCCTTCTGGAAGTGTGCATGTGTATCACTCGTGGGGACATCATCAGACTCTGCTATTATGTACCAGTGGTAGAATAGCATGTGGACACTTTATCAAGGCTCACATGAATAAGTCATTTTAGTAAGGTATTGTGAAACTGTATCCCAAGAAGAACTCAACACCAGGGTGATAATCGGGGGAGAAAAAAAGGGTAGTGAATTTGGAGATGGAAATTGTTCTCCATGTCTAAAAGGCAATTTCCTGACTTAAGTGGAAAAAGTTAAATGATTAGTGACTCTGGAACTATTAATGACTATTGGCTTT
Source organism: Pristiophorus japonicus (assembly GCF_044704955.1). Classification (NCBI taxonomy): domain Eukaryota; kingdom Metazoa; phylum Chordata; class Chondrichthyes; family Pristiophoridae; genus Pristiophorus; species Pristiophorus japonicus. Next base: position 412,031,968 of record NC_091977.1, read on the forward strand.
AATAGGAATATTTCACCAATGCAGACTTGTATTTTTTTCTCAGTTCTGGTGAGTGCATAATTAAAATTGTTTGGTTGAGTTTGCTCAACCCTAATAGGTCTATTGTAAATATAGATGTTGTTTCCTTTTAGGTATTGGGAGCTACAGGAAACACCTTACAATTTCATCAATACATATGTCAATTTTTGAAAGGGTATCACTTGCATTTCTTCAACTAAGCTGCCATATGTATATGTGCATGTATACATATATGCAAAGGATTTTGAGCAAACATGTTAAGTGTCTGTACACTTGTTCAAAATTTTGGATCTGTATTAGATATTCTAATGGATTCAGTATCACCAGTCTGTCCCGAATACAGACACTGAGTTCCCTATATTCAGGAGTTTACTTTTATTGCTCAATATCTAGTCATATGATAGTATGACCCAGGGAATCGCAACACTAAAAACCCTCATTATGTGAACTAGATACTGTGACCACACATGATGCCCGATGCGTTTCTATCCTCCTGAAGATGTACTGATACAATCGAGTGAGATAATGCCTATTACAAACAAACCGGCTAATTTATTTTGCACATAATAGGTGAGCAAAGAGAACAATGATAACAGTGAATTTAATTTTTTTTTAAATGCTCCGCATAACTTAGAATCTGACAAAGTGTGCAAACCTATATCCCTGCTAGATGGACTAAATACACTTTGCTGACCAGATATGTCTCTAAAACTAGTTGATACAGACTGGACAGGAAGCCAAAGGCTTGATCTCTGACTTTCCTCCAGCTCTTTGTGTTTAACATTGGGCTAGTCAAGCTGCCAGTTAAACCTGCTGTCTCCCTCCTAGGCCTAAGCTCCGGAAGCAACCTCTGCTGAGCTACTTTGAAGAAAGTAATTCCGATACACCATGTGAGAATATTTACTGGAATGGTTTTAACAAATATCCATGACTCAAGCTGATGTTCTGTGCAGAAAGCATCATTGTGGACACATGCCTTGTCTGAATCTAGTCTGCATTCCCAGAAGCTGTTTGTTGTGGGAGCTAAACTTAATAGCAGTATCTTGAAGGTTAACTCATCAAAAACCTGAAATGCATCACTGTTATCTACCAAAGTAATTAAGACACAAAATGCAGTTTATTGTTCCGTGCTATAATGTTTATTTTAGGTCTTGTGTACCATATTGATGTTTAACGTCAATATTTGAAATGGAAACAAAGACCGTTTAAAATCTCAGCACGTTACAGAAGGTATGAATTAATGAACTAATGATTGTAATAAAACTTAGATGTAACTAATAACTTTCAAACAACTCTTTAAAATGTCACCACCTTTAGCCTCATTTAGTGGTTTAGTGCTTGAAAAAGTGATCAGAGACCCAGGTTGTTAAATACATTTTATCTCATGAAACTAACCACTGCAATTCCAAGCACAAAAAAACATTTAACTGTCAAACTGGACACAAAGGTAAAGATTGTATACTGGTTTACCTATTTGTGTAGTATATTTTCTTAACATGGCTTTTATGAGATGTTGCACAGTTGTACATATTTATACAGTAGTTTTACACATTTAAGGGTTTTGGCAGCTACATAGGGGATAATAGGTGGGCACAAGAGCTATCCTATCATTTTTGGGGCATTATTGCATTTGGTCACTTGTACAGCCCCCATTTGCAAGAAAGGAGGAACATTTGGGAACAAACCCAACCACCACTTGCAGTAAAATGTGTGAGGACTAACCCAAAGTCGTACACCATCATTCTGTTCATTAGCTTCATTAACTTTACCTCGCTGTCTGGTGAATGCTGGAAAGGATGCTGCCAAGCTGGCACACTCCTACACATCATTTGATCGGGCCTCAGATACAACAACTCTGGCCAGCAATCCAGGATACCACAAAGACAATAACTAACACTGAGGTCCCCTCGGATGCATTGTCCTATCCCCCAGGAACATAGGGACTGCTCAAGGTACTCAGACTGTAACAGTTTTTACCACTAGCAGTGACTTGATGCATCAATTTGCGATTGCAAAATCCTTTCCAAAATCCCATCATCTCTGCAAACATGGATTAAATACTTGTTAACTATCTGACAGTCAAAGCACTTGAAGTATAGTTTCCATCAAAAATAGGGGAAGTAGCAAGCAGTCTGGATCCCCTTGCTGAAGGTGCACAGGTTTCCTTTTTTTGAATGAACATATTAGTTGTGTTTATATAAAGATAACAAATATCTGTTGCTGCTAATGTTAGCTTTCAATCTTAAAAGGAATCTTAATTCAATATTAATGAAATGAAAAAGTTTCTTTAAATAATCAAAACATTGCTTTGTTGAAGAAAATACTTGAAACATGTTGGAAACATTGGAAATGCATGAGAGATTTATCGCACTGATAGGTACAGATGAACAAGGCCAACCTTCCATGGAAACCTATGATTCCACTTTCCAATCACAGCCTGTTGAATGACTCCAGAATCTTTCCTCCACAATCTAGCCATAGAACCATTCCAGGTTTTAATCACTCTTTGCATGAAGAAGTGCTTCCTCACATCAGTCCTGCACTTGCCTTTACTCATTTATACTTATTCCCCAATGTCCTGCGGTCATGATTTACCTTTTCTATTCCGGTTAGTATCTTGCATACCTCCTATAAGGTCCCCTCTCTTGCCACCTTTCAAGAGTTTTTGTGTTTTAGGATTCAGTTCGAAGTAAGGATCAGCATCTGACATTCAAAAATATTGTTAATAGATCATTTATGACAAAAGTGGCTGAATTTTCTAGATTTTGTTTCAGCAAAGTGATTTGAAATAAGAACCTTTTAGATCAGAAACATTGCATATTGCACTTTAGAGTACTGTATTATTGTGCACTCTGCAGTAGCTAGTCAACTTTTCAAATCTATATGAATTATTATTCAGCTGTAATTCTTATAGATATTGCCCTAATTATTATTTGAATCCTTGCATTATTTTAAAATCAGGATGAGGAAGCTACTACTAAAATGTCCTATATGTAATTATACAAATGCTGTAATCCTGTGTTAAGTCACTTTGCTCATGGAAATATGCAGGAGCATAAGCAGTCCTATTAGTACTGTGCAATTAAGGTTTTTTAATGTATGTTTAAAAGAGACATTGATAGAATTTGGCTTTCACCATTATATGGATTACGTCTGTATTTCACTGTGATGCTTTTCATACTTCGAGATTGATTTTGCAACCAAGCCTTTATGAAATGTGTATTGGCATAAACCCCTCTCCTGATAATTATAACTTGTGTATAATACATTTATACTTATTACAATCTGACAAAAATCCTAACTGCTATAATAACAATCTGATTAGCATGTATTCAACAGTTTTTCAGTTCTTCCTTGCCATAGAAAAAAGGTAATTAGATCTATTGTTGCATGAATATAATAGAACCCATACATTGCACACACAACATACTATGGGGACGAAATTGGTGGACATACCGCCGCATAGTACTAACATACCACCCAAAATCGTGAAATTGATCAAAAAATACCTACATATCGCCCGGCAGGAAATTCATCAGCGACATACCGCAGACCACCCTGGAAAAGGTGGTTTTAAGTCGATCTTCAGTCAGCGGTATGCATCTTTACCTGTGAATTTTTAAAAATCTCTCACCCCCCCCAGTCTCTCTTTCCCCCCCCCCCCCCCCAACAACGATCTCCCAGTAGCCATCTGCCTCCCAATAGCCATCTCCCTCCCAAGTAATCATTTACCCCCCCCCCCCATACCTGCACAGCGCTCTCAGGCCGGCAGTCTCTGTCGATTCTGGTCGGTGCCTCTCGGGGGGCGGAGCTTCGCAGTAGCATGCGCATGCACAGAACTCGGGATCCAAAGATTCCCGAGTGAAAAGGACTCGTCGGCTGCACTCTGCTCGGCATACTGTTGAGAAAAAAGTGACGAAAATCGCACGCACTCTGCCCAGCAGTACCCGGCGGTATGAAATGACATACATAGAAAATAGGTGCAGGAGTAGACCATTCGGCCCTTCGAGCCTGCACCACCATTCAATGAGCCATCGTCATATAGCCGAGAAATGGGTGGACCATCGGTTTTCACCAATTTCGGCCCCACTATTGGTGCTGAATAGTCTTAATGAAGAACAAAATCAATACTTATTCAATATCCATCTATGTAGAGAGTATAACCTGGGTCAGTTAACAGCTGGATTTTTGTAATTATATAGAATCTAAGCATAATGACAAAAATGCATCTTGAGAAATAAAGTTGAATCTAGGCTCACAACAAGTAGGATGGGAACTGTACAAACTCAGCAGGTTTAGTGGGTTTAATTTTCTCTGCCATTTTAATAACTACATTAAACTATGTTTTGAAATTGCTGTGTTCTGTTGCGTATTGCTGTTAAGTAGAGTGGGGAGAAATCTTGTATCCTAACTGTTATGAAGGATTATGAACATGACTTTACGCATTAGAATAAGATTTTATTTGTGAAGTATATGTGTTTTGAAACATTTTTAGGAACATGGAAAAATGTTGCCTCAGAAGTTATATAGAAATATTTCTTACTGCATTCAGAACAGAATGGCGTAGTTAGGTGCTATTATTATAGATATTGCCCCAATCACTATTATAATTTATCATTTTACAATAAATAACAAAATTTTGCCTCACAAATTTTCATCAATTAAACTTTAAAAAAAATTACTAATTATTTACCCAAATGTATGAAGTCAGAGTTGCTATAAATATCTTATAGGCTAGATGTTGCATTTTTAAACTGTATTTTTTATTTTTATCTCTTAAGACATTTGCAAGCTAGCTCAATAGTCCATAATTAAAGATTTAGAATTCACTGTGAATGGATATACTGCTTGCAACTGTGCAGAATCAACAAAATCAAATTTTAGGTGCAGTTTGTTGCCATAAATGACACATGCAACCTCTGGAAATAGTATATTCAATGTTTTTGCAACAATTTTTTAATAAAAAGAGCCTATATAGATTATTTAAACAGCAATTTAAAGTTTTACATTTGTGCTGCACTTTTTGAAAGGAAGTGGTCTGAAGAAAATTACATTTTAGCTGGATTTTGATATTTTATGTATTCAATGTGGTGGCCAAGTACATTACAAAAAAAGTCCTGCAACATTGACATTGCTGTATTATGTAACACATTATCAAATCAAAAACAACGTGTATTTATATGGTGCCTTTAATGCCTCATACCAATCCTTAGAAGTGATGACCAAAAGTTTGGCCAAATAGGTTGGTTTTAAGGTGAATCTTAAAAAGGAAGAAGGTGGATGGGTTCAGCGAGGAATTCCGAGAGCTGTGCCTAGGCAGCTGAAGGCATACACTCCATTGATGGGTGAAGGGAGAGTGGGATACTTGAGGAATAGAAAGAATGGAGGAGTGGAATTGTAGGGCTAGAGGAGGTTACAGAAAAAGGGAGAATGAGATGATGGAGGGATTTTAAACACCAGGATGAGAATTTAAATTTGAGGTATTGGGAGCCAAAGTAGGTCAGTGAGGACAGGTGTCATTAGCGATTGTGATGATGTGGGATAGGATACGGGATGCAGAGTTTTGGATGACCTGGAGTTTATGAATTCCATCCAGGAAAGCCATGGAATAATCAAGTTTGGAGGTGCCAAATGTGTGAACAAGGGTTTTAGCAGCAGGTGAGCTGAAGTAGGATAGCAGTGGAGTGATGTTAAAGAGATGGGAGTAAATGGACTTTGCGGTAGAGTATATATATGAGATTAGAAGCTCAGCTCGGTTGAACAGGTACAAAGGTTGCAAACAGTCTAACTCAACCTGAGATAGTGGCTAGGATAGTATTAGTTGCAAGGATACAGAATTTTTGGTGGGGCTGTACACTATGGCCCCGATATTTACTGGGGGTGGGGGGGGGGCGGGGTGGCGGTCATAGCAGCCAGGAAATACAGGTAACCGAGAGCTGTCAAATTTAACGGCAGGACATTTTTTTTTAAATCTCCATTTCCTGGCTTGCATCAAGTCACATTGAGAAGGTGGCTGGCTGGCTATCACGCGGGAAGATCAAGTGCCCCCCTGATTAAAGGGGTGGGGGGGCACACTCCAAAACTTTACAAGTGGCTCCTTGTGTTTTTTTCGGGGGGGGGCAATAAAACACAAATTATACAAGTGCTCCCTGGCTGAAGGGGGGGGGGGGGGCACTAAAACCGACAAACTTAAACAAATTAAACTTTGGACATGGTTCAAATTAAAATTTGGTTGTTGGGGGTGGTGATGCACTTCAGTCCCTTTAGCGCCCACCTCTCGCGGAAGGCCGTGAGCGTACCGCTGAACATCTCGTGCTCCATCTCCAGGGACACCCTGGCTTGGATGTAACCGCGGAAGAGAGGCAGGCAGTCGGGCTGAACGACCCCCTCGACTGCCCACTACCTGGGTCGGCTGATGGCTCCCTTGGCCGTGCCCAGGAGCAGTCCTATGAGGAGGCCTTCCAACCTACCCGCTCCCCTCTGCACAGAGAGCACAAACATCAGGAGTGTGGGACTGAAGTGCAACCAGAATTTGAGGAGCAGCCCCTTCAAATAATGGAAGAGAGGCTGCAGCCTCGCATATTCAATAAAAACGTGGAACACGGACTCTTCCAGACCGCAGAAATTGCAGGCGGCCTGGGACCCCATGAACCGACTTTAAAACTTATTGCACGGGGCTGCTCCGTGCAACACCTTCCAGGCCAAGTCCCCAATAAATACAGGGAGGACTCCTGCGTAGCGTGCACTCCATTGGGGACCCCCGCCTCCTCCGGATGGCAAGATGGTGCAACATGGTGTGTCCGGTCGGCAGACGATGATGGCAAAGTGGGGAGTGTGCAAGAGCAGCCCATACAGGAAACCCCTCTGTGCAGAACTGGAAGGCACTGAGGGGATTTCCCCGAGGAGGCTCAAGTTGTGGAGTGTCGGCTCCCGAGTGAGGTTTTGGGGCTTGGCGCCGATGAGGAATTCTGTCTGGACGGGGTTCAGTTCGGACGGGATCTCCCCACGTGCTTGAGCCTCTTCGACACACCTAACTGAGTCAGGGCCCAGTGCTGTTTTTAGCAACTTGATGGCATTGGCCGCGCGCCAGACTTCGGCCCAGGATAGGCGCGTGCCAGCACGTCTGGCGCCATCCAGCTCGCTCCTCCACCATCGAGCAGGTCCCTGACCCTGGTCACTTTGCCAGCCACAGCCCTCTCGTCCGCCTGCCACCTAAAACCGCGGTCGTGAAGGTACGGATTCCTAAGCAGCGGCTGCTGCAGGACAGTCGCCACTCCAGACGGGGGAGAGTTGCGTTTGGTGGCGACTCCGTTCCAGACCCTGATGAGTTCCTGGTAAAAGACAGGCAGCCCCCACATGGCGGTCCTGACGCCCACCGCCCCCCCCCCCCTCCCCCATGCTCACAAACAGGAGCTGCGAGTCCCCCTGGCCCACAACTATTTTAAGTTGTGATTAGTAATTAAGTGCCCCCTGATTAAAGGGGGAGGGACACTCCAAAAACATTTCAGGTGACCCCATGTTTTTTTTTGAGGGCACTAAGACACAAATTATACAAGTGCCCCCTGACTAAAAGGGTGGGGGGGTCACTAAAACCGGCACAATAAACAAATTAAACTTTAGACAAATAAACATCAGATTAAAATTTGGTAGCCGGGAGTGATGATGCACTCCAGTCCCTCCCGCGCTCACCTCTCGGAACGCCGCGAGCGTACCGGTGGACACCGCATGCTCCATCTCCAGCACCACCCTGGCTCAGATGTAACTGTGGAAGAGAGGCAGGCAGTCATGCTGAACGACCCCCTCGACTGCCCACTGCCTGGACCGACTGATGGCCACCTTGGCTGTGCCCAGGAGCAGTCCTACGAGGAGGTCTTCCGACCTGCCCGCTCCCCTCCGCACAGGGTGCCCAAAGATCAGGAGTGTGGGACTGAAGTGCAACCAGAATTTGAGGAGCAGCTCTTTCAAATAATGGAATAGGGGCTGCAACCTCACACATTCAATAAAAACATGGATCACGGACTCTTCCAGACTGCAAAAATTGCAGGCAGCCTGGGAGCCCGTGAACTGACTTAAAAATTTATTGCACGGGACTGCTCCGTGCAACACCCTCCAGGCCAAGTCCCCAATAAATAGAGGGGGGACTCCCACGTAGAGTGCACCCCAGTGGTGACGCCCGCCTCTTTCGGACGGCAGGATGGAGCGCCATGGCGTGTCCGGATGGCAGATGAGGATGGCAACGTGAAGAGGGTGCAAGAGCAGCCCGTACAGGAAACCCCTCCGCGCAGAAGTGAAAGGCATGGAGGGGATTTCCCTGAGGAGTCTCAAATTGTGAGGCGCCGGCTCCAAAGGGAGGTTTCGGGGCTTGGCGCTGATGAGGCATTCCATCGAGGCAGGGGTCAGTTCGGATGAGATCTCCCCACGTGCTTGAGCCTCCTCGACACATTTAACGGAGTCAGGGCCCAGTGCTGTTTTTAGCGACTCGATGGCATTGGCCCCACGCCGAACATCGGCCCAGTTTAGGTGCGGGGCCAGCACGTCTGCCGCCATCCAGCCCGCTCCTCCGCCATCGAGCAGGTCCCTGATCCTGGTCACCTCGCCAGTCACAGCTCTCTCGTCTGCCTGCTACCTAAATCCGCGGTCGTGGAGGTACAGATTCCTGAGCAGTGGCTCCTGCAGGACAGCCGCCACTCCAGACGGGGGAGAACTGTGCTTGGTGGCGACTCTGTTCCAGACCCTGATGAGTTCCTGGTAAAAGACAGGCAGCCCCCACATGGCGGTCCTGATGCCCCCCCCAGGCTCACAAACATGAACTGCATGTTCTCCTAGCCCACGACGATTTTGGTAGACACAAATAAACAAGTGCCCCCTGATTAAAGGGAGGGGCACACTCCAAAAACTTTTCAAATGTCCCCTTGTTTTTTTTTTGCTTGTTATTTTTGAGGGCACTGAAACACAAATTTTACAAGTGTCCCTGGGTTGAAAGGGGAGGGGGGGCAATAAAACCGGCAAATTAAACAAATTAACATTTAAACATAAAATCAAATTAAAATTTGGTTGCCGGGGGTGATGCACTCCAGTCCCTCCGACGCCCACCTCTCGCGGAACGCCACGAGCGTACCGGTGGACATTGCGTGCTCCATCTCCAGGGACACCCTGGCTCGGATGTAACCGCGGAAGAGAGGCAGGCAGTTGGACTGAACGACCCCCTCGACCGCCCGCTGCCTGGGCTGGCTGATGGCCCCCTTGGCCATGCCCAGGAGCCGTCCTACGAGGAGGCCCTCGGACCTACCCGCTCCCCTCCGCACAGGATGCCCAAACATCAGGTGTGGGACTGAAGTGCAACCAGAATTTGAGGAGCAGCCCTTTCAAATAATGGAACAGGGGCTGCAACCTCGCACATTCCATGAAAACATGGAACACGGACTCCTCCAGACCGCAGAAATTGCAGGCCGTGAACCGACTTAAAAAGTTATTGCACGGGACTGCTCCGTGCGCCACCCTCCAAGCCAAGTCCCCAATAAATAGAGAGAGGATTCCTGCGTAGCGTGCACTCCATTGGGGACCCCCGCCTCCACCGGTGGACGCCATGGCGTGTCCAGATGGCAGACGAGGATGGCAAGGTGGAGAGTGTGCAAGAGCAGCCCGTACAGGAAACCCCTCCGCGCAGAACTGAAAATCACGGAGGGGATTTCCCTGAGGAGGCTCAAGTTGTGAGGCGTCGCCTCCCAAGGGAGGTTTCGGGCCTTGGCGCCGATGAGGAATTACGTCTGGACAGGGGTCAGTTCGGACGGGATCTCTCCACGTGCTTGAGCCTCCTCGACACACCTAACGGAGTCAGGGCCCAGTGCTGTTTTTAGCGACTTGATGGCATTGGCCGCCGCCGAATGTCGGTCCAATGTAGGCGCCATGCCAGCACGTCTGGCGCCATCCAGCCCACTCCTCTGCCATCGAACAGGTCCCTGACCCTGGTCACCTTGCCAGCCACAGCTCCCTCGTCTGCCTGCCACCTAAAACCGCGGTTGTGGACGTACAGATTCCTGAACAGCGGCTCCTGCAGGACAGCCGCCACGCCAGCCGGGGGGTATAGCTGCGCTTGGTGACGACTCTGTTCCAGACCCTGATGAGTTCCTGGTAAAAGACAGGCAGGCCCCGCAGGCTCACAAACAGGAGCTGCATGTCCTCCTAGCCTGCAGCTTTTCTTCCTCCTCCTCTAACAGGCTGCTGGGTTCACTCTCACTCTCACTTTAGTTGTAGCTGTATCAGCAAAGGTTTAACAAGCACACTACATATTACCAGTTCAACTATTTTAGTTGTGCACTTTAAACAAATGCCCCCTACAAGGGGGGGTCACACTCCAAAATAATTTTTTTCCAGTGACCCTCTTTTTTTTTTTAAAGAGGGCACCAACACACAAATTGTACGTTCCCCTCTGGCTAAAAGCAGGGGGTGGAGAGGAGGCAATAAAACCGGCAAATTAAACATTAAACTTAAATGGTCAAATTAAAATTTTGTTGCCGGGGGTGATGATGCACTCCAGTCCCTCCAGCGTCCACCTCTAGCAGAAGGTCGCGAGCGTACCGGTGGACACTGTGTGCTCCATCTCCAGGGACACCCTGGCTCACATGTAAGCGCGGAAAGAAGCAGGCAGTCGGGCTGAATGACCCCCTCGACTGCCCGCAGCCTGGACCGGCTGATGGCACCCTTGGCTGTGCCCAGGAGCAGTCCTACGAGGGGGCCCTTGGACCTGCCTGCTTGCCTCTGCATAGGGTGCCAAAAATCAGTAGTGTGGGACTGAAGTGCAACCAGAATTTGAGGAGCAGCTCTTTCAAATAATTGAACAGGGGCTGCAACCTTGCAACTTCCATAAAAACATGGAACACGGTCATCTCCAGACCGCAGAAATTGCAGGCAGCCCGGGAGCCCATGAACCGACTTAAAAACATATTGCACGGGATTACTCCGTGCAACACCCTCCATTCCAAGTCCCCAATAAATAGAGGGAGGACTTCCGCATAGAGTGCACTCCATTGGGGACCCCCGCCTCCTCCAGACGGCAAGATGGTGCCCGCCTAGCCCACAACTCTTTTGTTGCAAAAACAAGAAACAATTAATCCAAATGCCCCCTTATTACAGTGAGGGGGGGGGGGGGGGACACTCCAAACATTTTTCAAGTGCCCTTTTCCAACAGCTCTACAACTCTTTTGCTGAAACAAAATAAACATTAACTCAAGTGCCCTCTTATTAAAGGGGAGAGACACTCCAAACACTTTTCAAGTGCTCTTTTTGGGGGTTTTTTTGTGGGGTTTTTTAGGGCAACAAGAGGCAAATTTTACAAGTGCCCCTGACTGAGCGGGACACTAAAATCCAGCATGAAAACAAATTAAATTTTAAAACATATAAAATGAAATTAAAATTTTGTTGCCGGGGGTGATGATGCACTCCAGTCCCTCCAGCCCCCATCTCTCGCGGAAGGCCACGAGCATACTGGTGGACACCGCGTGCTCCATCTCCAGGGACACCCTGGCTCGGATGTAACTGCGGAAGAGAGGCAGGCAGTCAGGCTGAACGACCCCCTCGACCGCCCGCTGCCTGGGCCAGCTGATGGCCCCCTTGGCCATGCCCAGGAGCCGTCCTATGAGGTGGCCTTCCAACCTACCCGCTCCCCTCCGCACAGGGTGCCCAAAGATCAGGAGTGTGGAACTGGAGTGCAACCAGAATTTGAAGAGCAGCCCCTTCAGATATTGAAATAGGGGCTGCAACCTCGCACATTCCATAAAAACATGGAACACGGACTCCTCCAGACCGCAGAAATTGCAGGCGGCCTGGGAGCCTGTGAACCAACTTAAAAACTTATTGTATGGGACTGCTCCGTGCACCACCCTCCAAGCCAAGTCCCCAATAAATAGAGAGAGGACTCCTGTGTAGAGTGCACTCCATTGGGGACCCCCGCCTCTTCCGGACAGTAAGATGGTGCCCTCCTAGCCCACAACTCTTTCGGAGTAAACAAAATAAACATCAATTCTAGTGCCCCCCGATCTGGGGGACGCTCCAAACACTTTTCGACTGTCCTTTTTTCCTTTTTTTTTGTTGTTTGGTTTTTTTTGTGGGGTTTTTTTGGGCTTTAAAAGCATAAATTATTACAAGTGCCCCCTATAAAAGAGGAGGGGGACACTAAAACCGGCAGTTAAAACAAATTAAACTTTAAAACATATAAAATCAAATTAAAATTTGGTTGCCGGGGGTGATGATGCACTCCAGTCCCTCTGGCGCCCACCTCTCGCGGAAGGCCGCGAGCGTACCGGTAGACACCGCGTGCTCCATCTCTAAGGACACCCTGGCGCGGATGTACGCACGGAAGAGAGGCAGGCAGTCAGGCTGAACGACCCCCTCGACCGCCCGCTGCCTGGACCGGCTGATGGCACCCTTGGCCGTGCCCAGGAGCAGTCCTACGAGGAGGCCCTCGGATCCACCCACTCCCCTCCGCACAGGGTGCCCAAAGATCAGGAGTGTGGGACTGAAGTGCAGCCAGAATTTCAGGAGCAGCCCCTTTAAATATTGGAACAGGGGCTGCAACCTCGCACATTCAATAAAAACGTGGAACACGGACTCTTCCAGACGCAGAAATTGCAGGCGGCCTGGGAGCCCGTGAATCAGCTTAAAAATTTGTTGCACGGGACTGCTCCGTGCACCACCCTCCAGGCCAAGTCCCCGATAAATAGTGGGAGGACTCCCGCGTAGAGTGCCCTCCAGCGGGGACCCCCGCCTCCTCCGGACGGTAAGGTGGTGCCCTCCTAGCCCACAAGCAGTGCTGGAAAAGCACACCTGCTGGATCTTGCCTTTCTCACTTCCCTTCTAAGATAGACTACTCAATTGCTTAACTGCCTGTGGGGAAACAAAATCCAAGCTAGCTCATTAGCATCTTAAGTACTTAGGTGGTAAATTTCTGCAGGGTTCTCGTGCTTTGAAGAGCCATGAAATCTCTGGAAAACGGCATAAATGATGTTTTTAAGTGTCAGCTGTGGCTCAGTTGGTAATACACTTGCTCCTGAATCAGAAGGTTGTGGGTTCAAGTCCCACTCCAGGAACCTGAGCACATAAATCCAGGCTGACACTCCAGTGTAGTGTTGAGGGAGCGTTGCACTGTTGGAGGTGCCACCTTTTGGATGAGACGTTAAACCGAGGTCCCGTCTACCCTCTCAGGTGGAGATAAAAGATCCCATGGCACTATTTTGAAGAAGAGCAGGGGAGTTATCCCTGGTGTTGTGGCCAATATTTATCCCTCAATCAATATAACAAAAACAGATTATCTGGTCATTATCACATTGCTGTTTGCAGGAGCTTTCTTGTGCGCAAATTGGCTGCTGCTTTTCCCACATTATAACTGTGACTACACTCCAAAAGTACTTCATTGGCTGTAAAGTGCTTTGAGACGTCCGGTGGTCGTGAAAGGCGCTATATAAATGCAAGTCTTTTTTTATATTGAAACGGAGTGTGTACGAACCCGGGAAGGCGTCGCAAAAGCGCATGCGCTGAAAACCGGCTTTTCCAATCTGTCAAGTTCTGGCTTGACAGATCCAACGCATCTCAACAGCCAGGACATTCACATGGGCAAGATTGCAGTATTTGCCCAGCGAATGTCCTTAAAACTCTTGTGCCTGGTAAAAGCAGGCGCATAGCCTACGTTTACCAGCGTAAGAGTTTTAAAACATATAAAACACATATAAAAATAACATTTAAAAACACTTGTTAAAAACCCTGCCCACCTAAGGTAAGTTTATTTTAAACCATAATTACAAAACTTAAAAAAATTAGGAAAAATATATTTTTTTATTGATTTATTAATTTTAATTTAATAATTTTAATTTAAATATGTGGGGTGTTTTTTTGTGTTTAGGTGTTTGGGGGGCGGGTTTCTCATTCATAATAATGAGAACTCCTACTTAAGGGGTTCCCATTATTATGAATGAGAAAATATTTTACTTTGATTGGGTATCCAGGCCCACGTGACTCCGGCTCCAGCTCTACATCCGTTCAGACGTGCACGTGCTCTGATGTGCATGCCTCTTAGGCCTAAAACCGCAATTGCTGGTGGACGCCCGAGCTAAAGGTAAGTGCACATCTTTTCTCTTATCACGTGAACACCCACGGGCTGCCTCCAACCGGGATTTCAGGGCCAATCATTTTTTTCTCCAAAACCTAGGGGGGGGAGGCGGGGTGGCAGCGGATGCTCAATGTGATATGTGGGTTAATAAAAGATGTCCGACATCTGTGTTAAAGGTAAATCACGTTTGACTAACTTGATGGAATTTATCTGAAGCAGTAACTAGCCAAATGTAGGGAATATAGTTGATGTAGTTTATATGGATTTCCAGAAGGTGCTCAATGAGGTGTCTCACAAGAGACTTGTTGGACAAAATCAGGCATATAGTACAGGACGCGTTTAATTTTACTGTAAAAATGGCCGTTCTTTGTCTCTGATTGGTTCACTTGGAAGATAAGCCACACCCTGATGTTTCTCTGGAATGTGTAACCGGAATCGCCCATTCCAAGTTCTCACTGACTTCACAAAGTGTAACTCGATCCACTTTGACTTCCAGAAGTCACAGAGGATACATTTCCCCAGAAACCACCAAGTGCCAGCCAAAGACCCTTACCCCAGTGCACGTGCATCCCTCCCCCAGCCAAAGCGCTTGCCCTCAGCACAAATGCTGCCTCCCATAGCTGAGGTCCTGTACCCCAGCGCAAGTGCTGTCTCCCCCAGCCAAAGTCTGTACTTAGACGAGCACAAATGCATGAACTTACACCCCACCGCGCCCCCCCACCCCCACCATTGTGTATGGATTGTTAACAGGTTTATTGGGTATGAAGTGAATAGTGACAATGTCGTGACTTCTGGATATCATCCGCTCCAACGATGTCTCTTGTAGGGGGTTGTAACAATGTGATCTGTCTTTCTTGAGTTCCCTCTCTCCCCTCCGATCCCCCCCCCCACCCATGCCTCTCCTTCCCCCAGTTTCTCTTTCTCTCCCCTCCCCCAGGCTCTCTCTCTCCACACTCCACCCACCCCCCCCCCCCCGCAACCAGGCTCTCACTCCCCCCCGCCCCCACCCAGACTCTCCCTCCCTTCCACAAAGGCTTTCTCCCACCCCCCCCTCGCAGGTTCTCTCCACTGCCCCCCCCGACACTCTCCTCCTCCCCCCACCCCCCGACCACGCTCTCTCCCTCCCTCCAACCCCAGGCTCCCTCTCTTTTCCACCCTTCCCAGCTCCCTCTCTTCCCCTCCCCGACACACTTCACCGCCCCCCACGCTCTCTCTCCCCCAGGCTCTCCCACCCTCCAAGGCTCTCTCTCTCTACCCCTCCAGGCCCTCTCTCACCACCACACCCCATCCCCCTCCACCCCAGGTTGTCTCTCTATCACTACCCCGCCCCTCCCCGCAAGACGCTCTCTCCCACCCCAGTCCCCCACTCACACCACCCTCCCCCCCAGGCTCTCTCTCTTCCCCCCCCCCGCCCCGCCCCAGACTCTCACTTCCTCCCACCCAGGCTTTCTCCCTCTTACCCCCCCCCCGCAGGTTCTCTCTCCCTCCCCAGGCTCCTTCGCTTCCCCCCCGAGGCTCCCTCTCCTCCCCCACACTCCCCCACCGCCAGACCCTCCCTGCCTCCCCATGCTCTCTCTCTCTCCCCCCCCAGTCTCTCTCCCCCCGGCAGGCTCTCTCTCTCACCCCCGAGGGTCTCCCTCTCACGCTCCAGGCTCTCTCTCTACCCCGCAGGCTCTCTCTCTCTTTTACGCTCACCCAGGCTCTCTCTCTACCCCCCCCCCCCCCAGGCACTCTAACTCTCCATCCATCCCTCGCTCCCTTCCACCCCAGGCTCCCTGTCTTCACCCCCAGGCTCCCTCTCTTCCTCCCCCACCTCCATACTCTTTCTCCCCGCCCCCACTACGCTTTCGCCCACCCCCCCTGACCCCCCCTCCCAGTCTCTCTCTCTCTTTCTAGACCCCCCATCCCCAGGCTCACTCTTTCTCCCCCTCCCGACATGCTCTCACTCTCTGCCACCCCCCCCACCCCACCCCATGCTCTCTCTCTCCCTCCCCCCAGTCTCTCTCTCACACCCCAGGCGCTCTAACTCTCCCTCTATCCCTCCCTCCCTTCCACCCTAGGCTCCCTCTCTTATTCCCCCACCCCCAGACACTTCTCGCCCCCGTCCCCACCCCACGCTCTCCCCCCGCCCAGTCTCTCCCTCTCTACCTCCCCCTCACCAGGCTCTCTTCTCCCCGCCCACCTCCCCCCCCAGGCTCTGTCACTCTCTACCTCACCAGGCTCTCTCTCTCGAACCCCACCAGGCTGTCTCTCCACCACCCCCGCGCCCCCCCCACAGGTTCTCTTTCCGCCCTTCCCCCAACCCCCGCCCCAGGTTCCCTCTCTTCCCCCCTGGCTCCATCTCTTCATCCCTCCCCCCACACCCCAGACTCTTCTCTCCCCCCTCCCCCTTGCTCTCTTTCCCCCCCCACCCCCCCAGTCTCTCTCCTTCTCTACACCCCCCGCCCCCGCCATGCTCTCTCTCCCCTCCCCCAGTCTCCCTCCTTCTCTACACCCCCCGTGGCTCCCCCCCCCCAGGCTCTTTCTCTCTCTATCCCGCCCCCCCCTCACCTGCCCAGGCTCTCTCTCCCTTCCTCCCCCCCAGGCTCCCTATCTTCCCACCCCTCCCTCCCTCAGGCTCGCTCTCTTCCCCCCCCCCTCCCAGACTGTTCCCCGACCCCCCCCCCCCCCCGGCTTTATCTCTTCCATCCCCCCCAGTCACTCTCTCTTTGCCCCCCCACGCTCTCTCTCTCTCTTCCCCCCCCCCCGCCCACACTCTCTCCCTCTCTACCCCAGCCTCCCCCAGCTCTCTCTCTCCCTCACCCCAGACTCTCTCACTCCCCAGGCTCCCCCTCTCTATCTACCTACCCACCCAACCTCTCTCTCTCTCGCTCCCTCTCTTCGCGCCCCCCCCCCCAGGCTCCTCTCTTCTCCCCCCCACCCCCAGGCTCTCTATCTCTATTCCCCCCCCCCACCCCTCCAGGCTCTCTCTATACCCCGCCCCCCAGGCTTTCTCTATTCTCCCCCCACCCCCAGGCTCTCTCCCTCTCTCCCCCCCACCCCAGGCTCTCTCTCTCTCTATCTCCCAGGCTTGGAATGGAATCTTGGCCTTTATTGCAAAGAGCATGGAGTATAAAAGCAGGGAAGTCTTGTTATAGCTGTACAGGGTATTAGTGAGGCCACACCTAGAATACTGCATGCAGTTTTGGTTTCCATATTTACGAAAGGATATACTTGCTGTGGAGGCAGTTCAGAGAAAATTCACTAGGTTGATCCCGGGGATGAGTGGGTTGACTTATGAAGAAAGGTTGAGTAGGTTGGGCCTCTACTCATTGGAATTCAAAAGAATGAGAGGTGATCTTATAGAAACGTATAAGATGATGAGGGGACTTGACAAGGTGGATGCAGGGAGGATGTTTCCACTGATGGGGGAGACTAGGACTAGAGGGCATGATCTTAGGATAAGGGGCCGTCCATTTAGAACTGAGATGAGGAGAAATTTCTTCCCTCAGAGGGTTGTGAATCTGTGGAATTCGCTGCCTCAGAGAGCTGTGGAAGCTGGGACATTCAATAAATTTAAGACAGAAATAGACAGTTTCTTAAGCGATAAGGGGATAAGGGGTTATGGGGGGCGGGCAGGGAAGTGGAGCTGAGTCCATGATCAGATAAGCCATGATCTTATTGAATGGTGGAGCAGGCTCGAGGGGCCTTATCCTATTTCTTGTGTTCTTATGTTCTTTATTGACAACCTCTGCGATCACCCGACCCCCGCTGCGAACATTCCCGATGCTCGCCAACTACACTTTACCCATCCCCCAACACCACTAAACTTACCTGCTCCTAGGCTGCGCCTATTTCCCAAGTCGTCCTCACCTGACAGGCCGCCAAGCCTGTCAATCAGGGAGGCTTCTGGGCGGGAAACCTCGGGGGGGGGAAAAAAATCACCAGCCGTGGTGTTAAAGCTCAGAAACCACGCCCAGGTAAATACTGGGGCCTTAGATGCTGTAATGGCAGTACTGTAGAGTATTTCTGCATGGATGAGCTAAGATAGGCTGAATGGCCTTTCTTATCTAACTCTATCTTGTGATCAACATGCCATGATGTGCAAGTGACACTGATGTATATTTGACCTGTTTTGTCATTATGTTTATCAACAAAGGCAACAATATTTGTTAATTTTTCATGAATTTGGTGCCCTTTAAATGTTATTTGTTTGATACTGATTTGACTTACTTTTAAATTCCAATTTATCTTATATCCCACATAAGGGGCTAAGTTCACCTCCTGTTAGAGGTTAGCAGTTGTCCTCCACATCCTCTTCAGGTGACTGCTGCTCCACTGGCTGATCCCTCTACTGCCCATGGATATCTTTCTCCTCAGAGGCCTCTTTGCAAGGCAAAGTTGTAGAGCATGCAGCACATCATGATCCTCACAACGTTATATTGTAGAGCCTACCCAGACCATTGCAGGCACTGGAAGCATGCCTTCAGAATTGCGATGTTGTGGTCTATGATAGTGGTTTATGTGATGTTCATCTGCTGTCCAGGGAAAGTGCACTGGTGTCATCAGCCATGGCTGTAGAGGGTAGCTTTGATCTGATAGCATCCATTCTGAGTCTTTCCTGTTTGGGTGAATGAGAACTGGCGCAGAGAATTGGTTTAAAATGAAGAAATTTTAGCAGCTGCCAGAAAAGCAAGCATTTACTTGCATGATGGATAGAGAATTGGCTAACTAACAGAAAACAGAGTTTGGTGAACTGTAACAAGTGGGGTGCCACAGAGTTCAGTACTGGAGCTTCAACTATTTACAATCTATATTAATGACTTAGATGAAGGGACCGACTGTATTGTAGCCAAATTTGCTGATAATACTGTCATTGTATTCCATGTATAAACTGACCTAAGTTGTACACTGTGAGAACACTGACCACTAGGTGGTGAACTTGTGGGAGACACTCCTAATCTGGACTTTCAGGTATAAAAGGGGAAGTTCCACCCACCTTCATCACTTCAGTGCTGGCAAATAAAGATTACTGGTCACAGAGTGACCTTCTCTCAAGTATGGGCCTCGTGTGCATTTATACTGTATAGTAAGAGCATATTATTGATGATTGAGAATAGACCGATGGGGCAGTAATGGACCAGATTGGATTTGTATGCTTTTTGTGGACAGGACATACCTGGGCAGTTTTCTACATTGTTGGGTAGATGCCAGTATTGTAGCTGTAGTGGAACAGCTCGGTGAAAGGCATAGGGCTCAATTTTGGCCATGACTTGCTCCAATTTTTTTGGAGTATGTTGATTTTTCTGGCTTAAGTTAAAAAACGCCATCTTCCCCAATCAACTTGCTCCAGACTAAATCAGGTACGATTTTTTTTAGTTCAGGTTTTTTTTTCAAAGAGGGGCGTTCCCAGCCACTTACGCCAGCTTTGGCCATTTAGGCAATTCTAGCCAGCTAAAAGTTACTCCAAATCCACTTAGGTCAGCGTATGTGGCCAGCTCTGAAAAACCTTGCGTGCAGTTAAGAAATCGGCGCAGGTAAGTAAGTAAGAACCTGCATTCAAGCACCAAGCACCAAACATTGCAAATAAAAGTTGAAATAACTCAATAAAAACAAAGAACTCAGTTAAACAATTGAATAACAAACAAATAATTGTAGTAAATCCTACCTTGAATTGAACTCGGCTGGGTAAGGCAGTGGGCCGGCCTGTACAGGAGGCCATTAGGCCTGGAAAAGTCGCATCGGGAGGTTGAAGGGAAGGGGGTGGGGAGAGGCTGGGCTGGGTGGGCTGGGCTCGTCAGAAACGCGGCAAAGTATCGGGAGGCTGAAGGGGGGATGACTCAATTCTCTAATACAAAACAGAAGATCCGCTGGATCTGATAAACAATAAGCTGCAATGTTGCTTTTTGATTCTGTTTGGGGGGGGGGGGGGGAGTGGGCAGCGATTGTTGTTGTGCTTATTGATTTTCCTAACTTTTCCACTAACGGCAGCCCGATTCTACTGCGCAGTTGAAACTGCAGCTCTCTCACTCATCCATTGACCCGATTCTACTACACATGCGTGATCACGGCAATCCCGATCCGACTGCGCATGTCCAGCGTCCTGGCACTGTTTCCAGTGCAGGACACTGGCTCCATCCACAGACCCAGTCACTACGCCATGCAAGTAGCTAGAAGACCCGGGACAGCGGCCAAAGTCGGTCCAAAGATATTTGGCGCACTTCCACGCGTGGAAAACTGGCGCACCGCTGGTAAGTACGCCAGAAATCTCTAGTGACCAAAATTGAGCCCATATTTAGGTATGGAGCACAAGTCTTCAGCACGACAGCGGGGATGTTGTCGGGGCCCATAGCCTTTGCTGTATCCAGTGTCCTCAGCTGTTTTTTGATATCACATGATGTGAATTGAATTGGCTGAAGACTGGCTTCTGTGATGGTGGGGACCTCAGGAGGAGACTGGGAGGGTTGATCCACTCAGCAACTCTGGCTGAAGATGGTTGCGAATGCTTCAACCTTAGCTTTTACATCATGTGCTGGGCTCCTCCATCATTAAGGATGGGGATGTTTATGTACACTGACGAAACAGCTCTACCTCACCACCGCTTCTCTTGACCTCTCCACTGTCGCTAGATTGTCTGATTGCTTGTCCGAAATCCAGTACTGGATGAGCAGAAATTTCTTCCAACTAAATATTGGGAAGAGCAAAGCCATTGGCTTCGGTCCCCGGCAAAAACTCTACTCCTTAGCAAGTGACTCCATCCCTATCCCTGGCAGCTGTCTGAGGCTGAACCAGACTGTTCACAAATTTATGACGTATTTGACCCCGAGATGAGCTTCCAACCACGTATCTGTACCATCACTAAAACCACCTTTTTCCACCTCCATAACATAGTCCGACTCTACCCTACCTCAGCTCAACTGCTGCTGAAACTCTCATCCTTGCCTTTGTTACCTCTAGACTATTCCAACACATTCCTGGCTGGCCTCCCATCTGCCATCTTCCACAAATTTAAGGCCATCCAAAACTCTGCTGCTCATATCATATCTCACATCCGTTCACCCATCAACCCTGTGCTCGCTGACCTACATTGGTTCCTGGGTTTAGTGATATTTTCCTATTCCTAAAAATGTTTTGAGCTGCATTTCTCCCTGCTGTAGTTCCAAATAAAGCCACAGAGAGGCAGTAAGCTTTCATAAAGCAGTGCCCGAGAGGAAGTTTGTCAAGTAGCCCTGCTTTTAAACAATCCTACACTATTTAGTCTTCAATTTTATTTTGAAGGAATGGGAAAAAAGAAGGATCTAGTTTCTGGGATAGTAAAACAGAATGCATTAAATTCATAAAATTATTTTTAATAAACAGATTTCTGTTGATTGCATGTATTTTTGAGATGATTAAATGTGTTTAATTTTGAAAAATTATGTTGCTTAACTGACAACAATAATGAGTATCATAAAAGAATTCAAAACAATTTTTTTGAAGTCAGTGATCATTTACTGAGTGGAAAATACAGCATGAGTATAATTGCATTGACAACCGTAACAAGCCACTCACACAAGCATAAACTAGCTACTGCCTGTCCTTGAAAGATAAAATCAAATGTTCTCTCATGTGTCAACTGAAGTGAAAGACAAAACTGGTCAACTGTTACACTAGAAGTTAAGAATTCAAAGAATACCATGCTGAAGAATGTTGCTTAATTCCTTTATTAGTGCAATTTTGCATATACGCTGATAACACTCATCACCTGATCACCCCCTTTTTCAGCTATCCACTGCATCTGTACTGTTAAAGTGGTTGTTGCACATCCAGTCTTGGATGAGCTGCACAGTCATCCAACCAAATATTGAGAAGACCAAAACCATCATTTTTGGCTTCCACTTCAAAATCCAACCCCCTCCCCAGCCAATGTCTCAGGCTGAGCCAGACTGTTTGCAACCTCAGCATCCTATTTGATCCTTGATTGAGCATCTCACCCTATATTATTTCCTTCAAAAATACTGCTTATTCCCCCCTCTAACACTTCCTTCATCTGCTTCAATTACATCTCATCTTCTACTGAAACTCTCATCTAATCCTTTGTCACCCCCAGATTCAACTATTCCAATGCTCTCCTGGCCGGCCTCCCATTCTCCACCTTCTTTAAGCTTCAGATCATTCATAAGAACATAAGAAATAGGAGCAGGAGTAGGCCATACGGCCCCTCAAGCCTGCTCCCCCATTCAATATCATGGCTGATGATCAGCCTCAACTCCACTTTCCCACCTGATCTCCTATCCCTTGATTCCCCTAGACTCCAAAAATCTATCTATCTCAGCCTTGAATATATTCAGACTCAGCATCCACAGCCCTCTCTGTCTTAAATGGCCTTCCCCTTATCCTGAGAATGTGTCCCCTAGTTCTAGACACTCCAGCCAGGGGAATCAATCTCGCAGCATCTACCCTGTCAATCCCCTTCAGAATCTTGTATGTTTCAATGACATCATCTTTCATTCTTCTAAACTCCAGAGAGTATAGGACCATTCTACACAATCTCTGATCAAAGCACAGTCCTCTCATCCCAGGAATCAATCTAGTGAACCTCCGTTGCACTTCCTCCAAGGCAAGCCCTTAGATAAGGAGCCCAAAACTGTGCACAGTACTCCAGGTGTGGTCTCACCAAGGCACTGTACAATTGTAGCAAGAATGCATTACTTTTATATTCCAACATCCTCGCAATAAAGGACAACATGCCATTTGCCTTCCTTATTGCCTGCTGTACCTGCATGCTAGTTTTCTGTGTTTCTTGCACAAGGACACCCAAATCTCTCTGACCACCAACATTTAAAAGTTTCTCACCATTTAAAAAATATTCTGTTTTTCTATTCTTCCCACCAAAGTGAATAACCTCATATTTTCCTACCTTATACTCAATCTGCCACCTTATTGCCCACTCACTTACTCTATCGATATCCCTTTGCACTCATTTTGCGGCCAAAATTTCCCCACCGCACGCACCCCGTTTCAATGGTTTTAACTGTGGTTGAGGTCACCTCTTGAGCGAAATTCCGCTCTTTGTTGTTTTTAACAATTCAGATCCAGTAGTCGCTCTTAATGGGGATGGTGACTACACGAGAGGGGAGGTTATGTGGCGGTGGCAACACCTGAGGAGCGGAAGTTTGGGGGGGGGTGCGAAGTGAGCACCGCGATTACATCATCACGGTACCGCATCGCCATGGCTCTCCCCTTCACTTAAAGGTGAGAACCTTGGTGATTTAAAAACTTTGGTCCACTGGGCCACCAGGGAGGGTTGCCAGGCTGCCTCTTGGTGGCCCGGCCAAACCTGGGGCATAGGTCTGGCCGACATGGCAGTCGGCCAACAAAAACAAACGTGCGGCAGCGGCAGTGCGTCCTCCCCTTTAGGGGAAGCCACACCAACAATTGCAGAAGGCCACAGCCTCATTGGGCCACCGGAAAAAAACAGCCTTTGGCACCGCCGGGTGGGCTGAAGATTTCAGAGTGGAATTTTTGCCTTCAGGGGTGTAGATCGGCAGTGCGCATGGTGCACGTAACACGGATCAGCAGCAGCGGAGCGGTGGGGGGGGATCAGGACACCACCGGGTAACCTCGGAAGGGCAATTGGGCTATCAGCGGCCATTCCATGAAAAGTCGGCGGTCACTCCACTCCGCAGCGTGGCAGCCGATTTGCGGTGGTAACAGGCCTTAAGGAGAGAGGAAATTTTGGGCCCTTGGTGATCTCCTCACAGCTTACTGTCTCATCTAGCTTTGTATCATCAGCAAACTTGGATACATTACATTCAGTCCCTTCATCTAAGTCATTAATATAGATTGTAAATAGCTGAGACCCCAGCACTCATCCTTGCGGCACCCCACTAGTTACAGCCTGCAAACCTGAAACAGAACTGTTTATACCGACTCTCTGTTATGCTAGCGGGAGTTGTGTACAAACCACCAAACCGTCGTAGTGAAGTTGGGACAGCATCAAACAAGAAATTAGGGATGCGTGCAATAAAGGTACAGCAGTTATCATGGGCAACTTTAATCTGCATATAGATTGGGCTAACCAAACTGGTAGCAATACGGTGGAGGAGGATTTCCTGGAGTGTATTAGGAATGGTTTTCGAGACCAATATGTCGAGGAACCAACTCGAGGGCTGGCCATCCTAGACTGGGTGATGTGTAACGAGAAAGGACTTATTAGCAATCTTGTTGTGCGATGCCCCTTGGGGAAGAGTGACCCTAATATGGTAGAATTCTTTATTAAGATGGAGAGTGACACAGTTAATTCAGAGACTAGGGTCCTGAACTTAAGGAAAGGTAACTTCGATGGTATGAGACGTGAATTGGCTAGAATAGACTGGCGCATGATACTTCAAGGGTTGACAGTGGATAGGCAATGGCAAACATTTATAGATCACATGGATGTACTTCAACAATTGTACATCCCTGTCTGGAGTAGAAACAAAATGGGGAAGGTGGCTCAACCGTGGCTAACAAGGGAAATTAGGGATAGTGTTAAATCCAAGGAAGAGGCATAAATTGGCCAGAAAAAGCAGCAAACCTGAGGACTGGGAGAAATTTAGAATTCAGCAGAGGACGACAAAGGGTTTAATTAGGGGGGATGGAAATAGAGCATGAGAGGAAGCTTGCTGGGAACATAAAAACTGACTGCAAAAGCTTCTATAGATATGTGAAGAGAAAAAGATTAGTGAAGACAAACGTAGGTCCCTTGCAGTCAGAATCAGGTGAATTTATAATGGGGAACAAAGAAATGGCAGACCAATTGAACAAATACTTTGGTTCTGTCTTCACGAAGGAAGATACATATAACCTTCCGGAAATACTAGGGGACCGAAGGTCTCATGAGAAGGAGGAACTGAAGGAAATCCTTATTAGTCAGGAAATTGTGTTAGGAAAATTGATGGGATTGAAGGCCGATAAATCCCTGGGGCCTGATAGTCTGCATCCCAGAATACTTAAGGAAGTGGCCCTAGAAATAGTGGATGCATTGGTGATCATTTTCACTCAGGATCAGTTGCTATGGACTGGAGGGTAGCTAATGTAACACCACTTTTTAAAAAAGGAGGGAGAGAGAAAATGTTAATTATAGGCTGGTTAGCCTGACATCAGTAGTGGGGAAAATGTTGGAATCAATTATTAAAGATGAAATAGCAGCGCATTTGGAAAGCAGTGACAGGATCGGTCCAAGTCAGCATGGATTTATGAGAAGGAAATCATGCTTGACAAATCTTCTCGAATTTTTTGAGGATGTAACTAGTAGAGTGGACAAGGGAGAACCAGTGGATGTGGTGTATTTGGACTTTCAAAAGGCTTTTGACAAGATCCTACACAAGAGATTAGTGTGCAAAATTAAAGCACATGGTATTGGGGGTAATGTATTGATGTGGATAGAGAACTGGTTGGCAGACAGGAAGCAGAGAGTAAGGATAAACGGGTTCTTCTCAGAATGGTAGGCAGTGACTAGTGAGGTGCCGCAGGGCTCACTGCTGGGACCCCAACTATTTACAATATACATCAATGATTTAGATGAAGGAATTGAGTGTAATATCTCCAAGTTTGCAGACGACACGAAGCTGGGTGGTGGTGTGAGCTGTGAAGAGGATGCTAAGAGGCTGCAGGGTGACTTGGACAGGTTAGGTGAGTGGGCAAATGCATGGCAGATGCAGTATAATGTGAATGAGTGTGAGGTTATCCACTTTGGTGGCAAAAACATGAAGGCAGAATATTATCTGAATGGCGGAAGATTAGGAAAAGAGGAGGTGCAACGAGACCTGGGTGTCATGGTACATCAGGCATTGAAAGTTGGCATGCAGGTACAGCAGGCAGTGAAGAAGGCAAATGGCATGTTGACCTTCATAGCTAGGGGATTTGAGTATAAGAGCAGGGAGGTCTTAATGCAGTTGTACAGGGCTTTGGTGAGGCCTCACCTGGAATATTGTTTTCAGTTTTGGTCTCCTATCTGAGGAAGGACGTTCTTGCTATTGAGGGAGTGCAGCGAAGGTTCACCAGACTGATTCCCGGGATGGCAGGACTGACATATGAGGAGAGACTGGATCGACTGGCCTGTATTCACTGGAGCTTAGAAGAATGAGAATAGAAACATATAAAATTCTAACGGGATTGGACAGGTTAGATGCAGGAAGAATGTTCCCGATGTTGGGGAAGTCCAGAACCAGGGGTCACAGTCTAAGGATAAAGGGTAAGCCATCTAGGACCGAGATGAGGAGAAACTTCTTCACTCAGAGTTGTTAACCTGTGGAATTCTCGACCGCAGAAAGTTGTTGATGCCAGTTCGTTAGATATATTCAAGAGGGAGTTAGATCTGGCCCTGACAGTTAAAGGGATCAAGGGGTATGGAGAGAAAGCAGGAAATGGGTACTGAGGTGAATGATTAGCCATGATCTTATTGAATGGTGGTGCAGGCTCGAAGGACCGAATGGCCTACTCCTACACCTATTTTCTATGTTTCTATGTTTCTATGAAACTCTTACTACTTGTTTTTATATTTCGTGCTAGTTTACTTTCATAATCTATGTTCCCACTCTTTTTCATTTTTTTAGTCGTTCTTTGCTGGCATTTAAAAGTTTTCCAATCCTCTGGCCTCCAACTAGTCTTGGCCGCATTGTATGTCCTTGTTTTCAATTTGATACCATCCCTTATTTCCTTAGTTAGCCACGGATGGTTATCCCTTCTCTTACAGTTTTTACTTCTCATTGGGATATATTTTTGTTGCGAGTTATGTAATATCTCCTTAATTGTCTGCCACTGCTCATCAACCGCTCCATTCTTTAATCTATTTTCTTAGTCCACTTTAGCCAACTCTGTCTTCATACCTTTGTAGTCTCCTTTATTTAAGCTTTTTTGAGATCCAGGTTTCTCACCCTCCAACTGAATTTGAAATTCAACCATGTTATGGTCACTCATTCCTTTACTAGGAGATCATTTATTAATCCTATCTCATTACACAGTACTAGATTTAAGGTTGCCTGCTCCCTAGTTGGTTCCACAACGTACTGTTCAAGGAAACTATCCCAGATACACTCTATGAACTCTTCCTCAAGGCTACCCTGGCCAATTTGCTTTGTCCAATCAATATGAAGGTTAAAATCGCCGATGATTGCCGTTCCTTTTTTACAAGCCTCCATTATTTCTTGATTTATACTCCATCCAACAGTGTAGCTACTGTTATGGGGCCTTTCGACTACACCCACCAGTGACTTTTCCCCCTTATTATTCCTTATTTTCACCCAAACTGATTCAACATCTTGATCTTCTGAGCCAATATCATTTCTCACGAATGCACTGATCTCATCCTTTATTAACAGTGCTACCCCACCTCCTTTTTCTTTCTGTCTGTCCTTCCGAATTGTCAAATACCCCTGAATATTTAGTTCCCAGTCGAGGTCACCTTGCAATCACGTCCATGTAATGGCTGTCAGATCATACCTATTTGCATCTATTTGTGCCGTCAACTCATGTATTTTGTTACGAATGCTACATGCATTCAGATAAAGAGCTGTTAAATTTGTTTTTTTACATTTTTCCCTGCTTTGACCCCACTTTGTGATTCGCCGTTATGTTTATACATTCTGGGCATGCTCTGGTTTCCATTTCCCTCAGTACTACCCTGCTCTATTGCCTTCTCCTTATTCTTTGACTTTTTGAATTTTCGCTCACCTGAATCCTCTCCCCCCACTAATTAGTTTAAAGCCCTCTCTACAACCCTGGTTATTTGTTTTGCCAGGACCCTAACCCTAGCATGGTCTAAATGGAGTCCATCCGAACTGGACAGCTCCCTCTTACCCCAGTACTGGTACCAGTGTCCTATGAACCAAAACCCATTTCTTCCACACCAGTGTTTGAGCCACGTATATAACTCTCTGATATTTACCCTATGCAAATTTGCTCGTGGCTCAGGTAGTAATCCAGAGATTATTACCTTGGTGGTTCTGTTTTTTAATTTGGCCCCTAGATGCTCATTCTCCCTCAGCAGAACCTCTTTCTTTTTCCTACCTATGTCATTGGTACCCACGAGGACCCCGGCAACTGGATCTCTCCCCTCCCACTCCAATTTGCTCTCCAGCCCTGAGGAGATGTCCTTAACCCTGGCACCGGGCAGGCAACACAGCCTTCAGCTCTCACGCTTTTGGCTGCAGAGAACCGTATCTATCCGCCTAATGATACTGTCCCCTACCATTACAACATTATCTTTCATCCCTTCTTCATTCCTATTCATATGAACTTTTAACATTAAATGATTACGGTGAAACATAGAAAAATACTTCTTGAGCATATAATAAAGGAACAGTCAAAATACACAGTTGCCACTGTCTATTTTTCATGCAGTCGACTAGCTTCTCTTGCCCCTATTCATGGTGTTGGCACAAGGGCTGGGAAACTGTCATGTATGTAAATTCTGTTTGTAGCCACCAGATGGCGTCATTGTTGGAGGCCAATGAGCAGCACGCACATGCTGCTGCTCAGGTATAAAAGACCAGCCATTTTGAGAGTCAGGCACTTTGGGCCTGAATAAAGCTGAGCCAAGGTTGTACCTTGCTTAGTTAAACAGTACTCAGTTTGAACCTTTATTGCATACATAACATTTGGTGACGAGAATACAAGAACCTTTGTTTGCAAAATGAACACGTTTGGATTTTTAGAGCGATTTGTGGAGGGAGAAGATTGGGCAGACTTTGTGAGCCATTTTAACCAGTACTTCATGGCCAACAAAATGAAGGGGGGTCGACGATGCAGATCGGCGCCGGGTCGTGTTCCTCACTGTGTGCGGTTCAAAGACCTACGGTCTGATAAAGAATCTACTCATGCCTAGTGATATAACAGAGAAAACGTACGAGGAGTTGTGTACATTGGTACGGGAGCACCTCGAGCCAGACGACGGCATCATCATCTCGAGATACGGTTTTATACACACATTCGATCGGAGGGCCAGAGCGCGGCGGAATTCGTTGCTGACCTGAGACGTCTAGCGGGACTGTGCAAGTTCGGGACGGTGTTGGCAGCCATGCTGAGGGACTTCTTTGTTATCGATATCAACCACAAGGTGATCCTGCGCAAACTTCTGGCGGTGGAGGAGTTGGATTTTAAAAGGGCTATCCAGATCGCTCAATCATGTATGGCGACAGATTGCATATCCGGATCCGCGTTAGTCTGACTCTCATCCTCCACATGGTGTGTCGCAGTTCGCTTGCTCATCTGCGGACACTTCACTGGAGATGCCCCACTCTCAGACAGCCTTTGCAACAATATTGCTTAAATCGGCACTGCTGGTGCCGATGATTTCCCCTACAACGCCAACACGGAGAAGTCAGATACATTCTCGCTGGTGGACTTTGGGCAGCCACAGGAGTCTAAAAGCAAATAGTGGTGAAGAACCGAACCTCGGCAAGTACTGTAAATGTGATTGATTCGGCGTTCGGCAGAGCCTATCCGGCTGCATTCGCGAAATCTGTGGCTGCCCAAAGTCCGCCAGCGGGAAAGTATCCAACTTCTCTGTGTTGGCGTTGTGGGGAAATCATTGGCACCAGCAGTGCTGATTTAAGCAATATAGTTGCAAAGGCTGTCTGAGAGTGGGGCATCTCCAGTGCAAGTGTCCGCAGATGAGCAAGCGAGCTGCGACACACCACGTGGAGGATGAGAATCAGACTAGCGCGGATCCGGATATGCAATCTGAGATGCCAGAGGAGGAAGCGTATGGACTGTACTCCTTCATAACCAAGAGTAAACTCATTTTAATTAATGTAAAGTTTAACGGGATACCAATATCGATGGAACTGGACATGGGGGCGAGTCAACTGATCATGACCAAGAGGGCATTTAATAAGCTGTGGGATACTAAGACTGTGAGGCCCAGGCTGAGCCCTGTTAATGCCAAGCTGCGCACATACACCAAAGAACTGATATGGTTGATTGGCAGTGCACAAATTAATGTGTCATATAACGGTGCGGTTCACGAGTTACCGCTGTGGATTGTTCCAGGCAATGGCCCAACGCTGCTCGGCAGGAGCTGGTTGGAGAAAATCAGATGAGACTGGAACGACATAAAGGCGTTGTCATCGGAGGAAGATACATGTGCCCAAGTATTGAACAAGTTCCCCTCGCTGTTCGAACCAGGCATCAGCAACTTCAAGGGAGCCAAGGTGCAGATCCATGTGGACTTGGATGCAAGACCCGTTAAGAAGGAGAAACTTCTTCACTCAGAGAATTGTGAACCTGTGGAATTCTCTACCACAGAAAGTTGTTGAGGCCATTTCGTTAGAAATATTCAAAAGGGAGTTAGATGTGGCCCTCACGGCTAAAGGGATCAAGGGGTATGGAGAGAAAGCAGGAATGGGGTACTGAAGTTGCATGATCAGCCTTGATCATATTGATTGGTGGTACAAGCTCGAAGAGCCGAATGGCCTACTCCAGTACCTATTTTCTATGTTTCTATGTTTCTATATTTCTATCATAAAGCTCGGGCAGTGCCGTATATGATGAGGGAGAAGGTTGAAATTGAACTGGACAGACTCCAGCGTGAAGGGATCATATCACCAGTCGAATTTAATGAATGGGCCAGCCCCATTGTTCCTGTGCTGAAAAGTGATGGCACAGTCAAAACCTGTGGAGACTACAAGGCTATGATTAACAGGGTTTTGAAACAAGATCAGTACCCGTTACCGAAGGCTGATGATTTGTTCGGGATGCTAGCCAGAGGGCCTATCATATAAAAAAAAAAGAACTATCTGACCATCACTTCTGAACAACAAGATAAAGATCGAGAGCACACGGCGAGAAAACACAGGAAAAAGCATCGCAACATCGGTGCATTGAACTTCAAAAAAACCAATCAGTGGACCATCAATACCAACTGACTTGGTAACAGCCATCAACCGGACCACCGCGACCGACGAAACCAACCAGGAAAATCAACCACCAAAAAAACCGGAGTCCACGTAAGTTTTCCCACTCTATAATTGGTACTATCCAATGGGTAAAAATTACCTAAAGAACTTAAAACCCTATTGATAACAAAGAAAATTGGGTACTCACCAGAGATAAATCCAAAACGCATCCAAACGTATCAGCAGACTCACCCCAACTGGCTTCAATATGCAGCAGAGGTCTTCTACCAATTCCAGGGTATGGCAAGGCAAACCAGCAATAACCAAAGAACTCTGAAACCGTGAAATAGCCCTAGCTGTCAAAGGAAGGATCTGGTGAGCATAAATCCCAGGAGCCCTAGAGTTTGACCTTGTTAGAGAGTAAATGGGAGATGGGAGGTATTTCTGTTGTGTTTATTACGTGTAATAAAGTATTCCCCATTGTTTAGAACCTTTTTGTAAGATTTTCCAGTTTTATTGGAGTGTATTTGTGTTATTTGCTTTCTTGAATAAAACCAAAACTTTCTTTGTACAAAACAGTTGTCTGCTGTATTTGATCATACCCTGATTAATAAATCCAAGGTCGAGAACCAGGTAGCGGGGACGACTCGAAACCGCTCTGGTCAGGAAGACAAGCTGACAGACCCAGCACCCCCTACAAAGGGTACCACGATCGCGCAACTGTGTCACATGAGATTTCTGTTAATGATCCTGTATATGTGTTGAACTATGGTCACGGTCCCAAATGGATCACTGGTACGGTCATGGCCAAGGAGAGCAACAGAGTATTAGTTATTAAGCTCAAGAATGGGCAAACTTGCAGGAAACACATGGATGAGACAAAGCTGAGGCACACAGACGAGCCAGAGCAGTCGGACGAAGAAACCATCGGCGACCAACCAACCTACCAGCAGTCTTCAGAGGACTCAAGGTTCATCAGTGAACCCGGAATTTCCATCACGGACCTGTTCAATAAAAATGGACTTGAAATTTCTGACATGGCCACTGCCACCCGCAACAAGTCAGTCATCCAGCCATCAGCCACAGCACACTCACCCAAGGCTGGAATTGAACTGAGACGGTCAACCCGGGAGCGCAAAGCACCGGACCGTCTCAACCTGTGAAAGACTGTGATAAGATCTCAGAGAGGGATATTGTCATGTATGTACATGCTGTTTGTAGCCACAAGATGGCGTCATTGTTGGAGGCCACTGAGCAGCACGCACATGGTGCTGCTCAGGTATAAAAGGCCAGCCATTTTGAGAGGCACTTTGGGCCTGAATAAAGCAGAGCCAAGGTAGTACCTTGCTTGGTTAAACAGTACTCAGTTTGAACCTTTATTGCATTCATAACAGAAATCACCTGATTGGGAGTCAGTTGAAATTACTCCATAATGCATCCTGATGCTTCTGCGCATGCACTTAGACATTGTACACATGCATTATGAAGTGACTTGAAAAGGTAGGCCTGTGCTCCAGGTCAGTTTTAAATTGGCCCATTGTCCTCAGTGTCTGGTACAGTAGAATCAGAGCACATTGCTACAGTTTGGTTCTTTACTTTATTTTTTCCTTGCCCTTTGCAGATTTTAATGGTGATCGTCCAGGTAACAAATTCCTGACATACCGAAGCATACTATTGTTCTGCACACAATCAAGTTGCAGCAGCTCAGCAACATATCCTCAGCGGGACCTTCGTTGAGTTTGAATTTTGAGAGTATTGGAAACCTGCAGCAGTTAACGGCTGTCGAAATTAATAGCACTGGCAGCACCAAACATTAGAGCAGTGCTGAACACACTGTGCAAGGCCAGTTTTCAGGCTGTAATTTCAGCAGGGAGCTTAATGTAGCTTGACCATAGCGTCATTGCAACAAGAACAGCTTTCTCTTAAAACTAAGCTGTCATTTTACAAAGCAGTGTGGTCCCTTAAAGGGGAACAGCCTTCTAAAATTAAAAAAAATAAGGGCAAGAAATTGAGCGACTTTGCACCTCCCGCTTGCGCCCCTGGAGGCACTAAGTAAGGTTGTGAAAGGGCGTGGCGAGAACAGCGCCACCCATTTAAACAGTGAAGGTTATGTGGCAGCGGTAACATGTAGTGCCCCACTCTGCTGTGCCCGGCAATGCTGGTAGCACCCCAGAACAAAAATTGACCCTTACCCCCTGGTTTAGCGCCTGGCGCTGAAAATGACAGCTGCAGCAGTTGGGTTTCAGTCGGATGTCGGCCGGAGGTGCGCCAGAATCCGGTGATTTTTTAGTTGGTCAATAATGTTTCCTTCTTAGTTTCACATAGGCAGGCAGGTTTTTTGACAAATTTGAGCGATTTGCAATTGTTCTGGCTCTTAAGGATTCCTGAATTTCATTGAGGACAGGTTTGAAAATCCAACATTTATATCATTTCATGGGGGCTGTGCTTGCACTGGTCCTCGCGCTGCAGTGTCACTGTCGGAGGCAACTGAGGCAGAGAAACACTGCAAAATATGGCCAGAGGTAGGAGGCCCCAAAGGGCTCTCAACAGGAGGCCTTACCATCCCACGGTATTCCGAGAGCAGTTCTCCTACATCATTTTCATTGAGCATCATTATCATCATAGGCAGTCTCTCAGAATCGAGGAAGACTTGCTTCCACTCTAAAAATGAGTTCTTAGGTGACTGAACAGTCCAATACGAAAACTACAGTCCAATACGAAAACTACAGTCCCTGACACAGGTGGGACAGACAGTCGTTGAGGGAAAGGATGGGTGGGACGGGTTTGCCGCACGTTCTTTCTGCTGCCTGCGCTTGATTTCTGCATGCTCTCGACGATGAGACTTAAGGTACTCAGCGCCCTCCCGGATGCACTTCCTCCACTTAGGGCGGTCTTTGGCCAGGGTATTACTACAGCCCTGTAGACCATGAGCTTGGTGGCAGATTTGAGGGCCTGATCTGTGAACACTCTTTTCCTCAGGTGGCCGAAGGCCGCACTGGCGCACTGGAGGCAGTGTTGAATCTCGTCGTCAATGTCTGCCCTTGTTGATAAGAGGTGTGAAAGGGAAATCATGCTTGACAAATCTTCTGGAATTTTTTGAGGATGTTTCCAGTAGAGTGGACAAGGGAGAACCAGTTGATGTGGTATATTTGGACTTTCAGAAGGCTTTCGACAAGGTCCCACACAAGAGATTAATGTGCAAAGTTAAAGCACATGGGATTGGGGGTAGTGTGCTGACATGGATTGAGAACTGGTTGTCAGACAGGAAGCAAAGAGTAGGAGTAAATGGGGACTTTTCAGAATGGCAGGCAGTGACTAGTGGGGTACCGCAAGGTTCTGTGCTGGGGCCCAAGCTGTTTACACTGTACATTAATGATTTAGATGAGGGGATTAAATGTAGTATCTCCAAATTTGCGGATGACACTAAGTTGGGTGGCAGTGTGAGCTGCAAGGAGGATTCTATGAGGCTGCAGAGCGACTTGGATAGGTTAGGTGAGTGGGCAAATGCATGGCAGATGAAGTATAATGTGGATAAATGTGAGGTTATCCACTTTGGTGGTAAAAACAGAGAGACAGACTATTATCTGAATGGTGACAGATTAGGAAAAGGGCAGGTGCAAAGAGACCTGGGTGTCATGGTACATCAGTCATTGAAGGTTGGCATGCAGGTACAGCAGGCGGTTAAGAAAGCAAATGGCATGTTGGCCTTCATAGCGAGGGGATTTGAGTACAAGGGCAGGGAGGTGTTGCTACAATTGTACAGGGCCTTGGTGAGGCCACACCTGGAGTATTGTGTACAGTTTTGGTCTCCTAACCTGAGGAAGGACATTCTTGCTATTGAGGGAGTGCAGCGAAGGTTCACCAGACTGATTCCCGGGATGGCGGGACTGACCTATCAAGAAAGACTGGACCAACTGGGCTTGTATTCACTGGAGTTCAGAAGAATGAGAGGGGACCTCATAGAAACGTTTAAAATTCTGACGGGGTTAGACAGGTTAGATGCAGGAAGAATGTTCCCAATGTTGGGGAAGTCCAGAACCAGGGGACACAGTCTAAGGATAAGGGGGAAGCCATTTAGGACCGAGATGAGGAGGAATTTCTTCACCCAGAGAGTGGTGAACCTGTGGAATTCTCTACCACAGAAAGTTTTGAGGCCAATTCACTAAATATATTCAAAAAGGAGTTAGATGAAGTCCTTACTACTAGGGGAATCAAGGGGTATGGTGAGAAAGCAGGAATGGGGTACTGAAGTTGCATGTTCAGCCATGAACTCATTGAATGGCGGTGCAGGCTAGAAGGGCCGAATGGCCTACTCCTGCACCTATTTTCTATGTTTCTATGTTTCTATGCTCCCGAGGTATGGGAAATGGTAACACGTTGTCCAGGGCCGTGCCGTGGATCTTGATGACTGGAGGGGCAGTGCTGTGCGGCGGGGACAGGCTGATGGAGGACTTTTGTCTTACGGATGTTTAGTGTAAGACTCATGCTTTCGTACGCCTCAGTGAAGATGTTGACTAAGACTTGGAGTTCAACCTCTAATGTGCGCAGACGCAGGCGTCGTCCGCGTATTGTAGCTCGATGACAGAGGTTGGGACGGTCTTGGATCTGGCCTGGAGATGCCGAAGGTTGAACAGGTTCCCACTGGTTCTGTAGTTTAGTTCCACTCCAGCGGGGAGCTTGTTGAGTGTGAAGTGGAGCATGGCAGCGAGGAAGATTGAGAAGAGGGTTGGGGAATGATGCAGCCATATTTTACCCCGTTCCGGACATGGATTGGGTCTGTAGTGGATCCGTTGGTAAGGATTACAGCTTGCATGTCATCGTGGAGCAGGCGGAAGAATGTGACGAACATTTGGGGGCAGCCGAAATGGAAGAGGACGTTCCATAGACCATCACGGTGACAGTGTCAAAGGCCTTTGTAAGGTCAAAGGCGGCCATGTACAAAGGTTTGTACTGTTCCCTGCATTTTTCTTGCAGCTGTGGCGTTGTAAAAATCATGTCTGTTGTGCCCCGTAGGGGACGAGATCCGCACTGTGACTCCAGGAGGAGCTCCTCAGCCACAGGGAGAAGCTTGAGGAGGATTCTAGTGTCGACTTTCCCAGTGGCTGATAACAAGGAGATTCCCCTGTAGTTGCCGCAGTGGTCACGATCGCTGCAAATCTGATATCTCCTGGCATACTCTCCTCCCTCCAGATGAGAGAGATGAAGTTATGTATTCATGGCAACAGTGTCTCTCCGCCATACTTCAGTGCCTCAGCAGGGATTCCATCCGCCTCTGTAGCCTTATTGTTCTTAAGCTGTCTTATGGCTTTTTCTACCTCTTGCAGGGCTGTGGTTTTACTGAGGTGGTGGCAGGTAACATGCTGTGGGATGGAGTTGAGGACACTCGAGTCAAAGGCAGAGTCTCGGTTGAGGAGATCTTCAAAGTGCTCCTTCCAGCAGGCACTGACTGCCTCAGTGTCCTTGATGAGTGTCTCCCCATTCTTGGCCAGCAGTGGGGTAGGGCCTTGGGTGCCTGGGCTGTAGGTGGCCTTGACTGCGGCGAAGAATCCTCGCACATCATGGCTGTTGGCCAGCTGCTGTATCTCCTGTGCTTTCAACACCCACCTTCTGTTCTTTAGATCTCGGGTTTTTTGTTGGACCTCGGCCTTAAGCCATCTGTAATGCTGCCTTGCTGCTCCCGAGTTGGGTTGTTGTTTTAGGCTCAGAAATGCCCTGCGTTTGTGATCTCTTAGCTCTTGGATCTCCTGGTCATTCTCGTCAAACCAGTCCTGGTGTTTCCTGGTTGAGTGACCGAGCGCCTCTCCACAGGCACTGGATGTGACAAGATGGCCGTCGGGATGGCAGCTCCCTAGGGAGCTCCCCTGCCAAAACAACCTTATCCTTGCCATCTGTTGCCATCCGACACCTTTTCACCCCCAATCTCCCCCCTTCCACTGTTCACTGAGGAACAGTGTGCTCGAAAGCTGCGCTTCAGCAAGGACGTGGTCACAGAGCTCTGCCATCTGCTGCAACCAGACCTCGAGCCTCAGACCAGGGTGAGGCGGCTCTCTCAGTGGCAATCAAGGTCACCAACGTGCTCAATTTATATGCCAGTGGATCCTTCCAGTGTGCAACAGGAGACATCTCCAACAACTCCCAGTTTGCCGTCCATTGCTGCATCTATGAGGTCACAGGTGCTCTCTACAGAAGGAAGAGGAACTGCATTTCCTTCCCCATCACCAGACAGAAGCAGGAGGAGTGTGCATATGGCTTTGCCAGGATAGTGGGCTTCCCCATGGTGCAAAGCGTCATTGACTGCACACACGTCACTTTGTGGGCACCGTATGACAATCCTGAAGTATTCCGTAACCACAAAGGTTACCACTCATTTAATATGCAGTTGGTGTGCGACCACACACGCTGAATCCTCACTGTCAATGCCCGCTATCCTAGCTGCAGCCATGATGCCTTCGTCCTGCACCAGACCAGTATGCCAGCTCTCTTCAAGGCACCACATCAAAGTCACGGCTGGCTGCTCAGAGACAAGGGCTAACTGCTCTCCACCTGGCTCATGACTCCCCCTCCACCACCCCAACACTCCTGCCCAGCAGTCATATAATGAGTGCTATGGTGCCACCAGGAACATCATTGGGCAGACCATCTGAGTGCTCAAGCAATGTTCCATTGCCTTGACCGCTTAGGAGGAGTCCTCCAATACTCGGCTGAGTGGGTGTCCCGTTTTGTCGTGGTCTGCTGCATGCTGTACAACTTGGCAATCATGAAGGTGCAGCCATTGCCACCAGGCATAGCCCCACCTCCACAGGAGAACAAGGAGGAGGAGAAACAGGAGCAGCAGTACCAGCAATGGAGGAGGCAGGACTCAACCGGCCTTCTACAAGGGGTGTCGACGAGCACCTCTAAAACGAATTCCACGTTAATTCCCATTTGGTCTGCACATCCCCATCATTACATCAATTTCTCATTCCATAGCAGAGCCCCAAAACTGAAACGAGAGACAGCAAAAAATATGCAATATTCCAATTACATTTTTATCATAAAACATTAACCACATGTATATTCTGTTATGTATAGAGAAAGAGTCAGACTGAACACTGTGAGCTCAAAGTAAAGTGTGACCTCAGTCTTTTATTGCAGGTCTTGAGAGTGCCTCTCCAACCTGTGAGGCCTCCGTGAATACCTGTGCTCCCAAGGGATTATGGGATCCATTGGGACTCCAGGGGATGAGCCGTCTGGTGGCTGTACAGAGTAAATACAAGTTCACATATATAACAACACTCCCCACCCCCGCCCTTCCCAAAGTCAATAGTGTCACTATTTACAATGTGAGTCGATCTGGGGCCCTTCTTGCCCTGGATGATCGTCACGGTGTGAAAGTTGGTGTTGTTGAATCATTTGTTGGGTCCTCGCTGGGCTGCTGTGCAGGTGGCCTTGCGGGGCTGCCTAGTATGTTGGGTCCTGCTGGGGTGCTGTGGATGATGGGTTCTGCTTCGTGGTCAACCGTGGTGCTGGTTACAACTGGTGTGTACGTTGGGAAATCAAAAACGGTAGGGTCCAAGGTGGGTTGCTCAGGATAGTCCGTAAATCTGAGTTTGATTTGGTCCACGTGTTTTCGGTGAATGAGTCCATTTGAAAGTTTGACCCAAAATACCCTGCTCCCCTCTTTGGCCATGACAGTGCCGGGAAGCCACTTGGGACCTTGTCCATACTTCAATACAAATACAGGATCATTGATTTCAATCTTGCGTAACACATTTGCGCTATCATGGTATGCACTTTGTTGAAACCGCCTGCTCTCTACCTGTTCACATCGATCAGGGTGAACGAAGGAGACCCTTGTCTTAAGTGCCCTTTTCATGAGCAGTTCAGCAGGTGGGATCCCAGTGAGCGAGTGGGGTCTCGTACAGTAGATAAGCAGGACTCGGGATAGGTGAGTCTGCAGCGAGCCTTCAGTTACCCTCTTAAAGCCTTGCTTGATGGTTTGCACTGCTCTCTCTACCTGACCATTGGACACTGGGTTAAATGGGCAGATGTGACATGTTTGATCCTGTTATGGGTCATGAATTCTTTGAACTCAGCACTGGTAAAACATGGCCTGTTGTCGCTCACCAAGACTTCGGGGAAGCCGTGAGTGGCAAACATGGCCCGCAGGCTTTCAGTAGTGGCAGCGGACGTGCTAGCCGACATTATCGCACATTCAATCCACTTGGAATACATGTCTACAACCACAAGAAACAATTTACCCAAGAACGGGCCTGCATAGTTGACGTGTACCCAAGACCACGGTTTGGAGGGCAAAGACCATAAACATAGCGGCGCCTCCCTGGGTACATTGCTTAACTGCGACCATAGAAACATACAAACATAGAAAATAGGTGCAGGTGTAGGTCATTCGGTCCCTCGAGCCCACACCACCATTCAATAAGGTCATGGCTGGTCATTCACCTCAGTATCCCTTTCCTGCTTTCTCTCCATACCCCTTGATCCCTTTAGCCGTAAGGGCCATATCTAACTCCCTCTTGAATATATCCAACGAACTGGCATCAACAACCCTCTGCGGCAGGGTATTCCACAGGTTAACAACTCTCTGAGTGAAGAAGTTTCTCCTCATCTCAGTCCTAAATGGTTTACCTCTTATCCTTAGACTGTGTCCTCTGGTTCTGGACTTCCCCAATATCGGGAATGTTCTTCCTGCATCTAACCTGTCCAGTCCTGTCAGAATTTTATATGTTTCTATGAGGTCCCCTCTCATCCTTCTAAGCTCCAGTGAATACAGGCCCAGTCGATCCAGTCTCTCCTCATATGTCAGTCCTGCCTTCCCGGGAATCAGTCTGGTGAACCTTCACTGCAATCCCTCAACAGCAAGAACGTCTTTCCTTAGATTAGGAGACCAAAACTGAACACAATATTCCAGGTGAGGTCTCACCAAGGCCCTGTACAACTGCAATAAGACCTCCCTGCTCCGATACTCAAATCCACTAGCTATGAAGGCCAACATACCATTTGCCTTCTTCACCACCTGCTGTACATGCCTGCCAACTTTCAACCACTGATGTACCATGACACCCAGGTCTTGTTGCACCTCCCCTTTTCCTAATCTGCCATCATTCAGATAATATTCTGCCTTCGTGCTTTTGCCCTCAAAGTGGATAACCTCACATTTATCCATATTATACTGCATCTGCCATGCATTTGCCCACTCACCTAACCTGTCGAAGTCACCCTGCAGCCTCTTAGCGTCCTCCTCACATCTCACACTGCCACCCAGCTTAGTGTCATCTGCAAACTTGGAGATATTACACTCAATTCCTTCATCTAAATCATTAATGTATATTGTAAGTAGCTGGTTTCCCAGCACTGAGCCCTGCGGCACTCCACTAGTCACTGCCTGCCATTCTGAAAAGGATCCGTTTATCCCGACTCTCTGCTTCCTGTCTGCCAACCAGTTCTCTATCCACGTCAGTATATTACCCCCAGAACCATGTGTTTTAATTTTGCACACCAATCTCTTGTGTGGGACCTGGTCAAAAGCCTTTTGAAAGTCCAAATACACCACATCCACTGGTTCTTCCTTGTCCACTCTACTAGTTACTTCCTCAAAAAATTCTCGAAGATTCGTACAGCATGATTTCCCTTTCATAAATCCATGCTGACTTGGACCGATCCTGTCACTGCTTTCCAAATGTACTGCTATTTCATCTTTAATAAATGATTCCAACATTTTCCCCACTATTGATGTCAGGCTAACAGGTCTTTAATTACCTGTTTTCTCTCTCACTCCTTTTTTAAAAAGTGGTGTTACATTAGCAACCCTCCAGTCCATAGGAACTGATCCAGAATCGATAGACTGTTGTAAAATGATCGCCAATGCATCCACTATTTCTCGGGCCACTTGCTTGAGTACTCTGGGATGCAGACTATCAGGCCCCGCGGATTTATCGGCCTTCAATCCCATCAATTTCCCGAATACAATTTCCCGCCTAATAAGGATTCCCTTCAGTTCCTCCTTCTCACTAGACCCTCAGTCTACTACTATTTCCGGAAGGTTATTTGTGTCAGATCCAAAGTATTTGTTCAACTGGTCTGCCATTTCTTTGTTCCCCATTATAAATTCATCTGAATCTGACTGCAAGGGACCTACATTTGTCTTCACTAATCTTTTTCTCTTCACATATCTATAGAAGCTTTTGCGGTCAGATTTTATGTTCTCAGCAAGCTTTCTCTCATACTCTATTTTCCCCTCCTAATTAAACTCTCTGTCCTACTCTGCTGAATTCTAAATTTCTCCCAGTCATCAGATTTGCTGCTTTTTCTGGCCAATTTATCTGCCTCTTCCTTGGATTTAACACTATCCTTAATTTCCCTTGTTAGCCACAGTTGAGCCACCTTCCCCGTTTTATTTTTACTCCAGACAGGGATGTACACTTGTTGAAGTTCATCCATGTGATCTTTAAATGTTTACCATTGCCTATCCGCCGTCAACCCTTTAAGTGTCATTCGCCAGTCTATACTAGCCAATTCACGTGTCGTACCATCGAAGTTACCTTTCCTTAAGTGCAGGACACTAGACTCTGAATTAACTGTGTCAGTCTCCATCTTAATAAAGAATTCTACCATATTATGGTCACACTTTCCTAAGAGGCCTCTATCAACAAGATTGCTAAATAGTCCTTTCTCATTACACAACTCCCTGACTAGGATGGCCAGCCCTCTAGTTGCTTCCTCGACATATTGGTCGAGAAAACCATCCCTAATATACTCCAGGAAATCCTCCTCCACCTCACTGCTACCAGTTTGGTTAGCCCAGTCTATATGTAGATTAAAGTCACCCATGATAACTGCTGTACCTTTATTGCATGCATCACTAATTTCTTGTTTGATGCTGTCCCCAACCTCACTACTACTGTTTGGTGGTTTGTACACAACTCCCACTAGCGTTTTCTGCCCTTTAGTATTCCACAGCTCCACCCATACAGATTCCACATCATCCAAGCTAATGTCCTTCCTTACTATAGCCTTAATTTCCTCTTTAACCAGCAACGCTACCCCACCTCCTTTTCCTTTCTGTCTATCCTTCCTAAATGTTGAATACCCCTGGATGTTGAGTTCCTAGCCTTGGTCACCCTGGAGTCATGTCTCTGTGACGCCAATTATATCATATTCATTAATTGCTGCCTGTGCAGTTAATTCGTCCACCTGATTATGAATACTCTTTGCATTGAGGCACAGAGCCTTCGGGCTTAGCTTTTTAACACACTTTGCCCCTACGAGTTTTGCTGTAATGTGGCCCTTTTTGATTTTTGCCTTGGGTTTCTCTGCCCTCCACTTTTACTTTTCTTCTTTCTATCTTTTGCTTCTGCCCCCATTCTACTTCCCTCTGTCTCCCTACTTAGGTTCACATCCCCCTGCCATATTAGTTTAACCCCTCCCCAACATCATTAGCAAACACTCCTCCTAGGACATTGGTTCTGGTCCTGCCCTGGTGCAGACCGTCCAGTTTGTACTGGTCCTACCTCCCCCAGAACCAGTTCCAATGTCCCAGGAATTTGAATCTCTCCCTTCTGCACTACTCCTCGAGCCACATATTCATCTGAGCTATCCTGCGATTCCTACTCTGACTAGCACGTGGCACTGGTGGCAATCCTGAGATTACTACTTTTGAGGCCCTACTTTTTAATTTAACTCATAGCTCCCTAAATTCACCTTGTAGGACCTCATCCTGTTTTTTACCTATATCGTTGGTCCCTATATGCACCACATCAATTGGCTGTTCACCCTCCCCCTCCAAAATGTCCTGCAACTGCTCCGAGACATCATTGACCCTTACACCA
The DNA here is from genome assembly GCF_044704955.1 of Pristiophorus japonicus. Classification (NCBI taxonomy): domain Eukaryota; kingdom Metazoa; phylum Chordata; class Chondrichthyes; family Pristiophoridae; genus Pristiophorus; species Pristiophorus japonicus. The sequence continues at coordinate 412,074,753 of NC_091977.1, forward strand.
GGGAGGCAACATACCATCCTGGAGTCTCGATTGCAGCCGCAGAAACATCTATCTATTTCCCTTACAATAGAATCCCCTACCACTGTAGCTCTCCCACTCTTTTTCCTGCCCTCCTGCGCAACAGAGCCACCCATGGTGCCATGGACTTGGCTGCTGCTGCCCTCCCCTTATGAATCATCCCCCCCAGCAGTACCCAAAATGGCTTATCTGTTTTGGAGGGGGATGACAGCACGGGACACCTGCACTACCTTCCTTCCGCTGCTCTTCCTGTTGGTCTCCCATTCCCTATCTGTCTGTGTAACCTTTACCTGCGGTAAGACCAACTCATTAAACGTGCTATTCGCGGCATCCTCAGCTTCACAGATGCTCCAGAGTGAATCCACCCGCAGCTCCAGTGCCGCAATGTGGTCTGTCAGGAGCAGCAGCTGGATACACTTCTCGCACATGTCGTCGTCAGCAACACTGGTAGCATCCCTGAGTTCCCACATAGCACAGGAGGAGCATGACACATGTCCGAGCTCTCCTGCAATGACTTAACCCCTCGATTAACTTAATTTGGCAACAACATTGATAAAAGTTACCTACTGATAAAGGAAAAGAAAAACTATTCACCAATCACCAGCCAATCACTTAGCCCTTGGCTGTATAGTCACCTTTCGATTTCTTTCTACTTCTTTATTTACCTTCTGCTCCTGCTGCAGCGGCACCAGCTAGCCCCCGCTGACTCCCCAGACTCGCGCTGCTCCGAACTCCCCCATGTATTACATCTGTGAACGCAGGATTCTAAGTACGCATCGATACCGGGCCACCACACATGGGATCTGGCTATCGCTTTCATCATTACGATGCCTGGATGGGTACTGCGTAGGTCATTGATGAAGGTTTCTCTGCCCTTCTTGGGGACCACTACTCACTTGCCGCACAGACGGCAGTCTGCTTGTATAGACATGTCATCTTTGCGCCGCTGGAACAGCTTAATCCCTTCCTGCCTTTTCACTGGGACACGGGACCAGCTCCCGTGAAGCACACAGCTTTTGACTAGAGATAATAAGGGGTCCTGGCTTGTCCAGGTTTTGATCTGCTGGGCAGTGATGGGTGATTGCTCACTCTCAAATGCTTCCATAACCATGGCTAGATGTGTGGGCTGCACCATTTCCACCCCCGTTGTGGGCAATGGTAGCCTACTGAGAGCATCGGCGCAGTTTTCTGTGCCTGGCCTGTGGCGGATGGCATAGTTGTATGCGGATAACGTGAATGCCCATCTCTGGATGCGGGCCGATGGGTTGGTATTTATCTCTTTACTCTCGGAAAACGGGGATATGAGTTGCTTATAGTCAGTTTCCAATTCGAATTTTAGCCCAAACAGGTATTGATGCATTTTCTTTACCCCATAAACACACACTAACGCTTCTTTCTCAATCATGCTGTAGGCTCTCTCAGCCTTAGACAGACTCCTGGATGTATAAGCAACCGGTTGCAGTTTCCCAGAATCATTAGCTTGTCATATGCCATATGACGATGCATCACATGCTAGTACCAAACACTTACATGGATCATACAACACAAGCAATTTGTTTGAGCATAACAATTTTCTCGCTTTTACAAAGGCATTTTCTTGGCTTTTGCCCCAAACCCATTCATCCCCTTTTCATAGTAAGACATGTAATGGTTCTAATCGTGTGCTAAGACCCGGTAAGAAGTTACCAAAGTAGTTCAGGAGTCCCAGAAACGACCACAGCTCTGTCACATTCTGTGGCCTCTGTGCATTCTCAATTGCCTCCGTCTTCGCATTGGTGGGCCTGATGCCGTCCGCCGCAATCCTCCTTCCCAAGAACTCCACTTCAGGCACCAGGAAAACGCACTTCGAGCATTTTAACCTGAGCCCCATGCGTTTGAGTCAACTAAGAACCTCCTCCAGGTTCTGCAGATGCTCGATTATGTTCCGACCTATAACCAAGATGTCGTCCTGGAAGATTACGTTGTGTGGGACCAACTTCAGTAAACTTTCCATGTTTCTCTTGAATATCGCCGCCGCTGGTCGGATTCCAAACGGGCATCTGTTATAAACAAAGAGCCCTTTGTGCGTGTTGATGCAGGTGAGGCCCTTCGATGATTCCTCCAGTTTCTGCATTATGTAGGCTGAAGTCAAATCCAGCTTCTTGAATGTCTTTCCTCCCGCCAGCGTCACAAAGATGTTGCCGGCCTTTGGTAGTGGGTATTGGTTCTGCAGGGAGAAACGATTGATATTTACTTTGTAATCGCCACAGATTCTGATGGTGCCGTGTCCCTTGAGGACAGGAACGATAGGACTGGCCCACTTGTTGAACTCGATCGGTGAAATGATGCCCTCTCTTTGCATCCAGTCTAGCTCGATCTCTACCCTTTCTCTCATCATGTACGGTATTGCTCTCGCCTTGTGATGGATGGGTCGCGCCCCCGGAATTAGGTGGATCGGCACTTTTGCTCCTTGGAATTTCACGATGCCTGGTTCGAACAGCGAAGGAAATTTATTTAAGTCCTGGGCATATAAAGTGTCATCAGCGGGCGATAGCGCTTGGACGTCGTCCCAGTTCCAGAGTATCTTTCCCAGCCAGCTCCTGCCGAGCAGCGTGGGACCATCGCCCAGCACCATCCAGAGTGATAGCTTATGGACTGCTCCATCGTAGGAGATCTTTACGGTAGCACTGCCAATTACAGGAATCAGTTCTTTTGTGTAAGTTCTTAATTTCATGCGAATTGGAATTAAGACTGGCCTTGAGGCCTTGTTGCACCAGAATCTTTTGAAAGCCTTTTTGCCCATGATGGACTGGCTCGTGCCCATGTCCAGCTCCATTGACGCCGTGAGTCCATTTAGTTCAACAATCAGCATTATCAGGGAACAATTTGTGGTGAATGTGTACACCCCATATAACTCTGCCTCCTCAGTCTGAGGCTTTGGTTCGCCATGATCCTCCATGGATCTGTCCTCCTCTGCAACATGGTGGTTTGCAGGTTTAACAGGATTTTCAGCTCACCTGCACACTCGTCGGAGGTGTCCCATTGTTTCACAGCCCTTGCAAATGTATCCTTTGAATCAGCATGAATGGAAACAATGATCACCCCTGCAGCGCCAACAAGGTGTTGTTGGCCTTGCAATCATCACCCTTGATGATGGACTCTGAGATATCTGCGGACGTGCATCTGCAGTTATGTGTGACCTGCGCTGTACGTTACAATTCGAAAACAACATCACTTTGTTCACAGTACTTGTAGCAGCACTTGTGTGCTGAGAGATTTGCTTAGTATTGTCACTGGTGGCAATGAACGCCTGGGCTATCGCTATGGCCTTACTCAAGGTTGGAGTCTCTACAGTCAAAAGTTTGCGAAGTATGGTTCCGTGGCCAATGCCAAGTACAAAAAAGTCTCTGAGCATGTGCTCCAAATGTGCTTCAAATTCGCAATGTCCTGCAAGGCCTCTTAACTTGGCGTCATAACTCACCACTTCCTGGCCTTCAGACCTTTTGTAGGTGTAGAACTGATACCTCGCCATCAGAACGCTTTCCTTCGGACCAGTGTGCACAAATCATCGTACGATTTCTCCGTGCGTTTCACAGGAGTGAACAGATTCTTCATGAGGCCATATGTTGCTGCCCCACAGATGGTGAGGAGGATTGCCCTTCTTTTAGCAGCATTCTTTTCCCCATCTAGCTTGTTGGCTACAAGGTATTGGTGGAGTCGCTCCACAAAATTTTCCTAATCATCTCCCTCCGAGAATTTCTCCAGGATGCCCACTGTTCTCTGCATCTTTGGGTTCGTTATCTGTATCTCGTCGCCAGTTGTTATGTATGGAGAAAGAGTCAGACTGAACACTGAGAGCTCAAAGTAAAGTATGACCGTAGTCTTTTATTTCAGGTCTCCAGAATGCCTATCCAACCTGTGAAGCCTCCTTAAATACCTGTGCTCGCAAGGGATTATGGGATCCCTTGGGACTCCAAGGGATGAACCCTCTGGTGGCTGTACAGAGTAAATACAAGTTCACATATATAACATCCCGCAGCACCAACATGGTGTTAATGGCCTTGCATTCATCACCCTTGATGGTGGACATCTGCGGATGTGCAGCTGCAGGCATGTGTGACCTGCCATGTACATTGCGATTCAAAAATAACATCACTTTGTTCACAGTACTTGTAGCAGCACTTGTGTGTTGAGAGATTTGCTTTGTATTGTCACTGGTGGCAATGGACACCTGGGCTATCACTATGGCCTTACTCAAGGTTGGGGTCTCTACAGTCATAAGTTTGTGAAGTATGGTTTCATGGCCAATGCCAAGTACAAAAAAGTCTCTGAGCATGTGTTCCAAATGTCCTTCAAATTCGCAATGTCCTGCAAGGTGTCTTAGTTTGGCAACATAACTCGCCACTTCCTGGCCTTCGGACCTTTTGTAGGTGTAGAACCGGTACCTCACCATCAGAACGCTTTCCTTCGGGTTCAAATGCTCTCGGACCAGTGTGCACAAATCATCGTATGATTTCTCCGTGGGTTTCGCTGGAGTGAGCAGATTCTTCATGAGGCCATACGTTGGTGCCCCATAGACGGTGAGGAGGATCGCCCTTTATTTGGCAGCGTTCTCTTCCCCATCTAGCTCATTGGCCATGAAGTATTGGTTGAGTCGCTCCACAAAAGTTTCCCAATCATCTCCCTCCGAGAATTTCTCCAGGATGCCCACTGTTCTCTGCATCTTTGTGTTCGCTATCTGTATCTCGTCACCAGTTGTTATGTATGGAGAAAGAGTCAGACTGAACACTGTAAGTTCAAAGTAAAGTGTGACCGTAGTCTTTTATTGCAGGTCTCCAGAGTGCCTCTTCAACCTGTGAGGCCTCCTTAAATACCTCTGCTCCCAAGGGATTGTGGGAATTCCTTGGGACTCCAGGGGATGAGCCTTCTGCTGGCTGTACAGAGTAAATACAAATTTACATATAATAACATATACAATGATTACATTTACTATACACCCTTGCGCAAAACATTATATTCCTTCTTAATACTGCCTTTACCTATTCTACTCCTACGTAGTGTCTCCCAGTGGCTGCAGCACGGCTAGTGGAAGGCTGCTGAGTGCTTGGGCTTGAGGCTACAGATGGCCTTGCGGGACACCCTCGTCCAGCTCTGCGCCTGGACTGCACCACCTCAGGCTAAGGGCAGCACAGTCTGAGCTGGCTAGATGACAGGCAGTGACACGTGCAATGGCAGTGGTGGAATCAGGAATGCTGTCAACCCGACTGAGGTTGTTGAACTTCTTACGGCACTGTGTAAGGCTGTGTTCGACGAGACCACTGGCCGAAACCTCATGTGCTACTTCCCTCCACCTTGCCCTGAAGACCTGGGGCAATGGCCTCCATCCTCTTGCCCAAACAGCGCTTCCCTCCTTTGTTCCACTGCTCCCACCAATGCCTCCAATGCTGTGTCATTAAACCGATAAGCTCTCTTCAATCTGGATTGGGAGCATCCAGAGCATTGATGTCTTTCAGTTGGTCTTAGGTCGAGTTCAGTTGCAGTATTGGTGAAAATAAGCAGCTTTTTATAACCTCCCCATTAAGAGCTAGAACGAGCCAATGTCGTCATTAGGGGCTATATTTATTTGTTATTCTGTATTTCGGTGTTTTAGGGGTTATTCTCATTGATAGTAATGGGAACTCGTACAAACGGAGTTCCCATTTTTAAAATGAGAATACTGCATAGTGATTGGTGGTCCAGGCCCACGTTATTCCAGCATGTACATACTTAGCTGAAAGATATCTTCCCATGCGCTGCGCAGTGAATCTATGCGTCCGACTGGAATCCTATGTTCCTCCGGGACCACCAGCTACTTTTGTAGATTTTTTTCAGGTTGGATGCATTTGTATGAAGGAAGCCTCTGACTGCAATTTTCCCCCATAATGTGAAGGAACACTGTAATGCTTACAGTAAATTCTCATCTATTTTGTAATTGTCCTCATAAAAATAGTGAAGCATGCCACATTGTCCCTATTAGCAAGCTAGATACACTTAACTAGCTTGCTAATTAAGTTGGCACAAAGTCTATGGAAAAATATCTAATTCTCACAGACAGGCTGAGGTAGAGTTTACATCTTGGGTGCAATGGGCAAACTGGGCGCAAATTGCGTACAAAATTGCTGTCCATCCAAAATCATTTGCGTAATCACAAACGTAAAAATTTCCATGTACCAGTGCAATCGGGCAGTGTAACAGAATGCAATTGTTTCTTTTTTCTCCCTTGTACGAAAAATATTGATTGATGTATTTAAGAGTGGTAACTTGATGCAGTTTTATTAATACAGTTGAAAATGGATATATTGCAAAAAATAGGCATTTTAATAAGAGTGTCTAGTTCACCACCAGTGAGTAACCTGATTTTAAATCACTGAAAATGACTTTAAAAAACTATACTGAACCACTTACTAGTTTCATTGGCGTAAGCTAGCCAGTTTCTTAGTAAATCTAAATATATTGATGACTTCCGGAGTGGCTTTGAGTCCTCATGGTAGATTGTTGCATGATGAAAGTGTTATGGCAGCTTCCTGGGTATGGGGCATGCAGAATAAAGTGATTGGCATCGCACACTATTTCCACATTAATGGAATGAAAGGCTCTACTGTTCATGAAATTGAGGAGATTGTCAAATGGGGCTTTGCCACATGCATTCTGTCAATTGCTCCTTGCACTTGTGGAAACCCTGTCAATCTGCAGAAATTGGCTTGGCTGCTGGTGTTAGAAACCTCAAGAATATTACAGGTTTTATTATTTGAAGGTAAGATATGAAACTGTATCAGCTTCTTTGTAGTAGTGATGGTTGTAGAAAGGAAACTTCTTGCTCAGGACCTGTCTATGAACAAAAAATTCTGAATGTAATGAATCCTTTCTCAGGTTCTCTATTTATGCTTTTTCCACTTTTCTAATATTTCTCCTCTCCTCTCATAACAATGTGACTCATACCATACAATTCCATGTGTGCCAGAAGTTTTTTATTGAATTGCTTGATAGGCTAATCTTCATGCGTGAACTTAGACTGTGAATGTTGGGGGGCAAGCCCAATCCTATCTTTACATAATATCAGCATGTGTGCACATGCCAGCAGGAATAATTGGATAGCCAGCAGGCCCTGGACCGTTGGTTGATTTGTTTTCCTTCCCGCGTTGATCGTGCCAATTGTAGCAATTCCACTATTGCCTCAATTGATACCATGGGGCAGAAATTGGCCTCTTATGTGCCTCCTGTTAGTGCCTCAGGGGAGAGATAGCTTCGATGATGTGGAATCGGTATGGGTGGAGCTGCGGAATACCAAAGGGCAGAAAACACTAGTGAGAGTTGTGTACAGACCACCAAACAGTAGTAATGAGGTCGGGGACAGCATCAAACAAGAAATTAGGGATGCGTGCAATAAAGGTACAGCAGTTATCATGGGCGACTTTAATCTACATATAGATTGGGCTAAACAAACTGGTAGCAATACGATGGAGGAGGATTTCCTGGAGTGTATTAGGGATGGTTTTCGAGACCAATATGTCGAGGAACCAACTAGAGGGCTGGCCATCCTAGACTGGGTGATGTGTAGGGAGAGTGAGCATAATATGGTAGAATTATTTATTAAGATGGAGAGTGACACAGTTAATTCAGAGACTAGGGTCCTGAGTTTAAGGAAAGATAACTTCGCAGGTATGAGACGTAAATTGGCTAGAATAGACTGGCAAATGATACTTCAAGGGTTGACGGTGGATAGGCAATGGCAAACATTTAAAGATCACATGGATGAACGTCAACAATTGTACTTCCCTGTCTGGAGTAAAAATAAAATGGGGAAGGTGGCTCAACCGTGGCTAACAAGGGAAATTAGGGATAGTGTTAAATCCAAGGAAGAGGCATATAAATTGGCCAGAAAAAGCAGCAAACCTGCGGACTGGGAGAAATTTAGAATTCAGCAGAGGAGGACAAAGAGTTTAATTAGGAGGGGGAAAATAGAGTATGAGGGAAAGGAAGCTTGCTGGGAACATAAAAACTGACTGCAAAAGCTTCTATAGATATGTGAAGAGAAAAAGATTAGTGAAGAAAATGCTTGAAGCTATCAGACAGGAAGCAAAGAATAGGAGTAAATGGGGACTTTTCAGAATGGCAGGCAGTGACTAGTGGGGTACCGCAAGGTTCTGTGCTGGGGCCCCAGCTGTTTACACTGTACATTAATGATTTAGACGAGGGGATTAAATGTAGTATCTCCAAATTTGCGGATGACACTAAGTTGGGTGGCAGTGTGAGCTGCAAGGAGGATTCTATGAGGCTGCAGAGCGACTTGGATAGGTTAGGTGAGTGGGCAAATGCATGGCAGATGAAGTATAATGTGGATAAATGTGAGGTTATCCACTTTGGTGGTAAAAACAGAGAGACAGACTATTATCTGAATGGTGACAGATTAGGAAAAGGGCAGGTGCAAAGAGACCTGGGTGTCATGGTACATCAGTCATTGAAGGTTGGCATGCAGGTACAGCAGGCGGTTAAGAAAGCAAATGGCATGTTGGCCTTCATAGCGAGGGGATTTGAGTACAAGGGCAGGGAGGTGTTGCTACAATTGTACAGGGCCTTGGTGAGGCCACACCTGGAGTATTGTGTACAGTTTTGATCTCCTAACCTGAGGAAGGACATTCTTGCTATTGAGGGAGTGCAGCGAAGGTTCACCAGACTGATTCCCGGGATGGCGGGACTGACCTATCAAGAAAGACTGGATCAACTAGGCTTGTATTCACTGGAGTTCAGAAGAATGAGAGGGGACCTCAGAGAAACGTTTAAAATTCTGACGGAGTTAGACAGGTTAGATGCAGGAAGAATGTTCCCAATGTTGGGGAAGTCCAGAACCAGGGGACACAGTCTAAGGATAAGGGGGAAGCCATTTAGGACCGAGATGAGGAGGAATGTCTTCACCCAGAGAGTGGTGAACCTGTGGAATTCTCTACCACAGAAAGTTGTTGAGGCCAATTCACTAAATATATTCAAAAAGGAGTTAGATGAAGTCCTTACTACTAGGGGAATCAAGGGGTATGGTGAGAAAGCAGGAATGGGGTACTGAAGTTGCATGTTCAGCCATGAACTCATTGAATGGCGGTGCAGGCTAGAAGGGCCGAATGGCCTACTCCTGCACCTATTTTCTATGTTTCTATGTTTCTATTAAGGAAGAAATAGCGGGACATCTAGATTGGAATAGTGCAATCAAGCTGACGCAACATAGATTCATGAAGGGGAAATCATGCTTAACTAATTTACTGGAATTCTTTGAGGATATAACGAGCATGGTGGATAGAGGTGTACCGATGGATGTGGTGTATTTAGATTTCCAAAAGGCATTCGATAAGGTGCCACACAAAAGGTGACTGCAGAAGATAAAGGTATGCGGAGTCAGAGGAAATGTATCAGCATGGATCGAGAATTTGCTGGTTAACAGAAAGCAGAGAGTCGGGATAAATGGGTCCTTTTTGGGTTGGAAATCGGTGGTTAGTGGTGTGCCACAGGGATCAGTGCTGGGACCACAACTGTTTACAATATACATAGATGACCTGGAAGAGGGGACCGAGTGTAGTGTAACAAAATTTGCAGATGACACAAAGATTAGTGGGAAAGCAGGTTGTGTAGTGGACACAGAGAGGCTGCAAAGAGATTTAGATAGGTTAAGCTAATGGGCTAAGGTTTGGCAGATGGAATACAATGTCGGAAAATGTGAGGTCATCCACCTTGGAAAAAAAAATAAAAGGAATATTATTTGAATGGGGAGAAATTACAACATGCTGCGGTGCAGAGGGACCTGGGCCCTTGTGCATGAATCCCAAAAAGTTAGTTTGCAGGTGCAGCAGGTAATCAGGAAGGCGAATGGAATGTTGGCCTTCATTGCGAAAGGGATGGAGTACAAAAGCAGGGAGGTCCTGCTGCAACTGTACAGGGTACTGGCGAGACCGCACCTGGAGTACTGTGTGTAGTTTTGGTCACCTTACTTAAGGAAGGATATACTAGTTTTGGAGGGGGTACAGAGACGATTCACTAGGCTGATACCGGAGATGAGGGGGTTACCTTATGATGATAGATTGAGTAGACTGGGTCTTTACTCGTTGGAGTTCAGAAGGATGAGGTGTGATCTTATAGAAACATTTTAAATAATGAAAGGGATGGACAAGATAGAAGCAAAGAGGTTGTTTCCACGGGTCGGGGAGACTAGAACTAGGGGGCACAGCCTCAAAATACGGGGGAGCCAATTTAAAACCGAGTTGAGAAGGAATTTCTTCTCTCAGAGGGTTGTGAATCTGTGGAATTCTCTGCCCAAGGAAGCAGTTGAGGCTAGCTCATTGAATGTATTCAAATCACAGATAGATAGATTTTTAACCAATAAGGGAATTAAGGGTTACGGGGAGCGGGCAGGTAAGTGGAGCTGAGTCCACGGCCAGATCAGCCATGATCTTGTTGAATGGCGGAACAGGCTCGAGGGGCTACATGGCCTACTCCTGTTCCTAATTCTTATGTTCTTATGTTATTATGTTCTTATAAAGACAAACATAGGTCCCTTGCAGTCAGAATCAAGTGAATTTATAATGGGAACAAAGAAATGGCAGACCAACTGAACAAATACTTTGGTTCTGTCTTCACGAAGGAAAACACAAATAATGTTCCGGAAATACTAGGGGACTGAGGGTCTAGCGAGAAGGAGGAACTGAAGGAAATCCTTATTAGTCTGGAAGTTGTGTTAGGGAAATTGATGGGATTGAAAGCCAATAAATCCCCAGGGCCTGATAGTCTGCATCCCAGAGTACTTAAGGAAGTGGCCCTAGAAATAGTGGATGCATTGGTGATCATTTTCCAACAGTGTATCGACTTTGGATCAGTTCCTATGGACTGGAAGGTAGCTAATGTAACACCACTTCTGAAAAAAGGAGGGAGAGAAAACGGGGAATTATAGACTGGTTAGCCTGACATCAGTAGTGGGGAAAATGTTGGAATCAATTATTAAAGATGAAATAGCAGCACATTTGGAAAGCAGTGACAGGATCGGTCCAAGTCAGCATGGATTTATGAAAAGGAAATCATGCTTGACAAATCTAGAATGTTTTGAGGATGTAACTAGTAGAGTGGACAAGGGAGAACCAGTGGATGTGGTGTATTTGGACTTTCAAAAGGCTTTTGACAAGATCCCACAGAAGAGATTGGTGTACAAAATTAAAGCACATGGTATTGAGGGTAATGTATCAACGTGGATAGCGATCTGGTTGGCAGACAGGAGGCAGAGTGTCGGGATAAACGGGTCCTTTTCAGAATGGCAGGCAGCGATTAGTGGGGTGCCGCAGGGCCCAGCTATTTACAATATACATCAATGATTTTGATGAAGGAATTGAGAGTAATATCTCCAAGTTTGAAGATGACACTAAGCTGGGTGGCAGTTTGAGCTGTGAGGAGGATGCTAAGAGAATGCAGGGTGACTTGGACAGGTTAGATGAGTGGGCAAATGCATGGCAGATGCAGTATAATGTGGATAAATGTGAGGTTATCCACTTTGGTGGCAAAAACATGAAGGCAGAATATTATCTGAATGGCGGAAGATTAGGAAAAGGGGAGGTGCAACGAGACCTGGGTGTCATGGTACATCAGTCATTGAAGGTTGGCATGCAGGTGCAGCAGGCTGTGAAGAAGGCAAATGGCATGTTGGCCTTCAAAGCTAGGAGATTTGAGTATAGGAGCTGGGAGGTCTTGCTGCAGCTGTTCAAGGCCTTGATGAGGCCTCACCTGGAATATTGTGTTCAGTTTTGGTCTCCTAATCTGAGGAAGGACGTTCTTGCTATTGAGGGAGTGCAGCGAAGGTTCACCAGACTGATTCCTGGGATGGCAGGATTGACATATGAGGAGAGACTGGATCGACAGGGCCTGTATTCACTGGAGTTTAGAAGGATGAGAGGGGATCTCATAGAAATATATAAAATTCTGACGGGATTGTACACGTTCAATGCAGGAAGAATGTTCCCGATGTTGGGGGAGTCCAGAACCAGTGGTCACAGTCTAAGGATAAGGGGTAAGCCATTTAGGACTGAGTTGAGGAGAAACTTCTTCACTCAGAGAGTTGTTAACCTGTGGAATTCTCTTCCGCAGAGAGTTGTTGATGTCAGGTCGTTAAATATATTCAAGAGGGAGTTGGATATGGCCTTACAGCTAATGGGTATCAAGGGGTATGGAGAGAAAGCAAGAAAGGGGTACTGAGGTGAATGATCAGCCATGATCTTATTGAATGGTGGTGCAGGGTTGAAGGGCCGAATGGCCTACTCCTGCACCTATTTTCTATGTTTCTATGTTTCTTTCATGGAGTGCTACCGGCTCTCAGCCTTGAATATGCGAGAGTACCGATGCCCATGAACTTGCCATGGAGGTTTGCAGTAACCCCTTCATGACACGATTTCCTGCGGCCTGGAGACTGTGATGTCACCCGGTGTGCAGCGCCCCGTTACCGCACCTGATGGGAACTTCAGTTCCGCTCCCTGCAGCATCGCCGGGCGTTAACACCGACAGCTGGAGGAGGCGTTGTAAGGTAGGCCGATCGCTTGGGGAGCGTTATTTAAGGGGATCGCCGGTGTGGTAAGTGAAAAATGTTTCTGGAGCCCTCTGTGCATTTTTTTTTTGCTTTTCTTTGGCCACAATTGATCAGCCCTGCACTCTGTTAGAGTGCTTGGGGCTGATCGTCGCGGATCGCGGCTGCCGTCGGCGAGGCGGGTAATCAACTTAATGCAGAGCCTGCAGAAATGGCTTTTCCCTTTAAGGGAAGGAAGGAGCCTCAGATTGCGGCAGTGCTGCACTGGACTTTACAAAAAATGACGGACAGGTAAAGACCATCTGGTCCATCAAGCCAGTCCCACACAATTGCGATACCTTGTGTATCACAACTTATACACTCCACTCCACCTGAAACCATGTGATCACCTGAGAGGCGCAAAAAACTAAATAAAACACCCAGGCCAATTTGGTAAAAAAAAATCTGGGAAATTCCTCTCCGACCCATCGGGATGATCGAAACTAGTCCAGATCATCACTCTGGCCACTTGCCCCCAAACATTAAAATAAATATATACACACATACGAACATACAAACATACAAAAAATGACAGATGGGTAAAGACCATCTGGTCCATCAAGTCTGTCCCACACAATTGCGATACCTTGTGTATCAGAACTTATACACTCCACTCCACCTGAAACCATGTGATCTCCCGAGAGGCGCAAAAAACCCATTGTGCAGCGCTGTAACGCTACCACCCCTCTTGCCGGCTTTAGCACTGCAAGAGAACTGGTCGCACTTGATTTAGCGTTCCAGTTCCTTCCTGGAGGGTTCAACTGAAAGTTCGTGTCGGTTTCACTTGCGTAGCGCCCGGCAATACTTTTGCGCTCCCGCAGAAGTTATCAGCCCAAACGGGGCGCTATGCAATTTCTAACTACAGATAATTCAGTACTAACCAGGGGTCAAGCATGGAATCTACCTAGTCTGCATGAGTCAGGATTGATCCACTTCGGTCATTGGACAGCCTTCTTTCTCCAGCTTTTTTGGGAGAAGAAAGATTTTCAGAGCTGTTGTTTCCCCGAGAGCCCATTGCATTTGAAAACAGAAGTGCAGACTTGCTTTAGTCATCACAAAATTAGTCTGTTTACAATTTCTGGCAGCATTAACCTTACATAGCTGAGTAGAACATATGTCCATAGCAGTAAGTGTTCTTTCAGCTCATTTGCAATAATAATTATTGTTCAGTTCCCTTTTAATGAAAAAGTATATACACTCTGGGTGTCCATTATGAGAAAGTGCACTTCAACAGTAAAACAAATCTTCAGGCAGTCTTCTCCCAAAACATACATCTGTTGTATCATCTATCGTGGTGTAGAACCAATACCATAGTAACGGCGTAGATTTTTCCTAATTGCCACAGATAATTAGTTTAAATTGCAAATTGCTCAATTTGATGATGTACCATTTCACTCAGTGCTAGTCATATCAGCTAATTTGAGACTTGTTGACTGGATTTATGCAGTAAAAGCTTTGTTTAAACAGCAGCCATTTCTTTTCATGTGCTTCTTTCCATGGAATGCAAGTCACTGAGCATAATTAATTCTGCAGCACAATATTAGGGTGGAAGAATTGCTGAAAACCGACGGAAATTAATCCCCATTATCTTTTGCAAATTGCGTTATGAGAAAAATTTTTAATTATGTACTAATATTGTATTCAGAGCTCCCTGATGGTACTGAGCCACAGTGATAAGGAAAGCACTAGGTCTGCCTTAAGTTAGCTGGATCGGCAATGGAACACTAACAATGATCTCAGTGACCTTCACCTACAGGTTTGCTATCCTGCTGGATAGCACGTGTGTGACGACAAGACAGCCTGCTAATAGCTCATGTCTGAGGAATGGCCTAGGCTGGGTACTGGAAGGCTGTTGGTAGTGTGGAAACAATATGAGAGTCAAGAGAAGAGGGGAGAAAAGTTTGGAAAAGAAAATATGGTTTTCTATGAAATGTAACTCCAAAGCTAAAAAAATGTCAAACTAAATGCTTAACACTTAGGAGAGTAGTTTAAAAAGTGTTTCAGAAAATGAAAACATTTTGGCCCCAATATTGGCCCAGATTTTATGGTCAGTGGCGAAGGAACGGTGCTCGCTATTCACCTTGCTGACAGCTGCCCACAGAGATTTTGCAGGCTTTTGAGTGGAGACTTGCTCTAATCAGCATTTGATCCAGCATGGCGCCTTCTGCAGGCCATATGTGGCATCTGTGAGTTGGGCAAAAAACAGCACTGAGACGTGCAAGGGGTCAAACTGAAAAAACGATTAACCAGCAGTCTTTGACTGTGATGCAGGCAGGATGTCAAATTCGTTCTGCCTGCTGTTTTAAATGATTACTGCATGCAGCCAGCACTCCTCGCGCTTTTCATTGGTGACACACATCAGCAGGGGCCCAATATAGTGAGGGCCTAGTGCTACTTAAAACTAGCCTGTGCCTCGTAAAGGGGAGGTACATTGTGGCTTCTGGAGGTGGTGAGAGTACTTTCAAAAGTGCACTGTGGAAGATTCAACAATAGCTGACCAAGGTCGAGAATGTGCACCAAGGTTTTCAGACACTGCACTGAAGGTCTTGGAGAAAGAGGTGGAATGGAGGAGGGATGGCCTGTATCCTCAGGGAGGCATGAGACCCTCCAGACACTTGCTCAGGAGGCAGTGGGAAGAGATAGTGGTGAAGGTCAATGTCAGGAGTATAACTGCAAGAAATTAAATGCAGTGTAAGAAGAAGTTTAATGATCTGACATGAGTTGTCAAGGTCAATGAGTTTATCTTCAAATGCAATACCCTACCAACTGTACTCCTAGCCTCATCCACTACTCAATTCACTACCCACGCCTCACCCATGCGAACATAAGAAATAGGAGCAGGAGTAGGCCATTTGGCTCCTCGAGCCTGCTCTGCCATTTAATATGATCATGGCTGATCTGATCATGGACTCAGGTCCGCTTCCCTGTCCACTCCCCATAACCCTTTATTCCCTTAGCGCTCAAAAATCTGTCTATTTCCGCCTTAAATATATTCAAAGACCCAGCCTCCACAGCTCTCTGGGGCAGAGAATTCCACACATTTACAACCCTTTGAGAGAAGCAATTCCTCCTCAACTCAGTTTTAAATGGGTGGCCCCTTATTCTAAAACTAAGCCCCCTAGTTCTAGATTTCCCCATGAGTGGAAATATCCTCTCTGCATCACCTTGTCGAGCCCCCTCATTATCTTATATATCTCAATAAGATCACCTCTCATTCTTCTGAACTCCAAATGAGTACAGGCCCAACCTTTCTTCATAAGTCAACCCCTTCATCTTAGGAATCAACTGAGTGAACCTTCTCTGAACTGCCTCCAATGCAAGTATATTCCTCTTTAAATAAGGAGACCAAAACTGTATGCAGTGCTCTAGGTGTGGCCTCACCAATACCCTATACAGTTGTAGCAGGACTTATCTGCTTTTATACTCTATCCCCCTTGCAAGGCCAACATTCCATTTGCCTTCCTGATTACTTGCTGTACTTGCATACTAACTTTTTGCATTTCATGCACAAGGACCCCCAGGTCCCTCTATACAGCAGCATTTTGTAATGTTTCTCCATTTAAATAATAATTTGCTTTTTCATTTTTTCTGCCCATCTATCAACAATCTCTATGAATCAGGACTCGATCCTATAATTCATATGCTTTACCTCACCCTCACACACATAGCCCTGTTGCACAGCTCAGAAACACTAGCAGCTAGTCAACTATGACAGCCACTTCACCCAAAAATTATTGCGCGACACTCACTGACACACTTCCCTCTTTCTTGCAGGAGAAGGTGGAGCATAACAGCAGGCAGCGAGAATTAACTGGAGGGGGAGAGTCACGACTGCATGTTTTAACCCCCATGGAGGAGGCAGTGCTAGTGATCATGGGAAGGGGCATTACTGAGGCCGTGGCCAACGGTGGGGCTGAAGTGATTGATGATGAGGGTATCAACATGCCTAATCCTCCTCCTTCTCCCATCCCACTTCTCCCTTACCCAGCAATCTCTTCTGACTGAGAAGCAGCAGATAGTGTAAGCACACACTTCTTCCTTTCTCCTCTCCCCTCACCACAACATAACCCTTGTCCCTTTTTCATAGAATCACAGAACCATAGAATGGTTACAGCACAGAAGGAGCCTATTGGCCCGCCGAGCCCGTGCCGGCTCTCTGCAAAAGCATTTCAGCGAGTCCCACTCCCAGGCCCTTTCCCCGTAGCCCTAAATTTTTGTTTCCTTCAGGTACTTATCCTATTCCCTTTTGAAAACTAGAATCAAATCTGCCTCCACCACCCTCTCAGGCAATGCATTCCAGATCCTAACCACTCTGCATAAAAAGCTTCTTCTTCCAATCTCCTTAAATCTATGTCCTCTGGTCCTCAACCTTTCCACCAATGGGAACAATTTCTCTCTACACTGTCCACACCCCTCATGATTTTGAACACCTCTATTAAATCTCCTCTTTACCTTCTCTGCTCTAAGGAGAACAATCCCAACTTCTCCAGTCTAATCATAATACTGAAGTCCCTCATCCCTGGAACCATTTGTAAATCTTTTCTGCACCCTCTCCAGGGCATTCACATCCTTCCTAAAGTGTGGTGCCCAGAATTTGGCACAATACTTCAGTTGAGAACAAACCAGTGTTTTATAAAGGCTGATCATAACTTCTTTGCTTTTGTACTCTATGCCTCTATTTATGAAGCCCAGGATCCGGTATACATTTTTAATCGCTTTCTCAACCAGCCCTGTCACCTTCAATGATTTGTGCACATATACCCCGAGATATTTCTATTTTTCACCCCCTTTAGAATTGTACCCTTTCGATTATATTGCCTCTCCTTGTTCTTCCGACCAAAATGTATCACTTTGCACTTTTCTGCATTAAATTTCATCTGCCACGTGTTTGCCCATTCCACCAGCCTGTCTATGCCCTCTTGAAGTCTATCACTATCCTCCTCACTGTTCACTATACTTCCAAGTTTTATGTCATCTGGAAATGTTGAAATTGTGCCGTTTACATCCAAGTCCAAGTCATTAATATATATCAAGAAAAGCAGTGGTCCTAGTACCAAACCCTGGGGAACACCAGTGTACAATTTCCTCCAGTCTGAAAAACAACCATTCACCACTACTCTCTGTTTCCTGTCACTTAGCCAATCTCTTATCCAGGCTGTCACTGTCCCTTTTTTCCCCATGAGCTTCAACTTTGCTGGCAAGCCTATTATGTGACACTTTATCAAACACATTTTGGAAGTCCATATATACCACATCAACTGCATTGCCCTCAACAATCCTTTCTGTAACCTCATCAAAAAACTCAATCAAGTTAGTTAAACACAATTTGCCTTTAACAAATCCATGCTGGCTTTTCTTAATTAATCCACACTTATCCAAGTGACTGTTAATTTTTCCCGGATTATCATTTCTAAAAGCTTCCCCACTTTAAGCGAGGTTAAACAAGGGTGTAACATTTGCAATTCTCCACAGCCGTATCTAAGGAGAATTGGACGATTATGACCAATACCTCTGTAATTTCCACCCGCATCTCCCTTAGCATCCTAGGATGCATCCCATCCGCTCCTGGTGATTTATCTACTTTAAGTACAGCCAGCCTTTCCAGTACTTCCTCTTTTTCAATTTTTATCCCATCCAGTAACTCAACTGTAATAAAGACAGAAAATGCTGGAAATCTCAGTGGGTCAGGCAGCAGCTGTGGAGAGGAAGCAGAGTAAACGTTTCAGGTCGAGATCCTTCATCAGAACTGGAGAATGTTTGAAATGAACAGATTCTTAAGGAACACTGAAAGAGGGAGGGGAGGAAAGAACAAAAGTCTGTGATAAGGTGGAAGACAGGAGAGATTTGAGACACAAAAGGGATGATGGGCCGACTTGAGATGGTAATGGCAGAAGTTAGAAAAAGACCTTCTGCCATATGTAAGCTCAAGACGAGCTTCTGACCACATATCTGTGCCATCACTATGACCGTCTAGTTCCATCTCCGGAACTTCGCCCGACTCCACCCTTGCCTCAGCTCATCCGCTGTTGAAGGCCTCTTCCATGACTTTGTTACTTCTAGACTTGACTATTCCAATGCACTCCTGGCCGGCCTCCCACATTCTACCCTCTGTAAACTTGAGGTTATCCAAAACTCTACTGCCAGAGTCCTAACTCACACCAAGTCCCATTCACCCATCACCCCTGTGATCACTGACCTCCAGTGGCCCCCGGTTAAGCAACGCCTCGATTTTAAAAATTCACATCCTTGTTTTCACATCCCTCCATGGTTTTGCCCCTCCCTATCTATGTAATCTCCTCCAACTTCACAACCCTCCAAGATATCCAAGTACTCCTCTAATTCTAGCCTCTTGAGCATCCCTGATTTTAATTGCTCAGCCTTTGA
The DNA here is from genome assembly GCF_044704955.1 of Pristiophorus japonicus. Lineage (NCBI taxonomy): Eukaryota > Metazoa > Chordata > Chondrichthyes > Pristiophoridae > Pristiophorus > Pristiophorus japonicus. Next base: position 412,093,756 of record NC_091977.1, read on the forward strand.
TGTCCGTGTAGTATATGTAGGCACCTTTAGTAATGACTCCACGAGGCAGGGTACGATACTTAAACTGTGTAGTCTTGTAGTCCTTTATTTGCAGCTCCTAAGTGCCTACAAGAAGTTGTGAGTTCCTTTTTATACTGGGTTACCCGCAGTGTGCAGGTAATCCTTAGGTCTCCAGCAGCAGCACCCTCTGGTGTACAGAGAAGGTGTGTATAGTTTAAGGGTACATTCAGTGTTGCATAATGGTGTTTCAGACATCACACAGTAAACAGGCATGCATACACAACAACACTTCCCCCCATAGCATTTTTCATATCCTGATTGTCATGACAGAGAAGGTGATCAGTGGTGGGCTATGGGAGGTTGTGGTGAGGGTTGTGTGGTTGCCAGGTGTGAACCCTGTGCTTGAGGCTGGCCTTGTACGTTTCCCCTCCCTCACACACAAACTAAGTGGGTGTCACTGTTGTGGGATCCCTCGGGGAGGTAGCCAAAGCAGCAGCGGGTGGTGTGTATACACTGTGATGTGGGTAGTTGTGGGGTGATGGGCACAAGACTGGGTGGGCTCCTTGTCCACCAATTGGAATGAGGGTCAGGTCATCCCAGGGTTTGCCAGGGAAGCTGGAGGGTATTGGCCTCATGCTCCTGGTGTTGGCCCTGGTAGCCAGGGGCTGTAGGGCTGGTCTGGTGCAGGTTGCCAATGGTGGTGGCTGGGCTGCCCATTGACCACTGTCCCTGTAGTGTGTTTGCTCCCACTGCCTGTGTGTGTGTCCTGCAAGGGGCATCACATTCATTACAAAGGTCCAGGCTGCATGGTCAGGTAGCCTGCTGGACCTGGGGGACTCCCACAGGGGAATTCCATTGGCATCAGCATGGCCCCTGTAGGACCCAATGTCCTTTGGCAGTGTCCTACCGGTATACATGATATCTTGGCTCTGATCACACATAGTCAAGCCTGCATTATACATTCTAGCATTTGCATCACTTTTGGGTGTCCTGGTTTCAACAGACATGGTTGCATTAAGCATTTCACAATCTCTATCATTACTGTTAAGCATAATAAATTTGTTCTTAACCTTACTGACACCTGCATTCATCTCATTAGTCACATTAGTTAAACCAGCATCACAATTCATGGTTACATTGCATACATTTTCATACTTGCACCCTTTATTGCATCTTTAGCTTTAAAGTCCATGTACTCAAATAGTTGAAACTTCCCCTTTAAATTTTTTTGGTTACCCGTCTTCTTTAAGCGAGCCTTCAAATCCAATTGGCCGCTCGGTGTCATGTGATGCTCCTCCATGCTCACTGGTGGCATGGCGGCGGTCATTTTGATGACAAGTGTTTCTCCTTGTGCTGCTAGTGCTGCAGCCATTTCCCGCAGGTGGGCTATGGTGGTCTTTTCTGCCACAGGGTCACTTCGCCTGATGTGGACCTGGTTCATCCAATTCCTGCCCAGCAGCGTGGGACCGTCGCTGGCTACAATCCACAGGGGGAGTTTGTTCAACACGCTGCCCTGGGAGACCTGGACGTCTACACTGCCAACGATTTGAATTTTATCTTTGGTATAAGTGAGCAGCTTTGCCTGGACAGGAGCCAGTTTTGGTCGAGTGGCAGGATTCATCCAAATTTTTTCATCACTGACTGGCTCGCCCCTGTGTCGATTTCCATGGAGACTGGGACCCCATTGATGTCCACTTCCATTGTCCACGGAGAACTTTTGGTGGAGCAGGTAAAGATTCCATACTCTCCTTCCAGGGTTTGAGTAGCTTCATCTTCATCTGTGTCGGAGCCCCGGTGATCAGCCAGCTCATCAGAGACGCGGTGAGTACAGCCTTTTCTGCACATTCTCTGAAGGATCCCTTTCTCTTCGCAGCCTTTGCATACATAGTCTTTGTAGCGGCACTGGTGGACCCTGTGGTTTCCTCCACAGCGCCAGCACGGGACCATCCGGTTTGCCTCATGTGGCGGACTCAGGGTTGCGGGACTCGGGGCAGCATTTCTGCCTTTAGAAGTATCCATGCAGTACACTGCACGTGCTAGTTTAGAGTCCTGGGTCAGTATTCGCCTGGAGTCGCTGGCCGAAACCATGTAGGCCTGCTCACATGAATTGCTTTCTGCAGGGTGACCATGATGTCAGCCGAGAGCAATTTGTGTAGGAAGCCTTCGTGGCCGATTCCGATGACAAATATGTCCCTTAGTTCTTCATTAAGGTGGTCGCCAAAATCACACGGTGCAGCTAGTCTTCTTAAGTGTGCAGCATACTTGGCAATTTCTTGGCCCTCAGGTCACCGGTAAGTGTAGAACCAGTGCCTGGCTGTGAGGATGCTTTCTTTCGGTTTTAGTTGTTTCCGTATGAATGTTACAAGTTGCTCATAGCTCTTGGTGGTTGTCTTCTCCGGGGCTAGTAAGTTCCTGATGAGACCGTAGATGGTGGGCCCACAACTGCTAAGCAGGATGGCCCTGCGTTTGTTCGGTAGTGTAGCCGGTGTATTCCCATCCAGGTCGTTGGCTATAAAGAAGTGTTCCAATCTTTCCACAAAAGCGTCCCAATCTTCCCCCTCTGTAAATTGCTGAAAGTTGCTGAGGTTAGACATGTTGAGCGTGTAGTTCGTGACCTCGTATTCCCGTCGCCAGTTGTGGTGTATGTAGGCACTTTTAGTAATGACTCCACGAAGCAGGGTATGGTACTTAAACTGTGTAGACCTGTAGTCCTTTATTTGTAGCTCCTGAGTGCCTACAACAAGCTGCGAGTTCCTTTTTATACTGAGTTACTTGCAGTGTGCAGGTAACCCTTCGGTCTCCAGCAGCAGCACCCTCTAGTGTACAGAGAAGGTGTGTACATTGTAAGGGTACATTCAGTGTTGCATAACGGTGTTTCGGATATCACACAGTAAACAGGCATGCATACACAACACATGCCTTCTGTAGCCTAGGCCCAAAGCTCTGGAACTCCCTGCCTAAACCTCTCTGCCTCTGGAACTCTCCTCCCTTCAGACACTCCTAAAAACCTACCTCTTTGATTAAGCTTTTGATCACCTGCCCGAATATCTCCTCGTGTGTCACTGTGTCAAATTCTGTTTCATAACACTCCTGTGAAACGTTTGGGACGTTTTACTACTTTAAAGGTGCTTATAGAAATACAAGTTGTTGTTGCTGTTGTTGTAATTAATATCCTTTTCTTTTGTCTTCCAGGGTCTTCACAGGTATAACAATAGTCTGTGGACATGCCTGATGATGATTCCCGAGAGCATGAGCAGACATTGTTGCTGTTGGCAAAGGGGTGGTTGGGGAAGTGGAGGTGGGTGATGCTCTGGGACCCAGTTGCTTCCAACAATGTCATGGGGGAGGGGAAGGCCGAAACCAACTCCCCGGAGGGCGAGTACGTGCCTGAGTGATGCTCAGCAGCACTCTGACAATGAGCCCGACCTGGAGGTTGTCGCAAGACAATCCCTGCAATTGCACAGCAATCTGCTGGGTGCACTAGCAAGGGTGCCACAGAGTCTCGATGCACTAGCTGTGAGGATGGAGGAGTCCACCCCAATTGTTGCTCATGCCTCTCAACAGCCCATTGAGCTCTTCCTTGGTAGATACCAATGGATGCTGGATGCAAACAGTGACCATGGGGTCCTAGACATGGTAGCACAGGCTATGGCTGATGTTGCAGTGGCCATTGAGCACCAGGCCAATGTTATTGTAGGCCTGCATACGCAAATGTCATCAGTGTATGGTGTCCTGAATCAGCTCTCTGGTGTACAGCAATCGCAGTCACTCTTGATACAAATAGATTCAACGGATGCACTGACTGCTGACATCCTATCTGGGGCCCCATCAGTTCAACGGCAACCTAACCTTGCTGAACCAGGACAGCAATCTGACCTCACTCAGATTGCTGCAAATGATGATGCTCTGCCCCGGGGAGTAGCAGCCTATTGGGCCAGTTGGAAAGTGATGTCATTTCTCAGCGCAACATAATTCCGCCTTCACAGCTGCCACTCTCTGCAACCAGTCCACAACCGAGCGCTGTCGCCCATGCTGAGGTTATGCAGTCTGCAGCCGGGTCTTCCAGGGCCCGAGCTGATCGGGGTCGTCCTGTTAGGCCATCATGTGTGGCTATGGCTCCAAGTCAGCAACCAACTACCAGCCTTGCTGAAGGCCCTGAGACCCCATTGAGGAGGAGCAGTATGTGTGGGAGGGGGCAGAAGGGAATGGCTGGGAAAGCACTCTTCAAGTCAAAGTAAGGACCTGTGCGAAGGTGGTCACATATGCTGGCCTTGTTAAAATATTAGCTTTTATAACTAGTTGCAGTTGTATGACCCACCAAACATTTGCTTCATAGTCAACAGAGAAGGGTAGCTTGTTGCAACGTGAGCTAATGCAAATTGTTGCACTTGGATGAACGATGAAACAATTGTTTGGTAGTCGCCAGAGATGGCTACCTTGTTAGAAAATGAACTGATGTCAATAGTTGCACTTGAATGTGTCCGAGGATGGTTGAAGGGGTTTTGTGCGTATGTTGATGTGTTGGGGATGAAATTGTTGTCTTGTGCTTGTTTTCAGCACACATGATTTATCTTTGCAATAAACCAAGTTTTGATTGTTCACATGATTATGTAGTGATTATTAAAGACGGAGGGTGGGTAGCGATGTGTTTAGTTAGCTTTTCCAGCGCAGCACTGTCAGGCTGCCTCAGTCTTGGCTGAAGCTCCTTGTCTTCCTCATCATCGTCGTCGTCGACCTCCTGAGGTGGACCATCCATCCCTGGTGGTAATGGCTGGCCCCTCATAATGGCCAGGTTGTGCAGCATGCAGCAGACAACGGTGAACATGGAGACTCTCAGGTGAGTACTGGAATGCCCCTCCAGAGCAGTCAAACGCTGCTTCAGAACCCCGATAGTTTGCTTGATAATGGCCCAGGTTGTGGTATGGCTGGTGTTGTAGCGCAGCTCGGCAGGGGTGGTGGGATTGCAGAGGGGTGTTATCAGCTAGGTGGCCACACCATATCCCTGTCACCCAGGAGCCAGCCATGGCCTTCATGCGGTGATTGGAACGGTTGTGACACTGTGCTCTCCTGCAATATGAAGATATCGTGGCAGCTGCCAGAATAGCGGGCATTGACAGCGAGGATCATCTGCCTGTGATCGCAGTACGCGGATGACGCCCGCGTCTGCGTATATTCTGAGGCCGAACTCGAGGATATCGTCGATGTATTCACCGAGGCATATGAAAGCATGGGCCTTACGCTTAACATCCGTAAGATAAAGGTCCTCCACCAGCCTGTCCTCGCTGCACAGCACTGCCCCCCAGTAATCAAGATTCACAGTGCAGCCTTGGACAACGTGGACCATTTCCCATACTTCGGGAGCCTCTTATCAACAAAAGCAGACATTGATGCAGAGATTCAACATCGCCTCCGGTGCACCAGTGCAGCCTTCGGCCGTCTGAGGGAAAGAGTGTTCGAAGACCAGGCCCTCAAATCTACCTCCAAGCTCATGGTCTACAGGGCTATAGTAATACCTGCCCTCTTATATGGATCAGAGATATGAACGATGTATAGAAGACACCTCAAGTCGCTGGAGATATATCACCAACGATGTTTCCGCAAGATCCTGCAAATCCCCTGGGAGGACAGGCACACCAACATCGGTGTCCTCGACCAGGCTAACATCCCCAGTATTGAAACATTGACCACACTCGATCAGCTTCGCTGGGCAGGCCACAGAGTTCGCATGCCAGACACGAGACTCCCTAAGCAAATGCTCTATGTGGAGCTCCTTCATGGAAAATTAGCCAAAGATGGGCAGCGCAAATGTTACAAGGACACCCTCAAAGCCTCCCTGATAAAGTGCGACATCACCACTGACATCTGGGAGTCCCTGGCCGAAGACTGCCCTAGGTGGAGAAAGTGCATCCGGGAGGGCGATGAGCTCTTCGAATCTCAACAGCGAGAGCGTGAAGAGGTCAAACGCTGGCAGCAGAAGGAGCGTGCGGCAAACCAGTCCCACCCATCCCTTCCCTCGACGAATGTCTGTCCCACCTGTGACAGGGTCCGTGGCTCTCATATTGGACTATACAGCCACCAAAGAACTCACTTCAGGAGTGGAAGCAAGTCTTCCTCGATTCCGAGGAACTGCCTACGATGATGATGATGATGATGATGATCGCAGACCTCAATGCCACATGCATATAATCAATGGCCCCCTGAATCCTGGGGAAGCCCGCTATACTGGCAAAGCCATGGGTGTGCTCATCCTGGTCTTCCCTGAACATGCTGAATGTTATATTTCCTGTTTTTTACTTCCCCTGTGTCTCTGTGAGGATTCTTCAATTCGATTGGTTAAGAAGCCTTTGTGTTGCTTCACCTGCTCACAGATGCCACTGATCCCCTGTAGAGGGCGGCAAATTCAAGCCGACAACAGATTACTCAAAGTCTGCACTGACAAGCCTGCTAAAAGTCTGTGGGCAACTGTATGCAAAGTGAACAGCGAAAGCCATTCCTTCGCCGCTCTCAGCAAAATCCAGGCCATTATATTATAAAAGTGGCATGATTTAATGCCATAAAATTAAAATGGCATAGAATTGGCCCCAAACACATAGGCCCAGATTTTTCTGGTGCGGAGCATCTCGTGGTTTGCTCCATTCGTAAGACTTTTCTCTCTCCCTTCAGCTTGAAATTGTTTTGCCCTGTAAGCTGTTGGAAGTACGAGCTCAGGGCAATGGGACATCTGGGACCTTAGTGATGGATGGGACCAACAGTTTATCTCCTTAACCAATGAGATTTAAGGATTGAGGAAGAAACAGAACAATGGAGAATGAGGGTGAATTAGAGTCAAGTCAGGTACAGTAAAAGAAAAAATGAAAAGGAAAGAACGAGTTGATTAAGGAAGAGAGATAAAAGACACAAAGGAAAAGTAAGAAAAACAAATATATTAAAAAAAATCTCGAACAACAATTTAGGAATGAGACTCCACAGTTTAAATTGTCCCGTTTCTGGATTGGAGAGGTTGAGTAGCATTTCAGGATGATAAATCTCCTCATTTGATCTCTGTTCTGTGTTGACTTACATCTCCAGTTTTCTCCAAAACTGCTACAGCACATGCACAGACACAGTATAGGCTTGTGAAAGCACAAGTTTTGGAGTAAATAACAAAGGCACCACCTTACTGACCTAATGGTGTGAATGAGGAGGTATATTTAAACCAGCACCATTACTGATGTCCAGTACAAATATTGACAGCAGCAGTGATTTGCTGTTTACAAAAATAGGGAATCAGTGCTATATACAAAAGATAGCATCCAAACTGCACTGCAATTTGTCAACAGATTTATTCCCCGCATTCAACATTTTCCATCAATAGGTTCAATCAAATCAATAACTCATATGTTTCCACAAGTAGCAGAAAGAAAATTGAATAGGTACCAAGCATATGGATTGCATTCATCATTTATATGTCAGGAGGAAGAAAACCAACGCACTACTTTCTGTCTCTCTTTTAGACAACAATGTTCACATATGGTAGCGTGGGTCACAGGTTGCTAGACAACAGTTGGAATTTGAAACCCAGTGGATTTTTCCTTTCCTTATCCTTGGAACATGCAAGGTCAATTGTAGTTCTGCATCATGACTGCTACCCACGTTGTGTCAGTTAACTTACGAAGAGAAACAGCGCAAGAGGAGCAGCTCGGCAGCTGTCCTCAAAAGAGTGCGAGACCCGACCCGAGCGGCATACCAAGAGAAACAGCGCAAGAGGGAGAGCCCAAACACCAACCCAGCTGAAGACAAGAAGTAGAAAGAAGCAAAATCAATGTGAGACGTCACAGGAAAGAAGGGAAGTGATTGGTCGGTGAGTTCTTCTCTCTTTTCTGCGGCATTGGTTTGAATTAAGAGCTGAGACGAAAAACAAAACTTGAAAACTTAATTAATTAAATACATTAGGATGGCAGGGCAGGAGATGTGTTACTGCTGTTGTATGTGGGAGCTGGTTGACCCCATTGAGGTCCATGGAGACCACATCTGCCGCAAGTAACTGCAGCTCGAGGAACTTCGGCTCCGCGTTGGAGAGCTGCCATCCGAGCTGCTGATACTGCGATACATCATGGAGGGGGAAAATTACCTGCACACTGTGCTCCAGGAGTTAGTCACACCAATTAGATTAATTAATTCAGATTTGGTCAGGGACAGGAGGGTGTGACTACGAGTGAGGAAGGTATGGGGACTCAGTATGGAGTGATGGAGGAGCCTCAGCTCTTGGTCTTGTCCAACAGGTTCGAAGCTCTTACTCCCTGTATGGACGAGAGCAGGGACTGCAGAGAGGATGAGCAAACTGACCACAACACTGTGGTACAGGGGGTCATTCAAGTGAGGGGAGTGAAAAGAAATGTTCTAGTGGTAGGTGACAGTATCATTCGGGGGATAGATAAGGTTCTCTGCAGTCACGCGTGTGAGTTCCGAAGGCTGTGTTGCCTGCCCAGTGCCACGGTTAAGGACATCTCCTCTGGGCTGGAGAGGAACTTGGAGTGGGAGGGGGAAGATCCGGTTGTCATGGTCCACGTGGGCATCAACGACATAGATAGGACAAACGAAGAGGTTCTCCTTAGGGATTTTGAGTAGCTAGGGTCCAAATTAAAAAGCAGAACCACAAATGTAATAATCGTTGGATTACTACCTGAGCCACGAGCTAATTTTGATAGGGTAAATATGATCAGAGTTAAACACATAGCTCAAAGACTGGTGTGGGAGAAATGGATTTTGGTTCATGGGGCACTGGCACCAGTGCTAGGGTAAGAGAGAGCTGTTCCGTTGGGACGGGCTTCACTTAGTCCGTGCTGGGGCTAGGGTCCTGATGAATCGAATAACTAGGGCTGTAGAGGGGTCTTTAAACTAAATAATGGGTGGGAGGGTTCAGGTGAGTGAAAATTTAAAAAGTCAAAGAACAAGGAGAAGGCAATAGAGCATTGGGGGTAATGAAAACCAGAGTGTGACAGGAAGGGACAGAATGTATAAACATAAAAGTGTATCATAAAGTGGGGTCAAAGCAGGAAAAAATGGCAAAAACTCAAATTTAAAAGCTCTTTATCTGAATGCACGCAGCATTTGTAACAACATAGATGAGTTGACAGCATAAATAGTTACAAATGGGTATGATCTGATAGCCATTACAGAGATGTGGCTGCAAGGTGACCAAGACTGGGAACTAAATATTCAGGAGTAGTTGATAATTTGGAAGAACAGAAAGAAAGGAAAAGGAGGTGGGGTAGCTCTGTTAGTAAAGGATAAGGTCAGTGCAATAATGAGAAATGATATTGGCTCAAAAGAGCAAGATGTTGAATCAGTTTGGGTGGAGATAAGGATTAATAAGGAGAAAAATCACTAGTGGCGGTAGTCAGGATTAATAAATTATCTCCTAGTAAAGGATCCTCTAGGAATGAGTAATCATAACATGGTTGAATTTGAATTTCAAATTCAGTTGGAGGGTGAGAAAGTTGGATCTCAAATCAGGGTCCTAAGCTTAAATAAAGGAGACTACAAAGTAATGAAGGCAGAGTTGGCTAAAGTTGACTGGGAAAATAGATTAAAGTGTGGGACAGTTAATAACCAGTGGCGGACATTTAAGGAGATATTTCATAACTCTCAACAAAAATATATTCCAATGAGAAGGAAGGACGATAAGAGAAGGGATAACCATCCGTGTCTAACTAAGGAAATAAAGGAGGGTATCAAATTGAAAACAACAGCATACAAAGTGGTCAAAACTAGTGGGAGGCCAGAGATTGGGAACATTTTAAAAAGCCAACAAAGAACGACTAAAAAAAAATAAGGAAAGGGAAGATAGATTATGAAAGTAAACTAGCACGAAATATAAAAACTGATTGTAAGAGTTTCTACAGGTATATAAAAGGAAAAAAGAGTGGCTAAATTAAATGTAGGTCCCTTAGAGGATGAGATGGGGCAATTAATAATGGGGAACGTGGAAATGGCAGAGACTTTGAACAAATATTTTGTATTGGTCTTCACAGTAGAAGACACTAAAAACATCCCAATAGTGGATAATCAAGGGGCCATAGAGGGAGGAACTTAAAACAATCACTATATTAAAGAAGTAGTACTCAGCAAAATAATGGGACAAAAGGTGGTTAAGTCCCCTGGATCCTAGGGTCTTAAAAAAAAATGGCTGCAGAGATAATGGATGCATTGGTTGTAATCTACCAAAATTCCCTGGATTCTGGGGAGATCCCAGCTGATTGGAAAACAGCAAATGTAACACCCCTGTTTAAAAAAGAAGGCAGTCAGAAAGCAGGAAACTACAGGCCAGTTAGCCTAACATCTGTAGTTGGGAAAATGCTGGAGTCCATTATTAAAGAAGCAGTAGCAGGACATTTGGAAAAGCATAATTCAAACAAGCAGAGTCAGCATGCTTTTATGAAAGGGAAATTTGTTGTGTATCTATAATATAAGTATACCCCTGTACACTCAATGTACAGTTACATAAGACTACTGGATGTACCTTCACACTCTATACACTATGCTTGTACCACCAGAGGGTGCAACTGGTGGAGACCGAGGGGTCACCTGTACACGACAGGTAACCAGGTATAAAAGGGAGCTCACCATACTGTACCCTCACTCAGGAGCTGCAATAAATGAACTAAGGTCGCAACAGTTTAAGTACAGCACCTTACCTCGTGGAGTCATTACTAGAGTGCTTACAGACACAATAAAATCATGTTTGACAAATTTGCTGTAATTCTTTGAGGATGTAATGAGTAGGTGGATAAAGGGGAACCAGTGAATGTGGTGTATTTGGATTTCCAGAAGTCATTCGATAAGGTGCCACATAAAAGGTTACTGCTCATGATAAAAGTTCACGAGGTTGGGAGTAATATATTAGCATGGATAGAGGATTGACTAACTAACAGAAAACAGAGAGTCGGGATAAATGGGTCATTTTCCAGTTGGCAACGGATTGGTGCTGGGGCCTCAACTGTTTACAATTTACATTAATGACTTGGATGAAAGGACCGATAATTGTACATCCCTGCCTGGAGTAAAAATAAAACGGTGAAGGTAGCTCAATCGCGGCTAACAAGGGAAACTAGGGATAGTGTTAAATCCAAGGAAAAGGCATATAAATTGACCAGAAAAAGCAGAAACCCTGAGGACTGGGAGAAATTTAGAATTCAGCAGAGGAGGACAAAGGGTTTAATTCGGAGGGGGAAAATAGAGTGTGAGAGGAATCTTGCAGGGAACATAAAAACTGACTGCAAAAGCTTCTATAGATATGTGAAGAGAAAAAGATTAGTGAAGACCAACGTAGGTCCTTTCCAGTCAGAATCAGGTGAATTTATAATGGGGAACAAAGAAATGGCAGACGAATTGAACAAATACTTTGGATCTGTCTTCACTAAGGAAGACACAAATAACCTTCCGGAAATACTAGGGGTTCGAGGGTCTAGCGAAAAGGAGGAACTGCAGGAAATCCTTATTAGTCAGGAAATTGTGTTAGGGAAATTGATGGGATTGAAGGCTGATAAATCCCCAGGGCCTGATAGGCTGCATCCCAGAGTACTTAAGAAACTGGCCCTAGAAATAGTGGATGAATGGGTGATCATTTTCCAACATTCTATTGACTCTGGATCAGTTCCTATGGACTGGAGGGTAGCTAATGTAACACCATTTTTTTAAGAAAGGAGGGAGCGAGAAAACATAGAAAATAGGTGCAGGAGTAGGTCATTCGGCCCTTCGAGCCTGCACCACCATTCAATTAGATCATGGCTGATCATTCCTTCAGTACCCCTTTCCTGCTTTCTCTCCATACCCCTTGATCCCCTTAACCATAATGGTCATGTCTAACTCCCTCTTGAATATATCCAGTGAACAGGCATCAACAACTCTCTGCGGCAGGGAATTCCACAGGTTAACAACTCTGAGTGAAGAAGTTTCTCCTCATCTCAGTCCTAAATGGCTTACCCCTTATCCTAAGACTATGTCCCCTGGTTCTGGACTTCCCCAACATCGGGAACATTCTTCCCGCATCTATCCTGTCCAGTCCCGTCAGAATCTTATATGTTTCTATGAGATCCCCTCTCATCCTTCTAAACTCCAGTGAATAAAGGCCCAGTTGATCCAGTCTCTCCTCATATGACAGCCCAGCCATCCCTGGAATCAGTCTGGTGAACCTTCGCTGCACTCCCTCAATAGCAAGAACGTCCTTCCTGAGATGAGACCACCAAAACTGAACACAATATTCCAGGTGAGGCCTCACCAAGGCCCTGTACAACTGCATTAAGACTTCCCTGCTTCTATATTCAAATCCCCTAGCTGTGAAGGCCAACATACCATTTGCCTTCTTTACCGCCTGTTGTACTGCATGCCCACTTTCAGTGACTGATGAACCATGACACCCAGGTCTCATTGCACCTCCCCTTTTCCTAGTCTGCCGCCATTCAGATAATATTCTGCCTTCGTGTTTTTGCCCCCAAAATGGATAACCTCACATTTATCCACATTATACTGCAGCTGCCATGCATTTGCCCACTCACCTAACCTGTCCAAGTCACCCTGCAGCCTCTTAGCATCCTCCTCACAGCTCACACCGCCACCCAGTTTAGTGTCATCTGCAAACTTGGAGATATTACACTCTATTCCTTCATCTAAATCGTTAATGTACATTGGAAAGAGCTGGGGTCCCAACACTGAGCCCTGCGGCACTCCACTAGTCATTGCCTACCATTCTGAAAAGGACTTGTTTAGCCGACTCTCTGCTTCCTGTCTGCCAACCAGTTCCCTATCCACGTCAGTATATTACCCCCAATACCATGTGCTTTGATTTTGCACACCAATTTCTTGTGCGGGACCTTGTCAAAAGCCTTTTGAAAGTCCAAATACACCTCATCCACTGGTTCTCCCTTGTCCACTCTATTAATTACATCCTCAAAAAATTCAAAAAGATTCATCAAGCATGATTTCCCTTTCATAAATCCATGCTGACTTGGACCGATCCTGTCACTGCTTTCCAAATGCACTGCTATTTTATCTTTAATGATTGATTCCAACAATTTCCCCACTACTGATGTCAGGCTAACCGGTCTATAATTACCCGTTTTCTCTCTCCCTCCTTTTTTTAAAAGCGGTGTTACATTAGCTACCCTCCAGTCCATAGGAACTGATCTTGAGTCGATAGACTGTTGGAAATTGACCACCAATGCATCCACTATTTCTAGGGCCACTTCCTTAAGTACTCTGGGATGCAGACTATCAGGCCCCAGGGATTTATCAGGCTTCAATCCCATCAATTTCCCTAACACAATTTCCTGCCTAATAAGGATTCCCTTCAGTTCCTCCTTCTCAATAGACCCTCGGTCTCCAACTATTTCTGGAAGGTTATTTGTGTCTTCCTTCGTGATGACAGAAACAAAGTATTTGTTCAATTGATCTGCCATTTCTTTGTTCCCCATTATAACTTCACCTGAATCTGACTGAAGGGACCTACATTTGTCTTCACTAGTCTTTTTCTCCACATATTTTTAGAAGCTTTTGCAGTCAGTTTTTATGTTCCCTGCAAGCTTCCTCTCGTACTTTATTTCCCCCCTCTTAATTAAACCCTCAGTCCTCCTCTGTTGAATTATAAATTTCTCCCAGTCCTCAGGTTTGTTACTTTTTCTAGCCAATTTATATGCCTCTTCCTTGGTTTTAAAACTAACCTTAATTTCCCTTGTTAGACATGGTTGAGCCAACTTCCCCGTTTTATTTTTACTCCAGACAGGGATGTACAATTGCTGAAGTTCATCCATGTGATCTTTAAATGTTTGCCATTGCTTATCCATCGTCAATCCTTTAAGTATCCTTTGCCAGTCTATTCTAGCCAATTCACGCCTCATACCAACGAAGTTACCTTTCCTTAAGTTCAGGACCCTAGTTTCCGAATTAGCTGTGTCACTCTCCATCTTAATAAAGAACTCTACCATATTATGGTCACTCTTCCCCAAGGGGCCTCGCACAGCAAGATTGCTAATTAGTCCTTTCTCATTACACATCACCCAGTCTAGGATGGCCAGCTCTCTAGTTGGTTCCTCGACATATTGGTCTAGAAAACCATCCCTAATACACTCCAGGAAATCCTCCTCCACCGCATTGCTACCAGTTTGGTTAGCCCAATCAATATGTAGATTAAAGTCGCCCATGATAACTGCTGTACCTTTATTGCACACATCCCTTATTTCTTGTTTGATGCTGTCCCCAATCTCACTGCTACTGTTTGGTGGTCTGTACAGAACTCCCACTAGTGTTTTCTGCCCTTTGGTATTCTGCAGCACCACCCATACCGATTCCACCTCATCCAGGCTAATGTCCCTCCTTAGTATTGCATTAATTTCCTCTTTAACCAGTAATGCCACCCCACCTCCTTTTCCTTTCTGCCTATCCTTCCTAAATGCTGAATACCCCTGGATGTTGAGTTCCCAACCTTGGTCACCCTGTAGCCATGTCTCCGTGTTCCCAATTACATCATATCCGTTAACTGCTATCTGCGCAATTAATTCGTCCACCTTATTCCGAATACTCCTCGCATTGAGGCACAGAGCCTTCAGGCTTGTCATTTTAACACACTTTGCCCCTTTAGAATTTTTCTGTAATGTGGCCCTTTATATTTTTTGCCTTGGGTTTCTCTGCCCTCCACTTTTACTTTTCTCCTTTCTGTCTTTTGCTTCTGCCTCCATTTTATTTCCCTCTGTCTCCCCCCATAGGTTCCTATCCCCCTGCCATGTTAGTTTAACTCCTCTCCTACAGCACTAGCAAACACCCCCCCCCCCAGGACATTGGTTCTGGTCCTGCCCAGGTGCAGACCGTCCGGTTTGTACTGGTCCCATCTCCCCCAGAATCGGTTCCAATGTCCCAGGAATTTGAATCCCTCCTCAAGCCACATATTCATCTGCGCTATCCTGCGATTCCTACTCTGACTAGCACGTGGCACTGGTAGCAATCCTGAGATTACTACTTTTAAGGTCCTAATTTTTAATTTAGCTCCCTAAATTCGTCTTGTAGGACCTCATCCCATTTTTTACCTATACCTTTGGTACCTATGTGTACCACGACAACTGGCTGTTCACCCTCCCTTTTCAGAATTTCCTGCACCTGCTCCAAGACATCCTTGACCGTTGCACCAGGGAGGCAACATACCATCCTGGAGTCTCGGTTGCGGCCACAGAAATGCCTATCTATTCCCCTTACAATCGAATATCCTATTACAATAGCTCTCGCACTCTTTTTCCTGCCCTCCTGTGCAGCAGAGCCACCCACGGTGCCAAGAACTTGGCTGTTGCTGCCCTCCCCTGATGAGTCATCCCCTCAACAGTGCTCAAAGCGGTGTATCTGTTTTGCAGGGGGATGACCGCAGTGGACCCCTGCACTACCTTCCTTCCACTGCTCTTCCTGTTGGTCACCCATTTACTATCTGGCTGTGTACCCTTTACCTGCGGTGAGGCGAACTCGTTAAACGTGCTATTCACGTCATTCTCAGCATCGTGCATGCTCCAGAGTGAATCCACCCGCAGCTCCAGTGCCGCAATGCGGTCCGTCAGGAACTGGAGGCGGACACACTTCCCACACACGTAGCCGTCAGGGACACCGGAGGCGTCCCTGACTTCCCACATAGTACAGCAAGAGCATAACACGTATCCGAGCTCTCCTGCCATGTCTTAACCCTTAGATTAACTTAATTTGGCAACAACAATGCTAACTGTTACTTACTGATATAGAAAAGAAAAAGAAAAACTACTTACCAATCACCAGCCAATCAGTTACCCCCTTGTCTGTGATGTCACCTTTCGATTTCTTTCTACTTCTTTTTGCATCCCTGCTGCAGCTGCACCGGCACGCCTCCGACATCCCCGGACTCCCTGCTGCTAGCACTCCCGCCTCTCCGACGCGTTGGGCCTTTTGTAGGCCTCCAACATCCCTGGAGTCCCTGCTGCTCGCACTCCCGCCTCTCCGACGCATTGGGCCTTTTGTCGGCCTCCAATGTCCCCGGGCTCCCTGCTGCTCACACTCCCGCCTTTCCGACGCGTTGGGCCTTTAATAGGCCTCCGACGTCCACGGACATCCTGCTGCTCGCACTCCCACCTATCCGACGTGTTGGGCCTTTTGTAGGTTGAAGATAGGTTGAATAGGTTGGGCCTATACTCATTGGAGTTCAGAAGAATGAGAGGTGATCTTATCAAAACATACAAGATAATGAGGTGGCTCGACAAGGTGGATACAGTGAGGATATTTCCACTCATACTAGAACTAGGGGGGCATAGTCTCAGAATTAGGGGCCACCCATTTAAAACTGAGTTGAGGAGGAATTTCTTCTCTCAGAGGGTTGTAAATCTATGGAATTCTCTGTGCCAGAGAGCTGTGGAGGCTGGGTCATTGAATATATTTAAGGTGGAGATCGACAGATTTTTAAGCGATAAGGAAATAAAGGGATATGGGGAGCGATCAGGGAAGTGGAGCTGAGTCCATGATCAGATCAACCATGATCTAATCTTATTTCTTATAGATCGTAAATATGATTCGGGACTTTTCTGGTCTGTATTGCTTAGCACAGCACCATAAGGTGGATTTATTCATGCAATCAATGGGAAATTATGTATTCAAGCTGTACTTCCATTGATCAATCTTTATCAGAGAGATGCTCCAAATTAATTAATTGAAGGAACTATCTGTAATTATTAAGCTTTTTTTGTATTTTATCCTTCATGTACCATAGCTAAAGCCAGCATATTAATGTGGAAAATTATTAGACATATGTCTCTTTAAAACCTTTCCTGTTTTTACAAATTATTTTTTAAACCTTGGTGACTTTAATGCCCTTCTAGCCTAGTATTATAACTAAGGCTACCATATCCATTTTTCTTTAATGTAAAAATCATAGATCACTTACAAATTCTAAAACATTTCTATTATTATAGCAAAGTAAAAAAAAAAGAAAAAGACTTTATATCATGTCTTTCACAATCTCAGGACATGCCAAAGAGCTTCTCAGCCAATGAAGTATTTTGAAGTGTAGATACTGTTGTAATGTAGGAAACACGGCCACCAACTGCGCACAACAAGCTCCCACAAACAACAATGTGATAATGAGCAGAGAATCTGTTTTAGTGATGTTGATTGAGGGATAAATATTGGCCAGGATACCGGGGATACCTGCTCTATTTTGAATTAAAATAATTCCATAAATTACCTTCACTTATAGCAGAAGATATATGACAGTTTATATCTAAACATTTATCTTGCAGAGGGGTGTTCAAATGGACTTTTATACCAGCCATGTTTAGCACACCAAAATTTGAGGCAAGATTCATTTCACTTTTTGGTGCTTTCAGCCTTTAACTTATTGGTTTAATTGCTGATTATATATTTCTGTTGTGATGTTGTTGACTAATAGTAATTAATAGGAATTAACAGTAATCAAAGCCAAAGTGAATTGCAGTAACAATTTATCAATAACTGAAAAAGTATACAAGTATGACTGCATAAAAAATATTCATTTGTAACACAAAGATCAGAAGAAATCAAATACTATTTTCAAAAATAAAAGAGTGCAATAGAGACGGTATGCTCCTAAACATTGTGATGATATATCTTAAATTCAATTCAAGTTGTTCGATTTCAAAGCTTTTTGATCGGCTAAATCTGGGTCTCAACACAGAGTCTGCAAAAGACACAGAATGGTTGAACCATTAAAAATAAGTGCCTCTTATACTACTTCTCAGTGGGCAGTCAAGTGGAAAAGGGCATCATTTACTAAAGTCAGAGGTGAATAAAGACTGACAATTTCATTTAGTTGAACTGTCACAAGAATATATTCATGCTTCACATTGCCAGAAAATTGCCTTCAGGTTTGAGAAGGTGATTGCTCAAGCTGGAAAAAAAACCATACAACCAATAAAGTATTCATTACTGCTTCCAACTGATTTTCCCCTGGATGACAGGGGTGATTTTAGTCTCTTTGAGTTCAAAGATGGCATAGATTCAGTATTTCAAGCAAGCAAACAGTTTTGAGATAAAGAGTAATTGTAGCATTTAAAACCTCACTCTGTTTAATAAGATTAGGAACCTGAGGAAATAAAACACACAATTTTTCTCTTAAATTGTAAAATGAATGCTCAACCCTACGGGCCTGAAATTCAGTACCACTGGAAAGCTGGTGTTCCCCCAACCTTTTTGTGGCCATTAGTGCTAAAATTTTTTCGCGGCTAGGCCACCCCATATTCAGCTCCAAAAGTGAACAAATGGGTTCCAGCGCTAATGAACCCTTCCAAAGTGGATTTTTCAGCGGTGTGGCTTAATTTGAGCGTTATCACCACTGAGAAATTCAGCATGTAGGTAAGGGTTTCTAATGAGCCAGTTTACAGCAAGGCCCTGAGGGAGGAAGGAGGTTGGAAGGAAGTTGGAAGGATGTCTGGTGCAAGAGGTGCAAGGAGAGCCAACAGGTTCACTGATATGGAGCTGGAAACACTGATGGACGGTGTGAAAGACAGAAGAAGAATACTGTTTCCTGATGTGGGGAGACCTGGCAGACAGACAGTACATAATGCATGGAGGGAGATTGCAGGGGAGGTGTCAGGCACCTACATATATTTGAGGACACACCCTGCCAGAGGGTGCTGGCCAGTTTGCACCCGGCCCTTCCAGGGCGACATTGGATCGATGCCTCCTAGCTCTTTGGCAACGGGGATCGTGCTCCTCCTCCTGCACCTCCTCCTCCTCCTCCTCCTGTGGTACTGCTGGCTCGAACTCCAGAGGCTGTCCCTCATGATGGCCAGGTTGTGCAGCATGTAGCAGACCACGACGATGATGGCGACCCATTGAGGAGAGTACTGCAAGGTGCCATCAGAGCGGTCCAGGCACCAGAACCTTTGCTTAAGGATGCCTATGCCCTCGCCCTCCTCGATGATGCACCTGGTGGCACAATGAGCGTCATTGTATGCATGCACTGGTGCTGTCATGGGGTTCCACAGAGAACTGCGCAGCCAAGTGGGCAGGGGATATCCATTGTCCCCAAGCAGCCAACCGCAATCCTGATTCGGGCCGGTGAAGACAGCGGGCACACTAGTCTGATGCAGAATGAATGAATCATGGTTGCTGTCTCCCTTGGTCACTACCTCTCTGCACGGTGCTGACGTCGACACCTTCTCCTGCGTGCCAGCCTGCTTCTGACCAGGTGTACCAGGTGTCGCCCTCCCAACACTCCTCCCATCCTCGGTGAACCCTGCCAAGCAGGTCTCTGTAGCCAACAGAACTCCACTAAAGAGTTAGAGTGGAAAGTTGTACAAAAGTACAGTGGTATGTGCAAACCTTTGAGCAGCACTCAGCAGGTTTAATGGACCCAAAACAATTAATAAAACTATATGGAAAGCTAAATCCTATGGATGCTGGAAATTAAATAAAAATACTAATAATTAATAAAACTATATGGAAAGATAAATACTGCGGATGCTGGAAAATGAAATAAAAATACTAATAATTAATAAAACTATATCAAAAGATAAATACTGCGGATGCTGGAAAATGAAAAAAACATTAATAAGTAATAAAACTATTTATCTACCAAAGGGTTCCAGCGGTGTCGCGTTCGAGCACCGCATCGAAAACCTCGCGGGGGCACTACTGGGAAAAGTCCTAACTTTTCCACGGTGAATTTTGCAGTCCTAGTGGCTTTACAGCGGCCTGCATGCGGCTTCCCTCTCTGCTGGAAGCTTACCTTTACAGCAGCTTCACCCTGCCATTTCCGGCGGAAGTGAACACTGCTCAAATTCTCCCCGAGCTGAATATGGCCCGGGGAGGGAAAAGTACCCGACTGCAGTGGCCGATTGATTTTTTTCGATCGACTGCCCAAACTCTGTGGTAGCCGTCCCTTCGGGGATGGTGAATTTCGGGCTCTAAAAGTCATATATAACAGAAATTATCCTGTCAAAAGCATGGCATGAAAAATGGTCAGTGATTAGCTTTCTAAATAGCTTTGTGTCATTTTAGGTTTCTGGGATTTTGCAATGAATAATGGCCAGTCAGAGAGAGTTCTAACAAAATATATAATCCTGAATTGATTTTGAGGCTAAGCATCCCAATTAATAGTGACATACCATTCCAAAGCCACAAAGGTTTATACATCTTATTAATTCATCTGAACTGGCTGTTTTATTTTCTATAAAATTAATATAGCTTCTACATATTTTTAAATTTCACATGTACAGTTAAATATCTGTATATTTAGCACTGGTAAAACAAATCTAACTGCTAAGTCACATTTATGGTTTCCCATTGTGTATGGTCTTCTCATTCGCACTGTAAGAGCAACCTGACATGGCGCAGGGCATTTTTTAACGTCAGAGTTAGAAAATATACTGTAGAAAATACATGTGAGAGGATAAATTATAGATAGTATGGGTTTACCACATGGTCTGTGTGAATTAGGCCAACAACACGAGAATGGGAAATTCGGAGGTGGTATAAATGTGAATATATACTATATTATATTATTTTATTTTAATTATCTGCCATCCTTGAGTGTAAAGAGCCCCAAATTTTCATTGTAGTCAGGGGACAATAGTAATAAATTACTCATTTACTTCTTGTATGTTTTTTCCAGCTTTAGTTATCAATTATGTTGAATAGCACAAAGAGAAATTTGGAACATTGCAGTGAGCATTTCTATGAGAATGCCCCAATAGTAATTCCTACCTTTGTATTTTGAATCCACAGAATTCATGGTTAATTTAGCTAATTAGATAAATGAATACTGCTATCTGCTGCAACAAGTGAACTGTAACTTGAACTTATGCATTCAAGTGACTGAGTTGCCAATTACCTTTTGTTTCCCTCCTAACAATGTTGGATGCACATTTTATAGATGCATAAAAACATAAAACTTTACAGCACAGAAGGACGCCATTAAGCCCATTGTGTCTTTGCCAGCTTTTTGCTAGAGAGATCCAAAACTTATCCCGCTGCCCTGTGCTCTCACCATAGCCTTGTAGCTTCATCTGCTTGAAATATTTATTCAATTTTCCTTAAGAGATGCAGTGGTCCTTGTATCAACTATTCTCTGTGGCAAAGCAGTCCATGCTCCAACAACTTGTTGAACCTTTTTGGATGTATTTATGATATCACTGCAAGTAGTGACCAGAGCTGTATTCCCCTTGTCTGTATTTGATGCCTTCCTTTTGGAATCAAGCATGACTGAGGAAATGAGCAGAGGCCATGCAGAGCAGGACAAGCTGCTAGAAGAGAGAAGGGAGGGGTAGAAGGGCTCTCAGCAGGAGGTCATATCTCCACAGGATGTTCAGGAGCAATTCACCTACCTGAACCTCAGTGCTGACTAATGTTTGAGATGTCTCCGCTTCACAAAGGAGGTCATCACTGAAATCTGCTAACTGCTGCAAACACAACTCCAACCTCAGGGCAGGGCAAGAACCATATTGCCAGTGACTGTGAAGGTCATGGTGGCGATGAACTTTTATGCACCTGGATTCTTCCAGGCAGGTGCTGGAGATATAAGCAACATCTCGCAGTTTGTAGTGCACTGCTGCATAAGGGTGGTCACTGAGGCTCTCTATTCAAAGGGAGATAACTTTATTTCATTCCCTCTTGCCAGCAAGAAGTAGGCAGAGTGAGCACGAGGGTTTGCAAGGATTGCAGGGATCCCCATGATGCAGGGTAGCATTGAATGCATGCACATTGCTTTGTGTGTGCCGCATGTCAACTCTGCCATGTACCTGAACTGAAAGGGATTCCACTCCCTCAATGTGGAGCTGGTGTGTACATAGGCAGCACATCAAGCAGGTCAATGACTGACATCCTGATCAATGTAATTTTATTTTGGGTGCGCGGGCCCTTTAACTGGCTGCCCAACCCATTACATTTTCCGTGCATGCGCGGTTATTACCATTGTAAAGCCGGTGAGCGGCATTCACGGACCTCTAGTGGCAGATTACAAGGATCATTGGTCATGATGTATATATTCTGTGGCAGTCCACTATGCCAGCTGTAATTTAGCCACCATGGTAGACCAAAGCACGGCTATTGGGTGACAAGGCCGATCCACTGACAACATGGCTCATGATGCCAGTTTGTAACCGACGCACACGTGTACAGCATGCATACAATGAGAGACAGGCTGCCACAAGAAATGTGATAGAGCAGTCCATTTGCGGTCCAGGTCTTCAAACACTCTCTTCCTCAGGTGACCGAAGGCTGCGCTGGTGCATTGGAGGTGGTGTTGGGACCTCATCGTCGATGATGTCTGCTCTTGCTGATAGTATGCTCCTGAGGTATGGAAAATGGTCCACGTTGTCCAAGGCCGCGCTGTGAATTTTGATGACTGGGGGGCAGTGATGTGTGGCGGGGTCAGGTTGGTGGAGGACCTTTGTCTTGCGGATGTTTAGTGTAAGGCCCATGCTTTCGTACGCCTCGGTGAAGGTGTTGACGATGGCTTGGAGTTCTGCTTCTGAATGTACGCAGACGCAAGTGTCGTCCGCGTACTATATTTCGATGATAGAGGATGGGATGACCTTGGATATAGCCTGGAGGTGACAAAGGTTGAACAGGTTCCCATTGGTTCTATAGTTTAGTTCCACTCCAGCTGGATGCTTGTTGAGAGTGAGATGGAGCATTGCAGCGAGCAAGATTGAGAAGAGCGTTGGCGCAATGACACAGCCCTGTTTGACCCCGGTCCAGATGTGGATTGGGTCTGTGGTGGATCCGTTGGTCAGGATCACGGCTTGCATGTCATCATGGAGCAGGTGGAGGATGGTGACAAACTTTTGGGGGTAGCCGAAACGGAGGAGGACACTCCATAGTCCCTCATGGTTGAAAATGTCAAAGGCCTTTGTGAGATCAAAGAAGGCCATGTACAAGGGTTGGTGCTGTTCCCTGCATTTCTCTTGTAGTTGTTGCGCGGTGAAGATCATGTCCGTTGTACCCCTTAGTGGACGGAATCCGCATTGTGACTCTGGGAGGAGCTCTTCAGCCACAGGGAGAAGATGGTTGAGTAGGATTCTAGCAAGGACTTTCCCAGTGGCTGATAGCAGGGAGATTCCTCTGTAGTTGCCGCAGTCGGACTTGTCCCTTTTTTAAAGATGGTCATGAATACGGCATCTCAGATCTCCCGGCATGCTCTCCTCCTTCCAGATAAGAGAGATGAGGTCATGCATTCGTGCCAGTAGTGCTTCTCCGCCATACTTTAGTGCCTCAGTGGGGATTCCATCTGCTCCTGATGCCTTGTTGTTCTGGAGCTGATGGATGGCCTTTTCTACCTCATGCAGGGCTGGGTTTTTGCTGAGATGGTGGCGGGTAGCATGTTGCGGGATGGAGTCGAGGACACTCGTGTCAAAAAAACATCCACAGCCATGATGGCAGCAGTCTGAGCAGACATGGCAGCAAGCTGAGATTGCATTGCAGCAGTCTGAGATTGCATGACTTCAGTCTGAGAACTCAGAATTGCAGAACTCAGAATTTATGTGGATGCTGCTTATGCTGCAATGGAACCTGAGACATCAGTCATCAGAAGCTGCATCATGATTGGTTCCACAAGCGCGTTGATGGAGTTGGCCACCAGTTCCATGCTGGAAAGGATGGGCTCCATGTTCTGCGCAAAGTCCTGTGCCAAGTTGGTGCCGGACTTCTCCATGCTCCTTGCCATTGAACGCAGGCTTTCTGGCAGGCTTCCCAATTCACCAAGCATTTTGTTGTGTACACCTATCAGGCTTCTTCTGTAGCCTGGCACATTGAAGTCTTCATCTGAGTCCTCTGCAGGAGATCTCTTGTCCTCGCCCTCTGCAAGCTGGCACCTGCACTATTGTTGCTTTGTGCCCTGGCAGCAGCGCACTTGTGCCCAGTGTCTCATCTTCAATGTTATCCTCTAAGATACACGCAGTGTCATTATCTGAGCTGGTGGCTGAGAGTGTGAAATCAAGGGACAGTGTGTCTTACATAAGAACATAAGAATTAGGAGCAGGAGTAGGCCATACCATTCAATAAGATCATGGCACACCTTCGATCTCAACTCTACTTTCCCTCTTGATCCCCATATCCCGTGATTCTCCTAGAGTCCAAAAATCTAACGATCTCAAAATATACTCAACGACTCAGCATCCACAGCTCTCTGGGATAGAAAATTCCAAAGATTCACAACCCTCTGAGGGAAGAAATTCCTCCTTATCTCAGACTTAAATGGCCAATAACTTATCTTGAGACGATTCCCCCTGGTTCTAGACTCTCCAGTCAGGGGAAACCACCTCTCAGCATCTACCCTATCAACCTTCCTCAGAATCTCATGGGCTAGAAATTCAGGGCCTGAGTTTGGTCAATATACCGCCCACTACAACCTGCAGCCACTGAGGTACCGCCCAAAAAAGACATTTTTGAGGAAAATCCTCAGGGACCGCCAATCTACCGACCAACTACCGCCCGGCGGGAGTTTCATCGGGGAAGTCATAATGCCTGCCCATGCCGAAGTCTCCAAAAACGCAAGTTTGCTGGTTAGGATACTCTAAGATCCTGCTAAGGCCCACCAGAAAGACAGTTGGGAAAAAGATGGTCTTACCAGGCTGTAAATTGGACGGTAGGGACAATGGTGCAGAGCAGTCCAGTGCTACACATCCCGGGTCAGATATATATGCTGCAGCAATATTAGACCCATAGAAAGATTTTACAGATGAAATTGAAACTGCTCAGAAGGAGGTTACAGATTTCTGTGAAATTGCTCAGGAGTTTACAGATTTAAGTGAAAAGTACTGCGTTGAAGGGCGGTTGTGGGATAGAAAGCGGAAATGAGCTGCGAAATACAATAAAGGCTCCATGGACTTGTGCTAAAAGGGTCTTGACCCCATTGATTGCAGGCAGAACAGATTGAGTGACACAATGTGAGTCTACAGATATTATGAGCTCATGTCACAGTATATAGGCAATAATTAAATCCTGTAAGTTTCTCTTAGGTTGCAGGATGTGATCCTGAAAACAACATGAGCTCAACTACAGAAGATGGAAATATATATATATATATATATAAAAAATCGACTGGTATAATGTGACTGAATAACATGTAATGTTAGGGGTGGGGTTCGGCGATGTGGCACCTAAAAAAATGTACACTTAAATGCCAGCCATAATGTCTGGCCTCCAAGTTCTGCAACTATCTGTCATTCAATAGCACCCGTCCTGTGTTGCTGACTCTTATTTGTCATAGCTAAATGACGTGATGTCAGGACTCATTAAAGAATTGCATCATATGTGTACGGCAAGATATTGCTCAGACACCAGTACATTTGAAACACATTTGTATGTTTCTCAGCATGTCGAGGAGGAGCGGTGAATCATGGGGAGGCCCATAAAAGGCCCAGCAGTCGGAGGGAGCGGCAGCATCGAGCAGGAGCCAGCTGGTGCAGCTGAAGCAGGGAGAGAAGGCACAAAAGAAGTAAAAAGAAATCGAAGTGTGACATCACAGCCAAGGGGGTAAGTGATTGGCGAGTAGTTTGTCTTTTTCTTTTTCTTTTCCTTATCAGTAAGAAACCTTTGGCATTGTTGCCAAACTAAATTAATTTAAGGGTTAAGTCATGGCAGGAGAGCCCAAGACCCATGTCATGCTCCTCCAGTGCTATGTGGGAAATCAGGGACACTTACAGGTAAAAAAATAGGATGAGGTCTACAAGCTGAATTTAGGGAGATAGGAGTTAAATTAAAAAATAGGACCTCAAAAGGTAGTAATCTCAGGATTGCTACCAGTGCCGCGTGCTAGTCAGAGTAGAAATATCAGGATAGTAAAGATGAATACGTGGCTTGAGGAATGGTGCAAGAGGAAGGGATTCAAATTCCTGGGACATTGGAACCAGTTTTGGGGAAGGTGGGACCAGTACAAAACAGACGGTCTGCACCTGGGCAGGACCGGAACCGATGTCCGAGGGGAAGTGTTTGCTCATGCTGTTGGGAAGGGGTTAAACTAATATAGTAGGGGGGTGGGAATCTATGCAGGGAGACAGATGGAAGTAAAATTGGGGCAGAAGCAAAAGATAGAAAGGAGAAAAGTAAAAGTGGAGGGCAGAGAAGCCCTAGGCAAAAATCAAAAAGGGCCACATTACAGCATAATTCTAAAGGGACAAAGAGAGCGAAAAAGAGTGTTAAAATGACAAGCCTGAAGGCTCTGTGTCTCAATGCAAGGAGTATTTGTAATAGCATAGAAACATAGAAAATAGGTGCAGGAATAGGCCATTCAGCCCTTCGAGCCTGCACCACCATTCAATAAGATCATGGCTGATCATTCACCTCAGTACTCCTTTCCTGCTTTCTCTCCATACCCCTTGATCCCTTTAGCCGTAAGGGCCATATCTAACCCCCTCTTGAATATATCCAACGATCTGGCATCAACAACTCTCTGCAGTAGAGAATTCCACAAGTTAACAAATCTGAGTGAAGAAGTTTCTCCTCATCTCGGTCCTAAATGGCTTACCCCTTATCCTCAGACTGTGACCCCTGGTTCTGGACTTCCCCAACATCGGGAACATTCTTCCTGCATCTAACCTGTCCAGTCCCGTCAGAATTTTATATGTTTCTATGAGATCCTCTCTCATTCTTTTAAACTCTAGTGAATAGAGGCCCAGTCGATTCAGTCTCTCCTCATATGTCAGTCCTGCCATCCCAGGAATCAGTCTGGTGAACCTTTGCTGCACTCTCTCAATAGTAAGATCGTCCTTCCTCAGATTAGGAGACTGAACACAATATTCCAGGTGAGGCCTCACCAAGGCCCTGTACAACTGCAGTAAGACCTCCCTGCTCTTATACTCAAATCCCCTAGCTATGAGGGCCAACATGCCATTTGCCTTCTTCACCGCCTGCTGTACCTGCATGCCAACTTTCAATGACTGATGTACCGTGACACCCAGGTCTTGTTGCAACTCCCGTTTTCCTAATCTGCCGCCCTTCAGATAATACTCTGCCTTCAAGTTTTTACATAGAAAGATATGAAAATAGGTGCAGGAGTAGGGTATTCGGCCCTTCGAGCCTGCACCACCATTCAATAAGGTCATGGCTGATCATTCACCTCAGTACCCCTTTCCTGCTTTCTCTCGATACCCCTCGATCCCTTTAGCCATAAGGGCCATATCTAACTCCCTCTTGAATATGCTGAGAATGATGTGAATAGCACATATAGTGAGTTGGTCTTACCGCAGGTAAAAGGGTCCACAGCCAGATAGGGAATGGAAGACCAACAGGAAGAGCATTGCAAGGAAGGTAGTTCAGGGGTCCCCTGCGGTCATCCCCTTGCAAAACAGATACACCGCTTTGGGTACTGTTGAGGGGGATGACTCATCAGGGGAGAACAGCAGCAGCCAGGTTCATGGCACCGTGGCTGGCTCTGCTGCACAGGAGGGCAGAAAAAAAAGAGTGGGAGAGCAATAGTGATAGGGGATTCGATTGTAAGGGGAATAGATAGGCGTTTCTGCGGCCGCAACTGAGACTCCAGGATGATATGTTGCCTCCCTGGTGCAAGGGTCAAGGATGTCTCGGAGCGGGTGCAGGACATTCTGAAAAAGGAGGGTCCTACGAGACGAATTTAGGGAGTGAGGAGTTAAATTAAAAAGTAGGACCTCAAAAGTAGTAATCTCAGGATTTCTACCAGTGCCACGTGCTAGTCAGAGTAGAAATTGCAGGATAGCTCAGATGAATATGTGGCTTGAGCAGTGGTGCAGTAGGGAGGGATTCAAATTCCTGGGACATTGGAACCGGTTCTGGGGGAGGTGGGACCAGTACAAACCGGACGGTCTGCACCTGGGCAGGACTGGAACCAATGTCCCAGGAGGAGTGTTTGCTAGTGCTGTTTGGGAGGAGTTAAACTAATATGGCAGGGGGATGGGAACCTATACAGTGAGCCAGAGGGGAATAACATGGAGACAGAAACAAAAGATAGAAAGGAGAATAGTAAAAGTGGAGGGCAGAGAAACCCAAGGCAAAAAACAAAAAGGGCCACTTTACAGCAGAATTCTAAAGGGACAAAGGGTGTTAAAAAGACAAGCCTGAAGGCTCTGTGCCTCAATGCGAGGAATATTCGGAATAAGGTGGATGAACTAACTGCGCAGATAGCAGTTAACAGGTATGATGTGATTAGCATCACGGAGACATGGCTCCAGGGTGACAAAGGCTGGGAACTCAACATCCAGGGGTATTCAGCATTTAGGAAGGATAGACAGAAAGGAAAAGGAGGCGGGATGGCGTTGCTGGTTAAAGAGGAAATTAATGCAATTATAAGGAAGCACATTAGCCTGGATGATGTGGAATCGGTATGGGTGGAGCTACGGAGTACCAAAGGGCAAAAATTGCTAGTGGGAGTTGTGTACAGGCCACCAAATAGTAGTAATGAGGTTGGGGACAGCATCAAACAAGAAATAAGGGATGTGTGCAATAAAGGTACAGCAGTAATCATGGGCGACTTTAATCTACGTATTGATTGGGTTAACCTAACTGGTAGCAATGCAGTGGAGGAGGATTTCCTGGAGTGTATTAGGGATGGTTTTCTAGACCAATATGTCGAGGAACCAACCAGAGAGCTGGCCATCCTAGACTGGGTGATGTGTAATGAGAGGGGACTAATTAGCAATCTTGTTGTGCGAGGCCCCTTGGGGAAGAGTGACCATAATGTGGTAGATTTCTTTATTAAGATGGAGAGTGACAAAGTTAATTCAGAAACTAGGGTCTTGAACTTAAGGAAAGGTAACTTTGATGGTATGAGGCGCGAATTGGCTAGATTAGACTGGTAAGTGATACTTAAAGAGTTGACGGTGGATAGGCAATGGCAAACCTTTAAAGATCACATGGATGAACTTCAGCAATTGTACATCCCTGTCTGGAGTAAAAATAAAACGGGGAAGTTGGCTCAACCGTGGCTAACAAGGGAAATTAAGGATAGTGTTAAATCCAAGGAAGAGGCATACAAATTAGTCAGAAAAAGTAGTAAGCCGGAGGACTGGGAGAAATTTAGAATACAGCAGAGGAGGACAAAGGGTTTAATTAAGAAGGGGAAAATAGAGTACGTGAGGAAGCTTGCCGGAAACATAAAAACTGACTGCAAAAGCTTCGAAAGATATGTGGAGAGAAAAAGATTAGTGAAGACAAATGTTGGTCCCTTGCAGTCGGATTCAGGTGAATTTATAATGGGGAACAAAGAAATGGCAGACCAATTGAACAAGTACTTTGGTTCTGTCTTCACAAAGAAAGACACAAATAACCTTCCTGATGTACTAGGGGTCCGAAGGTCTAGTGAGAAGGAGGAACTGAAGGATATCCTTATTAGGTGGGAAATTGTGTTAGGGAAATTGACGGGATTGAAGGCCGATAAATCCCCGGGGCCTGATAGTCTACATCCCAGAGTACTTAAGGAAGTGGCCCTAGAAATAGTGGATGCATTGGTGATACTTTTCCAACAGTCTATCGACTCTGGATCAGTTCCTATGGACTGGAGGGTTGCTAATGTAACACCACTTTTTTTAAAAAGAGAGAGAGAAAACGGTAATTATAGACCAGTTAGCCTGACATCAGTAGTGGGGAAAATGTTGGAATCAATTATTGAAGATGAAATAGCAGAGCATTTGGAAAGCAGCAACAGGATCGGTCCAAGTCAGCATGGATTTATGAAAGGGAAATCATGCTTGACAAATCTTCTAGAATTTTTTGAGGATGTAACTAGTAAAGTGGACAAGGGCGAACCAGTTGATGTGGTGTATTTGGATTTTCAAAAGGCTTTTGACAAGGTCCCACACAAGAGATTGGTGTGCAAAATTAAAGCACATGGTATTGGGCGTAATGTATTGTCGTGGATAGAAAACCGGTTGACAGACAGGAAGCAGAGAGTCAGAATAAATGGGTCCTTTTCAGAATGGCAGGCAGTGACTAGTAGGGTGCCGCAGCATTCACTGCTGGGACCCCAGCTATTTACAATATACATTAATGATTTAGATGAAGGAATTGAATGTAATATCTCCAAGTTTGCAGATGACACTAAGCTGTGTGGCGATGTGAGCTGTGAAGAGGATGCTAAGAGGCATGAGTTGGACAGGTTAGGTAAGTGAGCAAATGCATGGCAGATGCAAGATAATGTGGATAAATGTGAGGTTATCCACTTTGGTGGCAAAAACAGGAAGGCATAATATTATCTGAATGGTGACAGATTAGGAAAAGAGGAGGTGCACTGAGACCTGGGTGTCATGGTACATCAGTCATTGAAAGTTGGCATGCAGGTACAGCAGGCGGTGAAGAAGGCAAATGGAATTTTGGCCTTCATATCTAGAGGATTTGAGTATAGGAGCAGGGAGGTCTTACTGCAGTTGTACAGGGCCTTGGTGAGACCACACCTGGAATATTATGTTCATTTTTGTTCTCCTAATCTGAGGAAGGACATTCTTGCTATTGGGGGAGTGCAGCGAAGGTTCACCAGACTGATTCCTGGGATGGCAGGACTGACATATGAGGAGAGACTGGATCGACTGGGCTTGTATTCACAAGAGTTTAGAAGAATGAGAGGAGATCTCATAGAAACATACAAAATTCTGACGCGATTGGACAGTTTAGAGGCAGGAAGAATGTTCCCGATGCTGGGGAAGTCCAGAACCAGGGGTCACAGTCTAAGAACAGGGGGTAAGCCATTTAGGACCGAGATGGGGAAAAACCTCTTCACTCAGAGAGCTATTAATGTGTGGAATTCTGCACCGCAGAAAGTTTTGGAGGCCAGTTCGTTAGATATATTCAAAAGGGAGTTAGATATGGCCCTTACGGCTAAAGGGATCAAGGGGTATGGAGAGAAAGCAGGAGGTTGAATAATCTTCCATGATCTTATTGAATGATGGTGCAGACTCGAATGGCCGAATGGCCTACTCCTGCACCTATTTTCTATGTTTCTATGTACCCCTCATTATCTAAAAGTGAAACACTGACCAAGATTTGTTCAAAAATGTTTCTGTATTGAATTATACAGCATTCAAGTGACAGAACATTCAAACACTTGAAGCAACATATTTTACATTATTTCAAAAATCAGTAAATTATCAAAAGGAACCATCTGAAACACCAGCAACAACATTCACAATATACACCAACATCACCAAGACCAACACCCAACTCTCTACCCACTCCACCACCTCTCTCACCCCCCACCCCCCGTTTGAAGTAAGGCCCATTGTCCTCTTCATGGGGTGGCCATCCCCACGCTGGCCCGCACTCCTGCCGCTCATCGCATCAGCTACATCACGTTGTGCAGGAGGGCACCCGGAGCACTGTTGTCGTGTTTGTCGTGGAGAGAATGTAGGCGGTGAGATGGAAGACTGTTCTCCACATCTTCGGGTTCTGTCGGCGTCGCTGGTATGGCTTCGGGGGTTGCCATGACGTGGCCCGAGAGCATCGATTGCCGCATGGCATCTACAGAGTTGCTGATTCGCTCCACAGCGCTGATCAGCTGCGACATACTGGTAGTATGCTGCTCTGTCGATGCTCGTCCTCACCAGCTGCATTGCTGCCACCCGTCTTGCATTATCATCTGCTTGATGCATCATCCAGGGTGGAAGCGGCTTGGTGGCTTTAACGGCACGGCTACTGCGCCTCCCAACAGTTGATCCCTCTTCCTCTGACTCGAAGCCCAAAAACTCAGATCCCGAGACCAATGTTGGGCGCACAGGTGGCACACATGTCAGGAGGGTGGAGTCTTCCTCTTCCACCTCCTTGACTTCAAGTGGGATAAATCCTGGGCCTTCCCCCTCCTCTTCCTCTTAGTCTTCATCTCTGTGGTTTGCGGAGGTGGATGCGGTGGCTATAGCGGATCTGGGGGGTGGGCGGGCGGCGGAAGGAGCTGCTGTGGCAGGCTCCTGATGAGGTCGAGGTGGACGGTGTTGATGTTCGACACTGTCTATGTGTGCCAGAGGTGGATGGGCTGCATAGGTCAGTGCTGTCCGATTCATCATCTGCAACATTTAAGTGTTTGCCAGGAGGTGGGGTTGGTTATGCGGACATGAATACCATTACATTTCACATTCTTATTTCAACGACTACCATCGCTACATCACCACGCCCTAAATGGCCGGCACACAGTACATTAAAATGCATTTTACATCACATTACATGACCTTGCATGACATGAGCGTAACATAGACCGGAGATTCGTATAAACTTACCTTGCTGTAGCATGGGATCGGCACAAGCATGTGTGCTGGCACAGGGGTGGTTATCCACCAACACCATGGCACACTCCTCTATGTCAGTCACCTCAATGACATCTGGAGGGCCCCCTCCCGTGCCACACTGCTTTGATGTGTTGACTGTTTTCTTCTTCAGAAATAAAAGTTGCAAGCTTTAACCGGAACATAAGAAATAGGAACAGATGTAGGCTATACGGCCCCTCGAGCCTGCTCTGCCATTTGATATGATCATGGCTGATATGATCATGGACTCAGCTCCACCTCCCTGCCCGCTCCCCATTATCCTTTATCCCCTTATCATTTAAGAAACTGTCTATTTCTGTCTTAAATTTATTCAATGTCCCAGCTTCCACAGCTCTCTGAGGCAGTGAATTCCACAGATTTACAAACCTCTGAGAGAAATTTCTCATCTCTGTTTTAAAAGGGCAGCCCCTTATTCTAAGATCATGCCCTCTGGTTCTATTCTCCCCTATCAGTGGAAACATCCTCTCTGCATCCACCTTGTCAAGCCCTCTCATAATCTTATATGTTTCGATAAGATCATCTCTCATTCTTCTGAATGCCAATGAGTAGAGGCCCAACCTACTCAACCTTTCCTCATAAGTCAACCCCTTCATCCCCGGAATCAACCTCGTGAACCTTCTCTGAACTGCCTCCAAAGCAAGTATATCTTTTCGTAAATATGGAAACCAAAAGTGCACGCAGTATTCCAGTTGTGGCCTCACCAATACCTTATATAGCTGTAGTAAGACTTCCCTGCTTTTATACTCCATCCCCTTTGCAATAAAGGCCAAGACACCATTGGCCTTCCTGATCACTTGCTGTACCTGCATACTATCCTTTTGTGTTTCATGCACAAGTACCCCCAGGTCCCGCTGTACTGTGGCACTTTGCAATCTTTCTCCATTTAAATAATAACTTTCTCTTTGATTTTTTTCTGCCAAAGTGCATGACCTCACACTTTCCAACATTATACTCCATCTGCCCAAATTTTTGCCCACTCACTTAGCCTGTCTATGTCCTTTTGCAGATTTTTTGTGTCCTCCTCACACAAGCAACATATACACACACACACACACACACACACACAAAACGGCCACATATACTTTTTGAGTAGTATGGGAGTGCAACAATAAGATGTTTACTTACTCTTGCTGACGCTACCACATCGTTCCATCTTTTCCTGCACTGGTCGCCATTCCGAACCATGCTGCCCACTGCGGACACGGCCTCCCCAATCTCCCACCAAATTAGTTTATATTGGGGTGGGGCTGGCTTGCCACGACCACCCCAGGTGAGGTCTTTATAATGGCGCTCCACCTGAGACAAGTGCCTCCAGCTCATCAATAAACCAGGGAGCTCTGTGCCTCCCTCCATTGGACTTCTTGGCAGCTTTTCTTCCACTCATGTGAGCTTTGTAAGGTGGATGGCTAATGAACCTGTTGACTCTCGGTCTCTCTCAATCACTCCCCTCTGCAACTATCAGGTGCAAGTCAGCAATGAGGTTTTGTGCGCATGCGCAGCTAAGCAGCTCAACCCCAATCGCGGGATAAGTGATCTCATCAGGCAAAAGAAACTAAAAAAAAACCCAAATCTCACGCATGGCCTCCGATGTTTCCCGAGTCGAGACGCCTGCACCTACCGCTGACTCCTGCTGCCGCCCACTACCATCCGCCGACTCCCGCTGCTGCTCCCACTCCCGACGACAAAAGCGCGATGAAACTCGCGCCTGACTGGCCCAAGTGGTAGTGGGTGGCAAAACATCGCGCACCACCCGGGGAACACCGAAAAACGGGCGGGCCTAAGATTTCATCAAACTCGGGCACCCGTTTTTCAGCGAAAACAGTATTTTTTTCACCAAAATAACCGTTTTTGCTTCACTACCATTGGTGGGGCAGAAATTCAACCGTGAATTTGCGCAGCAGTAAAAATCGCCGTTGCAAGAGGATTCGCGGAGCAAACAGCAAATTTCGGCAACTTTAGTCCGAGGCCGATAGCGCTGCGAGAAAGGTCTTTGGAGGGGGGTGGGGGGAAAGCAAAAATAAAAAATTGGAAAAAAACAAAAAAACAAAATTCACAAAACATTCACAAAACCCTTCCCAC
Source organism: Pristiophorus japonicus (assembly GCF_044704955.1). NCBI lineage: Eukaryota > Metazoa > Chordata > Chondrichthyes > Pristiophoridae > Pristiophorus > Pristiophorus japonicus. Next base: position 412,128,066 of record NC_091977.1, read on the forward strand.
TAAATCACTGAAAACGAATTTAAAAATAAAAACGTTAACTTACTTTTTTTCAGGTCTTCATACTTAGACCACTGCTGACAGGGCTGCAATGCAGGTTTTTTCGTGTTGGTATTCTGGGCACAGAATACTGCTGCGGAGAGAGCCAAATTTTGAGCGAAAATGCTATTTCGGGTCTTGCACGGTGGCGCTCCTCTGCCCAGCGGTACGTGGAAAGCACCACTGCAAAAGGTCACCGAATTTCCTGCCGACGGCTTTTTCGCCAAATATGGTGAAATATCACCAAAAATCCCGTTGCAAAATCGGCCAATTTCTGCCACCTCTCATTCTTCGAAGCTCCAGAGAGTATAGGCCTAATTTACTCAATCTCTCCTCACAAGACAGCCCTCTCATCCCAGGGATCAATCCAGTGAACCTTCGTTGCACTGGCTCTAAGGCATGTCTGTCCATTATCCGATAAGGAGACCAAAGCTGTACACAGTACTCCAGGTGTGATCTCACCAAAGTCCTGTACAATTGTAGTAAGGTTTCCTTACTCTTATACTTCAAACCCTTGCAATAAAGCCAACATGTCATTTGCATTCCTAATTGCTTGCTGTACCTGCATGCTAACTGTTGTGTCTGAAGAAAGAGTCAGACTAAACACTGAGTTCAAAGTTAAGTGTGACCTTAGTCTTTTATTGCAGATCTCCAGAGTGCCTCTCCAACTTGTGAAGTCTTCTTAAATATCTGTGCTCCCAAGGGATTATGGGATCCCTTGGGACTCCAGGGGATGAGCCCTCTGGTGGCTGTACCTACTAAATACAAGTTGGCATATATAACAACACTTCCCCGCAAAGCCAATAGTGTAACTATTTACAATGTGAGTCGATCTGGGGCCCTTCTTGCCCTGGTTGATCATCTCGGTGTGAAAGCTGGTGTTGTTGAATCATTTGTTGGGCCCTCGCTGGACTGCTGTGCACCTGGCCTTGCTGGGCTGCCTGGTGTGTTGGGCCCTGCAGGGCTGCTGTGGACGATGGGTTCTGCTTTGTGCTTAACCGTGGTGCCGATTGCCACTGGTGTGTATGTTGGGGGATCAAAAAAGGTAGGGTCCAAGGTGGGTTGCTCAGGATAGTCTGTGAATCTGAGTTTGATTTGGTCCAAGTGTTTCCGGTGAATGAGTCCATTTGAAAGTTTGACCCGAAACACCCTGCTCCCCTCTTTGGCCACGACAGTGCCGGGAAGCCACTTGGGACCTTGACCATAATTTAATACAAATACAGGATCATTGATTTCAATCTCGCATGACACATTTGCGCTATCATGGTATGCACTTTGTTGAGGCCGCCTGCTCTCTACCTGTTCATGTAGATCAGGGTGAACTAACGAGAGCCTTGTCTTAAGTGCTCTTTTCATGAGCAGTTCAGCAGGTGGGATTCCAGTGAGTGAGTGGGGTCTCGTGCGGTAGCTAAGCAGGACTCGGGATAGGCGAGTCTGCAGCGAGCCTTCAATTACCCGCTTCAAGCCTTGCTTGATGGTTTGCATTGCTCTCTCTGTCTGACCATTGGATGCTAGTTTAAACGGGGCAGATGTGACATGTTTGATCCTGTTACGGGTCATGAATTCTTTGAACTCAGCACTGGTAAAACATGGCCCGTTGTCGCTCACCAGGACATCGGGTTTGGCGTGTATGGCAAACATGGCCCGCAGGCTTTCAGTAGTGGCAGCGGACGTGCTAGCCGACATTATCTCACATTCAATCCATTTGGATTAAATGTCTACAACCACAAGGAACATTTTACTCAAGAACGGGTCTGCATCGTCGACATCTACCCTAGACCACGGTTTGGAGGGCCAAGACCATAAACTTAGCGGCGCCTCCCTGGGTACGTTGTTTAACTGCGAGCATGTATTACATCTGTGAACGCAGGATTCTAAGTCCGCATCGATACCGGGCCACCACACGTGGGACCTGGCTATCGCTTTCATCATTACGATGCCTGGGTGGGTACTGTGGAGGTCATTGATGAAGGTGTCTCTGCCCTTCTTGGGGACCACTACTCGATTGCCCCACAGAAGGCAGTCTGCTTGTATAGACATTTTATCTTTGCGCCGCTGGAACGGCTTTATCTCTTCCTGCACTTCCAGTGGGACACTGGGCCAGCTCCCGTGAAGCACACAGCTTTTGACTAGAGATAATAAGGGGTCCTGGCTTGTCCAGGTTTTGATCTGCCGGGCAGTGAAGGGTGATTGCTCACTCTCAAATGCTTCCATAACCACGGCTAGACCTGCGTGGTGGGCAATGGCAGCCTACTGAGAGCGTCGGCGCAGTTTTCCGTGCCAGGCCTGTGGCGGATGGTGTAGTTGTATGCGGACAACATGAGCGCCCATCTCTGGATACGGGCTGATGCGTTAGTATTTATCCCTTTACTCTCGGAAAACAGGGATATAAGTGGCTTATGGTCAGTTTCCAATTCGAATTTTAGCCCAAACAGGTATTGATGCATTTTCTTTACCCCATAGACACACATTAATGCTTCTTTTTCAATCATGCTGTAGGCTCTTTCAGCCTTAGACAGACTCCTGGATGCATAAGCAACCGGTTGCAGTTTCCTGAAATCATTAGCTTGTTGCAATACACACCTGACGCCATATGACGATGCATCACATGCTAGTACCAAACGCTTCCATGGATCATACAACACAAGCAATTTGTTTGAGCATAACAATTTTCTCGCTTTTACAAAGGCATTTTCTTGGCTTTTGCCCCAAACCCATGCGCCCCCTTTTCGTAGTAAGACATGAAGTGGTTCTAGCAGTGTGCTGAGATCCGGTAAGAAGTTACCAAAGTAGTTCAAGAGTCCCAGAAACGACCACAGCTATGTCACGTTCTGTGGCCATGGTGCGTTCTCGATTGCCTCCGTCTTCGCGTTGGTGGGCCTGATGCCGTCCGCCGCAATCCTCCTTCCCAGGAACTCCACTTCCAGATGCCAGGAAAACGCACTTTGAGCGTTTTAACCTGAGCCTCACGCGGTTGAGTCGACTAAGAACCTCCTCCAGGTGCTGCAGATGCTTGACTGTGTTCTGACCTGTGACCAAGATGTCGTCCTGGAAGACCACGGTGTGTGGGACCGACTTCAGTAAACTTTCCATGTTTCTCTGGAATATCGCCGCAGTTGATCGGATTCCAAACGGGCATCTATTATAAACAAAAAGGTCCTTGTGCGTGTTGATGCAGGTGAGAGCCTTCGATGATTCCTCCAGTTCCTGCGTCATGTAGGCTGAAGTCAGATCCAGCTTCGTGAACGTCTTTCCTCCCGCCAGCGTTGCAAAGAGGTCGTCAGCCTTTGCTAGTGTGTATTGGTCCTGCAGGGAGAAACGATTGATAGTTACTTTGTAATCGCCACAGATTCTGACGGTGCCATCTCCCTTGAGGACTGAGACAATAGGACTGGCCCCTCGCTGAACTCGATCGATGAAATGATGCCGTCTCTTTGCAGCTGGTCTAGCTCAATTTCTATCCTTTCTCTCATCAAGTACGGTACTGCTCTCGCCTTGTGATGGGTGGGTCGTGCCCCCGGAATTAGGTGGATCTGCACTTTTGCTCCTTGGAATTTCCCGATGGCTGGTTCAAACAGCAAAGGAAATTTGATTAAGACCTGGGCACATGAAGTGTCATCAACGAGCGATAGCGCTCGGACGTCGTCCCAGTTTCAACGTATCTTTCCCAGCCAGCTCCTGCCGAGCAGCATGGGACCATCGCCCGGTACCACCCAGAGTGATAGCTTTTGCATCGCTCCATCGTAGAAGACATTTACGGTAGCATTGCCGATTACAGGAATCAGTTCTTTTGTGTAAGTTCTTAGTTTCGTGCGAACTGAGTTAAGACTGGCCTTGAAGCCTTCTTGCACCACAACCTTTCAAAAGTCTTTTTGCCCATGATGGACTGGCTCGTGCTCATGTCCTGCTCCATTGACACAGGGAGTCCATTTAGTTCAACATTCAGCATTATCGGGGGACAATTCGCGGTGAATGTGTGCACCCCATGTACCTCTGTCTCCTCGATCTGAGGCTCTGGTTCGTCATGATCCTCCGTGGATCTGTCCTCTGCAACATGGTGGTTTGCAGGTTTAACAGGCTAAGCAGCGTGACTGCATACTCATTGGAGGTGTCCCATTGTTCCACAGCCCTTGCAAATGTACCCTTTGAATTGGTATGAATGGAAACAATGATCACCCCCACAGCACCTAATGGCCTTGCATTCATCACCCTTGATGGTGGACTCTGAGTCATCTGATGTGTAGCTGCAAGTATGTGTGACCTACCCTTCGTTATGATTCGAAAACAACATCAATTTGTTCACAGTACTTGTAGCAGCACTTGTGTGCTGAAAGATTTGCTTCATATTGTCACTGGTGGCAATGAACGCCTGGGCTATCGCTATGGCCTGACTCAAGGTTGGGGTCTCTACAGTCAAAAGTTTGCGCAGTATGGTTTCGTGGCCAATGCCAAGTACAAAAAAATCTCTGAGCATGTGCTCCAAATGTCCTTCAAATTCGCAATGTCCTGCAAGGCGTCTTAGTTCGGCGACATAACTCGCCACTTCCTGGCCTTCAGACCTTTTGTAGATGTAGAACTGGTACTTCAGCATCAGAATGCTTTCCTTTGAGTTCAAATGCTCACGGATCAGTGTGCACAAATCGTCGTACAATTGCTCCGTGGGTTTCGCTGGCGAGAGCAGATTCTTCATGAGGCCATACGTTGGTGCCCCACAGACGGTGAGGAGGATCGCCCTTCATTTGGCAGCGCTCTCTTCCCCCTCTAGCTCGTTGGCCACGATGTATTGGTCGAGTCATTCCACAAAAGTTTCCCAATCATCTCCCTCCGAAAATTTCTCCAGGTTGCCCACTGTTCTCTGCACCTTTGGATTCGTTATCTGTACCTCGTCGCCAGTTGTTGTGTATGGAGAAAGAGTCAGACTGAACACTGTGAGCTCAAAGTAAATTGTGACCATAGTCTTTTATTGCATGTCTCCAGAGTGTCTCTCCAACCTGTGAAGTCTCCTTAAATAGCTGTGCTCCCAAGGGATTATAGGATCCCTTGGGATGCCAGGGGATGAGCCCTTTGGTAGCTATACAGAGTAAATACAAGTCCACATATATAACACTAACTCTTTGTGTTTCCTGTACGAGGACACCCAGATCTCTCTGAACGCCAATATTTAATAGTTTCTCAACATTTAAAAAATATTCAGTTGTTCTATTTTTCCTACCCAAGTGAATGACCTCATATTTCACCACATTATGCTCCATCTGTCTCTTTATTGCCCACTCTCTTAACCTGTCTATATCATTTTGCAGGCTCTTTGTGTCCTCCTCACAGCTTACTTTCCCACCTAGCTTTGTATCATCAGCAAACTTGGATACATTGCACTTGGTCCCTTCATCTAAGTCATTATTATAGATTGTAAATAGCTGAAGTCCAACCATTGAGCCTTGTGGTACCCCACTAGTTACAGCCTGCTAACCGGAAAATGACCCGTTAACCAATCCTGTATCCATGCTAATATATTACCCCCAACCCCTTGTGCAGCAACCTTTTATGTGGCACCTTTTGGAAATCCAAATAAACTAAATCCACTGGTTTCCCTTTATCTACCCTGCTAGTTACGTCCTCAAACAACTCTAATAAATTTGTTAAACATGATTTTCCTTTCATAAAAACATGTTGACTCTGCTCAGTCATGTTATGATTTTCTAAGTGCCCCGTTACCACTTCCATCATTTTCCCGACGACTGATGTCAGGCTAATTGGCCTGTTTTTTTCTCTCCCTCCTTTCTTGGATGTCTTTATCATCACTGCCTACCTGGTCTTCCTCCACTGCCTGGGCAGGACCCAGTTCTTGGGTATCTGAAAGAAAAAAGGGACAAGGGTAAGGTTGTGGTGAGGGGAAAGTAAGAGGTGCATGCTTGCATCATCTCCAGCTTGTAAGTCAGAAGAGATTATGGAATGAGGGGGATGTGAGGAGGACAATAAGGTATGAGGATACTGTCATTATTAATGGGTTCATCCCCGCCCATGGCCACGGCCTCAGCAATGGCTCTTCCCATAATTGCCAGCACCATCACCTCCATGGGAGTTAGAACATGGAGGTGCACCTCTCCCCCTCTGATTAGTTCCTGCTGCCTTGGGTTGTGCAAGAGAGAAGTGAGCCAAAATTCAGCTTCTTGATAAGGCCTGTTACCGCCGGAAAGCGGTGGCCATGCGGCGGTGTCGAATGGCCGCCGATTTTTAGTCGAATAGCTGCCGCTCGTGAAATTCTCCCCAGTGGTTTTTCCAGCGGTCACCATATCCGCACCGCTCTCCCCACTTCTGTCCCATTACAGCCGAACCCTCCTAAGGGCGACATCAAAGCGCACACCGCTGATGTTCCGCCCCGCAAGCAAAATTCACCTTAGAAAATCTTCCGGATGCCGCTCGGTGTCCCCGACAGTTTTTTCTGTTGGTGCAGTGTGTTTAAAATGGTGGTGTGGCCTCCATTAAAGAGGAGGGCGCATTGCCGCGGTCACCATCTTTTTTTTTTTATCGGCCGACTGCCAGTACGGCCCGACAATTATGCTCCCGGATTCGGTCAGGCCACTAACAGGCAGCCTGGCACCCACTCTTGGGTGCCAGGTGGCTGTCCCAGCCGAAATCCTCCCTGGTGGACCAGTGGATCTAACTTAAAAGAGCTGCAGAGGTCGCAGTGGTCCTCCCCTTTAACTGAAGGGGAGAGATGGGTTGAGGCGCCAGCGCGATGACGTCATCAGTCCTGCACTCCACCAAGACCTCACATGCAACGTCAGGAAACCTTTGTGCACGGTCTCTTCTATGGTCGGAGAGGCACTGTTGGCGAAAATACATGACCTCAGCTCTCTCATCTGGAGAGCGGAGGGCATGCCGGGAGATCTCAGAGATGGAGAGATTGTGACCATCTTTAAAAAAGGTGACAAGTCCGACTGGGGTAACTACAGAGGAGTCTCCCTGCTATCAGCCACTGGGAAAGTTGTCGCTAGAGTCCTCCTCAACTGTTTTCTTCCTGTGGCCAAGGAGCTCCTCCCGGAGTCACAGTGCGGATTTCGCCCCCTACAGGGCACAACGGACATGATTTTTGCAACTCGACAGCTGCAGGAAAAATGCAGAGAACAACACCAGCCCTTATACATGGCCTTTTTCAACCTTATCTGTCAACCGCGAGGATCTATGGAGCGTCCTCCTCCGTTTCAGATGCCCCCAAAAGTTTGTCAACATCCTCCACCTGCTCTAAGATGACAGCAGGTCGTGATCCTTACCAACGGATCCATTACAGACCCAATCCACATCCGGACCGGGGTCAAACAGGGTTGCGTCATCAGCCCAACCCTTTTCTCAATCTTCCTTGCTGCCATCCTCCACCTCACAGTCAACAAGCTCCCTGCTGGAGTGGAACTAAGTTACAGAATCAGTAGGAACCTGTTCAACCTTCATTGTCTCCAGGCCAGGTCCAAGACCAGCCCAACCTCTGTCGTCGAGCTACAGTGCGCGGACAACGCCTGCATCTGCGCACATACAGAGGCTGAACTCCAGGACATAGTCGACGTATTTATTGAGGCATACGAAAGCATGGGCCTCATGCTAAATATCCATGAAACAAAGGTCCTCCACCAGCTTGTCCTCACCGCACAGCACTGTCCCCCAGTCATCAAGATCCACGGCGCGGCCCTAGACAATGTGGACCATTTCCCATACCTTGGGAGCTTCTTATCAACAAGAGCAGACATTGATGACTGTCATGTATTCAACTATCATTGTAACCCATGTATAAGTTGACCTAAGTTGTACACCTTGAGAACACTGACCACAAGGGGTGAACTTGTGGGAGACACTCCTAATCTGGACTTTCAGGTATAAAAGGGGAAGCTCCACCCACCTTCATCACTTGAGGTCTTGGTAATAAAGGTAACTGGTCACAGAGTGACCTTCTCTCAAGTATGGACCTCATGTGCATTTATACTGTATAGTAAGGACATATCATTGGCGATAAGAAACTGGGATTTAAACCATGCGAGAATGGCCACTAGCAGCATAGAAGAGAGGTACTGTGTTGGTGATGATTGGGACGACTTTATTGAGAGACTACAGCAAAGTTTTGTCACTAAGGAATGGCTGGGACAGGATTCGGCCGACAAACGCAGGGCTCATCTCCTGACGGTTTGTGGATCCAGAATATACTCCCTGATGAAGGACCTTCTCGTGCCAGAGAAGCCGGCGGACAAGATGTTCGAAGAGCTCAGTAAGTTAATCGGGTACACCTTAAACCGGCGAGCAGCATGCACATGGTGAGACACCGGTTTTACACGCACCGGCGGCGAGAAGGGCAAAGCGTTCCAGACTTCGTGACAGATCTCCGGTGACTGGCGAGCCTATGTAAGTTCCCAGATGCATGCAGAGTGGAGATGCTGCGAGACTTTTTTATTGAGGGCATCGGGCACACTGGGGTTTTCAGGAAACTGATTGAGACCAAAGACTTGACCTTGGAAGCGGCGGCTCTGATAGCCCAAACATTTATCTCAGGGGAGGAAGAGACCAGAATGATGTATGACAAAAATCTTGGCTCAAATGCGGCAAACGACCAGGGAGTCAACATTGTTAACGTGGCACACAGTTCTCTATGCAGACAAGGGCAATCAGACATGCCCCAGCACATCGTCGAACCCAAAGGGGCAATTCAACAGAAACAATGGCTAGCTGAACGGCGATTCATGTCAACGCAATGGATAATGCGGCCAGTAATGGGGCCATCAACACCTGTTAATGGTGCACTTAAGGACAGTTACAGAGACAGTCAGAGACGATCGACTGGTAATGGACCTTTTGTTTCCAACAACGGGGCCTCCAGCTCATGCAGGAGGTGTGGAGGCAAACACCCAGCAAGAGCTTGCAGGTATCAGCAATATACCTGCAGAAACTGCAACGTCTGCAGTCACTTGGCACGTATGTGCAGGAAGCCTGCAGCCAGGTTGATGTACGAGGAGGACGGGCCCGATGTAAGCCCTACGAGGCCAAATAAATACTGGGGGAAATCGCCGGAAGCTGAATTTCAGCGAGTTCATGTGGAGTACATGTACAGTTCATATACCAGGACGCCACCGATAATGATGAAAGTGCTCCTCAATGGCATCCCAGTATTAATGGAGCTAGACATGGGGGCCAGCCAGTCCCTGATGAGTATCAAACAGTTCGACAAGTTGTGGGTTTCCAAGGCCAGGAGGCAAAAATTATTGCCGATTGACGCACTGCTACGGACATATACAAAGGAGATCATTCCGGTGCTAGGCAGCGCCATGGTAGTCGTGACCCACAAAGATTCGGAGAACAGATTGCCACTCTGGATTGTCCTGGGGAATGGTCCCGTACTACTGGGGAGGAGTTGGCTTGCTGTCATGAACTGGAAATGGGGCGGTCAATGCAATTTCTTCTGTGGAGCGAGTATCATGCTCACAGGTCCTGGACAAATTTGACTCATTATTTCAACCCGGCATCGGCACTTTCATGGGGGCCAAGGTACTGATTCACATAAACCCGGATGCCAGGCCAGTACACCACAAGGCCAGAGCGGTGCTGTATGTAATGCGGGAAAAGATAGAATGCGAATTGGACCGCCTGCTGAGGGAAGGCATCATCTCGCCAGTCAAATTCAGTGACAGGGCAAGCCCGATCATGCCGGTGCTCAAGGCGGATGGGTCGGTCAGGATATGTGGCGATTAGAAGGCCACCATCAATCGGATGTCACTCCAAGACCAGTACCCGCTACCGAGAGCGGAGGACCTCTTTGCGACGCTATCCGGTGGCAAACTTTTTTCAAAATTGGACCTGACCTCAGTTTAGATGACCCAGGAGCTGGCGAGTGAGTCGAAGAAGCTGACCACCCATCACGACACACAAGGGGTTGTTTGAGTACAACAGATGTCTGTTCGGGATTCGTTCGGCCGCCACAATCTTTCAGCGAAATATGGAAAGCCTCCTCAAGTCGATTCCAAGGACGATGGTTTTTCAAGACGACAACCTTGATTTTTAACCAATAAGGGAATTAAGGGTTATGGGGAGCGGGCGGGTAAGTGGAGCTGAGTCCACGGCCAGATCAGCCATGATCTTGTTGAATGGCCTACTCCTGTTCCTAATTCTTATGTTCTTATGTTCTTATGTCACGGGTCGCGATACTGAAGAACACCTCCACAACCTGGAGGAGGTGCTACGCAGACTGGACCGGGTAGGGCTGTGACTGAAAAAGACGAAGTGCGTCTTCTTAGCTCCAGAGGTAGAATTCCTGGGGAGGAGGGTAGCAGCAGACGGGATCAGACCTACTGCGTCCAAAACGGAAGCCATCCAGAGAGCACCCAGACCCCGTAACACGACGGAGCTGCGTTCGTTCCTGGGGCTCCTGCACTATTTTGGTAACTTCCTTCCCAAATTGAGCATGCTGTTAGAGCCGCTATATGTGCTCCTATGCCAAGGTCGCGATTGGGTCTGGGGGGACAGCCAGGAAAGGGCTTTTGATAGAGCACGCAATTTGTTCTGCTCCAACAAACTGTTAACGTTACATGACCCGTGTAAGAAACTTGTTTTAACTTGCGATGCGTCATCCTATGGGGTCAGGTGTGTGTTGCAGCATGTGAATGCCAATGGTCAGTTACAGCCGGTAGCTTATGCCTCCAGAAGTCTGTCCCAGGCAGATAGGGGCTACGGGATGGTAGAAAAGAAAGCGTTAGCATGTGTATATGCAGTAAAAAAAATGCAACAATACCTATTTGGCAGGAAACTTGAGCTGGAGACAGATCACAAACCCCTAACATCCCTTTTGGCCGACAACAAGGCCATAAATGTGAATGCATCGGCCCGCATACAGAGGTGGGCACTCACGTTAGCCACCTATGACGACACAATTTGGCACAGACCGGGCACTGAAAACTGTGCCGATGCACTCAGCAGGCTCCCACTAGCCACCACTGAGGGGGCAACTGAGCATGATGCTGAGATGGTCATGGCTGTTGAAGCTTTCGAAAGTGAAGGCTCACCTGTGACAGCCCGTCAGATTAATGTCTGGACAAATAAAGACCCGCTACTGTCTTTAGTTCAGAAATGTGTCCTGAATAGGGACTGGGCAGCCACGTATGGGGCATGCCCTGAGGAATTTAAACCGTTTCATAGGCGCAAGGATGAACTCTCGATTCAGGCTGATTGCCTACTGTGGGGAAACCGAGTAGTCATGCCCCAGATGGGCAGAGAGGTGTTTATCAGAGAACTTCACAATGAGCACCCGGGCATTGTCATGATGAAGGCAATTGCCAGGTCACACGTTTGGTGGCCAGGGATAGATGCAGACCTGGAACTTTGTGTTCACAGGTGCAACACGTGTGCTCAGCTGAGCAACGCAACCAGGGAAGACCCCCTTAGCCCCTGGTCCTGGCCTGCCAAGCCATGACCACGCATCCATGTGGACTACGCAGGTCCTTTCATGGGAAAAATGTTTTTGGTTGTTTTAGACGCCTACTCCAAATGGATTGAGTGTGCCATTTTAAATTCAAGCACATCCTCTGCCACGGAAAATGTTCGCCGCCCATGGTTTACCGGATGTCTTGGTCAGCGACAATGGCCCGTGCTTCACAAGCACTGAATTCCAGGACTTCATGGCAGGCAATGCAATCAACCATGTCAGAATGGCACCATTCAAGCCGGCCTCAAACGGCCAGGCGGAACGAGCAATGCAGATAATCAAACGGGGGATGCTCAGAATCCAAGGGGGTTCCCTACAAAGCTGCTTATCACGCCTCCTGTCGGCCAATAGATCCCGACCACACTCGCTCACAGAGGTTCCACCCGCAGAGCTGCTAATGAAAAGGACGCTCAAAACCAGGTTATCCCTTATACACCCTACTATGAAAGAAATTGTTGAGAGAAGGCGTCAGTCACAATGTGACTACCATGACGGGAATGCGAGGGCGCGATGTATTAATGTCAATGACCCTGTTTTTGTCCTTAATTACGCTGCAGGGCCCAAATGGCTTGCAGGCACTGTGATTGCCAAAGAGGAGAAAAGGGTTTTGGTAGTTAAACTTACCAATGGACAAATCTGCCGCAAACACGTGGATCAAACTAAAAGGAGGTTCAGCAACCCTATAGAAGAAGCAGAGAAAGAGCATGATGTAGAGGTTACTCAACCACAGGTGAGCGAACACCAAAACCAAGTGGAGGAGAGCACAGTCACTGTGGGCAGTCCGGACAGGCCTGAGGCACCGCAAACAGCAGACACTCAGGCCAGCGCCCAACAACCGGAGCCCCAACTCAGGCACTCTACAAGGGAGCATAAACCACCAGAGAGACTTAACCTGTGATCCCAATAAGACTTTCAGGGGGAGGTGATGTCATGTATTCAACGATCATTGTAACCCATGTATAAGCTGACCTAAGTTGAGAACATTGACCACAAGGGGTGAACTTGTGGGAGACACTCCTAACCTGTACTTTCAGGTATAAAAGGGGAAGCTCCATCCATCTTCATCACTTGAGGTCTTGGTAATAAAGGTAACTGGTCACAGAGTGACCTTCTCTCAAGTATGGGCCTCGTGTGCATTTATACTATATAGTAAGGACATATCAATGACGAGATTCCACACTGCCTCCAGCGCACCAGTGCAGCTTTCGGCCACCAGAGGAAAAGAGTGTTTGTAGACAAGGCCCTCAAATCTACCATCAAGCTCATGGTCTACAGTAATACCTGCCCTCCTTTATGGCTCAGAGACATGGACCATGGCAGAGACACCTCGCTGGAGAAATACCACCAACGATGTCTCCACAAGATCCTACAAATCCCCTGGGAGGACAGACGCACCAGCATTAGCATCCTCGACCAGGCCAACATCCCCAGCATTGAAGCACTGACCACACTTGATCAGCTCCAGTGGGCAGGCCGCATTGTCCGCATGCCAGACACGAGACTCCAAGAGCAAGCACTCTACTCGGAATTCCTTCACGGCAAATGAGCCAAAGGTGGGCAGAGGAAACATTACAAGGACACCCTCAAAGCTTCCCTGATAAAGTGCAACATCCCCACCAACACCTGGGAGTCCCTGGCCAAAGATCGTCCTAAGTGGAGGAAGTGCATCCGGGAAGGCGCTGAGCATCTCGAGTCTCATCGCCGAGAGCATGCAGAAATCAAGCGCAGGCAGTGGAAAGAGCATGCAGCAAATCTGTTCCACCCTCCCTTACCCTCAACGACTATCTGTCCCACCTGTGACAGGGACTGTTCAGCCATCTAAGGTCTCATTTTAAGAGTGGAAGCAAGTCTTCCTCGATTCTGACGGATTGTCTATGATGATGATGATGATGGTCGTCCATTGTTGAATCTTGCACTGCACTATTCCCAATGATCTCAGCACCTCCAGCAGCCACAACACACCTTCCTTTTAAGTGGTGCAGATTAGTTTAAAGTGGTGCTAGCAAGTAATGATGTTGAGTCCCCTGCTGATGTGTATAGGCTAGTGCTGACCGAATGCACAAATCATTACAATGAGCAGGCTGCCTGAAGTTGGCATGCTGGCTCCATTGCACTGAATAGCTGTTGAGTAATCGCGCATCGTGATCTCTGCGTCCATTATCAGGGGCTCTCCAACTTAGCACCTACTCTGTTTGATTTCTGAAATCACATATACTGTGCAGACTGTTCTTGCTATTTCTCATTGATCACCATTTTATGCAAAAGAGGCTGTTCAATCAGTCACTTAGCTAAACATTGATGACTTTTATAAGTAACAGATGGTAACAACAAAATAATGTGCAGCACCAATTTATATATTCTAATAGATCTTAGGAACATAGAAAGGAACATAGGAACAAGAGTAGGCCATTCAGCCCCTTGAGCTTGTTCCACCATTCAATTAGATCATGGCTGATCTGTATATTATCTCCATCAACCTGTCTTGGTTCTGTAAACCTTTATACCCTTGTCTAACAAAAAATAAACAATCCTATCTTCCATAGGATTGGTCAACGTAAAGCAGATGATACGTTGTTTTATAAGGTCAGGATTGTTATGCCATGGAATGCAGAGTGCATTATTCTTTACCGATTGCGCTGGCGGATGTGCCAGTTTGCCGAAGTTGGTAGCACTCTTGCTTCTAAGTTAAAAGGCTGTGGTTGAAGACCTTCTGCAAGAATTCAGCATATAGGGGCTAAAGATCCATGGGGAGTGCAGCCCTGCATATGTGAGGGGCGCACCTGCTTGGGACCTCTGCCAAAGTTTGTGAGGACAGAAGGATGCCTCTTAATTTAAACGGCAGGTGCCTCTTGGATGTGAGTGCTCCCTGTCTTCTTCCAGCGGCCAGAGAATTATCTGTCTGCTGCTGGTTTCTCCTTCTGGAAAGGAAGTTAAAGAGCTCCCATCAGTCCTCTTTATTAGAGGATGCTTGTATTATTTTCTTTAGCAATGGCATTTTTTTCAGGGCTGCAGACCATGATCTAGGTCCACCATTTTGTGGCCTGGTACTCCTGACGATCTGCTGGATCCCTGCAACACAAGAACACAAAAATTAGGAGCAGAAGTAGGTCATTTGTCCCCTCGAGCCTGCTCCGCCATTCAAAAAGATCATGGCTGATCTTCTATCTCAACTCCACTTTCCTGCACTATCCCCATATTGCTTGATTTCCTTAATAAACAAAAATCTAACAATCTCAATGGCAGTCCTATGGGGTAGAGAATTCCAAAGATTCACCGCCCTCTGATTGAAGACATTTCTTCTCATCTCAGTCCTAAATGGCTGACCCCTAATTCTGAGACTGTGACCCCTGGTTCTAGACTCCCCAGCCAGGGGAAACATCCTTCCTGCATCTACCCTGTCAAGCCCTGTAAGAATTTTGTATGTTTCAATGAGATCACCTCGCATTGGGCTCAGTTTTCCCCAATGCCATTTTTTGGCGTATTTGAAGCGTTACACCCGTTTTTTGGGGGCCTGACTACGGCAAAAAAAACCTTGAAAGTTTCACAGGTTGTAATTTTTGGAATTGGCGCTATGCAGCCTGTCCTTTAGCTGAGAAAAGGAAGCCCTCCCCTTCTGTGCATGCGCGAAACAAAAATACGACGTTTTCTATCTGACTGGTATGGGCGCGCATGCCCAGTATACCTCCCGGTCTGCATTCAGCCATTTTTAAAGAGCCAGTTGTGTGTAAGAACTTTTCTTCTGAGTGGGAAAAAATTGGAGTTGCAATATGCAATGCGGCTCAAGGACCAAGAATTTCTCACAGGACAAAGTGGAGGCCCTGGTTACTGTAATTGAGGCTGGATGGCACGAGCAGGACACCAGCAAAGGTCAAATAAAAGTTACACCAAAAGAAATGAAGAAACGCTTGAACCAACTTTCACAAGATTACTGTGCAATGGTAACCACCCCGAGGTCTGAAGGCCAGTGCAAAAAGAAGTGGCAGGACCTTGGTCAAATGGTTGGTGTAAGTAATATTTTCATTTATTCACTGGAATTGCAATTGTAAATGTGACCATCTGTATGTCCCACCCAGCAGAAAGACACCTTCTCTAAAAAGTTATATTTTCATCTTTGCAGAGGAAGGTGGCCCACAACAAAAGAGAGAGAACTCTAACAGGAGGACCCCAGGCAAATCTGCACCCACTGACGTCCGTGGAAAAGAGGGTCGCTGCTTTGATGAGTTGTGCCTGGAGAAAAGCAACCACCACTGCACAAGCTGGGCCCACACTCAAGGGAGAGGGTAGCTCCTGCAAATTCCATAGTATGGCTTTACTAAATGTGTAGTACTGCGCGGGCTAGCCATGCTTCGGTTCATGGGGACATCTCTACCAGCTACGCTTCGGTTGATGCAATGTGCTATCATTCATTGTGGTCCTTCAAATGAGCCTGCTGCCTGCGCTGTGTGAGCCTACTCGTGCCACCCTGCCCCTCCTCTGCTGCTAACCATTTTTCTGTTCTGTTATATCGCAGGTTGCTTCATTCAAAAGGCTGCCTCAACTTCGGAGGAGTTTGCATTGATTCTGGAGTTCTACTCAGGTGAAGTGAACATCTCAACAGACGTACTTTCGGACTCTGGATTATTGGGGCTTTACTCCAGGTGTATTTTAGTGAGGAAATCATTGCTTCTGATCAATCGCTATTATACTTTCAATGCAATGGTGCCACCAAACAATAACTGTGCTTAAGCAGCGCTTCAAATGTCTTGACCACTCAGGAGGGGAGCTACAATACAACCCTGAGCAAGTAGTCCAATTTGTGGTCATGTGCTCGATGCTGCACAACCTGGCTATCATGAGGGGCCAAGAATTGCCAGAAGGCACTGATGCTCCATCTCAGGAGAGAGAGGAAGAGGACGATGAGGGGCTGGACGCTGACCTAGGGCCAGACAATCAGGCTGGCTATGTAACCATGCCCACAACCCCCTCCAGATCGCAGGAAAGGGCCCATGGTGGCTACATAGCTGCAGGCCTCTCACGTGAGGAGCTGATATCTGAACGATTTGCCTGACAGAGCATTGATGTGAGTGACAACGCTGACACACTGCTATGTGTGTGCAGCTCAGACATCAATGGTGCCCATCACCTGGGTGCCAATTAACGTTTACGTTGATTGATGTTAAGTTATATTTAACCCTTCATGTTAAGGAATCACCAGTGTGTAACGGTGCAATTATCTGAGACAATGCACAAGATTATGTTCAATAAAAATTTTTTTATACCAACATTGGTCTGAAATCATAAGTATCACAGGCAATAACACCCAACCCCTGCTCAAACCCTACTTTTCCACCATTGACATCAATCAAATGTTCAACATGTCCAGCAACACAGAATACAAAGGCAAAGCAGGAAGGTTGTCCCTAGCCTCCATACATTACAACAAATTGCATACACCCAGATGGAGATAAAACACAGCCTTCACTTGTTGACATGCACCTCACTTTCCTTCCCCTCTCCCCTTCTTCTCCCTACCTCTACTCCTTCCCCTCTTGACTCCAAGCCGCCTGGCCGAGGAGCTCCTCAGGTGATGCTTCATTGGTGGGCTGGGGGGGGAGGGGGGGCGGCGGTTGGGGGGGTGCTGACGGCCGAAACGCTGCTTGGACGGATATGGGAGAGGACGGTCCCGAGGTGGGAATGTGCTCCGAGCTAGAAGCAAGATGTTGCTGCTGGCTGTCATGTATGGTTGACAATGGGAGTGCAGCAGCGTGGAGTACAGTGTCGCGCTCCAGGACCACTGGGAGTCCTCTGCCACCAGTGTTCCTGGCTACCAGCTCCAGGGCTTCCTCCATCCCTTCCATGTTATATCTTATTTGTTGGAGAAAAACTCAGTGCCAACTATGTTCTTGGTGCTTAGTAGGCTTTTTGCTACTGGTGAATCTCCCTCGTGCCTCCCACAACAGCCAAACAAGCACACACCACAGCCACACACGCTTTCAGTGCCTCTCCGCTCCCTCTCTCTCTGTCTCCTCTTCTGCGCATGTCATTATGATCCTTGACCTCCTGAATTGTGGGAATCGAGCGTTGCCATGCCATTGTTAAGGACGGCCACACTTCACGGCAAAAGGTCAAAAAAATTTAACGCTACCACCCATTTCATATCGCTCGTGGTAACGCCCATTTTTAAAAATGGAGATTAGGTGCTTTGAGAATGGGCGAGAAGCCGGCGATCTGAAAACCCTGTTTTACCACCCACGCCGGAAATAACGCCCATTTTTGGGCGATAAGCACAAAAGTGGAGGTTCTAGCCCTAAGACATCCTATTTCCACAAGCATTGTTTTAACCATTGCCACTGAATTACTTATCCATGCATTCATCACCTCCCAACTCAATTACTCAAATGCTCTGCTTGCCCTAGACAAATTACAAATCATCCAAAACTCTGTTGTTTATATCCAATTCCACACTAAGTCCCATTCTCCTTTTATTTCTATGTTCACTAACCTTCAGTGGCTCCCTTTCTACCTATGCATTAATTTAAAATCCTTTTCCTCATCTTCAAAAGCTCCATTGCCTTGTCCCTCACTACTTCTGCAGTTTCATTCAGCCCTATGTTCCCGTTCTGCTCTTCCAGTTGTGTTGTTTACATCTTCTCTTCTATCAGCTGCACTTTCAACTACAAAGTTCTCAATTGTTTCAACCCTACACCGTGGAGCAATCTCCCTAAGCCCCTTCATCTTGCTACATAATCTCCCTACTTTCTCAAAATCTATGGGCTGGATTTTGTGAGGTGTCAGCGGGCACGATCAATGGTGGATTGAATGGGAAAGTGGTTTTCTCCCTCAGCGGGTCGCGACCCCGCTGTGAACCCACTGCCACGTATCCTTACAAAATGTTGGTTCTGTCAGCGCTGAGCAGACCTGACATGTAGCGGCGGGGGAGGCAATTAAACTAATTAGTGGCTTGTTTACAGCTACTTATCAATGGTTTTATCCCAGCTTTTCGGATTTGGCAGGTCGGCCACCAGTTTCCCGCTGTGCCTAGACCTCATTTGTGAAGCTGAGGTGGGAGGTCAGTGGTCATTGAATAATAGCTTCAAAAGTCAAGTCAAAGATCCCAGCGGATTGAATCATGTTCTGTTTGCCACCAGCTTCTCTAAACTGCATTTCCACTACAGATTCAGGATGCTGCAAGTCTTTACACAAGTCTCCATACGGTCTGACCTTATTACCTCTCCCACCATTGACAGATCACTTCTGTCATCTCTGCTTCACCTGCCATTCCATCAGCATCCCTTAAAAGCCTTCAGAATCCTACTACGATCAGCCCCAACCAGCATCACCAGGCACAAGAATAGCATCAGGCACAATAGCAATCAACTGATGCTGCACAGGACACAGGGCATCAGAACCCAACCACATTGCTGCCCAGGAGGCCATGGATGACCTCACCATGGCCAGATTTACTTCACTTGACACTGTGCACCCTGGCTGGCACATGATGCAGCAGGTTGGCACCACCCTACACCGACACCATAAAGCATCCCTACAATGCCCAAGCCATTCCTTTCACGCTCATCACCATTGTGGGGGGGAGTGGGGGAGGGGGGTACTGTTATGTCTCATCATTAACTGCAACTCACTAAGCCCCTTCAAAAGGTGAACACACATTTGTTCAAGAACGCAAAGTGTTGAACATAAAAGTTTCAATGTTTGACAGCACATTAACAGAAACTTTACATGAACAATGCATAAAATACCCAAGTGCCTTCCTTGTGTGTTGTTAGTTGATATGATTGCATTGGGATGAGTATGAGTTTGAGGGGTGGCTACTGAGATCGGGATGTGACAATGTAGATAAAGAGGGATGGCTGGAGGGTCCCTATTGCATCCTTATCTGAGTCCTGCCCTTCCCAGCAAATGTTCATGCCACTCCCCCAGCCCAAGTTCCTGCCCCATCTCAGTCCAAGTTCCTGCCCCATCTCAGCCCAAGTTCCTGCCCCATTCCAGCCCAAGTTCCTGCTTCCCCAACCCATGTTCATGCCACCAACCCCCCCAGCCCATGTTCATGCCTCATCCCCCAGCCCAAGTTCCTGCCCCATCCCAGTTCATGTTCCTGACCTTCCCTCCGCCCCATAGATGGGGCATTGTATGTTGGTCACGGAGTGTTAACAGGTTTATTGGTTATGAAGTGAACAGCGACAGTGTCGTGACTTCCGGATTTCATCCACTGTAATGTCATTTGTCACACACGCACCGAGCGTTCCGAGAAATCGGGTGTGGGTGTAAAGGGGATGGGGTTGAGATCCCTCTCCCTCTCCGTTCTGAACCCCTCTCTCCATCCCCTCTCTTTTCCCCAGTCTCTCTCTCTCTCTCCTCCAATAACATTCTCCCCAGTCTCTCTCTCTCCCCAGTCTCTCTCTCCCCCCCCCAGTCTCTCTCTCTCTCTCCCCTCCCAGTCTCTCTCTCTCTTTCTCTCCCCCCAATCACATTCTCCCCCAGTCTCCCTCTCTCAACTTAGTCTCTCTTTCTCCTCCCAGTCTTTCTCTCTCTCACAGTCTCTCTCTCTCTCCAGTCTCTCTCTCTCTCCCCAGTCTTTCTCTTTCTTCCCAGTCTCTCTCTCTACCCCCAGTCTCTCTCTCTCTCCCCCAGTCTCTCTCTCTCTCTCCCTCCTGTCTCTCTCTCTTCCCCAAGTCTTTCTTTCTCCTATCTCTCTCTCTTCCCCAGTCTCTCTCTCTTCCCAAGTCTCTCTCTCTCTTCCCCCAATGTAATATATATATATAGCTCCACCCAGTGGACTACTGTGGCATTGCAGCTATTGCTGTTTACAACAATAAAAAGGGAACAAGTCACCTGACTGCTTCATGAAGTTATCAGCCATCTTAAAGCCTCTGTGTTTGTGAGGTCGTACTGAAAAGATAACATTGGCGACGAAGGATAGGATAATCGGATAACCTAGCTGAAATTTTTGTTGATGGATGATTCTTTGAAAGCTTCTCTGTTTTGATTAACAGCTAAACAAAATCCAAGGTAAATTACAAGCACACTTGACTGAACAGCCAGAGTCCAGATGGCTGCGTCTATGGGAATAATAGTGTGCTTAAGGGAGTTTTAACGTGACCGTGAAAGTTTCGAAGCACATGTGGAGTGGCTGGAAATGTTTTTCACCGCAAATATCAAAGTCCCCGATGATGAAAACCATAACCGGGTGGAGTTGGAAAGAAAACGGGCTATTTTCTTAACTGAAGCAGGGCTCGCGGTATATGAAACCCTGCAAAAATGTGCTTGTGCCTCTCAAGCCAAAGGACATATCACTTAAGCAGATTGAACAGCACTACAGTCCTTAGCCCCTGCTGAAAGTTATCATTTCAGAATACAAGATCAGTTAACCGATAAAAGTATCAGTGAGTACATTGTAGCATTAAATACTTTCAGGACCGAGCATTGCGTGACCGCTTTGTTTGTGGGATGAAAAATGATGCGATCAGAAGAAAGTTATTGACAACTCCTAATTTGACTTTTGTTGTAGCTTGTCAGACAGTTATGTCAAAGGACATGGCCAACCAATATTCCCGAGAATTTTGTATCATTTCAGGTTGTCAGACAACCGAGGTGAATCGCCTGCAGGTTAAAAGTAAAAGCTAGTTTAGCCCCAAGGTCTCAGCAACTGACAATGGTAACAGAGCATTGAAGTCGTGCCATTGGTGCCTGGGACAACACATTGCTCAAAGTTGTCCATATGTAAAGGCAGCGTGTTTCTTCTGCAGGAACACTGGACATCTTGCGAAGACATGCCAACTAAACAGCAAACCAACTTCCAAAGCTATAAGTAGAAATCCCCAGAGACTCCATAGCATGGAAGAAAAACAATAGGACGAAGAGGTTTTAGAGCTACACATCATCAGGAGCATGAGAGTAACTAATAGCGATTTGAAAAGTATCATCATCCACATTGTAGTACAACAAATTAATCAGGGGGAAATTAATTTAGTAAAGTTAAAGTCTTAGGCAAGAAAGGCTAAAAGAAAATACATACATGTCTTCATGATAGAATAACTGAGCTCTGCATTCCAGTAACCAACTGTTCAAGCCCTATTGAACTCATTAATCTAGGAACAGAATGTGTGTTGCTGCTATCAGGGCTAAAACAAAGAACAGAGGTTATTAGAAGGGGTTGTGGCTGAGGTCAACAAACTCTCAAGGAGATAGTATCTAGAACATGCCTGAGATCAAACCAACAGATATACCAAGACAAATGGCCACTGATGGAGACAGTGCTTGTAAAATAACAAACATTAGGGGCCACTTCGGGTTATATGAGATAACAGGAGACAAAATCTCTTTGAGACATCCAGCTTTATTTATCAAACCTAGTCAAGGACGACCAGCACACAGGCAATGAGCCTGGGAAAGGAATTCACAGAAATGATGTAGCACGTAACTCATCTGATAAGGGCCGCCCCAGATAAACTCGCTATAACTATATATACCAATGAAATCATTAGAATTATATGGACCAATGAAATCATTAGAATTGTATGGACCAATGTAATCACAGTAGGTAGGTGAGGACTTGTGGCAAACAACCAATGGAACACTTCCACGCATAGTTTCATGATTTTGTATGTATTTTGACTGTATAAAAAATAACAGCCCAGGATGTTCGAATGAGACTGGTGGGGATTGCATCCAGTACAGAACTGGTGTGACCGTGTCTCCCTTGATTGATCAAGTTCAAATAAACAACTCTTTTCTCTATATACAGACCTGTGATGAGTGTTATATTTTTAATACTCCACGACAATTGGTGCTGCGAGCAGCGTACTTACGGGAAACCGACAGACGGGCATTTGCAGAGGCGTCACGAGTGAGTATATTTAAACTACCACTCATAATCCAATGTGAACTGTTGCAAAACGTGTCTGTTGCCCGGGGTACCTGAATGTGTGAAAGGTCTGCTATGGTGTAAAAGACTTGGGGGGATTAGGAGATCACAATAGAAACTATCATAAGGTAGCGATGGGATTGTAGACTCTAGGTTCAATTGGAACCGAGTAGAAGGACAATTAGTATCTTAGAATACAGATAAATCGATAGGGTATCGATGGGATTGCAGGCTCTAGGGTTAGGTGAAACCGATTAGAGGGACAATCAGTATCTAAGAATACAGTTTAAATTGATTAAAAAATCGGTGAGACCGTAGACGCTGGGTTTAAGTGAAACCAAGTAGAGGGACAGTTAGTATCTGAGAATACAGTGAAACCGATATAGGGATAGGTGTACCAAACTGAGTATGGTGTGTAAGGATATGCTGAACTGAGGGCCGGACAGCTCCCTTAGTAAATATTTTTCAGACGACCATAAGAAACTGATAGCGACTATGTTAAGTGACGGATGGGATCGCAAAGAAGACCGCACTAAACAAAAAGAATGGTGGCAGAAACAACAACACAAGAAAGCCGCTAAGGCAGGATTGATGGTGGTTAGTGAGGGCTTACAGTATAAGGCAATGGCCAGGTCACAATTGGAAGAATTGCACAAACTAAGAGTAGAAGTAGTTTAAAAAAGGCACAGGGGCGATTTGGACCCCAGGAAGATGTGGACACAAAGGTATGCCATGAGGAAAAGGACATATGGAACGAGGATGTACCCCCGCCGCTGTACCACCCAGAGTCTGTCACGGCGCCCGACTGGTCCAACTGGTCCGACAGTGAGGAGACTTCCGTGACTCCACTGACAGTGTCAGCGGGCGAGCAAGCTAATACCCAAATAGTTAAATATAAAAGCTTTACTACTATGGAGAAATAGGACAAATTAAGGTCTTTAGGTTCCTTAAAACCTGGAATAAAAATGTAGAATTTTGGAAGTGTTTGCAGGAGATGTATGACATAAATGACATGCATGAGCAGGATGTGCACCAACTAGTAAGGGCTAAATGTCCACGGGATAAATGGAACAGCCTACAAGCTCTGTATACAACAGGAGCCTGGCTCCCAGATTGAAGGCTAGTAAAGCCACTAGGCAGGCTGCCTATGACCGGTTCCAGATGGCCGTCCAGGCCGTTTTGGGGGATAGCCAGCCCAATTGGGGGTTAATTCTGTTAGTAAAACAGCGTGAAGGTGAGAATAATAGCGATTACGAGGAAAGATTGTGGATAGCATATCAGGAATCATTGTGGCAGCCCAGCCCGCAGCGAAACGATATCCCCTTTTGTAGAATGTTTAAGGATGGATTGACTGCTGAGCATCAGAAGATACTTAAAATGGGGTTCGTAGCGGCCCATAATTATAATGACCTAGTACGGTGGGCGTGTGAGGTTGATCACACAACCGAAGCTGGGGGTATACAAGTTAAGACTGAAGTAGCAGCCGCAACGGGAAAAACACAGGACGATCTGGACTGCTATAAATGTGGGAAGAAGGGACATAGAAAGTCCAAGTGTCGGTCAACACCACCGCTGTGTCGGAATTGCCATAAAGCCGGACACACGAGAGAATGGTGCGGGGCGAAGGTCAAGAGGGAAAGGGACCAGGAAAGGGAACCGGGAGAACCGGAGCAGACAGCTGGACAAAAGAGCAGCTGCTCCAGGCCTTAAAAGACCTGGCAGCAAAATGAAGTCCAGCAGCCCCTCTGCAAGGAAGAGACGATCCGCATATCCATGTGACGGCTGTGTTCGGGGGCCGGCAATGCGATATGTTAGTTGATATGGGGGCATCAATCTCTATTACCGACCTCCTCTTATCCACCACACGACACATCATGTTGGTGAGGGGAGTAGGAGGTTCAATCACAGTAGCCAAATTAAGTGAGGTTATTTTGCTAGAATTAGCCGGAATCCTACTACCGGCTCAATTGTCTGTAATGCCCAACATCGAGGGCAAAATATTAGGGATAGATTTATTGGGTCAACTAGGAGCATTAGTAGACCCCAGGGAAAAGAAGATAGTATGGATAAAGGCAAATGGTCAGAAAACCAATATCTTTGGGGAACAGAGTAATTTTGATGGGCATGCTAAAGTGGGAAGTGCCCAATTTCTTGAAAGGAACTGGACTGGGCAAGTGGGGAGCTAGTTGTGAAAGTGTAAAAGGAGTTTAGGCTACCTCAACACAGGACTGCGGGCTGGTAAAATGCCTGTGGTGATCCCAGGACCCAAACATAATTCCCACCGCCAATACCCAATAAAACCAGAAGCCGCACAGGCTGTGAGACAGATAGTGGGGGATTTACTGGAAAGCAGTATACTCTGAGAGGTAGAGGGAACAACGAATTTCCCTGTTTGACCAGTGCGAAAGCCATTCAGATTTTACCAGGTAACTATTGATTATACTGCTCTCAATAAGGTGACTCCCTATCAACATCCTATCATGGCCAGCCCGGCCATAATATTTAATGGATTAAAACCAGAACACAAGGTATTTACCGTATTAGACATAGCCAATGGATTCTGGTCCATATCCCTGGCAAAAGAGTCCCAAGATAAATTTGCCTTCACAGTCGGCGACCATCAGTACACCTGGACACGGGTCCCACAACGGTTCCATAATAGCCCGGCTATATTCCATTGGACTATAAGTCGAGCGATAGAAAAGGTGGACTTAACTCCGTATAGAAGTACTATACTACAATACGTAGATGACCTACTGATAGCATCCGAGGATGATAGGGGGCACACAGGAGCATGTATAGAGATCCTGGAAGTCCTGCAGGACGCAGGATTCAAAGTAAATCCCAAAAAGGCACAAATCGGACAAGCCGTGGTATAGTACCTGGGACACAAAATATCTCAAGGAACTAGGACCATGTCCAATGATAGGAAGGAGGCCATTAGTATCATGCCCTGACCAAAAACAGTCCGAGGGGTGCGTAAGGTACTGGGACTCTTTAACTATTGCAGGAATTTTATACCTACTTCGCGGTAATCGCAGAACCAGTACAGCGGCTGGTGAAGGGGGGAAAACCATCCCTAGAAACCATAGAATGGGGCCCCGAACAGGAAGCGGCATATGGTAATCTGAAGGAAGCCTTAATGTCAGCTTCAGGAACATGTATCTCCTGTTCCATATATATTGTGAGAACCAGGAAGGCTTCTATGGAGCTGTGGTGACACAAGTGAATGGGATAGGATGAGACCCGTAGTTTACTGCTCAACACAGCAATCACCAATGGCTGCCGGCCTGTCCAGATGTGTGGCCACACTGGATTGTGCCACATGGGCAGTCAAAGTTAGCAAACCCGTCATAATGACAGGAGAAATAATACTGCATACGAAACACACACTGGTGGAAATGCTAAATACAGGGAAGCTCTGGGCTGTCTCCAACATCTGCTGGGCAAAATGGGAGGCAGTCCTATTACCATATGATGAGTCAGTAAAGATAGTTAGGGACACTGGAGAAAACCCCGCAGAAGGAATTCTGTCAGGAGGGGAGCCCCACGAGTGTGATGCACTTGAATGGGAAGACTCTCCAGGGAATCTGAGTGAAGTAGCCCTCGAGGACACGAACCTTACACTCTACGTAGACGGGTTTCGACAGTATATAGATGGCCATCCCCATACGGGATGGTCAGTGGTGGATCAATACCTAAAGATAGTAAAGCTAGGAGCACTAGACGGAGGTCTTTCAGCTCAGGTGGCCGAATTAACCGCATTAACAGAAGCCTTGTTGTTAGCTGAAGGAAAGACAGCGAACATATACACAGACAGCAGACATGCCTTTGGGGTGGTGCACGACTATATGGTCGCCGAGGGAAGATGAGGATCTGTCACCTCAGGAGGCGAGGCCATCAAACATGACAGCCGGATAAAACGACTATTGGATGCTGCTAGTAAGCCCGCTAAAGCGGCCGTAATCAAGCTAAAGGCCCACTAGCGAGTGGTAGACGAGGTTCAGTAGGGAAATAAAGCTGCTGACAATGCTGCCTGAGAGGCGGCTATGTCTGCCGAAGTAGTAGAACGAGTTATTAGCTTTGCTACAGAGGAAGACATAAACATAGTAAAGTTACATACAAATGTAAGTGATAGAGAAAAGAAAGAATGGAAAAGGAAGGGAGGAATACTAGGTACGGATTCAGTGTGGAGGAAGGACGGAAAGGTGTCGGCCCCATCCTGGATAAGGAAAATGCTTATGGAACTACATCACGGCATCAACCATGCTGGGTGCGGGGCCATGATAAATAGCACCTCCTAAGACTGGTGGTAGCCAGGTATGTGGCGTGACATTGCAAAGTATTGTCAGCAATGTATCACATGCGCACAGCACAAGCCAGGAAGAGCCGCAAAAATAAAGATGTCCCACCAACCACGGCCCCGGGGGCCATGAGAAAACATGTAGATAGATTTCACGGGGCCACTGCCAAATTCTCGAGGACGGAAGTACTGTTTGTAATTATAGATTACTCGGTGGGTGGAAGCCTTTGCAACTCGGAATTGCACAGCCACCACCGTAGCACGGATCCTAGCAGAAGAGGTAATTCCCCGCTGGGGGATACCCACCCAAATTGACTCACATCAAGGAACACATTTCACGGGTCAAGTAATGAAAGAAATTTGTAGAATATTCGGTATTAAGCAGAAGTTTCACATCCCATATCATCCCCAAAGTTCAGGGATGGTAGAAAGAATGAATCAGACCCTTAAAACCACCTTGAGCAAGGCAATACAGGAAACAGGGCAGGCATGGACTGAACTTCTACCGATAATATTAATGAGGCTGCGTGCCACCCCAAACAGAACCATGGGATTAACCCCATATGAATTAATGACCGGAGGCGCAATGAGGTTATCAGGAGGAATAGTGACAGGAGGAGCCGAATTAGGCCCCTTACGAGACAGAATCAGAAGGTATGTGATGGAATTGAGTGAGTAGTTGAAAGGTATGTGTCAGACGGTCCGAGAAAGGCAGAAGGTGGAGGACGAAGATGGTGGAACAACCGCCTCAGCTATAATCCCCAAAGTGGGGGCTAAGTTAATGGTCAAGAAGGTGGCAGATAAACCAGGATTCGCGCATGTTATGTATGGAGAAAGAGTCAGACTGAATACTGTGAGCTCAAAGTAATGTGTGACCTTAGTCTTTTATTGCAGGTCTTCAGAGTGCCTCTCCAACCTGTGAAGCCTTCTTAAATACCTGTGCTCCCAAGGGATTACGGGATCCCTTTGGACTCCAGGGGATGAGCCCTCTGGTGGCTGTACAGAGTAAATACAAGTTTACATACATAACAACATTCCCCACCCCCAAAGTCAATAGTGTAACTATTTACAATGTGAGTCGATCTGGGGCCCTTCTTGCCCCGATTGATCGTCTAGGTGTGAAAGCTGGTGTTGTTGAATCATTTGTTGGGCCCTCGCTGGGCTGCCTGGTGTGTTGGGCCCTGCAGGGCTGCAGTGGATGATGGGTTCTGCTTCGTGGTCAACAGTGATGTCGGTTGCCACTGGTGTGTATGTTGGGGGATCAAAAAAGGTAGGGTCCAAGGTGGGTTGCTCAGGGTACTCCATGAATCTGAGTTTGATTTGGTCCAAGTGTTTCCGGTGAATGAGTCCATTTGAAAGTTTGACCTGAAACACCCTACTCCCCACTTTGACCACGACAGTGCTGGGAAGCCACTTGGGACCTTGTCCATAATTTAAAACAAATACAGGATCATTGATTTCAATCTCGCATGACACATTTGCGCTATCATGGTATGCACTTTGTTGAGGCTGCCTGCTCTCTACCTGTTCATGTAGATCAGAGTGAACTAACGAGAGCTCTTTACATGAGCAGTTCAGCAGGTGGGATCCCAGTGAGTGAGTGGGGTCTCGTGCGGTAGCTAAGCAGGACTCGGGATAGGTGAGTCTGCAGTGAGCCTTCAGTTACCCTCTTCAATCCTTGCTTGATGGTTTGCACTGCTCTCTCTGCCTGACCATTGGACGCTGGTTTAAACGGGGCAGATGTGACATGTTTGATCCCGTTACGGGTCATGAATTCTTTGAACTCAGCACTGGTAAAACATGGCCCGTTGTAGCTCACCAGGACATCGGGTAAGCCGTGTGTGACAAACATGGCCCGCAGGCTTTCAGCAGTGGCAGCGGACGTGCTAGCCGACATTATCTCACATTCAATCCACTTGTAGTACGCTTCTACAACCACATGGAACATTTTACCCAAGAACGGGCCTGCATAGTTGATGTGTACTCTAGACCACAGTTTGGAAGGCCAATACCATAAACTTAGCGGCGCCTCCCTGGGTACATTGCTTAACTGCGAGCATGTATTACATCTGTGAACGCAGGACTCTAAGTCTGCATCGATACTGGGCCACCACACGTGGGATCTGGCTATTGCTTTCATCATTACAATGCCTGGGTGAGTACTATGAAGGTCATTGATGAAGGTGTCTCTGCCCTTCTTGGGGACCACTACTCGATTGCCCCACAGAAGGCAGTCTGCCTGTATAGACATTTTATCTTTGCGCCACTGGAACGGCTTTATCTCTTCCTGCATTTCCACTGGGACACTGGACCAGCTCCCGTGAAGCACACAGCTTTTGTCTAGAGATAATAAGGGGTCCTGGCTTGTCCAGGTTTTTATCTGCCGGGCAGTGACGGGTGATTACTCACTCTCAAATGCTTCCATAACCATGGCTAGATCAGCGGGCTGCGCCATTTCCACCCAGGTGGTGGGCAATAGCAGCCTACTGAGAGCATCGGCACAGATTTCTGTGCCTGACCTGTGGCGGATGGTGTAGTTGTATGCAGACAACGTGAGCGCCCATCTCTGGATGTGAGCTGATGCGTTGGTATTTATCCCTTTACTCTCGGAAAACAGGGATATAAGTGGCTTATGGTCAGTTTCCAGTTTGAATTTTAGCCCAACCAGGTATTGATGCATTTTCTTTACCCCATAGACACATGCTAATGTTTCTTTTTCAATCATGCTGTGGGCTCTCTCAGCCTTAGACAGACTCGTGGATGCATAAGCAATCGGTTGCAATTTCCTGAAATCATTAGCTTGTTGCAACACACACCCAACGCCATATGACGATGCATCCTTGCTAGTACCAAACACTTACATGGATCATACAACACAAGCAATTTAAGAGCATAACAATTTTCTTGCTATTACAAAGGCATTTTCTTGGCTTTTGCCCCAAACCCATTCACCCCTTTTCATAGTAAGACATGCAGTGGTTCTAGCAGGGTGCTGAGACCCGGTAAGAAGTTACCAGAGTAGTTCAAGAGTCCCAGAAACGACTGCAGCTCCGTTACGTTCTGTGGCCTCGGTGCATTCTCGATTGCCTCCGTCTTCGTGTTAGTGGACCTGATGCCGTCCGCCGCAGTCCTCCTTCCCAGGAATTCCACTTCAGGCGCCAGGAAAACGAACTTTGAGCATTTTAACCTGAGCCCCATGCGATTGAGTCGACTAAAAACCTCCTCCAAGTTCTGCAGATGCTTGACTGTGTTCTGACCTGTGACCAAGATGTCGCCCTGGAAGACCACGGTGTGCGGGACCAACTTCAGTAAACTTTCCATGTTTCTCTGGAATATCGCTGCCATTGATTGGATTCCAAACGGGCACCTGTTAAAAACAAAAAGACCTTTGTGCGTGTTGATGCAGGTGAGGGCCTTCGATGATTCCTCCAGTTACTGCGTCATGTAGGTTGAAGTCAGATCCAGTTTCGTGAACGTCTTTCCTCCCACCAGCGTTGCAAAGAGGTCATCGACTTTTGGTAGTGGGTATTGGTCCTGCAGGGAGAAACGATTGATAGTTACTTTGTAATCCCACAGATTCTGACGATGTGGTCTCCCTTGAAGACTGGGACAATAGGACTGGCCCACTCGCTGAAGTCGATCGGTGAAATTATGCTCTCTCGTTGCATCCGGTCTAGCTCGATCTCTACCCTTTCTCTCATCATGTATGGTACTGCTCTCGCCTTGTGATGGATGGGTCGCGCTCCCGGAATTAGGTGGATCTGCGCTTTTGCTCTTTGGAATTTCCCGATGCCTGGTTCGAACAGCGAACGAAATTTGTTTAAGACCTGGGCACACGAAGTGCCGTCAGTGGGCAATAGCACTCGGACATCGTCCCAGTTCCAGCGTATCTTTTCCAGCCAGCTCCTGCCAAGCAGCGTGGGACCATCACCCAGAGTAGTAACTTGTGCACTGCTCCATCGTAGGAGACCTTTACGGTAGCACTGTCGATTACAGGAATCAGTTCTTTTGTGTAAGTTCTTAGTTTCGTGCGAATTGGAGTTAAGAATGGCCTTGAGGCCTTGTTGCACCACAACCTTTCAAAAGTCTTTTTGCCCATGATGGACTGGCTTGCGCCCGTGTCCAGCTCCATTGACACAGGAAGTCCATTCAGTTCAACATTCAGCATTATCGGGGGACAATGCGTGGTGAATGTGTGTACCCCATGTACCTCTGCCTCCTCTATCTGAGGCTCTGTTTCGTCATGATCCTCTTCTGCAACATGGTGGTTTGCAGGTTTAACAGGCTTAGCAGCTCACCTGTACACTCGTTGGAGGTGTCCCATTGTTCCACAGCCCTTGCAAACGTATCCTTTGAATCGGCATGAATGGAAATGATGATCACCCCCGCAGCACCAAGAACGTGTTAATGGCCTTGCATTCATCACTCTTGATGGTGAACTCTGAGACATTTGTGGACGTGCAGCTGCAGGTATGTGTGACCTGCCCTGTACGTTACAATTCAAAAACAACGTCACTTTGTTCACAGTGCTTGTAGCAGCACTTGTGTGCTGAGAGATTTGCTTAGTATTGTCACTGGTGGCAATGAATGCCTGGGCTATCGCTATGGCCTTACTCAAGGTTGGGGTCTCTACAATCAAAAGTTTGCGAAGTATGGTTTCATGGCCAATGCCAAGTACGAAAAAGTCTCTGAGCATGTGCTCCAAATGTCCTTCAAATTCGCAATGTCCTGCAAGGCGTTTTAGCTCGGCGACATAACTCGCCATTTCCTGGCCTTCAGACCTTTTGTCGGTCTAGAACTGGTACCTCGCCATCAGAACATAGAAACATAGAAACATAGAAAATAGGTGCAGGAGTAGGCCATTCGGCCCCTCTAGCCTGCACCACCATTCAATGAGTTCATGGCTGAACATGCAACTTCAGTACCCCATTCCTGCTTTCTCACCATACCCCTTGATTCCCCTAGTAGTAAGGACTTCATCTAACTCCTTTTTGAATATATTTAGTGAATTGGCCTCAACAACTTTCTGTGGTAGAGAATTCCACAGGTTCACCACTCTCTGGGTGAAGAAATTCCTCCTCATCTCGGTCCTAAATGGCTTCCCCCTTATCCTTAGACTGTGTCCCCTGGTTCTGGACTTCCCCAACATTGGGAACATTCTTCCTGCATCTAACCTGTCTAACCCCGTCAGAATTTTAAACGTTTCTATGAGGTCCCCTCTCATTCTTCTGAACTCCAGTGAATACAAGCCCAGTTGATCCAGTCTTTCTTGATAGGTCAGTCCCGCCATCTCGGGAATCAGTCTGGTGAACCTTCGCTGCACTCCCTCAATAGCAAGAATGTCCTTCCTCAGGTTAGGAGACCAAAACTGTACACAATACTCCAGGTGTGGCCTCACCAAGGCCCTGTACAATTGTAGCAACACCTCTCTGCCCTTGTACTCAAATCCCCTCGCTATGAAGGCCAACATGCCATTTGCTTTCTTAACCGCCTGCTGTACCTGCATGCCAACCTTCAATGACTGATGTACCATGACACCCAGGTCTCTTTGCACCTCCCCTTTTCCTAATCTGTCACCATTCAGATAATAGTCTGTCTCTCTGTTTTTACCACCAAAGTGGATAACCTCACATTTATCCACATTATACTTCATCTGCCATGCATTTGCCCACTCACCTAACCTATCCAAGTCGCTCTGCAGCCTCATAGAATCCTCCTTGCAGCTCACACTGCCACCCAACTTAGTGTCATCCGCAAATTTGGAGATACTACATTTAATCCCCTCGTCTAAATCATTAATGTACAGTGTAAACAGCTGGGGCCCCAGCACAGAACCTTGCGGTACCCCACTAGTCACTGCCTGCCATTCTGAAAAGTCCCCATTTACTCCTACTCTTTGCTTCCTGTCTGACAACCAGTTCTCAATCCATGTCAGCACACTAATCCCAATCCCACGTGCTTTAACTTTGCACATTAATCTCTTGTGTGGGACCTTGTCGAAAGCCTTCTGAAAGTCCAAATATACCACATCAACTGGTTCTCCCTTGTCCACTCTACTGGAAACATCCTCAAAAAATTCCAGAAGATTTATCAAGCATGATTTCCCTTTCACAAATCCATGCTGACTTGGACCTATCATATTACCTCTTTCCAAATGCACTGCTATGACATCCTTAATAATTGATTCCATCATTTTACCCACTACCGATGTCAGGCTGACCGGTCTGTAATTCCCTGTTTTCTCTCTCCCTCCTTTTTTAAAAAGTGGGGTTACATTGGCTACCCTCCACTCCATTGGAACTGATCCAGAGTCAATGGAATGTTGGAAAATGACTGTCAATGCATCCACTATTTCCAAGGCCACCTCCTTAAGTACTCTGGGATGCAGTCCATCAGGCCCTGGGGATTTATCGGCCTTCAATCCCATCAATTTCCCCAACACAATTTCCCGACTAATAAGGATTTCCCTCAGTTCCTCCTCCTTACTAGACCCTCCGACCCCTTTTATATCCGGAAGGTTGTTTGTGTCCTCCTCAGTGAATACCGAACCAAAGTACTTGTTCAATTGGTCCGCCATTTCTTTGTTCCCCGTTATGACTTCCCCTGATTCTGACTGCAGGGGACCTACGTTTGTCTTTACTAACCTTTTTCTCTTTACATATCTATAGAAACTTTTGCAATCCGTCTTAATGTTCCCTGCAAGTTTCTTCTCGTACTCCATTTTCCCTGCCCTAATCAAACCCTTTGTCCTCCTCTGCTGAGTTCTAAATTTCTCCCAGTCCCCGGGTTCGCTGCTATTTCTGGCCAATTTGTATGCCACTTCCTTGGCTTTAATGCTATCCCTGATTTCCCTTGATAGCCACGGTTGAGCCACCTTCCCTTTTTTATTTTTACGACAGACAGGAATATACAATTGTTGTAGTTCATCCATGCGGTCTCTAAATGTCTGCCATTGCCCATCCACAGTCAACCCCTTCAGTATCATTCGCCAATCTATCCTAGCCAATTCACGCCTCATACCTTCAAAGTTACCCTTCTTTAAGTTCTGGACCATGGTCTCTGAATTAACTATTTCATTCTCCATCCTAATGCAGAATTCCACCATATTATGGTCACTCTTCCCCAAGGGGCCTCGCACAACGAGATTGCTAATTAATCCTCTCTCATTACACAACACCCAGTCGAAGATGGCCTCCCCCCTAGTTGGTTCCTCGACATATTGGTCTAAAAAACCATCCCTTATGCACTCCAGGAAATCCTCCTCTACCGTATTGCTTCCAGTTTGGTTAACCCAATCTATGTGCATATTAAAGTCACCCATTATAACTGCTGCACCTTTATTGCACGCACCCCTAATTTCATGTTTGATGCCCTCCCCAACATCACTTTCCTTCAGGTTCAAATGCTCTCGGACCAGTGTGCACACATCGTCATACGATTTCTCCGTGGGTTTCGCTGGAGAGAGCAGATTCTTCATGAGGCCATATGTTGGTGCCCCACAGACGTTGAGGAGGATCGCCCTTTGTTTGGCAGCGCTCTCTTCCCCATCTAGCTCGTTGGCCATGAAGTATTGGTCGAGTTGCTCCACAAAAGTTTCCCAGTCATCTTCCTCCGAAAATTTCTCCAGGATGCCCACTGGTCTCTGCATCTTTGGGTTCGCTTTCTGTAGCTCGTCGCCAGTTGTTACGTATGGAGAAAGAGTCAGACTGAATACTGTGAGCTCAAAGTAATGTGTGACCTTAGTCTTTTATTGCAGGTCTCCAGAGTGCCTCTCCAACCTGTGAAGCCTTCTTAAATACCTGTGTTCCCAAGGGATTATGGGATCCCTTGGGACTCCGGGGAATGAGCCCTCTGGTGGCTGTACAGAGTAAATACAAATCCACATACATAACAGCGCCTAAGTGGAGGCGGCCATACGAGGTATTAATTAGTGGAGATATATTGCGCTTGCGTATATATGAAAGGTAGTGGCCAATGGAAACACTGGTCCCAGCTGAAAGAATATAAAGGAACGGCAGATGGCAGAACCTAGGGTAATCCCGATAATACAGTCCTTAAGATACGCTTTAGAGTATAAGGAGTGGAAGGATGAACTGATAGATGGATTTTTCAGGGGATTAGGATTTATATTTGTAATATTTGTAATTTGGCCACAACAAAATGGATCTGGAAAAGGGCACATGTCCGGAGAAACGGTGCAAACAATCGGAAAAACGGTGCAAACAATCTGGTTGAAATAGAAATGGTAAGAATTTAATTGAACCCTGGGATGCCAGGCTGTAATCTCTCAACAGGAAAAGAATGTGGGTCGTTGCGAAGATTCTGACAGGCGCCTCAATCCTCACTAGCCTGGGAGAAGCTACAAGGGCGCTAACACAAGAACAACCGGCTGAGGAACTGCAAGGGCTGTATTACCAGTGTTTAAGTGTCATTGGTTATGATACCGGAATGTTGACATTGACGGTTGAAGCAACAGTGGGCGTAAAGTGAAGTGCAGCGTTGGAGTGACGTATATAAAACAGTATGATGAGGACTTGGGCATACAGTGGAGATGGGGCCATACGGGAATTAACAATTTGGGTAAATGAGACAGCGGTGTGTTTTTTAATCTGGAGGGAGGGAAAGGCACAACACCTCTGCACCCAGAAGGGGGTGCAGATAAGGGGCGGGACGGGACGGGACAGGTTAGATGCGGGTAGAATGTTCCTGATTTTGGGGAAGTCTAGAACCAGGGGACACAGGATGAGTGGTAGGCCATTTAGGACTGAGATGAGGAGAAACATCTTCACTCAGAGTGGTTAACCTGTGGAATTCCCTGCTGCAGAGAGTTGTTGATGTCAGTTCATTGGATATATTCAAGAGCGAGTTAGATATGGCCCTTACAGCTAAGGGGATCAAGGGGTATGGACAGAAAGCAGGAAAGGGGTACTGAGGGAATGATCAGCCATGATCTTATTGAATGGTGGTGCAGACTCGAAGGGCCTACTCCTGCACCTATTTTCTATGTTTCTAAGGTGCGCGCCACAGTTCACTCACCTCTCAGAAATACCCCAGCAAGGGAAGGATGAGTGGAAGTTATGCCCATTCTCCCAATGCACAAATGGGGACGGTGGTGAGTGATGCTGGGAGGTTGTTCCTCGAGATAAACCAACCACCACTGCCCCACCAACTACCATAGCCCCTGTTACTACTGCCCCCCCCCCCCACCGGAACCCCTGGAATGCCCAGATATGACTGGGGGTGGGGGGAGGGGTGGGGGGGGAGCTCCAGGAGGGCTAGTGATGAAACGAAGAAAAGACAGAATCCACTTCGGGGTGCGACAGCGGGTGATTACAGTATTTTTAAATCGGACGGATATAACTATCCCCAGTTTCTGCGGGCCCAGAACTATATAAGAATCTGACATTACGAGCCTTGGAAGGGCCAGAGTTTAACATCATGAAATTTGTGGTGAGCCGAAAGATGAGGAGAAAAAGGGGCATATTAGAAATATCAGGCATGGGTTATGTGGCGGGGGTCGCAACTGTCAACACAGTAGACCTTCAGGCCGTGGATGAACAAGTCAGTACTTTGACCCGTATCTTAAAGAGGCTGTTAGAAAGAGATGGTAACAACCAGCTACAGGCCCAATTAGGGGATGGGACCGAAAGAGAGGTACTGCAAGTAGCCCACACTTTAAGAGACCATGCAAAGACCATTAAACTGTTGAACGACCGAACCGCTAAGGCAAGTGCAGCCGACATATGTGCGGGGTATGTAGCATGGATGCTGGCCTCAGTGGAACATAATTTGTAACAGTTACAGAATGGGGAGGTCCCGGACTGGATAACTAACAATGTCTTTAAAACTTGGACGGTGGATAAAAACCCTATTCAAGCCTCTCAGATTCGGAGGAATAGCCACACATCGGTCCCTGAGAATAGATGCGTCACTGGTCACCAGAATATAATAGGGTTCATAGTAAGCATTCCCCAGTATAGACTTACTGAAGGACAAAGTCTATACAAGGTTACAAATATAGGGGAAGTAAGAAACCAAACATGAGTAAGGTATCACAAGCTGCATCAGTATGTTATTAAAAATGGGAATAAGACCAAGGGTATATCTATAACAGATTGTTAAAAGAATAACCAGGTTTTGTTATGTTGAGAGTTGTTTCAGGAGGGAAAAGATGACTGTGGATACGGCCGAAAAAAGGGATGTGTCCTAAGCATCACACCATGGGCGTTGGACTATGAAACCATAGCGGCATCAAAAGGAGACAAACGGTGGTGCATCAGCACGACAGTCGCTAACCTGACTGTGGGAGGGGTGATAACATGCCCCATCGAACGCCCTGACTTCTGTATGAAGCCTAAACACGAGATCAACGTAGAAGGATATACAATATACCCGGAGCTGAAGGAAGAGACCATCGAAGGAACGGTGGTAGACACAATAAAAGCAGGGTATAAAGATTTTGGAGAACTGCAAGGACAACCAATCCCTAAGCTGAGGGAAGAGCAGACGGCACTGGAAAGGAGAATGTTTGAACAATGAAGGAAATACATTGTCTTGGAGGAACAAATCGACAAACTACAAAAGGATACTGACAAAGAACTTGACTGAACTGCCGTGGTATGCTCGATTTTACAGCTTTGGACTGAATATAAGCATACACCCTTGGATCAGAATTATATCTCATGTGTTAGTCATAGTGTAGCTAGTAGTGGTACTGCTACTTCTGGCAGAATGTGCAGCCAGATACAAGAGATGCAGAGTGAAAATGTTGGCCAAGGCCATAAACAAAGAACACTGAAAGCCTTTGCTAGATCCAAAATGGGGTAAACAAACATAAAGACAGCACGAGTACCTGATATGAGTCGTGAGTGTCCCAATCCTAGCACCTGATCAATGAAACCGGGGCGGGAGACACACGAATCAAGATAGGGAAAGGAAAATTATTGGTCATGGTGGGTATTTGGGGTAATCACCTGATCAAATGGGGGATTGTAGTAGAACAAATTAATCAGGGGGAAAATTAAATTAATAAAGTTAAAATCTTAGGCAAGAAAGGTTGAAAGAAAAGACATACACATGTTCATGGTAGAATAGCTGAGCTGTGCATTCCAGTAACCAACTGTTCATGCCCTATTGAACTCATTAATCTAGGAACAGAATGTGTGTTGCTGCTATCAGGGCTAAAACAAAGAAAAGAGGTTATTAGAAGGAGTTGTGGCTGAGGTCAAAGAACTCTCAAGAAGATAGTATCTAGCACATACTGAGAACAAACAAACAGCTATACCAAGACAAATGATCACTGATGGAGACAGCGCTCGTAAAATAACAAACATTAGGGTCTACCTCGGGTTATACGAGTTAACAGGAGACAAAGTCTCTTTGAGACATCCAGCTGTATTTATCAAACCTAGTCAAGGACGACCAACACACAGGCAATGAGCCTGGGAAAGGAATTCACAGAAATGATGTAGCACGTAACTCATTTGATAAGGGCCGCCCCGGATAAACTCGCTGTAACTATATGTACTAATAAAATCATTAGAATTGTATGTACCAATGAAATCTTTAGAATTGTATGAACCAATGTAATCATTAGAATTGTATGGACCAATGTAATCACAGTCGGTGGGTGAGGACTTGTGGCAAACAACCAATGGAACACCTCCGTGCATAGTTCCATGATTTTGTATGTATTTTGACTGTATTTTGAGTATATAAAAAATAGCAGCCCAAGCTGTTCGAATGAGCCCGGTGGGGATTGCATCCAGTACAGGACTGATGCGACCGTGTCTCCCATGATCGATCGAGTTCAAATAAACAACACTTTTCGCTATCTACAGACCTGTGTCGGGTGTTATATTTTTAATACTCCACGACAACATAGATGTTGCAGGAACCAACAAGATACCCATGGAAATCGACACTGGTTCATCCGTGAGTGTAGTACCAGAATCACTATACCTCGACCAATTGTGTGATTTCCCATTGGAGAAATCCAAGGCAGAGCTGCGAGGCTAGTTGGGAGAGAAAATTCCTGTGGTAGGCCATATCACCGTACCAGTGAAATACAAAGATCAATTTCAGAGCTTGTCTCTCTTAGTAGGAGACAAGCCTGTCTTACTAGGAAGAAATTAGTTGGGATCACTGAAGCTAGGTTGGAGTGAAATTTTTCGTGTTGAAACAAGATTTGCATCAAAGGATGATGTCATCAAGAAGTATCGGAAGGTGTTCTGCAAAACAGGCAGTCCGATCCAAGGGTTCAAGGCGGGTGTCAGGGTACAGAAGGATGCTAGACCAGTTTACTGCAAGCCACGTCCCGTATCATATGGACTCAAGGAGAAAGATGAGCAAGAACTCAAAAGACTCGAGACTGAGAACATTATTTCTAAGATAGATCTATGTAATTAGGCTACACCCATTGTTGTTGTACCTAAGTCTGATGGTAAGGTAAGATTGTGTGGTGGTTATAAAGTAACCGTAAACCAGGTTTTAGAGGGTAATGTCCCCAATACATTACCAAATGTAAAAGTTTTGTTCACAACACTGACAGGTGGTCAGATCTTCTCAAAGTTGGATCTTACGAATGTCTACTTACAACTTGAACTAGATGAGGAATCCATGCTTGACTATAAATACTCATCTAGGCCTATATCAATTTAATAGGCTACCATTTGGAGTGTCTTCCGCCCCCACCATATTCCAAGGGGTGATGAACCAGATTTTGCAAGGCATTGAAGGGGTAGTATGTTATTTAGATGACATACTAATTTCAGCACCAAACAGGCAAATTCATAATAACATACTGAATGAAGTACTCAAACAGCTAGAGAAGCACAGAGTACGAGTGTCTGTTCGCAAGTGTGAGCTAGTTCAAAACTCAGTGGAGTACTTAGGGCACAGAGTAGACAAAGATGGTTTACATCCAATCAAGGACAGCTGGATGCAATCAGAAATTCACCCATTCCCAAGAATGTCACTGAACTTTGATCATTTTTGGGTCTTTTGAACTATTATGGGAAGTTCCTACCAAATTTGTCTACAGTACATCCACTGAATGAACTATTGAAAAAGCAGATCCATTGGAAGTGGTCACAAGAATGTGACACAGCATTCAAGGAGTATAAAAGCCAATTGGTAAAGAGCACCATGTTAGTTCACTATGATGTAGTTCAGGAGATCAAGCTAGCATGTGACGCCTCTCCATATGGAGTTGGGGCAGTGATCTCTCATGTACTACATAATGGGGAGGAGAGACCAGCTGCTTTTGCTTCACACATTCTCAGTGCCAGTGTGCGTAATTATACGCAAATCAAAAGGGATGCTTTGGCATTAATTTTTGGGGTCAAGAAGTTCTACAAATGCTTGTATGGTCGTAAGTTTACCATCATTACCTACCATGACACCCCTATTTAAAAAAGGAGGCAGACAAAAAGCTGGAAACTATAGACCAGTTAGCCTAACATCTGTGATTGGGAAAATGTTGGAGTCCATTATTAAAGAAGCAGTAACAGGACATTTGGAGAAGCAAAAGTCAGTCAGGCAAAGTCAGCATGGAAGGGGAAGTCATGTTTGACAAATTTGCTGGAATTCTTTGAGGATGTAACAAACAGGGTGGATAAAGGGGAACCAGTGTATGTGGTGTATTTGGACTTCCAGAAGGCATTTGACAAGATGCCACATAAAAGGTTACTGCACAAGATAAAAGTTCATGGGGTAGGGGGTAATATATTAGCATGGATAGAGGATTGGCTAACAGAAAGCAGAGAGTTGGGATAAATGGTTCATTCTCAGGTTGGCAATCAGTAACTAGTGGGGTGCCGCAGGGATCAGTGCTGGACTCCAACTATTTACAATCTATATTAACGACTTAGAAGAAGGGACCGAGTGTAATGTAGCCAAGTTTGCTGGTGATACAAAGATGGGAGGAAAGGCAATGTGTGAGGAGGACACAACAAATCTGCAAAAGGACATAGACAGGCTAAGTGAGTGGGCAAAAATTTGGCAGATGGAATATAATGTTGGAAAGTGCGAGGTCATGCACTTTGGCAGAAAAAAAATCAAAGAGCAAGTTATTATTTAAATGGAGAAAGATCGCAAAATGCTGCAGTACAGCGGGTACTTGTGCATGAAACACAAAAGGTTAGTATACAGGTAGAGCAAGTGATCAGGAAGGCCAATGGAATCTTGGCCTTTATTGCAAAGGAGATGGAGTATAAAACCAGGGAAGTATTGCTACAGTTATACAGGATACTGGCGAGGCCACATCTGGAATACTGCGTGCAGTTTTGGTTTCCATATTTACGAAAGGATATACTTGCTTTGGAGGCAGTTCAGAGAAGGTTTACTAGGTTGATTCTGGAGATGAGGGGGTTTGACTTATGAGGAAAGGTTGAGTAGGTTGGGCTTCTACTTATTGGAATTCAGAAGAATTAGAGGTGATCTTATCGAAACGTATAAGATTATGAGAGGGCTTGACAAGGTGGATGCAGAGAGGATGTTTCCACTGATGGGGGAGACTAGAACTAGAGGGCATAATCTTAGAATAAGGGGCCACCCATTTAAAATTGAGATGAGGAGAAATTTCTTCTCTCAGAGGGTTGTAAATCTGTGGACTTCACTGCCTCAGAGAGCTGTGGAAGCTGGGACATTGAATAAATTTAAGACAGAAATAGATAGTTTCTTAAACGATAAGGGAATATGGGGTTATGGGGAGTGGGCAGGGAAGTGGACCTGTGTCCATGATCGAATCAGCCATGATCATATTAAATGGCGGAGCAGGCTCGAGGGACCGTGTGACCTACTCTTGCTCCTATTTCTTATGTTCTTATAAGCCTCCATCCAAAGTCCCCAGTGCCAACATTAGGTGCAGCCCAAATGCAGAAATAGACTTTGATTTTGTCAGCATATACATATGATATTGAATACAGATGATCAGCTGATCAAAGTAATGCTGATGCTATGTTTAGATTGCCTTCCTGATCACAAGTTACACCCGATAGTGAAGAAGTGTTTTATTTTTCATACATTGATGAACTGCCAGTCACAGCTGAAGAGATTGGTAGAGCATCCAAATGTGACCCAGTTATGTCAAAGGTGTATGATTATATCGCAAATGGCTGGCCAAACCAGGTAACGGACAAAGATATTCACCCATTCTTCATTCGTAGGAATGAATTATCAGTCGATAAAGATTGTAGCATGTGGGGTGCAAGTGTGGTTATAACAAATAAATTCAGGTCCAAATTATTAGGAGATCTTCATGGCCAGCACCTGGGAATGTGCCTGACCAAGAATTTTGCATGCAGTTACTTATGGTGGCCAGGTCTAGATAAAGATATGGGGCTAGATTTTCCACTTTTGTGCGTATTGCCCAAAAATGGGCGTTATTTCCTGCGTGGGCGGTAAAAAAGGATTTTCAGATCGCCGGCTTCTCGCTCATTCTCAAAGCATTTAGTCTCCATTTTTGAAAATGGATGTTACCGCGAGCAATATGAAATGGGCGGCAGCGTTAAATCTCGCTGACCTTCCGCCGTAAAGTGTCGCCGTCCTAAGCAATAGCACGGCAATGCTCGATTCACAAGATTCAGGATGTCAAGGGTCATCATGACATGCGCAGAAGAAGATACAGAGAGAGAGGGCGCTCAGAGGGACTGAAGGCATGTGTGTGCGCTTGTTTGGCTGTTGTGGGAGGCACGAGGGAGATTCAGCAGCAGCAAAAAGCCTACTAAGCACCAAAAACATAGTTGGCATCAAGTTTATGCCCAACCAGTAAGATATAACATGGAAGGGATGGTGGAGGCCCTGGAACTGGTAGCCAGGAACACTGATGGCAGAGGGCTCCCAGTGGTCCCGGAGCGCAGCACTGCACCCCAAAGTGCTGCACCCCCATTGTCAACCACACATGAGAGTCAGCAGCAACATCCTGCTTCTGGCTCAGAGCACATTCCCACCTCGGAACCATCTTCTTCCGTATCCGTCCAAGCAGCAGTTCAGCCATCATCCCCCACTCCCCCAATGAAGCATCGCCTGAGGAGCTCCTCAGCCAGGTGCCTTGGAGTCAAGTGGGGAAGGGGAACGGGTAGAGGTGGAGAGGAGAAGTGGGGGGGGGGGGGGCGGGGGGGAGGATTGGTTTTTACAGAAATACTGATGATTTCAGACAAATGTTCAGTTTAAATGTTTTTTATTTAACAAAACCTTGTTGTGCATTGGCTCAGATAGTTGCACCATTACACGCTGGTGATTCCTTAACATCAGAGGATATAATGACACTTAACTTCAATCAACTTAAACTTTAATTGTCACCAAGGTGATGCCCACCATTGATGCATCACCTGCACACCCAGCAATGTGTCAGACTTGTAAATAACACCAACGTTCTTTCAGGCAAAGCAATTATTGATGAGCTCCTGACGTAAGGCTCTTGCAGCTATCATGCCACTACCGGCCCTTTCATGCGGACTACAGGGGGGTGGGGGCATGGCTTCAGTTCATGGGACTGCCAGACTCATCAGGCAATTCTTGTCCCTTTCTGGAAGCCAAGTTGGGCAGCATGGAGCACACCATCACAAATTGAGCTACCTGCTCAGGGTGGTATTGGAGGTCGCCACCTGAGTGGTCCAGGCATCTGAAGTGCTGCTTCAGCACTCCAATGGTTTTCTCCATGATATTGCGAGTGGCTCTGTGGCTCTCGTTGTATCGCCTCTTGGCTTCGGTGTGGGTGTCATGCAGAGGGGTCATCAACCAGGTGGCGAGGCCATATCCTTTGTCACCAAGCATCCAGTATTGACCTCGTGGCTGATTGTTAAAAAGTCAGATACAGTGCTCTCACGCAGGATGTGAGCATCATGGATGCTGCCCGGAAATTGAGCATTCACTGCCAGTATAATTTGTTGGTGGTCGACTACGAGTTGGACATTCAGAGAGTGGAATCCTTTGCGGTTCCTGAAAATTTCTGCATCCTGAAAAGGTGCCCACATTGCAATGTGCGTACAGTCCATTGCTCCCTGTACCTTGGGGAAGTTTGAAATTCTGGATAATCCTAGAGCCCTCTCACTTTGTGCCTCTCTAGTCATAGGGAAGCTGATCAAGTCCCTCCTGCGTACAGGATTTCAGTGACCTGTCGACTGCAGCAACGTGTGGCATGCTGAGAAAGTCCGCAAATATCGCTCTCATCTGTGGAGAACAGAACCAGCAGATTGACGGGCGAGAATTGGAGCTCCTCAGCACCAGATGTAGTAGGATCATCCGCCGACTCCTGCCCTGCACCCCCACCTTCTGGCCTCTGTGGTCTTGCCTTCGGATGCGCCGCTGGCTGAGCTGCAAAACACAAATGAGGTTATTAGAGGAGAAGGGAGTGCGAGGGTGACAAGGTGAGTCCAGCACGGCACACAGCATATGTACGACAAAAGCATCACTGCTATCAAAATCATCACAGACATCACATTTCATGACCATCTATACATTTGCATTCCAATGATTTTCATTAGGCCATCATTATTTATATGACAAATTTAGAAATCATCGATCATATATGATTGTTTGTATATGAGTGGGTGTGGCATCTATTACATGGAAACATAGAAACATAGAAAATAGGTACAGGAGTAGGCCATTCGGCCCTTCGAGCCTGCACCACCATTCAATAAGATTATGGCTGATCATTCAACCTCAGTACCCCTTTCCTGCTTTCTCTCCATATCCTTTGATCCCTTTAGCCATAAGGACCATATCTAACTCCCTTTTGATATATCTAACGAACTGGCCTCAATAACTTTCTGCGGTAGAGAATTCCACAGGTTAACAACTCTCTGAGTGAAGAAGTTTCTCCTCATCTCGGTCTTAAATGGCTCACTACTTATCTTCAGACTGTGGCCCTTGGTTCTGGACTTCCCCAGCATCGGGAACATTCTTCCTGCCTCAAACCTGTGAATGATGCAAAATAGACGAGAACCCCCCAGTGTTTGGGCTCATTCGAAAGGAAATTTACTTTGGGATTATCTACCGAAGAGTTTGAAATCCTAAAATGCTTGTGGAAGAAACTACGAACTTTAATCGAATTTTGGATTTTAAAAGACAAATTCGAGCCTGTGGGTGGGCCTAAAGAACTAAGGAAGCCCACTTGATTATTGGAATTGTCTAGGTGTTGAGACTAAGTTAACTTGTCTGGAGGAATGGACATTCGAAAACCCTTCTCCACAAGAGACATTTATATTGCAACAATAACTCAGAGATGGCTAGCCA
This sequence comes from Pristiophorus japonicus, assembly GCF_044704955.1. Classification (NCBI taxonomy): domain Eukaryota; kingdom Metazoa; phylum Chordata; class Chondrichthyes; family Pristiophoridae; genus Pristiophorus; species Pristiophorus japonicus. The sequence goes on from NC_091977.1 coordinate 412,172,958, forward strand.
TCAAACCAAACTCAGAAAAGACATCTTCAACATGAATAAGAACAAAGGGCCTACTACAGTCTGTATGCGAAAAACGAAGCACAAAAGGACATTGCAATTATCACGCAATGGTATAAGCTTTACTCACGTGGCATCACTTCAGGGTCTGCAGATGCATCCGTGGCTGTCCGACTGTGCTTCCCCATGAGTGCGAGCACACGCTCCCCCATGTCAGTGATATCACTGGGAACTGGTGGCCCCCCACCCGTTCGCCTCTGCACGGCCTCATTGTCGATAGCTTGTTCTGTAAAAGGTGACAGGACGACATGTTATGAGATCATTGTGTGATATCATTGCTAGGTACTGTCACAGACACTGATACAACACATAATAATCATGATTACATCTGTCGGTTATGATAATTATCATTCTTTACCTTAAGACATACACCGTGACTGCACGCTTTGAGTAATTTGTATATGGAGTGCCTGGCTATTTGGTCCGGCCACAGATACACATCCGCAGATGGGAGACCCCTGGCAATTAAGCCCCTACTGGAAAAGATCATGAAAGCTGTAGAGGAGGAAGGGAATATTTACATACATAAAGTAAAGGCACATTTCACCACAGAACCCCGTAGTGAGGGAAGCCAGCAGGCTGACATGTTGGCCAAGCAAGATACCCGCATGGGCAAGTTCTGGGATCCGTACAACCCAGATCGCATTGCAGCAGTCAGGGGCAGGTTGGGGATGGCAGGGAAGACAGGGATAGCTTTGCCCCCGGACTAAAAACGGTTCAGACCCAAGACCCAGCCCTAAAAACTGTCCTGAACACTAAAGGGGAAAGGATAGACGGCCCGTACGGCACCGCAGCAATTGCCATTAAAGAAGGCATGCTGTTCAGGGTGGAGCAATGGGTAGTACCGCAACAACACCGGAGAGAATTCCTCCAGCTGGCCCACGAGGGTCCAGGAGCAGGACACCCCGGACCTGAGGCCACTTGGCAACGAGTGGAACAGGCAGGGTGGTGGCCAGGACTCAGGGAGGACGTCCGCGAGTTCTGTGCTAGCTGTCTGGTGTGCGCGGCCAACAACCCCGACCCCCAGAAAAGAAAGGTGTCTATGGAACATATCAGGAGTATAGAGGGACCCTGGCAGTCGATCCAAATCGATTACATCGGGCCTCGACCCACTGCCCAGGGAGGCTACAAGTACTGCCTCGTCTTGGTGGATGTATTAACCAAATGGGTGGAAGCCTTCCCATGCCGAACAGCCACTGCTCTGGAAACAGCCAGGATTCTGGTCAGACAAGTGTTCTCCCAATGGGGACTACCACAATACGTGGAGTCCTACCAAGGGAGTCACTTCACCGGGCAGGTGATGCAGGAGACCCTTAAAGTATTCGGCATCGAGGGGAAATGGCATGTCGCCCCCAACCCGCAGTCATCCAGGCCTGTGGAGTGTTTAAACCGCACTATCAAAGAAAGGCTGAGCAAAGAGACAGGGGACTCACCCAAGCGGTGGGTAGAGGACCTACCATTGGTCCTCATGGGGATCCGGGCCAGCCAGTCAAAGAGCACGGGGTACTCCCTGACTCCCTGTACGAGCTCATGACCGGCAGAGCCATGCGAACCCCCACCCATGTGTTAGCCCCGGTACTCACAGAAGGTCAGCTTAGGGAAGCGAACCAGGACAGCTTTGTCAGGAATCTGTTTGAACACCTTAAACAGATTCACTGGCAGGCTGCTAACAACATACGAAAACAGCATCGGAGCAACCGACTGCTGCTAGAACCCCGCAAGCACCACGAGTCGGAGATAGGGGACCAGGTTATGGTGAGGAACTATGCTAGAGTAGGAGTCTTTGAGGCACTGTACATGGGACCGTACCACATTGTCGACAAGGCAAGCCCCATGGTCTATGCCATAAAAATGCTCCACCGAACAAAGTGGTTCCACATAAATCAGTGCAAACTTTTCAACCCAGGGACAGCAGAAAAATGTAAGGGGCAGCCAAAAACTGTAAACCGTACTAAAGACAGGGACCCCCAGCCAGCAGCCCCCGTCTGTGGAAATCCCACAGACTGCACCTAGAGGGGCGGTGGACTGTGTTACTGGAGGAGCTGTCCTCCAATCATTTGTAACTCGGACGCACCCCCAGCAGCCAGAGCCTTAAGAAGGACTCCCCGCACACCATGGCCAAAGACACTGTGGTCACCAGCGCTACAATTTAAATGGTTCAGCCCCGGGAAAGAGACCAGCCGCAAAAGGGTACCTAAGGTCAGAGACCAGCCCGCGAGCAGGGGCACCCAGCCGGTAGCCTCGGGCAACTTGGGACCCCCAGAAGAGATAGCGGTGGACCAGCCACCAAGTGAGAGTCCCCAGCCCGTAGCCCTCGACCGGGCAGAGCCCTCAGGGGAAGAAACGGACCAGGCTGCCACCCCCAAAGAAGCGGTGTGCTGTAGCACCGGAGGGGACGTTCCCCCAATACTGTGGGACTTGAACCCACGTCCAGTCAGGACACTCTGGATCCGGCGGTACAGGCCGACCTATTACCGACCTCGCTGGACACCCAGCGGAAGAAGAAGAAAGAAAGAAGGCAGGAATTAACCTGGCCACCCAGAGACGGGTGGCGGATGTATAGGACAATATGAATTTAAGTATGTTTAGTAGTAATTTAGAGTAGTGTAAAATTATCTGTGTAATGATAGTGATATATGTATTAGTTACTGGGGTAAGGAAAAGAATCTACCTGGGCAGCTGCTACAAGAGGCACAGGCCGGGTAACAGCCGGGAGTAAAAAGAATCTACCGGTACAACCATTAAGGGAAGCACCGGTGAGATAACAAGCAAAACGGCTGTGAGATAAAATTTAGAAGCAGACATCACTCCATAAGGAACTGAATAAGACAGCCAGTCGATTAAAGACGATACTATGTCTGAAAGGAAGAGAGCCCAAATTGGAACTCGGTCACCTTTGTCAAGCCAGAGAACTTTCTCAGGGCTAGACAATCTGTTTTATGTGCCCCTACAGGAAAGAGAGCAGCATGAGAAGGATCCTGTTCCTGCTCGCCCTGATAAGGATGAGCAGCAGCGACTGAGGAGACGTGGAAGAATCCCTCATTTACAGGTGTTTAGGAGAAAGAGCACCGATCGTAACCGCCGGGGGTGGCACCCCAGGTGTGGAAGAACTCGCCGTTTACACTCACAAGGGAAGATGGCCAGGGTGGCTGGGATCTAATTCTACCCGCTACTCCAGCCAGGAAGGTTTTACCAACGGGGAGGCCTCAGTTCCATGCCCCCGGATACGGATCATCGCTGCCCGAGTCAGTGTTACAGAGGGAAAACGTGTATGTTTGACTTGCAAAGGAAACATTCCCCTGGGAAGATGGTGATGGCTCACAAAACTCAGCAAGGACACATGGGACCAGGAATCGGATTGGGAAAGACTCGGTAATGATACGTACGGCACCATCACGGGGACACGGGGAGGAATAAAAATGTGTTGGAATAAACTGTGAGAATCCGAACAAGGAATTTACGTTTGCATGTGGGGATCAGAGAGTATTTGTCCTGCAGGCATATCGATCGCCTTCGCCAGGCAAAGGAAGGGATGGGGTAGGATTCTAGGCTACACGGGTGCGCAGTCCTACACTCCCCACTCCTAATTAACGCCACCGAACTAAGAGCACACATTAAGAAACCCCTGCCCACAACCCCGCCAATACACACAGTAATAGAAAGGTGTCCTACCACCACCAAGGGACCTGGGAATGGATAAGTATTGGTACCAACCGAAAAGGTGTTATACCAGGGGGTACATTATGCAGTAGCTTCAGTAATTTTAAACCTTACCGAGGTACACCTACCTGCATGGAGCCTGAAGGAAACAGAGTTGCTATACCAAGCCCTACTTAGAGACATGTTTAAGAAATTTTATGAGTTAGACTTTGGAAATGTAGACAAAGCAGACCTATACCCCCTAAAAGCTAGAGACACCATGTACAGTCATGTATCTTAACATTATTATATATAACTGTATCCTAACATGCTATACATGACTGTAATAAGATATGACCTGTAACCACCAGCATACCTTACCACCAGGGGTGCACTTGCAAGAGACAGGGAAATAAGGACAGGTCTCAGGCAAATGCAGCATTCCAGAGCTGTGAAATAAAGGTGCAGGTCCAGAGTGACCTTGATTTCACTACATGCCTCGTGTGAATCTGTACTGAGGGTACAGGACTTTACAGACAGGATAGGCTTCAGAGGCAAGGCGGAGCTGGCACGGGCTTAGTGAATTGCTGTAAATCTCCCTTCTAGGGAGACCTAGAAGGGGAATCATAAATGACATTTTCACTGCCTACAATACAGGATCCTCTGTAATAAATAGCCTAGATGACATAATACTACAAAGACAGATAAACGGCTTAAAGAACCAATTGAGAAAAATCCTGAAACAAGAGAACACAGTAGTAGGTTCAGAATTACACGAGGACCAGGCTATGACTGTCCATTTAAAAAGAATAGTGGCTGAGCTGGAAAAACATGCACAGTCAGTGAATGCACTCATACGGGAGGATAGAAATGCTTCGGACCAGGCTGCACAGAATGAGGTGTGCGTACTGTATGGGGCATGGTTGTTGGGCGAGGGCCGCAACAACCTGGAGGATTTAAAACAAGGGGTAGTTCCCTCTTGGATCAGGAACAAGTACCTCGCAGCCTTTCACCCGTACAGCAATTCACTAAGCCCGTGCCAGCTCCGCCTTGCCTCTGAAGCCTATCCTGTCTGTAAAGTCCTGTACCCTCAGTACAGATTCACACGAGGCATGTAGTGAAATCAAGGTCACTCTGGACCTGCACCTTTATTTCACAGCTCTGGAATGCTGCATTTGCCTGAGACCTGTCCTTATTTCCCTGTCTCTTGCAAGTGCACCCCTGGTGGTAAGGTATGCTGGTGGTTACAGGTCATATCTTATTACAGTCATGTATAGCATGTTAGGATACAGTTATATATAATAATGTTAAGATACATGACATCACCCTCCCCCAAGGTCTTATTGTCTTTATAGGTTCAGTCTCTCAGGTGGTCTATGCTCTCGCGTGGAGCATCTGAGTTGTGGTTCAGTTGCTTGCGTTGGTGTCTGTTTTTCTTTGGGTGTGGTTGCTGGTATCTCGCCTGGGCTGTCTGTTTCGATTAGTGTGATTGTTGTTGACTCGCCTGGGCTGTCTGTTGGGATTGCCCTTTCCTCAGGTTGTTCCCTCTGTCTGTCCACCAGGTGTGGTGCGAGTTCCACATTGTAGTCTGCCTCTGGTTCCGCAGTGTTGTTGGTAAATCTGCTTTTGACTTGGTCTACGTGCCTCCGGCAGGTTTTGCCATTGTCCATTTGTACTACCAGTAGCCTGTTTCCTTCCTTGCCCATTACTGTCCCTGCAAGCCATTTGGGACCCCTGCCATAGTTTAGTACAAACACTTTGTCCCCTATCTCATTCCATCTCCCCCTCGAATTTCTGTCATGGTACTCAGTCAGCTGAGGCGCTTTGCCTCAATGATTTTGTGCATATCTGGGAGGATTAATGAGGGCCTTGTTTTTAAAGTCCTTTTCATCAACAGTTGCATGGGGAGGATCCCAGTCAATGAGTGCGGACGAGATCTGTATGCCAGCAGCAGTCGTGACAGGCGATCCTGCAGCGTGGGACCTTGGATTTTAAGCATGCTTTGTTTAATGATTTGCACTGCTCTCTCCACCTGGCCGTTGGAGGCCGGCTTGAACGGTGCCGTCTTGACGTGGTTTATGCTGTGGTCAATTCTAAAATCTCGGAATTCTGCGCTGGTGAAGCACGGACCATTGTCACTGACCAATATGTCAGGGATTCCATGCGTTGCAAACATGGTTGCGAGGCTCTCCACAGTGGTGGAGGTTGTGCTCGAGTTTAAAATGGTGCATTTGATCCACTTTGAAAATGCATCTACAACTACGAGGAACATTTTGCCCATGAATGGGCCCGCATAGTCTACATGCACCCGCGACCACGGTTTGGTAGGCCAGGGCCAGGGGCTCAGGGGAGCCTCCCTGGGGGCATTGCTGAGTTGTGCACCTTCGGACGCAGAGCTCCAAGTCCGCGTAAATACCAGGCCACCAGATTGGGATCTGGCTATGGCCTTCATGAGAACGATCCCCGGGTGCTCGCGGTGGAGCTCCCGGACAAATGCCTCTCTGCCTTGCAGAGGCATGACTACTTGGCTGCCCCACATCAGGCAGTCTGCTTGTAGTGATAGCTCATGCATGCGCCTGTGAAAGGGTTTTAATTCCACGGGGCAGGCATCGCGGGCCTCTGCCCAGTCACCGGTTAGGACACATCTTTTTACTAAGGATAACGTGGGGTTGCTGGCCGTCCAGGCTCTGATTTGATGAGCCGTCATGGGCGAACCTGTGGACTCAAAGGCATTGATTGCCATGACTATCTCACAGTCCTGTTCATCAGACCTTTCCGTGGTTGCCAGGGGTAGCCTGCTGAGCGCGTCAGCACAGTTGTCTGTGCCTGGTCTGTGCCTTATGGTATAGTCGTAGGACGCCAGCATGAGTGCCCACCGTTGAATTCATTGGCGTTTATTGCCTTGCTCTCGGATAGGAGGGACGTGAGGGGCTTGTGGTCGGTTTCTAATGTGAACTTGGCCCCGAAAAGGTATTGGTGCATCTTTTTGACACCGTACACGCACGCGAGCACCTCCTTCTCTACCATTCCGTAACCGCGCTCCGCCCGCGAAAATGACCTGGAGGCATAAGCTATGGGTTGTAATTTGCCCGCACTATTGACATGTTGCAAAACGCACCCGATCCCATCCTCGTCGCCACTGTAAAGTCCTGTCTCCTCAGTACAGATTCACACGAGACATGTAGTGAAGTCAAGGTCACTCTGGACCTGCACCTTTATTTCACAGCTCTGGAATGCTGCACTTGCCTGAGACCTGTCCTTATATACCTGTCTCTTGCAAGTGCACCCCTGGTGGTAAGGTATGCTGGTGGTTACAGGTCATATCTTATTACAGTCATGTATAGCATGTTAGGATACAGTTATATATAATAATGTAAGATACATGACACTGTCCCAGTAGACTGTGGGAAATCTAACCACACCATTATGGGAATTGTACTAAGGATGCCGGTCATGGGTGGAACAGCCTGACCAGTACCGGTATACCGGGTGGAGAACATGGAGCTATTCAGGGAGGTGCACACATTCGTTTCGCAGCGGTCCCACCCTATGTCATAAAGTGGGAGCACGCTGTAACGGGTACTGACCTCTCCGGGTGCCGGAGCCGGGGTGCACACGTAATACTGTGTCCCCAGTACTTGAGTTCCCATTCAAAGTCACAGTGTGTGTTTAAAGCTGCTGGGGCACAGCCTATTAACTGCATCATGGAGGCGATGGCACAAGACCAGGTCCCTCCACAGGTAACATACATAGGGGGTGGTACATTTTGTGTCACCACCAGTGCGCCCCACTACCAACATGGACACTTCTGGTGTCCGGTGAGTGACAGCAGTTTTTGCTTCAAACCTGAGGCATCAGTTCAAGTGGCCCAGGAACGGATTGTCCCCATTCCTGAACCCTCCACTGTTCACCTCACTGTGAAGGAAAACATTACAAACCTGCAGGTTTATGTTGTACATTTTGGCTATGCAATTCCCCCTCTACCCGAACATCTTACCGCTCTGCTAAAAGCTGTAATTATCTCACAAAAACACTTCTACACTCTAGAACAGAAAATAATTGTGATAGGGAAAAAGATTCTTGAGATCACAATTCCGTCTTAGTGGGACCTTTTTAGAAATATAGAAGTCCCAGTCTGGATCCGAATCGCTTCCCATACTTTAGTTATCTGTCAACTTGCAATTATTCTTTACTTATGGTGTCTCACTTGCCGAGTGAAACACAGAGGCCGTCGGGTCAGGCACCAAAGGATGCTGTACGCTCCTTGGCCAAACTTGGGAATCGCGCAGGGAGGGGTGACACCATACTACCATGTTTAATTTGTGTTTAATTTTACCTGCTGTAAACCGCAAATGTCGAATGTTGTAAGAATATTACTCAAAATGTATTCGACTATGTACCTTTATTTTTATTGAACTTAAAATGTGTTTGACTATGTGCTTTTATTTTACTTTACTTAAACTGTGTTTGACAATACCGTTATTTTATTGTGAAAACCGAGTAAAGGAGGGGCATCGTACCCTCCCTGTGCTGTAACCACATTGCATTTCAATGGGGGATGCACGTTAATGTTTAGCTAGTATAAATGCAGGGAAGGTTGACTCTCGGGAGTAGGAATTTTGCTTACCTTAATTGACACTCAAGAGTGTGGAATGTCAACAAGGGGGAACTGAAGGATGCAAAATTGACGAGAACCCCCCCAGTGTTTGGGCTCATTCGAAAGGAAATTTAATTTGGGACTATCTACCGAAAAGTTTGAAATCCTAAAATACTTGTGGAAGAAACTACGAACTTTAATCGAATTTTGGATTTTAAAAGACAAATTCGAGCCTGTGGGTGGGCCTAAAGAACTAAGGGAGCCCACTTGATTATTGGAACTGTCTCGGTGTTGAGACTAAGTTAATTTGTCTGGAGGAATGGACATTCGTAAACCCTTCTCCACAAGAGATATTTACATTGCAACAATAACTCAGAGATGACTAGCCATCAAACCAAACTGAGAAAAGCCATCTTCAACATGAATAAGAACAAAGGGCCCACTACAGCCTGCATGCGAAAAACTAAGCACAAAAGGACATTGCGATTAGCAAGCTAATATTTTCATCAGGAAATAGATTTAGAAATGCAATCCACCCAAGACATATTAACTTTTAACGAGCCCGCCAAAATATTACAAAGAAAAGTCAAGCCCGCCAAATTTAAACAAACAACTCTGAGCTGATTTGGCACGAAGATTAGAACCACTCAAACCGTATAACTGGCCCCCTGTTTTAACAGAGGGTATGCCATATTGCTCGTGCTATAGTATGACTTTGCCATCAAGAGAGGGAGAGAAACCAACGCGACAGTTGTAAACTAACTTCTCCAGCCTCGAAGTCCTTAAGTCCTGAAGGAAGGAAGAACACCATCACGGCAGCAACCGACCACAGCAAACGTGGTCCCAATGAAAAACCACCGCGATTGACCAAACTCAAAACAAAACTCCAACAGGAAGAAAGCGAAGAATCGAAAGTTTCCACTCTACAATCTAAGGCCTGACTACCAACAGGTGAAAACATTACCTAAAGAGACTTTGAACCTATTTCTAACGAAGAAAACCGGGTACTTACCCCATAGATCCAAAACGCACCTTGCCGCATCAGTGGACTCAACCCAACTGAAGATTACGCAGTAAGAAGTCTTCTCCGATGTTCGGGGTACGGCAAGCAGAACCTACAGAATTCAACCAACCCCGAAATCGCGAACTACCGCTAACTGACCAGAAAGGATTGATAAGCATAGTCCCTGCCTGCCTTGGAGTCTAACCTAGCTAGAATTAGGTATTGGGAGGTGGGAGGTGTAATTTTTACTGTACCCACCTTTGAATGTGTAATGGATTGTTCTTTATTAGAGTGATTATAAGTTTGACATTGTATTTTCTTGTCTGTAATAAAGTCAAAGTTCTTTTGCACCAAACCAGTTGTCCTTAACACTTTGTCACATCCCCCAAATAAAGCCAGAATTTCGAACCCAAGGGAGTGGGAGCGATTCAAACCGCTCAAGTAGGTCAGAACTGACCCCCGGGACCACTCCCTTACAGCTTTCCAATCCCGTCAGAATTTTATATGTTTCTGAGATCCCCTCTCATTCTTCTAAACTCCAGTGAATACAAGCCCAGTTGATCCAGTCTCTCCTCATATGCCAGTCCTTTACATCACGCAATGGTATAAGTTTTACTCATGTGGCATCACTTCAGGGTCTGCAGATGCATCCGTGGCTGTCCGAGTGTGCTTCCCCATGAGTGCGAGCACTCGCTCCCCCATGTCAGTGATATCACTGGGAACTGGTGGCCCCCCACCCGTTCGCCTCTGCACGGCCTCATTGTCGATAGCTTGTTCTGTAAAAGGTGACAGGACGACATGTTATGAGATCATTGTGTGATATCATTGCTAGGTACTGTCACAGACACTGATACAACACATAATAATCATGATTACATCTGTCGGTTAAGATAATTATCATTCTTTACCTAAAGACATACTCCGTGACTGCACGCTTTGAGTAAAACTTTCCCGGTAAAAGTGAAAGACCTCACATCTGAAGATTGGCACTCATGACTGTTACAAATCAAATTATATAAATACATAAATACATGTAAATCAATGTACTAATTACTCTTGCGAATCCCACAAGGTCGTTCCATCGTTTGCGGCATTGGTTGCCCTCATGCACCTCGTTGGCTGCCGACGAGACCACCCCTGCTATCTCTGTCCATATCTTCTGGTAGGCCTTTGGGGTGGGCTTTCCACGTCCTCCCTGTGTCAAATCACCCCAGCGTAACTCGGCCTGCTGCAGGAGGGAGGCATTTGCCTCATCCGAGAACCTCCTGGCTCTTTTGCGCCCTCCAATGTGCTCCTCTCCCACCTCACTGCTCTCTCCAGCGTCAGTCTCCACAGCATGCTGTGATGCCTCCTCCTCTCTCTCCATTATAGGACAAATTCGGCCGAATATGTGGCTGGTAGCAGCTACTTTTTGTTTGCCTACTTGCTGTGAAGCTCTAAAGTCTCCCTCCTTCCTCCTTAAGCAGCCATACCACACCCACACACACCTTCAGTCCCTCTGAGCTCCCTCTCTCTGTGTCTGCTCTTCTGCGCATGTCATGATGATCCTTGACCTCCAGAATCGCAGGAATCGAGCTTTGCCATGCCATTGCTAAGGACGGCCACACTTTATGGCAGAAGGTCAAAAAAAATGAACGCTGCCGCCCATTTCATATCGCTCGTGGTAACGCCCATTTTCAAAAGTGGAAACTGGGTGCTTTGAGAATGGGCGAGAAGCCGGCGATCTGAAAATCCTTTTTTAACACCCACGCCAGAAATATCACCCATTTTTGGGCAATAACCACAAAAGTGCAGGTTCTAGCCCCTTATCTTTTGTTATGTATATCCATGCAAGTTAGGTATGATGATTGTTTGTTATAATTACTTCTTCATTAAGGATGGAGAATTGTAATATATATAGCTCTACCCAGTGGACTACTGTGGCATTGCAGTCATTGCTGTTTACAACAATAAAAAGGGAACAAGTCACCTGACTGCATCCTGATGTTATCAGCCATCTTACAGCCTTTGTGTTTGTGAGGTCGTACTGAAAACATAACACCCAGTCTCTCTCTCTCTTTCTCCTACAGTCTCTCTCTCTTTTCCCCAGTCTCTCTTTTTCTGCCCCACTCTCTCTCTCTCTCCCCCAGTCTCTCTCTTACTCCCCCAGTCTCTCTCTCCTGTCTTTCTCTCTTTCTCTTCCCCCAGTCTCTCTCTCTCCCCCAGTCTCTCACCCAGTCTCTCTCTCTCTTCCCCCAGTCTCTCTCTTTCTCCCCCAGTCTCGCTCTCTCTCTCCCCCAGTCTCTCTTTCTCTCCCCAGTCTCGCGCGATCGCTGAGTTTTTTCTCTCTCTCAGAAGGCCGCGAAAATGTTCTTGTAGATAAGCACAGTGATATTTTAGGCAAAAGTCCTGGAGATAATCCAAAAGCCCTAGAAGCAGTTCCAGCAGCGATGAACTCCACGCAGTCCGTGGTTCGGCCCAATCCTTGTATGTCGCACTACGCATGTGTGACCGAATAAAGCGGGCATGGGCAAAAAATGGACGGAGTCCAGGGCACGCTTGCGTAGAAGGACACAAAAAGAGCTGTTGCAAATAATCACTCAGTTTTTAAACAAAGGACTGCGACATACACTTTGGTCCAGGGCTGGGAGCTAAAAATGCAGTTTCGGTAATTAGAAGTTGCCTAGAAATAAAGGCATAATAACAACTTGCATTTATAGAATGCCTTTAACATAGAATAAAAGGTGTTTTCCAGAGGCACAAAGAAAAAATTAAATGGTAAAAACAAGTAAGTCAGCTAATTAAAGGGACATGGCACATAGGCAGGGAAGAGTTTCCTTTTTTTTTTAGCACTTTAAAGAACTTAAGAACATAAGAAATAGGTGCAGGAGTAGACCATTCAGCCCCTTGAATCTGCTCCACCATTCAATAAGATGATGGCTGATCTGATCATGGACTCAACTCTGCTTTCCTGCCTGTTCCCCATAACCCTGGACTCCCCTATAGTTCAAGAATCTGTCTATCTCAGCCTTGAATATATTCAATGTCCCAGCCACCACAGCTCTCTGCGGTAGAGAATTCCAAAGATTCATGACCCTCTGAGAGAAGAAATTCTCCTCATCTCTGTCTTAAATAGGTGACCCCTTATTATGAAACTATGCCCCCTAGTTCTAGACTCCCCCACGAGGGGAAAATCCTCTCAGCATCTACCCTGTCAAGCCCCCTCAGAATCCTATATGTTTCAATAACATCATCTGTCATTCTTTTGACCTCCAATGAGTACAGGCCCTTTCAGTTCAACCTTTCCTCATTAGATAACCCCTTCATCTCTGCAATCAACCTAGTGAACCTTCTTTGAACTGCCTCCAAAGTAAGTATATCCCTCCTGAAATAAGGAGACCAAAACTGTTGCAGTACTCCAGGTGTGGTCTCAACAACATCCTGTATAGTTGTAGCAGGACTGCTCAGCTTTTATACTCTATCCCCCTTGCAATAAAGATAACATTCCATTTGCCTTCCTAATTACTTGCTGTACCTGCGTGCTAACTTTTTGTGCTTCATGTACGAGGACCCCCAGATCCCTCTGTACTGCAGCATTCTGTAGTCTCTCTCCAGTTAAATAATATTTGACTTTTCTATTTTTCTTACCTTCAACCAAACTTAAAGCTAGTTACATAGGGCTTAAGTTTTGGCTCGAGTTGCTCCTATTTTTTTGGAGCAACTAGTTTAGTATGGAGTATCTTAGAAATTGCAACTCTTGGCATTTAGTTTGCTCCAATTCTAGTTAGTTAGAATAGTTTCATCTTAGAACAGTTTTTTTTCTCAAAAGGGGGCATTACCAGCCACTTACGCCTGTTTTGCAAGTATAGGCAGCGAAAACTTACTCCAAACTAACTTAGAATGGAGTAAGTGTAGATTTTTGAACGCTCAGAAAAACCTTGCCTACACTTTATAAATTAGGCGCAGGCAGCGAGAGATGGCGGGGGGAAGGGAAGTTAGGGGATTTTACAAAGCAATAAACACTTCATTTTTAACCATGAAGATGCATAGAAACCATCATAATTTTTAAATAACAATAAATTAACATTAAATCAAGTAATACAAATTAGAAGTCCTACCTTGCCGACTGGAGCACACACCGGAATTGGCGTATTTTGTACCTAGACGCTTATTAATTTAGGTGTTTATTAATTTGGTGCTTCCAGATTGCAAGATTTCACCTTTAGAATTCCAACCAGTCCGGAATAAAAGCAGAGCGTTTCTCCCCCAGTCTAGGCCGCTCCCCGCGGATGCAGTCTTGAAGTGTAATTTCCTTACTTTGCTGCCGAAATCTGTGGTTCTCAGAGAATGTTCAAGGACGTGGATCCTGAATCCAGCTCAGAGTCATCTGTGGCCTGAGTGCCCATCTTCTGAACGGAGCACAGACTGACTCCGAGCATGGGCTTGTGTAACTCCCGACCACAGCAAGTAAGTGGGCTCTCCCTCCAACTTACTTCCCATCGGGTGATTTGTTAGTCGGTCTGTCAATGAAACCAGCGATTTCCCTCCCAGACATCTCAGGCAGACATTGCTTTTTGGGCTCCCAGTTAATTGGATCATCCTAGCAACAATGAAACACGAGCACAACGTTCTTGAATATATGCTCTCCATAAATTGAAAATTCTGAGCTTATGTTATTTCTAGGTAGAGTGTTAAAATGCTGGGTGTGGGTGTTTCTAGGAAGCCCGAGTCCCAAAAACTCAGCACATCTTCAATGCCCGGGGAGCCCATTCGACCAGGGCTAGTGGCAGCATGCTTTGGGCCCCTTCTATGCAGTGTCACAGAGATTCGGGCTGCGAGGATCTACTGCACATGCACATACACTCTAGCGCGCATGTGCAGAGGTCCCAGCATTGTTTTCAGCGCCGGGACCTGGCTCCACTCCCCACCCTTTGTGCTGCGCTATGCCAAGGCCGAAGACGTCTTGAGGAGCTCGGAGAATTACAAAGTAACTTTTCGGTGCCCTTTTTATTCTAGAAAGTTTTTACAGGGGGCGGAAACTTGGGCCCATATGGGTCCAACTTTCATCTGGATTTGCTCCTTTTTTTGGAGCAACTAGTTTTTTTGGAGTATCCTAGAAATTGCAATTCTCCACATTTAGTTTGCTCCAGTTTCAGTGAGTTAGTATAGTTTCGTTTTAGTTCAATTTTTTTTTCAAAAGGGGGCGTGCCCAGCCACTTACACCTGTTTTGCAAGTTTGAACTGCGAAAAGTTACTCCAAACTAACTTAGAATGGAGTAAGTGTCCACTTTTGTACGCTCAGAAAAACCTTATGCGGAGTTAAGAAATCAGTGCAGTTAGCCAGAGATGGGGCGGGCGGGGTGCAGGGGGTGGGGTGGGGGGGTGGGTGCGGGGAAGGGAAGAGAGAGCACTGAACACCTTCACTTTTAAAAATAAAGAACCCTCATCAATAATAAATGATAAATCAATCAATAAATCAATAAATCAATAAATAAAAATTTAAAAAAATAATAAAAATTAAAACTGAAAAATCATTCAATAAATCAATCAATAAAAAATTTAAAGTTCCTACCTCACCTACTGCAGCACTTATCCGTTCGGGAGCACTGCGAGCCCTCCAGCAGCACAAAGCAGCCCTACCTACCTGATTAGGGACCCGCTGCCAGAGAGGAGTTCAGGTGGGGCCCCACCGCGGAGAGGAGTTCGGGCGGAGCCCCGCTGCCGGGGAAGAGTTTAGGCGGTGTCCCGCCGCCGAGAAGGTGGTCGGGCGGTCCCATCGAGGAGAAGGTGTTCGGGCGGGCCGGCGAGGAGGCAGGCCACTCGGCCCGGGATAGGGGCGGCGAACATTGCGTCGTCCCTTCGGCCAGGGATAGGGTGGCCCGGAGACAGGACGTGCTGGGAGGGCCAGGAGCTACTGCGCACACGCGCAGACTCCACTGCGCACACATGCAGCTGCCGGCAGACTTTTCGGCGCAGGGCTGTAGCTCCGCCCCCTGCTGCTCCTGCTGCGCCATGCTGACTGGAATGGAGGCCTGCAGACAATTCAGAATACCGAGGTACTTTTTAGGCGCACTTTTAATTCAACAAACTCGGCGCAAGGCTCGGAGGTGCGCCGTTCTAACCAACAGTTCAAATTTGGGCACATAGAAACAGGAGTCCCTCCAGCTTGTTCAGACATTCAGTTAGATCATGGCTGATCTGTACCTCAACCCCATTTATCTGCCTTTGCTCCATTTCCCTTGATATTCTTACCCTATCGATCTTGGTTTTGAAACTGTCAATTGACCCAGGATCCACAGCCTTTTGGGGGAGAGAGTTCCAGATTTCCACTACCCTTTGCATGAAAAAGTGCTTCCTGATTAGTTCCAGGATTAAAGCTGGGAATTTGGCACGATGGCAGTTTCTTTGGATGGGGAGGCGACAGGAGAGGTGAGTGGCAGGAGTGGGTAGTGGCGGGTACAGTCATCATCATAGGCAGTCCCTCCAGTTGGGTGACAGGCATGATTTACAGAAAAAGCCACGAGGAAGGCAGGATGGGTTGAGCAAGTGGTCTGATCACAAGCCCGAGGTGAGTGCAGCTGCTGGAAATAATGCCACTCAAAGCTGGAACATGCAAGTCGAGAGTTTGGAGAAATGAGTCATGTGGGCGGAATTAGCGAATCAGAGGTAAATAGAAATATAGAAAAACACGACAGAAAGCTGAGATTGAAATATTGTCATTAAAAAGAATGATAGAAAAGTGTTACATTTAGAAATTGCTGCAATTGCAGGAAATAAATGTTCTGCTCAGGACTATTAATATCAAAGAGAGATAGATAGTTCTATAAGGAAAGTAGTGTTGCATTCTTCAGGGGGCGATCAGTCGGAACTTAATTGCTCTTCAAGCCACTGGTCAGAGCTCAGGACAGAATGCTGGAGTTTCTTTGATTTTTTTCAAGTGTAATTACTACACAGGAGACAGAATATCATCATTAAATCAGTTCGAGTCAAGCTGACAGATAGATTTATGTTGTGAGGCAAAGGAGTTTGATTCTCAATTCTGAATAGTTTTTTTTCTAGTTCTGCTCCAGGTGGTGGTTACAAATGTTAGTCATGCATTTCAAATAATTTTTTGGAAAAGAAAAATACAAAAATTAAACTATTATATTGCAAAAGAATGGCACAGAACCTCTTCGGAGCTGCTCACACGCCGCTGTTGTAGCCAATGTTCATTGGCTGTAAAGCGCTTTGAGACGTCCTGTGGTTGTGAAAGCGCTTTATAAATTCAAGTCTTTCTTCTTTCTTTGCTGGAAGTAAAGTTGGTTTCTGGCACACTTCCAGCAACGTTACAGTGGTTGAGTGGGAACAGCTCCGAGAAAATTCTGGGTCTATGTTAGGTCGATGGAAGTCAAGAATCGTAAAGCATTAGATAAAATGACATGGCTTTTATTTCATCCACAGCCCACCCACAGTGTGGAGACCATTCTGCTCAGTCACTAAAGATATCCTGTGTGACTGTGATTAAGGTGTGCTAACCCTCTCATTTTCCTCGACATGTCTGAAGTTTTCGGTATAGTTCCTGCAATGCCTTCCTCCTGTGATCCACTCTGCGGCACTATCGTTTCATGATTCCATTTTTACCTGTCCCAACACAACCAGCACATCTTCTGTATTTCCTTCTCCTCCCATGTCCTCTTTTTCCTTATTTGCATACTGCTACTGCTTCATGACTACATTATCTATAAATAAGGGTTTAGTTTTATTTGTATACTGATGACACCCAGCTTTACCTCTCTTCCATCACTCTGAACTCCATGACTACTGCTGTGCTGTCCAACTGCCTATCGGATATCAACTTATGATAGAGTCAGAGCGATTTTAGCTAAATATTGCTAAGACCTCTAGTTTGATTCCTGCCAGAAACTTCACGCCACAGCTGCAGATTTCATCCCCTATCCCAGCTACTTTTACAAACAGCCTGACCTATTGTAACCTGGTTGATGCTGAACTGAGCTCCAAACTCCACAGCCAGTCCATTTCCAAGTTCAAGTGTTACCATTTTCACAATATTGTTCTTCTCTGTTTCTAGTTCACTCTCATTGCCACTGAAACCATCATCCATGGCTTTGTCACCATGAGGCTTATCTACTCCAATCCTTTCATCATCAGCCTTTCAGACTCCATTCTAAACAAACACCAAGACGCCCAGAATTCTGGTAGGAAGAGGCAGGCAGTGCAGGAATCCTCTGTGAGTGTGGCACTCTCAAACTAATATTCAGCATTGAATATTGGTGAGGGTGACGACACCTCAAAGGACTACAGACCCAAGCCTGGCACGTGAAGCAAAGGACTGCATAGGCGGCTACAGCAATGTGTAGGAATGCAGTAGTAATTTGGGATTCGATGGTCAGGGGTTCTGCTACTGTTGACATGGGACCAGTATAGTATGTTGCTTCCCTGGTGCCAGAGTGAGGGATACCATGGAGAAGGTGCAGAACATTCTGCAGGGGGAAGGGGAAGAGCCAGAAGTCGAGGTCCATGTTGGAACTAATGACATTGGGAGGAAGAGGGTTGAGGTTCTGCAGTCAGAATTTAAGCAGCTAGGAAGGAAGTTATAAAGCAGGACCTCAAAGGTAGCAATATCTGGATTACTCCCAGTGCCATGCATTAGTGAGAGTCGAAGTAGAAAGATATGGCAGATTAATGCATGGCTAGAGATATGGTGCTTCAGATTCCTGGGACATTGGGACCAGTTCTGTGGCAGGAGGGACCTGCTCAAAATGGATGGGTTGCACCTGAACAGAGTTGGAAAACTAATTTGCCAGGGGGTAGGGCACTAGGATGTAGTATTAAAAAGTAAAAACAAGGTGCACAGAGGACTGGGAGAGACAGTCAGAGTTAGAAATAATACAGAATTAGGTTGGATTTTAGAAAATACAAAGAGGTCTAAGTTAGGTTTGGAGTGCTTGTGTGTAAATGCACGAAGTGCAGCAAATAAGGTTGATGAGCTGCAGGCACATGGGAATATGATGTTGTTGCTGTCGTGTATCCTACATGGCTACTGTTGGTACTATCACAAGGTGTGTCATCAGAGGGCACAGCAGTGGGAGACTTGTAGGTTACCTTTACAGGTGTACCTGGCCTAGTACAAAAGGCAGGCCACCAGATGTGATCCTCACTCTGGAGTTAGCAAATAAAGGACTAAGGTCACTACAGTTCAAGTTCAACACATTGCCTCGTGGAGTCATTATTAGAGCATCTAAGGACACAACAATTGGTGACGAGATTACGAACTTTCACACGAAAATGGCTACCCTTGGTATGTTGCAGCAGTTCACCAATGGTGATATTGGGACGCTTTTGTGGAGAGGCTCGACCATTTGTTCACAGCAAACGACCTGGCAGGAGATGACCTGGCCCCACTGGCTGATAAGCGCAGAGCTATCTTGCTAACCAGTTGTGGGCCCACCGTCTATGACCTCATCAGGGACTTGCTGGCACCAGCGAAGACAATGACCAAGACATACAAGGAGCTCATAACCCTGATCCACGAGCAACTCAAGCCCAAGGAGAGCATCCTCACAGCCAGACACCGGTTCTACATTCACCGACGGCCCGAAGGCCAGGAAATCATGAAAAATGCCGCAGACCTCAGGAGGCTGGCGGCACCGTGTGAGTTCGGCAACCACCTCAACAAAGCACTGAGGGACATTTTTGTCATTGGAATTGGCCATGAGGGCCTTCTTCACAAGCTGCTGTCGGCGGATGCCACAGTCACACTGCAGAAGGCCATCTATGTGAGCCAGGCATTCACGACTTCGACCTGCGGTTCTAGGCAGATGACTCACCCTCAGGACTCAAACCCGGCAGGTACTGTGCACCGAGTGGCGCCTTTTAGAAGCTGGACTGTAGAGTGTGAATCCTCTCAGGGAAGAGAGAACAGGCCCCCAAGTCCCTTAACTCAGAGTCCGCCGAGGGGGTTAATCGAGTAGCTCCATGCTGGCATTGTGGAGGGAATCACAGCGCTCACCAGTGCCGCTTTAAAGACTATGTATGCAAAGGCTGCAGCACAAAGGGCTATCTCCAACGAATGTGTGAGAAATATGACTCACTGTGTTGATGAAGAGTCTGCAGATGGCCATGAATCCAGCGCGGATACTGAAACGATAGGCAGAGATGCAGCTCAGCCCCACGATGAGGTATATAGCATGTTTACCTGCACCCACCGAGTGTTCCCCGCTGAGGATAGAAGTCAAGATAGATGGCGTTCCAGTCTTCATGGAAGTGGACACGGGGGCGAGCCAGTCAGTAATGAATCAAGAAGCCTTGGAGAGGCTATGGGACAATCAAGCTGAACGACCCAAGTTGGTCCCGGTTCAGGCAAAGCTGCGCATCTACACCGATGCAATCATCCCAGTCGTTGGTAGTGTGAATGTAAAGGTACTTCATGATGGCGCAGTGCACAGGTTACCTCTGTGAATTGTTGCAGGTGATGGACTAATGCTGCTCGGTAGAAGGTGGATGGAGAAGATCCATTGGAAGTGGGAAGACGTCAACCCTCCAGCGATCGACGTACTCCACGTTCGGAGGCACAGCAAGCCCTCACTTGAGGGTGGATCTGGCACCAGAGAGCAGACCAGCACAGCACCCAAGGCACAGACCGCTCAGCACTACTGCGTGGAGATGATCCAGCTGAGACGACCCGAACACACCTTCCAGGCTCCAGTGGCAGGACTCTGGAGGAAGAAAATCGGATCCAGAGACGACTTCCCAGCTTCGGTGGCAGAACCAGGGGAGAAGAGGATCACCGCAGTTGACATCGTGGATGGAGGAAAGATGGCGCCCAAACCACGAGGTGAGGCGCTGAAGAAAAAGATGGCCGCGGCCAGATCACGAAGTGCAGCACTGATGGAGCAACACATGGCACCAAATGGGGAAGAGGATTGGGGTAAAGCAAGCAAGACTCTCTTAAAGGAGGCCTGCAATCCACTACAATTAAAGGAACAGTTCCACACACTCAAGCAATGTAATAGCAACTGTATGTTAGAGATAACATATGTAACTGATGATCAAAGTTGTATACATGCAATAAGCAAGGAAAAGTCGCGCGATCATGTAAAATGTCTAATTGATGATCAGAGTTGTGTACATGCAATAAGCAAGGAAAAATCACGCGATCGCGATCAGAAATACAGAGTATCTATCATAACTAATGAAAAGTTGTGCGATGTAGGATTTCAACTACACACAGCCATTGCAGCGGGCAGATACCCATCGGGAGAACACAGGTCCAGCGAGCTACCCAATGCTGTAACCTGCATCCCGGGGACAAGAGTTATGCACCATGGAGTGTGGCCACAAGCAGCCAACACACACGAGCTGCAGAGCAAGTGACCTCAGCAGGGCAACGGCACCGGTATCGATACCCTGCCCCTGATCCACTCCACCTCTCAGGCACCCGATGGCACCAACGGCCATGATTCTGAAAGAGCAGACTGTGCTAAGGTGCAGTTCCCAGACCCCATCGCCACCAAGGCTATACCTATACACAAAGGGTCACTGCTACAGTTCCCCCAAAAGGGACCGGGACCAGCCAGGATCCCAAATCAAACAACGCCCAGGCTAGCGAGTCAGCAGTTCCCTGTGCACTGCTAGATGACAGCTCCTCAGGGAGCAGCAGCGACCCTGGGCACAAAGAAAAGATGGAGGTCACAGGCATCTGTGAACCTGCCTGACGCTAGGAACCAAGAGCAGCAACTTGAGCCAACTGGGTTCCCACTGCCAGCACTGGGCATCGCGCCACCACCAGATTGCAGGGACACCATCCAGCAGTTCTGGAACTAGTTTGTCCTGACGCACCGGTCACCGCATCGATAATGTATCTCACCAGTCTAACGTACTTGTTTCACAATGGAACCACAAATGTAATGCAACCTTGTCTTTCTGAACTTGAATGTATATGAAAGCAATGAGCCTACGGCATAATCTACATGTGGGGGGCGGGGGGAGGGTGGGGGGAGAATGGAGTGGTCAGGCACGCACACAAACAGCAACCACCAGCACGCTACTGCACCAACCACTCACCCAAGATTGAAACGACCTGCCAAGAGTCAATCAGATAGAGCTAAGCCCAGAGCACAATCAATGCAGAGGCGATATGCACTAAAGGCTTAGGGGAGAGTTATGCCATGTATCCTACATGGCTACTGTTGATACTATCACAAGGTGTGGCACCAGAGGGCACAGCAGTGGGAGACTCGTAGGCTACCTGTACAGGTGTGCTGGCCTAGTATAAAAGGCAGGCCACCAGGTGTGATCCTCACTCTGGAGTTAACTAATAAAGGACTAAGGTCACAACAGTTCAAGTACAACACATTGCCTCGTGGAGTCATTACTAGAGCATCTAAGGACACAACAGTTGCGATAAGTGAGACCTGGCTCAAAAAAGGGGAGGATTGGATGTTTAATATTCCTGGGTACAAGATATTCAGGAAATATAGGGTAGTTAAAAAAGGAGGACAGGTAGCAGTTTTGTTTAAGGAAAATATTACAGTGCTAGAAAGAGAGAATGTCCTTAAGGGATCAAAGACAGAATCGATTTGATTGGAGCTGAGAAACAATAAAGGAGCTATTACACAACTTGTTGTAATTTATAGGCCACCAAATAGTGGGAAGGAGACAGAGGAGCAGATTGGTAAAGAAATTACTGAGAGGTGCAAGAATAGAGTAGTGATAATGGGAGAATTTAACTTCCCCAATATTGATGGAGCACTGAATGTGTTAAGTGCAGAGAAGGGGAAGTCTTTCTAAAGTGTGTTTAGGCAGCAGTTATGGCAGTTACGGAGGCCACAGGGACTATGACTGATCGAATCCACAGAACCATTTCTGCCAGTTTATACCCTAACTCTGCTTCGGGCTCCTTCATTAAGATCGCGTTATATTTTGTCCTTGTGCTGCGAGTGTTCATCTTGTCTGAAACAATCATCGAGTGCATTTCTTGTAATCTCCCTCACACCAGGTCAGAAACAGTCACAGGCCTGACAGACTTCAGAGGAAGAGTGACTAACATTCAACAGAGGAAAATATAATGGCCAACATTTCTCGCAATTCAAGATCCAATCGTTCTTGTCCGTTTTTCTTCTTTCTTCCTTCTTTACCCCTTCTAGCTGTTCCTAAAATGCCATGCCAGCGAGCTCAAGAGCAGCAGAGTTCAGCAGAAGAAAGGCAAGCAGTACAACTAAAATGGCGACGCCCAGTGGAAGCCTCGTGGGAACCACAAGATTGCGTCTTAAAAGGGAAATGCACCCGGGAGCCTTAAAAGGGCCTTACACCGTTGGCGGTCCCCACAAAGAGACTTTTGTAAGGCAAGAGCGCGTCTAATTGAGTAATGTGATTTGTATGATGACGTGATTTAGGATAAGAGTTAATATTTTGATGCTATATGGGTATTGTGTTTAAAATGATGGATATGAATAATTTACGAAAAGAGTTAACACCACGAGGCACAAGTAAAAGGGTTAAGGGGTCCGTGACTAACATGCCTAATGGACCAAGGCGATTTTTGATTTTACGTGATTCATGCAATGGTTCAGTGGCTGCAGATAAGCCACTAAGGCGACTACTGAGAACAGAGGCAATGCACTAGTTGTGATACCCTGTCTCAGCACAGCCCATTAACCCCAGGCAAAAAGGGGCAGCATACCGCCACCGTACCTCACCCAGTGAGCTGGGATTAAATAACTGTTCAGTGTACCTGCAACCTTTTGACATAACATCTGTACCATACAATATATGTAACATACAAATGTACTGTTCATGTATACCTGCTTTCTGTTGGAGGTTATACTCGTGACTTCATCATCCATGTAAGGACTGCTAATACCACATGCTTGCACTGGATTGCAAGCATAATCTCTACATGGGGGGGAAGAGGAAGTGGATGGTCATGGATTCACACTCACAAATCAACCAGGACGAACAAGGCCAAGGTTACTGGCAATGGCTTTTGGAACTGGGGGGGAGTGAGATGTTATGTATTGTCCAGATACATTCAATGTATAAGTACAATGATGCGCCACAGAGGGCGCTGTGGTGGGAGACCTGAAAGTACCTGCAAGACAGAGTATAAAAGGCTGCCCACCACACCTGTGAGGCACTCTGGAGTTACACAATAAAGGACTAAGGTCACAGCAGTTACTAAAACACCAGACTGTGTGGAGTCAGTGATTTGAGTGCTACATACACGACAGCTCCTTTCTATCCACTCTATCTAGACCCCTCATAATTTTATACACCTCAATAAGGTCTCCCCTCAGACTCCTCTTTCCAAAGAAAACAATCCCAGCCTATCCAATCGTTCCTCATAGTTAAAATTCTCCAGTCCACGCAACATCCTTGTATATCTCCTCTGTACCCTCTCCAAGTGCAATCACACCTTTCCTGTAATGTGGTGATCAGAACTGCACGCAGTACTCTAGCTGTGGCCTAACTAGTGTTTTAAACTGTTCAAGCATAACCTCCCTGTTATTGTATTCTATGCCTCGGCTAATAAAGGCAAGTATTCCGTATGCCTTCTTAACCACCTTATCTACCTGGTCTGCTACCTTCAGGTATCCGTGGACATGCACTCCAAGATCCCTTTGTTCCCCTACACATCTTAGTGTCCAACCATTTAATGTGTATTCCCTTACATTGTTAGCCCTCCCCAAATCAATCACCTCACATTTCTCCGGATTAAATTCCATTTGCCACTGTTCCGTCCATCTGACCAGTTCATTGATATCTTCCTGCAGTCTACAGATTTCTTCTTCATTATCAACCACACAACCAATATTTGTATCATATGCAAACTTTTTAATCATACTCCCTACATTCAAGTATAAATCATTGAAATATACCACAAAAAGCAAGGGACCTAGTACTGAGCCCTGCGGAACCACACTGGAAACAGCTTTCCAGTCACAAAAACACCCATCAACCATTACCCTTTGCTTCCTGCCTCTGAGCCACTTTTGGATCCAACTTGCCACTTTTCCTTGAATCCCATGGGCTTTTACTTTCGTCACCAGTCTGCCATGTGTGACCTTAACAAAAGCCTTTCTAAAATCCATATACACAACATCAAATGCACTATCATCATCGACCCTCCTTGTTACCTCCTCAAAAAATTCAATCAAGTTAGTCAGACACAACATTCCCTTAACATATCCATGCTGACCATCCTTGATTAATCTGTGTCTTTCTAAATGAAGATTTAATCTGTCCCTCAGAATTTTTCTAATAATTTTCCCACCACCGAAGTTAGGCTAACTGGCCTGTAATTATTCGGTTTATCCCTTTCTCCCTTTTTAAACAAAGGTACAACATTAGCAGTCCTCTGGTCCTCTGGCACCACACTTGTAGCCAGAGAAGATTGGAAAATGATGGTCAGAGCCTCTGCTATTTCCTCTTTTGCTTTTCTTAACAGTCTGGCATACATTTCATCCTGGCATGGGGATTTATCCACTTTCAAAGCTTCTAAACCCCTTAATACTTCCTCTCTCTC
Source organism: Pristiophorus japonicus (assembly GCF_044704955.1). Lineage (NCBI taxonomy): Eukaryota > Metazoa > Chordata > Chondrichthyes > Pristiophoridae > Pristiophorus > Pristiophorus japonicus. The sequence goes on from NC_091977.1 coordinate 412,197,756, forward strand.
TCTATGTTTATCTTATCTAATATTTCACACTCATCCTCCCTGATTGCAATATCTGTATCACCCCTCTCCTGTGAAAACAGACGCAAAGTATTCATTTAAGAACCATACCCACATCTTCTGCCTCCACAAACAGATTACCCTTATGGTCTTTAATAGGCCCTATTCTTTCTTTAGTTATCCTCTTGCTCTTAATGTATATATTAAACATCTTTGGGTTTTCCTTGATTTTATTTGCCAAAATTATTCCATGCTCTCTCTTTGCTTTCCTAATTTCCTTTTTTATTTCGCCCCTGCACTTTCTATACTCCTCTAGAGTTTCTGCAGTATTAATCCCTCGTTATCTGTCATAAGCCTCCCTTTCTTTCTTTATCCTACCCTGTATGCCCCTTGACATCCAGGGGGTTCTAGATTTGTTAGTCCCACCCTTTTTCGTTAAGGTAACATACTTGCTCTGAACCCTCACTATCTCCTCCTTGAATTCCTCCCACTGCTCTGATTTACCTTCAAGTAGCTATTTCCAGTCTACTTTGGCTAAATCACATCTCAGCTTAGTAAAATTGGCATTCCCCCAATTGAGAAATGTTATTCCTTTATCTTTGTCCTTTTCCATAACTACTCTAAATCTAACTGAATTATGATTATGATTTTCTGAATTAAGAAATAACAAGGGAAAGAAGTCACTGGTGGGCATAGTCTATAGGCCCCCTAACAGTAGCTACGCTGTTGAACAGGCTATAAATGAAGAAATAATGGAGGGTTGTAAGAAAGGTACGGTAATAATCATGGGGATTTTAATCTTCATATTGATTGGAAAAATTAAATTGGCCAAGGTAGCCTTGAGGAAGAGTTCATAGAGTGTATCTGAGATGGTTTCCTTGAAAAGTGCATTGTGGAACCAACCAGGGAGCAGGCTATCTTAGATCTGATACTGTGTAATGAGATAGGATTAATAAATGATCTCATAGTAAAGGATCCACTAGGAAAGAGTGATTATAGCATGATTGAATTTCAAATTTAGCTGGATGGTGATAAAGTTGGGTCTCAAGTCAATGTCCTGATCTAAAATAAAGGTAATTACAAAGGTATGACAGCAGAGTTGGCTTAAGTGGACTGGGAAAGTAGATTAAAGTGTAAGATGGTTGATAAGCAGTGGCAGACATTTAGCGAAATATTTCATAATTCTCAACAAAAATATGCTCCAGTGAAAAGGAAAGACTTTAAGAGAAGGGAGAACCATCCATGGCTAACTAAGGAAGGAAAGGATGGTATCAAATTGTAAACAATGGCATACAATGTTAACAAGATTAATGGGACGCCAGAGGATTGGGATTTTTTTTAAATCAGCAAAGGACGACTAAAAGAGTAGCTAAAGTAAATATTGGTCCCTTAGAGGATGAAACTGAGGAATTAATAATGGGGAACAGGGAAATAGCAGAGACTTTGAACAAATATTTTGTATCGGTCTTCACGGTAGAAGACACTAAAATCATCCCTATAATAATCAAGGGGCTAAAGGGAAGAGAAAACCTAAAACAATCACTATCACTAAAGAAAAAGTACTCTGTAAAATAATGGGGCTAAAGGTGGACAAGCCCCCTTGACCTGATGGCTGCATCCTAGGGTCTTTAGAGAAGTAGTGGCAGGGATTGTGGATGCATTGGTTGCAATCTACCAAAATTCCCTGGATTCTGGAGAGGTTCCAGCAGATTGGAAAACCACAAATGTAACGCCCATATTTTAAAAAGGAGGCAGACAAAAAGCAGGAAACGATAGACCAGTTGACCTAACATCCGTCGTTGGGAAAATGCTGGAGTCCATTATTAAGGAAGCAGTAGCAGGACATTTGGAAAAGCACAATACAGTCAGGCTGAGTCAGCATGGTTTTATGAAAGGGAAATCATGTTTGACAAATTTGCTGGAGTTCTTTGAGGATGTAACGAGCAGGGTGGATAAGGGTGAACCAGTGGATGTGGTGTATTTGGATTTCCAGAAGGCATTCGTTAAGGTGCCACATAAAATGCTATAACATCAGATAAGAGCTCATGGGGTTGGAGCTAATATATTAACGTGGATAGATGATTGATTAACTAACAGAAAACAAAGAGTCAGGATAAATGGGTCATTTTCAGGTTGGCATACTGTAATTAGTGGGGTGCCACAGGGATCAGTACTGGGGCCTCAACTATTTACAATCTATACCAATGACTTGGATGAAGGGACTGAGTGTAATGTAGCCAAGTTTGCTGATAATACAAAGCTGGGTGGGAAAGCAAGTTGTGAGGAGGACACAATGAATCTGAAAAGGGATATAGACAGACTAAGTGAGTGGGCAAACATTTGGCAAATGGAGTATAATGTGGGAAAGTATGCGGTTATCCACTTTAGCAGGAAAATTAAAAAAACAAATTATTATTTAAATGGAAAGAGCTTACAAAATGCTGCAGTACAGAGGGATCTGGGTGTCCTCATACATGAAACACAAACAGTTAGTATGCAGGTACAGCAATTAATCAGGAAGACAAATGGAATGTCGGCCTTTATTACAAGGGGGATGGAGTATAAAAACAGGGTATTGGTGAGACCACACCTATAGTACTGCGTACAGTTTTGGTCTCCTTATTTAAGGAGGGATATACTTGCATTGCAGGCAGTTCAGAGAAGGTGCACTAGGTTGATTCCTGAAATGAGGGGGTTGACTTATGAAGAAAGGTTGAGCAGGTTGGGCATATACTCATTGGAGTTTAGAAGAATAGAGAAGTGATCTTATTGAAACATATAAGATTCTGAGGGGGCTCGACAAGGTGGATGCAGAGAGGAGGTTTCCACTCATGGGGAAATGTAGAACTAGCAGGCATAGTTTCAGAATAAGGGGTCGCCAATTTAGAACTGAGATGAGAAGGAATTTCTTCTCTGAGGGTGGTAAATCTGTGGAATTCTCTGCCCCAGAGAGCTGTGGAGGCAGGGTCATTGAATATGTTTACGGTGGAGATACATATTTTTGAACGATAAGGGAGTGAAGGGTTATGGGGAGCGGGCAGGGAAGTGGAGCTGAGCCCAAGATCAGGTCAGCCATGATCTTATCGAATGATGGAGCAGGCTTGAGGGGCCAAATTACCTACTCCTGCTCCTATTTCTTATGTTCTTATGATCACTAGCACCAAAATGCTCTCCCACTGATATCCCTTCCACCTGCCCTGCTTCATTCCCTAAAACTAAGTCTAGAACCACCCCCTCCCTTGTTGGACTTGTTATATACTGGCTAAAAAAGTTTTCCTGATGCCTTTTAGGAATTCTGCCCTCTCTATACGTTTCACACTAATTCTATCCCAGTTAATATTAGGTTAGTTGAAATCCTTTACTATTACTGCCTTATAGTTTTTCACTTCTCAGAAATTTACCTACATATTTGATCTTCTATCTCCATCTGGCTGTTTGAGGGTCTATAGTACACACTCATCATCATAGGCAGTCCCTTGTATCGAGGAGGACTTGCTTCCACACCAAAAAGGGATGAGTTCACAGGTGTTTCAATGAAGGACCTAATATTCCAGTCCTGAACTACATGTTGAAGGGTGGAAGATGCCTGTGCATGGAATTTTTTAACGTGTGGTGGCCGTTGCACACCAGCCACCACATGGGCTTGACAGAGCTAGGTCTTAGACCAGTGGCAAAGATTACCCAAAACGACTGGAGACCTGCTCTGCTGCAAGGACCTAGTGCACACACATATCGCACTGTGGACTGGCCCGTGCTGCCCCTGGGCCCCTGGTCCAGAACTCACTGTTATATATGTGGACTTGTATTTACTCTGTACAGCCACCAATGGGCTCATTCCCTGGAGTTCCAAGCGATCCCATAATCCCTTGGGAGCACAGGTATTTAAGAAGGCTTCACAGGTTGGAGAGGCACTCTGGAGACCTGCAATAAAAGACTAAGGTCACACGTTACTTTGAGCTCACAGTATTCAGTCTGACTCTTTCTCCATACACAACAACTGGTGATGAGATACAGATAGCGAACCCAAAGATGCAGAGAACAGTGGGCATCCTGGAGAAATTTTAGGAGGGAGTTGATTGGGAAACTTTTGTGGAGTGACTCGACTAATACTTCGTAGCCAATGAGCTAAATGGGGAAGAGACCGCTGCCAAACGAAGGACGATCCTCCTTACCATATGTGGGGCACCAAATTTCATGTATGTAACCTTTGTGTAACAACACTGCAATACTGTATATATGTAAGAAATGTACACCTTGACCACAGGGGGTGAACTTGTGGGAGACACTCCTCACCGGGTCATCCAGGTATATAAAGGGAGGTCCCACGCAGGGTCATCACTTCTTGGTCCTGTGAATAAAGGTTCAGGTCATGGAGTGACCTTGTCCATAGAATGTGCCTCATATGGACTTGTGGTATTGTGTAAGGACTTTACATTGGCAACGAGAAAAGGGACTCAACGACCCACGAGAATGGCCACCGGCAGCACAGATGAACGGTACTGTGTTGGTGAGGACTGGGACGATTTCATTGAGAGGCTCCAGCAGAGTTTTGTCATGAAAGACTGGCTGGGAGATGCAATGGCCAACAAGTGAAGGGCTCATCTGCTGACCAGCTGTGGACCGAAGACTTACGCGCTCATGAAAGACCTGCTAGCACCCGAGAAGCCGGCGGACAAAACCTTTGAAGAGCTCAGCAAACTAATCGGTGAGCACCTCAAACCAGCGAGCAGCGTACACGTGGCCCAACACAGATTCTATACCCACCGACGTTGGGAACGACAGAGCATACTGGATTTCGTTGCAGACCTCCGGCGCTTGGCCAGCCTCTGTAAGTTCACAGACACCTGCAGGGGGGAGATGCTAAGGGATTTCTTTATTGAGGGCATCGGTCATGCTGGGATTTTCAGAAAGCTAATTGAGACCAAGGACTTGACCTTGGAAGTGGCGGCGTTGATGGCTCAGACTTTTATGGCAGGGGAGGAGGAAACCAAGGTAATATACGCGTGTAATTCTGCCTCCAACGTGGCGATGGATCAGGGAGTCAATATCATAAACGCGACTCAGAGCCCCGCAGGCAGGCAAAGGCAGTTTGACACACCCCAGGTAGCAATACACCCAAGAGTAAGTCTCCAACAGAGACAATGGCAGGCTGAACAGACATTTACGCCCCCCAGTGGACAATGCGGCCCATATGGGGCCATTGACACCCACTAACAGGGTGCTCAAGAGCAGTCAAAGGGACAATCAGTGAGGAATGCCTTGTAATGGCTCTTTTGTTCACAACAATGGGAATCTCAGTTCATGCTGGAAGTGTGGGGGCAGACATGCTGCCAGGACTTGCAGGTTTCAACAGTTCGTCTGCAGAAATTGTAACCTCAGTGGCCATTTAGCCAGAACGTGCAGAAAGCCTGTAGCCAGGCTAATATACGAGGCGGATGAACCAGATGAGGGGTCTGCGAGGCAGGATGACGCTTGGGGCAAATCAATGGATGCTGAAGTTCAGCGGGTTCATGTGGCAAACATTCACAGCTCATATACCAAAACGCCACCTATGATGATGAAAGTCCTATTAAACAGCATCCCTATATGCATGGAGCTGGACATGGGGGCCAGCCAGTCAATCATGAGTGTTCAACAATTCAAAAAGCTGTGGCCACTCAAAGCCAGCAGACCCAAACTAGAACGCATTGAGACACAATTACGGACGTACACCAAAGAAATCATTCCAGTGCTAGGCAGTGCAATGTTGGCGGTCACACACAATGGATCGGTGAACCGGCTGCCGCTCTGGATTGTCGCGCACTGTTGGGAAGGAGCTGGTTAGCTGAGATGGACTGGAAATGGGGGGATGTGCACGCCATGTCATCTGTGGAGCGAAGTTCATGCTCACAGGTCCTACAGCAATTTGAGTCACTATTACAACCTGGCGTCGGGATGTTCAAAGGTACCAAAGTAGTGTTACGCATCACCCCGGACGCCAGACCAGTGCACCACAAAGCCAGAGCTGTGCCGTATGTGATGCGAGAGAAAATTGAGAGCGAATTGGACCGGTTGCTGAGAGAGGGCATCATCTCGCTCATTTAATTCAGTGACTGGACGAGCCCAATCGTTCCCGTCCTAAAAGCGGATGGCTCGGTCAGGATCTGTGGTGACTACAAGGCCACTATTAACCGGATGTCCCTACAAGACCAATACCCGCTCCCGAGAGCGGAGGACCTTTTTGCCACGCTGACAGGTGGCAAGCTGTTCACCAAGTTGGACCTCACTTCAGCCTACATGACCCAAGAACTGGCTGACAAATCTAAACTACTGACCACAATCACCACGCACAAGGGACTGTTTGTTTACGACAAGTGTCCTTTTGGCATTCGATCAGCGGCTGCGATTTTTCAAAGTAACATGGAAAGCCTGTTCAAATCCATTCCTGGAACAATCGTATTTCAGGACGACATCCTCATCACCGGTCGTGGCAGTGAAGAACACCTCCACAACCTGGAGGAGGTGCTACGCCGACTGGACTGGGTAGGCCTGCGACTCAGGAAGTCGAAGTGTGTGTTTTTGGCTCCAGAGGTCGAGTTTCTGGGCAGTAGGGTTGCTGCCGACTGAATCCAAAACGGAGGCGATTCCACGAGCGTCCAGGCTCTGCAACACATCAGAGTTGCGTTCATTTCTGGGACTCTTGAACTATTTCGGGAACTTTCTGCCAAACTTAAGCACATTGTTGGAGCCGCTACACGTACTGCTGCATAAGGGTTCCAATTGGTTTTGGGGGGACTATCAGGAACGGGCTTTCAATCGGGCACGGAACCTACTTTGTTCAAATAAGTTGCTGACCCTGTACAACCCCTGTAAGAAATTGGTTTTGACATGTGATGCATCGTCCTATGGGTTGGGTGCATGTTGCAGCAGTGTAATGTCGAGGGCCAACTCCAACCTGTGGCTAATGCCTCCAGGTCGCTCTCTCAAGCTGAACAGGGATATGGGATGGTTGAGAAGGAAGCACTCGCATGTGTCTATGGGGTGAAAAAGATGCATCAGTACCTTTTTGGCAGGAGGTTCAAATTAGAAAAGGACCACAAGCCGTTAACATCCCTGCTGTCAGACAGCAAGACTGTCAATGCCAATGCGTCAGTCCGCATACAGCGATGGGCTCTCACGCTCGCTGCGTATGACTACACCATCCGGCACCGGCCCGGCACTGAAAATTGTGCTGATGCGCTCAGCAGGCTTCCACTGGCCACCACTGAGGGGGCAGCGGAGCAAAGCGCTGAGATGGTCATGGCTGTCGATGCCTTTGACAACGCAGGCTCCCTCATCACATCCCGCCAGATCAAAATCTGGACCAACAGAGATCCCCTCCTATCCTTGACTGGGGATTCGGCGCCCGCACACGAAGCATGCCCTGAGGAGGTCAGACCGTTTCACAGACGGATGGATGAGCTCTCCATCCAAGCCGACTGCCTACTATGGGGCATCCGGGTAGTCATGCCCCAGAGGGGCAGGGAAGCATTCATCAGGGAACTCCATAGCGAGCACCCAGGCATCGTGCTGATGAAGGTAATTGCCCGGTCACATGTATGGTGGCCGGGAATTGATTCAGACCTGGAACACTGTGTTCGCAGGTGCACGACATGTGCCCAGCTAGGTAATGCCCCTAGGGAGGCCCCGCTCAGCCCGTGGCCCTGGCCCACCAGGCCATGGTCACGTATTCACGTAGACTATGCGGGCCCGTTCATGGGAAAAATGTTTCTCATTGTGGTTGATGCGTACTCGAAATGGATCGAGTGAATCATTTTGAATTTGTGCACGACATCCACCACCATGGAGAGTCTGCGGTCTTTGCGACCCACGGCTTGCCGGACATCCTTGTTAGCAATAATGGCCCATGTTTCACAAGCTACGAATTCCGGGAGTTCATGTCAAGTAATGGCATTAACCATGTCAGGACAGTACCGTTCAAGCCGGCATCCAATGGCCAGGCGGAACGTGCGGCCCAAATCATAAAACATGGCATGCTCCGGATTCAAGGACCCTTCCTTCAATGCCGCCTATCGTGCCTCCTGCTGGCCCATAGGTCCCGACTGCACTCGCTCACAGGGGTCCTGCCCGCGGAGCAACTCATGAAACAAACACACAAAACTCGGCTTTCCCTCATTCATCCAGTCCTGACCGACATTGTTGAGGACAAGCGCCAGTCCCAAATCGAGTACCATGACCGAAATTCAAGGGGGAGATGTATAGAAATTGATGACCCAGTATTTGTTCTCAATCACGCTTTGGGGCCCAAATGGCTTGAGGGTACTGTAATAGACAAAGAGGGGAATAGGGTCATAGTGGTTAAACTTAACAATGGGCAGATATGCTGCAAACATCTGGACCAAGTAAAAAAAATGTTCAGCATGGACACTGAGGAACCTGAAGAAGATCATGAGATGGTATTTACACCACCGCCAGTGAACGAGCAACAAGAACATTCAGCAGCATGCACAGTCCCGGTGGTCAGCCCGGACAGGCCGGAATCACCACAGGTGACAGACACACATACCAAGGCTCAACAACCAGAGCCCCAACTGCAGCGCTCCACGAGAGTGCGCAGACCACCCGAGAGACTCAACCTATGATCCCAATAAGATGTTGAGGGGGAGGTGATGTCATGTATGTAACCTTTACGTAACAACACTGCAATACTGTATATACGTAAGAAATGCACACCTTGACCACAGGGGGTGAACTTGTGGGAGACACTCCTCACCTGGTCATCCAGGTATATAAAGGGAGGTCCCATGTAGGGTCATCACTTCTTGGTCCTGTGAATAAAGGTTCAGGTCATGGAGTGACCTTGTCCATAGAATGTGCCTCGTGTGGATTTGTGGTATTGTGTAAGGACTTTACACCAACGAATGGCCTCATGAAGAATCTGCTCTCTCCAGCGAAACCCACAGAGAAATCGTACGACGATTTGTGCACACTGGTCCGAGAGAATTTGAACCCGATGGAAAGCATTCTGATGGCGAGGTACCGGTTCTACACCTACAAAAGGTCTGAAGGTCAGGAAGTGGCGAGTTATGTTGCCGAGCTAAGGCGCCTTGCAGGACATTGCGAATTTGAAGGACATTTGGAGCACATGCTCAGAGACTTTTTCATACTTGGCATTGGCCACAAAACCATACTTCGCAAACTTTTGAGTAAGGCCATAGCGATAGCCCAGGCGTTCATTGCCACCAGTGACAATACGAAGCAAATATCTCAGCACACAAGTGCTGCTACAAGTACTGTGAACAAAGTGATGTTGTTTTCGAATTGTAACGTAAAGGGCAGGTCACACATACTTGCATCTATACGTCCGCAGATGTCTCAGAATCCACCATCAAGAGTGATGAATGCAAAGCCATTGACACCTTGTTGGCACTGCGGGGGTGATCATCATTTCCATTCAATGAGGAACAATGAGGCACCTCCAACAAGTATGCAGGCGAGCTGCTAAGCCTGTTAAACCTTCAAACCACCATGTTGCAGAGGAGGATCACGACAAAACAGAGCCTCAGATAGAGGAGACAGAGGTACATGGGGTACACACTTTCAACACGAATTGTCCCCTGATAATGCTGAATGTTGAACTAAATGGACTCCCGGTGTCGGGCCTTTATACACTGGAGTTTAGAAGGATGAGAGGGGATCTCATAGAAACGTATAAGATTCTGACAGGACTGGACAGGTTAGATGCTGGAAGAATGTTCCCGATGTTGGGAAAGTCCAGAACCAGGGGACACAGTCTTAGGATAAGAGGTAGACCATTTAGGACTGAGATGAGGAGAAACTTCTTCACTCAGTTAACCTGTGGAATTCCCTGCCGCAGAGAGTTGTTGATGCCAGTTCAGTGGATATATTCAAGAGGAAGTTAGATATGGCCCTTATGGCTAAAGGGATCAAGGGGTATGGAGAGAAATCAGGAAAGGGGTGCTGAAGTGATGATCAGCCATGATCTTATTGAATGGTGGTGCAGGCTCGAAGGGCCAAATGGCCTACTCCTGCACCTATTTTCTATGTTTCTATGTCAATGGAGCTGGACACGGGCGCAAGCCAGTCCATCATGAGCAAAAAGACTTTCGAAAGGTTGTGGTGCAACAAGGCCTCAAGGCCAGCCTTAACTCCAATTCGCACAAAACTAAGAACTTACACAAAAGAACTGATTCCTGTAATCGTTAGTGCTGCTGTAAAGGTTTCCTACGATAGAGCGGTGCACAAGCTACCACTCTGGGTGATACCGGGCGATGGTCCCATGCTCAGCAGGAGCTGGCTGGGAAAGATATGCTGGAACTGGAACGATGACCGAGCACGATCGCCCGCTGACGACACTTCGCGTGCCCAGGTCTTAAACAAATCTCCTTCACTGTTCGAACCAGGCATCGGGAAATTCCAAGGAGCAAAAGTGCCGATCCTCCTAATTCCGGGGACGCAACCGATCCATCACAAGGCGAGAGAAGTACCGTACATGATGAGAGAAAGGGTAGAGATTGAGCTAGACCGGCTGCAACGAGAGGGCATCATTTCACCGATCGAGTTCAGCGAGTGGGCCAGTCCTATTGTCCCAGTCCTCAAGGGAGATGGCACCATCAGAATCTATGGCGATTACAAAGTAACTATCAATCGTTTCTCCCTGCAGGACCAATACCCACTACCAAAAGCCAACGACCTCTTTGCAACGCTGGCGGGAGGAAAGACAGTCATGAAGCAGGATCTGACTTCAGCCTACATGACGCAGGAACTGGAGGAATCATCGGAGGCCCTCACCTGCATCAACACGCACAAAGGTCTTTTTGTTTATAACAGATGCCCGTTTGGAATCCGATCAACGACGGCGATATTCCAGAGAAACGTGGAAAGTTTATTGAAGTCGGTCCCGCACACCGAGGACTTCCAGGACGATATCTTGGTCACAGGTCGGAACACAGTTGAGCATCTGCAGAACCTGGAGGTGGTTCTTCGACTCAACTGCGTGGGACTCAGGTTAAAACGCTCGAAGTGCATTTTCCTGGCGCATGAAGTGGAGTTCCTGGGAAGGAGGACTGCGGCGGTCGGCATCAGGCCCACTAATGCGAAGCCGGAGGCAATCGAGAACGCACCGAGGCCGCAGAACGTGACGGAGCTGAGGTCGTTTCTGGGACTCTTGAACTACTTTGGTAGCTTCTTACCGGGGGTCTCAGCACACTGCTAGAACCACTACATGTCTTACTATGAAAAGGAGACGAATAGGTTTGGGGCAAAAGCCAAGAAAATGGCTTTGTAAAAGCGAGAAAATTGTTATGCTCAAACCAATTGCTTGTGTTGTATGATCCATGTAAGCATTTGGTACTGGCATTTGATGCGTCGTCATATGGTGTCGGGTGTGTATTTCAACAAGCTAATGATTTCGGGAAACTGCAACCGGTTGCTTATGCATTCAGGAGTCTGTCTAAGGCTGAGCGAGCCTACAGCATGATTGAAAAGGAAGCATTAGCGTGTGTCTATGGGGTAAAGAAAATGCATCAATACCTGTTTGGGCTAAAATTCGAATTGGAAACTGATTATAAGCCACTTATATCCCTGTTTTCCGTGAATAAAGGGATAAATACCAATGCATCGGCCCGCATCCAGAGATGGGCGCTCACGTTGTCCGCATACAACTACGCCTTCTGCCACAGGCCAGGCACAGAAAACTGCGCCGATGCTCTCAGTAGGCTGCCATTGCCCACCACGGGGGTGGAAATGGCACAGCCCGCAGATCTAGCCATGGTTATGGAAACATTTGAGAGTGAGCAATCACCCGTCACTGCCCGGCAGATCAAAACCTGGACAAGCTAGGACCCCTCATTATGTCTAGTCAAAAGCTGTGTGCTTTACAGGAGCTGGTCCAGTGTCCCAGTGGAAATGCAGGAAGAGATAAAGCCGTTCCAGCGACGCAAAGATGAAATGTCTATACAGGCAGACTGCCTTCTGTGAGGCAATCGAATAGTGGTCCCGAAGAAGGGCAGAGACACCTTCATTAATGACCTCCACAGTACCCACCCAGGCATCGTAATGATGAAAGCGATAGCCAGATCACGTTATTGATGCGGACTTAGAGTCCTGCATTCACAGATGTAATACATGCTCGCAGTTAAGCAATGTACCCAGGGAGGCGCCGCTAAGTTTATGGTCTTGGCCCTCCAAACCGTGGTCAAGGGTACACGTCAACTATGCAGGCCTGTTCTTGGATAAAATGTTCCTTGTGGTTGTAGACGCATACTCCAAGTAGATTGAATGTCAGATAATGTCGGCCAGCACGTCCGCTGCCACTACTGAAAGCCTGCGGGCCATGTTTGCCACACTTACCCGATGTCTTGGTGAGCGACAACGGGCCATGGTTTACCAGTGCTGAGTTCAAAGAATTCATGATCTGTAACGGGATCAAACATGTCACATCTGCCCCGTTTAAACCAGTGTCCAATGGTCAGGCAGAGAGAGCAGTGCAAACCATGAAGCAAGGCTTGAAGAGGGTAACTGAAGGCTCACTGCAGACTCACCTATCCCGAGTCCTGCTTAGCTACCGCACGAGACCCCACTCACTCACTGGGATCCCACCTGCTGAACTGCTCATGTAAAGAGCACTCAAGACACAGCTCTCGTTAGTTCACCCTGATCTACATGAACAGGTAGAGAGCAGGTGGCTTCAACAAAGTGCATACCATGATAGCGCAAATGTGTCACGCGAGATTGAAATCAATGATCCTGTATTTGTTTTAAATTATGGACAAGGTCCCAAGTGGCTTCCTGGCACTGTCGTGGCCAAAGAGGGGAGCAGGGTGTTTCAGGTCAAACTTTCAAATGGACTCATTCACCGGAAACACTTGGACCAAATCAACTCAGATTCACGGACTACCCTGAGCAACCCACCTTGGACCCTACCTTTTTTGATCCCCCAACACACACACCAATGGCAACCGACACCACGGTTGACCACCAAGCAGAACCCATCATCCACAGCAACCCTGCAGGACCCAACACACCAGGCAGCCCAGCAAGGCCGGGTGCACAGCAACCCAGCGAGGGCGCAACAAATGATTCCAACACCAGCTTTCACACCGAGACGATCAACCTGGGAAGAAGGGCCCCAGATCAATTCACATCATAAATAGTTACAGTATTGACTTTGGCGGGGGAATGTTGTTATTTATGTGGACTTGTATTTACTCTGTACAGCCACCAGAGGGCTCATTCCCTGGAGTCCCAAGCGATCCCATAATCCCTAGGGAGCACAGGTATTTAAGAAGGCTTCACAGGTTGGAGAGGCACTCTGGAGACCTGTAATAAAAGACTAAGGTCACACGTTACTTTGAGCTCACGGTATTAAGTCTGACTCTTTCTCCATACACAACACTCACACCTCCCCTGGGCCTGGGCCCCGATTACGTTCCTCTACAGTCTCTCGCCACTCCTTCGCCCCGACCTCGCCACTCCTGCTGTATTTGCCCACACTCCAATCACTGACCTGGACCTTGATGATGTCACTCTTCGATGTCATCGCAGCTCGTGCTGCTCCCTGAGGTGGTATTCCTCCATGCTGCTCCCAGGCCGCTGCACACCTCCCTTTTATGGCCCCGGCCTGCCGCTGGTGTTCTCACGCGAGTCGGGGCCTCCATGCTGCGCAGACCTAGTGCGCACACATATCATAGTGTGGGATGGCCCGTGCTGCAGCTGGGCCCTCGCCTCTTCTGGGCCCCAGACTCACGCCTCTCCTGGGCTCCGATCACGTTGCTCCTCGATCTCTCGACGCTCCTCCGCCCCGACCTTGTCACTCTATCACCCCGACCTGACAGCTCCTGATGTACCTGCCCCTGCTCCAATCAGCAACCTGGCTTTTGGTGATGTCCAATCCAATCACCCTGTCCACAGCCATCGCTATCCTGCACCAGCATGCGCTGTACCTTGAAGTGGTATGCTCCATGCTGTTCCTCCTTTAAGGACCTGACCTGTTGCAGATGGACCTTACAGGTCGGTGCCGCCGTGCTGAATCCAGCAGCATGATCGCCCCTTTTTAATTCTTCAATTCAACCCACCTGGCCTCATTTGATGATCCTTCCAACATATCATGCCTCCTCACAGCGATAATTGTTTCTTTAATCAATCCCCCTCTCTATCCCATCTGAAAACCCTGTAACCAGGACTATAGAGCTATTATACCTGCCCTTCTTTCAGCCATGTCTCAGTAATAACTATAATATCATACTACCAAGTGTCTATCTGCTCTCAGCTCATTGGCCTTCTTCCCTAGATCATTTAACACTACCAAACTCCCTTGTTGTCTATTTTCTAGCCTTTGTTTCCTCTGCCTTTAGGAAGGATTTGAAAGCCTTATAGAGGCTGCGGGAAAGATTTACGAGTATGATTCCAGGGATGAGGTACTTCAGTTACATGGATAGAATAGAGAAGCTGGGGTTGTTTTCCTTAGAACAGTGAAGTTTGTGAGGAGATTTCATAGAAGTATTCAAAATCATGAGGGGTCTTGAAAAAGTAGATAGAGAGAAACAGATTGAGAACCAAAGGACACAGATTTAAGGTGATTGGCAGACGAACCAAAAGCAACATGAGGAAAATCTTTTTTACGCGGCGAGTAGTTAGAATCTGGATGCACTGCCTGAAAGGGTGGTGGAGGCAGATTCAACTGTGGCTTTGAAAAGGGAATTGGATAAGTATCTGAAGGAAATAAATTTGCAGGGCTATGGGGAAAGGGAGGCTGAGTGGGACTAAATGAAGTGCTCTTACAGAGAGCCGGCCAGTGCCCCATGAAATGGAACCCCTCTTTCCCTGACCACTCCTTGAGCCACGTGTTCACTTTCCTATGCCGCTAATCCCTTTGCCAATTTGCACATGGGACTCTCGATCTTGCTAACAATGGCTGAAAGGTTGATAACGAGAGGACACAGATTTAAGGGAATTGGCAAAAGAACCAGAGGCGACATGAGGAAAAACTTTTTTACGCAACAAGTGGTTAAGATTTGGAATGCACTGTCTGATAGAGTAGTGGATACAGATTCAATAGTAGCCATCAAAAGAGAATTGGATAATACTTGAAGGGGAATTAATTGCAGGGATATGGGGAAAGAGCAGGTGGGGGGGAGGGGCGGTGCGGGGTGGGACTAACAGGATTGCTCTTTGAAAGAGCTGGCACTGACTCGATGGGCGGAATGGCTTCCTTCTGTGCTGTACTATTCTATGATTCTGTTATTACCATGGCATTCAGCTGTCTCACTCCTTGTACTCCGAAGAGACGCTCGGTCACTCAATCAGGAAACAGCAGCACTGGTTTGATGAAAATGACCAGGAGATCCAAGAGCTAACAGACCGCAAGTGCAGGGCATTTCTGAGCCTTAAACAACAACCCAACTCAGGAGCAGCAAGGCAGTTTTACAGCCTGCTTAAGGCCGAGGTCCAACAAAAAACTCGGGACCTAAAGAACAGGTGGTGGATGGAGAAAGCATAGGAGATACAGCAGCTGGCCGACAGCCATGATGTGCGAGGATTCTTCACTGCAGTCAAGGCCACCTACGACCCAAACACCCAAGACCCCACCCCACTCCTTGCCAAGAACGGGGAAACACTCATCAAAGACACCAAGACAGTCAGGGCCTGCTGGAAGGAGCATTTCGAAGATCTTCTCAATCGAGATTCTGTCTTTGACTCGAGTGTTCTCGACTCCATCCTGCAGCATGCTACTTGCCACCATCTCAGTAAAACCCCAACACTGCATGAGGTAGAAAAAGCCGTAAGACAGCTTAAAAACAACAAGGCTACGGGAGCGGATGGAATCCCCACTGAGGCACTGAAGTATGGCGGAAAGGCACTGTTGGCGCAAATACATGACCTCATCTCTCTCATCTCGAGGGGGAAGAGCATGCCGGGAGATCTCAGAGATGCAATGATCGTGACCATCTTTAAATAAGGGGACAAGTCCAACTGCGGCAACTACAGAGGAATCTCCCTGTTATTAGCCACTGGGAAAGTCGTCGCTAGAGTCATCCTCAACCGTCTTCTCCCTGTGGCTGAGGAGCTCCTCCCAGAGTCGCAGTGCGGATTTCGTCCCCTACGGGGCACAACGGACATGATTTTTACAGCGCGACAGCTGCAGGAAAAATGCAGGGAACAGCACCAGCCCTTATACATGGCCTTCTTCGACCTTACAAAGGTCTTTGACCCGGTCAACCACGAGGGTCCATTTCGGATGCCCCCAAAAGTTCGTCACCATCCGCCGCCTGCTCCACGATGACATGCAGGCCGTGATCTTTACCAACGGATCCATCATAGACCAAATCCACGTCCGGACTGGGGTCAAACAGGTCTGCGTCATTGCCCCAACCCTCTTTTCAATCTTCCTCGCTGCCATGCTCCACCTCACAGTCAAAAAGCTCCCCGCAACGTTTGTTATTTTCATTCTGTAGCAAATGGCATGTAGGAAAACTGCTTCAGCATCAAAGAGTTTTCAACCAGTCCTTAATATAAGACATGTACAAATAAATATTTTTTTCGAAAAGTTGTTTGTGAATTTTTTTTGTTTAAAATAGTGATCAATATTTTTTCCTTTCCTCAGATTATCACAAGGTTATATGTTGATGTTTATTTCTTCCTACTGTAGCTCTGACAGCAGCTGATTTTTTAAATGATTATCAAAGAAGGGAATTGGCTTATCCCCTTTTGAAAAGGGTATGCTATCTGGCAATGTTGATTTCAAAAATTGTCCAATGAATAACTGCAGAGCCAGTGGGAACCTGTTCAACCTTCGTTGTCTCCAGGCCAGGTCCAAGACCACCCCAACCCCTGTCGTCGAGCTACAGTACGCGGACGACACCTGAGTCTGCGCACATACTTAGGCTGAACTCCTTGGGCTAGACTTTCCACTTTAGTGCAAATCAGCCAAAAATGGGCGTTATTTCCAGCGTGGGCGGTAAATATGGGTTTTCAGATCACCGGATTATTGCCCAGTGTCAAAACCCTTACTTTGCATTTTATAAATGGGCGTTACCACGAGCGATCTGAAATGGGCGTTGGCATTAAATTTCTCTGACCTTCTGCCGTAAAGTGTCGCCAGCCTTAGCAATGGCATGGCAACGATAGTTTCCTGCATTTCAGGAAGTCAGGGGTCATCATTACATGCGCACAAGAGGAGAGAGAGAGGGAGCAGAGAGGGAGTGAAGGTGTGTGTGGGTGTGGTGTGGGTGCTGGTTTGGCTGTTTTGGGTGGTAGGAGGGAGAATTTTGACCTCAATACAGAATTGTGAGCAAAAATTTACCAGCGAGATATTTTTGCTAATTTGGTGCCTACAGTGGAGGGAATGGAAGAGGCAACACAGCATGCTGTGGAGACTGACGCTGGTGAGAGCAGTGAGCTGGGAGAGGAACAATTGGGAGGATGAAAGAGAGCGTGGAGATTCTCGAATGAGGCAAATGCCTCCCTCCTGCAGAAGGTTGAGTCACGCTGGGGTGATTTGACACAGGGAGGGCGTGGGAAGCCCACCCCAAAGGCCTACCAGATGATATGGGCCGAGATAGCCGAGGTGGTCTCGTCGGCGACCAACAAGGTGCATGAGGGCAACCAGTGCCGCAAGCGATGGAACGACCTTGTCGGATCCGCAAGAGTAAGTATTACATTTATTTACATGTATTATATATTTATATAATTTGATTTGTAAGTGCAATGAGTGATTAAAATCAAATGTGAGGTTTTTCACTTTTACCGGGAAGGTTGCAATCAAAGCCACCGTTCACGGTATAAGTCTTGAGGTAAAGAATGATAATTATCATAATAATCATGAATACATCTGATGCTTATGTGTCGTATAAGTCTCTGACAGTACCTAGCAATGATATCACGCAATTATCTCATGCCATGTCGTCCTGTTGTTACCTTTTACAGAAGAAGCTTTCAATGAATAGGGCCAAGCAGAGGCGACTGGGTGCGGGACCTCCAGTCATCATCGACATCACCGGTATCGAGGAGTGGGTGCTGGCACTAGTGTGGACCCAAGCAGCAAGCCACGCAAGCAGCTGCAGAACCTGAAGTGATGCCACACGAGTAAAGTTTACACCATTGTGTAATGTAAAGTCAATAGATGCCACACCCACTCATATCCGAACAATTATGTATGATAGATGATTGCTAAAAGTGCTCTCTAAATAATGCTGGCCTCATGAGAATCATTGCAATGCAGAATGTATTGATGGTCATGAAATGTAATGTCTATGATGATTTTGATAGCAGTGGTGCTTTTGTCGTGCATATGCTGTGTGTAGCGCTGGACTCACCTTGTGACCTTAGCACCCCCTTCTCCTCAAATAACCTCATTTGTGTTTTGCAGCTCAGCCAGCAGTACATTCCCAGGCAAGACCACCGAGCCCAGAAGCTGAGGACGTGGGGCCGGACTCGCTGCACGATCCTCCGTCTGCTGCTGAGGAGCACCGATTCTCGCCCATGGTTCTGCTGGGTCCGTTCTCTACGGATGACAATGCGGACTTTGAGGAGCCTGCATCACCCGGCTCCATAATGCATTCGACCCCAACGCCATCTCGTGCTCCTGTGGCCATTCACACATCCACTGTGGAGGTACCTTGCCACAGGGCACCCCAGGTGTCCCCAGGACGGCGCCGTGGAGGTCTGCTCCACGAGTGGCAGATCAGAGTGGCGACGTGGTAAACTTGTCCAGGAGGACTGTTGACATAGGTCAGCACATCCTCCAGACATTGGAGGGCATATCCCGACAGCTGGTCAACATGTCCAGCACCATGACGGAGTACGTTCCAGGATGGTGGAGGCCTTGGAGGCGATAGCCAGGAACACTGGTGGCAGAAGCCTCCCAGTGGTCCAGAAGCGCGGCACTGCACCCCAAGATGCCGCACCCCCATTGCCAACAACACATGCGAGCCAGAAGGAACATCTTGTTTCTGGCTCGGAGAAGGTTCCCACCTCGGGACCTTCCTCTCCCATATCTGTGCACCCACCGGATGTGCCTTCATCCCCCCCAATGACGCACTGCCTGAGCAGCTCCTCGGCCAAGCAGCATGGAGTCAGGAGGGGAAGAGGTAGAGATGGGAAAAAGAAGGTGGGGGGGGGGGAAGGAAAGTGAGGTGCATGTCCACAGGTGATGGCTTTGAAATATTTCCATCTGGGTGTATGCAATTTGTTGTAAGGTCTTAGGTACGGGGGAAGGGGGCCACCTTTTTGGTTTGCATTTGTGTTGCTGGAAATGTTGACCATTTGATTGATGACAATGTTATAAATATGTTGTGGGGTGAGGTGGGGGTGGGGGTGGGGTATTTTTGACAGTTATACTTATGATTTCAGACAATTGGTTGGATTAAATGTTTTTTATTTAACATAACCTTGTTGCGCATTGTCTCAGATAGCTGCACTGTTACACACTGGTGATTCCTTATCATGAAAGGATATAATTAAACTTAACTTGAATCAACTTAAACTTTAACTGGCACCAAGGTGATGCCCGCCATTGATGTCTGAGCTGCACACCCAGCAGCGTGTCAGCTTTGTGAATAACAGCAACATTCTTTCAGGCAAAGCGCTCATTTATGAGCTGCTGACATAAGAGTCTTGCAGCTATGTAGCCACCACGGGCCCTTTCCTGCGGTCTGGAGAGGGGCGTGGGCATGGTTGCATAGTCAACCTGATTGTCTGGGCTGAGGTCAGCGTTCACCTCCTCTTCCTCCTCTTCCTCTCACTCCTGAAGTGGACCATCAGTCCCTTCTGGCAATTCTTGTCCCCACCTGATAGCCAAGTTGTGCAGCATGGAGCACGCGACCACGAATTGAGCTACTTGATCAGGGTGGTATTGGAGCTCCCCTCCTGAGTGGTCCAGGCATCTAAAGCGCTACTTAAGCACACCAATGGTTTTCTGGACCACATTGCGTGTGGCTCTGTGGCTCTCGTTGTATCACTTCTCAGCCTCGGTGTGGGTGTCACATAGCGGGGGCCATCAGCCAGGTGGCAAGGCCATATCGTTTGTCACCAAGCATCCAGCATTGACCTTGTGGCTGACTGGCAAACATGCTAGATACAGCGCTCTCACGCAGGATGTGAACATCGTGGATGCTGCCCGGAAATTTGGCATTCACTGCCATAATTATCTGGTTGTGATCGACAACGAGTTGCACCTTCAGGGAGTGAAATCCTTTCCGGTTCCGAAAAACCTCTGCATCCTGAAAAGGTGACCACATGGCGATGTGCATACAGTCTATTGCTCCCTGCACCTTGGGGAAGTTGGCAATTCGGTAGAATCCTAGAGCCTTCTCAGTCTGAGCCTCCGTGGTCATAGGGAAGCTGATAAAAGTCCATCCTACATGCGTACAGGGCTTCTGTGACCTGTCTAATGCAGCAATGTGTGGCATGCTGAGAAAGTCCGCAAATGTCGCCAGCTGAGGCCTGAAAGGAATCGGACGCGTAGAACGAAAGTGCCATGGTTACCTTGACCTCGACGGACAGTGCGGTCCTGATGGTGCCGGCAGGCTGCAGATCTGCCTTGATGAGCTGGCATATCTCACTGATAACCTCTTTGTGGAAGCAGTCTCCGAAGGCAGGTGTGCTCGGATAAGTTAAGGTAAGACCGTTTCTCCCTGTAAGTGCGGGGGGCTGTATGGTCTCGTCCTCCTCGTCAGTCTGGCACGTCTTAGATTGGGTACATAAAGTTGTCGAATATATCTTCTGCCATCTGTACTCTATAGCATCTGCTATTGTCATCAAAACAGGCTGAGAAATGACTAGCCCCATTCCAATAACTATCACTATAATACCGATTGTTCACAAGCAATAAATGTCCCCACTAAGACACCTAAATTAAATTCCAATCGTCCACAGTATGAAAAGATGTTTGTTTAGATGTTCACATCACCTTAAAAGACCTCCAGAGTACATCCAAACTCCCCCGAAGTTTAAGCAGAGCAGCCTTTTAAATGATGCCACCTGCGATTTAAAAAATGGCGTCCATAACACTGTGAGTAGTTCAGGTTAGTTCAACTTTTTCACAGTGGTTTTTTCAGTGAGCGATATTGTCGGTGAGATGTGTGCAAGGTGCTGAAAGTAAGGCTTCGCGATCTTCTGGCAGTTAGTTTTGGCAAATGTGCTCTTTACGACAAAAAACAGTGGCCAGACAGTATTATTAAATCTTGGCATTAATTACGTGCCAAAGGTAAGGCTGGACGATATTATGGCGTTGGTTTCACCCATTCTGATCGTTCCGTTTCAAAAAGGTGGGCGGGTGGTATTATTTTTTATCGGTGTTACATACATGCCAAAAGTAACGCTCGGTGATAAGTGACCGAGAAATGGACGTTACTTTCCATTTTGTGGCTATATGGGTATTATACCTCATTTCAGCATTAAAATGGATGTTAAGTGGGTGGCATGCATGCAAAAATAATGGAAAATCTAGCCCCAAGTCATAATCAACGTATTTACTGAGGCGTACGAAAGCATGGGCCCTATGGTAAACATCCATAAGACAAAGGTCCTCCACCATCCTGTCCCCGCCGCACAGTACTGCCCCCCAGTCATCAAGATCCACGGCACGGCCCTGGACAATGTGGACCATTTCCCATACCTTGGGAGCCTCTTATCAACAAGAGCAGACATTGATGATGAGATTCAACACCACCTCCAGTGCGCCAGAGCAGCCTTCGGCCGCCTGAAGAAAAGAATGTTTGAAGACCAGGCCCTCAAATCTGCCACCAAGCTCATGGTCTACAGGGCTGTAGTAATACACGCCCTCCTGTATGGCTCAGAGACATGGACCATGTACAGTAGACACCTCAAGTCATTGGAGATGTCTCCGCAAGATCCTACAAATCCCCTGGGAGGACAGACGGACCAACGTTAGCGTCCTCGACCAGGTCAACATCCCCAGCATCGAAGCACTGACCACACTTCATCAGCTCCGCTGGGCAGGCCACATTGTTCGCATGCCAGACACAAGACTCCCAAAGCAAGCGCTCTACCCGGAACTCCTTCATGGCAAACGAGCCAAAGGTGAGCAGCGGAAGCATTATAAGGGCACCTCCAGAGCCTCCCTGATAAAGTGCAACATCCCCACCGACACCTGGGAGTCCCTGGCCAAAGACCGCCCTGGAGGAATTGCATCCGGGAGGGCGTCGAGCACCTCGAGTCTCATCGCTGAGAGCATGCAAAAATCAAGCGCAGGCAGCAGAAAGAGCGTGCGGCAAACCAATTTCATCCCCCACCCCTTTCCCTCAATGACTATCCATTGCACCTGTAACAGGGACTGTGGTTCTCGTATTGGACTGTTCAGCCACCTAAGGACACATTTTTAGAGTGGAAGCAAGTCTTCCTCGATTCCGAGGGACTGCCAGCCTATGATGATGACTCTAGAATTCTCTTTCTAAACCTCTCTGCTTTGTTACAGCTTTTCCTAACTTCAAACACCACATCAGAACCTATTTGCTTGGTTCATTGCTTCAATCAGTTGCCGTAACCCTTCGCTCAGTTCCTGCTCAGTGTCCGATTCCCTTCATGTGAATCATTTTCGAATCTTTCACTACATTAAAAAGTACTATATACTACATCAATATATCTGAAATATTTTATAATCATCATCCTTAAGGTAAAATACAGATTTCCTTCAGTCACTAATGCTTGGCATTTTAACTCATGCTCTGGATGAGAACAAATTTCTATTTCTGAAAATTGCATTACTCTAATATTTGAAGCTTTACAATTGTGAGGAGGAAGACAAAAATTGGTCCTGAGTTTTGTTTTTAATATGACGTCAACATCTACAATTGGGACACATAAGCATTATGGAATCAAATACATGTGTATACTCAGATTGTTCTATTTGAAAAGCTGCCTTTGGCTTTATTCTCCTCAGCATGAAAATTATTAACCAAATGATGATTGTGGAGCAAGTGTGATATGAAAAGACTTTACATCCAATCAAAAGAACTGTCTTTGTAGAGCATCCTGAGCCTTTGTATAATTTGCTCATATACGTCTTGTAACAAAAGGTCAAATTAAATAAAGAATTCTTCTTATTTGAATGGAAAATCAAGTTGCTGATCTTATCCCCTTTCAGATTTTGTGTTAGAACAAAGTAAAAAACAAAGAAAAATTGATTCTCTGGTAAATGTGTGAGTTCACAGAATTGAAAATCTAGGGCAAAGAATGGTGCTCGTGGGAAAACAACACTTGCGGTAGGCTTTTCCTTCGGTAATGAAATAAGCACCATGTCACTTCTTCCACCGTACCAAGTCCTGTTCACCCATTACCCCTGTGCTCGCTGACCTACATTGGCCCCCGGTCCGGCAAAACCTCAAATTAAAAATTCTCGTCTGTGTGTTCAAATCTCTCCATGGCCTCGCCCCTCCCCATCTCTGTAAACTCTTCCAGCACTATAATCCTCCCACAACTCTGCGCTCCTCCAATTCTGGCCTCTTGTATATCCCTGACTTCCTTCACCCCACTATTGCCAGCTGTGCATTCAGCCGTCTCTGCCCTAAGCTCTGTAATTCTCTCTCTAATCTTCTCTCTCTCTCTCTCCACCTCTCTCTCCTCCTTCAAGATGCACATTAAAACCTACCTCAAATCAATCTTTTGGCCACCTGTCCTAATGTTTACCTCTTTGGTTTGGTGTCAATTTTTGTCTAATTACGTTCCTGTGAAGCGTTCTTGGACATTTTACTATTTTAAAGTGCTATATAAGTGCAAGTTATTGTGATGTGATTTTGTAAATGTAACATGCAATATATTACCAGGACCACTAATTTGCAGTGATTGAGTAAATTACATTGTTGTTTTATTACAGAGTACTGTAGGAAGATTAGTGATATAATTAGGCTTTAACTATAGATGAGTGGAAATTGTAAATCAGTGCTTTTGATTACTAGTAAACATGTATTTAACTATGTAGGTAGATTTGTCTCTTGTCTTTTTCTTTAAAGACTAGGATATAGAGGAAGATGTTAGGGAAGCTGTTCCAGGTTGTATATAGGAGATAATTTGTGGGATATTGGTGGGTGTGTGTGACTTGGTAGTGTAGGGAGGGTGGTTCTAGGGTTTGTGAATATTGTGGGGGCATTTCAGTCTGGGAGAACTGATGGGGATAATAGAATGCAGAAGATCTGGGAGGGGAATCTGTAATATTTTGGAACATTTGGAAGGGAGTACCAAAATCTGCTCGGAGTAAGAGGGGAGTGTCCGAGCATAGTAAATCTGGTGGAATCTGGAGTGTGTGGTATTTGTGTGTGGGGGCGGGGGAGCAGTGCATGGACTTCAGGTGTGACACCACTGGGCTAGTAGTTCCAGGTGTGAGAGCATTGGGCGTGTGGGGGGGGGGGTGGGGGTTGTCAGGGTGATGGTCGTCATTGCCAGCAACAACAACTTGTATTTAGTGCCTTTAAAGTAGAAAAATGTTCTTGGGCACTTCATGGAGGCGTATGGAAAACTACATTTAAGCCAAAGGAGAAAATCCCTAAATGGTTGGTCAAAGAGGCAAGCTTTAAAGTGGCAGAGAGGTTTAGTGGGGGAATTGAAGAGCAAGGGACCTGAAGGGCAGGCTGAAGAGAGAAGGGATTTGCACAGGGGGAACAGACAGTTCGGTGAGGTGGGGTGTGTAGTTTGTGTCACTGGAGGAGGTTGCAGAGCTAGGAAGGGGCAAGGCAGTGGAGGGATTTAAACACAAGGATTAAAATTTAAAATGAGTTGTTGAGCAACTGGGAGCCAAAGCAGGCCAGTGAAGACACGTTGGCCTAGAAATTTGTGACCGCCACAGAAGCTGCCAGTGCCACTGTGGTTGGGTGTCTCCAGCCGCCGTAAATGGTGGCATTGACAGGATTGAAAAATTGGCACTGGGCACTAATTATTAGCCCAGCGCTTAAATCATTGTGCAACGTCGTCCTGGTGGCGTTTGTCCTGGCAGAAGGCCCCAATGTAGCGTGGTTGAAGCATCATTGCAGCTAGAACAGCCTGCTCTGAAAGCAAGGCTGTCATTTCAGAAAGCATTGTCGGTCTCTTAAAGGGGCAATGCCTTATGAAATGAAAAAAATAAAAATGATGTAAAAATATGCAGCTTTTTGCCCTTGCAGCTCAACTGCCTTCTGAAAAGAAATGAACATTAGAAATAATTCCCAAATGGGAGTCTTCAGCTCTTAAAGCTGAACTCCCTTCTGCACCTAAAAAAATGAGGAAAGTGCTTCAGCACTAACACAAATGGCTCATCAAACCAGGGAAGGGGCACCCAGAGTCTCGCATGCAGCACTCCAGCTTTGTGCAGGGGGTCAACACTGCAAGAGAGGTCCTCTACACATAGGGGCCAGAAGGACCTCCAGAAGCAACAATGTGGGACTACACCACCACCTGGCTCCAGTGCCCAAAGAAGCTTCATGGCCTTAGACCAGTGGTCAAGGTGAATGAATGTATCTTCAAAAGCCATCTCCAACCAACTACACCACAAGCTTCACACACTGCTCAATGCATGACTCCACACCCTCGCCCTGTCACCACTCACCTACCAACAATCTGTACCAAACATGAGGCACACCTCCCATTCCTAGCTTCACCTCACCCCCTTGGAGGAGACAGTGCTGGCCATTCTTGTCAGGAGCATGGCTGAGCCCTTGGCTAGTGATGGCGCTGGAAGGAGACATGGTGCTGGTATCCTCATACGTTATTCTCCTTCTCACCTGCACCTCTTGCTTTCCAGCTCTCCCCTCACCACAACTCCACCCTTGTGCTTTCCTCATTTCAGATACCCAGGAAACGCAGCCTACCCAGCCAGGCGTTGACCAAAAAGAGAGGAGAATGAAGAAGAAAAATAAAAATAAAAACATCATCACGTGATTTGACATTGCCAGCAACCAGCTTCTCAAGGTCGACCATCAAGGCCATTTGCAATGACCCCCACTGAAAGTCAGCAGCCTTCCACCAGCCATGCTGCAGCCACTGGGATAGTGCTACGTTACGTCAGTATGAAAGGTAAATGCACACACATGACAATAACTAAGGGAATGCATAAGGGTAATGAGTAGATTTCTTGATGTCATATTGGATGGATCGATGTATAAAGTTGGATTGGAAAGTTTGCTTTGTGGTGGCTTTTATTTCAGCATCGTGGCCAAGATGACAATGTGATGGTCAGTAATAGAGAGAAGGTAAGGTGCGGGACAAATGTTGAAAGGGGAATTGGGGTTGTTGTTACTGGTACCACAGGCGAATGATTCCATCCGGGATATCCCAGCCACAAAGTGCTGTCTGAGTTGCATCCTACCTTCTGTTTCCTCCTCTTCTGCTTCCTCCTCTTTTGCGTCTTCCTCTTCTATGCCTTGCTCTTCCCTCTGCAAATTAATGCTGGAAATCTGAAATAAAAGCAGAAAATGCTGGAAATACTCAACAGGCCAGGCAATATCTCAACCTGAGACGTGAACTCTGTTTCTCACTCCATAGATGCTGTCTGACCAGCTAAGTATTTGCAGCATTTTCTGTCTTCTCAGTGACCTTCCTTTACCACCCAAGGCCTTGTAAGTGTCCAGCAGCAATCCCAGAACACTTAAAAAACTTTTAACATCTATTGCACCAAGCCACAACTTCAATAAAATTTAAAAAAATTCCAGTCCAAAAGCTTAAATGCAAACTCACTTAAAATATGTGTGTACCCCTTTAAGAGGTGCTGACAGCATCTCTGTCAATCTGCTGAATGCTGGGTTTTTATAGTGAGCTTAGAACCCAGTGCTGAACTCAGCGTTAAGGTTGAAGTTCACCAAGGTGACGTTAAGTTGGCATTGCATGACCAGGGCCATCGCTCCTCATCATCATAGGCAGTCCCTCGGAGTCGAGGATGACTTGCTTCCACACTAAAAATGAGTTCTCAGGTGACTGAAAATTCCGATGCGGAACCTACAGTCTCTTGACACAGGTGGGGCAGACAGTGGTTGAAGGAACTGATAGGTAGGGTGCGTCAGTTGCTGAGCGCTCCTTCTGCTGTCGA
Source organism: Pristiophorus japonicus (assembly GCF_044704955.1). Taxonomy (NCBI): domain Eukaryota; kingdom Metazoa; phylum Chordata; class Chondrichthyes; family Pristiophoridae; genus Pristiophorus; species Pristiophorus japonicus. The sequence goes on from NC_091977.1 coordinate 412,224,763, forward strand.
CGATTGGCTTTAGCTTGCTCTCGACGAAGAAACTCGAGGTGTTCAGCGCCTTCCTGGATGCTTTTCCTCCACTTTGGGTGGCCTTGGGCCAGGGATTCCCAGGTGAGGATGTTAAATTTCTTCCAGGAGGCTTTGAGGGTGTTCTTGAAGCGTTTCCTCTGCCCATCTGGGGCTCGTTTGCCGTGTCAGAGCTCCGAGTAGAGCACTTGTTTTGGGAGTCTCGTGTCAAGCATGCGGACGATGTGGCCCGTCCAGCGGAGCTGATCGAGAGTGGTCAGTGCATCGATGCTGGGGATGTTGGCCTGAGCGAGGACATTGATGTTGGTGCGCCTATCCTGCCAGTGGATTTGCAGGATCTTGCGGAGGCAGCATTGGTGGTACTTCTCCAGTGTTTTGAGGGGCCTGCTGTACATAGTCCATGTCTCTGAGCCATATAGGAGGGCAGGTATCACCACTGCTCTGTATAACATGAGCTTGGTGCTGGGTTTGAGGTCCTGGTCCTGGTCTTGATACACTCTCTTCCTCAGGCGACCGAAGGCTGCATTGGCATACTGAAGGTGGTGTTAGACTTCGTCGTCAATGTCTGCCCTTGTTGACAGTAGACTCCCAAGGTATGGAAAATGGTCCACGTTGTCCATGGCCTCATCGTAGATTTTGATAACCGGGGGGCAGTGCTGTGTGGTGGGGGCAGGTTGGTAGAGGATCTTTGTCTTACGGATGTTTAGTGTAAGTCTCATGCTCTCATATGCTTCAGTGAAAATATTGATGATGGCTTGGAGTTTGGTCTCCGAGTGTGCGCAGACACAGGCATCATCTGCGTACTGTAATTCGATGACGGAGGATGAGACGACCTTGGATCTGGTCTGGAGGTGGCGGAGATTGAATAGATTCCCAGTTGTCCTGTATTTAGCTCCACTCCAACGGGGAGCTTGCTGAGGGTGAGGTGGAGCATTGCAGCAAGGAAGATCGAGAAGAGCGTTGGTGCGATGACACAACTTTGCTTGACCCCAGTCCGAACTTGGATTGAGTCTGTTGTGGATCCGTTGGTCAGGATCACGGTTTGCATATCATCGTGGAGCAGGCGGAAGATGTTGACAAACTTTTGTGGGCAGCCGAATCTGAGGAGGCCGCTCCATAATCACTCATGGTTGACAGTATCGAAAGCTTTTGTGAGGTCAAAGAAGGCCATGTACAGAGGTTAGTGCTGTTCCCTGCATTTCTCTTGTATCTGCTGCGCGATGAAGATCGTGTTCATTGTGTCCCTTAGTGGGCGGAATCTGCATTGTGACTCTGGGAGGAGCTCTTTGGCCACAGGGAGAAAGTGATTCAAGAGGATTCTTACGATTACTTTCCCGGTGGTTGACAGCAGGGAGATTCCTCTGTAGTTACCACAGCTGGACTTGTCACTTTTCTTAAGGTCACAAGATGGTCACAATGACAGCGTTGCTGAGATCTCCTGACATGATCTCCTCCTTCCAGATAAGAAAGATGAGGTCATGGATCCACGCCAGTAATGCTTCTCCACCATGTTTTAGTGCTTCGGTGGGGATTCCATCTATTTCTGAGGCCTTGTTCTTCAGTTGTCGGGTGGCCTTTTCAACCTCGTGCCGGGCTGGGGTTGTGCTGAGATGTTGGCGGGTGGCATACTGTAAGGTGGAGTCGAGGACATTCCTGTCGAAGACAGAGTCTCAGTTGAAGAGATCCTCAAAATGCTCCTTCCAGTGGGCACTGAGTGACTGCCTCTCTGTCCTTGATGAGCACTTCTCCGTTCTTGGCCAGTCGTGGAGTAGAGCCTTGGGTGCTTAGGCCGTAGGTCGTCTTGATTGCGCTGAAGAATCCTTGCACGTCATGGTTGTCAGCTAGCTGCTGGATTTCTTGAGCTTTCTCCATCCACCATCTGTTCTTTAGGTCGCGGGTTTTCTGTTGAACTTTGGCCTCAGACATCTGTAGAGCTGCTTTCTTACCCTCGAGTTGTGTTGCTGCTTCCAGTCCAAAAATGCCTTGCGTTTGTGGCAGATTAGCTCCTAGATCTCCTGGTCGTCCTCGTCGAACCAGTCGTGGTGTTTCCTGGTCGAGTGACCGAGCGTCTCTTCGCAGGTGCTGATTATGGAAGCCTTGAGGATTGATCAGGCACTGTGACCACTCTGTGTCTCTGGGTCACTGGGAGTCATCAGGTTCGTAGCGAGGCATTGACTGAATAGGGCTTTCTTAGCAGGATCTTTGAGTGCTCCGACGTTGATTTTCCTGTGGCATTGTTTCTTTTGCCGTCGCTGTTTTGGGACGATGTTGATGGTGATGACAGAGCGAATTAGGCGGTGGTCCATCCAGCAGTTGTCAGCTCCTGTTATGACGCGGGTGATGCGCACATTTTTGCGGTCCCTTGCTCGGACAATGACATAGCAGATGCCAGTGCTGGGTAGCACTAAGGCCCTCCCCTGAACAGCACTATAAGAAATCAACTACAGAATTAAAAAAGGTTTCTGTAATCATAGTCTTTTGAAAGTTAGGATAGGGGATCCTGGAAAGGTGTTAATATACATAAGGGTTCCCCTCACACAGAAAAGTTTGAAAACCACTGCTATAGACTTAAAGCAGGTGATTTGTACCAAACAATTGTCAGTTGCTGTATTTGTCACATATCTGGCAAGATAGATACTGCTTGAGGCAGCTTATTGCATTTAATAGGTAAACAATTAAAGTGTTCAATTTGAGCTTAAATCCTTAAGGGCCAGCCAATAAATTGGAGGGTAGATTTATCTAATCGAGATTTACACATTTCATTCACTGCCCTCAAGTGACATTTTTCCATTTCACTCCACTGCTAGTTAAAAGGTTAGCTAACTGACATTATATCAGCCTGTAAATAACTCTGTTCCTCAAATGCATCAAAAGGAAAGCAGATCAGGACATTTTTCACAAATGCTCCAACCTGAACAATTGAATGATAGGAGCTGTAGCTCAGCTAACAGAAGTGTGTTTCTGAATTGAGGTTCAGGAATTACTTGCGCTGTCAGAATTACATTCGTGATGATTAATCACGAGAAAAATGTACATATTTTACACAGAATTCTCTTTCAATACTTGCTATTTTTGAACGAGTTTCTATGAATAGTTTTTGGTACTAAGAATGCAATTATCTAGTCAGAATAAAAGATTGTAAGAAATAATCATTTTTAACATAGTGGAGCATTTTGATATGATAAAGAAATACTTAAATTTTACCTCTGGGAGAAGAAAACTGATGGTTTCTGAAGGAGCCTACTAATGGTTCAATATATGCAGGTTTGCAGATGAAATCCCAAAGAATAAGATATTAAATATCAGTACTTAGGGTGCCCTGTATCTGGCAATGGAGACTATAAATACTTATATTTTGCTCTTAGATTATTGGCTCCCTTAGTGCAGGTCTTCTACAGTCGGCACCTCATCAGGGTTAATCTGCTGAGATATTTCTTGCCAGTGGCGAGGAATACCTGTCCTCTCGGCTATACATTTTGATAGCGGCGTCATAATGCACTAATGTTATCCTTGTAGTGACATCATGATGAAAATCAGTACAACACTATTCTGTGCATGCAGCTGGCCAAAGTGCTACAGCCAGTCACATGTACAGAAATTTCCTCTTCACCTGCCAACAATCTAACAAACTCCCTCCCCGAGATCCAATATGAAAGCAGATTCATGACCAATTCCAGATCTGGGTTTTGATAAAATATTAACCAATCTTTCCCTTTATAGATGATGCGTATGGCAGCCTAGTGTTTATGGTACTGGAGCAGCAAGCTAGCAATCATGAGCCCAAATCCCACCACGCCAAGTTTTGAAACCAAATTTAGTAACTCTGTTAATTTGTAGGCTGATACCAGAAAAGTAAATCAGGAAGTCTTTGGATTATTGTAAAAAAAAGACTGATGCAGCTACCTATTTCCAGAAGATTCTTTAAACTTATCATGCAAGCTTTTCGTTACCAGCTTTGAAGGAAATATGCATATTGATACCAGGCTCCTTGTAGTTCTTCTGTAGCAAGCAGCGCGCCTTCAATCAATTTAATATATATGGGAGGAATGTTCATCCCACTACTACTCCATTTTTCAGTATGAACAGGTTGGTAGCGAGAAAACATTTGGACAACATAACTTCTTGCCTGAGGGCCTTAAAATAGGCTGCCAGAGTTCTGTCATGTATCTCACACTACTGAATATAACTGTATCTTACCATGCTATACATGACTGCAACTAGATATGACCTGTAACCACAAGCATACTTTACCACCAGGGGTGCACTTGCAGGAGACACTGCATACCTGTTCCACACAGGTATATAAAGGCAGGTCTCAGGCAAGTGTGGCACTCGAGAGCTGTGAAATAAAGGTTCAGGTCCAGAGTGACCTTGACTTCAGCATGTGCCTTATGTACTGCAGGGTCAGAACTTTACAGTGGCAATGAGTTACGGGATCACAGAATCCACAGAATGGCTATCAACAGCTCAGATGAGAAATACAATGCTGGAGACAATTGGGAGGACTTTATAAAAAGACACCAGCAAAGCTTTGTAACCAAAGACTGGTTGGGCGACGATAAGGCAGATAAGAGAAGAACCCATCTCTTGACCAGCTGTGGCTCGAAAACATATGCCTTAATGAAGGACCTGCTGGCACCCGAGAAACCAGCAAGCAAGTCGTTTGAGGAGTTGAGCACACTGGTGAGAGACCACCTGAAGTCAGCGAGCAGCCTACACATGGCCAGACACAGGTTCTACAACTACAGATGCTGTGTGGGCCAGAGCATACCCGACTTTGTGGCGGAACTTCGGAGGCTGGCTAGTTTATGTGAGTTCTCCGATGAACTAAGGAGAGAAATACTGAGACTTTTTTATTAAAGGAATAGGCCACGCAGGCATATTCCGAAAGCTTATAGAGACCAAGAACTTGACCCTAGAGGCAGCAGCACTGGTCGCACAGACATTCTTGGCAGGAGAAGAAGAAATTAGGTTAATCTATACTGCGGGTACGACAAGTAACGAAACATCGGAACAAGGGGTTCACAGCGTGAAACAAGCCGCTACCCCCACACACAGACAAAGGCAGGAGACCAGGCCTTCAACAGCAGGCAGTGGCGCCAGAAGCCATCAAGGGCCACATGAATGGCCGTTCACACCTCATCAACCCAATATGTGAGCAATCAACTACAAACCGAGAGAAGCACAAGAGAGATCAGCCAGATGCAGCTCATCCTTCGGAAACAATGGAAGCGGTCTGTGCTGGAGATGTGGGGGAAGGCACTCAACAAGGAGGTGTCGATTTCAGCATGCTGTTTGCAGAAACTGCAACTATACAGAGCATCTGGCTCACATATGCAGAAAAACAGCAGCTCGGCTGGTATACAAATCGGAAGTGTCGGAAAGCGGACCAGAAGACAGTGGGGACAGTGCCCGGGACGCCGAGGTACAGCGGGTCAACACGATCAACGTCCACTGTTCTTACAACAAGATGCCTCCAATAATGATGAGGGTCCTACTCAACGGGATACCCGTCAACATGGAACTGGACATGGGAGCTAGTTAATCTCTCATGAGCGTCCAACAATTTGAACAGCTGTGGCAGCACAAAAGCAACAGACCAAAACTCACAAGGATCGACATCAAACTAAGGACCTATACCAAAGAAATCGTCCCAGTCCTTGGCAGCGCCATACTCTCAGTCACACACAAAGGGATGGTGAACCGACTTCCCCTGTGGATTGTCCCCGGAGATCTCCCAGCACTATTGGGGAGAAGCTGGCTGGCAAAACTAAATTGGAAATGGGATGATGTTCACGCCATGTCGTCAGAGGAACGGACCTCCTGCTCAACAGTTCTAAGTCGTTTTGAACATCTCTTTCAGCCAGGTGTGGGCACCTTCAAAGGGGCCAAAGTTAAAATCTACATCACACAGGATGCCAGACCGGTCCATCACAAGGCTAGAGCTGTGCCTTATGTGATGAGGGAAAAGATTGAAAACGAACTGGACCGGCTTCTGTGGGAAGGCATTATCTCACCCGTAGAATTTAGTGACTGGGCAAGTCCCATCGTCCCCGTCATGAAGCCTGATGGATCCGTACGACTCTGTGGGGATTACAAGTCTACCATAAACAGAGTCTCCCTACAGGACCAATACCCGCTGCCCAGAGCGGAGGACCTATTTGCCACATTGGCTGGAGGAAAACTTTTCTCGAAACTAGATCTAACATCTGCGTATATGACGCAAGAACTGACCGAAGAGTCTAAGCTACTCACCACCATCAACACACATCGAGGCCTTTTTATGTACAATCGATGCCCATTCGGCATCAGATCGGCAGCTGCTATATTCCAGCACAACATGGAGAGTCTGCTCAAGTCCATCCCGGGGACGGTTGGGTTTCAAGACGACATACTCATCACGGGCAGGGACACCAACTCCCATCTCCGCAATTTGGAGGAAGTACTAAGTCGATTGGAGCGGGTAGGCCTAAGAGTTAAGAAATCCAAGTGTCTGTTTCTCGTGCCCGAGGTTGAATTTTTGGGCACAAGGATTGCCGCTGATGGAATCCGCCCAACAGAATCCAAAACCGAAGCAATTCGTCTGGCACCCAGGCCCCGGAATGTCTCGGAACTGCGCGCCTTTCTCGGGCTACTCAATTACTTTGGGAACTTTATGCAGAACTTGAGCACGCTGCTCGAGCCTCTCCATGTGCTGCTCAGAAAGGGGTGTGATTGGTTTTGGGGGGACGCCCAAGAACGCGCCTTCAATAAGGCACGCAACCTTCTATGTTCCAACAGTGGTTTAGCCTTTTTTGACCCAGGTAAAAAGCTAGTTCTTACATGTGATGCGTCAGCGTACAGGGTCGAGTGCGTTTTATAGCATGACAATGATGCGGGTAAATTACAACCCATTGCATATGCCTCCAGATCACTTTCGCGGGCGGAGCGCGGGTACGGTATGGTTGAGAAGGAGGCGCTCACGTGTGTGTACGGTGTCAAAAAGATGCACCAATACCTTTACGGGGCCAAGTTCGCGTTAGAAACTGACCACAAACCCCTCACGTCCCTGCTATCCGAGTGCAAGGCAATCAACGCCAACGCCTCGGCGCGCATTCAGCGGTGGGCACTCATGCTTGCGTCTTACAACTACACAATAGGGCACAGACCAGGCACAGACAACTGTGCCGACGCGCTTAGCAGGCTACCCCTGGCGACCATGTAAGGGTCCAACGAACAGGACTGTGAGATGGTCATGGCAATCAATGCCTTTGAATCCACAGGTTCGCCAAATCAGAGCCTGGACAACCAGCGACCCCACATTATCCTTAGTCAAAAGATGTGTTTTAACTGGTGACTGGGCAGAGGCTCGCGATGCCTGCCCCGAAGAGATTAAACCTTTCCATAGGCGCATGCATGAACTATCACTACAGGCAGACTGCCTGATGTGGGGCAGCTGAGTAGTTATACCCTTGCGAGGCAGAGAGGCGTTTGTCCGGGTGCTCCACCGCGAGCACCCGGGGATCGTCCTTATGAAGGCCATAGCCAGATCCCATGTCTGGTGGCCTGGCATTGACACGGACTTGGATCTTTGCGTCCGACGGTGCACCATTTGTGCCCAATTCAGTAATGCCCCCAGGGAGGCCCCCCTAAGCCCCTGACCCTGGTCCACCAAACCGTGGTCGCGGGTGCATGTAGACTATGTGGGCCCATTCATGGGCAAAATGTTCCTCGTAGTTGTAGATGCCTTTTCTAAGTGGATCGACTGCACCATTTTAAACTTGAGCACCACCTCCACCACTGTGGAAAGCCTTGGAACCATGATCACAATGCACGGCATTGCTGACATATTGGTCAGTGATAATGGTCCGTGCTTCACCAGCGCAGAATTTCAAGATTTTATAGTTGACCACGGCATAAATCACATTAAGACGGCACTGTTCAAGCCGGCCTCCAATGGTCAGGCGGAGCGAGCAGTGCAAATCGTTAAACAAGGCATGCTAAAAATCCAAGGTCCCACGCTGCAGAGCCGCCTGTCGCGACTGCTGCTGGCATACAGATCTCGTCCGCATTTGTTGACTGGGGTTCCCCCTGCACAACTATTGATGAAACGGACCTTAAAGACTCGGCTCTCGTTAATCCTCCTAGACATGCATGAAATTGTTGAGGCAAAGCGCCGCAAGCTAACTGAGTACCATGACCGAAATTCGAGGGGGAGGTGGAATGAGATAGGGGCAAAGTGTTTGTGCTAAACCATGGCAGGGGTCCCAAATGGCTTGCAGGGACAGTAACAGGCAAGGAAGGAAACAGGCTACTGGTTGTACAAATGGACAATCGCCAAACCTGCCAGAGGCATGTAGACCAAATAAAAAGTAGATTCACCAACAACGCTGCAGAACCAGAGGCAGACTACAATGTGGAACTCACACCACACCTGGTGGACAGACAGAGGGAACAACCTGAGGAAAGGGCAGTTTCAACAGACAGCCCAGGCGAGATACCAGCAATCACACCGAAAGAAAAACAGGCACCAAGGCAAACAACTGAACTACAACTAAGACGCTCCACGCGAGCGCATAGACCACCTGAGAGACTGAATCTATAAAGGCAATAAGACCTTGGGGGAGGGTGATGTCATGTATCTCACACTACTGTATATAACTGTATCTTACTATGCTATACATGACTGTAACTAGATATGACCTGTAACCAGAAGCATACTTTACCACCAGGGGAGCACTTGCAGGAGACACTGCATACTTGTTCCACACAGGTATATAAAGGCAGGTCTCAGGCAAGTCTGGCACTCGAGAAGTAAAGGTGCAGGTCCAGAGTGACCTTGACTTCAGCATGTGCCTCATGTAAGTCTGTTCTGCAGGGTCAGGACTTTACAAGTTCCTGCTTGAAACAGCTGTAAATATGTAAATCTAAATCTAGGCACTATTTAGGAAACCAATGCAATTTTGCTCTTTCACCGGACTATACTCAGTGCAACTGAATGCTCAGTGGCTGAACCAATAGTCCTTTAGGGCGGCTGCAGGCCACTCCATAAACATTGAAAATTTGCTTTGCCAATGATTTTTGTGGGGCCAACACTGCCAGTTTGCCGCTATTATTTTAATGAGGCCACAGCACAAATATAGTTCATTGGGCAGACATTGCAATCGCTCTGCTTGCAGCCCACCTGATGAATGACGAAAATTAAAAATCGGCCCCAAGGTGCATTAACTCGAAGTACATATTTGATTCTAGTTAGTCTTCCATGGCTGTGCACAGAAGAAGGACTGGTAAAATCGGTCTAATGGTGTTGTTTATTTCATTCCAACAGAGCATAAGGCATGGCTGTATTATTATTTAACTTTATTGAGAAATCAAGATGAATGGGAAAAGCCCATGATACAGAACATTAGAGATAAATTGGAAGTGGACTATGTGAAGCCAAACTTTAACAGCCTGTAAATTGTAGAAGGGAGGAAGAACTGAGGGAGATAAGGGCCCTGATATTAACCCGAAGGCGACTTCCGAGCATAGGGATGGAATTGTGGAGCGAAACCCGGAAGTCAATTCAACAGGTCGGCATCTGTGATCACCACTGAATTGATGCAATAAATTTTGATTTCTGGATTTCACATCCCAAAGCTGCACAGTGGGTGTGATAACGCAATCTCAGCTCTGTTTAATGGGACAATCTACAAATGGAAATTGGAGGAGTCAGGATGTGTTTCTAATGGATGCAGATAGAGCAAGAGCAACACCCAGGTTATATGGTGCATCACTGGGTGCAGTCAGGAGCAGGAGGGACATACTTTTTCCCAGCACTGGGAGGAAGCAACCTGCAGCGCTCATGAAGAGGCACCTTCTCCAAGCTTTGCTCAGCTGGACACAGATGCTGAACCTCGGGGGCTTTCTTTGAGATGGAGAATGCTGGAGGTGCAACCTAGAGAGGTACTAAGAGATGTGCCACACACACTCAGCGGACAGTTTGTAACGGAACCAGGGGGCAGGCTATCTTAGATCTGGTCCTGTGTAATGAGACAGGATTAATAAACAATCTCTTAGTAAAGGATCCCCTTGGAATGAGTGATTATAGCATGGTTGAGTTTCACATTCAGATGGAGGGTGAGAAAGTTGGATCTCTAACCAGCGTACTAAGCTTAAATAAAGGAGACTTTGAAGGTATGAGGGCAGAGTTGGCTAAAGTGGACTGGGAAAACAGATTGAAGTGTGGGACAGTTGATGAACAGTGGTGTACATTTAAAGAGATATTTCACAACTCTCATGAAAAATATCTTCCAGTAAGGAGGAAAAGGTGCAAGAGAAAAGAAAGCCACCCGTGGCTAACTAAAGAAATAAAGGACGGTATCTGATTAAAAACAAGGGCTACAAAGTGGCCATAACTAGTGGGAGGACAGAAGATTGGGAAGCTTTTAAAAGCCAGCAAAGAATGTCTAAAAAAATGATTAAGAAAAGGAAGATAGACTTTGAAAGTTATCTAGCACAAAATATTAAAACTAATAGTAAGAGTTTCTATAGGTATATAAAAAGAAAAAGAATGGCTAATGTAAATGTTGGTCCCTTAGAGGACGAGACCGGGGAACTAGTAATGGGGAACATAGAGATGGCAGAAATTCTAAACAAGTATTTTGTATCAGTGTTTACGATAGAGGTCACTAACAATATTCCGACAGTGGATAGTCAAGGGGCTATAAGGAGTGGGGGGGAGGAACTTAACACAATCACAATCACTAAAGAGGCAGTGCTCAGTAAGATAATGGGACTAAAGGCAGATAGCCTGGAGCTGATGGCTTGCATCCTAGGGTCTTAAGAGAAGTAGCGGCAGGGATTGTGGATGCATTGGTTGTAATTTACCAAAATTCCCTGGATTCTGGGGAGGTCCCAGCAGAATGCAAAACTGCAAATGTAACACCCCTATTCAAAAAAAGCAAGAAACTATAGACCAGTTAGCCTAACATCTGCGTTTGGGAAAATGTTGGAGTCCATTATTAAAGAAGCAGCAGCAGGACATTTGGAAAAGCAAAATTTGATCCGGCAAAGTCAGCATGGATTTATGAAGGAGAAGTCATGTTTGACTAATTTGCTGGAATTCTTTGGGATGTAACGAACAGGGTGGATAAAGGAGAACCAGTGGATGTGGTGTATTTGGACTTCCAGAAGGCATTTGACAAAGTGCCACACAAAAGGTTACTGAACAAGATAAAAGTTCACGGGGTTGGGAGTAATATATTAGCATGGATAGAAGATTGGCTGACAAACAGAAAACAGAGAGTTGGGATAAATGGTTCATTCTCTGGTTGGCAATCAGTAACGAGTGGGATGCCGCAGGGATCAATGCTGGGACCCCAACTATTTACAATCTATTTTAATTACTTGAAAGAGGGACTGAGTGTAACATAGCTAAGTTTGCTGACGATACAAAGATGGGAGGAAGGGTAATGTGTGAGGAGGACATAAAGCGGCTGCAGGAGAACATAGATAGGCTAAGTGAGTGGACAAGAATTTGGCAGATGGAGTATAATGTTGGAAAATGTGAGGTCATGCACTTTCGCAGAAAAAAATCAAAGAGAAAGTTATTATTTAAATGGAGAAAGATTGCAAAGTGCTGCAGTACAGCGGGACCTGGGAGTACTTGTGCATGAAACACACAAAGGATAGTATGCAGGTACAGCAAGTGATCAGGAAGGCCAATGGAATCTTGGCCTTTATTGCAAAGGGTATGGAGTCTAAAAGCAGGGCAGTATTGTTACAGCTGTACAGGGTATTGGTGAGGCCACACCTGGAATACTGCGTGCAGTTTTGGTTTCCATATTTACGAAAGGATATACTTGCTGTGGAGACAGTTCAGAGAAGGTTCACTAGGTTGATCCCGGGGATGAGTGGGTTGACTTATGAGGAAAGATTGAGTAGGTTGGGTCTCTACTCATTGGAATTCAGAAAAATGAGAGTAGATCTTATAAAAACATATAAAATTATGAGGGGGCTTGACAAGATGGATGCAGAGAGGATGTTTCCACTGGTGGGGGAGTCTAGAATTAGAGGGCATGATCTTAGGATAAGGGGCCATCCATTTAGAACTGAGATGAGGAGAAATTTCTTCTCTCAGAGTTTTGTGAATCTGTGGAATTTGCTGCCTCAGAGAGCTGTGGAAGCTGGGACATTAAATAAATTTAAGACCGAAATAGACAGTTTCTTAAACAATAAGGGGTTATGGAGAACGGGTAGAGAAGTGGACCCGAGTCCATGATCAGATCAGCCATGATCTTATTGAATGGAGCTGGCTTGAGGGGCCTTATGGCCTACTCCTGCTCCAATGTCTTATGTTCTTATGTTCTTATAGGGACAGGAATAGGCCATTTAGCTGCTCGAGCCTGTTCTACAGTGAAATCGAAAGAGGCATCTTATAAATTACAGAATTAAATAAACATAATATGAGTGGATCATAGAATGACAGGTGAAAATTTAATACAGACAAGTGTACAGTAATGTATGTAGCAAGGTAAAATCGGCAACACACATACTTCATGAATGATGTTGAAATATCTAAGGATGACATTACATAGAATACAAGTCAGAGGAAGTTGTGATCAAAATGTGCAGTGCTCAAGTCAGACCACATCTTGAGTACTGTATTCAGTTCTTTATTGAGAAACAAGGGAGACAGCCAAGCACTGGAGGCAGTGCAGAAGGATACAAGGCTGATCTCTGGTGTCAGAGGTTTGAGTAATACTGGACTTACTTGGACTTTTCAGCCCAGAACGAAGGCACCCGAGAGATTATCTTTGAGATATCCAAGATTGTAAATGGTATGGAAAAGGTTAATCTAGAATACTACTTTAATACAAAGGCAAAATACTGCTGATGCTGGAAATCTGAAATATAAACAGAAAATGCTGAAAATACTCAACAGGTCAGGCAGCATCTGTGTGAGAGAAACAGAGTTATCGGCCCTGAATTTGTGGTCGGAGGCATACCTCCGGAGTACGCATCTGACCCACAAAATATTTCTGAACTTACCTCCTGGCTTTGCAGCTACTGAGAGTTCAGGTCCTGGGCCTCCAGGCGTATGCCTGCGTAAAGGTCCATGGATCCCAGTGGTAGAGGCGGTTGGACGCATCCCTGGGATCACATGAGCCTGGTTCTCCAATGAGAAAGGAGGATTCCATTGCAGTCATTTCCAAACGAATCCCCAAATGACATGCAATGGAATCCTCAAATAATTAACCAACTCAGACAATGTTAATAAATATAAATGTTCTGATTTTCAAATTTAATTAAAAGTCTCTTAATTACAATAAAAATTTAATTTTTTGAAAAATAATTATTTAATCCAGCCCAATATTTGCATAAACTAATTTTAAGTGTTTGTGCATCATTACTTATTTTAAAATTTTTCACTTAAGATTTATATTAAACCTTTTGCTGGTGAAAGCAGGCCCTATGTGTGCTTTTAACAGCCATAAGAGTTTCATGAGCAATTGCTGGGCAATATGGGAAAAATAACCTAACTCTGCGCCTGCAAAAGTGAATTCCCAGTTGGTTTGGTTGATCTATCAAAGCATACCTTGACAGATCGCAAGTTCCGGATTTTTGCACATGCGCAGGTTTTAAGCAAGTTAGAGGCAGGGAAAACGGGAGAGGGAGGAAAGAACAAGAGGAATTGGCAAGAATGGCAGGAGAGTTTAAATGATAAAAGAGTGATGGTGCAAGGCAAAAGGGGTGGTAATGAGTCAAGTAAATAACCAAAAGTTGGGTCTCAAGGAGGTGTAAATGGCAACACCAGAATCAATACCAGCAACTGCTATCTGAAAAGAATGGGAGCATTGGTTACGATCTGAAATTGTTGAACTTGATGTTGAGTCTTGAAGGTTGTAAAGCAATTAATCGAAAGATGGGGGTACTGTTCCTCGAGCTACCATTTAGCTTCATTGGAACAGTGTTGGAGGCCAAGGAAAAAGAGGTCAGAGTGGGAGTAGGGAGGAGAATTAAAATGGCAAGCGACCGGAAGCTCAGGGTCATGCTTGCAGACTGAGTGGAGGCGTTCAGCAAAACGATCACCCAATCAGCATTTGGTCTCCCCAATGTAGAGGAGACCGCATCGTGAACAGTGAATACAGTAAACTAAATTGAAAGAAGTACAAGTAAACTTTAAATTCCACTGTGGGATTAGGACAAGCTGAAACCAGTAAAAGGTGACTTTAGCACTGATATCAGAAGGTTCTTTATTATGTAGAGAATGATCTACGCTTGCAATGGACTTCCAGGCTCAGTGATGGAGGCAAAAACCCTGGAATAATTTAAGAAACAACTAGACACAGCAAGGGTGGGGTTAGGAGGAGTGTCGAGTGTATAGTTTTGATTGGTTGAATTAAGATGGACTGAATGACCATTGTGATATGCTTTTTTTTCTCCACAGGTATGTAGAAGAGACAGAGATGAGGACCCAGGAGGCAGCAGGGGTAAGGCATCGATTGATACACCTCTATTCTGGATTGGATTGCTATCATTATTGCACTGGATCCAGAACTATGACAGATACTGACGCATCCAGTAGCTATTAAAACAAGCAACAGATCAGATCAAAGCGCTGCAGCCCTGCTGTATTCAGTTGCGAATGGTGGTGGACAATTAAGCACCTAACAGGAAAAGAAGACTCTATGAGCATCCCCAACTTCAACGATGACAGAGCAAATGAGTACAAATCTCAAGCATTCGCAATCATCTTCAGCCAGAATTTGCCGAGTGGATGATCTTTCTCGCCTTCCTCCTCAGATCTCCACAATCACAGATGCCAGTCTTCAGCTAATTTCATTGACTCCATGAAATGGCTGAGTCCACTGGACACAGCAAAGGATACGGGCACCAATAACATCCTGGCTGTAATGAAGACCTCTACTTCAGAATTAGGTGCACCTCTAGCGAAGCTGTTTCAGCACAACTACAACATTGGCATCTACCCAACACGAAAAAATTGCCGTGGGACGTCTTGTCCACGAAGAGCAAGAAGAATCCAACTGGCCAATTACTGCCCTAAGAGCCTAATTCCAATCATCAGTAATGTGATGGGAGGAGTTGACAATGGTAAGCTGCATTTTAACAGCCAAAAAGGGGTGTGTTGGTTTTGGAACAGATGTAAAACATAAAAATTTTGAACCCTGACCCCAACCCAACTTCAACCTGCCCATATCTGAGTTTAGTGGAGGTGGGGCAAGGGGTGGGCAGCCAACTCGCTCCCAGGAGGCAGGATGGTAATTTAAATATTTTACTGAGGTTGGCAGTCTCAGATTTAACCTGCTTTTTAGGTTTTACAGTGGGCAGCCGGGTTTCTCAGGCCTCGAGAAACCCGGCAACTCAAGGGAGGTATTTGGGTAAAAAGAAGGCTTCTCTCCTTCAAGGTGGACTAACTGATACAGTTAATTGACACTTGCCCATCTGTTGGGGTAAAAGGAGGCTTCTTTCCCTCAAGTTGGACTAACTGATATAGTTAATCGACACCTCGCCCAGCTCCCACTGTATAACGACCACGGAAGTAAACAAACAAAACCTCAGGTTTACCAGTTTTATTACGAGCAATGCACAGGAAGGTTCAGTCATGGAACCTTCGAAATACAAGAGTTTTCAAGCATAATTTATACAGGTTTTGGAGAGGAGCTATCCTCCGACAAAATCATCGATAGGTCTATTGTTATCAGCATAGTTACATTGATTTGTCGACTCTTATCAGACGGACTCTGAGTGGTAAATGCAACTATCCATCTCTCATCATTGTTTGGTTCCATTTTGCCCTCTACCCCAGTCTATCCGATGCCTGGGGTGGTTTGTACTGGCTTCTTTATCTCTTCCTCAGGGACTTTTAAACAAAACTGCTGACTTCGGCTGTTTAAGTGTTACTAAGGTTAAGCTATCGTTTAATGCGTATAAGTGTGCTATACCTATACAAGCAAGTGTTACGTACATAAGCAATTTATAAGTTCACTACCTTCAGCATAATTCTGACCCCCTATTTGCAATCTTACAATTTATCCCTTACAGAGGTGAGGACAGCTTCAGGGAAAATGTAAAGTGCCTTTACAGCATCCTTGTGGGCCAGGAGGAGTAAGAATGCTTCCCCCGGCCTTCCAAGTTGTAGATGTTGCAGGAAGATCAAGATGTCGAATCAGTTTGGGTGGAGATAATAAATAATAAGGGGAAGAAGTCACTGGTGGGCGAAGTCTATAGGAGCCTAACAGTAGCTACACTGTTGGATGGAGTATAAATCAAGAAACAATGGAGGCTTGTAAAAAAGGAACGGTAATAATCATGAGTGATTTTAATTTTCATATTGATTGGACAAATCAAATTGGCCAAGGTAGCCTTGAGGAAGAGTTCATAGAGTGTATAAGAACATATAAAATAAGAGCAGGAGTAGGCCATACGGCCCCTCGAGCCTGCTCCGCCATTTAATACGATCATGGCTGTTGCGATCATGGACTCGGGTCTGAGATGGTTTCCTTGAACAGTACTTTGCGGAACCAACCAGGGAGCAGGCTATCTTAGATCTGGTACTGTGCAATGAAACAGGATTAATAAATGATCTCCTAGTAAAGGATCCACTAGGAAAGAGTGATCATAGTACGGTTGAATTTCAAATTCAGTTGGAGGGTGAGAAAGTTGGATCTCAAACAAGTGTCCTGAGCTTATATAAAGGAAACGACAAAGGTATGAAGGCAGAGTTAGTTAAAGTGGATTGGGAAAATAGATTGAAGTGTAAGATGGTTGATAAGCAGTGGTGGATATTTAAGGAGATATTTCATAACTCTCAACAAAAATATATTCCAGTGAGACGAAAAGATTTTAAGAGAAGAGAGAACCATCCGTGGCTAACAAAGGAAATAAAGGATAGTTTCTAATTGAAAACAATGGCATCCAAAGTGGCCAAGATTAGTGGGAGGCCAGAGGATTGGAAAATTTAAAAAAAACAGTAAAGAACAACTAAAAAAATAATAAAGAGAGGGAAGATAGTTTATGAGAGTAAACTAGCAAAAAAAATAAAAACAGATAGTAAGAGTTTCTACAGTGATATTAAAAGGAAGAGTGGCTAAAGTGGTCCCTTCGGGATGAGTCTGAGGAATTAATAATGGGGAGCAGGGAAATGGCAGAGACTTTGAACAAATATTTTGTGTTGGCCTTCACTGTAGAAGATACGAAAAACATTCCAATAATGGATAATCAAGGAGCTATAGGGAAGGAGCAACTTAAAACAATCACTATCACTAAAGAAGTAGTACTCGGCAAAATATTGGGACTAAAGGTGGACAAGTCACTTGGACCTGATGGCTTGCATTCTAGGGTCTTAAAAGAAGTGGCTGCAGAGATAGTGAATGCATTGGTTGTAATTTACCAAAATTCCCTGGATTCTGGGGAGGCCCCAGCGGATTGGAAAATAGCAAATGTAACAACCCTATTTTAAAAAGGAGGCAGACAGAAAGCAAGAAATGATAGACGAATTACCCTAACATCTATCATTGGGAAAATGCTGGAGTCCATTATTAAGGAAGCAATAGCAGGACAGTTGAAAAAGCATAACACAGTCAAGCAGAGTCAGCATGGTTTTATGAAAGGGAAATCATGTGTGACAAATTACTGGAGTTCTTTGAGGATGTAATGAGCAGGGTGGATAAGGGGGAACCAGTGGATGTGGTGTATTTGGATATCCAGAAGGCATTCGATAAGGTGCCACATAAAAGGTTACTGCACAAGATAAAAGCTCATAGGGTTGGGGGTAATATTTTAGCATGGATAATGGATTGGCTAACTAACAGAAAATTGAGAGTCAGGATAAATGGGTCATTTTTCGGTTGGCAAATGGTAACTAGTGGGGTGCCACAGGGATCAGTGCTGGAGCCTCAACTATTTACAATTTATATTAATGACTTGTATGAAGGGACTGAGTGTAATGTAGCCAAGTTTGCTGATGATACAAAGCTGGATGGGAAAGCAAGTTGTGAGGAGGACACAAAAAATCTTCAAAGGAACATAGACAGGTTAAGTGAGTGGGCAAACATTTGGCAGATGGAGTATAATGTGGGAAAGTGTGAGGTTATCCGCTTTGACAGGAAAAATAAAAAAGCACATTATTATTTAAATGGAGTGAAATAACAAAATGCTGCACTTCAGAGGGACCTGAGGTCCTTGTGCATTAAACACAAAAAGTTAGTATGAAGGTACAGCAAGTAATCAAGAAGGCAAATGGAATGTTGGCCTTTATTGCAAGGGGGATAGAGTATAAAAGCAGGGAAGTCTTGCTGCATTTGTATAGGGTATTGTTGAGGCCACACCTAGAGTACTGTGTACAGTTTTGGTCTCCTTATTTAAGGAGGGATATGCTTGCATTGGAAGCAGTTCAGAGAAGGTTCACTAGGTTGTATCCTGAGATGAAGGGGTTGACTTATGAGGAAAGATTGAGTAGGTTGAGTACTCATTGGAGTTTAGAAGAATGAAAGGTGATCTTATTGAAACATATAAGATACTGAGGGGCTCGACATGGTAGATGCAGAGAGGATGTTTACCCTCATGGGGGAATCTAGAACTAGGGGACATAGTTTCAGAATAAGGGGTCGCCCATTTAAAACTGCGATGAAGAGGAATTTCTTCTCTCATAAGTTTGTAAATCTGTGGAATTCTCTGCCTCAGAGAGCTGTGGAGGCTGGGTCATTGAATATATTTAAGGTGGAGGTAGACAGATTTTTGAGCGATTAGGAAGTGAAGGGTTATGGGGAGCAGACAGGGAAGTGGAGCTGATCCATGATCAGATCAGCCATGATCTTATTGAATGACGGAGCAGGTCCGAGGGGCCAAATGGTCTACTCCTGCTCCTATTTGTTATGTTCTCTCATGTAAGTTCCCCCCTCAACAGACACACCCTCCCATACAAAGACCCCCAGGATCGGACCCCCCACCCGGGGTCAGGGATCAGTCAACCCACCCACCCCCTGGGTTGTGGATCGGACCTATCAGCTCCTGTGACCTGCTTCTGTGGCATGCCCCAGAGTCCTGCCCGCCAGACTGCAAACCAATCCTGTCAACCAGGCTGACTTCCAGGTGGGGAACCTGCCAATGACAGAAGATGCATGCTGTGGAGTTAAACTTCACAACATGTGGGGAAACCCAGAGTCCGTCTACATAAAACACACCTGTTACTATCCAGGCCAGTGTTATCAAGTGGCACTCATTCATCAATTGCCTGCTCACCGATGCTCAGATTGGGTTCCACCAGGATCACTCGGCTCTAGACCTCATTACAGGGTCGAAACATGGACACAAGAGTTGAATTCCAAATGTGAGATGAGTATGGCTGCCCATGATATCAAGGTAGCTTTCAACCAGGGAGCCCTAGTCACATTGAAGTTGAAGGGGATTAGTGGGAAAACTCTAGTGGCTGGAGTCAACTGGCACTAAGGAAAATGGTTTTAGTTGTTGGAGGCAATCATCTCAGGCCCAGGGCATTGCTGGAGGAGTTCCTCAGAGCAGCGTCTGAGGTCCAACCATCTTCAGCTGCTTCATCAATGACTTTCCCTCCATTATGAGGTCAGAAGTTAAGTTGTTTGCTGATGATTGCACAGTGTTCAACTCCATTTGTAATTCTTCAGATAATGAAGCAGTCTATGTGTAAGAATGTAAAGAGTTAATCAGCTATAGGCTTTTGCAGAACTAAGCTATTTTGTTAAACAAAGCCGTTATTGCAGAAGAAAGCGTTGAACCGCAACTGCATCCTGTTATTGATCAAAGTCCTTGCGAATCCTATGCAAAAAGGGGCACTGGGGTATGTTTGTACAAGATGTTGGATGAGATAAGGAAGTGCCTATGTGCAGACTTGCTTGTTAAGCAAAGACCAGAGTTTAACTTGGTGTGGACAAAAATGATTGGGCTGATTGCGTCAGATGTTCGGAACTCTGAAGGGTAAAAGAAGAAGGATTGTGAACAATTAGAAGACCCACGAAGGATGTCGAGCTCATATAGGCGGACATAAATGCTGGCAAGAGCCTAACGCCGATCGAGCAATAGTCGATGCGAGTGGTCGTAAATGCTGGCTGGATCCTAACACCCACGAGCAACAGCGCCACTGAACAGGTCATAACCATTTGGGAATTTAAATTACAGCCATGAGATACTAAAGTGCATTGATCTCTGCTGTATACTAATAAAAGATTTAATATAACCAATTGGTATCAAGTCTGAATCCTTACACTATGCCTGCATGCAACAAGACTTGCAAAACATCCAGGCTTGGGCTGAAAAGTGCCAAGTATTATTCATTCTACACAATGCCAGGCAATGACCATCTCTACTGCCTAACCACCACTCTTTGGCATTCAATGTCATTTAATGGCATTACGATTGTTGAGTCCCAAGGCTGGGTATTCTGTGGTTAATGGCTCATTTCCTGACTGCCCAAAGCCTTTCCACCACCTACATGACACAATTCAGGAGTGTGATGGCATACTCTCCACTTACCTGGATGGGTGCCACTGCAACAACCCTCAAGAAGCTCGGCACCATCCAAGACAAAATAATTCACTTGGTTGGCATTTCATTCTCTAGCCTAAACAGCCACCCCCTCATTACTGCTGCACTGTGGCTGCAGAGTGTACTACCTACAGGATGCACTGCAGCACTCACCAAGGCTTCTTTGACAACCCCACCCAAACTCTGGATTTTCGGTTCTTCCGTGCTCCGTTTTCTTCCTAGAGTGGTGGCAATTACGGTGGTGAGGTGTTTTGGCCGGACGGTCAGCCTCCAGCACCCTGCAACGATCCTCGGGTCCGGTTTAGCGGTGGCGCTGAGCAGCTATTGTCCCCACAGTGTCCGTTTTACATTTTAAAAATAAAAGGACATCTGTATCTGAAATTGGAGTGGACATCTTACTCCAAATGTAGTAAACCTTTCTAACTGATTTGCCCGCTGTGCTACACCCCTGGTTGTGACACCGGCATGTGTTTTGACTCCCACCTGACCTGTACATCCCAAAACGTGCCTCGCAGTGACCCCCTGGGAAATCAGGCGATCCAACGATCCCGACAGCGAAGAGATCAGCAATGGACTCCTAAGGTAAGTGTGATTGTTTTTCTTTTAATTTTTTTTGCGATTTGTGCTGTGGTGGGGTGGGCAATGTTTTGGGAATATATTTGTGGTTTTTTTAAAATGTTTTTTTTCCCCTCCCAGGCGTCTCTCAGAGCACTCAGGGCCTGGATCTTTAGCTCAGGAGCTTCCCATCCTAACACCCTAAGAGAGGTGTACAACACCTCCCTTGGCGTTGTACCCCTGACTCAGGGCCCAGCTGCCCAAACTTATGTACTGAGGCGCAAACTGTTTCCGGGCGCTACTTCCATTATTACTCCAAAAACATCAAAGCCGTAGATCCAGGCCATAACCTCCACCACCTGGAAGGGGAAAGGCAGCATCACAACCATTTTGACTTGGCAATATATCATTGCAGGATCAAAATCCTGAAACTCCCTACTTAACAGCATTATGGGAACACTTATAGTACATAAACTGCAGCAATTCAAAAAGAAGGCCAACCACCACTTTTTCAGAGCAACTAAGGATGGGCAATGAATGTTTTCTTTGCCAATGATGCCCGCATCCCAAGTGTGATTTAAAAAAAAAGACTGGCTGGGAATGAAACTGGGAGCCTGGGTGTTACAGAGTGTGGCATCTGGGCTCGACTAGGCTGGAAGGGCGATGAGCAGAACACAGCCAAGACAGTGAAATGGAACACTGAAGCACAGCAGAGTGGAGAGTAGAAATCAGAAGATGGGTGGGTCCAGGGAAAAGAACACAGAAGCGTAGGGGAGCAGAGCAGAGGCTGGAATGTGCAATACTTGCATCTGATAGATCCTTGAAAACCAGTCTTGTTATTGACATGGACCTATGAAATAGCTGAAAACTGTTGGACTGACAAACATAGGGGGAAAGATTCGTCCCCTTTGTGCCCCCCGTTAGTGCCAGTAGATGGCGCTAATATGGCGTTGAGAGCTGTAACGACAGCTCCTGTTGAATCCAGTGGCGCACACCAAATTGGAACCTCCCGTAGCGCTGCCGGTAATAACGATCACCAGGGACTTCAACGGCATGGAGATCACGATGTCAGTGAATGTGCAACGCTCACTCAATGCCCGATCTGCCAAATTGCTTCTTGCCACTTACCTCACCACCTGGAGTTAACAACGACAGGGAAAGCTGGTGTGCAGCACCAGGAAGCCGACTCCAGGGCTTTCATGAACACTCGCTCCTGACAGGTTAGTGAAGTTTCAGTGCCTGAGTTAGTTCCTGATACTGCAACAGTTTTATTTAGTGGTTTAAAGGTTCTTTGGTATGAGGAGTGTTCTGGCAAGCAGAAAAGTGCAATTTTTTTTCTTGAAAGATTCAACCTACACCACTTGATAAAAGTCATGGGGACTCCTTATGCTGGCAGTCCACCTTACCCTCCAGGATCTACAGCGGAGGAAGCGAAGGCAACAAGGAAAATGGGAACATGTGCACAGAGTAAGGAGGAAGAAGACGAGGAGGAAGAAGAAAACGAGGAGGACCAGGATGGCGGGAGGAGGCAGCTGGACAATCAGGCTTCTTGATGAGCAGTCCGTGACCGGCTCATCAGACTTCAATTTGAATGAATGAAACTCCAGATCCCCATTGCTCACCACATCCCCATCATATGATCCCTGTGTTATGCCAGATCATAGCATCCTCCTGAGCACAAAGGTGAAATGAGAGGGACCACAAAATATTCCAAACTCTAATAATAAATTTATGCATAAGCATATCACACATATCACATGAATTATCATTGAATCATAGTATAGTTACAGCACGGAAGAAGGCCATTCAGCCTGTCGAACCCATGCTGACTCTCTGTAAGAGCACCTCAGCTAGTCCCACTCCCCTGCCCTTTCCCCGTAGCCCTGCAATTTTTATCCAATTCCCTTTTGAAAGCAGTGATTGAGTCTGCCTCCACCACCCTTTCAGGCAGTGCATTCCAGATCCTAACCACTCGCTGTGTAAGAAAGTTTTTTTCCTTTGTTGCCTTTGGTTTTTCTGCCAGTCATCTTAAATCTGTGTCCTTTGGTTCTTGACCCTGCCGTCAATGGGAACAGTTTCTCTCTATCTACTCTGTCTAGACCCCTCATGATTTTGAACATCTCTGTCAAATCTCCTCTCAATCTTCTCTGTTCCCTCTCTAAGTCCTTCATATCCTTCTTAAAGTACGGTGCCCAGAATTGGACACAATACTCTAGTTGAGGCCGAACCAATGTTTTATACAGGCTCATCATAATTTCCGCATTTTTGTACTCTATAACTCTACTCATGAAACCCAAGATCCCGTAAACTTTTTTAACTGCTTTCTCAACCTGCCCAGATATCTTCAATGATTTATGCACATATATACCCCTAGGTCTCTCTGTTCATGCACCTCCTTTAGGATTGTACCCTTTAGTCTATATTTCCTCTCGTCTTTCTTTCTACCAAAATGTATCATTTTGCACTTTTCTACGTTAAATTTCATCTGCCTATTCTGCTAGACTGTCTATGTCCTCATGAAGTCTATCACTATCCTCCTCACTGTTCACGATACTTCCAAGTTTTGTGTCATCTGCAAATTTTCAAATTGTGCACTGTACACCCACATCCAAGTCATTAATATATATCAAGAATAGCAGTGGTCTTAGAACCGACCCTTGGGGAACACCACTGTATATCTTCCTCCAGTCTGAAAATCAACCATTCACCACTACGCTATGTTTCCTGTCACTTAGCCAATTCCGTATTCATGCTGCCACTGTCCCTTTTAGTCCATGGGTTTCAAGTTTGCTGCCAAGCCTATTATGTGGCACTTTGTCAAATGCCTTTTGCAAATCCATGTACACCACATCAACCCCATTGCCCTCATCAAACCTCTCTGTGACCTCATCAAAAAACTCGATCAAGTTGATTCAACATGATTTGCCTTTAAAGAAATCTGTGCTGACTTTGTTTAATTAATCCACACGTCCAAATGACTGTTAATTTTGTCCCTGATTAATGTTTCTAAAAGCTTCCTCACTACATGGTTAAACTGACCGGCCTATAGTTGCTGGGTTTATCTTTACACCTCTTTTTGAACAAGGGTGTAACATTTGCAATTCTCCAATCCTCTGGCACCACCCCCGTTTCTAAGGAGGATTGGAAGTTTATGGCCAGTGCCTCCGCGATTTCTTCATTCACTTCCCTCAACATCCTAAGATGCATCCCATCTGGTCCTGGTGACTTATCTACTTTAAGTACAGCCAGCCTATCTAGTACCTCATCTTTATCAATTCTTAGCCCATCCAATATCTCCTCTACCTCTATGTCTATGGCAGCATCTTCTTCCTTGGTAAAGACAGATGCAAAGTGCTCATAGTACCTCAGACTCTATGCATAGATCTCCTTTTTGGTCCCTAATTGGCCCCACCCCTCCTCTTACTACCTGTTTACTATTTATATACCTATAGAAGACGTTTGGATTAGCTTTTATGTTGGCTGCCATTCTGTTCTCATACCCTCTCTTTGCCCCTCTTATTTTCTTTTTCACTTCTCTCAACATTATATATTTAGTCTGATTGTCAGATGTAGTCTCGACTGGACATCTGTCATATGCGCTCTTTTTCTGCTTCATCTTACTCTCTATCTCTTTCGTCTTCCAGGGAGCTCTGACTTTAGTTGCCCTACCTTTCCCCTAGTGGGAATGTACCTCTACTGTACCCGAACTATTTCCTCTTTAAAGGCAACCCATTTTTCCACTGCAGTTTCATCTGCCAATCTTTGATTCCAGTTTACCCGGGCCAGATCCGTTCTCCCTCAGTACTGCCCCTCGGACAGTGTAGCGCTCCCTCAGTACTGACCCTCCGAAAGTGCAGCACTCCCTCAGTATTAGCACTGGGAGTGTCAGACTGGATTTTATGCTCAAGCCTCTGGAGTAGGACTTGAACCCACGACCTTCTGTCTCAGAGGCGAGGATGCTGCCCACTGAGCCATGGCTGACACTCATCAGCTTATTTTAGCTAAGGTGAAAGATAAAATGGAGTTAAATGGTTACTATGTGTTTGGGTGGTAAATGTATAGAAATATTTGTAGGGATTTATGGATCAGACACTGGACTGAAATAACGACATTTGAGCAGCTGTACATAGTTTTAAGATGTTTCTTTTTAAAATCACCATTCTCATTGATGTATAGTGTCTGAACAGTTTATTCGTTCTCAATTTGTGCCATGTTTAAAGGGAGTAGAGAACAACTGCCTGCAGGTATAATGTTAAACATGCATTCAAGCACCAGATCACCTAGCAACAGTCTAGTGAAAGGGCCATCTGACAGACGAGCAAACACCCAATTACAATTAAAGGACACCCTTAGCCTCGGTGCCCAGTTAAGAGGCAGATGGTGAATGCAGCAGAACCCTATCCCCACCCTGCACCCCCAAGGGAGGCCTCATAATTAATGACCCTTATGCGTGCCATAGTTGAATAGCTCCTCAGATAATGAAGCCGTCTATGCCTGCATACTGCAAGACCTGGATGAGATTCGTGCTTGGGCTGATAAGTGGCAAGTAACATTCTCATCACAAAAGTGCCAGGCAATGACTATCTCCAACAAATGAGAGTCTAATCACTGTTCCTTGACATTCAATGGCATTACCATCGGCAAGTCCCCCACCAACAGTATCCTGTTCACCATTGACCAGAAGCCTAACTGGACCAGCCACATAAATACTGTGGCAACAAGAGCAGGTCAGAGGCGAGTGTCTCACCTCCTTACTCCCCAGAGCATTTCCACCATCTACAAGGCGCAAGTCAGGAGTGTGATGGAATATTCTCCACTTGCCTGGATGAGTGCAGCTCCAACAACAGTTAAGAAGCTCAACACCATCCAGGACAAAGCAGAATGTTTGATTGACACCCTCTCCACCACCTTAAACATTCACTCCCTCCACCACTGGCCACCGTGGCTGCAGTGTGCACCACCTACAAGATGCACTGCATCAACTCGCCAAGACTTCTTCGGCAGCACCTCCCAAACCCGCAACCTCTACCCCCCAGAAGGACAAGGCCAGCAGGCACATGGGAACACCATCACCTGCAGTTTCTCCTCCAAGTTATGCACCATCCTGACTTAGAAGTATATCGTCGTTCCTTCATCACTTCTGGGTGAATACCATGGAACTCCCTCCCCAACAGCACTGTGGGTGTACCTTCACCACACGGACTACAGCGGTTCAAGAAGGCATTAAATGCTGGCCTTGCCAGCGACGCTCACATCCTATGAATGAATTTTTTAAAAAGGTGTCGTGTGCAAGGTGAGAGATGAAGGTTTGAGTACTGCTAGGTAGAGTTTCTGGTGGGTGAGCAGTGTGTGAAGCTTCTGGTACAAATGGTGGTATGCAGCATTTGTTGAAGCCTTCACTCACTCTGCGTGAGCTTGTTAAAGTTATTCCTGCACTGGGTGTGGGTCCTGGGGACCACAGTGTTGTCCGTGATGTGGTGTGCCCCCTGCCAGTTGGTGGGTACAAGACCGGCCACCTTCTCTCCACTGCTAAAACCTAGGAGGCAGAAATTGGGGTACTTTGTGCCTCCCGTTAGCGCTCCCGGGCGCAAATGAATTTTCGCCCGAGCATGACGAAAACCGCACCTCCCGTTGAATTGGGTGGGGGTTTTGCAGCGGTGCTAACAGGAAGCGCCCCACTTGGCTGTGTCTGGCGATGCTGACAGCATGGCCGTGCGCAGTGCTCCATTACCGCCCCAGAGGATAAATTAACCTTCGCCCCGTTTTACCGCCTGGTGCTGAAATCTGTCAAAACGCATGTTAGCATTATTGGTCAACTAAAACTTTACCCAATGCTAGTGCCTTTAACTAGTGCTTCTTCAGCCGCCTTCCGACTGAGACTCAATGCTACCAACCGTTATCTGCATTACAGTACTAAGACGTTGCCTTGTTCCACTTGTGCTGCAATGAAAGCTGCCACATCGCCCATGATATGCGTTATGAAATCTGGGTCCTCATGGTCTCTCTGGGAGTCCGCCATTGTCTGCAGACTGGAAATGATGGGCTCAATGGTGTGCGCAGAGTTCTGTGCAATGTTGGAGGTGGATTCCTCCATGCTCCTTACCACTGCCAAGAGGGTCTCCAGCACCTTTGCCATTGCACCTATCATCACGGCCATCACCCATGTTGTGAACGCCTCCCATCGACGTCCTCATCTGAGACCTGTGCAGCAGAACCCGCGCGCAAACTCTCCCTCCGGGGAGCTGGCTCCCAAGCTACCCTTTCCCCTTGGCCTTGCTGCAGCCTGCTTGTCCGCGGTGCATCACCAAGAGCAGATCCCTCTGCTAAACTAACCTCTAACGACCGCATAATACCAGTCTCTGAGCTGGTGCCTGCAGGTAAGTAATCTAATGACACATGCTTGGGTCTTCCTCCTCTTCTCCATCGTCGCTATCATGAGGGGGCTCAGGTACAGGCTGCACATCTGCTGGCTGATTATCTGAAAGCATAAATGGCACAAGACTCGTGTTAAGGTGAGGGCAGGGAGGTAAGAATGGAGCAGGAAAGCAGACAGTATCAGGAGCTGGAAAGTGAAAAAGCTTTCTGGTGTGAGGGGCAAGTGGGATGAGAGAACAGAAGGGGATAAAGATACCGTTGTTGCCTCCAGTGGGGTTGACGTGGCCGATGGCTACGGTGCCCACCACCTGCTGCCCAATCACTCGCAGCACTCGCTTCTCCAGATCAGACAGCGGCTGGAGCTGTGATCTGCCCCATCTGTTTTCTGCTGCTCCCTCCGATTGTGTGCCATCTTGGCCTGCAAAAGGCTATGTGTGTAGGAGATATAACTGCTGTCATTGAATAGCTGTGAATATAGGCAAGGCATAAGATGAAGATGTGCGTTTGAGTAGCTGTATATGTTTGGTGGGTGAGTGGTGGTTTGTGCACTGTGCACAGACAGAGGCTCAGAAGCTGGTACGTAGGAGCTTTGGAAGCATGTACTCACATTGACCACCTGACTGAAATAATTGAATTTCTTCTGACACTGTGAGGGTTCGTTGAACTATAGTGCTGGCTGACACCTTCTCTGCCATTTCCCTCCACATGGCCCTGAAGATCAGGGGCAATGGCCCCCTTCCAGTTGCCAGGAAGAGCACTTCCCTCCTTCTCTCGACTGCCCCCACCAATGCCTTCAATGCCACGTCATTAAAACAGCGAGCACTCTCGCTTACAGTTGGATTAGCAACAGCCATACCAAAAAGTTGTTGCAGTACCTCTCAGATCTCCTTCAGATGCAGCACTGCTGAAAATAAGCAGCTGCAGCTTGATATAACCTCCCCTTTAAGAGTTAGAATGAGCCAATGTGAAGGATTGAAGGATGATTGCTGAATGCAAGGCACCTGAAATTGGGTAGTGCTCTGGTGTTAGTGCTCCTGCAGTGCCCCACTGAGGTCATTAGTGCTTGATTTATCGCCCCCTGCCTGCCTGGGGCACTAAAGCCCAATTTAGACGAAGTTAAGATTCCTTTGCACCTGCCATTAAATTTTCAACATTTAAAAAGTTAAACGGGGTGCTGCTGAATTTTTCCCCCAATGCCTCCAAAGCTTCATTGGAAAATCTGCGGGCTCTCTCCTTGGGGCAACAATCCACTAACAGGATTTGTAAATAAGTGGTACTCGTACATTTGGTACTTGTGCATGAAACACAAAAGGTTGTTATACAGATACAGTAAGTGATCAGGAAGGCCTATGGAATCTTGCAAAGGGGATGGAGTAGAAAAACTGTTATACAGGGTATTGGTGAGGCCACACCTGGAATACTGCGTGCAGTTTTGGTTTCCAAATTTACAAAAGAATATATTTGCTTTGGAGGCAGTTCATAGAAGGTTCACTAGATTGATTCCGGAGATGTGGGGGTTGACTTATGAGGAAAGGTTGAGTGGGTTGGGCCTCTACTCATTGGAATTCAAAAGATTGAGAGGTGATCTTATTGAAACATATAAGATTATGAGGGGGCTTGACAAGGTGGATGCAGAGAGAATGTTTCCACTGATGGGGGAGACTAGAACTAGGGGGGCATAATCTTAGAATAAGGGGCCCCCCATTTAAAACTGACATGAGGAGAAATTTCTTTCCTCAGAGGGTTGTGGATCTGTGGAATTCGTTGCCTCAGAAAGCTGTGGAAGCTGGGACATTGAATAAATTTAAGACAGAGATAGACAATTTCTTAACCAATAAGGGACTAAGGGGTTATGGGGAACGGGCAGGAAAGTGGACCGGAGTCCATGATCAGATCAGCCAACATCTTATTGAATGGCGGAGCAGGCTCAAGGGGCCATATGGCCTACTCCTGCTCCTATTTTCTTATGTTCTTATGTTATGTATTCTTCTTATGGTTGTTGAGGCAGCTGTACAGCCAACAATGCTGAGAATGAGGTGCTGCAACGTCAATGGACCTCCCCTTTAAGCAGTGAAAAAAGCCTGCGCCAATCATTACTTGATTTTAGATTACATCCAATATTGGTCCATCTTTTCAGTGTGACGTCAATGAGTTTGGGTTTTAGACTAGATTTATGTATGGCTCCAATCGTTTTAATGAGGATTGAA
This sequence comes from Pristiophorus japonicus, assembly GCF_044704955.1. Classification (NCBI taxonomy): domain Eukaryota; kingdom Metazoa; phylum Chordata; class Chondrichthyes; family Pristiophoridae; genus Pristiophorus; species Pristiophorus japonicus. The sequence continues at coordinate 412,254,417 of NC_091977.1, forward strand.
ATGAATTTTGCGTGCAGTCTAGATGATTTTCACCTGGCGCTAATTCACCATTTTTAGTCTAAACACCACCCATTCCTTGGCGATAATGAATTTCTAGCCCTATATTTTATGTGATCCATTAAGATGAGGAGAGTGTTCCCTATTCAGGACATCACTGAATAAAAATTTCTACATAAAATACATGATGGCAAAAAATTCCAAATAGTCATTTTGTAGAGAAATGCCCTTCAGTAAGATCGTGAAGTTCTATTCTATTATATTAGTCTGCAAAGAGAATTAACAGCTGATAGCCATTGTAGTGATTCATCAGTAATAAAGTCACAGCACGATCACATTACTACAGGCAAAGCATGGCATCTATTAATGCAATACTGTGTCCCTGTCCTGAAGTTATCTAAATATTCAAAGAAATTATCTAAATTGGACGTCAGTCAGTGAGTGTTTCTGATTTTAAACTCACGCCGTAAATCATGTCAAAAGGTATAAGAACATAAGAAATAAGAAATAGGAGCATGAGTAGGCCATATGGCCCCTCGAGCCTGCTCCGCCATTTAATACGATCAAGGCTGATCCAATCATGGACTCAGGTCCACTTCCCTGCCCGCTCCCCATAACCCCTTATTCCCTTATCATTTAAGAAACTGTCTATTTCTGTCTTAAATTTATTCAATGTCCCAGCTTCCACAGCTCTCTGAGGCAGCGAATTCCACAGTTCCACAACCCTCTGAGAGAAGAAATTTCTCCTCATTTCAATTTTAAATGAGTGGCCCCTTATTCTAAGATTATGCCCTCTAGTTCTAGTCTCCCCTATCGGTGGAAACATTCTCTCTGCATCCACCTTGTCAAGCCCCTTCATAATCTTATATGTTTCGACAAGATCAGCTCTTATTCTTCTGAACTCCAATGAGTAGAGGCCCAACCTACTCAACCATTCCTCATAATTCAGCCCCCTCATCTCTGGGATCAACCTTGTGAACCTTCTCTGAACCACCTCCAAAGCAAGCATATCCTTTCATAAATATGGGAACCAAAACTGCACGCAGTATTCCAGGTGTGGCCTCACCAGTACCTTGTACAACTGTAGCAAGACTTCCCTGTTTTTATACTCCATCCCCTTTGCAATAAAGGCCAAGATTCTATTCGCCTTCCTGATTACTTGCTGTACCTGCATACTAACCTTTTGTGTTTCATGCAAAGTACCCCCAGGTCCCGCTGTACTGCAGCACTTTGCAATCTTTCTCCCTTTAAATAATAACTCGTTCTTTGATTTTTCCTTCCAAAGTGCATGACCTCACACTTTCCAAAATTATACTCCATCTGCCAAATTTTTGCCCACTCACTTAGTCTGTCTATGTCCTTTTGCATATTGTGTGTGTTCTCCTCACACATTGCTTTTCTTCCCATCTTTGTATCGTCGGCAAACTTGGCTACGTTACACTCAGTCCCTTCCTCTAAGTCGTTAATATAGATTGTAAATAGTTGGGGTCCCAGCACTGATCCCTGCGGCACCCCACTGGTTACTGATTGCCAACCCGAGAATGAACCATTTATCCCAACTCTCTGTTTTCTGTTCATTTGCCAATCCTCTATCCATGCTAATATATTACTCCCAACTCCGTGAACTTTTATCTTGTGCAGTAACCTTTTATGTGGCAGCTTGTCAAATGCCTTCTGGAAGTCCAAATACACCACATCCACTGGTTCCCCTTTATCCACCCTGTTCGTTAAATTTGCTAGAATTCTTTGAGAATGTGTCAAACATGACTTCCACTTCATAAATCCATGCTGATTCTGCCTGACCAAATTTTGCTTTTCCAAATGTCCTGCTACTGCTTCTTTAATAATGCACTCCAACATCTTCCCAACCACAGATGTTAGGCTAACTGGTCTATAGTTTCCTGCTTTCTGTTTGCCTCCTTTTTTAAATAGGGACGTTACATTTGCAGTTTTCCAATCTGCTGGCACCTGCCCAGAATCCAAGGAATTTTGATAAATTACAACCAACGCGTCCACTATCCCTGCCGCTACTTCTCTTAAGACCCGAGGATGCAAGCCATCAGGTCCAGGGGATTTATCTGTTTTTAGTCCCATTATCTTACTGAGTACCACCTCCTTAGTGATTGTGATTGTGTTAAGTTCCTCCCCCCACCCCCCCCCCCCCCATAGCCCCTTGACTATCCACTACTGGTATATTATTAATGTCCTCTACCGTAAAGACTGATACAAAATATTTGTTCAGAGTTTCTGCTATCTCCATGTTTTTCATTACTAATTCCCAGTCTCGTCCTCTTAGGGACCAACATTTATTCTAGCCACTCTTTTCCTATATGCATATTATTTCACTTAAAAATGTACTTTTCATTTTACATCCGCCACAAACTATAGGAGTCTAACCTAATTTTATCGCTGCTAAGGTAACCATGTTCTGAGAATACATATGAAAATGTCATTGTGACATTGCAGATAGCTGATGCCGCACGTGGTGTCATATTCCTGAGTCATATGAACATTGTGCCAGTTTGTTTATCTCCAACTCCAATGAACAACTCTTTCCTCCTTTTGTTTTGGATGAAGTTCCCAGCCTCTCTACAAGGATTAGGTTAGATTAGCCAAAAATTATTGATGTGTTCCCTGCAAACAACATTCCCTATGGAATTCACAGCCTCAGAGAGCTGTGGAAGCTGGGACATTGAATAAATTTAAGACAGAAATAGAAAGCAAATAAAGCAAACAAAACAAATAAATAAGAACATTAGCATACAAAAGCAAAATACCACGGATGCTGGAATCTGGAATAAAAGCAGAAAATGCTGGAAATCTCAGCGGGTCAAGCAGCATCTGTGGAGAGAAAGCATTAAAGAGTGAACATTAGCAATCACTCATAGGCAGTCCCTCGGGGTCGAGGATGACTTGCTTCCACACTAAAAATGAGTACTCAGGTGACTGATGAACTCATTTTAAACGGTAGACGATGCCTGTGCGTGAATTCTTTTAACGTGGGGTGGCCATTGCACACCAGCCACCACACGGGCTTGACTGAGTAAGGTCTTGGTCCAGTGGCAAGGGGATCCAAGATAACTGGAGACCAGGTACTGCCGCATGTGCCAATAGACACACACTCACACACACACTCATACACACACACACACACACACACACACACACACACACACACAGACAAACATTAGCATACAAGGGACAAAGGCACAAATGGAATCTTAACACTCAGCACAGTATGCTCTTCAGCACTGCCCCAGGCAATATACTCTCTGCATTCACAACAACTACTTGTATTTATATAGCGCCTTTAATAAAGTTAAACATCCAAAGGTGCTTCAGAGGAGTATTATGCGATAAAAATTTGACACCGAGCCACATAAGTAGACGTTAGTGCAGGAAAGAGGTAGGTTTTAAGGAGCATCTTGAAGGAGGAAGGAGAGGTAGGGAGGTGGAGAGGTTTATGCAGGGAGTTCCAGAGCTTGGGACCGAGGCAACAGAAGGCACAGCCACCAATGGTTGAGCGATTATAATCAGGGATGCTCAAGAGGGCAGAATTAGAGGTGCGCAGACATAGAAACATAGAAACATAGAAATTTACAGCGCAGAAGGAGGCCATTTCGTGTCCGCGCCGGCCAACAAAGAGCCGCACGATCTTTGGTCAGCAGCCTTAAAGGTTACATATAAACCTATGAACAATGATGGAAAGGCAAAGAGCACCCAGCCTAACCAGTCCACCTCACACAACTGCGACATCCCTTATACTGAAACATTCTACACTCCACCCGTCACCGGAGCCATGTGATCTCCTGGGAGAGGCAAAAACCAGATTAAAAACCCAGGCCAATTTAGGGAGAAAAAAATCTGGGAAAATTTCTCTCCAACCCATCCAGGCAATCGAAACTAACCCTGGCTGTATTCTATTCCCTGCAGTTCTTACCATTATATCTGCGCCGTCCAACAAAAGGTCATCCAGTCTAATCCCAATTACCAGCTCTACGTCCGTAACCCTGCAGGTTACTGCACTTCAAGTGCCCATCCAACCATCTCTTAAAAGTGGTGAGGGTTTCTGCATCCACCACTCTTCTAGGCAGCGAGTTTCAGATCCCCACAGCCCTCTGCGTAAAGAAGCTCCCTCTCAAATCCCCTCTAAACCTTCCACCAACCACCTTAAAACTATGCCCCCTCATAATAGACCCCTCCACCAATGGAAATAGACCTTTACTATCCACTATGTCCAGGCCCCTCAATATTTTGTACACCTCAACGAGGTCTCCTCTCAACTTCCTCTGTTCCAATGAGGTCAAATCCAGCCTATCCAATCTGTCCTCATAACTAAGATTCTCCATTCCAGGCAGCATCCTAGTAAATCTCCTCTGCACCCTCTCTAGTGCAATCACATCCTTCCTATATTACGGCGACCAGAACTGCACACAGTACTCCATCTGTGGCCTAATCAAAGCATTATACAATTTAAGCATAACCCCCCTGCTCTTATATTCTATGCCTCGGCCAATAAAGGCAAGCATTCCGTATGCCTTCTTAACCACCTTATCCACCTGGCCTGCTACTTTCAGGGATCTGTGGACAAACATTCCAAGGTCCCTTTGTTCATCTACACTATTAAGTGGCCTACCGCTTAATGTGTATAACCTTTCCTTATTAGCCCTACCAAAGTGCATCACCTCACACTTCTCTGAATTAAATTCCATTTGCCACTGCTCTGCCCACCTGACCAGGAGATTGATATCCTCCTGCAGTCCATGACTTTCCTCTTCGTTATCAACCACACAGCCAATTTTAGTGTCGTCTGCAAACTTCTTAATCATACTCCCTATATTCAAATCTAAATTGTTGATATATACAACAAAAAGCAAGGGACCCAGTACTGAGCCCTGCAGAACCCCACTGGAAACATCATTCCAGTCACAAAAACATCCATCAATCATTACCCTTTGCTTCCTACCTCCAAGTCAATTTTGGATCCAACTTGCCACTTTGATGTGGATCCCATGGGCTTTAACCTTCATGATCAGTCCACCATGTGGGACCTTATCCAAAGTCTTGCTAAAGCCCATATATACTACATCGTACGCACTACCCTCATCGACCCTCTTGGTTACCTCCTCAAAAAATTCAATCAGATTAATCAAACACGATCTTCCCTTAACAAATCCATGCTGACTGTCCCTAATTAATCCTTGCCTTTCCAAATGAAGATTTATTCTGTCTTTCAGGATTTTTTCCAATAATTTGCCCACCACTGAGGTTAGGCTGACAGGCCTGTAATTACTTGGCCTATCCCTTTTCCCCTTCTTAAACAAGGGTACTACATCAGCAGTCCTCCAATCCTCCGACACCATGCCCAGATCCAAAGAGGACTGGAAAATGATGGTCAAGGCCTCTGCTATTTCCTCTTTTACTTCGCTCAACAGCCTGGGATGCATTTCATCCGGGCCTGGAGACTTATCTACTTTCAAAGCTGCTCAACCCCTTAATACTTCCTCTCTCACTGTATTTATTTCATCCAGAATTTCACACTCCTCCTCGATAGCAGTATCTGCATTACCCCTTTCCTTTGTGAAAACAGATGCAAAGTATTAATTATGAAGCCTACCAACATCTTCCACCTTCACAAAGATTACCCTCATGATCTCTAATAGGCCTTACCCTTTCCTTAGTTACCATCTTACTCTTGATATATTTATAGAACATCTTAGTGTTTTCCTTAATTTTAGTGGCCAAGAATTTCTCGTGCTCTCTCTTAGCATTCCTAATATCCTTTTTAGTTTTGCCTCTTAGCTTCCTATATTCCTCTAAACATTCTAAAATATTTAGCCGTTGGTATATGACATAAGCATCCCTTTTATCTTAATCCTCCCCTGTAAGTCCCTGTAACATCTCGGCGGGTCGTGGGGCTGGAGGAGATTACAAAGATAGGGAGGGACAAGGGCATAGAGGGATTTAAAAATAAGGATGGGAATTTTGAAATCGATGCATTGCTTAACCGGAAGCCAATGTAGGTTAGCGAGTGCAGTGGTGATGGGTGAGCAGGACTTGGTGCGAATTAGGAAACAGGCAGCTGAGTTTTGAATCAACTCTAGTTTACATAGGATAGAATGTGGGAGGCCAGCCAGGAGTGCATTAAAACAGTCAGGTCTATAGGTAACAAAGTCATGGATGAGGGCTTCAGCAGCGGATGAGCTGAGGCAAGGACGGAGACGGGGGGATGTTACGGAGGTGAAAATAGGTGGTCTTAGTTATGCTGCAGATATGTGGTCGAAAGCTCCTTTCAGGATCAAATATGACACCAAGTTTGTGAACAGTCTGGTTCAGCCTCAGACAAGAGTTGGGGTGAGGGATAGAGTCAGTGGCTGGGGAACGGAGTTTGTGGCGGGGACCAAAAACAATGGCTTCGGTCTTCCCAATATTCGATTGGAGAAAATTTCTGCTCATTCAGAACTGGACCGACAATTTAGAGACCGTAGAGGGGTCGAGAGAAGTGGTAGTGAGGTAGAACTGTGTGTCAACAGCTGACGCTGTGTTTCTAGATAATGTCGTCAAGGGGCAACATGTAGATGAGAAGTAGGAGGGGGCCAAGGATAAATCCTTGGGGGACACCAGAGGTAACGAATCGGGGGCAGGAAGAGAAGCCATTCTCTGGCTATGATTAGATTGATAACAATGGAACCAGGCGAGTGCAGTCCCACCCAGCTGGACAACAGTGGAGAGGCGTTGGAGAAGGATAGAGTGGTCAACAGTGTCAAAGGCTGCAGACAAGTTAAGAGGGATGAGGAGGGTTAGTTGGCCTTTGTCACAGTCACAAAGGTTGTGATTTGTGACTCTGAAACAAACAAAAGGGCCGATTTTAATTTCAACACCAAATAGAATGAAGTCTGTGGGAGGCTGAAATAGAGGCAGTGTCCTGCCCTCTGACTTGACACTACTTTCATGTCGACCAGTATTTTAAATGCCGCGTTGCGGGAGGAATGCATGGCCCTCACCGCAGGCAGACGCTCCACAAGCTCCATTGGCGTCCATGCTTCAGCATGTTTATTTTAAAATGCCCTTCCTTATTTTCTAATCTCTTCGTTGCTTTATCCCATCCTACCTTAGTTATCTCCTCCTGCCTTAGAGCCCGGCATTCCTCTAATACCAGTCTTCTCCTTGCTCCACCATTTGGGAATGTTTGTCCAGTCATTGCGCTCCAGCCTTCTGGAACTCTCTATTCAGTTCCCTATGCTGTATTACACCCTTTCCTGCTTTTAAAATCTTCTCAAAACTCTCCTCTTCTGCCTTTGGTTCTCCATCCCATCCCAAGGGTTGCTCCACTACCCCCCCTTTCCACCATATGGAGGTGGTTCCATAACTCAGGGGTTAGAGCACTGGTCTCAATAAACCTTACTCAATTTTCCTGACAACAGTAGTAGTGAAAATGCGAGAATTTATTATTATCGACATGGTAACTGGGACTTAGAATATCATAACATGATTGGGCAGAGTCAACACAGATTTATGAAAGGGAAATCATGTTTGACAAATCTGTTATAGCTTTTTGAGGTTGTAACTCACAGGGTAGATAAGGAAAAACCAATAGATGTAGTTTATTGGATTTTCAAAAAAGCATTCAATAAGGTGCCACACAAGAGGCTATTACACAGAATCAGGGCTTGGACCTCAGCTATTTACAATCTATATCAATGACTTAGATAAGGGCACTGAGTCTAATGTATCCATGTTTGCTGGCGATACAAAGTTAGGTGGGAAAGTAAGTTGTGAGGAGGATGCAAAGAGACTGCAAAGGAATATAGACAGGTTAATTGAGTGGGCAAGAACATAGCAGATGGAATAAAATGTTGAGAAGTGTGAAGTTGTTCACTATGGCAGAAAAAATAGAAACGCAGCATATTTTTTAAAGGGTGAGAGACTGAGAAATGTTGGGATTCAGAGGGACCTGGGTGTCCTTGTATACGAATCACAGAAAGTTAACATGTAGGTTTGGGGTGATAAGTGCCAATTAACATTCGCACCACACAAGTGCCAAGCTATGACCATCTTCAACAAAAGAGCGTCTATCCACTGCCCCTTGACATTCAACGGCATTACCATCACCGAATCCTCCAACATCAACATCCTGGAGGTCACCATTGACCAGAAACTTAACTGGACCAACCATGTAAATACTGTGGCTACAAGAGCTGGTCAGAGGCTGGGTATTCTGCGGCAAGTGTCTCACCTCCTGACTTCCCAAAACTTTTCCACCATCTACAAGGCACAAGTCAGGAGTGTGATGGAATACTCTCCACTTGCCTGGATGAGTGCAGCTACTTTCCTTCAGATCCTGTATAGATCTCAGAAGGCAGTTGTTACAAGAAACCTTATAGTTCATCCCTATGAAGCATGGTCGCAAAAGTCTGGACAAATTAAGCACATCTAACTCTAAAATAGACCAACGTACAAAAACAACCTCGATTAAAAGGAAATCTTATCAAGTGTACCAGTCACAGACTTGATTGCATGGGAAGTCCATCTCAAAAGAGGTAAGCACTGATGGACTTCTGACCAAGAATCCAAGCAAATGGATGTACTCTGCCATTGAATTTACCACCAATAGTCTAATTAGGTTAGGATAACATGCTACTAAGTCAAATGATGATTTATTCAATAAAAGGCCATATATTTCTAGGCAGCGAGTAAAACAGGTTGAAGCATTTTCAAAATCTGTTACTGCACTAATTGAAGGTGAAGTGCAAGCTGTTACACTGTAATAGGAAACACCCTAGACTCAACAAGATACATGGCTTTTGACATATTGCTACACAGACTGGCATGACTGCGTTTAGTGTCATTCTCATGTGAGGTACAGCAGTAGATGTTTTGACTACCTATTGATGGGAAATATTTGAAAAATGAATTGAGCATATTTTCTATGACAGCATCCTACACTCAACCAATAAATTCAGGATGGTAACACTACCATAGATTATCCAGGCATTATGCTCAGGAGACTGGTTATCTAGCATCGGATTAAAAGATACATACTTCCATGTTACTATATGGGAACACCATCAGAAGTTTTTCAAGTTCAATTTCAAGGAGCAACATTATCAGTACAAGGCTCTTCCCTTCAGCCTTCTGATGGCATCCAGTGTTTGCACAAAGTGCCTTTCAATAGATGTAACATTGCCAAGTAAATCTGTACCTAAATGTCTGAGCCTTGTTGTTGAGATTTGCCACCATAGCTGTATGACAAATACTCAATACAGTACAAAGGCTTGGATTCATCATCAGTTATGAGAAGTCCCAGCTACAACCCAATGGGATCTGATATTCTTGTACTGTCCCAAACAATCTAATTTGCAGCACTTACTGACCAGACATCCCTCTTAAGGGTAAGGTCATAGATCTTAGTAAAAGGTTGTTTAAGATTTTTACATATGATGATATCCCGCATGGCTATGGAATTTGTCCTGCACAAAACTGCCACAACAGTAAGATAAACTAATACGGAGAAAACCAGTGAAATGTATTCAATATAAAATTCAATTAAATTTAAATGACACAGGGCCCGAAACTGATGAACTCACCGCCCACTGCCGCCCACTGCAGCCGACATTCCTCCTTGGGTTCCGCCCGGTGCCACTTTCGATTTGGGCTGGAGCGGGCGGGAGGGGAGAACCGCTGGTAACTGCCCACTGACGTCAGCGGACGGCCGAGTGGCGTGTGGACTCCTGGCTGCCGAGATGCCAGATTGGTGTGGGTGGGAGTTGGCGCCAGAACAGGGGTGGACCGCTGCGAGGAGACTGGTCTGTCCCCGACGCTAGGTCTGAAGAGCTGAAAAAACTTTTTTCTTTACAGGGACTTATCTGTATGGGGTCCCTGAAGGTATTCCAATGTTTTTTTTAATGCTTTTTCTTTACAGGTCTTCGGCCCTCCATGAGCCCGACTCCATCCTCAGCCACACTTCATCAAATTCGGGCCCATAGAATGTGTTAATGTAATATCCTTAAGATAAATAATGGAAGATGTAGTTCGATTGATTTATCATTTCCTTTCATCAATACGAATGCCTTTTTAGGACTGTTAAGGGTCAAGTATTAAGAATACATAGATCTATTAAGCATATGTAAATCGATCAATTCTTATTTAGGTATCTAACAATTAGATACATGTTTTCCAATCTTTCAGCCTAACCATTGAAGTATTCATTTCATGAACAGCTCATTAATTTTTTTCATTCTCAACTCATCACTGGAAGGCACACAATGTTTCTTCCTGATTTCTGGGGACGTGGCGTGCCACTACTTTGTGCCTGATCCATGCAGCCCAGCAGAGATCAGATATTTGCTGTGTAAGGAACTGGAAGTACAGCCAATGTCCTACCACTCGGTCACACAACATACTGGTACACTAATGCATAGTACAAGTGGAGTGTGTGGTTTGACCTATCTTTTCTTTTTTTCCCCCTCCCTCAACTTTTCTGCCTTCCTCTCCTGACTGAAACTGGGGTATAGTTCCAAGGCTATTGGCCACCCTCTGGTGCCTCAGTCAAGTAGCCATTAGTGATGGTAGGCTCGTTTATAATGGTGGACATCATAGCCAGGCCTCACTTGACTTCCATTCATGCACACTGTATAGTTATCAGGAGCAGGGTCCTTTGATCATTTTTCTCCCCATGCTAGCACCACTGAGGCCCAAGTTTAGCACTTATACTGCCACCCCAGATAAGATTAGCTAACTCAGCACCATTGGGGAAGCCTAAGTCCTTTTGTTACTATGGCTCAGTTCTACCATGGGCAGAGCATTTACTAATTTTTAGTTCGGCTGTTTACTTAACTTCAATCTTGTCAAATCCAGCACAAGAATGAATATGGGGCCGAATTTACTCGGCCTCTCCCGTGGCCACCTGCCGTATCTCCAGTGGTATTCCGACAGAATGGCTTTACCGGGTCCTAGCTTTAAACAGTGGCATTGTTTTGGGCTGGAGCCACCGCCTGATGCAGAGAGGGCAGGGACTCACTATGCTGGGAATTCCTGCTTCTTTGGCCCTAATCGAATCCAGTTTGGAGACTGTCATGCTAAGTTAAGTACGACCTATCAGCTTCCAGAAAGATGCAAGATGCCCTCACTGGGGAATCCAGGCCAGGGAAGCAGCCTGGACCCTCAATGTAAGGCAGCACTAAAGGTATTTTTCCAGGGGTGAGAGAGTGTCTCCCCCCCACGCCACCCCCATCCGAATGTGTGCCAGGTGCCAGAGTTTGCAGCAGTGTGGGGCTAGTGGGCACCTGAGATAATCCTACACACTCTGCCAGCATCGGTACTGGAGGGCACTAGCTTGTGTGATCCCGATATACCTGCTGGGATTACAGCTTGAGGATTTTTGGGATCTGTGTAATACAACACCATGAATAAATAAAACATTGACCATTTTATTTAATTACTTATAATTAATGATAGGTTTATAGAACAGGAGGACAATATTCTAAAATGATTGCAGGATAACACTAGGCTATCATATAGAAACAACGTTGTAAACTGTTTCTGAAAACAAATCACAAATCTCACCAATTCCAAATGATGAGGTTTTGAATAAATATTAACAAGAGACTGCAGCATGGACCTTAAAAAAAAACGTTGAGACTCAATTAAAACAGAGGTAAATCAAAATGAATTTCTTGTTACAGCACACAAATAATAAACTGCTGATGCCAAAGGGCACTTTAACAGCATAACAGAAATGAGAAAGTCCATTTGTGTTAATCTTAATACAGTTGTATTAATACAGATCTGTAGCTAACAGTTAAACACTGCTGTCAGAAGTTGAAAAGTATTAAGTCATAGAAGAATACATTTTGTTATATTTGAGGACATCATAATAAAAGGTACATTGAAAAGAAAAGGGGACACTTTTGTAATTATAATTCTTTAGACATAGATATAACAAAGTTTTCACAGCTATAGTCAGAATCCACAGGGATAGTGAATGTCAGATTAAAAGCTGGTAAGATTATTTAGCTTTCAAGCTATTTTTGTTAATTTCAAGAATCAAATAGAGAGTTGCCAACTTCATTCCAAATCCATTCTGTATTATCTTAAGAAACATGCAGCTCATTAATACAGAACTGAATCCACTCATTAGCAATACACTGTGATCTCGTCAACTCCCTCCTTCTTTACAAGTCAAACATTCATTTAAAAAAACATTGAACATTCAAGTCGTGTGTCAGCTTTTTAAACCGTGCATCAGCTTGTCTGTTATACATGAAAAGTCAGCTTTTTCATTAGGATTGGGAGTTGTCAGTATCAACCAGATTCGTTGACTGTTGGGATGGAAAGCTTTTAGAAACCACAACAACAACCTGCATTTATATATTACCTTTAATGGAGTAATATGTCCCAAGGTGCTTCACAGGAGCATTATCACACAAAATTGGACATTGAGCCACATAAGGAGATAGTAGTACAAAAGCAAAATACTGCGAATGCTGGAAATCTGAAATAAAAACAGAAAATGATGGAAATACTCAGCAGGTCAGGCAGCATCTGTTCTGATGAAGGGTCATCCACCTGAAATGTTAACTCTGTTTCTCTCTCCACACATTTCCTGTTTTACTTAAGGAGATATTAGGCTTGATGACCAAAAACGTGTCAAAGAGGTAGATTTTAAGGAGCGTCTTAAAAGAGGAGATGTAGAGAGACAGAGGGTTTAAATGAGGGAATTAGGGCCTAGGCAGCTGAAGGCATGGTTGCCAATGGGGATGCACAAGAGGTCAGAATTGGAAGAGTGCAGAGATCTCGGAGGTTGTAGAGTTGGTGGAGGTTACAGAGATAGAAAGGTGCAAGGCCATGAGGGATTTGAAAACAAGGATGAACATTTTAAAATTGAGATGTTGCCAGACTGGGAACCAATGTAGGTTAGCGAGCATAGGGTTGATGGGTGAATGGGACTTGATGTGAGTTAAGATACAGACAGCAGAGTTTTGGATGAGCTCAAGTTTATGGCAGCTGGAAATTTCTCCCACTGTTAGCTGTGCAAGAACTATTTTCAGATGAGCTGATGGTTTATGTGAATTGAAATTGCAGGTGTGTTCATTGTTTGTCCCTGAAGAAGTTATGAATAATAAGTACGCTACTAAATGCAGTTTAAAAAAATATAATTTCCTCAAAGCAACTTTCCGAAGCATGCCCAGCAACTATCGCATGTGATGCATGATGCAGGGCATTAACGGGGTAGAAATTGCCCCCCGCCCGAACCGGGGCAATGGTTTTGATGGTTTTTACCACAGTTGCGGTTCAGGTCGACTCTTGCGCGACATTCATTCGACTTTGTTTTTTTTTTGTTTTGATCCGGAAGTCGGTCATAATGGGGGCGGTGAACTACACCTGAGGGGCAAAGACGCAGCGGTGACAGCAACTGAGGTGTGGAAGTTGGGTGTGGAGCGGAGTCACCGCCACAATGACAGCGCCGCGTCACCATGGCTCTCCTCTTCACTTAAAGGGGAGAGCCCCCGCTATTTTTAAACTTTGGCCCATTGGGCCACCAGGGAGGGTTTCGTTCAGGCCAGTGGCCTGGCACCCAATAGGGGGTGCCAGGCTGCCTGTTGGCGACCCGGCCGAACCCAGGGGCATAGTTGTCAGGCCGACATGGCAGTCGACTGACAAAAAAAACATGGCGTCAGCCGCACCACTGTTGCAGAAGGCGGAAAAAGCTTGTTTTGGCACCGCCGGGCGGGTCGAAGATTTTGGGAGGGGAATGTTGCCGTCGGGAAGTTGGATCGGCGGTGCGCACAGTGATGATGCACTTATGACAGATCGGCAGCAGCGGAGCAGTGGGGGAGGGGGGGGCACTGTTGGGAAAACTCGGAAGGGCAATTGGGCTAGCAGCGGCCTTTCCACAAAAAGTCGGCGGCCACTGCGATTTGCGCTGGTAACAGGCCGTAAGGAGAGGGGCAATTTCGGCCCCGACCTGTTTGTGGTGAGTTGCAGAGACCAGTTATGTTCTTTAGTTCTGCAGTTTTCAGTATTTTTACATACTCCTGATGGAGGTCCGTTTGTTGCAGGCCACAGCATCCATTTTATTATTGTTAACACCAATACGGAGCCGTGAGGAGTGACATCAATGATCAATATGAGTATAATAGACTGCAAATCCCACACTGGAGCTAATCAATTATATGAGAGCACAAAATTCAGGTCTCATTTCTGAAAATCATGTTTTTGAACATTTTCGTTTTTTAAAAATTATTGATTGTAGTGTGCAATAGTTTTTTTTATTTCCAGTACAAAAAAACAAACCTTTAAGGAAGAATATAGGCCAGAACCTACTGTTGAAGGGCATGAATCCATTGTTTTAAATAGGTTACTCATTCTGTTAAAATACTGAACAGAGGAGAGCCATACATGCATGTTAAGCATTCGTCTATTAGCATCAGCAATACTTTCTAGTTGCGAGCTATAAAACGTTTGAAATGCACTGCAAGGTGATCAGTATCTAAAAAAGGAAAAGGCAGGTTAATGTTTGGGCATGACCCTTTATCAGAACTTGGCTCTACAATTTGATTTCAATTATATTTACTCACCCTAGAGCTTCCTGAAGCCAACTTAATAATAAAACATATTTATTTAAAATCGCAGCATTCTCTCAATTCACGTACACAATGCTTCCTCTGGGCTGCCTGGGGACAATAACAGATGGTCCGACAGTTTTGTTTTCTGCATGCATTGCTGCTTGGTATTATTGTAGGTGTATATTGTAAAGATTTCATTTCACAAATTAACATGATGTATCTGGGGTCAGATTTACAGGATCCTTGAGGTTACATTGATGTCCCGACAACAACTTTATTTTCATATTTAAAATATCTGTAACCCTTGCAGCAGAAATTATTGTTGGCTTGAAAGGTAAAATTACAGTAGTTTCCAAAATATCAGAAAATACACCAAAGTGTCGAAGTCAAAATTTTCCGGGGTTGCCCCCGAAACCCCTTGGAAAATAAATCTCACAACTTCATCACTGCTGCAAACTGCACTTTTCTGCTGACTAGAAATCATGGAATGTCAAGTAAACCTGCAGCTTAAATTATGACAAGCCTGCCCCCCACTGTACCTTCAGTCCAACTCCGTTTTTTCAAATGTCATCAGGCCTATATTTAGGGCTGTTTATAGTCCATCAGCTTTTTGGAGACTGTCAGCTTTTGTTAATTTTTTGCATTGGTATGCATGATCGAGAGACTTAACATTATTTAAAAACACTATGGAGTTCCATAAAGAATAGAGACATTCATCAGATTATTATTTTCATCATCAGATTACGCTTCTGTAAAGCACCTTGGGAGATTTCTCTGTTAAAGGATTTCGCTGTGCTATATAAATATAAATTGTTATTGTTGTTCAATCAGAAATTGGCACAGATACATTATGGCCTAAGGAAGTTTCAGAACAGCATTTATAAGACAAATTTCTAGTAATCTCATAACAAGAACAAATACAGCTTTGGTTTTGAAATGACACAATAGGATACTAACATATAGACGCTATGGTCCTGATACTTACGGGGAGTCAAGGAGGGTGTGGGGGCATCAGTGGCTGGGAAACCCAAAAATGCTGGAGGTCCTGCCAAATTTAACGGAATTACCTCATTCGAATTTTTTTAACTTTGTTTCTCGCCCAATAGCTGGCTAAATTGAAGGCTGGTTGACTGTTGGGCGACAAAGCATCAGCCAGGAACAGCTGGGGATCGTCCCCAGCAATTGAGAAGATCGGGATTCTGTGTGCGTGGTCTCAGATCACAGGGGCTCAGATTACGGGGTGACTAGAGATTGCGGGGGAGGGGAAGATCTCTGGCGAAGAGAGATTGTGGGGGAAGAATGATTGCCTGGGAAACTCAGCCCGCAGGCTTTAAATCGAAATTGATGATTAAATAAGTTTGCAAATCTCAGATTTTATTATTATAATTGCCGATCTGCCACTGTAGAATGGGTTACACATCCAACCCCAAACCCGTTAAAATGCAAGTAGGCATGTTTGCCGTGAGTTTTGGGTCAGGTTTTCAATGTTATCAAATGTAACCCCTACCGACTCTGTTCTGCTCATCACGGAGGGTTAAAAATTACCCCCTACATGTGAAATACCTTCTTCTGCTTTTTAAACGGAAGCATTAACCCATTTAAAATAGAAGTTATGTTTCTTTCATGAGCTTGAGGTGAAAAGCTTTTTGTAAGCTTTCATTACTTTATGTGCCAAGTAATGATTTCCAAGCTGATTGTTCTTGTCCTGTTCTTGTCCACATTTACATTCCCCACATGCAGATTCTGATTCAGTATGTAATTGACTTTCACAATATCAGTATTAATCTTCCAATCCAGTTTGCTCATAGCAGCCAATACGATTTCCATTATTTGCTACTTACAGTGAAATCATTAATGTATGAAGAACGCTGCAACAATTTTGCTATAAAAGGTGGACGTCATAAATCTGCTCCATGTGCGTTAAGCAATTGACGCCGAATTAGGACAGCTTGCTGGAGCATTGCATTTCTCCTGCCTTCAGATTTTTTTCTTCCAGTTTTTTTGTTTTGCATTCCTGTTCTGCAGCCATTGATCACGTTTGCCTTCAATCTGTCCTAAAGCAGCCAAAGCAGCTCCAGCAACGGTTTCTTCTCCCATCCCAGCGCACCAGGTTCCATCCCTGCCTCCACCACCCCCTACTTTCCTTGATTATATTGCTTGTTGGTGGTATTAGTCATAGGATTATGTTCACTTTCCACAAAGAAGGCTGACAGCTCTCAGCTCTACCTCTCAGGTACATTTGACTCACAAGCACCGCATGCTGTCAGATTAATTGTTCGACTTGAAGTCATGAATACGCCAGAAGCATTTGCAATTTAATTTGGAAAGACAGAAGCCTAGCTTCCTAATTTAGTTCCCTCATCAGCAGCTCATTTATGCTGAACCCGATGATGATGATCATCATCATCATAGGCAGTCCCTCGGAATTGAGGAAGACTTGCTTCCACTCTTACAATGAGTCCTTAGGGGGCTGAACAGTCCAATATGAGAGCCACAGTCCCTGTCACAGGTAGGACAAGGAAAGGGTGGGTGGGACAGGTTTGCCACAACCTCTTTCCGCTGCCTGCGCTTGATTTCTGCATGCTCTCGGCGATGAAACTCAAGGTGCTCAGCGCCCTCCCGGATGCACTTCCTCCACTTAGGGCAGTCTTTGGCCAGGGACTCCCAGGTGTCAGTGGGGATGTTGCATTTATCAGGGAGGCTTTGAGGGTGTCCTTGTAATGTTTCCTCTGCCCACCTTTGGCTCGTTTGCCGTGAAGGAGTTCGAAGTAGAGCACTTGCTTTGGGAGTCTCGTGTCTGGCATGCGGACAATGTGGCCTGCCCAGCGGAGCTGATCAATGATGCAGAACCTCAATATCCTTCTCAACTCTAAACTGTGCTATCAACACAAATCCAAAACCATTTAGCTCTAGCTCCAAAACATCATCTAAATCCCACCACATCCCACTCCTGCTGAAACCTTTATCCATTCTATTACTTCCAGGTTTGAGTTCTCCAATGCCCTACTCATTGGCCTCCAAAGCTCCACATTATATAAACTGGAACTCTTCCAAAATTGCACCATCAGCATTCTGTCCCGTCGTAAATCCGACTTGCTCATCACCCTATCCTCACCAACCTCCATTGGCTACCCACTGCCCACCCACAACAGATTGGAATAAAAATTCCTCAGCAACAATCTCTCCTTGGTCTTGCCCTACCCTACCTCTGTAACCTCCTCCAGCCCTACCTACTTCACCTATGCCCTTTGGTCTTCTGTCTTTGAACTCCCATGCAGCAACTCTGCATTGATGCCGAACCTTCCATTGTCACATCTCTAGGGCTCAATTTTCCCCAATTATCTGTGCCGTTTTTTTGGAGTAAATTAAAATCTCCAAGTTTCCCCAAAGTTTCTGCACTAGCATAATTCACTTAGGTATGATTTTGCTAGGCTACGATTTTTTTACCTCATTGGGGGCGTAACCTGCCACCGGTGCCAATTCTGGCCATGCAAGTTTGGCTAACTACGACTTTTTTTTAAGATGGCATATGTGACCACTCTGAAAAACCTTCTGGGAAGTTAACAAAATCAGCACAGGTAAGTGAATCAGCGCAGAAGATCCAGTTCCATGACCGGGACAGCAGTGGCAGAGAGGGAGAGAGGGGGTGGAGGGGCAAGGGGCGAGGTTATTTGGTCAGGGCTAGGAGCGACACCGGTTCCAGGGAAGGAGAGGCACCGGGCATCGGTGGGGGGTGGGAGGGGGTGGGGGGGAGGGGGCCTTTCCAATTCATACAGTTTACAGGAAAGACTTTTGGCACAAAGATTCTTTAATATTTTCATGTTGGTAAGCTGCTGCCTTGAATAGCTGCAATGTGCAAGGTGCTTGTGCAGGTTGCTGTAAGCTGGCCAGAATGTCTTGTATGTTTCACACTTTCCAGCCTCAGCCCGCAGTGTGTCCCTCGTTACCCTGGCAACCCGATCTTTTTGCTGCACATCTTAGGCTCCACCCCCAGAGCTTAAAGACAATGTGCATCGGGCCACATTCACAAGTTAAAACGGAGGAAGTTTCAACTTTTTTTTGGCGTAGTCGAGTCCCTAAAAAAACGGAATAACTCTTCAAATACGCCAAAAAACGGCATTGGGGAAAATTGAGCCCCATGTCTCTAAAACTGCCTCCATAAATCCCTGTACCATACCCCTGTTCTCCCTAGCTTCAAACACCTCTTCAAAACTTATATCTTCAACTATGCTTTCATTCATTGCCTGTAACACTTTAGGTCGTCGCCTCCGGAGGTTCAGTCGCTGTAGGAGGCCGCAGGAGGCCCAGTCATCACCGGAGGCCCAGTCTTCGCCAGAGGCCCAGTCACTGCAGGAGGCCCAGTCTTCGCCAGAGGCCCAGTCACTGCAGGAGGCCCAGTCTTTGCCAGAGGCCCAGTCACCGCAGGAGGCCCAGTCTTCGCCAGAGGCCCAGTCACTGCAGGAGGCCCAGTCTTTGCCAGAGGCCCAGTCACCGCAGGAGGCCCAGTCTTCGCCAGAGGCCCAGTCATCATTGGAGGCCCAGTCATCATTGGAGGCCCAGTCTTCGCCAGAGGCCCAGTCTTCGCCAGAGGCCCAGTCTTCGCCAGAGGCCCAGTCACTGCAGGAGGCCCAGTCTTCGCCAGAGGCCCAGTCACTGCAGGAGGCCCAGTCTTTGCCAGAGGCCCAGTCACCGCAGGAGGCCCAGTCTTCGCCAGAGGCCCAGTCACTGCAGGAGGCCCAGTCTTTGCCAGAGGCCCAGTCACCGCAGGAGGCCCAGTCTTCGCCAGAGGCCCAGTCATCATTGGAGGCCCAGTCTTCGCCAGAGGCCCAGTCTTCGCCAGAGGCCCAGTCTTCGCCAGAGGCCCAGTCTTCGCCGGAGGCCCAGTCTTCGCCAGAGGCCCAGTCACCACAGGAGGCCCAGTCTTCGCCAGAGGCTCAGTCTTCGCCGGAGGCCCAGTCATCGCCGGAGGCCCAGTCTTCGCCAGAGGCCCAGTCACCACAGGAGGCCCAGTCTTCGCCAGAGGCCCAGTCATCACTGGAGGCCCAGTCATCACTGGAGGCCCAGTCTTCGCCAGAGGCCCAGTCTTCGCCGGAGGCCCAGTCTTCGCCAGAGGCTCAGTCTTCGCCGGAGGCCCAGTAACCGCAGGAGCCCCAGTCTTCGCTGGAGGCCCAGTCTTCGCTGGAGGCCCAGTCTTCGCCGGAGGCCCAGTAACCGCAGGAGACCCAGTCTTCGCTGGAGGCCCAGTCTTCGCCGGAGGCCCAGTCTTCGCCAAAGGCCCAGTCTTCGCCAGAGGCCCAGTCACTGCAGGAGGCCCAGTCTTCGCCAGAGGCCCAGTCACTGCAGGAGGCCCAGTCTTCGCCGGAGGCCCAGTCTTCGCCGGAGGCCCAGTCTTCGCCGGAGGCCCAGTAACCGCAGGAGGCCCAGTCTTCGCCAAAGGCCCAGTCTTCACCGAAGGTCCAGTCTTCGCCAGAGGCTCAGTCTTCGCCGGAGGCCCAGTCTTCGCCGGAGGCCCAGTAACCGCAGGAGGCCCAGTCTTCGCCAAAGGCCCAGTCTTCGCCGGAGGCCCAGTAACCGCAGGAGGCCCAGTCTTCGCCAAAGGCCCAGTCTTCGCCAGAGGCCCAGTCTTCGCTGGAGGCCCAGTCTTCGCCGGAGGCCCAGTCTTCGCTGGAGGCCCAGTCTTCGCCAAAGGCCCAGTCTTCGCCGGAGGCCCAGTAACCGCAGGAGGCCCAGTCTTCGCCGGAGGCCCAGTAACCACAGGAGGCCCAGTCTTCGCCAGAGGCCCAGTCACTGCAGGAGGCCCAGTCTTCGCTGGTGGCCCAGTCTTCGCTGGAGGCCCAGTCATCGCCGGAGTCCCAGTCTTCGCCGAAGGTCCAGTCTTCACCGAAGGCCCAGGCTTCATCGGAGGCCCAGTCACTGCAGGAGGCCCAGTCTTGAAAGGGAGACCAGAGGAAGAACGCCGTCTCCATGGAGTCAGCTTTGCCATCAAAAACAAGTTGGTCGACTGCCTCAAAGACTCCCCCCTGTGGGGTTAACGAACACCTCATGACTCTTCGGCTCATCCATCCCAGAACCAGTGCGCCACAGTCATCAGTACGTACGCCCCAACCCTTGATGCAACAGATGAGGCCAAAGAGGGTTTTTAACTCCAGCCTCGAAAAATCCTTGTCCTGCATCCCCGCGGGCGACAAGCTGATCCTCCTCGGTGACTTCAACGCCAGGGTCAGCAAGGACACAGACCTCGGGGGTGACGTGATTGGCAGAGAGGGGGTAGGGAAAGTCAACTCTAGCGGTACCCTACTCCTGACAAAATGTCTAGAGCATGAACTTGTCATCACCAACACCTTGTTCTGCCAGAGGGACAAATATTGTTGTGTCCTTAGATGCTTTAATAATGACTCCACGAGGTGGTGTGTTGTATTTGAACTGTAGTGACCTTAGTCCTTTATTAGTTAACTCCAGAATGAGGATCACACCTGGTGGCCTGCCTTTTATATTAGGCCAGGCACACCTGTACAGGTAACCTACGAGTCTCCCATTGCAGTACCCTCTGGTGACACACCTTGTGATAGTACCAACAGCAGCCATGTAGGATACATGACATCACTCCCCCCGAACCCTCAGTGCAAATCGCCTCTGCATTGACTGTGCTCTGGGCTTAGTTCTATGTGGTTCTGTCCGGTTGACCTTTGGCAGGTCACTTCAACCTTGGGTGGGTAGTTAGTGCAGTAGTGTCATGGTGGTTGCTGTTTGTGTGTATATGTTCCTAACCATTCCATTCTCCCCCCCCCTCCCCCGCCGGCTCCCATATCGATGTGGCGGGGGCTCCTGACATTTGTGTACATTCAAGTTCAGGTAAGTGGGTTTTGCATTTTTTCTTTGTGGTTCCATGGTGCGACATGTACATTAGATGCCTTATCGATGCAGTGAACAGTGCATGAGGGCGAGCTAGTTCTGGAGCTGCTGGGTTGTGTCCCTGCAGTCGTGGTGGCTCAGTGCCCGGTGCTGGCAGTGGGAACCCGGTTGGCTCGCATAGTCTGCTCTCGGGGCTGTTGCTGTGGTCCCTAGCGTCGGGCCAATTCACAAATGCCTGTGACCTCCCTGTCCTTTCTTTGCGCCCTGGGTCACAGCTGCTCCCTGAGGAGCTGTCGTCTAGCAGTGCACAGGGTACTGCTGACTCGATGGCCTGAGCGTGGTTTGGTTTGGGATCCTGGCTGGTGCCTGTTTCCTCTGGGGGAACAGTGGCAGGTGACCCTCCATCTAGGGTTATGACCTTGGTGCAGTCTGCTCCTTCAGGCTTGTGGCAGTTGGTGCCATCGGTTGCCTGAGAGATGGAACCGATCCGGGGCATGGTATCAATGCTGGTGTCGTTGCCCTGCTGAGGTCGCTTGCTCTGCAGCTCGTGTGTGTTAGCTGCTTGTGGCTACACTTCATGGTGCATGACTCTGGTCCCCGGGACACAGGCTACAGCATTGGGTAGCTTGCTGGACCTGTGTGCACCCGATGGGTGTCTGCCCGCTGCATTGGCTGCGTGCAATGGAAATCTTGCATCGCACAGCTTTTTCTTACTTATGATGGACACTCTTTGAGTCCGATCACGATCGCGCGACTTTTCCTTGCTGGTTGCATATGCACAATTCAGATCATCAATTACACAGTGTACATAATCGCGTGACTTTTCCTCGCTGATTGCATATGCACAGTTCAGATCACCAATTACACAGTGTACATAATCGCGCAACTTTTCCTCGCTGGTTGCATGTATACAATTCAGATTATCAGTTACACATTTTACATGATTAGTTAGACATTTTGTCTCTGACTTACAGTTACTATTACATTGCTTGAGTGTGTGGAACTGTCCCTTTAATTGTAGTGGGTTGCAGGCCTCCTTTAAGAGAGCCTTGCTTGCTTTACCCCAATCCACTTCTCCGTTTGGTGCCACGTGTTGCTCCATCAGCGCTGCACCTCGTGGTCTGGCCACGGTCATCTTTGTCTTCAGCACATCACCTCGTGGTTTGGGCGCCATCTTTCCTTGGTCCACGATGTCAACTACGGTGATCCTCTTCTTCCCGGGTTCTGCCACCGAAGCTGTGAATTCGTCTCTGGATCCGATTTTCTTTCTCCGGAGTCCTGCCACTGGAGTCTGGAAGGTGCGTTCGGGTCGTCTCAGCTGGATCATCTCCACACAGTCGTGCTGGGTGGTCTGTTTCTCGGGTGCTGTGCTGGTCTGCTCTCCAGTGCCGGGTCCACTCTCAGGCGAGGGCATGCTTTGCCTCTGAGCGCAGAGGACGTCGATCACTGGAGGGGTGAAGTCATCCCACCTCCAATGGATCTTCTCCATCCACCTTCTGCCGAGCAGGATTGGTCCATCACCTGCAACAATCCACAGAGGTAACTTGTGCACCGCGTCATCATGGAGTACCTTTACATTCGCACCACCAATGACTGGGATGATTTCATTTGTGTAGGCGCGCAGCTTTGCCTGAACCGGGGCCAACTCGGGTCGTTTAGTTGGATTATCATATAGCCTCTCAAAGGTTCCTTGATTTATCACTGACTGGCTCGCCTCCATGTCCACTTCCATGAAGACTGGACGTCCCTCTATCTCGACTTTCATCTTCAGCGGGGAACACTCGGTGGTGCAGGTAAACATGCTGTGTACTTCCCCGTGGCACTGAGCTGCCTCTCTGTCTATCAATACATAATCCACGCTGGATTCATGACCATCTGCGGACTCTTCATCGACACAGTGAGTCCTATTTCTCTCACACATTCACTGGAGGTGGCCCTTTGTGCTGCAGCCTTTGCATACGTAGTCTTTAAAACAGCACTGGTGAGCCCTGTGATTCCCTCTGCAATACCAGCGTAGTGCTACTCGATTAGCTCCCTTCGGCAGACTCTGAGTTAAGGGACTCGGGCGGGCCTGTTCTTTCTTCCCTGAGAGGGTTCGTGTTCTACAGTCCAGCCCCTAAACGGTGCCACTCTGTGCACAGTACCTGCCGGGTTTGAGTCCTGAGGGTGAGTCATCTGCCTAGAGCCGCAGGTCAAGGTCATGAATGACTGGCTCACAGAGATGGCCTTCTGCAGTGTGACTGTGGTATCCGCTGACAATAGCTTGTGAAGAAGGCCCTCATGGCCAATTCCAATGACAAAAATGTCCCATAGCGCTTCATTAAGGTGGGTGCCGAACTCGCATGGTGCCGCCAGCCTCCTGAAGTCTGCGGCGTACTTCGCGACTTCCTCGACTTCGGACCGTTGGTGGATATAGAATCGGTGTCTGGCTGTGAGGATGCTCTCCTTGGGCTTGAGTTGCTCCTGGATCAGGGTTATGAGTCATTGGCCATTGTCTTCGCTGGTGCTAGCAAGTCCCTGACGAAGCCATAGACTTTGGGCCCACAACTGGTTAGCAGGATAGGGCGGCGCTTATCAGCCAGTGCGGCCAGGTCGTCTCCTGCTAGGTCATTTGCTGTGAAGAAATGTTCTAGCCTCTCCACAAAGGTGTCCCAATCATCACCATTGGCAAACTGCTGCTGCAACGTATCAAGGGTAGCCATTTTCACGTGAAAGTTCGTTATCTCGTCGCCAGTTGTTGTATCCTTAGATGCTCTAATAATGACTCCACAAGGTGGTGTGTTGTACTTGAACTGTGGTGACCTTAGTCCTTTATTAGTTAACTCCAGAGTGAGGATCACACCTGGTGGCCTGCCTTTCATACTCGGCCAGGCACACCTGTACAGGTAACCTACGAGTCTCCCACTGCTGTGCCTCTGGTGGCACACCTTGTGATAGGACCAACAGTAGTCGTGTAAGATACATAACATCTACAAGGCATCGTGGCAACACCCTCGCTCCAAACCCTGGCACCTGCTCGACTATGTCATCGTTCGAGCCAGGGATCACAAGGATGTGTGCATCACCCGCGCCATGACAGGAGCTGACGACTGCTGGACAGACCACCGCCTAATCTGATCCATCATTGACGTCAACATAGCCCCAAAACGGAGCGAGCAGCAGAAGCAGTGCCGCAAAAAAGTCAATGCCAGGGCACTTAAGGAACCAGCTAAAAGAACCCTATACAGTTAGCGCCTCACAGCTAACCTGGCGTGCCTTGATGACCCCGAGATGCAGAATGCCCATAACCAGTGCCTGCAAAGAGATACTCGGTCACTCAACCAGGAAACACCAGGACTGGTTTGAAGAGAATGATCAGGAGATCCAAGAGCTAATAGATCGCAAGCGCAGTGCATTTCTGAGCCTTAAACAACAACCCAACTCGGGAGCAGCAAAGCAGCATTACAGGTGGTTCAAGGCTGAGGTCCAACAAAAAGCAGGGGACCTAAAGAACAGGTGGTGGATGGAGAAAGGACAGGAGATACAGCAGCTGGCCGATAGCCATGATGTGCGAGGATTCTTCACCGTAGTCAAAGCCACCTATGGCCCAAACACCCAAGGTCCCACCCCACTGTTGGCCAAGAAGGGGGAAACACTCATCAAGGACACTGAGGCAGTCAGGGCCCTCTGGAAAGAGCATTTTGAAGATCTCGTCAATTGAGACTCTGCCTTTGACTTGAGTGTCTTGACTCCATCCCGCAGCATGCTACCCGCCACTACCTCAGTAAGACCCCAACACTGCACGAGGTAGAAAAAGCCATAAGACAGCTTAAGAACATCAAGGCTACGGGAGTGGATGGAATCCCCACTGAGGTACTGACTTATGGCGGAGAGGCACTGTTCGCGCGAATACATGACCTCATCTCTCTCATCTGGAGCGGGGAGAGCATGCTGGGTGATCTCAGAGATGCAGTGATCATGACCATCTTTAAAAAAGAGGACAAGTCCGACTGCAGCAACTACAGAGGTATCTCCCTGCTATCAGGCACTGGGAAAGTTGTCGCTAGAGTCCTCCTCAACCGTCTTCTTCTGGTGGTCGAGGAGCTCCTCCCGGAGTTACAGTGCGGATTTCGTTCCCTATGGGGCATAACGGACATGATCTTTGCAGCGCGAGAGCCACAGGAAAAATGCAGGGAACAGCGTTAGCCCTTATACATGGCCTTCTTTGACCTTACAAAGGCCTTTGACACTGTCAACCGCGAGGGTCTATGGAGCGTCCTCCTCCGTTTCGGATGCCGCCAAAAGTTTGGAACCATTCTCCACCTGCTCCACGACGACACACAGGCCGTGATCATTACCAATGAATCCATCATAGACCCAATCCACATCCAGACCAAGGTCAAACATGTCTGCGTCATCGCCCCAACCCTCTTCTCAATCTTCCTCGCCGCCATGCTCCACCTCACAGTCAACAAGCTCCCCGCTGGAGTGGAACTAAACTACAAAACAAGTGGAAACATGTTCAACCTTTGCGGTCTCCAGGTCAGGTCCAAGACCACTCCAATTTCTGTCGTCGAGCTACAGTACGCGGATGATGCCTGCATCTGCGCACATACAGAGGCTGAACTCCAGGACATAGTCGACGTATTTACTGAGGCGCACAAAAGCATGGGCCTCACGCTAAACATCCGTAATACAATGGTCTTCCACCACCCTATCCTCTCTGCACAGCACTGCTCCCCAGTCATCAAGATCCACAGTGTGGCCCTGGACAATGTGGACCACTTCCCTTATCTCGGGAGCCTCCGATCAACAAGAGCAGGCATTGACGACGAGATCCAACACCGCCTCCAGTGTGCCAGTGCAGCCTTCAGCCGCCTGAGTAAAAGAGTGTTTGAAGACCAGGCCCTCAAAATTGTCACCAAGCTCATGGTCTTCAGGGCTGCAGTAATACCCTGAGGAAATTAATGCAATAGTAAGGAATGACATTAGCTTGGATGATGTGGAATCTGTATGGGTAGAGTTTTGGAATACCAAAGAGTAGAAAACGATAGTGGGAGTTGTGTACAGACTACCAAACAGTAGTAGTGAGGTTGGGGACAGCATCAAACAAGAAATTAGGGACGCGTGCAATTAAGGTATAGCAGTTATCATGGGTGGCTTTAATCAACATATAGATTGGGCTAACCAAACTGGTAGCAATATGGAGGAGGATTTCCAGGAATGTATTAGGGATGGTTTTCGAGACCAGTATGTCGAGGAACCAACTAGAGTGTTGGCCATCCTAGACTGGGTGATGTGTAATGAGAAAGGACTAATTAGCAATCTTGTGCGAGGCCCCTTGGGGAAGAGTGACCATAATATGGTAGAGTTCTTTATTAAGATGGAGAGTGACACAGCTAATTCGGAAACTAGGGTCCTGAACTTAAGGAAAGGTAACTTCGATGGTATGAGACGTGAATTGGCTAGAATAGACTGGCGAGTGATACTTAAAGGGTTGACGGTGGATAGGCAATGGCAAACATTTAAAGATCACATGGATGAACTTCAACAATTGTACATCCTTGTCTGGAGTAAAAATAAAATGGGGAAGGTGGCTGAACCGTGGCTAACAAGAGAAATTAAGGATAATGTTAAATCCAAGGAAGAGGCATATAAATTGGCCAGAAAAAGCAGCAAACCTGAGGACTGGGAGAAATTTAGAATTCAGCAGAGGAGGACAAAGGGTTTAATTAGGAGGGGGGAAAATAGAGTATGAGAGGAAGCTTGCTGGGAACATAAGAACCGATTGCAAAAGCTTCTATAGCTATGTGAAGAGAAAAAGATTAGTGAAGACAAACGTAGGTCTCTTGCAGTCAGAATCAGGTGAATTTATAATTGGGAACAAAGAAATGGCAGACCAATTGACAAAATGGCATGTTGGCCTTCATAGCGAAACGATTTGAGTATCGGAGCAGGGAGATCTTACTGCAGTTGTACAGGACCTTGGTGAGACCACACTTGGAGTATTGTGTGCAGTTTTGTCTCCTAATCTGAGGAAAGACATTCTTGCTATTGAGGGAGTGCAGTGAAGGTTCACCAGACTGATCCCGGGATGGCAGGCTGACATATGAAGAAAGGTTGGATTGACTAGGCTTATATTCGCTGGAATTTAGAAAATGAGAGGGGATCTCATAGAAGCATATAAAATTCTGATAGTAATGGACAGGTTTAGATGCAGGAAGAATGTGCCCGATGTTAGGGAAGACCAGAGGGAGTTAGATGTGGCCCTTACAGCTAAAGAGATCAGGGTATGGAGAGAAGTCAGGAATGGAGTACTGAAGATGCATGTTCAGCCATGATCATATTGAATGGCGGTGCAGGCTCGAAGGGCCAAATGGCCTGTTCCTGCACCTATTTTCTACGTTTCTATGTTTCTACCCGCCTTCCTTTATGGCTCAGAAACATGGATCATGTACAGTAAACATTTCAAGTCGCTGGAAAAATATCACCAACGATGTCTCCGCAAGATCCTACAAATCCGCTGGGAAGACAGACGCAGCAACATTAGTGTCCTTGACCAGACAAACATCCCCAGCATTGAAGCACTGACCACACTTGATCAACTCTGCTGGGCAGGCCACATTGTTTGTGATACGTCCTTACTACACAGTATAAATGCACAAGAGGCCCATGCTTGAGAGAAGGTCAGTCTGTGACCTGTCCTTTATTCCTTAGCACTCAAGTGATGAAGGTGGGTGGAGCTTCCCTTTTTATACCTGAAGGTCCAGGTTAGGAGTGTCTCCCACCTAGTGGTCAGTGTTCTCACGGTGTACAACTTAGGTCAGTTTATACATGGGTTACAATGCTGGTTGAATACATGACATCACTTCCCCCCCCAAAAGTCTTATTGGGATCACAGGTTGAGTCTCTCTGGTGGTTTACGCTCCCTTGTAGAGCGCCTGAGTTGGGGCTCCGGTTGTTGGGCGCTGGCCTGAGTGTCTGCTGTTTGCGGTGCCTCAGGTCTGTCCGGACTGCCCACAGTGACTGGGCTCTCCTCCCTTTGGTTCCAGTGTTCGGTCACCTGTGGTGGAGTGAACTCTATATCGTGTTCTTCCTCTGCTTCTTCTATGGGGTTGCTGAACCTCCTTTTTGTTTGATCCACATGTTTGCGGCAGATTTGTCCATTGGTAAGTTTAACTACCAGAATCCTGTTCCCCTCTTTGGCAATCACAGTGCCTGCGAGCCATTTGGGCCCTGCAGCATAGCTGAGGACAAAAACAGGATCATTTACATCAATACATTGCGCCCTCGCATTCCTGTCATGGTAGTGATATTGTGACTGGCGCCTGCTCTCGACAATTTCCTTCATGGTGGGGTGTATAAGGGATAATTGGGTTTTGAGCATCCTTTTCATTAGTAGCTCTGCGGGTGGAACCTCTGTGAGCGAGTGTGGTCAGGATCTATTAGCCAACAGGAGGCGTGATAAGCGGGTTTGTAGGGAACCCCCTTGGAATCTGAGCATCCCCTGTTTGATTATCTGCACTACTCGTTTTGCCTGGCCGTTTGAGGCCGGCTTGAACGGCGCCGTTCTAACATGGTTAATTCCATTGCCTGCCATGAAGTCCTGGAATTCAGTGCTTGTGAAGCACAGGCCATTGTCGCTGACCAAGATGTCCGGTAGACCGTGGGCGGCGAACATTGCTCGTAGACTTTCTACCGTGGCAGAGGATGTGCTTGAATTTAAAATGTCACACTCGATCCATTTGGAGTAGGCGTCTACTACAACCCAAAACATTTTCCCCATGAAAGGACCTGCGTAGTCCACATGGATGCGTGACCAAGGCTTGGCGGGCCATGGCCAGGGGCTAAGGGGGGCTTCCCTGGGCGCATGGCCCAGCTGGGCACACGTGTTGCACCTGCGAACACAAAGTTCCAGATCTGCGTCTATCCCTGGCCACCAAACGTGTGACCTGGCAATTGCTTTCATCGTGACAATGCCTGGGTGCCCATTGTGGAGTTCTCTGATGAACACCTCTCTGCCCATCTGGGGCATGACTATGCGGTTTCCCCACAGTAGGCAATCGGCCTGAATCGAGAGTTCATCCTTGCGCCTGTGAAATGGTTTAAATTTCTCAGGGCATGCCCTGTACGTGGCTGCCCAGTCCCCATTCAGGACACATTTCTTGACTAGAGACAATAGCGGGTCTCTATTTGTCCAGACTTTAATCTGACGGGCTGTCATGGGTGAGCCTTCGCTTCCGAAAGCTTCAACAGCCATGACCATCTCAGCACTATGCTCGGTAGCCCCCTCAGTGGTGGCTAGTGGGAGCCTGCTGAGTGCATCGGCGCAGTTTTCGGTGCCCGGTCTGTGCCGAATTGTGTAGTCATAGGCGGCTAACGTGAGTGCCCACCTCTGTATGCGGGCCGATGCGTTTGCATTTATGGCCTTGTTGTCGGCCAAAAGGGACGTTAGGGGTTTGTGATCTGTCTCCAGCTCAAATTTCCTGCCAAACAGGTACTGGTGCATTTTCTTTACCGCATATACACATGCGAGCGCCTCCTTTTCTACCATCCCGTAGCCCCTTTCTGCCTGGGACAGACTCCTGGAGGCATAAGCTACCGGCTGTAACTGACCCTTGGCATTGACATGCTGCAGCACACACCCGACACCATAGGACGATGCATCGCAAGTTAACACAAGTTTCTTACATGGGTCATATAGCGTTAACAGATTGTTGGAACATAACAAATTGCGTGCTCTATTAAAAGCCCTTTCCTGGCTGTCCCCCCAGACCCATTCGCGACCTTTGCGTAGGAGCACGTGTAGCTGCTCTAGCAGCGTGCTCAATTTGGGAAGGAAGTTACCAAAATAGTTCAGGAGCCCCAGGAACGAACGCAGCTCCGTCGTGTTACCGGGTCTGGGTGCTCTCTGGATCGCTTCCATCTTGGATGCAGTAGGGCTGATCCCGTCTGCTGCTACCCTCATCCCCAGGAATTCTACCTCTGGAGCTAGGAAGACGCACTTCGCCTTTTTCAGCCACAGACCTACCCGGTCCTGTCTGCGTAGCACCTCCTTCAGGTTGTGGAGGTGTTCTTCAGTATCGTAACCCGTAATGAGGATGTCGTCCTGAAAAACCATCGTCCCTGGAATCGCCTTGAGGAGGCTTTCCATATTTCGTTGGAAGATCGCGGTGGCCGAGCGAATCCCGAACGGACATCTGTTGTACTCAAACAACCCCTTGTGTGTCGTGATGGTGGTCAGCTTCTTCGACTCATTCACCAGCTCCTGGGTCATTTAAGCTGAGGTCAGGTCCAATTTTGAAAAAAGTTTGCCACCGGATAGCGTCGCAAAGAGGTCCTCCGCTCTCGGTAGTGGGTACTGGTCTTGGAGTGACACCCGATTGATGGTGGCCTTGTAATCGCCACATATCCTGACCGACCCATCCGCCTTGAGCACCGGCACAATCGGGCTCGCCCAGTCACTGAATTCGACTGGCGAGATGATGCCTTCTCTCAACAGGTGGTCCAATTCGCCTTCTATCTTTTCCCGCATCACGTACGGCACCGCTCTGGCCTTGTGGTGTACTGGTCTGGCGTCCGGGTTTATGTGAATCACTACCTTGGCCCCCATGAAAGTGCCAATGCCGGGTTGAAATAATGAGTCAAATTTGTCCAGGACCTGTGAGCATGATACTCGCTCCACAGAGGAAATTGCATTGACATCGCCCCATTTCCAGTTCATGACAGCAAGCCAACTCCTCCCCAGTAGTGTGGGACCGTCCCCTGGGACAATCCAGAGTGGCAACCGAATCTTTGTGGGTCACGACTACCGTGGCGCTGCCTAGCACCGGAATGATCTGCTTTGTGTAAGTCCGTAGCTGTGCGTCAATCGGCGATAATTTTGGCCTCCTGGCCTTGGATGCCCACAACTTTTCGAACTGTTTGATACCCATCAGGGACTGGCTGGCACCCGTGTCTAACTCCATTGATACTGGGATGCCATTGAGGAGCACTTTCATCATTATCGGTGGCGTCCTGGTGTATGAACTGTATACATGCTCCACATGAACTCGCTGAACTTTAGCTTCCAGCGATTTCCCCCAGTGTCCATTTCTGCAATTTCTGCAGGTATTTTGCTTATCTCTGCAAACTCCGGCTGAATGTATGCCTCCACGTCTCCAGCATGAGTTGCGGTTTGAAACAAAAGGTCCCTTGCCAGTCGATCGTCCCTGACTGCCCCTGTTATTGTCCTTGAATGCACCATTAACAGGTGTTGATGGCCCCATACTGGCCGCATTGTCCCTTGCAATGGCGTGAATCGCTGTTCAGCTTGCCATTGTCTCTGTCGAACTCCCCCTCTGGGTTCGACTACATGTTGGGGCATGCCTGACTGCCCTTGTCTGCCTGGAGAACTGTGTGCTGCTTTAACAATGTTGAATCTCTGTCCCAACCATTCCTTAACACAGTACCTCTCGTCTGTTCTGCTAGTGGCCATGCTTGCGTGGTTTAAATCCCAGTTTCTTTTCGCCATTGATATGTCCTTACTACACAGTATAAATGCACAAGAGGCCCATGCTTGAGAGAAGGTCAGTCTGTGACCTGTCCTTTATTCCTTAGCACTCAAGTGATGAAGGTGGGTGGAGCTTCCCCTTTTATACCTGAAGGTCCAGGTTAGGAGTATCTCCCACCTAGTGGTCAGTGTTCTCACGGTGTACAACTTAGGTCGGTTTATACATGGGTTACAATGCTGGTTGAATACATGACAGTTCGCATGCCAGACACGAGACTCCCAAAGCAAGCGCTCTACTCCGAACTCCTTCACGGCAAACGAGCCAAAGGTGGGCAGCGGAAACGTTACAGGGACACCCTCAAAGCCTCCCTGATAAAGTGCGACGTCCCCACTGACACCTGGGAGTGCCTGGCCAAAGACCGCCCTAAGTGGAGGAAATGCATCCGGGAGGATGCTGAGCACCTCGAGTCTCATCGCCGAGAGCATGCATAAAACAAGCGCAGGCAGCGGAAAGAACGTGCGGCAAACCTGTCCCACTCACCGCATCCCTCAACGACTATCTGTCCCACCTCTGACAGGGACTGTGCCTCTCGTATTGGACTGTTCAGCCACCTAAGATTTTAAGAGTGGAAGCAAGTCTTCCTCAGTTCCGAGGGACTGCCTATGATGATGATATTAACTCTTCTGTTACTGCTTAAAGTCTGTTTCTCCCCGAAGTTAAACATTTATTATGTTTAAAGCACCATATAAATGTAAGTTGATGTCATTAGTCCAGAATGTCAGAGGGTACAGGAGCTGTAATGCTGATATATTTCTTGACAAAACCTATTCAACGAATACCAAACAAGATGTCATATTTTGGCATTTCTGACTATGCCCCGTGGAAGGCCCTTTGTGTAAATTTTGTTAAAATGTTACTATTGAGTTGAACTTAGCTCTCACAGGGTTAAATTCACAGGACGGCATGGCTGTAGGTTTCAGTCAGGCTGCCCGCACCATTGTGCTTCAGACAATTAAAGTTAGTTTGAACATTTAAATGATCATTCAATCCTCTTATGATTCAGATGACTTGATTTGTTTGAGCTCAGTAAGGGTAGTTGCCAGAGTAATATGGCGAGATCCTGCTTTCTGGAGTCACAATTAACAAAAAAGGGAGAACAAAACATATTATGCATCAAATCGGGTCTATTGAAGATTGTGAGAGACAGGGCTGAGCCTGAGCTGGGAATTAAGATAAAGCAGGTTGGTTTTCACAGCTAGAAGCTGACCCAAATGGACATTAAACAAAAAGTGAATATCCAGGACAGCTCAGCATGCTTTCTTCTTTTGCATTGTTAGGGGAAGCATTATAAGAAGAGTTTTTAAAAGTCTAGAATTGCTATATTTGTAGTTTGCAACATAAACAAACTTATTGATGTTACTGGCCTTGCCTTACTAGAAAGTTCACCAGCATACCATCTATCAAATAATTGGATAAGAGCACATGTGGGCATATTTGAGTTTACAGTATTCAATTCATATGTCAACTTGTTTAGTTGTAATGTACAAAAGCAAAATACTGTAGATGCTGGAAATCTGAAATAAAAACAGAAAATGCTGGAAATACTCGGCAGGTCAGGCAGCATCTGTGCAGAGAGAAACAGAGTCAATATTTCAGATTGATAACCTTTCGTCAGAAACCATATTTTGAGTCAATCAGGTCTAATAAAGGTTGTGAGAAGGTCTGAGCCCGAGCTGTTCTGATGAAATGTCATCGACCTGAAATGTTAACTGCTTCTCTCTCCACAGATGCTGTCTAACCTGCTAAGTATTTCCAGCATTTTCTGTTTTTATTACTTGTAATGTAACTTGCTATCATACAAGTAGTTCTGGGCCGTGTGAGTCGACTCTGGATTGTCAGAAGCAGGAGCACTGATGCCACTAATTTGTGGCAGACACAAATTTGTAAAAAAAAGGTCCAAGTTCCCTTTTTGCCATTTATCAGACTGGCTGCTTGCAGAATAATTGCACTGGCCACCCAATAAAGCTGAGCCTTGTTAGAATATTGGTGAGATGTCAGCACTGACCAAGCACTGACAGCCTGCTTGCCAATCCGGGATGGGGGGTGGGGGATGGGGTGCGATGGGTGCAAAATCCAGTAGCTCCACTGAAGAATCAAGCTGGAGCTGAGTTCTTCAAGGTGGAGGGGGTGTGGAGTGGTAAGGGAGGGACCAGCAGAGCATGGGAAGACTTTTATGGGGTCAGGAATATCATTGGAAAAAGGTGCTTAGGAATGTTTTGGAGTGTCTGCAGTGGTCCCTTCAATGACCATTGGTTCAGCTGTTCAACGCTCAGTTCGACTGTGTGGAGAGCACGCTCTGTCCAATGGAAGACCAAAATTGTGCAGCGTCCTATATATGGCATACAACTCCTATTTAAATATTTTAATGAAATTCCTACCTGTTTCAGTCAAGACGATCAGCCTCTTTCAAGGCAGGGTCAAAATTTGAGTTAGGCATGCTTTGTCGTGTTTTAAACATTTTTTTCATCTGCCGGCCGACCCATTCATGCTGAAAAATGGGGCAGTAAGCAGCCGAAAAGCTTGGTGAAAGAGGGTTAGGGAGAAAAAGCTGGAGCAGCTGAAGGCACGACTGTCAATTGTGGGGAGAAAGTGGGGAGGAAAGCGCCAGAGCCCAAAATCAGAGGAAAGGGGACTTCAAATGGGGGGAGAGGTTTATAGGGCTGGAGGAGATAACAGAGAAAAAGATGGTGAGGTCATGAAAGGATTTGAACACAAGGGTGAGAATATTAAATTCTAGGCACTGGGAGATCAGGAGCCAATGTAGGCAGTGAGAACAGGGGTTATGGGTGAATAGGACTTAGTATGCGATAGGATACAGGCTGGAGAGTTTTGGATAAGCTGAAGTTTACAAATGGTGAAGGCTGGCAAGGAGAGCATTGGAATAGTTGAGTCAGCAAATATAATTGTTAAATAATACATCCAATGAGAGGCAGTGGGGGAGAAATTCATTAATACCCTTTTCGGGGGAGTAACTTGTGAAAGCCAGGACACTTAGTATCAGGCGCCAATGTTTCCCCACTCTCAATAAATTGGCTTTAGCGCTCCAGGAAGGAAGTGGAGTGCTAAATCAAGCGGTCCACTTCCTTCTTGGAGCGCTAAAGGACGTGGGCAGGGCAGAGACCTCAGCAGTACTGCACACTGGGCTGTGCAGCGTTGCCACGTTCAAATGACTCTACCCTCCCTTAAAGGGAAGGGCCATCGCTGCAGGCTCTGCAATTTAAAACGGACCTACCTGGACCACCATGGGAGCGGAAAACCCGCGCAATCAGCCTGGCCCTCAAGCAGAGTACTGGCTGAACATTCACGGGCACGAAGCCGCGAAGAAAACGGCATCAATAAAGTTACGTTTTTTTTTTACTTACCTCGACCACCTCGCCTTTAATTATCACCCCCATAGCGGCCGGCCACCTGATCCACGCCTCCTGCATCTGCTGGTGTTTTTGCCCAGTGCTACTGCAGGGGGCGAAAGTGAATTTCCAGTCCAGGGCGCTAACAGGGCCGTTGCGCATGCCGATGACGTCACATTCTCTGCACGCAGGAGATCGGGACACGACACCGTAGCACTGCCGCTAAACTCCCGCCCAATATTGTGGGAGTCGATGTCAGCACCGTGCCCAGTTGCCCCGGGCGCTAAGGAGAAGCACAAATGCACTCAATTTCTAGCCCAAGTTTAGAAATATTTTGCAACAAAGATCTCTGATCATCAGGAGCTTTGTTAAGCAGATTGGTTTCCATGTGTTTTCAGCATGTTTTCTCATTCCCTATTACCTCTGGAGATCCGTATTAAATTAGTTTTTAACCACTCTGGATTCTGGTGTCACTGGAGTACTGCTCCTCTATTTTGACTCTTACTATGTGGGTGTCCAACCTTTTTAAAGTAGGTCAGATCTGTGTATCACTCCTGAGTGGGCCTCATATGACTAAGCCCCTTTTGAGTCACAATTAACTTACTCAGGGTCAGCCACCCTGTGTGAGTCCTGACAACAACCACCTCTCTCACTTCTAACACAGAGCCCCACTGAATGAGGCATTGCTGTTAATAAAAACACACATTCCAGAAATATCTGCTGGCAGGTAGAGCAATGTGCTGGTGGGGAATGAAACGGAGAGATATTGCTGTTGATACCAAAATGTATCTGCACACTGAACAGCTCTGCTCTCCGGGGAGCAAAAGGACAAAAAATCAGGCACTGTGTATATCTGGCGATCGATTTGATACCGCCCATTTTGTGCCACCGCATGAGATGAATTTCGAGGCCATAATTAGTTCATCTGTTTTTTGGTGATGCTAGTTAACCAGGACACCAAAAGCATGATTTTAAAAATACAGTCTGTTTTCATTAAAACAGGTGAGATTTGTGATGTTTTGATGGAGGCATTTAAATTATTAAGGGATGGGACAGAGTAGATCAAGACAGACAGGATCTGAATTAGTTATGGCTCATTTTTGGGCACATAATTGACAGTATGGGCCCAAGTTTCGGCCTCAGTTGCTCCTGATTTTTTGGAGCAACTGGTGTAGAATGGAGTATCTTAGAAATTCAAATTCTCGGCATTTAGTTTGCTCCAGTTCTAGTCAGTTAGAACAGTTTCACTTTGGAACTGAATTTTTTTTTCAAAAGGGGGAGTGTCCGGCCACTTACGCCTGTTTTCAAAGTTTCGGCAGTGAAAACTTACTCCAAACTAACTTAGAATGGAGTAAGTGAAGATTTTTGTACGCTCAAAAAAACCTTGTCTACACTTTAGAAAATCAGGCGTAGGTAACAAATCAGGCGTAGGGAATGGGGTGGGGGGGGGGGTTTAAAGGGAAGTTTACAAACATTAAACACTTCAGTTTTACAAATAAAGAGCCATCATCAATAATAAATGATAAAAACATCAATAAATCAACCAATAAATCAATCAAAAAAAATAAATAAGAAATAATTTTTAAAAAATCAATAAATAAAACATTTTCTACTTACCGACTGCAGCACCGGGAGCCCTCCAACAGCGTGTTGGGATGCCCCCCACCCCCCCAGCGTGTCTCTGTCAGTGTCTCTATCTCTCTGTCTGTCTATCTGTGTGTGTCTCTCACTTTCTGTCTGTCAGAGTCTGTGTTTCTGACAGCGAGGGGAGGAGGGGGGTAGAGGGAGAGGGGGGGGCAGGGGGAGGGAGGCAGAGGGGGAGGGAGGGAAGGGGGAGAGATGGGGGAGAAGGGGGAGGGAAGGGGGAGAAGGGGAGGGGGGGAGAGAAGGGGGGGAGGAGGAGAAGGGGAAGGGGGGGAGGAGGAGAACGGGAAGGGGGGGAGGAGGAGAAGGGGAAGGGGGGGAGGAGGAGAAGGGGAAGGGGGGGAGGAGAAGGGGAAAGAGAAGGGGGGGAGAAGGGGAAGGAGAGGGGGGAAAAGGAGAAGGGGAAGGAGAAGGGGGGGGAAAGGAGAAGGGGGGAAAGAGAATGGGGGGGGAAAGGAGAAGGGGGGGGAGGAGAAGGGGGAGGGAGGCTGAACGGGCCGGGCCCAGCCGGGCAGGGCCCGTCCCCAGCACCAGATTTACAGGTAGGTGGCGTTGGGTCGGGTCGGGTCCGGGGTCCGGGGTCCGGGGTCGGGAGCGCGGGTCGGGGTCGGGAGCGCGGGTCGGGTCGGGGGGGCGGAGGGAGGTCGGGTCCGGTCCGGTCGGGAGCACGGGTCGGGTCGGGGGGAGGAGGAGGGAGATCAGGTTGGTTCGGGTGGGGGGGGGAGGGAGGGAGCGCGGGTCGGGTCGTGGGGGGGGTTGCGGAGGGAGGTCGGGTCGGTTCGGTTCGGGTCGGGAGGGGCAGAGGACGGTCGGGTCGGGTCCAGTCCGGGGGGTCCGGTCCGGTCCGTGGGTGGGGGGGGTGTGGGGGGGAAGCGGGAGTCGGGTCGGTGTCGGGGTCGGGTCCGGTCCGGGGGCGGAGGTGAAGCGGGAGTCGAGTTGGGTCGGGAGGAAGCAGGAGCTGGGCGTTGGAGGAGCTTTATGCACACAGCCCCAGTGAGGCCATTCGGCCAGGGCTAGGGGCTGCGTGCTTCGGGCCCCTCCCACACAGTTTTGGGCTACTCACATGCGCGCCCACTGTAGCGCGCATGTGCAGAGGTCCCGGCACTGTTTTCAGCGCAGGGACCTGGCTCCGCCCCCCACAGCTCGTACTGCGCCACGCCCGGCTCCAGAGGACCAGCAGGGAGCCGGAGAATAGGTACGTTTTTTTTAGGCGCACTTTGTGGCGCGAAAAACGGGTGTCCAAGTCAGGGCTGCGCCGCTCTAGGCGCGGCCCGAAACTTGGGCCCTATGTTTCCAGTACGTGCCTCAACAGAAGTTGGCTGCCAGTAACTGTTGTGCCTCTAGAGGCAGCTTGGATGTGTGCTCGGATCAACTTTGGGCCACTGAACTCACTGACAGCAGCCCTAGGGTAAATCCAGAAGTGGGGGGTGTGGAATGAGAGGAGATGGGGGTCATCACGATCCATCAGCAGCCTGTGCTCCTGCTTCTTCTAGGTCCACATTAATATCATTTTTTTAAATTACCTGTTTGTTGTTGCAAAATCTTGAACGGAGCAAGTACCTGCCCCAGCTCAGCGCTGATGAATTTCTCCAATGGCTACTTAAATAATAATAACCCGTATTTATATAGTGCCTTTAATGTAATAAAACATCCCAAGGCGCTTCACAGGAGCATTATCAAACAAAATTTGATACCAACCCACATAAGGCGATATTAAGATAGGTGAAAGAGGTAGCTTTTAAGGAGCGTCTCAAAGGAGGAGAGACGGAGAGGTTTAGCAAGGGAATTCCAGAGTTTCAGGCT
Source organism: Pristiophorus japonicus (assembly GCF_044704955.1). NCBI lineage: Eukaryota > Metazoa > Chordata > Chondrichthyes > Pristiophoridae > Pristiophorus > Pristiophorus japonicus. The sequence goes on from NC_091977.1 coordinate 412,293,159, forward strand.
TGGGCTGCTCATTAACATATTTAAAGTGCCTAACGGCTATTAAAGGTAGCCACTAGATTCTCCTAAAAAAGGCCCCGACAAATTTTGTCGTCACCCGAACGCTTGCGCAGGTGGGCTGGGTCATCGCATTGCTAAATCTGTCACTGATGCGCTCATTTTATAACCGTAAAATGGAATGTGACATTGTTGAATTTCTCCCCTACTGTTTCCAGTGATTGAGAGGTTTAGAATTAGGGAAAACAAGTATGAGATTAGATGCGAGAGATTTAGGACAGAGAGCAGGAGAAACCTTTTTTTAAACTCAGCTGGTTGTGAGGCTGTAGAATGCACTACTGGAGGTAGTGATCGAAGCAGAGACCACAGCAATATTCCAGAATAGATTTGGTAGATGGTTGATGAAGAGGGATAAATGGATTTGAGAACAAGGCTATGAACTATTTCTCTGACTGAATTTAAATGCAAAGGGATCAATAATGCAATAAGCATTGACCCCAAGTCGCCATCAACCTCAATTTCTTTACCCATTGGGGAGACATTTAGATGGAGCACAAATTAGGAAGCAACAGACACACACCATACACATTGGATAAGGGGAATTTCTATATTGAAGACACAATGGGACAAAAATGAAGTATTTTATCGATGATTTATCATGTTATTAGAATTAGACTTATTATCATGTTAAAGGATATTGAGGTTGATGGCTACTTGCTATCACTGCTTATTGCATTATTGATCCCTTTGCATTTAAATTCAGTCAGATAAATAGTTTTCGCCTTGTTCTCAAATCCTTTTATCCCTCTTCATCAACCATCGATTTAATCTATTCTGGAATATTAAGGTGATATTCAGCAGTGAGTCTCACCTCCTGACTACCCAAAGCCCTTCCACCATCTACAAGGCATAAGTCAGGAGTGTGATGGAATATTCTGTATTTACCTGGATGACTGCAGTTCCGACAACTCTGAAGAAGCTCGACACCATCCAGGACAAAGCAGCTCGCTTGATTTGCACCTCAACAATATACATAGATGATCTGGAAGAGGGGACAGAGTGTAGCGTAATGAAATTTACAGATGACACAAAGATTAGTGGGAAAGCGGGTTGTGTAGAGGACACAGAGAGGCTGAAAAGAGATTTAGATAGGTTAAGCGAATGGGCTAAGGTTTGGCAGATGGAATACAATGTCGGAAAATGTGAGGTCATCCACCTTGGAAAAAAAAAACAGTAAAAGGGAATATTATTTGAATGGGGTGAAATTACAACATGCTGCGGTGCAGAGGGACCTGGGGGTCCTTGTGCATGAATTCCAAAAAGTTAGTTTGCAGGTGCAGCAGGTAATCAGGAAGGCGAATGGAATGTTGGCCTTCATTGCGAGAGGGATGGAGTACAAAAGCAGGGAGGTCCTGCTGCAACTGTACAGGGTATTAGTGAGGCCGCACCTGGAGTACTGCGTGCAGTTTTGGTCATCTTTCTTAAGGAAGGATATACTAGCTTTGGAGGGGGTATTGAGACGATTCACGAGGCTGATTCCGGAGATGAGGGGGTTACCTTATGATGATAGATTGAGTAGACTGGATCTTTACGCGTTGGAGTTCAGAAGGATGAGGGATGATCTTATAGAAACATTTAAAATAATGAAAGGGATAGAAACATAGAAAATAGGTGCAGGAGTAGGCCATTCGACACTTTGAGCCTGCACCGCCATTCAATGAGTTCATGGCTGAACATGCAACTTCAGTACCCCATTCCTGCTTTCTCGCCATACCCCTTGATCCCCCTAGTTGTAAGGACTACATCTAACTCTTTTTGAATCTATTTAGTGAATTGGCCTCAACAACTTTCTGTGGTAGAGAATTCTACAGGTTCACCACTCTCTGGGTGAAGAAGCTTCTCCTCATCTCGGTCCTAAATGGCTTACCCCTTATCCTTAGACGTGACCACTGGTTCTGGACTTCCCCAGCATCTAACCTGTCCAAACCCATCAGAATTTTAAATGTTTCTATGAGATCCCCTCTCATTCTTCTGAACTCCAGTGAATACAAGCCCAGTTGATCCAATGTTTCTTGATATGTCAGTTCCGCCATCCCGGGAATCAGTCTGGTGAACCTTCGCTGCACTCTCTCAATAGCAAGAATGTCCTTCCTCAAGTTAGGAGACCAAAACTGTACACAATACTCCAGGTGTGGCCTCACCAAGGCCCTGTACAACTGTAGTAACACCTCCCTGCCCCTGTACTCAAATCCCCTCGCTATGAAGGCCAACATGCCATTCGCTTTCTTAACCGCCTGCTGTACCTGCCTGCCAACCTTCAATGACTGATGTACCATGACACCCAGGTCTCGTTGCACCTCCCCTTTTCCTAATCTGTCATCATTCAGATAATAGTCTGTCTCTCTGTTTTTACCACCAAAGTGGATAACCTCACATTTATCCATATTATACTTCATCTGCCATGCATTTGCCCACTCACCTAACCTATCCAAATCACTCTGCAGCCTCATAGCATCCCCCTCGCAGCTCACACTGCCACCCAACTTAGTGTCATCCGCAAATTTGGAGATACTACATTTAATCCCCTCGTCTAAATCATTAATGTACAGTGTAAACAGCTGGGGCCCCAGCACAGAACCTTGCGGTACCCCACTAGTCACTGCCTGCCATTCTGAAAAGTACCCATTTACTCCTACTCCTTGCTTCCTGTCTGCCAACCAGTTCTCAATCCACGTCAGCACACTACCCCCAATCCCATGTGCTTTAACTTTGCACATTAATCTCTTATGTGGGACCTTGTCGAAAGCCTTCTGAAAGTCCAAATACACCACATCAACTGGTTCTCCCTTGTCCACTCTACTGGAAACATCCTCAAAAAATTCCAGAAGATTTGTCAAGCATGATTTCCCTTTCACAAATCCATACTGACTTGGACCTATCATGTCACCTCTTTCCAAATGCGGTGCTATGACACCCTTAATAATTGATTCCATCATTTTACCCACTACCGATGTCAGGCTGACCGGTCAATAATTCCCTGTTTTCTCTCTCCCTCCTTTTTTAAAAAGTGGGGTTACATTGGCTACCCTCCACTCCATAGGAAATGATCCAGAGTCTATGGAATGTTGGAAAATGACTGTCAATGCATCTGCTATTTCCAAGGCCACCTCCTGAAGTACTCTGGGATGCAGTCCATCAGGCCCTGGGGATTTATCGGCCTTCAATCCCATCAATTTCCCCAACACAATTTCCCGACCAGTAAGGAGTTCCCTCAGTTCCTCTTTCTTACTAGACCCTCTGACCCCTTTTATATCCGGAAGGTTGTTTGTGTCCTCCTCAGTGAATACCGAACCAAAGTACTTGTTCAATTGGTCTGCCATTTCTTTGTTCCCCATTATGACTTCCCCTGATTCTGACTGTAAAGGACCTATGTTTGTCTTTACTAACCTTTTTCTCTTTACATATCTATAGAAACTTTTGCAGTCTGTCTTAATGTTCCCTGCAAGTTTCCTCTCGTACTCTATTTTCCCTGCCCCAATCAAACCCTTTGTCCTCCTCTGCTGAGTTCTAAATTTCTCCCAGTCCCCAGGTTCACTGCTATTTCTGGCCAATTTGTATGCCACGTCCTTGGCTTTAATACTATCCCTGATTTCCCTTGATAGCCACAGTTGAGCCACCTTCCCTTTTTTATTTTTACGCCAGATAAGGAGGTACAATTGTTGTAATTCATCCATGCGGTCTCTAAATGTCTGCCATTGCCCATCCACTGTCAACCCCTTAAGTATCATTCGCCAATCTATCCTAGCCAATTCACGCCTCATACCTTCAAAGTTACCCTTCTTTAAGTTCTGGACCATGGCCTCTGAATTAACTATTTCATTCTCCACCCTAATGTAGAATTCCACCATATTATGGTCACTCTTTCCCAAGGGGCCTCGCATAACGAGATTGCTAATTAATCCTCTCTCATTACACAACACCCAGTCTAAGATGCCCCCCCCCCCCCCCCTAGTTGGTTCCTCAACATATTGGTCTAGAAAACCATCCCTTATGCACTCCAGGAAATCCTCCTCCACCGTATTGCTTCCAGTTTGATTAGCCCAATCTATGTGCATATTAAAGTCACCCATGATAAGTGCTGCACCTTTATTGCATGCACCCCTAATTTCCTGTTTGATGCCCTCCCCAACATCACTACTACTGTTTGGAGGTCTGTACACAACTCCCACTAACATTTTTTGCCCTTTGGTGTTCTGCAGCTCTACCCACATAGATTCCACATCATCCAAGCTAATGTCCTTCCTAACTATTGCATTAATCTTCTCTTTAACCAGCAATGCTTTTTCCTCCTTTTCCTTTTAATTCTATCCTTCCTGAATGTTGAATACCCATGGATGTTGAGTTCCCAGCCCTGATCATCCTGGAGCCACGTCTCTGTAATCCCAATCACATCATATCTGTTAACATCTATTTGCACAGGTAATTCATCCACCTTATTACGGATACTCCTTGCATTAAGACACAAAGCCTTCAGGCTTGTTGTTTTAACATCCTTTGTCCTTTTAGAATTATGATGTAGTGTGGCCCTTTTTGTTTCTTGCCTTTGTTTACTCGACCTTCCACTATTGCTTTTTACCGTTCTACCATCTGTTCTGACTCCATATTACTTCGCCCTATCTCGCTGCATAGGTTCCCATCCCCCTGCCATATTAGTTTAAACACTCCCGAACTGCATTAGCAAATGTTACCCCTAGGACATCAGTTCCAGTCCTGCCCAAGTGCAGACCGTCCCTTTTGTACAGGTCCCACTTCCCCCAGAATTGGTTCCAATGTCCCAGGAATTTGAATCCCTCCCTCTTTCACCACTGCTCAAGCCACATATTTATTCTAACTATCCTGCTCCCTCTACTCTGATTAGCACGTGGCACTGGTAGCAATCCAGAGATTACTACTTTTGAGGTCCTACTTTTTAATTTAACTCCTCGCTCCCTAAATTCAGCTTGTAGGACCTCTTCCCGCTTCTTACCTATATCGTTGGTACCGACATGTACCACGACAACTGGCTGTTCACCCTTCCTCTCCAGAATGCTCTGCAGCCGCTCCAAGACATCCTTGACCCTTGCACCAGGGAGGCAACATACCATCCTGGAGTCTCGGTTGCGGCCGCAGAAATTCCTATCTATTCCCCTTCCAATCGAGTCCCCTATCACGATAGCTCTCCCACTCTTTTTCCCACCCTTCTGTGCAGCAGAGTCACCCATGGTGCCATGAACCTGGCTGCTGGTGCCTTCCCCTGGTAATTCATCTTCCCCAACAGTATCCAAAACGGTATATCTGTTTTGGAGGGAGATGACCGCAGGGGACTCCTGCACTACCTTCCTTCTCTTGCCTTGTCTCTTGATTACCCATTCACTATCTGTCCTAACCCTTACCTGTGGTGTGACCAACTCACTAAATGTGCTATCCACAACATTCTCAGCATCGTGCATGCTCCAGAGTAAGTCCATCCGATACTCCAGTGCCATCATGCAGTCTGTCAGGAGCTGCAGCTGGACACACTTCCTGCACACATAGTAGTCAGGGACACTGGAAGCATCCCTGACTTCTCACATAGCACAGGAGGAGCATGACACAGGTCCGAGCTCTCCTGCCATGACTTAACCCTTAAATTAATTTACTTACTAAAATTTACTTGAACACCAAACAGCTACTTCGTAGTTCGCTGCCAATTAAACCAATCTAAAAGTCAGTCTAAAAGAGAGTTATACTTATCAGTCGAACAGCCAACCACTTACCAGCTTGGCTGTGACGTCACCTCTCGATTTCGCACCCCTCTATCTTTGTCTGCAACTGGTTGGGCTGGTATCTGGGCTTCTGTCTCCTACTCTCGCACTCCTTATCAGCTGCTCTAGTGTCAGCACTGGTAGGAAAAACAAGACAAAACAGCACCTGCCACCCCCGCTTGCCCGAACTCACCCACTTACCAAACTCACAAATGCCACTCTATGCTGTTGCACTCCGTGCTCTGCACGAGCTGCCTCTTTTTAAACTGTACCTGGGTCAGATGACTCACTACTGGTCAGTCATTTACAGAACTGGTTTTAACTAGCTGCTAATTGCCTCCTACCGGAGAGTTACCTTGTTTTTCTCTGTCTAAACCTGAAAGATTCCCAACTATTTAACTTTTCCCCTTTAAATTAAACTGCTACTTATTTAGAAGCTACTGGCAATTGCCACTAACAATTTACTCCAGCCTCCAAATGGTTTAAAGAGAATAACCCTTAAAACTCACCCACTTACCAAACTCACAAATGCCACTCTATGCTGTTGCACTCCGTGACAAGATAGAGGCAGAGCGGTTGTTTCCACTGGTCGGGGAGACTAGAACTAGGGGGCACAGCCTCAAAATTCGGGGAAGACAATTTAAAACCGAGTTGAGAAGGAATTTCTTCTCCCAGAGGGAGAACTCAAATCTGTGGAATTCTCTGCCCAAAGAAGCAGTTGAGGCTAGCTCATTGAATGTATTCAAATCACAGATAGATAGATTTTTAACCAATAAGGGAATTAAGGGTTATGGGGAGCGGGCGGGTAAGTGGAGCTGAGTCCACGGCCAGATCAGCCATGATCTTTTTGAATGGCGGAGCAGGCTCGAGGGGCTAGATGGCCTACTCCTGTTCCTAATTCTTATTATCCACCACTTTAAATATTCACTCCCTCCTTCACCGGCGCACTATGGCTGCAGTGTGTACCATCTACTGTACTGCAGCAACTCGCCAAGACTTCTATGGCAGCACTTCCCAACTTGCAACCTCCACCTCATAGAAGGACAGGGCAGCAGGCGCATAGGAACACCATCACCTGCAAGTTCTCCTCCATGTTACACACCATCCTGACTTGAAAGTATATCACCATTAGTTCATCATCGCTGGTTCAAACTCCTGGAACTCCCCCCTAACAGCACTGTGGGATTACCTTCACCACACGGACTGCAGCGGTTCAAGAAGGCGGCTCACCACCATCTTCTCAAGGGCAATTAGGGATGGGCAATAATTGTTGGCCTTGCCAGTGATGTCCACATCCCATGAACGAATAAAATCAAAGCTTCTTCCTTTCACACACCATGTCATTGATATTTACAGTGAGGTGGGGAGGGAGCGGGGCCGGGGGTGGGGGGCATGTGGGAATTGTAGTGGCTGTGCAACCCGGAAATGCGGGAAACGCGGAGGTCCTGCCAAAATGTTTTCCTCCTTTTCCCAGCCGGCAGCCATCCAGATTGAGATACTTGTTGGCTGTCAGGCGGGAAGCACTGTGCTAGAAAACCACAGTCAGGGACCGAAGAAGAGGGAATCATTAATCAGCCATGGCTCATGGGTCAGCCTGGAGATCAAGGGTCGGCCTGGAGATCATTGGTCGGCCTGGAGATCACAGGAGCATTGGATCCTCGCCCCCCCCCACAGGGCAATTTCCTCCACGGGCCCCAAAGGGGTCGGCGTGTGATGGTGAAGGTTCAGCGCGCACGGCGATGACGTCATTGCCATGCATGCACCAGCTTGGGGCACAAATCATGGGGCACGGTGCTAATGACACAACGGCCCCCAAATCTCCAGGGCATTTTCACCAGGGGTGCTATTGATCCATCCCCCAGGCGATAACCCCCGGAGGCGCTAATGGGGCTATAAAAAAGGGCAACTTCGCCCCGCTTTATTTTGATGTTACGAATAGGAGGAGGCTAGATACACCTATGAGACTATGTTGGAGGCTCTTAGAGTCAGGCATTACCAAAGGTATCTTTTCCCTGCACGTAGACACATAGGGCTAGAAATTATGCAGCACCCCGTTTTGGGTGATAAGTTTTATGGGAGTGCAAATGTATCGCCAGGGGCTACACAATTGAATCCAACGCGAACTTCCAAATGAGTGCTCCAGTCGGAAAATAGAGCGCTAAATCAAGTGCTACCACTTCCCTTGGAGCGCTAAACGGAGCAAGAAGGGTGGTAGCAGCAGAGCGCTGCACAATGTCCCACGTAGCACTGCCAGATTCATTGGCTCCTTCTCTCCCTTAAAGGGAAGAGCCAGTGCTGAGGTTGTTTCAAGGTAAGGCTGCGAATGGTTGGTGACGGCACCTGCGAATCGCGAAGAGCAGCCCCAAGCATTCCTAGAGCACGCAGAGCTGATCGATCTCGGCATGGCAAAAATTTAAAAAAACAGCAGTGGTGTGTGTTATGTATGTAAACCTGTAAATATCTTGTGTAGCCACCAGAGGGCTCAATCCCTGGAGTCCCAAAGGATCCCACAATCCCTTGGGGGCACCTGTACTTAAGGAGGCCTCACAGGCTGGAGAGGCACTCTGGAGACCTGCAATACGGTCACACTTTACTTTGAGCTCACAGTATCTAGTCAGACTCTTTATTCATACACAACAACTGGCGACGAGATAAAGATGGCGAACCCAATGATGCAGAGAACAGTGGGCATCCTGGAGAAATTTTCAGAGGGAGATGATTGGGAAACCTTCGTGGAGTGACTCGACCAATACTTCGTGGCCAACAAGCTGGGAGGAGAAGCGAACGCTGCCAAATGAAGGGGGATTATACTCACCATTTGCACCAATGTATGGCCTCATGAAAAATCTGCTTGCTCCAGCGAAACCCACAGAGAAATCGTACGATGATTTGTGCACACTGGTTCGGGAGCATCTGTATCTGCAGGAAAGCGTTCTGATGGCGAGGTACCGGTTCTACACCTACAAAAGGTCTGAAGGTCAGGAAGTGGCGAGCTATGTTGCCGAGCTAACACGCCTTGCAGGACATTGCGAATTTGAAGGACATTTGGAGCACATGCTCAGGGACTTGTTTGTACTTGGCATTGGCCATGAAGTGATACTTTGCAAACTTTTGACTATAGAGACACCAACCTTGAGTAAAGCCATAGCGATAGCCCAGGCGTTCATTGCCACCAGTGACAATACCAAGCAAATCTCTCAGCACACGAGTGCTGCTACAAGTACTGTGAACAAAGTGATATTGTTTTCAAATCGCAATGTTCAGGGCAGGCCTCATATGCCTGCAGCTGCACATCCGCAGATGTCTCAGAGTCCACCATCAAGGGTGATGAATGCAAGGCCATTAACACCTTGTTGGCATTGCAGGGGTGATCATCATTTCCATTCATGCTGCTTCAAAGGGCATGTTTGCAAGGGCTGTGGAACAATGGAACACCTCCAACGTATGTGCAGATGAGCTGCAAATGCTGCTAATCCTGCAAACCACCATGTTGCAGAGGAGGACAGATCCATGGCGGATCATGATGAAGCAGAGCCACAGACCGAGGAAGCAGAGGTATATGGGGTGCACACATTTACCACAAATTGTCCCCCGATAATGCTGAAGATTGAATTAAATGGACTCCTGGTGTCAATGGAGCTGGACACGGGCGCAAGCCAGTCCATTATGAGCAAAAAGACGTTCAATAAATTGTGGTGCAGCATGGCCTCAAGGCCAGTCTTGGCTCCCATTTGCACTAAACTGAGAACTTACACAAAGGAACTGATTCCCGTAATCGGCAGTACTACTGTAAAGGTCTCCTATAATAGAGCAGTGCACAAGCAACCACTCTGAGTGGTACCGGGGGATGGTCCCATGCTGCTCGGCAGGAGTTGGCTGGGAAAGATACGCTGGAACTGGGACGACGTCTGAGAGCTCTCGTCCATTGACAACACTTCGTGTGCCCAGGTCTTAAACAAGTTCCCCTTGCTGTTTGAAGCAGGCATCGAGAAGTTCCAAGGAGCAAAAGTGCAGATCCACCTAATTTCGGGGGCGTGACCCATCCATCACAAGGCGAGAGCAATACTGTACATGATGAGAGAAAGGGTGGAGATCGAGCTGGACCGGCTGCAACGAGAGGGCAACATTTCGCCGATCGAATTCAACGAGTGAGCCAGTTCGATTATTCCAGTCCTCAAGGGAGACGGCACCGTCAGAATCTGTGGTGATTACAAAGTAACTATCAATCATTTCTCCCTGCAGGATCAATACCCATTACCAAAGGCAGACGACCTTTTTGCGACGCTGGTGGGAGAAAAGACATTCACGAAGCTCGACTTGACCTCGGCCTACATGACGCAGGAACTGGATGAATCATCGAAGGCCTTACCTGCATCAACATGCACAATGGTCTCTTCATTTACAACAGATGCCAGTTTAGGATTCGATCAGCCGCAGTGATATTCCAGAGAAACATGAAAAGCTTACTGAAGTCGGTCCCGCACACGGTGGTCTTCCAGGACAACATCTTGGTTACAGGTCGGGACACGGTCGAGCATCTGCAGAACCTGGAGGAGGTTCTTCGTTGACTCAACCGTGTGGGGCTCATGTTAAAACACTCGAAGTGCGTTTTCCTGGCGCCTGAAGTGGAGTTCCAGAGGAGAAGAATCATGGTGGCAGCATCAGCCCCACCGATTTGAAGATGGAGACAATTAAGAATGCACCGAGGCCACAGAACGTCACGGAGCTGCGGTCGTTTCTAGGACTTCTGAACTACTTTGATAACTTCTTACCGGGTTTCAGCACACTACCAGAACCACTGCACGTCTTACTGTATAAAGGAGATGAGTGGGTATGGGGTAAAAGCCAAGAAAATCCCTTTGTAAAGGCTAGAAAATTGTTATGCTCAAACAAATTGCTTGTGTTGTATGATCCATGCAAACGTTTGGTACTAGCATTTTATGCATCGTCATACGGGGTCGGGTGTGTATTGCAACAAGCTAATGAATTTGGGAAATTGCAACCAGTTGCGTATGCATCCAGAAGTCTATCTAAGGCTGAGAGAGCCGACAGCATGATTGAAAAAGAAGGGAGGGAGAGAGAAAGCGGGTAATTATAGACCGGTTAGCTTGACATTAGTAATGGGGAAAATGTTGGAATCAATTATTAAAGATGAAATAGCAGTGAATTTGGAAAGCAGTGACAGGATCAGTCCAAGTCAGCATGGATTTATGAAGGGGAAATCATGCTTCACAAATCTTCTGGAATTTTTTGAGGATGTATCAAGTAGAGTGGACAAGGGAGAAGCAGTGGATGTGGTGTATTTGGACTTTCAAAAGGCTTTTGACAAGGTCCCAAACAAGAGATTAGCGTGCAAAATCAAAGCACATGGTATTGGGGGTAATACACTGACGTGGATAGAGAACTGGTTGGCAGACAGGAAGCAGAGAGTCGGGATAAACGGGTCCTTTTCAGAATGGGAGGCAGTGACCAGTGGAGTGCCACAGGGCTCAGTGCTGGGACCCCAGCTCTTTGCAATATACATCAATAATTTATATGAAGGAATTGAGTGTAATATCTCGAAGTTTGCAGATGACACTAAACTGGGTGGAGGTGTGAGCTGTGAGGGGGACGCTAAGAGGTTGCAGGGTGACTTGGACAGGTTAGGTGAGTGGGCAAAGATACAGTATAATGTGGATAAATGTGAAGTTATCCACATTGGGTGCAAAAACACGAAGACCCAATATTATCTGAATGCCGGCAGATTATGAAAAGGGGAGGTGCAACGAGACCTGGGTGTCATGGTTCATCAGTCATTGAAAGTTGGCATACAGGTACAGCAGGCGGCGAAAAAGGCAAATGGTATGTTGGCCTTCATAGCTAGTGGACTTGAGTATAGGAGCAGGGAGGTCTTACTGCAGTTGTATAGGGCCTGGGTGAGGCCTCACCTGGAATATTGTGTTCAGTTTTGGTCTCTTAATCTGAGGAAGGACGTTCTTGCTATTGAGGGAGTGCAGCGAAGGTTCACCAGACTGATTCCCGGGATGGCTGGACTGACATATGAGGAGAGACTGGATCAACTGGGCCTTTATACATTGGAGTTTAGAAGCACGAGAGGGGATCTCATAGAAACATACAAGATTCTGACGGGACAGGACAGGTTACATGCAGGTAGAATGTTCCCGATGTTGGGGAAGTCCAGAACCAGGGGACACAGTCTTAGGATAAGGGGTAGGCCATTTAGGACTGAGATGAGGAGAAACTTCTTCACTCAGAGAGTTGCGAACCTGTGGAATTCCCTGCCGCAGAGAGTTGTTGATGCCAGTTCATTGGATATATTCAAGAGGGAGTTAGATATGGCCCTTACGGCTAAGGGGATCAAGGGATATGGAGAGAAAGCAGGAAAGGGGTACTGAGGTTGAATGATCAGCCATGATCTTATTGAATGGTGGTGCAGGCTTGAAGGGCCGAATGGCCTACTCCTGCACCTATTTTCTATGTTTCTATGTAAGTATTAGCGTGTGTTAATGGGGTAAAGAAAATGCATCAATATCTGTTTGGGCTCAAATTTGAATTGGAAACTGACTATAAGCCACTGATATCCCTCTTTTCCAAAAATAAGAGAAGTACAAATGCATCAGCCCGCATCCAGAGTTCATGTCTCAGCTTGAGATGCTTCCTGACCGGCTGAGTATTTCTTGCATTTCATGCAGAATTTTCAGATTGACAGCATCCGCTCACAGAGGGAAGAGGAGGACACAGAAGAGGAAGAAGCAGAAGAGGAGGAAGCAGATAGAAGGATGCATCCCAGACAGCCCCTTTGTAGCCAGGTTATCCGGGATTGAATCATCCTCCTGTGGTCCCAGTGATCACAATTTTCCTTTCAACATTTGTCCCACACCTTACCTTCCCTCTGTTATTGACCATCACAATGTTGTCTTGGCCACGATGCTGAAATAAAAGCAACCACAAAGCAAATTTTCCATTCCAACTTTATACATCTATCCATCCAATATAACATCAAGAAATCAACTCATCACCTTTATGCATTCTCTTAGTAACTGTCTTGTGTGTGCTTTTGCCTATCCTTCTGATGTCACACAGTGCTACCCCAGTGGCTGCAGCAGGGCTGGTGGAAGGCTGCTGACTTTCAGTGGAACACTGCAAGTAGCCTGGCTGGTCGACTTTGAGGAGCTGGTGGCTGTGAGTGTCAAATCAGTTGTCTTCTTCTTTTTCACTCTCCTCTCCCTCTTCTTGGCCAATTACTGGTTGTGCAGGCTGAATTTCTTGGGTATGTGAAATGAGGAAAACAAGATTGGAGTTGTAGTGAGGGAGGGCATGAAAGCAAAAGATGCATACCAGAAGGAGGACAACATATGAGGATACCAGCTTGCATCCTTTCAGTCCCACTGCTGGCCATGGACTCAGCCATGCCCCTGCCAAGAATGGCCTGCACCATCCGCTCCAAGGGGGTGAGGTGAGGCTAGGAATGGGAGGTGTGCATCGATATTAGTACAGATTGTTGGTAATTGAGTGATTAGCACAGGGGGGTGGGGCGGGGGGTTGGTGGGAATCGTGCATTGAGAAGTGTATGAAGCGAGTGATTCAGCTGGTATGAGCTGGCTGTTGAAGATGCATTCACTGACCTTGACCAGTGGTCTGAGGTAATGAAGCTTTTTTGGACGCTGGAGCCAGGTGGTGGAGGCAACACTGCTGGCAGTGACGGCCTTGGCGATGTAGTCCCACGTTCTTCTTTCTAGAGGGTCTCCTGGCCCCTGTGGGTAGATGACCTCTCTTTCAGTGTTGACCCTTTGCACAAAGCTGGAGTGCTGCATGCGAAACCGTGGGTGCTCCTTCCCTGGCTTGCTGAGCCATTTGTGTTAGTGCTGAAGCACTTTTCCCATTTTCTGAGGCTTGGAATGGAACTCCGCTTTAATGCTGAAGAATCCCATTTTTAATGTTAATTCTTTTATTGAAAGGTAGTAAGGGTTGAAAGCTGCATTTTTTCACTGCATTGTAATTTGTATTGGTTCTTAATGCATTGCCCCTTTAATTCATAGTCCTCTAATTGCCTACAATGCCTTGCGAACTCCACAGCCTCGCTCCCACAGGCTGTAAGAAGCTGCAACGCTGACTGTGAATAGCACCTTCAGGTCGGAAGCCTCCATTAATGTCACCAGGAGGGTGCTGCATGGTAAGTTAGCGCTGTGCTCCCCCTTTTCAGTGTCCATTAACTTGAGTTGCTGGTGACACTGGCACACAAATTCCACCCCCGCCCCCCCCAGTCTCCTTAGTAGAGGGTGGTCATATCTCTCCTTCTGTGGAGGAACGGGACTCTCTCTGAAAGTAAGTGAAACTGTATGAGTGGTAGAGAATATGTATTAGCATTAGAACCTTGGCTTATCTTTGCTACCCTTATGGGGTCTTGAACCTCTTCTTGTTCTGTGTGGCAGTTATTCGGGTGGTGGGTTGCACTGACTACCTCTGCTGCCTCCCTCCAGACAGCCTGCACCAATGTCCTCCGTGCCCATAAGATGAATCCTCGCCCTCCGTTCTGTAATTGAAAGACATTATCAGGACCTCCCAACTCATCGTGAAATCTTGTGGCCCGTTTAGCAGTTGACGCCACCGAGGCTACTGTTTCTTCTGCCATCTTGCATAGAAGTTATGTTGCCGTTTAACTGGCTGCGTCCCAAAACTGTATTTCCCTCTATCCCAGTGGTGACAAGTCAATAGAGAGTGTTTTTTCTGGCCTCCAAGCCACAGTATGTGGCTAATGATGGTTATAAGAACATAGGAAATAGGAGCAGGAGTAGGCCATACAGCCCCTCGAGCCTGCACCGCCATTCAATAAGATCATGGCTGATCACCTGAACTCCACTTTCCCACCCGATCTCCATATCCCTTGATTCCCCTAGACCCCAAAAATCTATCATCTCAGCCTTGAATATATTCAGAGACTCAGCATCCACAATGCTCTGAGGCAGAGAATTCCAAAGATTCACAATTCTCTGAGTGAAGAAATTCCTCCTCATCTCAGTCTTAAATGGCCGACTCCTTATCCTGAGACTGTGCCTCCTAGTTCTAGATACTCCAGCCAGGGGAAACAACCTCTCAGCATCTACCCTGTCAATCCCCTTCAGAATATTGTATGTTTCAATTAGATCACCTCTCATTCTTCTAAACTCCAGAGAGTATAGGCCCATTCCACACAATCTCTCATCATAAGACAGTCATCTCAACCCAGGAATCAATCTAGTGAACCTCTGTTGCAATGCCTCAAAGGCAAGTATATCCTTTCTTAGATAAGGAGACCAAAACTGTGCACAATACTCCAGTTGTGGTCTCACCAAGGTCCTATACAATTGTAGCAAGACTTCCTTACTCGTATTCTCCAACCCCCTTGCAATAAAGCACAACATGACATTTGCCTTCCTTATTGTTTGCTGTACCTGCATGCTAGCTTTCTGTGTTTCTTGCACAAGGACACTCAAATCTCTCTAAACACCAACAGTTAAAAGTTTCTCAGCATTTAAAATATATTCTGTTTTTTTATTCTTCTTAACAAAGTGAAGAACCTCACATTTCCCTACATTATATTCCATTTGCCACCTTACTGACCTCTCACTTAGTCTATCTATATCGCTTTGCAGACGCTATGGGGCTGAAATTACCCTCCCCGGAAATGGGGCGCATCTACCACATTTATATGGTGATATGGATGCGGCAGTGTTAAGAGCGAAATTTCACTTTTCCGGCAGCTAAATGGAACGGAGAGATAATGACTGGGGTAATGGGCTGGTTACAGTGGTGTGGCGGTGGAGTGGCGTTTGGACCGCGAAATTCCACCCCTAACCAATTGACCCTAACGATGCAGATGGATGGAGGCCATGCATTCCAAGCTCTTGGTGGCAATGCAAGGGGTGCCCGAGAGGCTGAAGAAAGTGTGAGGAGCGTGGAGGAGTCTGCCTCCCACATTGTGGACAGCTCTGCGCACTCCATGGAGCCCATCATTGCCAGTGTGCAGACGATGGTGGACTCCCAGAGTGACCGTGAGGATCCAGCTGCGATAACACATCTCTTGACCGAGGTGACATCTGCCATTGCAGCACAGGTGCGAGGGAATGAGCATCGCTGTGCTCCTTTGGACAGGATGGCCGCTGCCCTGGAAGCTCAGAATGCTCTCATGCATTCTGGGCAACAGGGCACAGAGCGTCTTACTACTGTCGCCTCTGATGGCTTCCAGAGTGTGTCTGCTCTCATGCAGTCTCAGCTGGATGCTACGCGAGATTTGACTGCTGCCATCGCAGCTGAGTCCACCAGGGGCCTAACGGTGCCACCCCACCCCACCGACGTGCTCCAGCAACTTGGTGGAAGAGGTGGAGTGCTGCCCTGGGGGAGTGGTGCTGGCTCCTCAGACCAGGATGGGCTGTGGGCTCTCCGGTTCACAGCAGCCCTGAGCCGAGACCTGACACTCAGCAATTGCTGCCAACCATGGCATTGCACCAGCCACTTTCGACTGAAGGCGCAGAGGAGGATGCGGCCCAGTGTGCAGCCGGCCCTTCCATGGCCAGAGCTGGTCGAGGGTGTCCGAGAAGGACATCTGTAGCTTCCTCTACAGACACACAGCAGTCTTCCCAAAACCATGAGGCAGCCATAGGGGAGACATTGTGGCATAGTGTAAGGATAGGTCTGCGTAAGAGGAGTAATAAGGAGTTGCACAAGGGTGATAATTGATTATTTTGCTGTTTTGGCCACCCATTGTTTGGGTGTAATAAATCTTTATCTTTTGGGGGAAATTTCTGAATGGGTCTCTCATTTTACTGTGTGGGAATGATGTGTGACCAGGCTCATAGGTTGGACCATGGGCATGGCCAGATGCAGGCTCAGCTGGCCATTCAGTTATGTGAAACGCGCAACTACGAGACGGCTTTGTGCTTCCCTTGCAGGGTCACGATGGCGACAGTGCTTCCTGTGTGGCTGGCCACCCGCATCCTGCTCCTCTTCCTGTGTCCCCTCCTCCTCCTCCTCATGTGATTCCAGATACTCCTTCTCCTCCTCCACAGGTGGCATTGCTGCCTCATTCTCCAATGGTTGTGCCCTCATGATGGCCAGGTTGTGGAACATGCAGCACACCACCACGAATATGGAGACATGCTCAGGCAAGCACTGCAGCACATCTCCTGAGTGGTCCAGGCAACGGAACCTCTGTTTGAGAATCCCAATTGCGTGCTCGATAATGGTCCTGGTGGCCGAGAGACTGTCATTATAGGTGTGCTGTGCAGCAGTTCTACGGTTGCGAAGAGGAGACATGAGCCAAGTGCTCAGAGCGTAGTCTTTGTCACCGAGGAGCCAGCCGCAATCTTGATTCGGCACAGTGAAGAGGCATGGCACACCACTCTGGTGCAGTATGAAAGAGTCATGGGCTGCCACCAGGAAGCCGGGCGTCCAGTTGCATAATTTTGTGGTTGTGGTCACAAACCAGTTGAACATTGCAGGAGTGGTATCCCTTGCGGTTTCGGAATTGTTCAGGAGTGTGTTGGGGTGCCCTCAGACCAATATAGGTGCAATCAATGACCTCCTGGACCCTGGGGAAGCCCGCAATGTGTAGGAATCCAGTCTGCCAATCCAACTGCTTGTCCCTGCTCATAGGGAAGGAGATGTAATCGGCCCTCCTCCTATAGAGAACATCTGTGACCTCCCGTATGGATGCATGGGCTGCAAACTGCGAGGTGTTAGAGATGTCCGCAGTGACAGCTTGGAAGAATCCAAAGGCATAAAAGTTCAGGGTGATTCTCACCTTGGATGCCATGCTCAAGGCTGGCCTCACCCATGTTTGAGGCTCTAAGTCTGCCTGCAGGAGATTGCAGAGCTCCGTAATTACATCCTTGCGGAATCGTAGTCTGCGCAGACACTGATCATCATTCAGGTCCCTGTACGAGAATTGGTGACGGAAGACCCTTTGTTGATTTGGCCTTCTACCCCCATGTCTGTGCAGCCATCTTGCTCTCTCTTGTGCCTCACTGGCTTCTCCCTGCTGGTCTGCTTGGTCCTCTGCCTCTGCAGACTGCTGCTGTCCAGCATTTGCCTTCGCTGCAGGCTGTCTCCTGTCCTGCTGGCCCAGTATCTGGTGCGGGGAATCCACTTACCTCACTCTCCTCCTTAGGAGACGCCCTTGCTGAGGGCCTCAGCTGTTGCCACTTAACTGGCTCTCTCCATGCTGGGCCACCATGATAGCTGTGGCCCTTACCCGCTGCCTCTGCAGCCGTTGGATGCAGCACCGCCTTCTCCTGCATGCCTCAGTGGCACGCACAATGTGTAGGAGGTGTTGGCCTGCCAGCACAGACCCTATTTCCAACCCTTTCCCAAGCCCAGCCTCCTCGATGTTGGCTCCCTGTTTTGCAGATGGCGTTGACTCCAGCACTCTCAAACATTTGCACACAATATTACTATCCTCGCACTGGTTCTCAAAGGGGTGAAAAAGTCACTGACACAAATGCAGCAAAAACCTGCACACCTTTAAGTAACACTGGCAGTGTCCATCAGGAACGAGACACCAAACAACAAAACCTATTCTTGGCACCATCAAGCGTCTGGAAAATTTTTCAAGTGGAATGTGGTTTCCGGCCCGCGATCTCGGTGGTGCATGCTGTGATGATGCACTTACGAGTGTTGGCCAGCAGTGCAGTGGAACTGGGGGCAAGCGGTGCTGTTATGCTCAGTGCTGGGAAACCGCGGCAGGGCAATTGGACGATCAGTGACCATTCCACGAAAAGTCAGCGGCCATTCCACTCTGCAACATGGCCTCTGATTTCCAGTGGTAAGAGGCCTTAAGGAAAGGGGAAATTTTGGCCCCTATGTGTTCTCCTCAAAGTTTACTGTCCCACCTAGCTTTGTATCATCAGCAAACTTAGATACATTACACTTGATCTCTTCATCTAGGTCATTAATATAGATTGTAAATAGTTACAGCCTGCCAACCTGAAACAGACCCGTTTATCCTTACTCTCTGTTTTCTGTCTGTTAACCAATCCTCTATCCATGCTAATACATTACCTCGAATCCCATGAGCCCTTATCTTGTGCAATAATCTTTTGTGTGGCACCTTATTGAATGCCTTTTGGAAATCAAATATACTACATCCACTGGCACCCCTTTATCTATCCTGCTCGTTACATCTTCAAAATACTCTAATAAATTTCTCAAACACAATTTCTCTTTCATAAAACCATGTTGACTCTGCCTGATCATGTTATGATTTTCTGTGACCTGATACCACTTCCTTAACAATGGAAGCAAATTGTGGCAGGTTAGTGACCGTTTCACATAGGCGGTTGTTAGGAAAGCAAACCCACCGATGGAAGGTGAATTCAAGCCATAGTATCCTCTAAAAAAAGCATAGTTGCTTGACTATGGAAACAATTCTGATTTTAAAGCAGTTTAGTTTCAAGCAAACCAAGATAATGTGGTAACGTCAGAGGTGCTTCAAGGTTAAAATAAAACCACTTACAAACAAACCCATCTTCTTCAGAACAGACGTGCTTCATCGTTTTAATACTATACTCAGTGCTTAAATCGTTAAAAGACTTGATTATTGGACAAAATAGGGTAAATAATTACATTTTCTGAACTGATTTATGAATCATAGCTGAATGATCAGCCAATCCAAGACAACAACTTAATTGCATGTAGCAAAATTAAAAACTGACTGCCTTGTCAAATTTTAACGGATTATATGAAAAGAATGTGCACTGAATAACCTTCAGTTTGAAAATCAAATTAAGTAAATTATTCAATTCCAGGAAAGCACCCCTATAGAAGAGTGAATTCAAGTCCACATTTGTATCATTCTAATAAGCATTTCTAATACGTAACCTACCTTACACTTGCGTACTATCTTGCGCAGTTCATAGTAATTACATCAAAATGCAATGCCAAAAGTGAAAATCAATGGTGGCATTTTAGCCCGAGTCAGAAAGTCATGGGTTCAAGCCCTATCCCAGAGACTGGAGCACATAACCTAGGCTAACACTTCATGCAGTACTAAGAGAGTTTTGCATTTTGGAGGTGCCATCTTTCAGATGAGACTTGAAACTGAGGTCCTGCTCACTACTAAGACAGATTATATGAACATTTATCTCACTCCTTTGTAGGACCTTCCTGTGCATAAAGAGGCTGTCATGTTTGCCTATATTACAACAGGGACTACACTTCAAAATGTACTGCAAAGTGCTTTGGGACATCCTATGGACTTGAAAGGTGCTTTATAAGTGCAAGTACATTCTTTCTACGCTTTCGATAAAAATAATCAAATAAATTCATATTTGCACCCGGTTAAACAGCATCCCTAAAATCATGACATCTAGAACAGGGGTGGGGGAGGGGTCTATTTTTGACTTTGAGTGATAGTTTAAAATGGCCATTATCGATTTAGCCATTATGCATCTCTCCCGATTTTTATTTCCACAATGCATAGGAACTTTGACACAAGAATATTTGCATGGGCTAGAATTTGCTGTAGTAGAGCATCTAATGGCATCTGCTGTTAATTAGACTTGTCCCTGGACTCTACAGCTCAAAACATTTTTGTCCACAAAGTTTCAAAAATGCGAGCTGATAACAGTGTAGTGAGTAAAGGCCTCAAGGAGCTGATTGAACAGGGCAACCAACAGGGCATCTCCTTAACCAAGGAAATTTAAGGATTGGGATATGAACAGCAGAAGAACTGAGAAGGAGGGCAAATTAAAGGGGGTGAATACAAAGTCAAATGAGGTGCAGAAAGAGAAACAAAGAGATGGAATGATTGGCTTAAGAAAGAGAGAGAGAGAGAGAAAAGAGACAGAAAGGTAAAGTAAGAAGGAATATTTAAATTTGACATTTTATAAAATTTCCCCGAAAAATTCAACACTTAAAGGAATGAGACTCCGCAAATAGATAATTTTTGGTTCTGGTGAGGTTGACTGGCAGTCATTAACGCTTATCATGTCGTTAAAAGGGTACTTACATTTGTAATGACAAGGCTTAACTTTCTGTGGCAAGTTTAATGGGCAATTAATGGGCAAATACAGTAAGTTCCCAAAAAGATGGGGAGGCTAAGATACTATTTTCCGAAGCTAATGATGGAGCAGTGCAACTCGGTCAGCAACTTTTGGATATTCATATTTAACCATACATCTGCTCCTCATCTGAAGTTGCAGTATCAGTTTTCCATAAATACTGGTGAGCACCATTAGCCTTGCCGTTATTTTGACATCAAATTCTGACACATTGTGTTTTCATAATTTTACAGATTAATTTAAAAAGACTTTATGAAAATTGCTTTCAAAGTATTTTCCCTCTATTTGTGCATTTCACATTTACTTAATAATTAAGTCTGAAATGGTGCTGTTTCCCTCACTGAGTAGAAGGAAGTGGTTTCCGATCAATTTTTTGACCAACTAAATCTTCTGCTCTGGGCTTCACAGCTTCTTTTGTCTGATGTGACAACAATAACAACTTGCATTTATATAGCGTTTTTAATGTTGAAAAATCTCCTAAGGTGTTTCACAGAGGTGTAATTGGACAAAAAAGTGCTTCAAGCCAAAGAAAGAGAAATTTGGAGCGATGATCAATAGCTTGGTCAAAAAGTCGATTTTGAAAAGGGCTTAAAGGATGGTCGAGATGCTGAGGGGTTTATGGAGAGAATTCGAGACCATGGGGCACAGATGGCAAAAGGTACAGCCATCAATAGTGGGGGATATTTTTCATTTTTGGCATTCTTTGAGGTGATTGATATGTTTTTAGCATTTGTGTACAAATTGTGGAATGTTTAAAACGTTTTGGTCTAGAAATTCAAGGTCGCAAAAACTGCCGGTGCCACTGTGGGCTGGAGTTAACGGCCGACGAAATGTTGAAAGGGGATTTGGGGTTGTTGTTACTGGTACCAAAGGCAGATGATTCCATCCCAGATATCCTGGCCACAAAGGGGCTATCTGGGTTGCATTCTTCCTTCTGCTTCCTCCACTTCTACATCTTCCTCTTCTGCGTCTTCTTCTTCCCTCTGCGAGCGGATGCTGTAAATCATAATTGACAGCATAAAATCCTGGAAATACTCAGCAGGTCAGGCAGCATCTTGACCCGAGAGGTCAATTCTGTTTCTCTCTCCATGGATGCTGCCTGACCTGCTCAGTATTTCCAGCAATTTCTGTCTTCTTAGAGGGCATCCTTTACCATTCAAGGCTTTACAAGCATCCAGCAGCACTTCCTGCAGTCCCTGCACACTTAGAAAGCGTTTAATATGTATTGTAACAAGCCACTACTACAATAAAATATAAAAAATCTAGTCCAAAAGCTTAAATGCAAATTTTAAACTTGCCTGAAAGATGTTTGTGTCTCTTTAAGAAGTGCTGACAGCATCGCTCTCAGTCTGCTGCGTTCTCGCTTTTCAGAGCGAGCTTAGGATGCAGCATTAAACTCAGCGCAAAAATCTAAGTTTGCATAGCGTGATATTATGTTTGCTTTGCATGCCGACTGATGTCACGCTCTCCATATTTGCATTTCCAAGCCGTCATTATTCTCCAGGATTGCGGCGGTAACCCTTGGCAGTAAGTAGCCCAATTTCTGGGCCTTTGATAAGCTGAATTTTGTGAATGTGTTGTTGCTGTTATGTGCTATCATGAACCAAGCCCTCTTACACCTTTTAGTTCCTTATGGTTGGTAAAAACATTTTGGGCAGAAAAAAAGCAAATATATTAACTTGATTATTTGACTTGGTTTTGCAGAAGTGAGAGTCCAGCTTCCAAACATGTGGTCATCTTTGTGCTTTTGCTTTACATCCTGCCTTTAACAAAACCGACATAAGAGGTCACATTCATTTGCATAGGTCAACCACCTTCGTCTTGATTACTGAAGTGGCAAATTTGAATATCAAGCAATATCTGAGCAAGTTACCACCAATAGTAACTAACATGTAAATGAATCCACTTTTAGCACTGCAAAACTTCCTTAGGAATACTCATTAGTCCAAAATAGGGCTGCTAATGCATTCAATTGGGAACAATCAATCTGCTCTTTAAGTTGCCCTTTTTGGTGTTTTTGGCAGATACTTATGTAAAGTTTATTATTTCAATACAAAGTTGCAGAATTCAGCATTATCCTTCTGAGTCATATTTAATTTGTGAAAAACCACAGGCAAAAGTAATTCAACTGCAAAATAGCTTAGTGTCAGCTCTCTGCAGTTGTCACAATGTCCTGCTTCATTGTTAATTACTGTGTTTACACTAAACTACCTTTCCATAGTTAGTTATTAGTGACTAAGTGATTTTTGTATTATAACTAGGGCTCTTCAACCTCTGATTATTTTGGGGTATGGATCATGATGCCTATTCCAAAGTGTCTACTCAATTTACAATCACTATATTGTTCCAAACAGATGGTGAGGAGGCAATGTTCTTTTTGGTAAGGGTTCAAGAGAAGAACTTCACCCGTAACATAAGCCTGGTGGAATTATAGTCAGCTGTAAAAATATAAATGATTTTCTTCAAATAAACATTTTGGAACAATTTCACAATCATTTAGCCAACAGTATCACCAAGCAAGAGACACTGGACACAAATCATATTATTACAAAAGCAAAATTCTGCAGATGCTAGAAATCTGAAATAAGAACATAAAATGCTGGAAATACTCAGCAGGTGAGGCAGCATCTGTGGAGAGAGGACAACAGAGTTAACGTTTCAGGTCAGAGCTGGAAAAAATTAGAGATGTAACAGATTTTAAGCAAGTGCAGGGGCAGGGAAAGGGAACTGAGAGGTAAGAACAAAAGGGAAGGTCTGTGATAGGGTGATGGTAATTTCATCCCCAAGGTGCCTTAACTAATACCAGCTTGGCCACACTGGCTGACTGCAGTGTATATACAGGAGCATAGAGAACAGTAGTAAGCTGCAGATCCCAGTGTGAGTGTGGCTCATAGATTGTGACAACACATACTGGCCCTGAGTTTGTTGTAGCTAAAGAGTACGCCATCGACATCCAAACAAAATCCACACTTACCTTGAGCAAACTTCCCTTCGTGAAGTTGTTTTCAGACGCTGCAGAGTTGTGCGCAGCATAGTGGCCCATGGGTCCCAGTAGCGCACTGTTGTGCATATGCGAACCTGGGATCACATGGGGCGGTCTCCTGTCACTTCCTGACTCTTAGCCAATTAGGAAACAGAAGAGATTGCTAGAACAGGATTGTAAATATATGTCAATAAAAGACAGAAGTCTTCTACTGACATATATTTACAATCTGCATAGCGTTTAATAGCCACTCTTAATTAGAAATGTTGGTTTAATGGATTTAAAAAGGTAGGTATATATATTTTAGTTATGCCAGATATACATTGATCAAACATCTTTCGTAACTATGTGTAAATAATAATTCTGCATTTGTTAGAGTATTAGATTAGATGTTCCATTATTTGAATTGTGCCTATAAAGTAGCAAATCCCAGTACAAATATTTCTATAAGTCAGTATTTTTTTATTGTAATATGTTGAGAAATAATCAGCACACAAAAACTTTGCCCTTAAACCAATATATCCAACCTATAGAGTGCTTATTGCTGGTGTTTACTGTGCTTAATTTCTGGGTTCAAAAACGCATCGGGAAAGATTTTGGCACATGAAAAAATGTATAGCCAGTAAATTTTTAATCAGAAAATGCTGGAAGCACTCAACGGGACAGTCAGCAGCCATCAACTAATACAATGTTCTCATCCCCCCTCCCCTTATGCTGTTAAACAGCTCCTGCACCTGTTTGCACCAGATGTAAACTTTTTCTGGGTAATTAATGCGCAGTAGGTGGGCAATTAGCCCAACTTTTCACCAGCACATCATTGGAATGAGGACTTAAAAGCCACAGCAGATCATCTGTCTATTCGGAGCTTGACTGATCGTAAGTTCAAGATTTAGCGCATGTGAGATCCCAAACTTGCAGTCAATTTCAAAAGCGGTATGACAGCGTACTCTGAGAGCACGCCATCATACCAACTGCAAAGTCAGGGCCACTCTTCCTACTCATTAACTTATCATTGAAACAGTCATCCATATGTCAATGCAAAGGAAGGAAAAATTCTATAAAATCTGTAATGGCCGAAGCCCACGTGGTCTATATGTGGTCTCATAGGAAGATACAATGACCTCAAGTAATGGCCATTGGAAAATAGTCATAAACAAAATAATAATAGCTCTTTATCCAGTTTAAAAAAAAATGAATGAGGATCAATAAATAAATATTAAAATAAGGTGCCCCAGTTAAATTCAATTCTATCTTGTCAGCCTCAAGAAAGGATAAAATGAAATATCTATGAAACATGAGGGGAAAGATTTCCTTTTTACATTGTGGCAAAATCCTATTTAGAACGGATTTTGATACAAATTGAGAGCATAACTCTTCTCCCTTCCCCAGCCCAGTGCCTACACACAGTAGATGCCTATTAAATTTGCATTTTAGTCTTTTTAATACGTATGCAACAAAATGTTTACAAACATAGCAAAGTGTCAGATCATCTCAATGTTTTAATATTTCTCTGTGTTAACACAGTAAGTTTACTTTAAGGACGCGTTTATTTGTACTATAAAAATGGCGCCCCTTGTCTCTGATTGGTCCCCTTGGAGAATAAGCCGCACCCTGAGGTTTCTCTGGAATGTGCAACTAGAACCGCCCAGCCCATTCTCACTGACTTTGCAAATTGTAACTCGATCCACTTTAACTTCCAGAGCCACAAAGGAAAGATCTCCCCAGAAGCCACCAAGTGCCAGCCGAGGTCCCTTATCCCAGCGCAAGTGCGTCCCTCCCCCAGCTGAAGTCCCTTGCCCCACCAACGCAAGTGCTGCCTCCCCCAGCTGAAGTACTTTACCCCAGTGCAAGTGCACCCCTCCCCCAGTCTAAGTCCCTTATCCAAACGCAAGTGCATGACCTTACCATCACCGCCCCCCCCACCCGCACACTCCCCGTCGCTGTAGATGGGGCATTGCGTGCGGATTGTTAACAGGTTTATTGGATATGAAGTGTCAGTGTCATGACTTCTGGATTTCATCCACTCCAATTATGTCGGGTGTGGGTATAAAGGGGGTTGGAAAAATGTGATTTGTCTTCCCTGAGTTCCCTCTCCCCCACCCACCCTGTCTCTCTCTCCCCCCACCCCCAACCAGGCTCTCTCCCACCTGCCCCCCCCAAAACAGGCTCTCTCTCTTCCCCCACCCTAAACAGGCTCTCTTTCCCCCTCCAAAACAGGCTATCTCTCCCCCCAAACAGGCTCTCTCTTCCCCCCCGCCCCAAACCAGGCTCTCTTTCCCCCCCCCAACCAGCTTCTCTCTTCCTCCGCCCCCCCCCCCCCGCAAACCAGGCTCTCTCCACCACACCCCTCCCCCCCAACAACCAGGCTCTCTCTCTTCCCCCCACTCCCCCAGTTGCCCTCTCTCTGCCCGCCGCTCTCCCACCGGCTCAGGGCTCGCGCTCGGGCCCACTCAGGTTGGGCCCGCTTGGGTCGGGGTCGCTAAATCACCGGGGAAATAGGAGCTCCAGAAACAGGGAAACGATCTCCAGGCTCGGGGCTGCTCGGTCGGGGATCAGTGAGCAACGCGGTCGGAATGATTCAGGTTCGGGGCCTCACTTCCAGGCCTGCACTTTCGGGTCAGGCAGGAGGCATCAGGGGCGGGGACTCCACAATACAAATAGTCACGTCGTTACTTTAAAGCACTGATACATCGCAATGCAATTTTTCAATAATTCTGTGGAACACATGAATTCAATGACTTTCTCAAATGAAATGTTACTGATTGTTATAGTCGAAGAATGATTTCAAAACGTTATATTTGTTCCAGTTGCAGAAATACTGTTTTCTTATAAATGATTGTGCAAGGAATGTTCACAGCCTTCAGAAGTTACCATAAAAGAGAAATGTTCACAAGATCTAGCAGCAAAGCACAAATCAATCGCCCCCTAAGTGTGAAGTGTGACTGTGCATCTGTGTCAGAGCCTGGACTCGCCATCATTGCAGAGTCCACAGCCGTTGTTAAACCCATGCTGCGGGCATCAGCTATCATGGTAAAGGGCCAACGGATTAGCAGTTATAAAGTAATTTCAAATGAGGCAAGTCCAAATTTGAATGCTGATTAAATGAATAACACAGTGTTTTACACAGTCCCTTTAATCCTTCAAATTGAATAACGGTTTTCAGTAGCACAGAATATGTTTTCTTACTTGACTAATTTAAATGCAATCAATCATCTAATGTACTGCAGCAAATTAATGCTCTTTGCATCAGAACACAATTGCTCAGCAAAGCAGCAGTGGGCAAACCAGGCTCTCTCCACCCCCCCAACAACCAGGCTCTCTCTCTTCCCCCGCTCCCCCTCCCCCAGTCGCCCTCTCTCTGCCCGTCGCTCTCCCACCGGCTCAGGGCTCGGCGCTCGGGCCCACTCAGGTTGGGCCCGCTCGGGTCGGGGGTCGCTAAATCTGAGTGTTAACAACCTCAATTATGGATATGTGGGAATGAGTAACAAGACTTATCAGAAGGTTCCGATGATTTAATAACATCTAAGTTTGTACTTTGCATTATTATTCTCGGTATCTGTTGTCTGTTATTTTCTAGGATATATAGGGCCCGAAATTGGTGGACATACCGCCCACTACCGCCCGCGTACCGTGCAAAAATGCAAAACTGGTCAAAAAACACCTACATACCATCGACATACCGCCCGGCGGAAAATTCAGCGGTGACATACCGCCGGGCGGTATGCAGACCACCCGCCCATGCAGACCGCTGACATACCGACCAAAAGTGCAAAATTCATGACATAGCACCGACATACCATTGGAAATGCATACCATCCTAGAGAAGGTACTTTTAAGTCGATCTTAAGTGGGCGGTATGTACACAGAGCTGACAGGTTTGTTTGATCTTTATAGTTCTCCACAGTTTGATGTATCTTGAAATGGATTGTAGTATTTTCTAGTGTTAGGCAATAATATAAATGTTCTAATAAAGCCTTATTTATTCCTTTATTAATTAACTATAATAAAAATGTTATTTGTGTCTCTCACCCCCCCCCACCCCCCGCATTCTCTCCCACACCTCAGTCTCTCCCACACACCAGTCTCTCCCACACACCAGTCTCTCCCACACCTCAGTCTCTCCCACACACCAGTCTCTCTCACCCACCAATCTCTCTCACCCGCCCAGTCTCTTCCCCTTCACTTAGCGATCTCTTCCCCCCGCACAGCGATCTTAACTCCACCCACAACAGCAATCTCCCCACCCCCCCCTCCACCCCCAGCAATCTCTCCCCCCACACAGCGCTCTCAGGCCAGCAGGCCCGAAATTGGTGGACATACCGTCCCTACAAGATCAATACCCGCTCCCGAGAGCGGAGGACCTCTTTGCCACGCTGGCAGGCGGCAAGCTGTTCACCAAGTTGGACCTCACTTCAGCCTATATGACCCAGGAACTGGCTGACAAGTCTATACTACTGACCACCATCACCACGCACAAGGGACTGTTCGTTTATAACAGGTGCCCGTTTGGCATTCGATCAGCGGCCGCGATTTTTCAACGAAACATGGAAAGCCTGCTTAAATCCATTCCTGGAACAATCGTATTCCAGGACGACATCCTCATCACGGGTCGAGACACCAAGGAACACCTCCACAACCTGGAGGAGGTGCTACGCCGACTGGACCGGGTAGGACTCCGACTCAAGAAGTCTAAATGTGTGTTCTTAGCTCCTGAGGTTGAGTTTCTGGGCAGGAGGATTGCTGCCGACCGAATCCAAAACAGTGGCGATTCGACGAGCACCCAGGCCCTGCAACACATCGGAGATGCGTTCATTCTTGGGACTGTTGAACTATTTCGGGAACTTTCTGCCGAACTTGAGCACGTTGTTGGAGCTGCTGCATGTGCTCCTGCATAAGGTTTGCGATTGGTTTTGGGGGGACTGTCAGGAACGGGCTTTTGATCGGGCGCGAAACTTACTTTGTTCAAACAAGTTGTTGGCCCTGTACGACCCCTGTAAGAAATTGGTTCTGACATATGATGCATCGTCCTATGGAGTTGGATGCGTGTTGCAGCAAGGCAATGCTGAGGGTCAACTACAACCTGTGGCTTATGCCTCCAGGTCGCTCTCTCAAGCAGAACGGAGATATGGGATGGTCGCGAAGGAAGCGCTTGCATGTGTCTATGGTGTAAAAAAAATGCATCAGTACCTCTTTGGTAGGAAGTTTGAATTAGAGATGGACCATAAGCCATTAACATCCTGTTGTCAGACAGCAAGGCCATCAATGCCAACGCATCAGCTCGCCTACAGCGATGGGCTCTCATGCTGGCTGCTTATGACTACTCCATCCGACCCGGCACTGAAAATTGCGCTGACGCACTCAGCAGGCTTC
Source organism: Pristiophorus japonicus (assembly GCF_044704955.1). Classification (NCBI taxonomy): domain Eukaryota; kingdom Metazoa; phylum Chordata; class Chondrichthyes; family Pristiophoridae; genus Pristiophorus; species Pristiophorus japonicus. The sequence continues at coordinate 412,322,324 of NC_091977.1, forward strand.
CACTGGCCACAACTGAGGGGGCAGCGGAGCAAAGCGCTGAGATGGTCATGGCTGTCGATGCCTTTGACAGCCCGCCAGATCAAAATCTGGACAAACAGAGATCCCCTCCTATCCCTGATTAAGAAATGCGTCCTGACTGGGGATTGGGCGCCCGCAGATGGTGCATGCCCTGAGGAGGTCAGACAGTTCCACAGACAGATGGATGAGCTCTTCATCCAAGCCGACTACCTACTATGGGGCAGCCAGGTCGTTATGCCCCAAAAGGGCAGGGAGGCATTCATCAGGGAACTCCACAGCAAGCACTCAGGCATTGTGCTGACGAAGGCCATTGCCCGGTCACACGTTTGGTGGCCTGGAATTGATTCAGACCTGGAACACTGTGTTCGCAGGTGCACGACGTGTGCCCAGCTGGGTAATGCTCCTAGGGAGGCTCCGCTCAGCCTGTGGCCCTGGCCTACCAGGCCATGGTCATGCATTCATGTTGACTATGCGGGCCCGCTCATGGGCAAGATGTTCCTTAGTGTGGTAGATGCGCATTCGAAATGGATTGAGTGCATCATTCTGAATTCATGCACGTCATCCACCACCGTGGAAAGCCTACATGTGCTCTTGGCAACCCATGGCTTGCCAAACATCCTGGTTAGTGATAATGGCCCATGTTTCACAAGCTACGAAGTCCGAGAGTTTATGTCGGGCAATCGCATCAACCATGCCAGGACTGCGCCGTTCAAGCCGGCCTCCAATGGCCAGGCGGAATGTGCAGTCCAAATCGTTAAGCAAGGTATGCTCAGGATTCAAGGACCCCCCCTACAATGCCGCCTATCGTATCACCTGCTGGCCGATAAATCCCGACCGCACTCGCTCACGGGGTCTCGCCCGCAGAGCTACTAATGAAACGGACACTCAAAACTCGATTGTCCCTCATTCATCCAGTCCTGACCGATATAGTTGAGGGCAAGCGCAAGTCACAAAACGAGTACCATGACGGTAATTTGAGGGGGAGATGTATAGAAATAAATGGTCCTGTATTCATCCTCAATCACGCCGTGGGGCCCAAAAGGCTTGAGGGCACTGTAATTGACAAAGATGGGAATAGGGTCATCGTGGTAAAACTCAACAATGATCAGATATGCCGTAAGCATCTGGACCAAGTAAAAAATAGGTTCAGCATCGACACGGAGGAACCTGAAGAAGACCATGAGATGGCGCTCACAACACCGCCAGTGAACGAGCAACAAGAGCAATCAGAAGAATGCACAGTTCCTGCGGTCAACCCGGACAGGCCGGAATCACCACAGGTGACAGACACTCACGTCAGTGTCCAACAACCAGAGCCCCAACTGCGGCGCTCCACGAGGGAGCATAGACCACCTGAAAGACTAAACCTCTGATTCCAATAAGACTTTTGGGGTGGGGGGGGAGATGATGTCATGTATGTAACCACAATGTAACACCACTGTATTACTGTATACACTCAACCTAGATGCACACCTTGACCACAAGGGGTGAACTTGTGGGAGACATTCCTTACCTGATTACACAGGTATAAAAAGGGAGGTCCCACGCAGGGTCATCGTCTTTGGAGTCCTGTGAATAAAGAGTTAAGGTCACAGAGTGACCTTGTCCCCTGAATGTGCCTTGTGTGGTTTCATACTCTAGAATGAGGACTTTACAGTCAACATGATGGGATAGAGTGGCCAGGCAACGGTGAAGCATGCCATTCACTGTTCAGCATAATGTTGAATTGCTAGAACAAGATGGTCGCCAGGGTGGCAGCTCCCTAGGGAGTTCCCCTGCCAAAACAACTAATTCTTGTCATCTTCTGCCATCTGACAACTTTTCACCCCAACCTCCCCCTTCCACTGTCTAAACTTCCCCTAGCCTTAATAGACGCTAATAGGGGGCGCATTTTCTTAAAACTTTCCTTTAAACCCTAATCCCACAAATTCGGGTCTACCTCAGGCGCGAACCTTCCCTCCGAAGCTACACTCACCTCCACTCCACTCCACTCATCGGTGATGACCGGACTACCGGCGGCGACCGAGCCTCCTGCAGCGATGACCTGGACCTCTTCCTTCCTTCGGTGACCACCTCCTTGGACGTCAACTCAGCTGCCCCACCCGATCTCCGATCCTCGATGACACCCAGCGAGCTTGGTGAGCCTCCGACCAGACAATCGAGCCTTCTCCCCTCCAACGGCGATCGGGCCTCCTCCAGCGGAGGCAGCTGTGCCTCTCCTCCTCAACGGCGATCGGGCCTCCTCCAGCGGAGGCAGCTGTGCCTCTCCTCCTCAACGGCGATCGGGCCTCCTCCAGCGGAGGCAGCTGTGCCCCTCCTCCTCAATGGCGATCGGGCCTCCTCCCCTTCAGCAACGGTGTTTGTCCTCTCCTTCCCCACTGATGACCTGGCCTCTCCTCCTCCAGCACATGGTGAGCTCAATGGTTGTGAACACCCTGACCTTCCACTCTGAACTCCAGTGGACCACTGACCCTCCCAGTGCCTGCCCCCAGCCAGGCCTCGGACCACCCTACCATCTCAATGAAGGCACCACTCAGCGCCGAGCTTGTGGCCAACATCTCGCTGTAGGCAACAAGGCTCATACAGCAGTGCCTGGTCACCAATCATCTTGGACCCACTTGCCACTGGACCAAGACCTTGCTCAGCGAAGCCCGTGTGGTAACCGGTGTGCAACGGCCACCCCACATCAAAAGAACTCATGCGTAGGCATCTTCCACTCCGTTAACATGAAGTTCGGGACCTGGAACATCAGGACCCTCATGGACAACTCCAACAGCGACAGGCCGGAATGCCGCACCACCATAGTTGCCCAGGAACTTAGACACTTCGATGTCAACATCGCCGCCCTAAGTGAAACCCGGCGGGCAGGGGAAGGCCAGCTCAAGGAACAAGGTGGAGGTTACACCTTCTTCTGGAAAGGAAACCAGAGGAAGAACGCCGCCTCCACGGTATCGGTTTTGTCATTAAAAACAAGTTGGTTGACCGCCTCAAAGACTCCCCTGTGGTGTTAATGAATGTCTCATGATTCTCTGACTCACCCTATCCTGGAATCAATGCGCCACAGTCATCAGTGCGTATGCCGCAACACTTAACGCAACAGATGAGACCAAAGAGGGTTTTTACTCCAGCCTCGAAAAATCCCTGTCCCTGTGGACGACAAACTGATCCTCCTCGGTGACTTCAACGCCAGGGTTGGCAAGGACACAGCCCTCTGGGGAGGCATGATTGGCAGAGAGGGGGGAGGGAAAACCAATTCCAGCGGTACCCTACTCCTGACAAAATGTCGAGAACATGACCTTGTCACACCAACACTTTGTTCCACCAGAGGGACAAGTACAAGGCATCGTGGCAACACCCTCGCTCCAAAAACTAACACCTGCTCGACTATGTTATCATCCGAGCCAGGGATCGCAAGGATGTGTGCATCACCCGCATCATGACAGGAGCTGATGACTGTTGGACAGACCACCGCCTATTCCGATACATCATTGACATCAACATAGCCCCAAAACGGCGAGGGCAGCAGAAGCAGTGTCGCAAAAAAGTCAATGCTGGGGCATTCAGCTCCTCACAGCTAACCTGGCGTGCCTTGATGACCTCGAGACCCAGAATGCCCACAACACTTGGTCTGCCCTCCTGGCCTCCATAACCAGTGTCTGCGAAGATATTCTCCGTCACTCAACCAAGAAACACTAGGACTGGTTTGATGAGAATGACCAGAAGATCCAAGAGCTAATAGGTTGTAAGCGCAGGGCATTTTTGAGCCTTAAACAACAACCCAACTCGGGAGCAGCAAGGCAGCATTACATACGGCTTAAGGCCGAGGTCCAACAAAAAACTTGGGACCAAAAGAACAGATGGTGGATGGAGAAAGCATAGGAGATACAGCAGCTGGCCGACAGCCATGATGTGCGAGGATTCTTCACTGCAGTCAAAGCCACCTACGACCCAAATACCCAAGGCCCCACCCCATTGCTGGCCAAGAATGGGGAAACACTCATTAAGGACACCAAGGCAGCCAGGGCCCGCTGGAAGGAGCATTTCGAAGATCTCCTCAATCGAGACTCTGCCTTTGACTCAAGTGTCCTTGACTCCATCCCGCAGCATGCTACCCGCCACCACCTCAATAAAACCCCAGCCCTGCACGAGGTAGAAAAAGCCATAAGACAGCTTAAGAACAATAAGGCTACAGGAGTGGATGAAATCCCCACTGAGGTACTGAAGTATGGCGGAGAGGCACTGTTGGTGCGAATGCATGATCTCATCTCTCTCATCTGGAGGGAGGAGAGCATGCTGGGAGATCTCAGAGATGCAGTGATCGTGACCATCTTTAAAAAAGGGGGCAAGTCCGACTGCGACAACTACAGAGGAATTTCCCTGTTATCAGCCACTGGGAAAGTCGTCGCTAGAGTCCTCCTCAACTGTCTTCTCCCTGTGGCTGAGGAGCTCCTCCATGAGTCGCAGTGCGGATTTCATCCCCTACGGGGCACAACGGACATGATTTTTAAAGTGTGACAGCTGCAAGAAAAATGCAGAGAATAGCACCAGCCCTTATACATGGCCTTCTTTGACCTTACAAAGGCCTTTGACACTGTCAACCGTGAGGCTCGATGGAGCATCCTCCTCCATTTCAGAAGACCCAAAAAGTTCGTCACCATCCTCCGCCTGATCCATGACGACATCCTTACCAATGGATCCACTACAGACCCGATCCACGTCCGGACCGGCGTCAAGCAGGGCTGCGTCATCGCCCCAACCCTCTTCTCAATCTTCCTCACTGCCACGCTCCACCTCAAACTCAACAAGCTCCCCGCTGGAGTTGGACTAAACTACAGAACCAGTAGGATTCTGTTCAACCTTCGTCGTCTCCAGGCCAGGTTCAAGACCAACCCAACCTCTGTCATCGAGCTACAGTACGTGGGCGACACCTGCGTCTGCGCACATGCAGAGGCTGAACTCCAAGTCTTAGTCAACGTATTCACTGAGGCTTACGAAAGCATGGGCCTTATACTAAACATCCGTAAGACAAAGGTCCTCCACCATCCTGTCCCCACTGCACAGCACTGCCCCCCCAGTCATCAAGATCCACGGCGCAGCCCTGGACAACGTGAACCATTTCCCATAACTCGGGAGCCTCTTATCAACAAGAGCAGACATTGATGACGAGATTCAACACCGCCTCCAGTGCGCCAGTGCAGCCGTCGGCCGTCTGAGAGAAAGATTATTCGAAGACCAGGCCCTCAAATCTGCCACCAAGCTCATGGTCTACAGGGCTGTAGTAATACTCGCCCTCCTGTATAGCTCAGAAACATGGACCATGTACAGTAGACACCTCAAGTCACTGGAGAAATACCACCAATGATGTCTCCGCAAGATCTTGCATATCCCCTGGGAGGACAGACGCACCGACGTTAGCGTCCTCGACCAGGCCAACATCTCCAGCATTGAAGCACTGACCACATTTGATCAGCTCCGCAGGGCAGGCCACATTGTGCGCATGCCAAACACGAGACTCCCAAAGCAAGCGCTCTACTCAGAACTCCTTCACGGCATACGAGCCAGAGGTTGGCAGAGGAAACATTACAAGGACACTCTCAAAGCCTCCCTGATAAAGTATAACATCCCCGCTGACATCTGGAAGTCCCTGGGCAAAGATCACCCTAAGTGGAGGAAGTGCATCTGGGAGGGCACTGAGCACCTCAAGTTTTATCGCCGAGAGCATGTAGAAATCAAGCACAGGCAGCGGATAAAGCGTACGGCAAACCAGTCCCACCCACACTCTCCCTCAACGACTATCTGTCCCACCTGTGACAGGGACTGTGATTCTTGTATTGGACAGTTCAGTCACCTAAGGACTCATTTTTAGAGTGGAAGCAAGTCTTCCTCAATTCCGAGGGACTGTCTATGATGATGATGAATTATAAACTGCTGACGTAAGGCTTTTGCAGTGGCGAAAGCTCCATTAGGCATCCCCTGTGGTGGTGGTGGGGGTGGTGGTGGCATATGTTCCTCGCCAGGCTCCTCTTCCTCGTCTTCCTCCTCCTCCTTCCTTCTCTCCTGTGGTAGTCCTGCAGTCCCCATTGACAAATCCTGTCCCCTCATGATGGCTAAGTTGTGTAGCTTGCAGCCCAGCACAATTAACTCAGAGACTTTACTGAGGGGAGTATTGCAGGCAGCCTCCTGAGTGGTCCAGGCATCGGAAGCGCTGCTTGAGCACTCCAATTGTCTGTTAGACGATGTTGCATGTGACTACATGGCTCTCGTTATAGGAATTATCGACCGGTTAGCCTGACATCAGTTGTGGGGAAAATGTTGGAATCAATTATTAAAGATGAAATAGCAGTGCATTTGGAAAGCAGTGACAGGATCGGTCGAAGTCAGAATGGATTTATGAAAGGGAAATCATGCTTGACAAATCTTCTAGAATTTTTTGAGGATGTAACAAGTAGAGTGGACAAGGGAGAACCAGTGGATGTGGTGTATTTGGACTTGCAAAAGGCTTTTGACAAAATCCCACACAAGAGATTGGTATGCAAAATTAAAGCACATGGTATTGGGGGTAATGTATTGATGTGGATAGAGAACTGGTTGGCAGACCAGGAAGCAGAGAGTCGGGATAAACGGGTCCTTTTCAGAATGGCAGGCAGTGACTATGGGGTGCTGCAGGGCTCAGTACTGGGACCCCAGCTATTTACAATATACATCAATGATTTAGATGAAGGAATTGTGTGTAATATCTCCAAGTTTGCAGATGACACTAAGCTGGGTGGTCATGTGAGCTGTGAGGAGGATGCTAAGAGGCTGCTGGGTGACTTGAACAGGTTAGGTGAGTGGGCAAATGCATGGCAGATGCAGTATAATGTGGATAAATGTGAGATTATCCACTTTGGGGACAAAAACACAAAGGCAGAATATTATCTGAATGGTGGCAGATTAGGAAAAGGGGAGGTGCAACGAGACCCCGGTGTCATGGTACATCAGTCTTTGAAAGTTGGCATGCAGGTACAGCAGGCGGTGAAGAAGGCAAATGGTATGTTGGCCTTCATAGCTAGGGGATTTGAGTATAAGAGCAGGGAGGTCTTACTGCAATTGTAGAGGGCCTTGGTGAGGCCTCACCTGGAATAATGTGTTCAGTTTTGGTCTCCTATTCTGAGGAAGGATGTTCTTGCTATTGAGGGAGTACAGCAAAGGTTCACCAGACTGATTCCTGGGATGGCAGGACTGACATATGAGGAGAGACTGGATCGACTGGGCCTGTATTCACTGGAGTTTAGAAGGATGAGAGGTGATCTCATAGAAATATATAAAATTCTGATGGGACTGGACAGGTTAGATGCAGGAAGAATGTTCCCGATGTTGGGGCAGTCCAGAACCAGGGGTCACAGTCTAAGGATAAGGTGTAAGCCATTTAGTACCGAGATGAAGAGAAACTTCTTCACTCAGAGAGTTGTTAACCTATGGAATTCTCTACCGCAGAGAGTTGTTGATGCCAGTTCATTAGATATATTCAAGAGGGAGTTAGATATGGCCCTTACGGCTAAAGGGATCAAGGGATATGGAGAGAATGCGGGACAGGGGTACTGAGGTGAATTATCAGCCATGATCTTATTGAATGGTAGTGCAGGCTCGAAGGGCTGAATGGCCTACTCCTGCACCTATTCTCTATGTTTCTATGTTTCTGTCTGAGGGTCATGAGCCAGGTGGCGAGGCCGTAATCTTGGTCCCCCAGCATCCAGATCTGGCCTTGTGGTTGATGCTCAAACAAGGCTGAGACAGTGTTCTCACGCAAGATGAAAGCATCATGGATGCTCCCAGGATATTGGGCATTGACTGCCATGGTCGCAGATGATCTGTACGTTCATGGAGTGGAAACCCTTTCGGTTTTGGAAAACCTCTGGATTGAGTAAAGATGCTCGCAGGGCGATGTGCGTACAGTCAATGGCACCTTGAACCTTGGGGCAGCCGGCAAATCGTCCAAAACCTATAACTCTCTCATTCTGGGCCTCCTTGGTCATTGGGAACTTTATAAAGTTCATCCTGCGTGCGTACAGTGCAGTAGTCATCAGGCGAATGCAGCAAAGTGTAGTGTGCTGCGAGATGAAGCATATGTCACCGCTGATGCCTGAAAGGAGCCAGAGGCATAGAAGGCAAGTGCCACAGTCACCTTCACCTCGACAGGCAGTACAGTCCTGTTGTCACTGGTAGGCTGTAAGCCTGCCTTTATGAGCTGGCCTATCTTTGTGACCACCTCTTTTCAAAAGCGCAGCCTTCTAATGCACTGTGTCCTCAGAGAGCTGCAGGTATGAGTGCTGTTCCCTGTAAACTCGTGGGGGGTAAGACCTCCTCCCCATATGTCTGCGACCTCTTCGATTACGAACAAAATGCTCATCAGTATGCCTTCTTGCAGCTCAACGCCGGATAGATATAGCAGCCAGGAATAATGGCAAACACAGTGTAGCCCCCATTTTTAAAAATGTCCTTAAACATCCTTTAAAACAAACTATAAACTCACATAAAACTTCACTGTGTAAAACGCAGCCTTCTTCTCCCAATCCTTGTATACACTGAAATTCTGCTCCATTTTTAAAATGGCATCGTTAGCGCCGGGTATGCCCTGGGTGCGCCCTGAGTTCGACTGCTTTTTGCTGGCGGGTTCCTGGGCAGATGGTAAATCGGGCGATATCGCTGAAAGTTCTGCCCGGGGCGCTTGCGCAGCATTGCATGCCGATTGGCGTCATCCAAACGGTGAAAAGATCGGGCGGGCGCTAAGTTTTAGGGCCACCGCAAAACCACTGCCAAAAGTTCCGCCCAGGCACAAAATGTTGTGCTTAGCCCCATAAAAAGTCATTTTTGCGATTTGCCTCGGTGAAAACCCGGTTGCAAACCTGGCAAAAGTCCAGCCTATTATGTCTACTCTCTATCTTCTACTGCCGAACCAATCTCTTAAACTGGTCAATAATTTGCCTTCAATTCAATGAGCTTTAATTTTAGCTAACAGTCTCTTATGTGACACTTCATTGAATGCCTTCCAAAGTCAACATAAACTACATTCATACTACTTTAGATACGGCCTCAAAAAAATCAATTAGGTTCATTATACATGACCCACACTTTACAAATCCATTTTGGCTCTCTCTAAATGATCAGTGACTCTGTCCTTAATTATAGATTCCAATGACTTCCCCCAACAGATGTTGGACTGACAGATCTATAATTCCTTCGTTTTTCTCTCATCTTTCTTAAATTCTTAAACATTTGCAATTTTCCAATCTAAAGGGACAATCCCTGAATCGAGAGAGCTTTGGAATATAATTGCTATAGCATCTGTATTTTCCTCACCTACTTTCTTTAAAACTCTGGGCTGGAAGCCATCAGGTCCAGGGGATTTGTCAGTCTTTAGTGCCATTATTTTCTCCAATACTGTAATACTATGAAGACTGACCCAAAATAATTATTCAATAAGTCTGCTATTTCCTTATTTTCATTTGCCATATTACCCACATCTGTTTTAAAGGGTCCACATTCAATGTTCCCTCTAATTATTTTTCCGTACGCAATCTCATTAAATTTGCTGCAGTGGCCGTACATTTGCACTCTCTGTTCCAGCGGCAAGACCTGGTGAGCAGCCTGTGCGGGACCTCACGGCCGTGCACCTCAGGGAGAACATTGCCTTCATTACCCTGGACTGCCCTTTTTCTTCCAATACAATTGAAAAACTTTTTGTGTCAATCATGATATTCCTCGCAAATTTCTTTTCATATTCTCTTTTTGCAGCTCTTATTATCTTTTTGTCTTCCTGCATTTGCTGGAGAATGTCTGACAGCGCTGAGGGAGGAAGCACAGCCCCCTGTTCTGTTGAAAAGGCCATCAAGACCTTGCTACAAGAAGTAGATTAGAGAAAGAAAATATTATTCCTCTGCCATACCACAAGGTTACCGAAATTATGGGGTGAAAAGCCTGGCAGGAGGTGGCTGATATGTTGAATGCCTACAGCAGTGTGCAGATGACGTGGCTGCAATCTGGAACAAAATTCAATGACCTGACTAGAAGAGGCAAGGTAGTCAGATCTCCTGTCACCTCCTAATTAAGCTGCGCACCCAATACTACTTACATGATATGGTGCAGATGATCACACACAAGCTGAACCTTGATGGAGCAAAACATTATGCAGTTCATGTCGGGGGCACTCCTGCCAGCAGGAGCATTAAGGGGTGCTGAAGGCAATGGTGGATTCCTAATATTCCTAAGGTTCTGCTTTCTAAATTTGATAAATACTGCACCCCCAGTGGTGCAGCTAAAATATCTAATTTTAGTCAGACCTTGGCCCAAAAACCAAATTGTATTTGAACTCAAAGTTCCAGACTCACTTTAAATGATTTCAGCATTTGGGGGCTGCCTGAATCAGGGTGCAAAGAGCCCTGAAATAGATGTTATTTTCAGGTGTGTACGCTGGACACTTATGGAAGAGTCCTAACCAATGGATGGCCATGAAGAAACGAGGGCCAGGAAATACCTGGAGAGGGTAGTGGGGCTAGGATAAGGTGAAGGAACAGAGGTGTCATACTCAGTCTGTGGGTGGAGAATTGGGAGGAGGTGCATCTTTAAATTAAAAGAGAAAGAAATCTCAGACAAATGCATCGTGTTCATGTAATTATATCCCATGGTAATTTCAGGGCCATTAATTTGTTATTCTTTTTGTTTTAAACAGTGATTGATTTCAAAATAATTGAGGAAACTGATACTGAACCTAACAATGCGAAGATATTGAACTAATGTGAACAGAGACAATCCTTATCCTAGGGTGCTTTTACCAATCACATCATTTCAACTATGTTGTGTTAATTCAGTTCCCTTGAACTGCCAGGGCCCGAAATTGGTGAAGGTCCCCGCCTGCCCAAGTGCTGCCCAAAGGACCGCCGATGGCCGCCGAGGTACGAGACGGTTCCTTGGGCGGGACATTCATCAACAAGGTCCCTCGAAGGTCGGCAGGTGGCAAATGAGGGACTTACGCTGCCAATCTAGGTGGCAGCTGGCGGGAGCTCCCAATCTCGGTGGCAAAGGCGCTTGCCGCCCAAGTGCCGCCGAGGATGGAGACGGGCCCATGGAGGGTCGAACCCTCTGCAAAAAAAAATCATCAGGAAAAACAACCAATCCGAAGACCTTCAGCGGATCCCATTGAGGTAAGTCGCTGTGGAAAATAAAAATGTTTACTAACCCTTATTTCAGGAACTTCATATTTACCGTCAGGGACAAACCAGCCTCCAGCCAGCGGTCCACTCCCATTCTGGCGCCGACTCCCGCCGACTCCCTCCCGCATCAATCTGGCATCTCGCCGGGCGGGAGGTCAGTTGCACCACTCGGCCGTCTGCTGATGTCAGCGGGCGCTTCCCGGTGGCTCTCCCCTCCTGCCCGCTCCAGACCACCTCCAAAGTGGCACTGGGCAGATCTTCCATAGGAATGTCGGCAGCAGTGGGCGGCAGTCGGCGGCAGTTGGTGGTGAGTTCATCAACTTCTGGCCCCCTAAATTTATAACAGCTTTAAGCTAGCCAAGAATAATGCCAGCAGCACCTATTAACGGGCTAAAAATTCGGGGGCTTTACGCCACCCGATACCGGCAAAAAGAAATGGCGAAAAGACGGCAGCCACTACTTTCACCAGCTGGTGATGGGTCTCGCGGTGTCCTCTATTTTCATGGGCCCGGAACCACTGCCATCAAGTGGTATCGCCATGCAAAGATAAATGGCGGCGTGGTGACATTGGTCGGCATGGAATGCCAAATTCACATCACCACGGTGAACTTCCACCTTAGCATTGGGTCCTAAGCATGCCTGGTAAACCCAGCATGCAAGCAGACTAACGGATGCTGTCAGCACCTCTTAAAGGGACACACACATCTTTCAGGTAAGTTTGCATTTAAGCTTTTGGACTGGGTTTTTTAACTTTACTGAAGTAGTGGCATGCTGCAATAGATATAAAAATGTTTTTAAGTGTGTAGGTAGTGTTGCCAAATGCTTGCAAGGCCTCAGATGGCAAAGGAAGGCCTCTGAGAAGACAGGAAAAATGCTGCAAAACCTCAGCAGGTCAGGCAACATCCGTGGAGAGAGACCAGGGTTCATGTCTCAGGTCGAGATGCTGCCTAACTTGCTGAGTAGTTCCAGCATTTTATGATGTCATTGCAGATTTGCAGCACGTTCTCGCAGAAGGAAGAGGAAGATGCAGAAGAGGAGGAAGAAGAAGGGAGGATGCAAGCCAGACAGACCCTTTCTGACCAGGATATCTAGGATGGAATCCTCCGTCTGTGGTCCCAGTGACCACAACCCCAATTTCCCTTTCAACATTAGCCCCACGCCTTACCTTCCCTCTATTACTGACTATCACAGTGTCCTCTTGGCCACAATGCTAAAATAAAAGCCACCATGAAGAAAACTTTCCATCTATCTTTATACATCTATCCATCCAATATGACATCAGGAAATCAATCAAGTGACTGTTCTTCTCCTTCTTCTCCTTCTTCTCCTTCTTTTTCTCCTTCTTATTCTTCTAATTCTCCTTCTTCTTCTTTTCTTTCTTCTGCTTCTTCTTTCTCCTCCTTCACCTCCTCTGGCTGGGCCAGCTGCACAGATCTTCTTCTTTTGTATAATAGTAGCAAATCAATGTTAATACCCAGGTTAAAACACCCAGGTGGCTAAATTAGAAAAGGCCCAAAAAAGGGTGATGTGCGATCTGCCCGCGCTCGTTGAAAGTAGCGCAGGCAGCAGGTTAAATTTGTGCTATCTGCTCATTACCAAGATTGCAATACTGAGCCCAGTGCTAATGGCGCTGCTGGTTGGCTCAGTGCTCAACAGGGCCCTAATATCGTGTGGAATCTATTTAAAGGCTGTCTGCAGTTCTTACAGGAGAGGTACTTTGTGACAGAAGTACCTCACTGTGACTGGAGCTAGAGCAATGTCTCAACAGGGCAGAGAAAGGGCACCTCGGTTCTCTAATGCAGCACTGGAAGCCTTGGTGCAGGAGATGTATAGGAGGAGACAGGTCCTCTGCCCACAGGGGGCCAGGAGGCCTTCCAGACACACTGGGGCCAAAATTCAACCTCTTGAAAAGGCCTCTTACCATTGGAAATCAGCGGCCAAGCGGCGGAGTCGAGTGGCCACCGACTTGCAGTTGAATTGCCGCCGCCAGCGAAATTCACCTAGTTGATTTTTCTGGTGGTCCCCACTTCCGCACCGTTGCTGCTGGCCTGGCCGAAACTCTCCCTGGTGGCCCAGTGGACCTAACTAAAATAATCGCAGAGCTCGCAGTGAAGGGTAGAGACATGGTAACACACACGCGTCATGGCGTCATCAGCACCAGGCTGATGACTGACAGTGGCGGAGACTCCATCCCGGCCTTCACTTCTGCCCCTCTAGAGTGCTCACCACCGCACTCCTGCCCCCATTATGACCGACATCCAGTCCGCTCCAAAAAAAATGCCAAAGAGCTGAATTTCGCCCAGGAGGCCACCTCAACCACAGCGGCGGTGAAAACACATCAGAAGCGGTAGGTGCGAGCCGTTTCGGGTGGTGCTGGAGTTCTACGCCACTGTTCAAAGGCAGTGGGAGGAGATAACTGAACCCGTCAGTGCCACCAATCTTTCTCCCAGGACCTGGATCCAATGCCTGAAGAAGTTTAATGACCTCAAGCGAGTGGTTAAGGTGAGTGAATGCATCTTTCAACGCCATATCTCACCAACTGCACTACTAGCCTCACACACGGCTCACTGCACCACATCCCCATCATTTACCTACCAACAATCTCAAGCAATCACAACTTATACTTCACAATCATAGCTTCACCTCACCCTCAAACACTTACCACTTTTGCAAGCTTCACACCTACATCTCACACCTTGCACACAATGCCAGCTATTCAACCATGACAGGCACATCATCTAAACACTCACTGACACACTTCCCTTTATCTTGCAGACCAAGGTGCCTCACAACTGGCATGAGCAGGACCAAACAGGCAGGGGCAAGCAAGGCTGCAGAACTTGCGTTACGTGGAAGTAACTGTGCTGGAGAACATTGGAGGGGCTATCACTGAGGCCGTAACGATCGGCAAGGCTGAAAGCATTGATGATGACAGTATGCTCATACCTAATCTTCTCACACCCCACTTCACCCTCATCCCACAATTTCTTCTCACTTACAAGCTGCTGTTGGTGTATTGGAGAGATTTTAACTGGGAGAGGGTTTTGGTCAAACAGGTGGGGGGCAGGTGGGAGTGATCGCCAAACCTACCTGATGACATCATTTTGAGTCTCGGGCCTCACTTGCACCCCAACAGCCTGCTGCCAACCCGAAAGGGTGAGAGGAGGCCGCTGGCAGGCTTCAGTTAGGTCAATATTATAGGGCCCGAAAGCCGCCCACCAGCACCAAGGTAAGTTGTCGGGAGGGATCGAGGCCATTTTGTGGGTGGGCAGGCGGGGGAGATAAGCTCATGACTGCAGAGTCCCAGACTACCATTGTGAAGAACTCCTGCTTCTCCTGGCTCCGCTAAGGAAAGTGTTTTGACTCCCCTTTTTCCCAGCCAGGATTTACTGCCATCGGATTCGTAATGACATCATAGGATTCTGATTTGCATGTATTGATGAGACATCCTTCTGAGTCAGGAGACCCCCTAAATAAATGGACCAGCTAAGATACTGGCAGGAAGAAATCAAGTGGAAATGGGGTGGCAGGTCTTTGCACAGCTATTTTAACTGCACTCCAGTCCCAATCCCACATCAGAATCCTATGATGTCGGGAATAGTGGGTTAAAGTTCCTCCACATGATTGATTCTTGCTATCCCCAGTTCATAGGCGCCTAGGTTGATTAAAGCAATGAATAACCCCACTGCCACCATGAAGGTGAATATTTTTAAGAATTGGTCTTCAAAGACTATAATATATAATAGAAAGACATAATAAGTTTGAGTAGCATAAAGACTCCATTACCTGGAATTCCATAAAACTGCTTTAAGACACAAATGTACGGGGCAGATTTATATCATCAGTATTAACACTTGAGCTGGTGCTCTTGGTAATCATAATCTCATGTGCACTGATGTTAAAACAATATTTTATTTGACTGAGTGCTATTATGCATTAATCAATAGCTTTTTGACAAGCTTTAAACTGCCAATATCATTATAGTGCTGGAAGATGAAAAACAAATGGCTGATCTTCAGAAATATGAAGAAAGTAAAATTATACAAAATCATACATATGCCATCAGGAATATTTGCTCAGTTCAAGACAGGTTGTTTGTTTTATGTTGGTTTTTTTCTCCCAACCAATAAATATTGTAAATGGCAGCATTGTGCTGCCACTCAATCAGAGATGGGAAGCACCAAGATTGTCTCAGCAACAAAGCAGTGTGATGTGGAAAAAAGATGAGTTAAATTGCACTAGTGATGCCGCTCCATGTGAATTTGGATTGTATTTCCCCATCTCCTTCTTGTGTTAATGTGGAGTTAATGGGCTGCATTATCCTCTTCTCACTGGAGTAGAAGCAGGATGAGGTGGGACTTCTACCAGCGTCTGTGACTCCACCCTAATTTCTCTGCGTTATGGCTAATTATTGATATAAGGCAGATTCCTGGCAAAAGATGGAGCCATAAGAACATAAGAATTAGGAGCAGGAGTCGGCCTTTTGGCCCCTCGAATTTTGTAGACGAGGACGCAAACTTTTTTCAGGCGGTATCCCTGCCGCCATTACTGCCCCGAAATCTCAAAAGCTGAAAATTGAGCCCCATAAATCCTTCAGGTTAGAAATGGCAAAATAGAAGTCTGGACTATTGAATCGGGTGTAGGGCAAGATCAGTCCTGTATAACCGAGCCCCAAAACGTTACCCGCATTCGGTGGGTAAACACATTGGGGTGGAATTTTTACCTGAAATAAACGGGTGGGTTTGGAGCATGGGAGTAGTTGTTAAAAATTGGAATCCTGACCTGAACCCGCCTCCAACCCACCCACCTCCAGTTTTAATGGAGGCGCGATGATGATGGTGGGGGGAGGCCGTGGATGGGGGCGGGCAGCCAACCTGCTGTCAGGAGGCGGGACATCAATTTAAATATTTTAATGAGGCTAGAAGCCTCTTCTTTAACCACCATTTTGTTTTTAACTCTACCTGATCAGGTTTTATGCATTTTGTAAAACCTGGCAGTTACAGCAAGGCGAGGACTGCTGCGAGGAAGTAAGTGCCTTTCCTGGATGCAGGGCCCCTGCCTAGCCCAAATCCCATGATCAGAGACACTTCACAAGGCCTCCAACCGCCTTCCTGTACACCCCTCCCCACCCAACCAATGATTTTGAGGCTGGCCCTGTTCCTCTGGTGGCTGGCCCCGATTTGCTCTTCTCTTCCCCATCATCAATGATCTTGTGGCTAGCCCCGATCTGCTCATCGCTCCCATGATCCTCTGGAAGTTCCGATCTTTATTGCTCCCCACCCCGCCCCCCCTTCCCCAATCGTCCGGAGGCTCCAAACTTCAATGTCCCCCCTGCCCCCTCCCCAATTGTCTGGAGCCCAGAATCTTCAGTGTCCCCCTTCCCCCGATCCTCCGGAGGCTGGCACTGGCCCCCGCCCGATCCCTCCTTCCTTCCTCTCTGTGGCCTAGTGCCTACCCACCCAGATACAGCTCGCCTCTCCATCCTGCTGGCTGCAAATGGGAAACAGAGGCTTCAGATGCAAATCAGGCCTCGCCATTGATATCAGCAAGGCCTATGGGAACCGCATTCTCCTGGGTTCCCCGCCAGCATCGCAGCCCCACACACAGCCACCAACCCGCCTTCCCTATGACAATCCAGCCAATGTGAGGGTTGGGAATGAGTTAAGAAAATCGCAGGTTATGCCCTGTTGTGCTGAGTTTACAGCTCCAGCCATGTGGCTACTACGGGATGTGTAACAAATGGAATCAATCTCGTTGGCTCAGGGAGGGGAAAGAACAACATGGTTTCCATTCCCTGATTTTTATCCAGTTACCTCATAATGGGAGTGCATGTGTGTGAAAAGTTTAGGAGGGAATTAGTTCTGCTATGATGACCTACCAGAAGTTATATCTGAGAATGAGCCACTGGTTTCGGGAGAGAAGGGGAAAGAAGGAAAAAAACAGAGGGAGAAGAGATCTACCCTGCAGTTCCTATGTATTACAATACATCATGCGTATCACCTTATTGACATTTTGTTGTTGCAATCATTAGTAGTACCAAATGATCCTTTAAAACAAATGCAGTTTATGATAAAATGCATTACCATGAAATGGGAAAGGGAATATAAACAATGGAACAAAAAGTTAGAATGCATATGACTGCCACTGTGTTTTATATTAGTAGGAAGCAAATGTTTTGAAGGTGACCCTATTTGTTTATCCACTTTCAGCTTTCATATGTTTTTGGTTAACACATGAAATGTTGTTCCCTCTGGATTAAAGATCATTCAAATATTGGGGATGAAATTGGTCTAAATCAATAGTATAAATCAGGTTATTAGTTAATCAGTAGCCTGTTTTTCACAACACCAGAATTTCCTTTCCATGGAGGAGAAAATTTCAATCAGAATGGACAGAGTGTACAATAGAAACAAGTGAAAGTACAGGTTAAACCTCTTTATCCGGCACCCTCAGTACCTGGCCTGTGCCGGATAAGGGATTTTTCCAGACGAGGGGTGGTCACGTTAAATTGGATTATACAGGTTCTGAGCAAGGGGATATCGGGGCTGGCTGGCTTGGGGCTGGGAGTGCGGCAGAGAGATCATGGGGCGGGTGGTGGATTGCGGGGTCAGGCCAGCGATTGTGGGAGTTGGTAGCAAGGAGGGACTTCAATTTGTTCATGTCGGAGTTCTGCGCATGCACCACCTGGTGGCCAGGAATGGTGCTGGACGAGGGATGGTGCTGGATAAGGGAGTCCCGGATAAGGAAGGTTCAACCTGTACCTTCTATATTGTTTATAAAAGATGTAAACACCAGCGTCCCAGAAGGGATCTTGTTAAGCTGCCACAAGTAGCTGTCCTTGCAGACAGGGTTTTATTCTTTTATCACCACTTTCTGCTTGAATTTACCAAACAAGTCTTCCAGCCGGGTGGCACATGTGCAGAACACCGACACGAACAAATTGAACAAATTGAAGTCCTTCCTCGCTGCCGACTCCCACAATCGCTGACCTGACCCAGCAATCCACCGCCACTGCACGCCCCACCCCCCCCGCAGCACGATCTCTCTGTTGCACTCCCAGCCCCAAGCAGACCAGCCTTTTTCTTATGGTTAAGGGGATCAAGGGGTATGGAGAGAAAACAGGAAAGGGGTACTGAAGGAATGATCAGCCATGATCTTATCGAATGGCAGTGCAGGCTCGAAGGGCTGAATGGCTTACTCCTGCACCTATTTTCTATGTTTCTATGTTTCTATTAATTCTGCGAGCCTTAATCTTCTTTAATAGTCTCACAGGGACAACTTATCAACATCATAAACAGTAGCAAAGCATTTTAAAGCATGACCCATTGTTGACATCTCACTGTTCCTTATGGTTTTTTAATGAACATCATCAGGTATATCCTATTATATCCCTTGTCAGTATGGATGTTGCGGTAAATGGTATGAGAAATTCCAGGACGTGTTCTTCAAGTCCAAAATTACCTGTCACTTGAATCTGCCTACCTCAATGGAGTAAACTTTATGGCTGGGTAATTGGAACGGTTTGCGCTGTTCATTAAGGCTGGTTTGGAAGTGGTGACCACCTCGCTTCTTCCCACTTCCACAGCGGATTGCAATGGCCGTCATTATGGGCAGGACAGCAGCACTGCACTTCTTCACTCTCCTCTCCCTGTTCTTGGTCAACCACTGGCTGGGCAGGCTGCATTTCTTGAGTGTCTGAAATGAGGTAGGCACAAGGGTAGGGTTGTGGTGAGGGGCGGGCGGGAAAGCAAGAGGTGCATGCTTACACCATGTGCAGATTGTAAATCATAACAGATTGTGGGATCAGGGGGAAGTGGGATGTGAAAAGGAAGAAACCTTATGAGGATACCAGCATCTTGTATTCTTTCAGCCTCGCCGCTGTCCAAAGACTCAGCCATGCCCCTTCCAAAAATGGCCAGCACCATCTACTCCAAGAGGGTGAGGTGAAGCTACGAATGTGAGCAATGTGTGAGGCTAATGGTGCAGTTGGTAGGAGATGGCTTTTGAAGATGCATTCACTGACCCTGACCACCCATCTGAGGTCATGAAACTTTTTTGGGCACTGAAGCCAGGTCCTGGGACAACACTGCTGGCGATCTGGCCCCCTGTGGGCAGAGACCATCTCTTCCAAAGAGACCTATTGCACAAAGCTCAAGTGCTGTGTCCGAGACCCTGGGGACCTTTTCCTGGCTGGTTGGGTCATTTGTGTTCATGCTGAAGCAATTTTACCATTCTTGTTCAGCAAAAGGCTGCTCACCATTAAGAGGTGCAGACTGCCTGATGCTGAAGCACTTTTAAACTTTTTCATCAGCAGAAGACAGCTCACCTTTAAGAGGTGCTGACTGCCTTTAAGAGGAGCAGGCTCATTTTAAGTAAAGCTAGCCTCACTTGAAGAATCTAAACTTCGGCCCCCTGTTGTGTGTACAACCTCTCAGCAGTGCGCTCTGCACTAGGCTGTATGCTGCAATCATTATAATTAGTAGGGAGCATGAAGTTGATGTGCTGCCTGCGCTTTTTGAACGGGCGAGGGCATATCTTGCAGTGCAGTGCCCGCATCTGTTTTTTCGCAGTATCGCATTTCTAGGTCTTTAAGTTTAAATCAGTCTGATTAAATAATGTATGGAAAGGAGACACTGCATCTTAACCAGAGAGAAACAACCATGGTCAGTGTTATCCTGTTCTAGACAAGTCTCCTGCTATTCAATCCCCACCCCAACCCCACCCCCACTAATCAGTAATGGAGAGGACAAGGCTCAATCCATCCTGTCCTCCTAAATTGAATAAATGCCAGAGATTGAAAAGGAAGAAAAATATAAAAAATATACTTTATTAAATGTAAAATTCAATGAAATTGCAATCCTAAACAGTTACTGGGACTCTGATAATGCAATTGAGCCTGTCGGAGTTCCAGTGTTGTCATGAGAAACATAATGAGTATTGATGCCTTTACATCTTCCACATAAATGAATATAAAAATGAAATATAGCACAAATGATTGACAATTCAGGGTGCTCATGTATGGTTATTTTGTTAGTAGCTGAGTTTTGTACAAATAAAATAGATCCCAATATTTTCCTAGTACATGAGTAATGACTTGGTTTCTAGGTGATATATTTTCATGTCATTACTGATTTAAGCCAGGTTCCAAAGCTTTATAGTATAGTCCCATATAAAATTTGCTTTCTAAGTTAATGAAGGAGTGGCTTCTAAGATAGCCATGTAAGTATTGAAGACTCTTTCTAATTCTGTCTATAGTTCATTAAAACTGTTGAGCAACAATCAGCACGCCATATATCATGGTTTGACTTTTTCTGTACAATGTGTGCCCTTTGTTTCCATTGTGTTTTCCTATGCATTTCCCTGTATGCACATTAAAAGATTCACACCAGGAAAAAGTAGTTTAGCTCTGAGGACCTGGATGCAGTGTGGGAAGAAGTTTAATGACCTTACATGGTGGTAAAGATCAGTGAATTCATCTTCAAATGCCATATCCCATCAAATGCACGACAAGCCTGACACATTGCGCAATGCACCACACCCCCATCACTCATCTACCAACAATCTCTATCAAGCCGGGCTCTTACCTTACATTCATAGCTTCACCTCAACCTCACATACTTAGCACTGCTGCAAGCCTCGCAACCACATCATACAGCTTTCACACACAGTCAGCTATTTAACCATGACAGGCACATCACCCAAACGCATTGTACGACACTCGCTGACATACCTCTCTCTTGCAGGACAAGTTGGTGCATAACTGGAGGTAGCAGGAGCTAACCGATGGGGGACAGGCTGCATGACCTTGCCCCGATGGTGAAGATGGTGGTCGCATCATTGAAGCGGCCATCACTGAGCCTGTGGCCAGCGGCAGGGCTGAAACCATCGAAGGTAACGGTATCCTCATATCTAATCCTGCTTCTCACATCACACTTCCTCCTCATCTCACAAAGTCTTTCGATTTAAAAACTGCACATAGTCTAAGCACCTCTTACTTCCCCCTGCAACTCTACCCTCATGGAGGAAGAAGGCAGTGATGATGAAGACACAACATCATCATTCAATTTTACACTCACAGTCACAAGCTCAAATACTGACACTCTCTGTAATTTAGAGGATAGTTTAGCCGCAGGACCTGCACGAGGTGAGACACCACACATGACCTGGCCTGCAGCCAGGGCACAGGACAAGGGTAGAACAGGTGACAGCTCACAGGACGGTGAGGTCACTCACGAGTTCTGCTGCAGAGAACTCAGATGAGCAATTCGATGGGGCAGGCTACAGAAGAAGACTGATGGATATGCATAACAAAATGCTTTGTGCAGTGGAAAGCCTGCCAGAAAGACTGCGCTCAATGTCAAGGAACATGGAAGAGTCCAGCACCAACTTGGCACAGGGCTTTGTGCAAATATTGGGGCCCATCCTTTCCAGCATGGGAGTGGTGGCCTACTCCGTTTGCACACATGTGGACCCAACCATAATGCAGTGTCTGATGGCCAAGGTCTCAGCTTCCATTGCAGCACAAGCAGCAGCCACCCAACGTTTTGGTGCTGCAGTGGAAGCTCAGACTTCTGCCATCATGGCTTCAGATACCAGTATTGAAAGGGGCTTGGAGGGTATCACAGCAGTCCAGCAATCTGTCCTCCCATAGATTACTCGGATTGCTGATGTGCTGAGGTGCCGCCCCTTGGGTCTGTGGAGCAGGAACTTGTTGTCCTCTTTCAGGAAGACAGCATTCATCCTCCCACTACTGCCATTCTGCCATTGCACTTACTGTTGCCTGTCAGCCAGCCAGCCCAGACTGCTGTCGCTCATACTGAGGGGGTGCAGTCTGCAGCCAGGCATTCTAGGCCCAGAGCTGCTTGAGGTTCTCCTCCAAGACCATCTACAGTCGCCTCCACTGAAAGTCAGCAGCCTTCCATCAGCCATGATGCAGCCACTGGGGTAGCATTGCATAGGAGCACTAGGCAAAGGCACACAGAAGACATTCACTGAGGGAATGCACAAGGGTATTACTTGACTTTGTATGCAATATAGCATTAATTTATTTATAAATTTTTTTTTTTTTTAATTTTATGGTGGCCAAATGCACGCTGTGATGGTCAGTGACAGAAGGAAGATAAGGTGTGGGACTGTTGGTGAATGGGGAATTGGGGTTACATTTACTGGTATTGCAGTTGGATGAATCAGTCACAGGTAGAAAGGAGCTATCTGGGTTGCCTCCTCCCTCCCTCTTCCTCCTCCTCCTCCTGCTCCTCCTCCCTGCTTCTTCCTCAGCTGGCTACATATGCCTGGTGGAAAGGGCTGTGCTCATGATGGTGAGTTTGTACAACATGCAGTAGGCCACCATGAATCTTGATGCCCACTCTGCTGAGTACTGCAGAGCTCCTCCAGATATTTCATGTAGCAGCACAGCTTTCGATATATGCATGCAGCCAACGTATGCGTGGGTTGCGCATTGGAGTCATGAGTCATTTTTTTAACCGAAAGCCTCGGTCGTCCTTCTGGTTTGTCATGGTGACTCAAATGCAGATGGCTCAGCAGACTGCCGCAGAATGAAGGCATCATGACTGCTGGCAAGATATCGGGCATTGACCTGCATGATGCATTGAGTATGGTCACACACCAGCTGGATATTGAGGGAGTGGAATCCCTTTCAGTTGCAGTACATCTTAGAGTTTACATGTGGTGCCCACATAGCGATGTGCATGCAGTCAATGGCACGCTGCACTATGGGAAAGCCTGTAACCATTGCAAAGCTGCATGCTCATTCCACCTGCTGCTCTCTGGCAGAGATAATGAAATATACTCAGCTCTCTTGGAATACAGAGTCTCAGTTACCTCCCTTAAGCAACAGTGAACAGTAAACTGGGCAATGTTGCAAATATCTCCTGCTGCAGCTTGAAGGTAGCCCAACGCATAAATGTTCATGGCCACCATCACCTTCACAGCTTCTGGCAATGCGGTCCAATCCCTGCTCTGAGGTTGCAGTTGTGGCTGCAGCAGGTGATAGATTTCAGTGAGGGTGTCCTTGGTGAAGCACAGAGATCTGATACACTGTTCCTCAGTGAGGTTCAGGTAGGATTATTGCTCCCTTAATATCCTGGGATCATATGGTCTCCTGCTGAGAGCCTTCTCCCCCTCCTTTTCTCCCTCTTCCAGCAGCTTGTCCTGCTCAGTGTCGCCTCTGCTCATTCTCCCTGTCATGCTGTAGGGCAGGTAGAATGCATACTACTGCACCCATGTCTGGGAGCAAGTAGTTTGTGCAGAATGCTTGAAGTCAAGACAAAGCCCTTCAGCACCTGCCACACCACTCCCTTTAGACTTTAGCAACTTTAAAGAACTCTAGAGACCACAAAATACTTCTCCAAATGCAGAAACAGCCTGTGGAAATCAATCAGCAACTAGGTAAGTAGGTGATGATCCCTCTAAATATTGCTGATGGGGCTCTTTCCTACTGCTGAATGCATGCTCAGTTGTGCGAGCTTAAGACAGAGTGTTAGCTGGAGTGTTGAGCTCCAAAATGGCTGCACTAGCATCAAACCAGCGTTGCACACCAGCTGGACGTTGAGGGAGTGGAATCCCTTTTGGTTGTGGTTGCTAACGCCCTACCCAAGATGACGCCTGGCACCAGAAATGTGCAACCACGATGTGGACACCAGCTTTCAACCATAACGTCACTTGTAGTGCCCAAACAACGGGCGCTACAGAGACAAATTTTGAAGCCAGCATTTCCCGTATTGAAGCAGTCCCTCAGTATTGCACTGAAATGTCAGCTTATATTTTATGCTAAATTCTACCCAGACCTACCTGACTCAGAACTAAAAATGATACCACTTAGCAAAGTCTGACACCTCAAAAATGATGCTGTAGGCACAATGGGCTGAATAATCTACTCCTACTTCTATGTTACTATCGCTAGGCTTTCCATTTTTGTGCCGATTGCCCAAAAATGGACATTATTTCCAGCGTTGGAGGTAAATATGGTTTTGAGATCGTCGGATTATCGCCCATTTTCAAAACACCAACTTTCCATTTTATAAGATGGCCATTACCGCGAGCGATCTGAAATGGGAATTAGCATAACATTTTTTGACCTTCTGCCATAAAGTGTCAGCGTACATAGCAACAGCATGGCAATGGTTGTTTCCCGCATTTCAGCAGGTCAGGGGTCATTATTACATGCGCAGAACAGGAGAGAGAGAGAGAGAGGGAGCAGAGAGGAACTGAAAGCGTTTGTGGGTGTGGTGTGTGCTTGTTTGGCTGTTTTGGCAGGAGGGAGATTTACCAGCAGCAAAAAGACTGCTGAGCACAAAGAACATTGTTGCCACCGAGTTTGTGTCAAAAAAATAATATTTAAAATGAAAGGGATGGAGGAGATGACACAGCAAGTTGTGGAGACTGATGCTGGTGAAAGCAGTGAGGTGGGAGAGGAACAATTGGGAGCAAATGAGCGAGGAGATTTTCCGACAAGGCAATTGAGTCAAGCTGGGGTCAATTGACTCAGGGTGGGCATGGGAAGCCCACCCCAAAGGTCTACCAGAGAATATGGGCCGACATAGCCGAGGTGGTCTCATCGGCAACCAATGAGGTGTGTGAGGGCAACCAGTGCCGCAAGTGCTGGAACGACCTTGTCGGATCCGCCAGAGTAAGTATTACATTTATTTATATGTACTTATATATTTATATAATTTGATTTGTAAGTGTAATGATTGATTAAAACCAGATGTGATGTCTTGCACATATACCGGGAATGTTTTACTCAAAGCTTGTGTTTACGGTGTACGTCTTTAAGTAAAGAATGATAATTATCATAATAATCATGATTACATCTGTCGGTTATGTGTTGTATCAGTCTCTGTGACAGTACCTAGCAATGATCTCATGCAATGATCGCATTGCCATGTCGTGCTGGTGTTACCTTTTACAGAAGAAGCATTCGAAGAATAGGGCCGAGCAGAGGCGAACGGGTGGCGGGTCACCAGTCATCATCGAGCTCACTGATATCAAGGAGAGGGTGCTGCCACTAGTGGGGAGCCACCCCCTGGTCAGTCACGCAAGCAGCTGCAGAACCTGATGTGATGCCACGTGAGTAAAGTATACACCATTGCGTGATGTAAAGTCAATAGATGCCACACCCACTCATATCCGACCAATAATATATGATAGATGATTGATAAAAGTATTCTCTAAATAATGATGGCCTCATGAGAATCATTGCAATGCAGAATTTGGTCATGGTCATTACATGTGATTTCTGTGATGATTTTGATAGCGGTGGTGCTTTTGTCGTACATATTCTGTGTGTAGCGCTGGACTCACCTTGTGACCCTATCACCCCCTTCTCCTCTAATAATCTCATTTATGTTTTGTAGCTCAGCCAGCAGCGCGGCCCCATGCAAGACCACTGAGCCCAGAAGCTGGGGGTGCGGGGTCGGAGTCGCCGGACGATCCTCCATCTGGTGCTGAGGATCCCCGATTCTCGCCTGTGGAGCTGCTGGGTGCCTTCTCCATGGATGAGAGTGCGGACTTCGAGGAGCCTGCATCGCCAAGCTCCATAATGCAGTGGACACCCATGACATCTAGTATTCCTGCGGCCATTCTCTTCCCCACCGTGGAGATATCGGGCCCAAGCACCTTGCCGCAGGGCACCCCAAGTGTCTCCAGGATGGCGTCGACCACACGGAGGTTGGTTCGACGCAGCAGGTCTGCTCCACGAGTGGCAGATCTGAGTGGCGACATGGTACACTTGTCCAGCAGGAGTGTTGACATAGGTCAGCAGATCCTACAGACAATGGGAGGCATATCCCAACAGATGGCCAGCATGTCTGCCATCATGACGGAGTACGTGCCGGGGATGGCGGATGCCCTGGAGGTGATAGCCAGGAACACTGGTGGCAGAGGCCTCCCAATGATCCTGGAGGGCGGCACTGGACCCCAAGGTGCCGCACCCCCATTGATAATGACACATGAGAGCCAGGAGGAAGATCTTGCTTCTGGCTCGGAGCACGTTCTCACCTCGGGACCATCCTGTCTCGTATCCGTCCAAGCAGCGGTTCTGTCATCATCTGCCCCCCTCCAATGAAGCAATGCCTGAGGAGCTCCTCAACCAGACGGCTTGGAGTCAGGAGGGGAAGGGGAAGTGGTAGAGGTGGGGAAAAGAAGCAGGGGGGGAAAGGAAAGCGAGATGCATGGCCACAGGCGTTGTCTTGGTCACAGTATTTTAATGTTGTTGTTATTTTGTTGGGATGTTTGGTGGGAGGGAAGGCACCTTGTTTTTTTGCATTTGTGTTCTATGTTTATGAAGTGTTGTTGGAAATGTTAAACATTGAATGAATTATATAAATGTTATACACTTGTTGTGGGGTGTTTTTTTTACAGTTATAATTATGGTTTCATACAAATTTTCTCATTAAATGTTTTTTATTGAACATAACCTTGTTGTGCATTGTCTCAGTTGCACCGTTACACACTGGTGATTCCTTAACATGAAAGGGGATAATTAGACTTAACTTGAATCAACTTAAATTTTAACTGTCACCAAAGTAATGCACAGCATTCATGTATGAGCTGCAGACACAGCAGTCTTGCAGCTTTGTAAATACGAACAATGCTATTTCAAGCAAAGCACTCATCTATGAACTGCTGACATAGGAGCCTTGCAGCTGTGTAGCCACCACGGGCCTTTTCCTGCATTCTAGAGGGGGACAGGGGCGTGGTTTCATTGTCAGCCTGATTGTCTGGCCCGAGGTCAGCGTCCACCTCCTCATCCTCCTCTTCCTCTCTCTCCTGAGGTGGACCAGCAGTCCCTTCTGGCAATTCTTGTCCCCTCCTGATAGCCAAGTTGTGCAGCATGCAGCACACCCCCACGAATTGAGCTATCTGCTCAGGGTGGTATTGTAGCTCGCCTCCTGAGTGGCCCAGGCCTCTAAAGCACTGCTTAAGCACTCCAATGGTATTCTTGACGGTATTGCATGTGGCTCTGTAGCTCTCATTGTATCGCTTCTCGGCTTCTGTCTGGGTGTTACATAGGGGTGTCATCAACCAGGTGGTGAGGCCATATCCTTTGTCACCAAGCATCCAGCATTGACCTTATGACTGACTGGTAAACATGTCAGATACAATGCTGTCACGCAGGATGTGCGCATCATGGATGCTGCCCAGGAATTTTGCATTTACTGCCATTATAATTTGCTGGTGGTTGACAAAGAGTTGAACATTCAGGGAGTGGAATCCCTTTCGGTTTTGAAAAACCTCTGCATCCTGAAAAGGTGCCCGCATGGCAATGTCCCACACAATCTATTGCTCCCTGCACCTTGGGGAAATTAGCAATTCTGGAGAATCCTAGAGCCCTCTCAGTCTGTGCCTCCCTGGTCATAGGGAAGCTGATAAAGTCCATCCTGCGTGCGTAAAGGGCTTCAGTGACCTGTCGACTGCAGCAATGTATGGCATGCTGAGATATAGCGCAAATGTCGCCAGCTGAGGCCTGAAAGGAACCCGATGTGTAGAAGGCAAGTGCTACAGGGACTTTGACCTCGATGGACAGTTCAGTCCTGATGGTGCTGGTGGGCTGCACATCTCCCCTGATGAGCTGGCATAGCTCACTGATAACCTCTTTGTGGAAGCGTAGTCTCCTAAGGCATGTGTTATCGGACAAGTTCAGGTAAGACCGCTTCTCCCTGTAAGTGCATGGGGTATAAGTTCTTGTCCTCCTCAGCAGTCTGGCACATCTTAGACTGGGCACATAATGCTGTTGAATATACCTTCTGCCATCTCTAGTCTGCAGCATGTGCGTGGTCATCAAGACAGGCTGAGAAATGACAGGCCCCATTCAAATAACTCTCAGTATTTTACCTATTATTTACAAACAATAAATTTATCTACTAAGACATGTAAAATAACTTCAAATTGTCCACAGTATGATAAGATGTTTGTTCAGATGTTCAAATCATCTTAAAATACCTCCACAGTACATCAAAACTCCCCAGAGGTTGAAACAGCCTTTTATATGAACCGACCTCTGATTTACAAAATGGTGTCCATACCGCTGGGTTTAATTCAGGTGAGAGCAACTTTTTCTCAGCGGGATTTTCGGCGAATGATATTTTTGGCGATTTGTGGGTGAGGTGCTGAAAGTAACGCTTGCCGATATTATGGCTGTTAATTCCTGCCATTCTGATCTTTACGACAAAAAAAAGTGGGTGGGCGGTATTATTATTTCTCAGCATTAATTACTTGCCGAAAGTAATGCTCAGCGATATAATGGGCGTTGGTTTCGCCCATTCTAATTTTTACGTCAAAAAAAAGTATTATTTCTCGGCATTAATTACATTCAAAAGTAACGCTGGGCGATAAGTGAGCGATAAGTGGGCGTTAGTTTCCATTTTGTGCCTAAATGGGCGATATCTGGGTGTTATACCTCATCTCAGCATTAAAATGGATGTTAAGTGGGCGGTATCGATGCAAAAAAAATTGAAAATCTAGCCCTATGTTTCTATGTACTGGAGAAAAAATGTTCCAATTAAACAGACACCCCGACATGTGATGGATTTAGATAAATAGATCCAGATGAGATTATCAATGGAAATCAGTAGCTTTTATTAACTGTTATTGTTGTAGGATTTACATGGATATGGATGGAAGTGATGTTGATTGCTTTCCAGCATTTTCACAGTAGATCAGAAAGTAAAATATTCACAATGCATGATATGAAGATTATACTGAAGTATCTGCTAGTGGTATTTCAAGCATCCCATCATTGTTTAAGATTGGGATATGTGAAGAATTGGAGAGTTTCATATAAATCATGAACAATATTATATTTTCTTATATATAACGTGAATGGAAATGATTTTCTACTGGCATTCTCACTTAAAAGATAGAAAAACAAACTGAAAAGATAGGTGAGACATTTCATCGATGACCATCTGAAATGACACTGCCTCGGGATACCCCACTCTGACTGAAGTGAGTGTATTATACAGACTAATGATTGTTTGCCAGAGCCAGGGTATCCAGAAAGTGTGTCTCACAGGAGACACAATTTATGTGTCTGGTTTCTACAGTATTATTTGAAAAACTAGTACATTCATGTCTATGTTACTTAGTTTCTTCAGAAACTAAAGTTAACTTAATGCGGAAGGTCATCCTTGAATTGGCCTTACCTGTAATAGAAAACTGGAAACGGCATGGAATAAAAGCTTAAAAACTAACATTAAACATCATAAAACCATCAGTTTTGCAGCACAGAAACAGATTATTCAACCCATCAAATTTGTGCCAGTGCTTTTCTCTACATGAGCTATCTAGTGAATACCATTCCACTATTCACTCCCCATACCGATAATATTTTTTAATTAAACTATATAATTCCAATTTGCAATTATTTATCAACTCTGCTTTAACAGTTTGTGGCAGAGAATTGCATATTCTAAACATCCGCTGTTCTTTCACGTTATCTCAACCAAATAGGATGAATGTTGTAAATAGAAATAATTACATCTTTCTGTGCTTAGCTTCAGCTGAAAGATATCAAAAGACATTCTGGTGACATCATCTAAAAATATTGCGTTAGGTTCCACAGGTACGCTGATGACACTGAGCTCTACCTCACCCCCTTTCTCGATCCCTCCATTGCCCCTGCGTTGTCAAGCTGCTCGTCTAACATCCAGTCCTGGATGAGCCGAAATTTCCTCCAATTAAACATTGGGAACACCAAAGCCATTAGGGGGGATTTTAACCCCCATTAGATGAGCGGGACAGTGGCGGGAGGAGGGGTTTCAATTGTTAAAAATGGGAAACCCAACCCCAGCCTACTGTGAATGCACATACCTTTGGTTTAACCTTGTTGGGTTTGGCGTCGGCCGAGTAACCCGCTCTAGAGAGACAGGTCGGTAATTACAATATTTAAATGAGGCTCCATGCCTCAGATTTTATCACTGATTTGGAATTGACGCCTCAAACACGGGTTTCCCAGGACTTGGGAAATCTGGGAGCTAAAGGGAGGCAGGAGCTGCCGCATCCAGCAGGCAAGGAGTTTCCCAGCAATGTTTGTGGGCCAGGAGGAGCAGGAGTGCTTCCATCAGCTACTCAGGCAAACCACCCACGATCTGCCTCCTTGCCCACGATCCGGTCTCTCCCCCCGCACGATCTCTCCCCCAATCTCTTGGCCTGCGATCTCTCCTCCTCCACTCCCATTCGATCTCCCTCCCTCCTGTCTGCCACACTCCGAGCCCACCCCCACTGACCCCCAATCTTCTTGATTGCTGGGCACCATTCCCAGTGGTCCCTAGCTGCTGCCTTGTACCACAAGTTTCTTGCCTGGCAGCCAGCCAGCCTTTCAATCTAACCGGCTGCTGGTCGGTAAACAGAGTAAAAACATTTTTATGAGGGCTTGCCATTAAATTAGCAGTACCACTATATTTCCAGGTATCCCAGCCACTAAAAGGCACCCCCATTCCCTTCCCGCCTCCCCATAAATATTGGGGCCATTATCTTCAGTCCCCGCCACAAAATCCATTCCCTAGCCACTGATTCCATCCCCCTCAGTGACTGTTGACAGTAAATTGCTCAGAACTGTTATTGGGTAAAACTACAGATGACTAGTGGGAGGTCTTCAGAAAAGCTTAATGCAGTCCAATATATAACCCAAAGGGGAAAGAGTTCGACTTATCAAATAAAACAGCCATGGTCAACAAAAGAAGTGAGAGATAACATAAAACTAAAGGAAAGAGCGTACAAAAGGGCAAAGATTAGTGTAGCTCCAGGGGACTTGGATAACTATAAAGAACAGCAAAGGAAGACAAAAAAAATAATAAGAGCTGCAAAAATGAATATGAAAAGAAACTTGAGAGGGATATCAAAATGAAGACAAAAAATTTCTACAATTATATTAGAAGAAAAAGAGTAGTCAAGGGTAAAACGGGCCTTTAAAAAAACAGATGCAGGTAATATTGCAAATAAAACAAGGTAATGGCAAAATTGTTGAATAACTACTTTGTGTCAGTCTTCACAGTAGAGGAAGAGAATAATATACATGACATTCCAGGGAAACTAATAATGAAATAAAAACAGAAAATGTTGGAAATTTCAGTAGGTCAGGCAGCATCTGTGGAGAGAGAAACAGAGTTAACATTTCAGGGCGATGACCTTTCATTAGAACTGGCAAAAATTAGTGATGTAACAGATTTTAAGCAAATACAGAGGTAGCCCAAGAAGTGGGGTGGGTGGAGGAAGGAACAAAAGGGAAGGTCTGTGAAAGGGTGTAAGGTAGGAGTGATTAAATGACAAAAAAGGGATGACGGTGCAAGGCAAAGTGGGGTGGTAATGGGTCAAGTAAAGAAACAAAAGATGGTCCAGAGGAGCTGTAAATAGCAACAACAGAATCACTGCAAGCACCTAAAAAAGGGGGAGCATTGGTTATGATCTGATATTGTTAAACTCAGTGTTGAGTCCAGATGGTTGTAATGTGCCTAATGAGATGTTGTTCCTTGTTGAGCTTCATTGAAGAGGCCGAGGACAAAGGGGTCAGAGTGGGAGTGGGACGGAGAATTGAAAAGGCAAGCGATTGGAAGCTCAGGCCTGCGAACTGAATGGAGGTGTTACAAAGTATTACAAAGTATTTACAGCACAGAAACAGGCCATTTGGCCCAACAGGCATTTATGCTCCACACAAGCCTCCTACAAAAGAACATAAGAACATACGAAATAGGAGCAGGAGCAGGCCATTTAGTCCCTTAAGCCTGCTCCGCCATTCAATAAGATCATGGCTGATCGGATCCTGGCCTCAACTCCACTTCCCTGCCTTATCCCCATAACCCTTGACTCCCTTATCTGTCTATCTTCACCTTAAATATACTCAATGACCCAGCCTCCACAGCTCTCTGGGGTAGAGAATTCCAAAGATTCGCACCCTCTGAGAGAAGAAATACCTCATCATTTCTGTTTCAAATGGTTGACCCCTTATTCCGAAACTATGCCCCCTAGTTCTAGATTCCCCAATGAGAGGAAACATCCTCTCTGCATCTATCCTGTCAAGCCCCCTCAGAATCTTATATGTTTCAATAAGATCACCTCTCATTCTTCTAAACTCCAATGAGTATAGGCCCAACCTGCTCAACCTTTCTTATTGCTGCACAGAAGGGTGGGAAAAAGAGTGGGAGAGCTATAGTGATAGGGGACTCCATTGTAAGGGGACTAGATAGGAGTTTCTGCGGCTGCAACCGAGACACCAGGATGGTATGTTGCCTCCCTGGTGCAAGGGTCAAGGATATCTCGGAGTGGCTGCAGAGCATTCTGAAGAGGGAGGGTGAACAGACAGTTGTCATGGTACATGTAGGTACTAACGATATAGGTAAGAAGCGGGAAGAGGTCCTACAAGCTGAATTTAGGGAGCTAGGAGTTAAATTAAAAAGTAGGACCTCAAAGGTAGTAATCTCTGGATTGCTACCAGTGCCACGTGCTAATCAGAGTAGAGGGAGCAGGATAGTTAGAATAAATATGTGGCTTGAGCAGTGGTGAAAGAGGGAGGGATTCAAATTCCTGGGACATTGGAACCAGTTCTGGGGGAAGTGGGACCTGTACAAAAGGTACGGTCTGCACTTGGGCAGGACTGGAACTGATGTCCAAGGGGTAACATTTGCTAATGCAGTTCGGGAGTGTTTAAACTAATATAGCAGGGGGGTGGGAACCTAAGCAGCGAGATAGGGTGAGATATGGAGTCAGAAACAGACGGTAGAACGGTAAAAAGCAATAGTGGAAGGTCGAGTAAACAAAGGCAAGAAACAAAAAGGGCCACACTACATCATCATTCTAAAAGGATAAAGGGTGTAAAAAAAACAAGCCTGAAGGCTTTGTGTCTTAATGCAAGGAGTATCCATAATAAGGTGGATGAATTAACTGTGCAAATAGATGTTAACAAATATGATGTGATTGGGATTACGGAGACGTGGCTCCAGGATGATCAGGGCTGGGAACTCAACATCCATGGGTATTCAACATTCAGGAAGGATAGAATAAAAGGAAAAGGAGGTGGGGTAGCATTGCTGGTTAAAGGGGAGATTAATGCAATAGTTAGGAAGGACATTAGCTTGGATGATGTGGAATCTATATGAGTAGAGCTGCAGAACACCAAAGGGCAAAAAACGTTAGTGGGAGTTGTGTACAGACCTCCAAACAGTAGTAGTGATGTTGGGGAGGGCATGAAACAGGAAATTAGGGGCGCATGCAATAAAGGTGCAGCAGTTATCATGGATGACTTTAATATGCATATAGATTGGGTTAACCAAACTGGAAGCAATACGGTGGAGGAGGATTTCCTGGAGTGCATAAGGGATGGTTTTCTAGACCAATATGTTGAGGAACCAACTAGGGGGGGGGCCATCTTAGACTGGGTGTTGTGTAATGAGAGAGGATTAATTAGCAATCTCGTTGTGCGAGGCCCCTTGGGGAAGAGTGACCATAATATGGTGGAATTCTACATTAGGATGGAGAATGAAACAGTTAATTCAGAGACCATGGTCCAGAACTTAAAGAAGGGTAACTTTGAAGGTATGAGGCGTGAATTGGCTAGGATAGATTGGCGAATGATACTTAAGGGGTTGATAGTGGATGAGCAATGGCAGACATTTCGAGACCACATGGATGAACTACAACAATTGTACATCCCTGTCTGGCGGAAAAATAAAAAAGGGAGTGGTTCAACCGTGCCTATCAAGGGAAATCATGGATAGTATTAAAGCCAAGGAAGTAGCATACAAATTGGCCAGAAATAGCAGTGAACCTGGGGACTGGGAGAAATTTAGAACTCAGCAGAGGAGGACAAAGCGTTTGATTAGGGCAGGGAAAATGGAGTACGAGTGGAAGCTTGCAGGGAACATTATGACGGACTGCAAAAGTTTCTATAGATATGTAAAGAGAAAAAGGTTAGTAAAGACAAATGTAGGCCCTCTGCAGTCAGAATCAGGGGAAGTTATAATGGGGAACAAAGAAATGGAAGACCAATTGAACAAGTACTTTGGTTCGGTATTCACTAAGGAGGACACAAACAACCTTCCGGATATAAAAGGGGTCAGAGGGTCTAGTAAGAAGGAGGAACTGAGGGAAATCCTTATTAGTCGGGAAATTGTGTTGGGGAAATTGATGGGATTGAAGGCCGATAAATCCCCAGGGCCTGATGGACTGCATCCCAGAGTACTTAAGGAGGTGGCCTTGGAAATAGCGGATGCATTGACAGTCATTTTCCAACATTCCATTGACTCTGGATCAGTTCCTATCGAGTGGAGGGTAGCCAATGTAACCCCACTTTTTAAAAAAGGAGGGAGAGAGAAAACAGGGAATTATTGACCGGTCAGCCTGACATCGGTAGTGGGTAAAATGATGGAATCAATTATTAAGGATGTCATAGCAGCGCATTTGGAAAGAGATAACATGATAGGTCCAAGTCAGCATGGATTTGTGAAAGGGAAATCATGCTTGATAAATCTTCTGGAATTTTTTGAGGATGTTTCCAGTCAAGTGGACAAGGGAGAACCAGTTGATGTGGTATATTTGGACTTTCAGAAGGCTTTCGACAAGATCCCACACAAGAGATTAATGTGCAAAGTTAAAGCACATGGTATTGGGGGTATGGTGCTGACATGGATTGAGAACTGGTTGTCAGACAGGAAGCAAAGAGTAGGAGTAAATGGGTACTTTTCAGAATGGCAGGCAGTGACTAGTGGGGTACCGCAAGGTTCTGTGCTGGGACTCCAGCTGTTTACATTGTACATTAATGATTTAGACAAGGGGATTAAATGTAGTATCTCCAAATTTGCGGATGACACTAAGTTGGGTGGCAGTGTGAGCTGCAAGGAGGATGCTATGAGGCTGCAGAGTGACTTGGATAGGTTAGATGAGTGGGCAAATGCATGGCAGATGAAGTATAATGTGGATAAATGTGAGGTTATCCACTTTGGTGGTAAAAACAGAGAGACAGACTATTATCTGAATGGTGACAGATTAGGAAAAGGGGAGGTGCAATGAGACCTGGGTGTCATGGTACATCAGTCATTGAAGGTTGGCATGCAGGTACAGCAGGCGGTTAAGAAAGCAAATGGCATGTTGGCCTTCATAGCGAGGGGATTTGAGTACAGGGGCAGGGAGGTGTTGCTACAGATCTACAGGGTCTTGGTGAGGCCACACCTGGAGTATTGTGTACAGTTTTGGTCTCCTTACCTGAGGAAGGACATTCTTGCTATTGAGGGAGTGCAGCGAAGGTTCACCAGACTGATTCCCGGGATGGCGGGACTGACATATCAAGAAAGACTGGATCAACTGGGCTTGTATTCACTGGAGTTCAGAAGAATGAGAGGGGATCTCATAGAAACATTTAAAATTCTGATGGGTTTAGACAGGTTAGATGCAGGAAGAATGTTCCCAATGTTGGGGAAGTCCAGAACCAGGGGTCACAGTCTAAGGATAAAGGGTAAGCCATTTAGGATCGAGATGAGGAGAAACTTCTTCACCCAGAGAGTGGTGAACCTGTGGAATTCTCTACCACAGAAAGTTGTTGAGGCCATTTCACTAAATATATTCAAAAAGGAGTTAGATGTAGTCCTTACTACTCGGGGGATCAAGGGGTATGGCGAGAAAGCAGGAATGGGGTACTGAGGTTGCATGTTCAGCCATGAACTCATTGAATGGTGTTGCAGGCTCGAAGGGCCGAATGACCTACTCCTGCACCTATTTTCTATGTTTCTATGTTTCTATGTTTCAGAAGACAACCCCTTCATCTCAGGAGTCAACCTCATGAAACTTCTCTGAACTGCCTCCAATGCAAGTATATCCCTCCTTAAATAAGGAGACCAAAACTGTATGCAGTACTCCAGGTGTGGTCGCACCAACATCCTGTACAGTTGTAGCAGGACTTCCCTACTTTTAGACTCCATCTCCCTTGCTGTAAAGGCCAACATTCCATTTGCCTTCCTAATTACTTGCTCTACCTGCATGCTAACTTTATGTGTTTCATATACAAGGACCCCCAGATCCCTCTGTACTACAGCATTTTGCAATCTCTGCCCATTTAAATAATAATTTGCTTTTTTATTTTTCCCATCAAAGTGGATAACCTCACATTTTCCCACATTATAATCCATCTGCCAAATTTTTGCCTTCTATACGGTCACCCTGATTTTCCATCGAAAAGAGCCCCAGCCTATTCAATTTTTCCTGATAGATATAACATCTCAGTTCTGGTATCATTCTAGTAAATCTTTTTTATAACTTCTCCAGTGTCTCTATATCCTTTTTATGATATGGACACCAGAACTGTTGACTGTACTCAAAGTGTGGTCTAACCAAGGTTCTATACAAGTTTAACATAACTTCTCTGCTTTTCAATTCTATCTCTCAAAAATGAACCTTAGTGCTTTGTTTTGCTTTTTAATGGCCTTATTAACCTTCGTTGGTAGTTTCCGTGATCTGTGAATCTGTATCCCCCCCCACCAACCCCCACCGCCCCCCAATCCCTCTGTTCCTCTCCCCCATTTAGACATTTATTTTCCAAGATGTATGTGACCTCCTTATTTCTCCTACCAAATTGTATTACTTCACACTTAGCTATATTGAAGTTAGTTTGCCAATTACATGCCCATTCTGCAAGTTTATTGATGTCTTCCTATATTTTGCCACTCTCCTCAATCAACTTGACTCCCAATTTAGTATCGACCGCAAATTTTGAAATTATACTTCCGATTGCTGAGTAAAAATCATTTTTGTAAATGGTGAGTAAAAGCGGTCCCAGCACCGATCCTTGTGGAACATTACATCTCACCATTTGCCAATCTGAGTAACTACCTTGAACCCCTACTCTATGTTTTCTGTTTTGTTGCCAGCTTGTTATCAATTCTGCTACTTTTCCCATGACTCCACATGTTCTGACCGTAGTCATGTGTCTACTATCCGGTACCATATCGAAGGCCTTTTAGAAATCCAAATATATTGGGCCCGAAATTCAGTACCACTGGAAAGCTGGCGCTCCCCCAACCTTTTTGGGGCCATTAGTGTCGAAATATTTTCGTGACTGGGCCACCCCATATTCAGCTCCAAAAGTGAACAAATGGGTTCCAACACTAATGAACCCTTCCAAAGTGAATTTTTCAGCGGTGTGGCTGTCTTAATTTGAGCGTTATCACCACTGAGAAATTCAGCATGCAGGTAAGGGTTTCTAATGAGCCAACTGCCTCCCTGACCTTTTTAAAGGCCAGGGTTTGCAGCAAGGCCCTGGGGCGGGGTGGGGGAAGGAGTTTGGAAGGATGGCTGGTGTAAGAGGTGCAAAGAGAGCCAACAGGTTCACTGATATGGAGCTGGAAACACTGTTGGATGGTGTGGAGGAGAGAAGAAGAATACTGTTTCCTGACGTGGGGAGACCCGGCAGACCGCCAGTACATAATGCATGGAGGGAGATTGCAGGGGAGGTGCCAGGCACCTCCATATATGTGAGGATGCACCCTCCCAGGAGGGTGCTGGCCAGTTTGCATCTGGCCCTTCCAGGGTGGCGATGGGTCACGCCTCCTAGCTCTGGGGCGCCGCCCCCTCCTCCTCTTCTTTCTCCTCCTGTGCCACCTCCTACTCCTCCTCCTGTGCCTCCTCCTCCTGCACCACCTCCTTCTCCTCCTCCTCCTGTGCCTCCTCCTCCTACACCACCTCCTTCTCCTCCTCCTCCTGTGCCTCCTCCTCCTGCACCACCTCCTTCTCCTCCTCCTCCTGTGCCTCCTCCTCCTGCACCACCTCCTTCTCCTCCTCCTCCTGTGCCTCCTCCTCCTGCACCACCTCCTTCTCCTCTTCCTCCTGTGCCTCCTCCTCCTGCACCACCTCCTTCTCCTCCTCCTCCTGTGCCTCCTTCTCCTGCACCTCCTCCTCCTCCTCCTGCACCTCTTCCTCCTCCTCCTCTTCTTCCTGCGCCTCCTCCTGGGCCTCCTCCTCCTCCTCAGATGGTGCTGCTGGCTTGACCTCAAGCAGCTGTCCCCTCATGATGGCCAGGTTGTGCAGCATACAGCAGACCATGACAATTATGGAGACCCATTGAGGAGAGTACTGCAAGGTATCACCAGAGCGGGCCAGGCACCGGAACCTCTGCTTAAGGATCCCTATGCAGTGCTCGATGATGCACCTGGTGGCACAATGAGCGTCATTGTATGCATGCTTTGGCGCTGTCCTGGAGTTCCGCAGTGGAATGAGCAGCCAAGTGGGCAGGGGTATGATATCCCTTGTCCCCAAGCAGCCAACCATAATCCTGATTCGGACCGGTGAAGGTGGCTGGCACACTGGTCTGGAGCAGAATGAATGAATCATGGCTGCTGCCTCCCTTGCCCGCTGTCTCTCTGCACAGTGCTGACGGTGACGCCTTCTCCTGCATGCCGCCCTGCTTCTGACCAGGTGTGCCAGGTGTCGCCCTCCCAACACTCCTCCCATCCTCAGGGTGAACCCTGCCAAGCACGTCTCTGCAGCCCACAGGACTCCACTAAAGAGTCAGATGTGAAAGTTGTTCAAAATTCTGAGCAAACCTCTGAGCAGCACTCAGCAGGTTGAATGGAGCCAAAATAATTAATAAAAGCACTAATAATTAATAAAACTATTAAAAGATAAATACAGTGGATGCTGTAATCTTAAATAAAAATACTAAAATTAATCAAACTATTTCCCTACCAAAGGGTCCCGATTGGGGCAACATTCCAGCGGTGTCCCGTTTGAGCACCGACTCAAATACCTTGTAGGGGCACTGCTGGGAAAAGCCTTACCTTTTTGCAGCCGAAAATCCCTGTCCTTGCCGCTTTCCAGCGGCCCGCATGCTGCAGAGCTCTCCGCTGGAATGTCTCCTTTACAGTGGCTTCAACATGCTGTTTCTGGCGGAAGTGCACACCGCTCAAATCCCCCCGAGCTGAATGTAGCTCGGGGAGGGAAAATCATTCGACTCGCAGCGGCTGGTCGATTTTTTCGGTCGACCGCCCAAACTCCGCGGTAGTCGTCCTTTCGGGTGAATTTCGGCCCCATAACAATACCCTTATCTACTCTTTCTGTTACTTCTTCAAAGAATTCAATAAGTTTGGTGAAGCATTATCTTCCCTTTGAAATCTGTGCTGACCACTCTTATACTATCAGTTTCTAGATGATTTTCTACTACATCTTTGTTTGAGGATTCCATTATCTTTCCAACCATGGACGCTAAGCTAATTGCTTTAGATTCACATCGATTTGTTCTCGCTCCTTTTTTATATATAGGAATAACATTAGCTCTCTGCCAGTCCTTTGGCACTATTCCCTTTATTAATGAATTTATATACATAGGTAATAGCATTCCTGCTTTCTCCTCCATAACTTTTTTTAATATGCGTGGATGCATCCATCTGGATCAGGAGTTTTATCCTCTGTAAGTTTGATTAGTTTATCAATTATCTCCCCCTTTCTATCTTAAGTGTCTGTATATCCTTTTTGATCTCTTCTTCTAATGCCATGCCTATGTTAGTTTTCCTGGTAAATATTGAGGCAAAGTAATTATTTAATATTTCTACCATTTTGTTGTCATGTGAGTTTATCATGTATATATCTTAGTGTCCCTGTTCCTATTATGATTTTTCTTTTGTTATTTATGTGTCTGTAGAATACTTTACTATTTCTTGTTATATTTCTTGATAATTTAATTTTATAGTTTCTTTCTATCTTCCTAATTGTTTTATTTTACTTCTGTCCTAACCTTTTCATTTTCCCTTTTGTCATCCTCTCCTTTCTTCTCTGTACTTAGTGTATGCTTTTATCTTTAGTTTCAAATTTGTCCTTATTTATTCATTCATGATGCATCATTACTGGCTAGTTGGTTCTTGCTTTTTAGTGTGATATATTTCTCCTGAACTCTATTGAACACTGTTTTAAATGTTTCCCACTGCTGTTCTATTTCATTGTTTGTCAGTAATTTTTTTGTTTATTTTCCCTAGTTTAATTCTCATCTCTTAAAATCAGCTTTTTCCAATTTATTACTTTGGACTTTGTCTTACTTATGTTCTTCTCAGTCTTTATCTTAAACTTTAATATGTTCTGTTCACTATTGCCTATATGTTCCCCTGAACTTACTTTTCTTATCTGTTCTGGTTCATTTCCCATTATTAGATCCAGCAGTACTCCCTCTCATGTTGGACTATTTACTTATTGGGTAAGAAAGGAATCCTGCCCACATTGTGAAAAAAAAACTCAATTCCCTGGACCACTTTTGCTGCCTCTTCTTGCCAGTTTATTTGGGGTTAGTTAAATTCTCCCATGATCATTATTCCAAGTCCTTTACTCATTTCATATATTTTCTTACATATTCTTCCCTCACCTCCTTTCCATTATTAGATGGTTGGTAGTACACCCCTAGTATCGTGATTGAGCCCTTGTTATGTTTTATTTCAATCCATATGGATCCTGTTTCCAATCTTCTGTTAATTGAGCCCCTTTTTTCTACAGCCTTTATGTTATCTTTAATTAGTAGAGCTACCCCAACCCCTTCAACCTTCCTTATTCCTTCTGATTATGTTATAACCTGCAATATTGGCCCTGAAATTCTGGCCTCCATGGGTCTGTACGGAATGTGTACGGATCTGGGAAGGCATCGCAAAAGCCGGGTTTTCCGATCTGTCAAGCTCTGGCTTGACAGATCCAATGCCTCTCAGGAAGAAGGACATTCGGATGGGCAAGTTGTTCTTGCGCCTGGTAAAAGCAGGTGCATAATCTATGCTTACCAGCGTAAGAGTTTTAAAACATACAAAAACATAAAAAAATAAAATTTTAAAACACATTTTAATGCTAAAAACTCTGCCCACTAAAGTAAGTTTATTTTAAATCACAATTACAAAAATTAAAAAAATTGGAAAAATATATATTTTTTGTAACACATTTATTAACTTTAATTTAAATTAATGTTAAATATGAGATTTTTTTTCTATTTTTTTATTGGTGTTTTGGTGTTGGGGGGCGTATTTCTCAATCATAATAATACTTACGGAGTTCCCATTATTATGAATGAGAAAATACTTTACCTTGATTGGCTGCCCAGTGCCATGTGACTCCAGCTTTGCCCTGCGCATCTGCAAGACGTGAATGGACTCCGATGCACAGGGAGAGGAGGCCTCGACCAGAATCGTTGGAGGGCGCAGCAGGAAAAGGTAGGTGCCGATCTTTTTAACTTTTTTCTGGCGAGCACCCGCGGGAAGCCTAGCACCGGGACTTCGGGCCCATTTAGTTGCTAGTTTTGTTCTTTATGTAGCCATATTTCTGTGATTCCTATTACATCTGGTTCCTCACTATGGATTATTGCCTCTGTGGATGCTGTATACATTGCTGTACAATTTAATTCATTTTTAAAGGTTGTTCCTTTTACTTTATTTTTAACAGTACTTTAATGCTTCTGTCTTGTAACTGTATTTGTTTCCTGATTGTTTATGTTACCCTTGTTCCTCACCTTGGTCTGACCTTTTCGCTCATCTCCATTTCTTTTATCATCGGATTTATGTCATTTTCACCAGATCCCTTCCCCTCTCTTACTAATTTAAAATCCTATCAACAGCCCTATTTAGCTTTTCCATTAGGAAACTGGTCCCATTCTGATTCAGGTGGAGCCCATCTCAAACATACAGCTTCTTTCTGTCCCACCAGTGTGCCATAAAATGGAACCCCTCCTTCCCACACGTTTCCCTTCATGATCTACCAAACCCTATGCCAATTAGCACATGGCTCAGGTAGTAATCCCAAGATGAGGTCCTGTCTTTTAATTTGCATCCTAACTTCCGATAGTCCCTTAGCAGGACCTCCTCCCTTTTCTTCACTATGTCATTGGTCACAACATGGACCACAACAACTGGATCTTCCCCCTCCATTTCCAAGTTCCTCTCCAGTTGCTCCGAGATATCCTTTACCTTTGCATCAGGTAGGCAACGCACCCTTCTGGACTCTCGGTTGTGACTGCAGAGGACACTATAAGAACATAAGAACATAAGAAATAGGAACAGGAGTAGGCCATACGGCCCCTCAAGCCTGCTCCGCCATTCAATAAGATCATGGCTGATCTGGCCATGGACTCAGCTCCACTTCCCTGCCCGTTCCCCATAACCCCTTATCCCGTTAACATTTAAGAAACTGTCTATTTCTGTCTTAAATTTATTCAATGTCCCAACTTCCACAGCTCTCTGAGGCAGTGAATTCCACAGATTTACAATTCTTTGAGAGAAGAAATTTCTCCTCAACTCAGTTTTAAATAGGCGGCCCCTTAGTCTAAGGTCATGCCCTCTTGTTCTAGTCTCCCCCATCAGTGGAAACATCCTCTCTGCATCCACCCTGTCAAGTTCCCTCATAATCTTATACATTTCGATAAGATCACCTCTCATTCTTCTGAATTCCAATGAGTAGAGGCCCAACCTACTCAACTTTTCCTCATAAGTCAACCCCCTCATCCTCGGAATCAACCTAGTGAACCTTCTCTGAACTGCCTTCAAAGCAAGCGTATCCTTTCATAAATATGGAAACCAAAACTGCATGCAGTACTCCAGGTGTTGCCTCACCAATACCCTGTACAGCTGTAGCAAGACTTCCCTGCTTTTATACTCCATCCCCTTTGCAATAAAAGCCAAGATTCCATTGGCCCTCCTGATCACTTGCTGTACCTGCATACTATCCTTTTGTGTTTCATGCACAAGTACCCCTAGGTCCTGCTGTACTGCAGCACTTTGCAATCTTTCTCCATTTAAATAATAACTTACTCTTTGATTTTTTCTGCCAAAGTGCATGACCTCACACTTTCCAGCATTATCTATCCATGTCTCTAATTATCGAATCCCCTATGACGGCAACCTTTCTATTCTGCTCTTACCCACCCTCCCTTGGATTGCCTCCTGGTGCCATTGTTCACAGTAGTTTTGCTGCAGCTACACTAAGCTTGGTTAGACCACATCTGGAGTACTGTGTATAGTCCTGACACTGCACCTTCGAAAGGATGTATTGGCCTTGGAAGGAATATAGCGCAGATTCACCAGAATGTTACCAGGGCTCCAAGTGTCAGATTGTGAGAAGAGATTACATAAACTAAGTTTGTATACCCTGGAATATAGACGATTAAGGGGTGATTTGATTGAGACTTTTAGGATTTTAAAGGTATTCATATGGTAGATAGAGAGAAACTTTTCCGCTGAATCAGACTGTTCGCAACTTCGATGTCCTATTGGACTCTGAGTTGAGCTACTGACCCAATATGCTCTCCTAAAGACCGTCTACTTCCACTTCCATAGTATAGCCCATCTCCACCCCGCCTCAGCTCTTCTGCTGCTGAAAACCTCATGCTTGCTTTTGTTACCTCTACATCTGACTATTCCAATGTTCTCCTGGCCAGCCTCCTATCTTCCATCCTTCATAAACGTAAGCTCATCCAAAACTCTGCTGCCTGTATCGTAACTTGCACCAAGTCCCTTCACCCATTTCTCTTATGCTGACCTACATAGGCTCCCAATCCAGCAATGCTTCAATTTCAATATTCTCATCCTCTTGTTCAAATTGCTGCTCCCTATCTTTGTAGCCTCTCCCAGCCCT
The DNA here is from genome assembly GCF_044704955.1 of Pristiophorus japonicus. Taxonomy (NCBI): domain Eukaryota; kingdom Metazoa; phylum Chordata; class Chondrichthyes; family Pristiophoridae; genus Pristiophorus; species Pristiophorus japonicus. The sequence continues at coordinate 412,366,117 of NC_091977.1, forward strand.
ACAAAGCTCTGAGAATGCTGAGTTCATCCAACTCTGGTCTCTTGTGCTACTCCCACTTCCTTCGTCACATCATTGGTGGCCGTGCTTTAAACCATTTAGCTCCTAAGCTCTGGAATTTCCTCCCTAACCTTCCGTACCTCTGTGCCTCTCTACCTCTCCTTTAAGATGCTTCTTAAAATCTACCTGGTCGACCAAGCGTTTGGTCATCTACCCTAATGTTTCCTTCTTTGGCTCAGTGTCAATTTACTCCTGTGAAGCGCCTTGGGATGTTTTACTTCATTACAGGAGCTATATAAATCCAAGTTGTTGTTGTATCATTATTTAGTCTGGATTGTACTTTACCTAAAGGCCTGAAATTTCACTTCCAGGGCAAGATAATTGTTTGTGCTGCTTTATCTGTACACAATGTCCCAGTCTACAAGTGCATTGACTGCTCTGAATTTTTTGTTCCAGCTCTTGAATAATTACACATAGTTTTCAACGCAGTTTTGCCCTTGTGCAGAGAGTCCCTGCAATAATACAAAGAATTTCTGGCTAAACAGTGAAAATTAAAGGTGAGGGCATAGGGCGACAAATGTTTACATCAGCTTCATCAAATTTACAAAATCAATTTTACATATTTGTGAGTCTTGGACAAGATGGTGGGATGTGGGTGGAGGGAATGGTGGATGGGGTAAGAGGAGAAGTAAAAGGCAGATATAAAGGGACTCCATTGTGGAGACGCAAAACTGATAATGTGAGCAAGTGAATGAATGGTAGATCGGCAGCTCCCCTCTTTCAGGGATTGTGAAATGGACATGCAACAGGTGCATGAGGTGGTTGTAAGGGGGGTTCTGCAATTTGGTCTTGGGTGCAGTGTAAATGTACCAGAATGACACCAGAGCTTAAAGGGTTAAATTATGTGGACAAATTTCATTAATTTGGATTGTATTTCTCTGATGTTTAGAAAGTTGATGGATGATGTAATTGAGGTGTGTAAAATGATAAAGGGAGTCGATACCGACAGGATCTGAGACCAGATAGGGAAGGAAATAACACGCAGCAGAATCTGGTCAGGAAACAATTCGCAACTATGTGATACATCTCACAGATGGCCAATAGGTCACTTGCTACAAAATCTTGGCTGCCCTACACCTATTCCTCACCCCATGCCAGGCCCTCATACCTGGATGGACTGGGACAACAAAAGCAATGCTACTTTTCCAATAATGAGAAAAAACTACAGGTAGAAATTCAGTATCACCCTGTTTGGGGACGATAACAGTTGGGAGGTACGAGACTTAGCGCCAGGGGCTGAAGTCTCGCCCCTCTCAAAAAATTTGGGTTACCGTCCCCAGAAGGAAATGGAATGCGAAATCAATTTCCTTCCTAAAGCACTAATGGGGTGGACGCCTCAGCAGCGCTGCGCACTGGGCCGTACAGCGCTGTCGCATCCGAGGGGCCCTTTCCTCACTTAAAGGGAAGGGCCCACACTGCAGACTCTGCAAAGTAAAGGGGAACCTACCTAGACCACTGTGGAGTGGGGGTACCGCGCGATTAGTGCGGCACTCAAGCAGAGTGCTGGGCTGAGTGATCACGGCTAGAACTCCGTAAAGAAACCGAATAAGCAGCACTGACAAGAAGGTACATTTTTTTTTAAATTTCACTTGGTCACCTCACCTTTAATTTTCACCTCGGTAGCAGATGGCCGCCCAAGCCATGCCTCCTACAGCTGCCGGTGTTTTGGCCTGGTGCTGCTGCAGGGGTCAAAAATGAATTTCGGGGCCAGGCACTAACAGGACGATGCACGCGGCAATGAAGTCATGGTCTCCGAGCGTAGGATATCAGGGCATAAAGCCATAGCGCTGCCGCTAAACTCCCGCCCAATATGGCGGGAGTTGTTAACAGCGCTGCGCCCAGTCGGTAATGCATTTGAGCCCCATTAGCGCCCCCCAGGGTGCTAACCGGAAGTGCAAATTAGTTGAATTTCTAGCCCTAAATGTGAGTTTAAATGATTACTTTGATGATGCATGATCATCACGTGAAATGAATCTGGTTGGATTCCAGGGCAATTGACACAGTTTGTTCATCGGTGGCTAATGATGCACCTCCTTCCTTAGGGAGAAGATAATTATATTGTATGCTTATTTCATTAATAAGGAGCAAAAATAAGCAAGCTGGAGGAAAATTGGTGTTCCTCACGCCCCTTTTTATTTGTTTGTGCACGATCAAGGTTTCCTTCAAGAACTGCACTTATAAATGTGTTAATGGCCCTGTAGTGATTTCATTAGGATTTCTACCAGTAACATTTCTCTTGTCCACTGTGCTTTCTTTTTTTGCTTGTTTCTCATCCAATGTTTTTCCCCTCCTGAAAGTACTGACTCGTGGGATACAGGTTTTTGAACACCAAACACCTTCATGTACCATGCCTAAGTGGCATGGATCTTCTACTGGGCAAACTTCTGAGTGGAAATATGATATAGCCACACAGGGAGGTTTCAGTAATTGGAAAGTATAAACCAAGATTCTGTCAAAGCAGCTATTGATGTGCATAATGATGTTTCTGTGGTCAGATTCCACCCTGAATATTAATTGTGTACAAACACTTCCTGTTCACATAGGTCATGGATTGAAATGGGGAGCTCTGATAACCAGATAGGTACTATATTTGATTCCTTGCAGCTTTGAGGGAATCCTGCCACCCAGAGAAAGCTCTGTGCTCTGTTCCGCTGATGCCTTAATTTCCACCGAGAATGTGATGAAGATGTTGCCCCTTGAAAACATACCATTTGTCACTGCCTTTATACATGTGTGCACGGTAGACTGCCTGATGTGGCATATGTTTCCCGTGATGATTTGGAAGGATCCAGTTCACTATCACTTCTCCAAGAAGAGCCATTCCAGTTCCAAATATTACCTGATGGTCACCCTGCAGTTGATGGTACACCTCAGTGACAGCTTGCTTTGTGAAGTGGAGGCAGTGAAGGCAGGTCTCCTCTGGAACGACTAGGTATGTGTAGAGGGGTCTATAAATGCCACGTTGAGTAGTGATGGCGGCAGACAAAAGACCTCAGATGTCATTACCTCTGACTTTTTTGTCTACTCCTCAAATAAATGATGTAGTGCCATGTGGACCATTAAAGGAATTCTCATCCTCGTCACTTTGCATGGTGATATTTAAATAGCAGCAGTGACCAAGAATAATGAAGAAAATTATGTTAAAAGTCAAAAATGGCGGTCTACCCAGGAAAACCAACTAATGCTTGTGGCAAAAATGCTGCAAAATGCAATTGAAAATGCAAAAACATTTTTTACTTGTGATTCAAACTTGAAAGACATGTGTTCTAACCCACCTAGTTTTCTGATATTTGCTGTGCCCAGACAATCCAGTGTGCCTGCGTGCAGAGCCAGGAAAATCTCCCGTGGTTTGAGAGTCAGAAACATGGGTAATATTAATAATACAGTGGATGTGATCTTTCTACTGAAATAAAGTGAATATATTGTAAAGAAGTTTCATGAGATTTCTTGTACTATACGTAGTGATGTAACGCTCCAGATACAAAAAGATGACGCTCAAATGTTAATCTACAGTTTTATCACAACTAAACATTAGATTTTATGAGATCATCTAGCAAAATGCACCACTTGGAGTTCTACATTTTACAACCTATTAGTAGTCGCACGATAATAGTAATTAGGGATTGATGTGAACACTTTGTTGGAATTTTGTCTTTCTGTTAACTTAGTGTGAAAGTATAGAAATCAATACTTATCCAACATAAAATGTTTTCTTTTACCTCTGCAGTTAGCTCCAAAAGTAAAAAATGAACTGTAACTTGCTTTGTTATATTGTAGAATTATTTTACAAGCTATGTAAGTAACTAAGAGAGAGAGTGACCAAAATTTGTCTGGTTACCACCAGCTGATAGCGCTCTGGAGCGGCGTTATCACGCCACAAATGGCTTAGGGCCTGTATTCGGTGATGTCACCACCTGCTGCAAACTCCATTTGAGTTTTTGCGGTGGCACAAAGGCCTATCGCCTCGCCCTCTACCGGCAGGAAAATCGTGACGTCGGTACATGTGCAACAGCTCGTTAGTGCCGCTAATGCGAACTTCGGGTTTTACGCTTCACTTACCGGCTGGTGGTGAACTTGTCACCAAAAGCTGGCACTCACAACTCACGGTGGCGATGCCGGGGCGGTATATAAAGGGAGTAGCAACCGGGACACAGAGGTCGCTGTGAATGCTACTGTTAGAGCGGAAAGATTTTCCCCGAGGGCAACAGCACCTGTAGCATAATGTTAGAACTAAATATGTAACTGTAATATTAAATGTGTGTGTAAAATGTATAAAGATGGCTGCCCATGATTTAGCAAAGCCTCAAGGTGTTTCTGTTAGCTGAAAGAGGCTGCATTCCTGGAAACTGATAACTGTTGTTTCTCACACACAGGAATAACAAGCAAGCTTTGCAGATGTCTCTAATCAGCCAGGCCTCAGACAAGATGTTCTGGTTCATGTTAGGACAATACAACTCTGTAACAGGATTAAGATAAGGAGGCTACCCAAAGACAGCACCCAAGGACAGTAAGATAAGGGGGGCCTGGACCATGTCACAAGATACATGAGTAATTCTTAGCAACACATCCCCTAGCAACACATGAGGCAATCACGCAGTCACCTAATGTTTAGAGACCACGTCTATTGGTCTAATTGAATCTATATGTAAGCTATAATCAATATGATTGGATAGTGTCCGGCTGAAATGGGCTGATGTAACTGTAGTAAACTGTTGTAAAACATATAAAAATCCATGAAATCCTTTGTTTGGCGGAGAGAGGTACCTGGACCCACCAGTTGCTTCATCTCCCCGCCGGCGTAATAAACCGTTTTGATGTATGGACCGACCCTGAGTGACGAGTGATTCTTGGAAGGGTACATTCGCGCTAACACTACGTATTCTCCTAGCAGAGTGCGTAGGTATTGGCGTACTGCGGCTGCTGAGTACTTACCATGACTATTACCATTTTGGCTCCAGTGATGAGTACCACCTCGCTCTTATCATCAACAACTTGATGGGAGCAGTGCTGGCACACCACGTCATGCTGCGGCGAGTACTTCAAAGACACTGGCTACACAGATGGGAGGTGGCCAATATGGTCCACGCCTGAGGAGAGGCCACAGACATCAGGGCAGGAGACCTTACCGCCCCCCTCCCCAGGGTTTACGTTGCGCATTCTTTGTACCTTGATATGTCCTAGGAGCTATGCATAAGAAGGCTATGGTTCCGCAAGAAACTCTGCCACCTCCTGCATACAGACCTCGAAGTTCAAAGCGGCACCAGGACTTGCTGTCAGTGCCAGTGAAAGTGACAGTAGTGTTGAACTGCTGCACTACCGGGTCCTTCCAGGCTCCTGTAGGCAATATATGCAACATTTTGCAGTTTGCACTATATTGTTGCATTCGCCAGGTGACAGACGCTCTCTACAGCTGACGTATGGACTACATAAAGTTCAGCATGTCCATGGAGAACCAGAATGAGCGCTCCCGTGGCTTCGCCAGGATAGCGGGCTTTCCCATGATTCAGGGAGCCACTGATTGCACGCATGCGGCATTGCGGGCCCTGCCCTACAATGGAGAGGTATTTTACAATCACAACCACTCCCTCAATGTCTAGTTGGTGTGCAACCACAGGCAAATGATCCTTGCTGTGAATGCCCGTTATCCTGGCAGTAGCCACGATTCCTTCATCCTGTGGGAGAGCAGTGTGCCACGACTGTTCCAGCCACAGCATGCAGGGTGCAGCTGGCTGCTCAGCGACAAAGGATATGGTCTCGCCACATGGCTGATGACTCCCCTCCGCAACCCACCACCTCTGCCGAGCAGCACTACAACCATAGCCACACTGCAACCAGGACCACAACAGAGCAAACTCTCGGGGTTCTAAAGCAGCGTTTACGCTGCCTTGTTTGCTCAGGAGTGACATTTCAGTACTCCTCTGATTGACCTTCCATGTTTACCATTGTGTGCTGCAAGCTACACAACCTGGCCATCATGAGGGGCGAGCCATTGCCACCAGGGATGGCAGCTGCACCTCAGGAGAATGAGGACGATGAGGAGGAAGACAAGGAGCATCAGCCACGGAGGAGGTAGCCTGAGGCTGCTACCGCTGCAAGAGCTGCTCGTCAGAGACTCATCGCGCAGCGATTGCAGCAAATTATGCAACGCAGGCCGAGTGGCCAGCCTATTCACCTGGCGATGTGCTGAAGACATTGCGCCCCACCCTCCAAGCCTCTGAGTTTATAAAACGTACCACAATCATGTAAAATCGCAAATTCAACTTTGTTAACATCAACAAGAGTATGTCACAAACAAGCACAACACAGACCCATCATCAGCAGCAAATTATAAATTAAACAACACCACTGCAAACACAGTCACCCAGAGACAAGTGCAACTAAATATATGCTTTACTATTCAAATAAGGTCACCGGATATGGCCATGATGCTATCAGTCCTTAGTGGGATTGCCACATAAATTTCCCACCCTTTCCCTTTTTGCCTCTCCCACACCTACTGCTCCTCTTTAACGGGGTCTCAGTGCCTGCAATAAGGTTGGTTGAAAGTTGCTCAGTTGATGCCGCAGAGACTACTGATGGCCTAGCAGGATGTCCCCGACTAGCTTGGGCCCTGGCAGGCCCGGCTGTGAACTGCACCACCTCAGAATTAGCGGCGGCAGTCTCAGCTGGATGGGTTGCAAACAGCGGCAGGAACAAAGGCGAAATGGCAGTGTGGGAGGCGGAATGATATCCTCCTGAGAGAGGAAATCATGTTCCATCTCGACTGACACGCTGTCACTACCCAGGAGCAGAGCCTCAGCATCTGGAGCAATATGGTGAAGCACAGATTGCCGGCCTGTTTCGGCACCTTTGGCTCTCCGTTGGACTGATGGGGACCCAGACATGATGGCAGCAGTCATTGCATGCATGGTATCAATTTGACTCTGCATCAGAGAAGTTTGATTCTGTATCAGAGCAGAATGAGTCTGCATCAGAGCAGAGTGAATCTGCATCAAAGCATACAGCGCACTGACGCCTCAACGCACTGACAACATGACAGAATGCAGGCCTTGTGTGGCTTCAGTCTGGTGTTCAATGACCACTGCCACATCAGCCATGGCACACGGTATCATGTCTGGGACCTCCTGGTCACTTGTGGCTTCAAACATCTGTTGATATCTACCAAGGATGTGCTCGATGGACTGCTAAGACACAAATGCAAAGATTGAGGCGGACTCCTCCATCCTCACAGAAAGTGTATTGAGGTTAGCGGGCACCCTTGCCAATGCACCCAACAGATCGCTGTGCGTCCGCAATGACACTCGGGGTCCTGATCAAAGTGCTGCTGAGCATCACTCAGGCATGCACTCAGATTCCGTGGAGCTGGCCCCCAAGTTTCTCTTACCCCTCGGGGTTGCTGCAGGCCACTGGGTCCCGAAGCATCACCCACCTCCAACTTCCTAAACAGGCCCTCATCCACTGAGGTGGTGTCCCCACTCGCTGAGGCCGTTGGCTCTTTAGTGACTGAGAGAGTGGTGTCCTCCGCCTCCTCCTCGTCTCCACCCTCGCCGGCACTGGACAGCTCACGGACAGGCTCCTGGGCCTCTGGTTCATTAGCTGAAAGCACAAAGCCAGAGAAGAGTGGTCACCTGCAGGGGAGGGGGCCAGAAATGGAAAAGGCGTTCCGAAATGCCAGTTTCATGGAAAGTGGGGAAGGATTGTGGAGTCAGGGCGAAGTGGTCTGATAGAAGATGCATAAATCCTCAACATACCGTCACTGTTCCCAGGGTGCTCGGCCTCAGTTTCCACCACCACATCCACTTGTGCACCCATGAGGGCGGATATGCGTTCCTCCACCTTGCTGAGGGCCTGGAGGTCAGGGTCCCCACCTCCGGCCCACATTTGTTCAAAGTGGTTAGGCGCTAGCTTGGCCTGCAAGAAGAAACAGGACATCTGAGTTAGTGTGCTTCTATCCGTCTGTCCGAAGTGCTTTGCATAGTTGACTAGATGTTAATGTATGGAAGTCTTCAGATGTCTATGTCAGTCGGAATAGCTGCACGCACTAGGCATAGCATTGCTGGGATTTGGGGGCCAGCACCTTCGAGTTAAGGTGAAGCTACCTTCTTCCACATGCATCTGAAGACTGAGAAGGTAACAAGACGAGGGGTGGTTCTCAACAGCGGAGCAGGAAGGTTAACTGCGCATGCAGGCCCATGGTGTAGCTGAGGCTGCAAATGTGAACTTTGCATCTGTGCTCACCAACGATGAGCATAGGGTCCTATACATACTGAGGAGAGACTGCACAAACTATACATTGTGCACAGAGCATGGCATATGAAGGTTAATGTGAAAGATACTCACCCTGACCCACCGCGTCAGGTCATTGAACTTTTTTCTGTACTGCGTGGCTGTCCTGGGCACCGTGTTCCTCGCAGACACACTCTGTGCCATCTCCCTCCATAATTGGCAAAACGTCTGTGGCTGTGGCCTCCTGCCAGTATCTGACCGCTCCAATTCCTGTTGCCTCTCCACTGAGTCAAGGAGTGCTTTCACAGCCCTCAGGAGAACCGCTGCGCACGCTGATAACCTCTCGCCTCTGCCATCTTCACCTTCTCAGTTGAATCCAGATGGTGCCTGTATGTCTGTTGTGCAGCTCCAAATGCAGAATATCTCTCTGATCTTACCACCCTACTTACCACCATTTAGTGTGTAACTCCTGATTTATCACTCCAATCCCCTATTTAGGCGGTAAAACTGAACTTCTCGATAGGTGCTGGTAATTACTGATAGCGGTAAAATTACTGACTTGTTGGGGTTACCACCTCAACTCGGGCGATACCGAATTTCCACCCCAGAGACTTTCCTGGTTCTGCACCCAGGCACACTGAATCACCTGGGCGCAACGAACTGAGATTGATAGATTTTGGTTAGGTAATGGTATTAAGGGATATGGAACCAAGGCGGTAAATGGAGTTTATTGGAGATCAGGCATAAACTAATTGAGTGACAGAACATGCTCCAGGAGCTGAATGGCCTATTCCTATTCCTATGTAGTTGCTTCAGGAAATCAAATTGCTTTGAGAAGGGACATTGAGTTTTTCTGAGCATAGTGGAGGAGACTTGGATTAAGGCATCTGGACTTGGGCCCTAGACCAGGAAAGCCTTCCCCTCTAATCCCCCATCTCCCCCACCCACAAAAAAAAGATTAGTTGTCATCCTCTGTTATAAATATCCAAATAACTGAGCCCCAACTGTACAGTCCTGATTTTAACTTTGGGTTGGTTTTGGGCGGTGGGGTCCGAGGCAGGCGGAAACCATTCGGATCTCAGCAGTGTGAGGCGATTTTAATTCCGGGTCTTATTTGCATGCCCCTCGTTAGATGCCACCTGAAACCAATGGGAGGTGGCATCTGGCTGGCGGGTGGGATCAGAATGTCAGGCAACATGATACCATCGCTGCTGACCGAAGGAACGGTCCCTCACACTCAGGTAAGTCATCAGGAGCGGAATTGGAAGGGCATCAAAAACAGGAGGGGCTAAGCTCAGGGCACTTCTGCTCCACTTGACCCCACAAAGAAAGTTAAAATTAACTAGACGACTTATCCGTTTGAACCCTTCTACCCATTAGCTTCACTTGACGGGAAAGCTAAGTGGCTTCCCTGCTCAGAGCACCGTTGAAATAGCAGATGGGCCCCAATGATGTATGAACATATGAACAATGACAGACAGGGAATGACCCTCTGGTCCAGTCAGCCTGTCCCACACAACTGTGATGCTTTGTGTATCACAATGTATACACTCCTACTCCATCCAAAGTTATGTGATTTCTTGGGAAAGGCAGAAACCCAGGCCAATTTGAGAAAGAAATCTGTAAAATTCCTCTCTGAACCCCTTATTTGATCAAAACTGGCCATGATTAATGTGATACAGTATATACTTTTTGTACAAAGTGATCTCCCTGGGGTCATTGGACCCTGATTTTTTATCTCATTATACTCCTGTGAAGTGCCTTGGGATGTTTCACTGTTGATCTGCATATTTAAAGAAGCACCCCATCGGTTTCTGGTTGGTACCCTTTCCATCTGCTCAGAAGAGCATGTTAAAATGGAAGACTGTGGGAAGGGAATGGGATGCCAGTGACCAAGTCTCCTGGGCCATTTTAACTCCCCGCCTGCTGAGTTTCTGCTTGCCATGCAAGGTTAGCATCGCCCATACCTTTTTGCTGTAAATGTTAATGCAATAACTCAACACATTGTCCTGTTGCCCATCATCCTCCACAGCCCATTCCAGACAAAATAAATCTCTTATCCAACCACATGTACTGACTCCTTTCCCACGATTGCTTTCACAAACAGAAGACCCATATACAGTTACGTAAAATAGACGCCACATGGACAATTTTGTTCTCTCCTTAAACGCAGGACAAAATGTCATCTGCCAAATAAATCTTATTTGTTGTTCTGCATGATGAGTTTGAAAACAAACTATTAAAATCAAAGCACCTGGCCAAATCACTGGTGTCAATCTGACAGTTTATATCGGAGGATCCTAAGGGAAGCTAGGGAATAAATAGCAAAGGATCTGTGCTAAATTTCTGTAGAAAGGAAAGCTGTGCCAGAAGACAGGAGCGCAATAAATGTGACAGCTGTGTTCAAAAAAGGAGACAGGGATAAACCAGGAAATTATAACTAGTTCATTCTGCTTCAGTTGTTGGTAAACGACTGGATATAAACTAATAGATATCTTAATACAGGATTAATATCTAAGGAATTGGAGAAACATGAGCTAATAAGACAGATCAGCACAGGTTTCTAAAAAGTAGGGCATGCCTGACTAATCCTATATAATTATTTGAAGAAACAAAAATCTTAGATAAACAAAATGTAGTGGTTTATGTGGATTTTCAAAAGCATTTTACAAGGTACAGGTTAAACCTCCCTTATCCAGAACTCCCTTATCTGGAGCCATCCCTCGGCCAGAACCATTTCCGGCCACCGGGTGGCGCATGTGCAGAACTCCGACATGAAAAAATTGAACAAATTGAAGACATTCTTCGCTGCTGCCTCCCGCAATCGCTGACCAGACCCCGCGATCCACCGCCACCACCCTCTCCACCCCCACCATGATCTCTCTGCCACACTTCCAGCCCCAAGCTAGCCAGCCCCAATATCCCCTTGCTCAATACCTGTACCATCCAATTTAACATGACCACCTCTCATCCGGAAAAATCCCTTATTCAGAATAGGCCAGGTCCTGAGGGTTCCAGAGAAGGGAGGTTCAACCTGTACCACATAAGGGACTTGCATCAAAAATGATGACATGGAATTAAGGGTAACATGGTCATGTGGATAGAGAGATGGTTATAAAGCAAAGGGAGGTGTTAAAGAGAAGCTTCTTGGATTGGAACAATGAGGTGAGTGGTGTTCCTCAGAGGTCTGTGATGGGGTGGTTCTTACTTATAATTTAAATAAATGATTGGGATTTAGGGATTGAGGAAATAATATCGAAATTTGCAAATACTAAATGGTTGGATATAGTAAATTGTGATGAAGATTATAAAAGACTCGAGAAGGACAAAGATTGACTAGAAGGATAGGCAGATAGGTGGCAGATGCAGTAAAATGTGAAATAATAAATTTTGAAAGTAAGACTAAGAAAAAGAAATACACATTAAATAATAAGATTATATGAGCACAAAGGGAGCTTCAGTCACACTTCTGGTGAAGTTACAGACGTGGAGTGGGAGCAACTCAAAGGACATTCCCATCCCTTATATACTTGTGCTTTCAACTTCAATGATCTGTGTATCTGCACAACAAGGTCCCTCTCCTTTTCTAGTCCTTCACATAGACATCAAAAGATCACATACCAGTTGAGCATTGGCATGCATCCCACTGAGGGAACTAATCCCTAAACATTTACATAGAGGAGATTGATTATTTTCTCAAAGATGCCAATTTTTCCATGTGAAGAGAAGAATTTTCTTTTGAGTGTTGCTGGGCCTTCTCTCCACCATTGGAGGTCAGGGCATCACTCCAACGTTCCAGCCAGCACTCAAAATGGTCCCGTTGACGATTGACCTAACTGCTTTATCCATCCAAATGATCCTGAGATTTGGAATGGTGTCACCAGCTTTGGGCTAGGGCCAGAGATTGTTATGCTTTACTTATGCTTCAGGAGACAGAAAATTATGCTTTTATTTAGTGCAAAAGTGGTCCAGTTCTGGAAGAGATTCAGAATTTGGAGTGTAAGTCAGATATACCAAAGCTACACCCATTCTAAAACACATACTAAATTCCAGTAAAATTGGTGACTGGCAGCAGGTTCATCCGCTCCAAAAAGTGATTTTGTTTGCAAATGACAGGATAATGAGGGATAAAGCTGCTGTCCCAAAAATTGAAAAGAGGGGTAAGTTATCAGCATAAATTGTCAGTGGTTGAGTTCACAGGCTTTGAATGTCCAAAAACTTTATCTGAAACGTAGGCTGCGATTTTTCTACTGGGTCAGGTGCGAGGCGGGCGACTTCGGCTGCGCACTGGAACCTCGTTGCCATCTTCATCCGCCTCTGTCCAAGTAATTTTATGTTGATGGGGCTTGCTAAACCGTTCTGCGAGATTCCCGGCCAATTAAAAGGAAGTGGGTCTGATGACGTCATTTGAGGACATGACATCAGTTGGTTGCCTAAAAGGGACCATGTCCACAAACATTTTTACATTTGTGCTGTCAGTGTTGTGCAGCACTGAGATGCTGCAAACACTGACAAGCACTGCACAAAGGTGCACGACTGTACCCAGATTCTCCCATCATTCCCTCCAGATGCTTATGGAGGGAGTCACAACACGCAGGGAGGTCCACTTCCCTTCTAATGGGTGGAAGAGACCTCCCAAGAGATCAACGCAGCCTGGTTGCACATTGTACAGGAGGGCACAAGCAGGGATGTCGTCCGGCGGACCTGGCTGCAGTGGTGCAAACCTTTCAGTGATCTCAGTAGATCACGAAACATTACTGCAAAGCCATGCTCAACCTCATCCTGCTGTGCCACTCATCACATCCCCATCACTCTGCCTTCCCTACCCTATTCCTGCACATCCTTATTCACACCTCCATCCCTCCCTCTCTATCTACATTATCACATCCCCATCTCACTCGCCATCGCTCACACTTACCCTCGTCCTTGTCCAATCATACCAACTAAAAACATGTCATAGCAGTGCATCTGGAAAATGGTGACATGATAGGTCGAAGTCAGCATGGATTTGTGAAAGGGAAATCATGCTTGACAAATCTTCTGGAATTTTTTGAGGATGTTTCCAGTAAAGTGGACAAAGGAGAACCAGTTGATGTGGTATATTTGGACTTTCAGAAGGCTTTCGACAAGGTCCCACACAAGAGATTAATGTGCAAAGTTAAAGCACATGGGATTGGGGGTAGTGTGCTGACGTGGATTGAGAACTGGTTGTCAGACAGGAAGCAAAGAGTAGGAGTAAACGGGTACTTTTCAGAATGGCAGGCAGTGACTAGTGGAGTGCCGCAAGGTTCTGTGCTGGGGCCCCAGCTGTTTACATTGTACATTAATGATTTAGACGAGGGGATTAAATGCAGTATCTCCAAATTTGCGGATGATACTAAGTTGGGTGGCAGTGTGAGCTGCGAGGAGGATGCTATTAGGCTGCAGAGTGACTTGGATAGGTTAGGTGAGTGGGCAAATGCATGGCAGATGAAGTATAATGTGGATAAATGTGAGGTTATCCACTTTGGTGGTAAAAACAGAGAGACAGACTATTATCTGAATGGTGACAGATTAGGAAAAGGGAAGGTGCAACGAGACCTGGGTGTCATGGTACATCAGTCATTGAAGGTTGGCATGCAGGTACAGCAGGCGGTTAAGAAAGCAAATGGCATGTTGGCCTTCATAGCGAGGGGATTTGAATACAGGGGCAGGGAGGTGTTGCTACAGTTGTACAGGGCCTTGGTGAGGCCACACCTGGAGTATTGTGTACAGTTTTGGTCTCCTAACTTGAGGAAGGACATTCTTGCTATTGAGGGAGTGCAGCGAAGGTTCACCAGACTGATTCCCGGGATGGCGGGACTGACCTATCAAGAAAGATTGGATCAATTGGGCTTGTATTCACTGGAGTTCAGAAGAATGAGAGGGGACCTCATAGAAACGTTTAAAATTCTGACGGGTTTAGACAGGTTAGATGCAGAAAGAATGTTCCCAATGTTGGGGAGGTCCAGAACCAGGGGTCACAGTCTGAGGATAAGGGGTAAGCCATTTAGGACCGAGATGAGGAGAAACTTCTTCACCCAGAGAGTGGTGAACCTGTGGAATTCTCTACCACAGAAAGTAGTTGAGGCCAATTCACTAAATATATTCAAAAGGGAGTTAGATGAAGTCCTTACTACTCGGGGGATCAAGGGTTATGGCGAGAAAGCAGGAAGGGGGTACTGAAGTTTCATGTTCAGCCATGAACTCATTGAATGGCGGTGCAGGCTAGAAGGGCTGAATGGCCTGCTCCTGCACCTATTTTCTATGTTTCTATGTTTCTATACAAGGGTAGGCACTTGGATCTTTTAGCCAATGTTCATGTAGAGTTTCTGCTAATGTATTGTCAAACATTGAAATCATTTTTTTCAACACTTTGCTTTCTTGGACAGATTTGTGTGCACTTTTAGAAGTGGCATAGTGAGTTGTAGTGAATAGTGAGACATAAGCGCAGCCCCCGCAATGGTGATGAGTCTGAAAGGAACGGCTTGGGCATTTCAGGGATGGTTTATGGTGCTGGTGTGAGATCATGCCAACCTGGCACATCATGTGGTAGCCAGGGTGACCAGCATCAAATGAAGTAAATCTGGCAATGGTGAGGCCATCCCTGGTGTTCCGGGCAGCAATGTGGTCGGGTGCTGATGCCCTGTGTCCTCTGCAGCATCACATGTTTGCAGTGAAGGTTGGTGTTGTTGTTGGTGATGCTGATGCTGGTGTTAAGGCTTATCGTGCTGGGATTCTGAGGACCAAGATGAGATTTTCTCAAGGGCACCGATGCTGATGGAATAGATGACAGATGAAATTGAGATGACAGAAGCGATCTGTCAACGGTGAGAGAGGTGACACAGAATAGAGGGTTCACTGTAAACACCTCAAACCTCCATAAAGCTGAAAAGTGTATTCCAAATCCTGGAAGTGTCAGCTTCTATGATTGGAAATTGAACAGCTGTGAAATGATAGCTTTTATCCACTTTTGTTATGACTGAAGCATTTGGCAGATTGCATTCCTGACCTCTTTAGTGAAGAGAATAGGTAACATGAATTGGTGTTGTGTAATGAGAGAGGATTAATTAGCAATCTCATTGTGCGAGGCCCCTTGGGGAAGAGTGACCATAATATGGTGGAATTCTGCATTAGGATGGAGAATGAAACAGTTAATTCAGAGACCATGGTCCAGAACTTAAAGAAGGCTAACTTTGAAGGTATGAGGCGTGAATTGGCTAGGATAGATTGGCGAATGATACTTAAGGGGTTGACTGTGGATGGGCAATGGCAGACATTTAGAGACCGCATGGATGAACTACAATAATTGTACATTCCTGTCTGGCGTAAAAATAAAAAAGGGAAGGTGGCTCAACCGTGGCTATCTAGGGAAATCAGGGATAGTATTAAAGCCAAGGAAGTGGCATACAAATTGGCAAGAAATAGCAGCGAACCTGGGGACTGGGAGAAATTTAGAACTCAGCAGAGGAGGACAAAGGGTTTGATTAGGGCAGGGAAAATGGAGTACGAGAAGAAGCTTGCAGGGAACATTAAGGCGGATTGCAAAAGTTTCTATAGGAATGTAAAGAGAAAAAGGTTAGTAAAGACAAACGTAGGTCCCCTGCAGTCAGAATCAGGGGGAGTCATAACGGGGAACAAAGAAATGGCAGTACTTTGGTTCGGTATTCACTAAGGAGGACACAAACAACCTTCCGGATATAAAAGGGGTCAGAGGGTCTAGTAAGGAGGAGGAACTGAGGGAAATCTTTATTAGTCGGGAAATTGTGTTGGGGAAATTGATGGGATTGAAGGCCGATAAATCCCCAGGACCTGATGGACTGCATCCCAGAGTACTTAAGGAGGTGGCCTTGGAAATAGCGGATGCATTGACAGTCATTTTCCAACATTCCATTGACTCTGGATCAGTTCCTATCGAGTGGAGGGTAGCCAATGTAACCCCACTTTTTAAAAAAAGAGGGAGAGAGAAAACAGGGAATTATAGACCGGTCAGCCTGACTTCAGTAGTGGGTAAAATGATGGAATCAATTATTAAGGATGTCATAGAAGCGCATTTGGAAAATGGTGACATGATAGGTTCAAGTCAGCATGGATTTGTGAAAGGGTAATCATGCTTGACAAATCTTCTGGAATTTTTTGAGGATGTTTCCAGTAAAGTGGACAAAGGAGAACCAGTTGATGTGGTATATTTAGACTTTCAGAAGGCTTTCGACAAGGTCCCACACAAGAGATTAATGTGCAAAGTTAAAGCACATAGGATTGGGAATAGTGTGCTGGCATGGATTGAGAACTGGTTGTCAGACAGGAAGCAAAGAGTAGGAGTAAATGGGTACTTTTCAGAATGGCAGGCAGTGACTAGTGGGGTACCGCAAGGTTCTGTGCTGGAGCCCCAGCTGTTTACATTGTACATTAATGATTTAGATGAGGGGATTAAATGTAGTATCTCCAAATTTGCGGATGACACTAAGTTGGGTGGCAGTGTGAGCTGCGAGGAGGATGCTATGAGGCTGCAGAGTGACTTGGATAGGTTAGGTGAGTGGGCAAATGAATGGCAGATGAAGTATAATGTGGATAAATGTGAGGTTATCCACTTTGGTGGTAAAAACAGAGAGACAGACTATTATCTGAATGGTGACAGATTAGGAAAAGGGAAGGTGCAATGAGACCTGGGTGTCATGGTACATCAGTCATTGAAGGTTGGCATGCAGGTACAGCAGGCGGTTAAGAAAGCAAATGGCATGTTGGCCTTCATAGCGAGGGGATTTGAGTACAGGGGCAGGGAGGTGTTGCTACAGATCTACAGGGTCTTGGTGAGGCCACATCTTGAGTATTGTGTACAGTTTTGGTCTCCTAACCTGAGGAAGGACATTCTTGCTATTGAGGGAGTGCAGCGAAGGTTCACCAGACTGATTCCCGGGATGGCGGGACTGACATATCAAGAAAGACTGGATCAACTGGGCTTGTATTCACTGGAGTTCAGAAGAATGAGAGGGGATCTCATAGAAACATTTAAAATTCTGATGGGTTTAGACAGGTTAGATGCAGGAAGAATGTTCCCAATGTTGGGGAAGTCCAGAACCAGGGGTCACAGTCTAAGGATAAAGGGTACGCCATTTAGGATCGAGATGAGGAGAAACTTCTTCACCCAGAGAGTGGTGAACCTGTGGAATTCTCTACCACAGAAAGTTGTTGAGGCCAATTCACTAAATATATTCAAAAAGGAGTTAGATATAGTTCTTACTACTCGGGGGATCAAGGGGTATGGCGAGAAAGCAGGAATGGGGTACTGAGGTTGCATGTTCAGCCATGAACTCATTGAATGGCGGTGCAGGCTAGAAGGGCTGAATGGCCTGCTCCTGCACCTATTTTCCATGTTTCTATGGTCCTCACTGACATTGAAGTAGGAGAATTTCTTCCTAAATGCTCTGCGGATATGGCCTCCTGCTGAGTTCGCTTCTCCCCTTCCTCCTTTTTCTAGTAGCTTGTCCTGCTCTGTATGGCCTCTCTTCATTCTCCCAGTATTGTTCAATTCCCAGAGGAAGCTCGATCAGGCCACCCATTTGGGAAGCAACTTCTTTCAGCACAATATTTTATATGACAAAAAAATGTACTTCAACACCAGCCAGACCACTTCCTATAGACTACTGAAATTTTAGCCAAGTATAGAAATCCTCCAAAAACAAATAGGGGGAGAAATTGGGCTACTTTGTGCCTCCTATTAGCTCCCCCAGGAGTTTACATCCAGGCGCGGCAAGAACGGCACCTCCTGCTAAATTCGGCGAGGGGTTTGTGGCACAGTGGTAACACGTAGCGCCCCGCGCTGCTGCGTCCTGCGATGCTGACATCATCACCGCACGCAGCACCCCGCGAGCGCCCCAGAACAAAAATTGGCCCTCGCCTACTGGTTTAGTGCCTGGCACTGACAACGATAGCTTCAGCAGCCAGGTATCAGCCGGATGTCGACTGGAGGAGCACTATTTAAAGGCGCCAGCATCCAGTGAAGCTTTAGTTGGCCAATAAGGTTTCCTTCTTAGTTTCAAAAAGGCAGACAGGCGTTTTGACCAATTTGATCGATTTGCAGTTCAAAGAGTATTCTGGCTCTTAAAGATTCGTTACTTTCATTGAGGGCAGATTTGAAAGTCCAACATTCATATCGTTTCATGTGGGCTGTGATGGCACTGGGCCTCACGCTCCAGTGTCGCTGTCGGAGGCAACTGAAGCATAGAAAAAGACTGCAAAATGTGGCCAGAGGTAGGAGAGTGAACAGGGCTCTCAACAGAAGGCCTTATCCTTCCAGGGTATTCCGGCAGTAGTTCTCCATCTCAATTTCACTGAGGAACAGTGTGTTTAAAGGCTGTGTTTCAGCAAAGACGTGGTCACAAAGCTCTGCCACCTGCTGCAACCAGACCTCGAGCCTCAGGCCAGGGTGAGGACGGCTCTCTCAGTGGCAGTCAACGTCACCATCGCATTCAATTTCTATGTCAGTGGATCCTCCCAGTGTGCAATAGGAGACATCTCCAACATCTCCCAGTTTGCCTTCCATTGCTGCATCCGCAAGGTCACAGAAGCAAGATTTCTAAATCTCTCTGGCATTAAATTGACAGCAAGATCAATTCTTTTAAAACAATTTGGAATAAGTTTATTAAACACACAAACACATGCATGTAGCCAATCGAACACAACAGCAGTCTATTAGTATCCTACGGACTATACTTAATTATAACAGGTAAGGTAATGAGTTACAGATTTACACAGACGTATACTTCCCTTTGAGTCAAACAAAGCATGCGGCCTCCTTCCTTGCTTCTTGGTCTGATCTGTGGAGAGGGAGGTTTCCTGCTTTGACACGTGGTCATCCGAAAAGAGCGAAAAGAGAGCGAACAGGCTACGGGCTTGCCTTTTTATATCTCTTAAGTCCATTATTTTTCAGAAAGCCCCAGGATTGTGTCTTAGTTTCAGGGCAGTTCTTGATTGGCTTTCTTCACAGATGTGACTGTCTCGAGAAATTGGTGCTGTTCCTTGATTAGGTTAATTGTTTTAAAATTAACATTTTTAGTTTCGATGGGTTTCAAAGTCATGCTCCTTTTGATCCTTTAGATCCATCCAGATGAGGAGACTTGGAGCTAGATTTTCCACTTTTGTGCAGATCGCTCAAAAATGGGCGTTATTTCCGGCGTGGGTGGTAAATATGGGTTTTCAGATTGCCAGATTATCTCCCGTTTTCAAATCTCGTAGTTTCCATTTTAAAAAATGGCGTTACCGCGAGCGATCTGAAATGGGCATTAGCGTTAAATCTCTCTGACCTTCTTCCGTAAAGTGTCGTCGTCCTTAGCAACGGCATGGCAGTGCTCGTTTCCTGCGATTCAGGAGGTCAGGGGTCATCATTACTAATATGTCCTTACGATACAGTATAAATGCACACGAGGCCCATACTTGAGAAAAGATCACTCTGTGACCAGCTACCTTTATTACCAAGACCTCAAGAGGCAGAAGGTGGGTGGAGCTTCCCCTTTTATACCGGAAAGTCCAGGTTAGGAGTGTCTCCCACAAGTTCGCCCCCTTGTGGTCAGTGTTCTCAAGGTATACAACTTAGGTCAACTTATACATGGGTTACAATGACAGTTGAATACATGACATCACCTCCCCTCCAAAGTCTTATTGGGATCACAGGTTAAGTCTCTCTGGTGGTTTACGCTTCCTTGTAGAGCATCTGAATTGGGGCTCCGGTTGATGGGCGCTGGCCTGAGTGCTTACTGTTTGCGGTTCCTCATGCCAGTCCGGACTGCCCACAGTGACTGGGCTCTCCTTCACTTGGGTCCGGTGTTCGGTCACCTGTGGTGGAGTAAACTCTATTTCAAGTTTTTCCTCTGCTCCTTCAATGGGGTTGCTGAACCTCCTTTTAGTTTGATCCACGTGTTTGCAGCAGATTTGTCCATTGGTAAGTTTAACTACCAAAACCCTATTCCCCTCTTTGGCAATCACAGTGCCTGCAAGCCATTTGGGCCCTGCAGCGTAATTAAGGACAAAAACAGGGTCATTGACAGCAATACATTGCGCCCTCGCATTCCTGTCATGGTAGTCACATTGTGACTGACGCCTGCTCTCAACAATTTCTTTCTTAGTAGGATGTATAAGGGATAACCTGGTTTTGAGCGTCCTTTTCATTAGCAGCTCAGCAGGTGGAACCCCTGTGAGCGAGTGTGGTCGCGATCTATTGGCCAACAGGAGGCATAATAAGTGGCTTTGTAGGGAACCCCCTTGGATTCTGAGCATCCCCTGTTTGATTATCTGCACTGCTCGTTCAGGCCGGCTTGAACGGTGCCGGTCTGACATGGTTGATTGTATTGCCTGCCATGAAGTCCTGGAATTCAGTGCTTGTGAAGCACGAGCCATTATCGCTGACCAAGACATCTGGTAGACCATGGGCGGCGAACATTGCCCGTAGACTTTCTACCGTGGCAGAGGATGTGCTTGAATTTAAAATGGCACAATCAATCCATTTGGAAAGGCATCTGCTCCAACCAAAAACATTTTTCCCATAAAAGGACCTGCGTAGTCCACATGGATGCGTGACCATGGCTTGGCGGGCCAGGACCAAGGGCTAAGGGGGACTTCCCTGGGTGCATTGCCCAGCTGAGCACACAAAGTTCCAGGTCTGCATCTACCCTGGCCACCAAACATGTGACCTGGCAATTGCCTTCATCATGACAATGCTCATTGTGAAGTTCTCTGATAAACACCTCTCTGCCCTTCTGGGGCATGACTACTCAGTTTCCCCACAGAAGGCAATCGGCCTGAATCGAGTATTCATCCTTGCACCTATGAAACAGTTTAAATCCTCAGGGCACATTTCTTAACTAAAGACAGTAGTGGGTCTTTATTTGTCCAGACTTTAATCTGATGGGCTGTCACAGGTGAGCCTTCGCTTTCGAAAACTTCAACAGCCATGACCACCTCAGCATCATGCTCAGCTATCCCCTCAGTGGTGGCTAGTTGTAGCTTGCTGAGTGCATCGGCACAGTTTTCATTGCGCAGTCTGTGCCGAATTGTATAGTCATAGGTGGCTAATGTAAGTGGCCACCTGTATATGCGGGCCGATGCATTCACATTTATGGCCTTGTTGTCAGCCAAAAGGGATGTTAGGGGTTTGTGATCTGTCTCCAGCTCAAATTTC
The DNA here is from genome assembly GCF_044704955.1 of Pristiophorus japonicus. Classification (NCBI taxonomy): domain Eukaryota; kingdom Metazoa; phylum Chordata; class Chondrichthyes; family Pristiophoridae; genus Pristiophorus; species Pristiophorus japonicus. Next base: position 412,387,592 of record NC_091977.1, read on the forward strand.
CTGCCAAACAGGTACTGGTGCATTTTTTTTACTGCATATACACATGCTAGCGCTTCCTTTTCTACCATCCCGTAGCCCCTTTCTGCCTGGGACAGACTTCTGGAGGCATAAGCTACCGGCTGTAACTTACCATTGGCATTCACATGCTGCATCACACACCCGACCCCATAGGACGACGCATCACACGTTAAAACTAGTTTCTTACACGGGTCATATAACGTTAACAGTTTGTTGGAGCATAACAAATTGTGTGCTCTAACAAAAGCCCTTTCCTGGCTGTCCCCCCAAAACCAATCGCGACCTTTGTGTAGGAGCATGTGTAGCGGTTCTAACAGCGTGCTCAATTTGGGAAGAAAGTGGCCAAAATAGTTCAGGAGCCCCAGGAATGAATGCAGCTTTGTCATGTTACGGGGTTTGGGTGCTCTCTGGATTGCTTCCGTTTTGGATGCAGTAGGGCTGATCTTGTCTGCTGCTACCCTCCTCCCCAAGAATTCTACCTCTGGAGCTAAGAAGATGCACTTCGCCTTTTTCAGTCGCAGCCCTACCCGGTCCAATCTGCGAAGCACCTCCTCCAGGTTGTGGAGGTGTTCTTCAGTATCGTGACCCATGATGAGGATGTCGTCTTGAAAAACCACCGTCCTTGGAATCGACTTGAGGAGGCTTTCCATATCTCGCTGAAAGATCGTGGCGGCCGAACGAATCCCGAATGGACATCTGTTATACTCAAACAACCCCTTGTGTGTCATGATGGTGGTCAGCTTCTTCGACTCACTCGCCAGCTCCTGGGTCATGTAAGCTGAGGTCAGGTCCAATTTTGTAAAAAGTTTGCCACCGGATTGCGTCGCAAAGAGGTCCTCCACTCTCGGCAGCGGGTACTGGTCTTGGAGTGACACCCGATTGATGGTGACCTTGTAATCACCACAAATCCTGACCGACCCATCCGCCTTGAGCACCGGCATGATCGGGCTCGCTCTGTCACTGAATTCGACTGGCGAGATGATGCCTTCCCTCAGCAGGCGGTCCAATTCGCATTCTATCTTTTCCCGCATCACGTACGGTACCACTCTGACCTTGTGGTGTACTGGCCTGACATCCGGGTTTATGTGAATCACTCACTACCTTGGTCCCCGTGAAAGTGCCGATGCCGTGTTGAAATAATGAATCAAATTTGTCCAGGACCTGTGAACATGATACTCACTCCACAGAAGAAATTGCATTGACATCGCCCCATTTCCAGTTCATGACAGCAAACCAACTCCTCCTCAGTAATGCGGGACCGTCCCCCGGGACAATCCAGAGTGGCAACCTGTTCTCCAAATCTTTGTGGGTCACGACTACCGTGGCGCTGCCTAGCGCCCGAATGATCTCCTTTGTATATGTCTGTAGCAGTGCGTCAATCGGCAATAATTTTGGCCTCCTGGCCTTGGACACCCACAACTTTTCGAACTGTTTGATACTCATCAGGGACTGGCTGGTCTCCGTATCTAGCTCCATTAATACTGGGATGCCATTGAGGAGCACTTTCATCATTATCGGTGGCGTCCTGGTATATGAACTGTATATGTGCTCCACATGAACTCGCTGAACTTCAGCTTCCAGCAATTTCCCCCAGTATTCATTTGGCCTCGATGGGCTTACATCGGGCCCGTCCTCCTCGTACATCAACCTGGCTGCAGGCTTCCTGCACATACGCATCAAGTGACCGCTGACGTTGCAGTTTCTGCAGGTATATTGCTGATACCTGCAAGCTCTGGCTGTGTGTTTGCCTCCACACCTCCAGCATGAGCTGGAGGTCCCGTTGTTGGAAACGAAAGGTCCATTACCAGTCGATCATCTCTGACTGTCTCTGTAACTGTCCTTAAGCGCACCATTAACAGGTGTTGATTGCCCCATTATTGGCCGCATTGTCCATTGCGATGGCCGGAATCACTGTTCAGCTAGCCATTGTCTCTGTTGAATTTCCCCTTTGGGTTCGACTGCATGCTGGGGCATGTCCGATTGCCGTTGTCTGCCTAGAGAACTGTGTGCCGCGTTAACAATGTTGACTCCTTGGTCATTTTCCTCATTTGAGCCAAGATTTTTGCCATAAATCATTCTGGTCTCTTCCTCCCCTGAGATAATTGTCTGGGCTATCAGAGCCGCCGCTTCCAAGGTCAAGTCTTTGGTCTCAATCAGTTCCCTGAAAACCCCAGTGTGCCCATTGCCCTCAATAAAAAAGTTTTGCAGCATCTCCACTCTGCATGCATCTATGAACTTACATAGGCTCACCAGTCGCCGGAGATCTGCCACAAAGTTTGGAACGCTTTGCCCTTCTCGCCGCCGGTGCGTGTAAAACCGGTGTCTCGCCATGTGCATGCTGCTCGCCGATTTAAGGTGTTCCCCGATCAACTTACTGAGCTCTTCGAACGTCTTGTCCGCCGGCTTCTCTGGCGCTAGAAGGTCCTTCATCAGGGAGTACGTCCTGGATCCACAAACCATCAGGAGCTGAGCCCTGCGTTTGTCAGACGAATCCCGTCCCAACCATTCCTTATTGACAACACTTTGCTGTAGTCTCTCAATAAAGTCGTCCCAATCATCACCAACACAGTACCTCTCTTCTGTGCTGCTAGTGGCCATGCTCGCGTGGTTTAAATCCCAGTTTCTCGTCGCCAATAATATGCCCTGACTATACAGTATAAATATACATGAGGCCCATACTTGAGCAAAGATAACTCTGTGACCAGTTACCTTTAATACCAAGTCCTCAAGAGGCAGACGGTGGCTGGAGCTTCCCCTTTTATACCGGAAAGTCCAGGTTAGGAGTGTTTCCCACAAGTTCACCCCCTTGTGGTCAGTGTTCTCAAGGTATACAACTTAGGTCAGCTTATACATGTGTTACAATGACAGTTGAATACATGACAATTACTTGCGCAGAAGAGGAGACAGAGAGAGAGGGAGCAGAGAGGGACTGAAAGCATGTGTGGCTGTGGTGTGTGCTTGTTTGGCTATTGTGGTAGGCAGGAGGGAGATTCACCAGCAGCAAAAAGCCTACTAAGCACCAAGAACTTGGTTGGCACCGAGTATTTGTCCAACAAATAATACATAACATGGAAGGGCTGGAGGAGGCCCTGGAGCTGTTCGCCAGGAACATTGGTGGCAGAGGGCCCCCACTAGTCCCAGAGCGCAGCACTGCACTCCCAGGTGCCGCATCCCCATTGCCAACGACATGAGAGCCAGGACGAAGATCTTGCTTCTGGCTCGGAGCATGGTCCCACCTCGGGACCGTCCTCTCCCGTATCCGTCCAAGCAGCGGTTTTGCCGTCATCCCCCCAATGAAGCATCGCCTGAGGAGCTCCTTGGCCAGGCGACTTGGAGTCAGGAGGGGAAGGGGGAAGGGGAAGGGGTGGAGGTGGGGAGGAGAAGCGGTGGTGAGAAGGAAAGTGAGGTGCATGGCCGCAGGTGTTGTCTGGGGCATATTTTTAGGTTGTTGCTGCTGTTTTGGTGAGAAGGTCGGGGCTACCTTGTTGGTTTGCATTTGTGTTCTGTGTTGCAGGAAATAGGGATCATTGTAATGATGTAAATATGACAACTTTGTTGTGGGGTGGGGCAGGTTGTTTTTTACAGATATATTTATGATTTCAGACAAATGGTCGGATTAAATGTTTTTTATTTAACATAACCTTGTTGCGCATTGTCTCAGATAGCTGCACCGTTACACACTGGTGATTCCTTAACATGAAAGGGTACAATTACACTTAACTTGAATCAACTTAAACTTTAACTGACACCAAGATGATGCCCACCATTGATGTATGATCTGCACACCCAGCAGTGTTGCAGCTTTGTAAATAACAACAACATTCTTTCAAACAAAGCGCTCATTTATGAGCTGCTGACGTAAGAGTATTGCATCTATGCAGCTACCACAGGCCCTTTCCTGCAGTCTAGAAGGGGGCAGGGGCATGGTTTCAGCATCAGTCATTGTCTGGCCCGAGGTCAGCGTCCACCTCCTCGTCCTCCTCTTCCTCTCTCTCCTGAGGTGGTCCATCAGACCCTTCTGGCAATTCTTATCCCCTCCTGATAGCCAAGTTTGGCAGCATGGAACACACCACCACAAATTGAGCTACCTGCTCAGGGTGGTATTGTAGCTTGCCTCCTGAGTGGTCCAGGCATCTGAAGCGCTGCTTAAGCATGCCAATGGTTTTCTTGATGATATTGCAAGTGGCTCTGTGGCTCTCATTGTATCGCTTCTCGGCTTCAATGTGGGTGTCACACAGGGGGATCATTAGCCAGGTGGCGAGGCCATATCCTTTGTCATCAAGCATCCAGCATTGACCTTGTGGCTGACTGATAAACATGTCAGATGCAGCGCTCTCACTCAGGATGCCCGGAAATTTAGCATTCACTGCCATAATAATTTGCTGGTGGTTGTCAACGTGTTGCACATTCAGAGAGTGGAGTCTCTTGCGGTTCCTAAAAACCTCTGTATCCTGAAAAGGTGCCCGCATCGCGACGTGTGTACAGTCTATTGCTCCCTGCACCTTGGGGAAGTTAGCAATTCGGTAGAATCCTAAAACCCTCTCAGTCTGAGCCTCCCTTGTCATAGGGAAGCTGATAAAGTCCATCCTACGTGCGTACAGGGCTTCAGTGACCTGTCTAATGCAGCAATGTGTGGCATGTTGAGAGATAGCGCAAATGTCGCCAGCTGAGGCCTGAAAGGAACCCGACGTGTAGAATGACAGTGTCATAGTGACCTTGACCTCGACGGACAGTTCAGTCCTGATGGTGCTGGCAGGTTGCAGATCTCCCCTGATGAGCTGGCATATCTCATTGATAAACTCCTTGTGGAAGCGCAGTCTCCTAATGCAGGCGGTGTCGGACAAATTGAGGTAAGACTGCTTCTCCCTGTAAGCACGGGGGGTGTAACGTCTGGTCCTCCTCATCAGTCTGGCATGTCTTACATTGGGCACATGATGCTGTCGAGCATACCTTCTGCCATCTCGAGTCTGCAGCATGAGTGTGGTCATCAAGAGAGGGTGAGAAATGACAGGCCCCATTCCAATAGCTGTCTGTTTTCCACCGATTGTTCACAAAGTAGGTATGTTCCCACTAAGACACCTAAAGTAAATTCTAAATGTCCACAGTATGATAAGATATTTGTTCAGATGTTCACATCACCTCAAAACACCTCCAGAGTACATTCAAACTCCCCCGAAGTTGAAGCAGAGCAGCCTTTTAAATGATGCGACCAGAGAAAATGGCGTCCATACCGCTGTGAGTAGTTCCGGTCAGTTCAACTTTTTCGCAGCGTTTTTTTCGGCGAGCGATATTGTTGACGAGATGTGTGCGAGGTGCCGAAAGTAAGGATGGGCGATTTTCTGGGCGTTAGTTTCGGCAAATGTGATCTTTACGACAAAAAATAGTGGTCGGTAGGTATTATTAAATCTCGGCGTTAATTATGTGCCGAAAGTAACGCTGGCCGATATTATGGGCGTTGGTGTCGCCCATTCTGATCTTTCCACCCCAAAAAAGTGGGCGGGCGATACTATTTTTTATTGCCGTTATGTACATGCCGAAAGTAATGCTCGGCGATAAGTGACCGAGAAATGGGCGTTACTTTCCATTTTGTGGCTAAATGGGCGATATCTGGGCATTACACCTCATTGTAGTTTTAAAATGGATGTTAAGTGGGCGGTATGCATGCAAACATAATGGAAAATCTAGCCCTTGAACTTGGAGGTATCCATTTTGTCTCTTGAGTTCAAACGCCAGCCTGTCCGTAATCTGCACTTTCGACATTTATACATACACACACAATTCACCTTCATTACATTTATACATACACACACAATTCACCTTCATTACATTTATACATACACACACAATTCACCTTCATTACATTTATACATACACACACAATTCACCTTCATTACATACATTCCATATCTATTCTATCATTAATATACACTTTCATTCTTACAAATTCCTCACCTTGAGGGGGAAATATCCTTATTGACCCCTTATTTTGGTTTATCTCCTCAGGACTCACATACGGTGTTTCAGTTGTCTAAGGAGTTTTCTCAGGTAGCAGATCATGATGATCCCCACCAGTACCATAAACATTGAGAGGGTCCTGAGCCAGGGGTGTTGTCCTACATTATACATTGTTTCCCACCATGGTCTGACTCCTAGCTTTTGTATAGCTCTGCTGGTTATGGCATTGTTCTGTCACATCTGTATTAAATGTTCCTGTGAGGTGGATGACCACTGTAGAATGGATATTAAACTTAGAGAGAGAGAGGGGAACGTGGATGGCCAAAGTCATCCACTGTTCTCAGGGCTTCTGCTTGTTCTAGAAACTCTACCCTGAGGTCGATGATGTTATGAATGCTTACCAAGAGCAGCCGATTGTCACCCAATACAGTTAGGGTGGTTGGCGTGAAACAAAAGGTGGGCTTCTTAATGGGGCACTCCTGACTCCCATGTCTCATCGTCTTGGCATTGATAGTCATGTAATATGCCCCATGACTCGTATACACATAATGGGCCTGATTCGGTTCCCACCTCGTAAGGTGTATGCCACATATAGGGGATTCATATAGTGCAATAACGTTTCCAGCGGAGACCCTCCACTTCCTGTATTTCCAGTGCACCGTCGTTACTCAAAGCACATCCATGATATTTGTAAGTTATGCTGCAGCTCCTGCTTCCCCATCTTCCCTTGACTTCAGTTGTGGCCAGTATCATCCTAACAATCATAAAGATCCATATCATGGTCTGTGGGAAACAAGATCAGTGTTTACTCTTTGGCAGTTTTTAACTGATTAATATGATACAATTTCTTGTACTGAACGCCCTTTTCCCCGGATACTGAATCAAATAAACCGCGGGGTTCAAATGGCCTATAATAGTATGCGGTCCCCATCACCTGGGCTCAAAGGCAGCTTCTTTTTCCCATAATTTGGAATCATTACTGAGTCTCCCACCTGTTATTCAAAGGGATGTACTTCCTTGTCAAAGTACCTTTTAATTTCTCTTCTTGTCGTCCCCAATTTTGTAGCCACAAATCGATTCATCGTATCGGTGCGATCTACCACTTGTTCCAGCCACTTGGAACTACATGTTTTCATTGTCAGGGGACTCATCCCTATTAGTGTTAGCTGGCCTGGCGGTCTCATGAGTCTCCCCATCATGGCCTGATATGGGGAAACCCCTATTGTTTTATGAGGTGTGGGCCTCATTGCCATTAAGCACATTGGCAGCATGTTAGCCCACTGAGTGGGGTGGCCCACAATTTTTTAACATTAACTTGAGGATCCTGTTCCCCCTTTTCGACCTCTCCGGATGACTGGGGGGGTGGCGAGCAATATGTAGTTTGTGTTTTATCCCCAACATTTCCTGCAGGTGGGTAAAAATGTTACTGGTGCTCCCCAATTACAAAACACATGATTTAATAGTGCTTTGGCTGCTGTGGTTGCAGTGTTGGAGCAGCAGCGGAATGCTTCGATCCATTTAGTGAATTGATCCACCACCATTAGGGCATGCTGAAAATTGCCTTGCACCTGTGGAAGTGGCCTAATGAAGTCTATCTGGAGGTGAGTCCATGGCCCTTCATGTGGGGCACGCTTTGAAGCAAGGCTCAGTTAGTGCATGTGGGAGGATTATGCTGCAGCCACGGTAGACATTGTGTCACATATTGGTTGATTGCTTCCCTCATGCTGCCACCAGGAACATGATTGAGCAGACCATCGGAGTGTTCAAGCAAATGTTTCGTTGCCCTGACCAATTGGGAGGAGTCCTCCAGTGCACAGCTGATCGGGATACCCTTTTCGTCATCGTCTTCTGCATGCTGCACAACTTGGCCATCATGAGGGGGCAGCCATTGTCACCAGGCATAGCTCCACCACCTCAGGAGGAGGAGGAGGAGGAACAGGAGCAGTAGCAGTGACAGAGGAGGCAGGCACTCAATCGGCCTTCTGCAAGGGCGGTCTGTAACCACCTCAGCAGAGTTTGGTTCCAAAGAATTCAAGGCCAATTCCCAGTTGCTCTGCACGTTCCCATCATTACATCAATTTCCCATTCCATAGCAGAGACCCAAAATTGAAATGAGAGACCACAGCAAATATGCAACATTCCAATTAATTTTTTATCATAAAACATGAACCACATATACATACAATTAACTTGTGTATTCACCCTTATGCAAAAACTTATATCCCTAGTAACACTGCCTTTACCTATTCTACTGTTCCTAAGTACTGTAGCTCCTGTGGTTGCAGCATGGCTGGTGGAAGGCTGCTGACTGTCAGGTCCAGAGACTACAGATGGCCTTGCAGGATGACTTGACCAGCTCTGGGCCTGGAAGGCCTGGCTGTAGACTGCACCACCTCAGGCTGGGCGTCGATAATCTGGGCTGGCTGGGTGATAGGCAGCGACAAGTGCAATGGCGGAGTGGCAGTGGTGGAATCAGGAATGCTGTCATCCTGAGAGAGTACAGCAGGTTCCTGCTGCACAGATCCACTGCCACATCACCGGGGCAGCACCTCAGCATCCCCACTAATCTGCTGGAGCACAGTTTGGTGACCTGCTGCGACACTATGAGCTTCCCAGTGAACGGTGGTGGACCCAGCAATGATGGCAGCAGTCAGAGTTTATAAACATAGAAACACAGAAATTTACAGCACAGAAGGAGGCCATTTTGGTCCATCATGTCCGCGCCAGCTGACAAAGAGCTGCACGGCCCTTGGTCAGCAGCCCTAAAGGTTACATATAAACCTATGAACAATGACGGAAAGGCAAAGAACATCCAGCCCAACCAGTCCGCCTCACACAACTGCGACACCCGCTATACTGAAACATTCTACACTCCACCCCAACCGGAGCCATGTGATCTCCTGGGAAAGGCAAAAACCAGATAAAAACCCAGGCCAATTTAGGGAGAAGAAATCTGGGAAAATTCCTCTCCGACCCATCCAGGTGATCGAAATTAGTCCAGGAGATCACTGTGGCCATATTCTATTCCCTGCATTACTTACCATTATATCTGCGCCATCCAACAAAAGATCATCCAATCTAATCCCAATTACCAGCTCTGGGTCCGTAACCCTGCAGGTTACTGCACTTTGTGCCCATCCAACCATCTCTTAAAAGTGGTGAGGGTTTCTGCATCCACCACTCTTCCAGGCAGCGAGTTTCAGATGCCCACAGCCCTCTGCGTAAAGAAGCTCCCCCTCAAATCCCCTTTAAACCTTCCACCAGCCACCTTAAAACTATGCCCCCTCATAATAGTCTACAACCACCAATGGAAATAGACCCTTACTCTCCACTATGTCCAGGCCCCTCAATATTTTGTACACCTCAATGAGGTCTCCTCTCAACCTCCTCTGTTCCAATGAGAACAAACCCAGCCTATCCAATCTGTCCTCATAACTAAGATTCTCCATTCCAGGCAGCATCCTAGTAAACCTCCTCTGCACCCGCTCTAGTACAATCACATCCTTCCTATAATACGGCGACCAGAACTGCATGCAGTACTCCAGCTGTGGCCTAACCAAAGTATTATACAATTTAAGCATAACCTCCCAGCTCTTATATTCTATACCTCGGTCAATAAAGGCAAGCATTCCATATGCCTTCTTAACCACCTTATCCTCCTGGCCTGCGACTTTCAGGGATCTGTGGACAAGCACTCCAAGGTCCCTTTGTTCATCTTCACTATTAAGTGGCCTACCACTTAATGTGCATACCCTTTCCTTATTTACCCTCCCAAAGTGCATCACCTCACACTTCTCTGAATTAAATTCCATTTGCCACTGCTCTGCCCACCTGACGTAGATTGATATCCTCCTGCAGCCCATGACTTTCCTCTTCGTTATCAATCACACAGCTCGCGTGGCACTGAGCTGAGACTGCATGAGAGCAGTCTGAACTTCCATGCCAGCAACCATTAGCTGTATTACAGCACTAAGGCCATCTGTTGGTTCTACTTGTGCTGCAATGGAGGCTGCCACATCATCCATGGCACACGTCATGAGGTCTGGGTCCCCACAGTCTCTCTCTAGGAGTCCACCATCATCTGCAGACTGGAAATGATGGGCTTTCTGGTATGTGCAGAGCTCTGTGCAATGTTGAAAGTGGACTCCTCCACGCTCTTTACCATTTCCAAGAGGCTCTTGGGCACCCTTGCGATTGCACCATCATCTCGGAGTGCATGGCCATCACCCTTGAGCCCCATCGATGTCCTCATCTGAGTCCTGTGCAGCAGAACCCACGTGCAAACTCACCCTCCGGGGAGCTGGCCTCCGAGCTACCCTTTCCCCTTGGCCATGCTGCAGCCCGCTCATCCCTAGTGTATCACCCAGTGCAGACTAAGCTAACCTCTAATGAACGCATAGTTCCAGTCTCTGAGGTAGGTGCCTGTGGGTGAGAGATGCAATGATGCAATGCTTGGCTCATCCACCTCTTCTCCGTCATCGCTCTCATTGGGGTGCTCAGGGATATGCTGGTCATCTGTTGGCTGAAAGCTTCAAGGCACGAGACTTCCGTTAAGGTGAGGGCAGGGGGTCAGGAATGGAGCATGGAATGCAAACATTATCACTAGCTGGAACGTGATAAAGGCTTCTGCTGTGAGGGGGAAGTGGGATGAGAAAAGAAGAGGGGATAAAGATACCATTTTAGCCCCCAGCGGAGTCGATGTCACTGATGGCCATGGTGCTCACTACCTGCTGCCAAATGAGTCGCAACACTCGCTCCTCCAGTTCTGTAAGCTGTTCTGCACATCACCCCCGCCTGTTGCTCCCTCCTATTGTGGGCCATCTTGGCCTGCAAAAGAAAGAAATGTGTGTGAGTCAGAGCCCAGCTATATGTCTGGAAGATATGCCCACCGTTTTTGAATAGCTGTGATTGTAGGCAAGGCATGAGATGAGGATGTGAGTTTGAGTATTTGCAGAAGTTTGGTGGGTGAGTGGTGGGGAGTGGTGGTTTGCGCAGTATGCACAGACAGAGGTTCATATTTTAGTATGCAGGACTTGTTGAAGCATGTATTTGCCTTGACCACCCGACTGAGGTAATTGAACTTCTTACGGCTCTGTGTGAGGCTGCATTCGACAAGACTACTGGCCGAGACCTCCTGTGCCACTTCCCTCCACATTGCCCTGAAGACCCGGGGCAATGGCTTCCTTCCACTTGCCGAAAAGAGCGATTTCCTCCTTTATTCGACTGCCCCCACCAATGCCTCCAACGTCACGTCATTAAACCGACGAGCTCTCTCCCTTTGATCTGGATTAGGAGCAGCCATAGCCATGAGATCTCTCAGTTGATGTCAGGTCGAGTTCAGTTGGAAAAATGGTGAAAATGAGCAGCTGCAGGTTGATAGAATCTTCCCTTTAAGAGCTGTAATGGGTGTGAAGGGTTGAAGGGTGATTGCTGAATGCAAGATCACCTGAAATTCAGTAGTGCTCTGGTGGTAGCACCCCTGTAATGCCCCACTGAGGTAATTAGCACTTGGTTTACTGTCCCCTCCTTCCTTCCTGGGGTGCTAAAGTGAAATTTCAAAGAAGTTAAGATTAATTTGTACCCGGTGCTAAATATTCAACATTTAAAAAACGCCCAAAACGGGCCATGACCGAATTTCTCCCCCATACAATTACACTAACAGTCAGAATAAATAATCCAGCAACTAACCTGTAAGTACTTTAAGTAGCACTGGTGGGGAGATGGGGTGCATGTAGCTCTTTAAATACAGAAGTTGTGTTTATGCTCTGGCCCCTTCTTGAAATGTCCAGGCTCTCCACATGTATCCTGCTGGCAGGACAATTACAGTTGTCCCACCAGCATTGTTTAAATTAACTGACCCCAAGATATTTGACGGGGTCAGCCTTCTCCAATTTCAACAGGCACAAGTCCCAATGCACTGCACTTACATCAATGCATTAGGGAACTAGGAATTTGCAGATCTAATCATTTCTTTAATGTTTTAATGCTCTGTCCATTACTTGACTGAAACAAAAGCAAAATACTGCGAATGCTGGAAATCTGAAATAAAAACAGAAAATGCTGGAAATATTCAGCAGTGTTCAGTGCCATTCGCAACTCCTCAGATAAGGAAGCAGTCCATGCCTACATGCAGCAAGACCTGGACGACATTCAAGCTTGGGCTGATAAGTGGCAAGTAACTTTCGCACCACTCAAGTGCCAGGCAATGACCATCTTCAACAAGCAAGGGTCTAACCACTGCGACTTGATATTGGATGGCATTACCATCGCTGAATCCCCCAATATCAACATTCTGGGGCTCACCGTTGACCAGAAACCTAACTGGACCAGCTACATAAATGCTGTGGCAATAAGAGCAGGTCAGAGGCTGAGTATTCTGCAGCGAGTGTCTCACCTACTAACTCCCCAAAGCCTTTCCACCATGTAAAAGGCTCAAGTCAGGAGTGTGATGGAATACTCTCCACTTGCCTGGATGAGTGCAGCTCCAACAACACTCAAGAAGCTCAACAGCATCCAGGACAAAGCAGCCCGCTTGATTGGCACCCCATCCATCACTTTAAACATTCACTCCCTCTACCACCGGCACACCGTGGCTGCAGTGTGTACCATCTACAAGATGCACTACAGCAACTCACCCAGGCTTCTTCGGCAGCGCTTCCCAAACCCGTGACCGCTACCACCTAGAAGGACAAGGGCAGCAGGCGTATGAGAATACCATCACTTCCATGTTCCCTTCCAAGTCACACACCATCCTGACTTGGAAGTATATCGCCGTTCCTTCATCATCACTGGGTTAAAATCCTGAAACTTCCTCCCGAACAGTACGGACTGCAGTGGTTCAAGAAGGCGGCTCACCACCATCTTCTCAAGAGCAATTACAGATGGGGAATAAATTCTGGCCATGCCAGCAGTGCCCACGTCCCATAAGGCAAAAAGCAAAAAGGGCAACATTGCAGCAAAATTCTAAAAGAGCAAAGTGTGTCAGAAAGACAAGCCTGAAGGCTCTGTGCCTCAATGCGAGGAGTATTCGGAATAAGGCGGACGAATTAACTGTGCAGATAGCAGTTAACGGATACGATGTAATTGGCATCACGGAGACATAGCTCCAGGGTGACCAAGGCTGGGAACTCAACATCCAGGGGTATTCAATATTTAGGAAGGAGAGACAGAAAGGAAAAGGAGGCAGAGTGGCATTGCTGGTGAAAGAGAAAATTAATGCAATAGTAAGAAAGGACTTTAGCTTGGATGATGTGGAATCGGTATGGGTGGAGCTACAGAATACCAAGGGACAGAAAATGCTAGTGGGAGTTGTGTACAGACCACCAAACAGTAGTAGTAAGGTTGGGGACAGCATTAAACAAGAAATTAGGGATGCATGCAATAAAGGTACAGCAGTTATCATGGGCGACTTTAATCTACATATTGATTGGTCTAACCAAACTGGTAGCAATGTGGTGGAGGAGGATTTCCTGGAGTGTATTAGGGATAGTTTTCCAGACCAATATGTCAAGGAACCAACTAGGGAGCTGGCCATTCTAGACTGGGTGATGTGTAATGAGAAAGGACTAATTAGCAATCTTGTTGTGCCAGGCCCCTTGGGGAAGAGTGACCATAACATGGTAGAATTCTTTATTAAGATGGAGAGTGATACAGTTAATTCAGAAACTAGGGTACTGAACTTAAGGAAAGGTAACTTCGATGGTTTGAGGCATGAATTGGCTAGAATAGACTGGCAAATGATACTTAAAGAGTTAACGGTGGATAGGCAATGGCAAACATTTAAAGATCACATGGATGAACTTCAGCAATTGTACATCCCTGTTTGGAGTAAAAATAAAACGGGGAAGATGGCTCAACTGTGGCTAACAAAGGAAATTAAGGATAGTGTTAAATCCAAGGAAGAGGCATATAAATTGGCAAGAAAAAGCAGCAAACCTGAGGACTGGGAGAAATTTAGAATTCAGCAGAGGAGGACAAAGGGTTTAATTAAGAGGGGGAAAATAGAGTACAAGAAGAAGCTTGCCAGGAAGAAAAAAACTGACTTCAAAAACTTCTATAGATATGTGAAGAGAAAAAGATTAGTGAAGACAAACGTAGGTCCCTTGTAGTCATATTCAAGTGGATTTATAATGGGGAACAAAGAAATGGCAGACCAATTAAATACTTTGGTTCTGTCTTCACGAAGGAAGACACAAATAACCTTCTGGAAGTACTAGGAGACTGAGTGTCTAGTGAGAAGGAGGAACTGAAGGATATCTTTATTAGGCGGGAAATTGTGTTAGGGAAATTGATGGGATTGAAGGCTGATAAATCCCCGGGGCCTGATAGTCTGCAGCCCAGAGTACTTAAGGAAGTGGCCCTAGAAATAGTGGATGCATTGGTGATTATTTTCCAACAGTCTATCGACTCTGAATCAGTTCCTATGGACTGGAGGGTATCCAATGTAACACCACTTTTTAAAAAGGGAGGGAGAGAGAAAGCGGGTAATTATAGATTGGATAGCCTGACATCAGTGGTGGGAAAAATGTTGGAATCAATTATTAAGGATGAAATAGCAGCGCATTTGGAAAGCAGTGACAGGATCGGTCCAAGTCAGCATGGATTTATGAAGGGGAAATCATGCTTGACAAATCTTCTGAAATTTTTTGAGGATGTAACTAGGAGTGGACAAGGGAGAACCAGTGGATGTGGTGTATTTGGACTTTCAAAAGACTTTTGACAAGGTCCCACACAAGAGATTGATGTGCAAAATCAAAGCACATGGTATTGGGGGTAATATACTGATGTGGATAGAGAACTGGTTGGCAGACAGGAAGCAGAGAGTTGGGATAAACGGGTCCTTTTCAAAATGGCAAGCAGTGACTAGTGGAGTGCCACAGGGCTCAGTGCTGGGACCCCAGCTCTTTACAATATACATCAATGATTTGGATGAAGGAATTGAGTGTAATATCTCCAAGTTTGCAGATGACACTAAACTGGGTGGTGGTGTGAGCTGTGAGGAGGACGCTAAGAGGCTGCAGGGTGACTTGGACAGGTTAGGTGAGTGGGCAAATGCATGGCAGATGCAGTAAAATGTGGATAAATGAGATTATCCACTTTGGGGGCAAAAATGCTAAGACAGAATATTATCTGAACGGCGGCAGATAAGGAAAAGGGGAGGTGCAACGAGGCCTGGGTGTCATGGTTCATCAGTCATTGAAAGTTGGCATACAGGTACAGCAGGCGGTGAAGAAGGCAAATAATATGTTGGCCTTCATAGCTAGGGGATTTGAGTATAGGAGCAGGGAGGTCTTACTGCAGTTGTACAGGGTCTTGGTGAGGCCTCACCTGGAATATTGTGTTCAATTTTGGTCTCCTAATCTGAGGAAGGATGTTCTTGTTATTGAGGGAGTGCAGCGAAGGTTCACCAGACTGATTCCCGGGATAGCCGCTCTGACATATGATGAGAGACTGGATCAACTGGGCCTACATACATTAGAGTCCAGCTCATTGGCCACAAAGTACTGGTCGAGGCACTCAATGAAGACTTTCCAATCGTCACCATCAAAAAATCTCTCAAGAATACCAACAGCAGTCATTACCGCGTGAACATTCGTGATCCGTTACTCGTCGCCAATTTGTTATGTTCAGAATAAATCCACAGGACTGTATTGCAAGCTCAAACTGTTGTGACCTTGGTCTCTTTATTCAGACTCCAGAGTGAGAAAGCAGCATGGTGAATTAGAGGGGATCTCATAGAAACATACAAGATTCTGACGGGACGGGACAGGTTAGATGCGGGTAGATTGTTCCCGATGTTGGGGAAGTCCAGAACCAGGGGACACAGTCTTAGGATAAGGGGTAGGCCATTTAGGACTGAGATGAGGAGAAACTTCTTCACTCAGAGAGTTGTTAACCTGTGGAATTCGCTGCCGCAGAGAGTTGTTGATGCCAGTTTATTGGATATATTCAAGAGGGAGTTAGATATTGCCCTTACGGCAAAAGGGATCAAGGGGTATGGAGAGAAAGCAGTAAAGGGGTACTGAGGGACTGATGAGCCATAATCTTATCAAATTGTGGTGCAGGCTCGAAGGGCCGAATGGCCTACTCCTGCACCTATTTTCTATGTTTCTATGCCTCTATGTTTCTATTTCCCCCAAGGATCTTGCAAATTCGCACTGCCCCACAAGGCATCTTAGGTCGGTGATAAAACTTGCCACGTTCTCGCCCTCGGGGTGACGGTGCATGTAAAAGCGATACCTGGTCATCAGAATGCTCTCCTTTGGCTTGAGGTGTTCCCTAACCAGCATACACAGCTCTGTGTAAGACTTGTCCATTGGTTTGACCGGTGCAGCAAATTTTTGAGGAGGCCATATGATCGAAGACCCACATACGGTGAGGAGAATCGCCCTGTGCTTGATTGCCGTCTTAGCCGTGTCCAGCTCATTGGCCACGAAGTACTGGTCGAGGCACTCAATGAAGACTTCCCAATCGTCACCATCAAAAATTCTCTCAATAATACCAACAGCAGTCATTACCGCGTGAACATTCGTGATTCGTTACTCGTCGCCAATTTGTTATGTTCAGAATAAATCCATAGGACAGTATTGCAAGCTCAAACTGTTGTGACCTTGGTCTCTTTATTCAGACTCCAGAGTGAGAAAGCAGCATGGTGAATCACCTTTTATACCTGCTTGCCCCAGAGTGCACATGTGACCCTTCGGTCTCCCACAGGTGTGCCCCCTAGTGGCAAGTCTTACATTTTGGTAAGGTTTACATACATAAATAACACTTCTGGTATCTATTTAGACTATAAGACTGAAGCTAGCTAGAATAATGTAAGAAATGTTCATGTTCACTTTTAATCATGAATTTAGTTGCATCCAATTCTTAATTCTCATTAACGCTGAAAATCTCCAGGTTTATAGCATAATTAGCAAGAGGACTGGTTGCAAAGAAAACAGAATGTTAGATAATCTTTTGTAAATTAGCAAAAGAGCATGTACCTGTCTTTTAAGTAATTGATAATGCTTGAACAGATGGTTAACTTATATTTTTTAAAAGTCAGACTTTTTTGTGCTGTATCTGGAAACTGCCCGCTCTCACTTTCAGATAAAAAAGTTGCCTTATGAATTTTATTGGATCTGCCCAGATGGAGAGAGCCTCAAGCAAAATTGAATTAACCAAAACAAGATTCGGAGATGAGAATTCCAACTGTTTTTAAAGAAAGGTATCAAAGTGTTTAAACTGAAACATAAAATGCTGGCAGCAGGGCAGTCAGCATCAGTGGCAAAAACAGACAAATTTATTTGTTGGCTATGTTCCCTTCTTCAGAACTGAAAAATAAGAGGCAGAAAGGCATATTAATACAACAAGGAAAAGGGGAAAGGAAAATATAACAAACATAGAGGAAAGACGTAACAGATCATCTCAGTCAAGTAATAAAAACAGAAAATACTGGAAATACTCAGCAGGTGGGCAGTATCTATGAAGAGAGAAACAGAGTTAACGAAGATGAAGGCTCATTGACCTGAAATGTTAACTCTGTTTCTCTGTCCACAGATGCAACTTGACCTTTTTTTTTCATTCATAGAAACAAAGAATCATAGAAAATAGGTGCAGGAGTAGGCCATTCGGCCCTTCGAGCCTGCACCGCCATTCAATAAGATCATGGTTGATCATTCCCTCAGTAACCCTTTCCTGCTTTCTCTCCACACCCCTTGTTCCCCTTAGCCATAAGGGCCATATCTAACTCCCTCTTGAATATATCCAAGACTCTCTGCGACAGGGAATTCCACAGATTAACAACTCTCTGAATGAAGAAGTTTCTCCTCATCTCAGTCCTAAATGGCCTATCCCTTATCCTAAGACTGTGTCCCTTGGTTCTGGACTTCCCCAACATCAGGAACATTCTACCTGCATCTAACCTGTCCCATTCTGTCAGAATCTTATATGTTTCTATGAGATCCCCTCTCATCCTTCTAAACTCCAATGTATAAAGGCCCAGTTGATTCAGTCTCTCCTCATATGTTAGTCCAGCCATCCCGGGAATCAGTTTGGTGAACCTTCGCTGCATTCCCTCAATAGTAAGAACATCCTTCCTCAGATTAGGAGACCAAAACTGAACACTGAGACCTGCGGCACTCCACTAGTCACTGCCTGCCATTTTGAAAAGGACCCGTTTATCCCGACTCTCTGCTTCCTGTCTGCCAACCAGTTCTCTATCCACATTAGTATATTACCCCCAATGCCATGTGCTTTGATTTTGCACACCAATCTCTTGTGTGGGACCATGTCAAAAGCCTTTTGAAAGTCCAAATACACCACATCCACTGGTTCTCCCTTGTCCACTCTACTGGTTATATCCTCAAAAAATTCCAGAAGATTTGTCAAGCATGATTTCCCTTTCATAAATCCATACTGACTTGGACCGATTCTGTCACTTCTTTCCAAATGTGCTATTTCATCCTTAATAATTGATTCCAACATTTTCCCCACCACTGATGTCAGGCTAACCAGTTTCTCTCTCCCTCCCTTTTTAAAAAGTGGTGTTACATTAGCTACCCTCCAGTCATTAGGAACTGATCCCAAGTCGATAGACTGTTGGAAAATGATCACCAATGCATCCACTATTTCTAAGGCCACTTCCTTAAGTACTCTGGGATGCAGACTATCAGGCCCCGGGGATTTATCGACCTTCAATCCCACCAATTTCTGTAACACAATTTCCCTCCTAATAAGGATATCCTTCAGTTCCTCCTTCTCACTAGACCCTCGGTCCCCTCGTACTTCCTTCGTGAAGACAGAACCAAAGTATTTGTTCAACCGGTCCGCCACTTCTTTGTTCCCCATTATAAATTCACCTGAATCTGACTGCAAGGGACCTACGTTTGTCTTCACTAATCTTTTTCTCTTCACATACCTATCGAAGCTTTTGCAGTCAGTTTTTACCTTCCCAGCAAGTTTCTTCTTGTACTCTATTTTCCCCCTCTTAATTAAACCCTTTGTCCTCCTCTGCTGAATTCTAAATTTCTCCCAGTCCTCAGGTTTGCTGCTTTATCTAGCCAATTTATATGCCTCTTCCTTGGATTTAACACTATCCTTAATTTCCTTTGTTAGCCATGGTTGAGCCATCTTCCCCGTTTTATTTTTACTCCAGACAGGGATGTACAATTGCTGAAGTTCATCCATGTGATCTTTAAATATTTGCCATTGCCTATCCAACGTTAACCCTTTAAGTATCATTTGCCAGTCTATTCTAGCCAATTCACGCCTCAAACCATCGAAGTTACCTTTCCTTAAGTTCAGTACCCTAGTTTCTGAATTAACTGTATCACTCTCCATCTTAATAAAGAATTCTACCATGTTATGGTCACTCTTCCCCAAGGGGTCTCGCCCAACAAGATTGATAATTACTGCTTTCTCATTACACATCATCCAGTCTAGGATGGCCAGCTACCTGGTTGGTTCCTCGACATATTGGTCTAGAAAACCATCCCTAATATACTTCAGGAAATCCTCCTCCACTGCATTGCTACCAATTTGGTTAGCCCAATCAATATGTAGACTAAAGTCACCCATGATAACTGCTGTACCTTTATTGCATGCATCCCTTATTTCTTGTTTGATGCTGTCCCCAACCTTACTACTACTGTTTGGTGGTCTGTACACAGCTCCCACTAGCGTTTTCTGCCCCTTGGTATTCCGCAGCTCCGACCGTACCGATTCCACATCATCCAAGCTAATGTCCTTTCTTACTATTGCATTAATTTCCTCTTTAACCAGCAATGCCACTCTGCCTCCTTTTCCTTTCTGTCTATCCTTCCTAAATGTTGAATACCCCTGGATGTTAAGTTCCCAGCCTTGGTCACCCTGGAGCCATGATGCCAATTACCTCATACCCGTTAAATGTTGTGGGATTTATTGTGCTTGGAATTGGCCACGAGGTCGTTCTTCACAAACTGCTCTCTGCCGAATCCCTAGATCTGAGGAAGGCCATCACGATAGTCCAAGCCTTCATATCCAAGAGCAATAACACGAAACAGATATCTTCACAGAGTCGAAGCTCACCGGCAAATACTGTGCATAAAATAATGTTTTCATAGAAACATAGAAACATAGAAAATTGGTGCAGGAGTAGACCATTCGGCCCTTCGAGCCTGCACTGCCATTCAATGTGTTCATGGCTGAACAGCAGGCAGAATGGCCTAGAGTGACTCAGAGTCCACCGTGGGGAGCAAATGCGTATCCATTAGCACCATGTTGGTGCTGCAGGGGCAGCCATAGAGCTCATCAATGTCCATTCAAGCCCTGTGTTTGTAAGGGCTGTGGAACAGTGGGGCACCTCCAGCAAATGTGCAAACGATCTCTGACTCACCACGTGGCAGAGTCAGGAGAGGATGACCGATCCAGCGAGGATCACGATGAACGAGCAGGAGAGGCAACTCAACCTGAGAATGAAGAGGAAGTATATAGGATACACACCTTCACCACCAAAAGCCCTTCAATAATGTTAAAAGTTGAACCAAATGGCACTCCAGTCTCCATGGAACTAGACATGGGGGCGAGTCAATCAGTTATGAACCAGAAGGCATTCGAGAGGCTGTGGGGTGGCGAAGCACAGCGACCCAAGCTGATCCCGATTCAGGCAAAGCTGCGCACCTACACCAAGGAACTGATACCAGTTATTGGTAGTTTGGGCATATGTGTATCCCATGAGGGAGCAGTGCACGATTTACCACTATAGATTGTTTCAGGTGATGGGCCAACGCTACTTGGTAGGAGGTGGATGGGGAAGATTTGATGGAACTGGGAAGACCTCTGCATACCTTCTCCGGCGAATGACGTCTCCCCTTCTCAAAGGCTGAGCAAACCCCCACCTTCAGCTGAACCAGGCATCGAAGTGCAGATCCATTTGCAAATCCCAGAGGCACAGGTCGTTCATCACGACCACGAGGATGTGAAGATTAACCGAGCAGCAGTACAGGTGCGGTACCCACCACCCGAAGCCGATGACATCTTCGCGACGATGGAAAAGGCTCCTGGTCGACCATGCGGAGTGGGACTCCAGCAGAAATAATCCGAATGCGTCTTTCCGACACCAGAGGCAAAATCCCTGGGGAGGTAGATCGCGGACGTCGGCATCATGGACACTGACGAGAGTGCGTCCAGACCACGGGACGAGAGTGCGTCCAAACCACGGGACGAAGGTGCGTCCAGACCACGGGACAAGAGTGCGTCCAAACCACGGGACGAGAGTGCGTCCAGACCACGGGAGGAAGGTGCATCCAGACCACAGGACGAAGGTGTGTCCAGACCACGGGACGAAGGTGTGTCCAGACCACGGGACGAAGGTGCGTCCAGACCACGGGACGAAGGTGTGTCCAGACCACGGGACGAAGGTGCGTCCAGACCACGGGACGAAGGTGCGTCCAGACCATGGGACGAAGGTGTGTCCAGACCACGGGACGAAGGTGCGTCCAGACCATGGGACGAAGGTGTGTCCAGACCACGGGACGAAGGTGCGTCCAGACCACGGGACGAAGGTGTGTCCAGACCACGGGACGAAGGTGCGTCCAGACCACGGGACGAAGGTGCGTCCAGACCACGGGACGAAGGTGCGTCCAGACCATGGGACGAAGGTGCGTCCAGACCACGGGACGAAGGTGCATCCAGATCACGGGACGAAGGTGCGTCCAAACCACGGGATGAGAGTGTGTCCAGACCATGGGACGAAGGTGCGTCCAGACCACGGGACGAAGGTGCGTCCAGACCACGGGACGAAGGTGCGTCCAGACCATGGGACGAAGGTGCGACCAGACCACGGGACGAAGGTGCATCCAGACCACAGAATGAGAGTGCGTCCAGACCACGGGATGAAGATGCGTCCAGACCATGGGATGAAGGTGCGTCCAGATGACGGGACAAGAGAACGTCCAGACTACGGGACGAGAGAGCATCCAGACCACGGAAGGTCGCCGCAATGGAACAGAGGAATGTGTCACCCAGCAAGGAAAATTATTGGGTTTGGGGCAAAGGTAAAGGGGCGACCGCTGAGAAGGCCAGGAACCCACCACGTTCCAATAAGTTGTTTGCACTATGTATCCCATGTGAGCGGTCTTTCGCGGCCAATGATGTACCACTATATGGGGTCGGGGGGGCCTTACAACAAGCCAAAGTAGTGGGCGAACACCAACCGGTCGTATATGTATCTAACAAAGTATTCGTATAAAGTGATATGTTACCACACGGGGTCGGGAGTGTTGTGCATCAAGCAAAAGTAGCGGGCGAGCCCCAAACAATTGAACATGTATCCAATAAGTTAACCAAGGCAGCAGCGTGTATTCATGGGACTAAAGAGACGTACCAAAGAATGTCCCAATATGTGTTCGAGTCAGACAAACTGCCCATCCCACAAGTTTGGGAGAGCAGAGGCACCATTATCGATGCGTTGTTTCGAGAATGTCTAACACCGTCTGTGCACTGTAACATGATCCGCCACGGGCCAGGCACTAATGCCCTCAATTGGCTACTGTTGCCCACCATCGGGGTGGAAATGGCGCAGCCTGCAGACTCACTCGCGACCGTGGAAGTGATAGAAAACGAGGGGTCAGCTGTAACGGTCCCCCTGTTTAGGACTTGGACCAGTCAGGATCCCACATTACCGCCTGTCAAAGGTGAACTGCTAGACGGGATGTTGCAACCTATCCGTCGCAAAGACAAAAGGCCCATCCCAACGTTGCAAAGTAAGGCAGGGTGGCTACATACAGCCGGTGGTCCGGGGCCCCCATACTACGGCCCAGGATCCACGGGGACCACTAGGCCTCCCGCCACTACCGAAAGTCTCAAGGCCATTACAGCCATCCTGGGCTTGCTAGACCTCAGGGTCAGCGACAATAGCCTGGAGCAGGCAGCCCAAATCACTAAACCAAGCACCACGCATGTCATGGTAAATTCCCTATAGACCTGGCTATCCTGGGTGCTACGCAGTCATCAGACAGAATCACTCAGAACCGAGCCTTCTGTAGACCATTAGTAGAGAATGCACCATGATCGCATGGCCCCCCCACACGACATCAGAATAAGTGATGTAGACCATGTTCAGGGCCCCAAGCACCGCATTAGCCAAGGGGAGAATGGAGTGTATGTGATGAAAATGGAGCATTTGATTGTGAAACCATGTACTGGGCTAATGCGTGAAGCATTTGGACTAGACCAAACTGCGAACTACAGATAACCAGGAACCACTGTGAAAGGATCTGGCCCCCAGCGACCCACTAACACGATCAACTTCGCCGTCAACCATGAGGATGAACCCACCATGTCAGGACTTCAACCCAGGCGATCGACCCGGGGGCGCGGGGCGCCAGATCGCCTCAACTTGCACATAACTTGCACAATAAGACTTGGGGGGGGTGGGGGGGAGTGATGTTATATATGTATGTAAACCTTACCAAAACATAAGACTTGCCACTAGGAGGCACACCTGTGGGAGACCTAAGGGTCACCTGTGCAATCTGGGGCAAGGAGGTATAAAAGGTTATTCACCATGCTAATTCCTCACTCTGGAGTCTGAATAAAGAGACCAAGGTCACAACAGTTTGAGCTTACAATACAATCCTGTGGATTTATTCTGAACATAACAAGCAGAGTACTGAAATAAATTTTAAAAAGGTGCTTATTAAAGGGCTATGTTAAAAATAATGCATTTTTGCAAGGTTGAGTATACAAGTAAAAAGTGTATGAAGCTATTATTCAGAATGGGAGTTAGGGGTACAAAAGAAAGGAAAGATCTGCATGAATCTGCAGGAAATCCCACAGCTGTGGTTAGTTTCAATGGTGAAATTACGGCGAAAGCTGCCAGTTCGCCATCATCCCAACTGCAAATTCTGGGCCAATGTATTTACACCTGGAACATTAACCTGTCTTTTCTCTTTTCAAATGCTGATAGATTTGCCGTGTAACTCTAGCATTTTCCATTCTTATTTAGTATTAACCAAGTGCTACAATTGTTGACACAAATTAGCTACATTGCATTGACTAGTATATTTTGCACTATGCTAAGTTTTCTACATGTGAAATGACAAGACAGCACCATTGATTATGATCGGAAGACTGCACTAGGCAGCAAATGAGCCCGGGGGGCTTGTGGGGTGGTGGGAGGGGAAGTGGGGGAGTGGAAGGTGCTGTTCAACGTGATCGGAACAAGTCACACGACTGCAATGAGCCCGGGGAGGTTGGGGGCGAGGGTCTTCCCGATCACTGTGCTTGCTCAGACCTGGGTGTGGTCCATACAGACCTTGGGGAGAGAGAAAAAAAACCTGTCCTGCCTTCCTTCTGCCATTTTGAGCTTCTTGCAAAGGTAAAATTTAAGCATGACAATGCCACACCTTGTGCGAACCTTCTGCATCATGGTGCTGCGGAGGAGACAATTGATTCAACGTCATCGCATGAGGAACCTCAGAACTCGTAGGATGCTGCGCAGGAGGCCTTACCCATATCGGGTATATCGAGACAGGCATTCGTACCTGTAACTGAGTGATGCAGACCGTGAGTTGGTGAAAGCAGACCTGCAATCTAGAAGCATCCCGAGGACTACTTTGCCAGTTGAAGTGTAGGTTACAGCTGCATTTTCATTCTATGCATCCGGATCCTTCCAAGCTACAACTGGGGATGTATGTGCCATTTCTCAACATGCAACACATGTCTGCATTCAGCAGGTGACAGCTGCACTATATGCCTGGAGGAATTACTTCATAAAGTTCCCCATGACTGCCCAGACAATGCATGACAGGACTGTGGGCTTCCCCAGGATTGCTGGCTTCCCAAAGGTACAGGGCTGCATTGATTGTACCCACATCACCTTGCGAGCACCTTTGGAGGATTCCGAGATGTAGAGGAACAGAAAAGGCTTCCAGTCCTGATACGTCCTTACTATACAGTATAAATGCACACGAGGCCCATACTTGAGTCACTCTGTGGCCAGCTACCTTTATTACCAAGACCTCAAGTAATGAAGGTGTGTGGAGCTTCCCCTTTTATGCCTGAAAGTCCAGGTTAGGAGTGTCTCCCACAAGTTCACCCCCTTGTGGTCAATGTTCTCAAGGTGTACAACTTAGGTCAGCTTATACAATGGGATCACAGGTTAAGTCTCTCTGGTGGTTTATGCTCCCTTGTAGAGCGCCTGAGTTGGAGCTCCGGTTGCTGGGCGCTGGCCTGAGTGTTTGCTGTTTGCGGTGCCTCAGACCTGTCCGGACTGCCCACAGTGACTGGGCTCTCCTCCACTTGGGTCCGGTGTTCGGTCACCTGTGGTGGGGTAAACTCTACGTCATGTTCATCCTCTGCTTCTTCTATGGGGTTGCTGAACCTCCTTTTAGTTTGATCAACGTGTTTGCGGCAGATTTGTCCATTTGTAAGTTTAACTACCAAAACCCTATTCTCCTCTTTGGCAATCACAGTGCCTGCAAGCCATTTGGGCCCTGCAGCGTAATTAAGGACAAAAACAGGGTTATTGACATCAATTCATCGCGCCATCGCATTCCTGTCATGGTAGTCACATTGTGACTGACGCTTGCTCTCAACAATTTCTTTCATAGTAGGGTGTACAAGGGATAACCTGGTTTCGAGTGTCCTTTTCATTAGCAGCTCAGCGGGTGGAACCCCTGTGAGCGAGTGTGGTCGGGATCTATTGGCCAACAGGAGGCATGACAAGCGGCTTTGTAGGGAACCTCCTTGGATTCTGAGCATCCCCTGTTTGATTATCTGCACTGCTCATTCTGCCTGGCCCTTTGAGGCCGGCTTGAACGGTGTCGTTCTGACATAGTTGATTCCATTGCCTGCCATGAAGCCCTGTAATTCAGTGCTTATGAAGCATGGGCCATTGTCGCTGACCAAGACATCCGGTACACCATGGGTGGCAAACATTGCCTGTAGACTTTCAACCGTGGCAGAGGATGTGCTTGAATTTAAAATGACACACTCAATCCATTTGGAGTAGGCGTCTAAAACAACCAAAAACATTTTTCCCATGAAAGGACCTACGTAGTCCACATGGATGCGTGACCATGGCTTGGCGGGCCAGGACCAAGGGCTAAGGGGGGGCTTCCCTGGGTGCGTTGCCCAGCTGAGCACACGTGTTGCACCTGCGAACACAGAGTTCCAGATCTGCATCTATCCCTGGCCACCAAACATGTGACCTGGCAATTGCCTTCATCATGACAATGCCCGGGTGCTCATTGTGAAGTTCTCTGATAAACACCTCTCTGCCCCTCTGGGGCATGACTTCTCGGTTTCCCCACAGTAGGCAATTGGCCTGAATCGAGAGTTCATCCATGCGCCTATGAAATAGTTTAAATTCCTCAGGGCATGCCCCGTATGTGGCTGCCCAGTCCCCATTCAGGACACATTTGTTAACTAAAGACAGTAGCGGGTCTTTATTTGTCCAGACTTTAATCTGACGGGCTGTCACAGGTGAGCCTTTGCTTTCGAAAGTTTCAACAGCCATGACAATCTCAGCATCAAGCTCAGTTGCCCCCTCAGTGGTGGCCAGTGGGAGCCTGCTGAATGCAATGGCGCAGTTTTCAGTGCATGATCTGTGCGAAATTGCGTAGTCATAGGCGGCTAACGTAAGTACCCACCTCTGTATGCGGGCCGATGCATTTGCATTTATGGCCTTGTTGTCGGCCAAAAGGGACGTTAGGGGTTTGTGATCTGTCAAATCCAGCTCAAATTTCCTGCCAAACAGGTACTGGTGCATTTTTTTTAACTGCATCTACACATGCTTGCACTTCCTTTTCGACCATCCCGTAGCCCCTTTCTGCCTGGGACAGACTTCTGGCGGCATAAGCTACTGGCTGTAACTGACAATTAGCATTCACATGCTGCAACATACATCCGATCCCATAGAACGACGCATCGCACGTTAGAACAAGTTTCTTACACGGGTCATATAATGTTAACAGTTTGTTGGAGCATAACAAGTTGCGTGCTCTATCAAAAGCCCTTTCCTGGCTGTCCCCCCCAAACCCAATCATGACCTTTGCGTAGCAGCACGTGTAGCGGCTCTAACAGCGTGCTCAATTTGGGAAGAAAGTTACCAAAATAGTTCAGGCGACCCAGGAACGATCGCAGCTCCGTCGTGTTACGAGGTCTGGGTGCTCTCTGGATCGCTTCCGTTTTGGATGCAGTAGGTCTGATCCCGTCTGCTGCTACCCTCCTCCCCAGGAATTCTACCTCTGGAGCTAAGAAGACGCACTTCGCCTTTTTCAGTCACAGTGCTACCCGGTCCGGTCTGCGTAGCACCGCCTCCAGGTTGTGGAGGTGTTCTTTAGAATCACAACCCGTGACGAGGATGTCATCTTGAAAAACCACCGTCCTTGGAATTGACTTGAGGAGGCTTTCCATATTTCGCTGAAAGATCGCGGCGGCCGAACAAATCCCGAACGGACATCTGTTATACTCAAACAACGCTTTGTGTGTTGTGATGGTGGTCAGCTTCTTCGACTCACCCGCCAGCTCCTGGGTCATGTAAGCTGAGGTCAGGTCCAATTTTGAAAAAAGTTTGCCACCAGATAGCTTCGCAAAGAGGTTCTCCGCTCTCGGTAGCGGGTACTGCTCTTGGAGTGACACCCGATTGATAGTGGCCTTGTTATCGCCACATATCCTGACTGACCCATCCAGCGATTTCCCCCAGTATTCATTTGGCCTCGTAGGGCTTACATCGGGCCCGTCCTCCTCGTACATCAACCTGGCTGCAGGCTTCCTGCACATACGCGCCAAGTGACCGCTGACGTTGCAGTTTCTGCAGGTATATTGCTGATACCTGCAAGCTCTGGCTGGGTGTTTGCCTCCACACCTCCAGCATGAGCTGGAGGCCCCGTTGTTGGAAACAACAGGTCCATTACCAGTCGATCATCTCTGACTGTCTCTGTAACTGTCCTTAAGCGCACCATTAACAAGTGTTGATGGCCCCATTACTGGCCGCATTGTTCATTGCGATGGCATGAATCGCCATTCAGCTAGCCATTGTCTCTGTTGAATTTCCCCTTTTGGTTCAACTACATGCTGGGGCATGTCCGATTGCCCTTGTCTGCCTAGAGAACTGTGTGCCACATTAACAATGTTGACTCCCTGGTCATTTGCCGCATTGAGCTAAGATTTTTGTCATACATCATTCTGGTCTCTTCCACCCCTGAGATAAATGTCTGGGCTATCAGAGCCGCCGCTTCCAAGGTCAAGTCTTTGGTCTCAATCAGTTTCCTGAAAACCTCAGCATGCTCGATGCCCTCAATAAAAAAGTCACGCAGCATCTCCACTCTGCATGCATCTGTGAACTTACATAGGCTCGCCAGTTGCCGGAGATCTGCCACGAAGTCAGGAACGCTTTGCCCTTCTCACCGCCGGTGCGTGTAAAATCGGTGTCTCACCATGTGCATGCTGCTCACCGGTTTAAAGTGTTCCCCGATCAACTTACTGAGCTCTTCGAACGTCTTGTCCACCGGCTTTTCTGGCGCTAGAAGGTCCTTCATCAGGGAGTATGTTTTGGATCCACAAACCGTCAGGAGATGAGCCCTGCGTTTGTCGGCCGAATCCTGTCCCAACCATTCCTTAGTGACAAAACTTTGTTGTGGTCTCTCAATAAAGTCATCCCAATCATCACCAAAACAGTAGCGCTCTTATGTGCTGCTAGTGGCCATGCTCGCGTGGTTTAAATCCCAGTTTCTCGTCGCCAATGATATGTCCTTACTATACATTATAAATACACACGAGGCCCATATATGAGAGAAGGTCACTCTGTAACCAGTTACCTTTATTACCAGACCTCAAGTGATGAGGTGGGTGGAGCTTCCCCTTTTATGCCTGAAAGTCCAGGTTATGAGTGTCTCCCACAAGTTCACCCCCTTATGGTCAATGTTCTCAAGGTTTACAACTTTAGTCAGCTTATACCTGGGTTACAATGTAAGTTGAATAGATGACAAGTCCATTAATGTACAGCTCGTGTGTGACGACATGCATCGGATCATGTCAGTCGATGCAAGATACCCTAGGAGCACCCATGTTGCATTCATCCTATGAGAGAGCGTTATATCTGCCATGTTTCAGCAGCAGCCAGAAGGGCAGAGCTGGCTACTGGAAGACAAAGGGTATGGCTGCATGAAGTCCCGACACGTAACCCGGACAGAAGCTGACCGGGAATATAGCATGTCACACATTGCGATGCGCAGCATCATAGAGAGGACCATTAGCATCTTCAAACAGCGTTTCTGATGCCTGGACCATTCCGAAGGCTACTTGCTATACTTCCCTGAGATTGTCAGTCAGTTCACTGTTGTGTGCTGCATGCTGCATAACTTAGCCATCATGAAGCAACAGCAGCTGGTCGTAGAAGACCCATCTGAGGTGAGAGTGGCTGATGATGAGGAGGAAGATGCAGATGATGAGGACAAGGAAGCCATGCAAGTACAGGTAACTCTCGATATGGATCTAATGGAAAACCCGTTGTAATGGAAATTAAAATATTGCGTCGCCACTTCTCACTGGCTGTTTTGATTAGCATGGACTTCATTTTAACCAGTATGTTTAATTTTCTACTTTGCCACCTGAACGGAACCTGGAAGAGCAAATCACCCACCTGTTGTAGATCCTTCTGTTGCAAAATCGCTGCTCTGCCCTTGCTTTGCTGGTGTGTGTGTGTGCGTGCTGTTGCAGCCATTGTCTCTCGCGGACACCGCTGACATTGGGAGGTAGTGCTGGCACCGGGTTCCAGGCACAGAATGCAGCCAGGAGAGCACGCTCCGGAATCCCGGAGCTAGACAATCTCCTCCTCGAGGCCACCTGCAGCCACTCCCAGTGCAGCATTCGTCCCTCCGCGATTACAGTCCGGCGGAAGTACATGCATGCTGGCAATGTCCATCTTTTGTATACTTAACTGCCTTGTTACTGTTTGTAGCTGATTGTATTTAGTCATTAAAGTTTTAACTTTAAAATGTAAACTCGCCCTAACGGAAAATTTGTTTACCCGGAATTGCCGAATGCCCGAGCGATCTGGATGAGAGAGTTCCCTGTACCTGAACCTGGAGCACGACGGTGGAGGAAGGCGGGCCATCGTGCCCCTTTAACGATTGCTCAAGCCTTGTGCCAACAGCTCATCCATGAACGCTTTGCTGCCTGAAGGCTCAGCGACAACTATTCCACAAATGTGGAAATGGCTGAGGGAAATGTGCAAATGGCTGAGATCCTAAACAATTATTTTGCTTCGGTCTTCACAGTGGAAGACACAAAAACCATGCCAAAAATTGCTGGTCACGGGAATGTGGGAAGGGAGGACCTTGAGACAATCACTATCACTAGCGGGGTAGTGCTGGACAGGCTAATGGGACTCAAGGTAGACAAGTCCCCTGGTCCTGATGAAATGCATCCCAGGGTATTAAAAGAGATGGCGGAAGTCATAGCAGATGCATTCGTTATAATCTACCAAAATTCTCTGGACTCTGGGGAGGTACCAGCAGATTGCAAAGCAGCTAATGTAATGCTTCTGTTTAAAAAAGGGGGCAGACAAAAGGCAGGTAACTATAGGCCGGTTAGTTTAACATCTGTAGTGGGGAAAATGCTTGAAACTATCAGTAAGGAAGAAATAGTGGGACATCTAGATAGGAATAGTGCAATCAAGCAGGCGCAACATGGATTCATGAAGGGGAAATTATGTTTAACTAATTTACTGGAATTCTTTGAGGATATAACAAGTACGGTGGATAGAGGTGTACCGATGGATGTGGTTTATTTAGATTTCCAAATGGCATTCGATAAGGTACCACACAAAAGGTTACTGCAGAAGATAGAGGTACGCGGAGTCAGAGGAAATGTATTAGCATGGATAGAGAATTGGCTAGCTAACAGAAAGCAGAGAGTCGGGATAAATGGGTCCTTTTCGGGTTGGAAATCGGTGGTTAGTGGTGTGCCACAGGGATCGGTGCTGGGACCACAACTGTTTACAATATACATAGATGACCTGGAAGAGGGGACAGAGTGTAGTGTAATAAAATTTGCAGATGACACAAAGATTAGTGGGAAAGCGGGTTGTGTAGAGGACACAGAGAGGCTGCAAAGAGATTTAGATAGGTTAAGTGAATGGGCTAAGGTTTGGCAGATGGAATACAATGTCGGAAAATGTGAGGTCATCCACCTTGGGGGGAAAAAAAACAGTAAAAGGGAATATTATTTGAATTGGGAGAAATTACAACATGCTGTGGTGCAGAGGGACCTGGGGGTCCTTGTGCATGAATCCCAAAAAGTTAATTTGCAGGTGCAGCAGGTAATCAGGAAGGCAAATGGAATGTTGGCCTTCATTGCGAGAGGGATGGAGTACAAAAGCAGGGAGGTCCTGCTGCAACTGTACAGGGTATTGGTGAGGCCGCACCTGGAGTACTGCGTGCAGTTTTGGTCACCTTACTTAAGGAAGGATATGCTGGCTTTAGAGGGGGTACAGAGACGATTCATTAGGCTGATTCCGGAGATGAGGGGGTTACCTTATGATGATAGATTGAGTAGACTGGATTTTTACTCATTGGAGTTCAGAAGGATGAGGGGTGATCTTATGGAAACATTTAAAATAATGAAAGGGATAGACAAGATAGAGGCAGAGAGGTTGTTTCCACTGGTCGGGGAGACTAGAACTAGGGGGCACAGCCTCAAAATACGGGGAAGCCAATTTAAAACCAAGTTGAGAAGGAATTTCTTCTCCCAGAGGGTTGTGAATCTGTGGAATTCTCTGCCCAAGGAAGCAGTTGAGGCTAGCTCATTGAATGTATTCAAATCACAGATAGATAGATTTTTAACCAATAAACGAATTAAGGGTTATGGGGAGCGGGCGGGTAAGTGGAGCTGAGTCCACGGCCAGATCAGCCATGATCTTTTTGAATGGCGGAGCAGGCTCGAGGGGCTAGATGGCCTACTCCGGTTCCTAATTCTTATGTTCTTATGTTCTTATACATGGACCATGATTACTGTTTGGACCTGTTCCATAATATTGTGTTGTGTTAATGGAACAAATGATGGAAATTATTCTTGTTTACTTCAAAAGTTGTGTTAATAATCAAACAAATAATGGAAATGATACTTCTTGAGTTCCAAAAGTTGTGTTAATAATGGAACGAACAATGTAAAAGATTCAGTTTTAATTTAAAATATATTTTATTCAAAAGTTTAACAAACAGTTCTTTGTACTTAACTGAACTTTAATAAAATTATTCTTGTATCAAACTTTAAAGTTTTCAGTTAAGATCACTTACAAACTTTAAGATCACTTACAAACTCTAAGATCACTTAAAAACATTATAATCACTTACTAACTTTTAAACTTGTAAATTTACATAACTTACAAAAAACTTTTAATTTGAGAACAAGTTACAACTGTAACAATAATAACAACAACAACAACGACAGCAGCAGCAGCAGCAAAGAAAGGCTGCACCCGTCTCTCCTCCACCTTATTTGAAGACTGCCCCCACGTTTGGTCTTGGTGACTCCACCAGCCCTGCCCGCAGGTGATGGGTAGCGTAGTGTTTCTGGGGTTGGTACCAAGCTTATTTTTTCTAACATCTCGGGTAGTGCGCATCTGTTGAGGGATACAGGGGAAGGGGGGAGGGCGGTGGCAGGCAGCCGGGCCTCCTCCTGTTCGAGTTCTTTCCCTTTTGTTGTGTGCCACCTTCCTCTGAGAGGGTGTCTTTTTGCTGGGTGGGACATATACAGATGGTCACATTTACAATTGCAATTGCATTGAATAAATGAAAATATTACTTACACTAACTACTTGACCAAGGTCCTGCCACTTCTTTGCACTGGCCTCCAGACCTCGGGGTGGGCACCATTGCGCAGTAATCTTCTGCAAGTTGGTTCCAGCGTTTCTTCATCTCTTTTGGTGGAGCTTTTAAGTGACCTCTGCTGGTGTCCAGCTCCTGCCATCTGGCCTCAATTACAGTAACTAGTGCCTCCACTTCATCCTGTAAGAAATTCCTGGTCCCTGCACCGCGTTGGATCTTGTATTGCAGCTCCGATTTATCCAATGTTCTCATACACCACTCAACGTTCTCACATACACAACTGGCTCTTTAAAAATGGCCAATTGCAGACCGGGAGCTGTACTGCACATGCGCGCTGATTGGAATCACGTCAAAACCGGCAATTATTTTTTTCCGCGCATGTGCAGAAGGTGCGGCATCGTTTTTTCGGCACAGGCAGCAGGCTCCAACCCCGGAGGCGACTGGACAGGCTGCGCGGCACCAAATTTGAAAAATATAGTGGTGAAACTTGGAACAAATATTTTTAGAGTACTTCTGGCCTAGAAAAATGGGCATAACTCTGGCAATACGTCAAAAAATGGCCTTGGGCAAAATTGAGCCCAATATCTTCTGAACCTGTGGAAACAGTCTATCACTATTTACCTTATCACATCATTTCTTATTTTTGAAGATCTGTATCAAGTCACCTGCTTAGTTCCATGGAAAAAAACCTTAAAATCTCAAGTACCTCTTCATAACTGTAGTCCTTCATTCCTGATAACATCCTAATAAATCTTGCATGCAGCATTCTTTCTGGGGGTTGACTTATGAGGATAGGTTGAGTAGGTTGGGGCTATATATATTGGAGTTCAGAAGAATGAGAGGTGATCTTATTGAAACTTGTAAGATAATGAGGGGGCTCGACAAGGTGGATGCTGTAAGATTTCTAAATCTTTGGCATTAAATTGACAGCAAGACTGATTCATTTAAAACAATTCAGAATAGTTTATTAAACACACACATGCACGTCTTATCAGAGAAACAGCAGTCGTCAGCTAGCATACAGATCTATTTAGTTACAACATATTATAAAAAGGTATACTTCTGGCTAGCTGGCTGAGCACACGGCCTGCTGTTTGGGCTGGTCTTGAGAGGACGGTTTTCTTGTTTTCCCGTGTGCTCAGGAGAGAAGAGAGACACAGCAATCTGTGCTTTGGTCTTTATAGTCCTTAAGTACATTGTTTCTCAGAAAGCCCCAGGATTGGTTCTTGATTCCAGGGCCATTTCTGATTGGCTTCTCCTCATACATGTGTCCGTCTGGGGGACCGGTGCCATTCCTTGATTAGGTTAATGGCTTTCCAATTAACACCTTTAAGTTTGGATGGGTTTCAAAGACATTTCCTTTGTTCCTTTAAGCTCTGTCCAGCCAGAAGACACTATACAAACAGAACATGCTGGAAGTCTGTGAGCATCCATTTTGTCTCTTTCAAAACTGTCTTTTCGCATAATCTCATTTTTTAACATTTATATATATATACACAGAATCAATTTTATCATTACTAAACACTTTTATTCTTACAATGCAGAGAGGATATTTCCACTAATAGGGCAAACTAAAACTAGGGGACATAGTCTTAGAATAAGGGACTGCCCATTTAAAACTGGGATGAGGAGAAATTTCTTCTCTCAGAGGGTTGTAAATCTATGGAATTCTCTGCCCCAGAGAACTGTGGAGGCTGAGTCATTGAATATATTTAAGGCGGAGATAGACAGATTTTTAAGCGATAAGAGACTAAAGGGTTATGGGGAGCGGGCAGGGAAGTATAGCTGAGTCCATGATTATATCAGTCATGATCTTATTGAATGGCGGAGCAGGCTCGAGGGGCCAAATGGCCTACTCCTGCTCCTATTTCTTATGTTCTTGTGTTACATAGAACATAGAAACATAGAAAATAGGAGAAATAGTAGGTCATTCGGCCCTTCGAGTCTGCACCGCCATTCAATATGATCATGGCTGATTCTCTATCTCAACACCATATTTCTGCTTTTCCCCCATACCCCTTGATGTCTTTTGTGTCTAGAAATCTATCATCTCCCTCTTAAATATATTCAGTGACTTGGCCTCCACAGCCTTCTGTGGTAGAGAATTCCATAGGTTCACCATCCTCTGAGTGATCATGTTCTTATATTTTCCATTGCTTTTACATTCATTGTAAAGTGAGGTGCCTAATACATGCAAGCATTTTCCATAATTGATGCTAGGCTAACTGGCATGTAATTATCAGGTCTGTGCTTGATTAATTTTTAAAATAATAGCACTGCATTTGTTATCCTCTAGTCCTCAAATAATTATCCATTATTTATGGAGCTTTGAATAATATCAACCAAAGCATCACTAATCTTCTGCTTAATTCCTCAAAGATTCCAGGATTTATCTAATCTAGTCCAGGAGGTTTATGGATATTTAAACCTTCCAATTTTTGCATAACATATTCTCTACTTGCTTCTAAATGTGCTGTAGATCATTTAGTTCCATTTACTATGACTTGAATTTTAGCTGACTGGCTAATCTGTCCTTTCTTGATGAAGACTGATATGAATAATCCATTTAATATAAAAGCAAAGGGTCACCAACCCGAAAAGTTAACTCTGTTTTTCTCTCCACAGATGCTGCCTGACCCGCTGAGATTTCCAGCATTTTCTGTTTTTAATCCATTTAATATACTTGTCATGTCCTGAAGATCTGCAATAATTTTACCTAATTTATTCCTTAATGAAACTATCAATTCTTGACCTTCCTTCTGTTAACATCGCTGTAAAACCTCTTTGGTTCCCATTTGTTGCCCTCTGATTTGTCTCTATTTTTATTTTTTCTAACTTTTCTCTTAGCTACCTTCAGGTGCCATTTGCTGAATCTCATTCCTCACTTTTTTGTTTCCTTATACTTTTCAAAGTTTTTCTTATTTTTTTAATGTTCTTCCTGAGTGATATACTTATTTGTTGCTGTTCAGCCCATCAGCTGAAAGTGCAGCACAAACACTGAAGTGTGACACCAAAGTGTGACAAATCAAAGTAATGGACAAACTGTACCCGAGATTGACTGAGGTGGAAATTGGTCTTTGTTGCCCATTCTTTGGGTGAAAACTATGGGCCAAAAGGATCAATGTGTTGGGAGGGGGGTGGGGAATGTCCCACATCTGATCTGCACCTGCATTAGGGAAGCCGCCATCTTAATAAAGTCGTTTTTTTCAGGCATCTCTGGCACTTGCCTGAATCAGGTATTAGACCCTTGTAGATGCAAATTCTGGCTGTTAAAGGACCCATGCCGGAAATTCAGATGCTTAGAGCGGAGCACATGTCTGGCCTGCTCCACTCAGGATTATTTTGGAAAATTAGAAAATTATCATGGAAAATTTTGGCACAGAAGGAGGCCATTGGGCCCATTGTGTCTGCTCCAGCCAAAAAAGAGTTATCCAGCTTAATATTACTCCTACATGAGGGTTCAACAAGAATGTAAATATTTATTTCTATACATAACTTCATGTAGAGCTAGAAGGAGCAGCAGTACTCCTCTGACTCCAAAGCACGACTGCAGGGAGTGGGCTGTTTATGGCTGGGAACAAGTTTTGGGAGCAGAGCAGGCTACCAGGAGCCTGGCACTTGGGAGGTGGGGCCTGACAGGACACAGTAGAGAGTGTTGGAGTCTGGCAGCTTTGGTATGGCAGCACTAGGGTGGCTGACAGAAGGCAGTACTGGGGTGGGAGTGGGGGCTAGCCTTGAAATGTTCTTACTTCTATTCTGTTGCAGTGTTTAAATAGCTGTATTCACATTTACAAATGGTGAACTGTTCAGCCGCAGGCTTTGGGCTCTTCGTTATCTCCCTGCTTTAATACTCCAGGTTAGGGCGACCTGCTCTTCTACTCCTGTTTTTCTTTCTCCTTTAAAGTCGAGAACTATCTTTGCTGAGGTGTTTCACCCATCTAACCAGCTTAATTTCTTTGGTGTTTTATAAAGGGCTAGAAATTGCGTAGCACTCCAGTTGGGGCGATAACTCTTGTAGGAGCGCAAAGTATCACCGGGCGCTATGTAAGTGAAGCTGACGTAGACTTCCGGTTTGGCGCTCCAGGAAAGAAGTGAAGCACAAAATCAAGTGATACCACTTTCCTTGGAACGCTAAAGCAGGCAAGCGGGACGGTAGCAGTGCAGCGCTGCCCAATGTCCAGTACAGCGCTGCCGGGATCAGAGGCTCCTTCTCTCGCTTAAAGGGAAGGGCCAGTGCTGTAGGCTCTGCAATAAATCTAATCCCCTGCTCGCCGACAGCTCCCGCGATCACGATGATCAGCCCCATTATTATAGGCAGTCCCTCCGGGTCGAGGATGACTTGCTTCCACACTAAAAATGAGTGCTCAGATGACCGATGAACTCATCTTAAACGGTGGAAGATACCTGTACCTGAATTTTTTTAATGTGGGGTGACCGTTGCACACCAGCCAATGCAGGGCTGATCAATCATGGCAGAAGAAAATGCTGCAAAAAATGACCTGAGAGTTATGAAAAATGTCACTTACCTCACTGGTAAATCCCTTTAAATATGATCTCTGGGGCACAGGAAATCATGGCATTAGGGTTTACCACTTCCGCTAACCTGTAAGGTAAGTTCGCAGGCGTTGGTACTTTCACGTCGCAGAGCCGGTAGAACCAGTTATCACCCTCTGGAGGCACTAACGGGAGGTCAATTTCTCCCCTTACTGGCTGTCTTGAGGAGGATTTCATAATCACCTGACTCCACGAAGGCACTGAAACTGGGACTGATCCGGGATGGGGGTTTGATTAGCGTATTAGCTTTCATCCAAATCTTTGAACCAAATCTTTGAAGTCCAGGAGGACTTTCATCATTACTAAAGGAATCTGGAGGAAAACAGACTTCACTCAATAGCTAAGCCACTGATACCTTTTGCCACTGGAGCTTTATTGCAGCAGAAGTGAAGCCCAAGCAGAGTGTGAGATTGCTAATTATAGATGATCTCACAGCTCCTGGCTTCAATGCACTTGGGAGTCAGCTTATGTCCTGACTTCCAAGTTGTACCATTACTTTCATGTTGATATACTTTAAAAATGGCTATGGATTGCTAGGAAATTTATCTGCTATGTTTAATACACCTTACTTGGACCAGCACCTGTTGTACAACAACATAAGGTGGCACAGATGAAACATGTCCTTATTAATAATGTGGGTTACATGGTTCACAACAATCTCTTAGAATGAATATTGACATTCAAAAGTAAACACATGCATATCCCATCTGGTCTGCGCAGATTGAGGACCTGGAATGAAATTCAATTGTGCATCACAGCAATTTGAAGCATTCAATTTCGTTTTATGTTTGCTTTGATATGTTGTGTCTAGCTCGGATGATTGCCGAATATACTTGAAGAAAAAGCAATTTTGCACAAGCATACTTTATGGAATTGTAAATGATAAAACATGAGCAAACCAACAATCAATTTTGATCTGAAACTACTCTGTGTATCTGATTAGATGATGTTTAGGGACAAGCATCGACATAAAAGGAACAACTTATGCAATTGTTTGATTTAATGAAGTATATTCCATTGTTAGTTTAACAAGATCTAATCAGATTCAAACAGTTTGGCTTCCTTAACAGTTCTGAGCTAAAACAATGATTATTTGCATCAAACAGATTTCTTGACACCTTTTATAAATAATTCTCAGGTTGTGAAAGTGCTGGTAAAGTCGGCATTTATTGCCCATCCATAGTCCCACAATGCTGTTAGGTAAGGAATTCCAGGATTTTGACCCAGCGAAGGAATGGCGATATATGTCCATGTCAGGATGGAGTGTGACTTGGAGAGGAATTTGGTGGTAATAATATTGCTGTGCCCCTGCTAGCCTTCTAGCTGATGGAGGTTGCCGGTTTGGGAAGTGCTGCAAAACAAGCCTTGGTAAGTTGCTGCAGTGCATCCTGTAGATAATACACGCTGCAGCCAATGCATGCTGATGGGGGAGGGAATGGATGTTTAAACCAGTGGATGGGTCTGATCAAGTGGACTGCTTTGTCCTGGATAGTGTCGAGCTTCTTGAGTGTTGTTGGAGCTTCACCATCCAAGCAAGTGGATAATATTACATTACACTTCTGACATGCCTTGTAGGTGGTAAAGAGACTTTAGGGAGACAGGAGGAGAGCTACTTGCCGCAGAATACCCAGCCTCTGATCTGCTCTAGTAGCCACGGCATTTATGTGTTTGGTCCAGTTCAGTTTCTGGTCAATGGTGACCCCAGAATGTCGATGGTGGGGGACTTGGCAATTGTAATACCATTGAATGTCAAGAGGAGGTGGTTAGACTCTCTCTTGTGAGAGGTGACCATTGTCTGACATTAGTGTTGCTATCTGTTGGGAGGTTACCATCTCCAAATCTCCAATGGTCAGGCACGCTGAGACTACACTGATGTCCAGTGCCTCCTCCTCTGCAGCTGTCAGTTGCGAGATGGTGGAGGGCCACCTGCGGTTCCCTGCCTCTCCCTCGTGTTCTCCACTCTCTTCTCCTGCATGGAAGGAAAGAAGAGACCTATGAGTGAGAGTAGTGGCATGTGTTGAACGGATGAATGGAGAGCATTTGTTGAGGGTGACTATGAGAGAGTGGCATGACATTGCATAAGGATGAGGGTGAATGTCAGTGATGGTTGGGCAGATGTGGATGTATGGAAGTGTATAGACAGAGAGGGATGGGTGAGTTGATGTGAGGAGTGATGTGCTGGAGTAGGCTTGAGAAGGCAGAGAGAGGGGGTTGGGGTAATACATACATCAGGAAATTGTTGAATGTATCACTGTACTCACCTTTCCAGCCCTGCTTAGGTCATTAAACTGCTTTTGGCATTGAATCCATGAGCGTGGCACCATGTTCCTGCTGCTGACCTCATGGGCAACCTCCAGCTACACCTGCAGGCTTCTTCCTCCCATCAGTAGGCAATAGTATCTCACTGCAGGCCCTTACAGCCCTCAGCAGCATATACAGATGTCATTAAAATGAGGCACAGCCTTTGAACGTCTGGATTCCATTCTGCCAACTCCTTCTTACACTAATTAGTTGGGAAACCCGGAAATGATATGGTAATGCAGTGGCTGGGTTAAACAGCCACTGACCGACGCGCAGCACTTACTTCCAGGTTTACCGCTCGCTACCAGACTACCCCTGCTCCCAGCGCGTCACAAAGTTAAAATCCAGCTCTAATTGGCGTGTTTGCTTTATAGGCTCACCTGTCATTTAGCCAATAATCCCAACAAAAATTGAATACTCCAGTGACATTGGCCTCGATATTAATCCCCGCTTCCCATGACAGATGGGAGGAGGTCAGGGAGGACGTTAAACGTGACCCCACCATGACCCTTATACGCCTGCCACCATTTTTATGGCAACAAGAGGCGGAACACTTCATTAACACATTTAAACCAGGCTCCCACAGTGCAATTGGGAGCCGGGTTTAAATTTTACAGATGCTGTGCGGGTTTCCCATGGCTCGAGAAACCCGGGACTGAAAGTCGAGCCTGGAGCTGCTGGCTCCACAAGCTAACTGTCTTTTACAGCACTCCTTGTGGGCCAGGAGAAGCAGAAGTCCACCCCCCGCGCCTCAAGGAAGTCTTCGCTTCTCCTCTGCTGATTGTGGCCTCGCTCTCCCCTCTGCCATGATAGATGATCTCCTCCCCAATCCCCTATGGCCTCTCTTTCTCCCCCCTCTCCTGCGATCAAGCCTGACCAATAACCCCCCCCACCCCACCCCTTCCCCCAAGCTCCAATCTGCAGCCTGCCCTCCCCTCCTATTTGCTGGGGCCTGTCCCCAAGGGTGCTTGGCTGTGGCCTCCTGCTGCCAGTTGCTCTAACTGGCAGCCAGCCAGCCTCCCTGTCAATCTGGTCGGTTGCTGGGTGGGAAAAGGAATAAAAAACTGTTAGAGGTCCTAATGTTATGTTTTATAGGACCTCCACGTCCTCGGCATCACTGGGTTCTTCGACCATTTAAAAATATTCAGAGAAGCTATAAAGTAAAAAGAAGGCAGGAGTTTTCTCTGAACATCTGGTGAAACAGCATGTTCCAAAATCATTAGCAACATTGCAATGGTACTAGATGAGCAAATTAGGGCCTTCGGCATTTCTGGTGCGTAAAAGATAGAGATAAATGTTTGTTCTTCAGGACTCCAGCTGAGTAATTTCTTTATTATTAATCAGTGCTGGTTTTAACAGATAATTAATCAGTAATACAGAAGAATACATTATAGCATACTGAGGCTGTGAAAATGTACTTATTGTTAAAGGCAACGCTGATTTAGTTGTTCGAAACTGTAATAATAACTTTCATTAACAACACCAAATTGCTTTTATATGCCACCTTTAATGCAGAAAAAGCACCAAATCACAAAGAATTAATTAAAAGAAAGGAACATCAAGCTCCAGAAAAAGATACTTAAGGGAGATGACTAAAAGTTTCTTTACGGGTTGGGTTTTTAGAAGGGTCTTAAAGAAAAGAAGTTGAAGAAATAAGGAGGGCTTAGGGTGACAATTCCAGAATGTGGGGCCTAGGCGACTGAAGGCATGGCCACCAATGGTGAAGCAAAAAGTAGGGTAATGCTTTAGAGGCTCGAGTTAGAGGGATGGAGACTTCTGGGTGGGGGATTGGTTCTGAAAGAGATTATACAAATAGAGATTCCCCAGCCAGTCTGCAGCTCTTAAAAGGGAGGTGCATTCTGCCTGCAGCAGCTAACTGAACAGGCTAGGGAAGAGAGTGCGAGGAGAAAAAAAAAATGATGTCACATCAGGGAAGAGAGTGTGCTCCAATGTTATCCGATGCAGCACTAAAGACCTTGGCGCAAGAGGTCAACTCAAGGAGAGAGATGCTGTTTCCACAGGGAGCCAGGAGGCCCTCCAGGCAACAGGGTAAAGTCCAATGGGAGCAGATAGCCACTGTGGTGAATGCCAGCAGTTTAGCCCCGAGGACCTGGACGCAATGTAGGAAGAAGATTAATGACCTCACATGAGAGATCAAGGTCAGTGAATTCAACTTCAAATGCCATAGCCCACAAACTGCACCACTAACCACACACACTGCTCAATGCATGATACCCCCATCACTCACCTACCAACAATCTCTACCAAACACAATTCATACCTCACATTCATAGCTTCACCTCA
This sequence comes from Pristiophorus japonicus, assembly GCF_044704955.1. Taxonomy (NCBI): domain Eukaryota; kingdom Metazoa; phylum Chordata; class Chondrichthyes; family Pristiophoridae; genus Pristiophorus; species Pristiophorus japonicus. Next base: position 412,429,519 of record NC_091977.1, read on the forward strand.
CCCTCACACACTTAGCAAGCCTCCGACATTATAACAGTAATTACACTCCAAAAGTACTGCATTGGCTGTAAAGTGCTTTCAGATATCCGGTGGTTATGGAAGACGCTATATAAATGGAAGTCTTTCTTTCACATCTAACCGCTTGCACAAACTGTCAGTTATTCAACCAATGGCAGGCATATCACCCAAATACTTTGGGCTGGATTTTCCGGACCTTTGCGCTCCAGGTTTTGCCCCGGAGCGGCGTGAAATGAGGCGGCAAGGTCTCCTGCGTCTGATTGGGAGCTTCGGGCCGGGTTGTGTGGCGGCGCTTAGCAGCACCGCCGGGAAGAGCTGCACCGCATGTCAACACTTCTCATTGTGACACCATCTGAGTTTTGACTCGAACCCGACCCGTACGCCTGGAATCACAACTCACAATGCCCGCCTGGGAAATCAGAATGGTCCACCATGCCGGCATCGGTGAGAAAGGTAATGTGCTGTAAAGGTAAGTGCGAGTGTTTGCTCTTTTAATTTTTTTAGCGATTTGTGTTGTGGTGGCTTGGGCAATTTTTGGGGAATATTTTTGTGTTTTCCCTCCGACCCCTCCAGGCCTCTCTCAGAGCACACACGGCCTGGCATTTTAGTTTGCGACGTTCCCATTTTTGTGCCTTGAAAGTTGTGCAACATCACCCTTTGTGCTGTGCACCCTGGCGCAGGGCCCAGATGGCAAAAATTTCTTACTAAAGCGCAACCTATTCCCGGCCGGTAACTTTCCCGCCCTGCCTCCGTTTTCGCTCCAAAAATGGAAAAGCCTAAAATCCAGCCCATTGCACCACACTCACTGACACACTTCCCTTTCTCTTGCAACCAGTGCCAGCAGGAACCTACCAACAGGGGACAGGTGCACCTGGATAATCTGGCCCCCATGGAGGAGACAGTGCTGGCCATTCTTGAGAGGGGCATTGGTGAATCCATTGCCAGTGGTGGGGCTGAGAGAATACAGATGCTGGTGTCCTCATAAGTAATTCACCTGCTCACAACACACTTCCCCCTCATCCCACAATCTCTCTGATTTACAAGCTGCAGATGGTATAAGCATGCAGCTCTTGCTTCCCCCCCCTCCCCTCACCACAACCCTACTATTGTGCCTTTCTCATTTCAGAATCGCAAGAAATCCAACCTGTCCAGCCAGTGGTGCAAGAAGAGGGAGAGGAGAGTGATGATGAAGAAAACTCATCATCACTCGATCTGACACTCACACCCACCAGCTCAGATACTGGCACTGCACGGACTTTAGAGGGTAGCTTAGAGGCAAGATCTGCATGTGGTGAGTCACTGGGCATGAGTAGACTACAGCCAGGGCAGGGGGGAAAGGGTAGAGCAGGTGTCAACTCCCTGGAGGGCGAGGTCGCACACAAGTTCTGATGCAAAAGACTCATGAGGACTTCAATGGGATGGCCTACAGAAGAAAGCTGATGGGTGTATTATATAGCTTCACCTAATGGTCGCAACCGAGTCTCCAGGAAGGTATGTTGCCTCCCTGGTGCAAGGGTCAAGGATGTCTCGGAGCGGGCTGCAGGACATTTTGGAGGGGGAGGGTGAACAACCAGTTGTCGTGGTGCATAATGGTACCACAGATACAGATAACAAACGGGATGAGGTCCAACAAGCTTAATTTAGGTAGCTAGGAGTTAAATTAAAAAGCAGGACCTCAAAGGTAGTAATCTCAGGATTGCTACCAGTGCCACGTGCTAGTCAGAGTAGAAATAGCAGGATAGCTCAGATGAATGCGTGGCTTAAGGAGTGATGCAGGAGGGAGGGATTCATATTCCTGGGACATTGGAACTGGATCTGGGGGAGGTGGGACCAGTACAAACCAGATGGTCTGCATCTGGGCAGGACCGGAACCAATGTCCTAGGGGGAGTGTTTGCCAGTGCTGTTGGGGAGGGGTTAAACTAATATGGCAGGGGGATGAGGAAAATAAAATGGGGACAGAAGCAAAAGATAGAAAGAGGAAAAGAAAAAGTGGAGGGCAGAGAAACCCAAGGCAAAAATCTAAAAGGCCACATTACAGCAAAGTTCTAAAGGGGCAAAGAGTGTTAAAAGGACAAGCCTGAAGGCTCTGCGTCAATGCGAGGAGTATTCATAATAGGGTGGACGAATTAACTGCGCAGACAGCTATTAACGAATGTTATATAATTGGGATTACGGAGCCATGGCTCTAGGGTGACCAAGGCTGGGAACTCAACATCCAGGGGTATTCAACATTCAGAAAGGATAGACAGAAAGGAAAAGGAGGTGGGGTAGCATTGCTGGTTAAAGAGGAAATTAACACAATAATAAGGAAGGACATTAGCTTGGATGATGTGGAATGTGTATGGGTAGAGCTGTGGAATACCAAAGGGCAGAAAATGATAGTGGGAGTTGTGTACAAACCATCAAATAGTTGTAGTGAGGTTCGGGACAGCATCATACAAGAAATTAGGGATGCGTGCAATAAAGGTACAGCGGTTATCATGGGCGACTTTAATCTACATATAGATTGGGCTCACCAAACTGGTAGCAATACGGTGGAGGAGGATTTCCTGGAGTGTATTGGGGATGGTTTTCTAGACCAATATATCGAGGAACCAATTAGAGAGCTGGCCATCCTAGACTGGGTGATGTGTAATGAGAAAGGACTAATTAGCAATCTTGTTGTGCGAGGCCCCTTGAGGAAGAGTGACCATAATATGATAGAATTCTTTATTAAGATGGAGAGTGACACAGTTAATTCAGAGACTAGGTCCTGAACTTAGAGAAAGGTAACTTTGATGGTATGAGACGTGAATTGGCTAGAATAGATTGGTGAATGATACTTAAAGGGTTGACGGTGGATAGGCAATGGCAGACATTTAAATATCACATGGATGAACTTCAACAATTGTACATCCCTGTTTGGAGTAAAAATAAAATAGGGAAGGTGGCTCAACCATGGCTAACAAGGGAAATTAGGGATAGTGTTAAATCCAAGGAAGAGGCATATAAATTGGCCAGAAAAAGCAGCAAACCTGAGGACTGGAAGAAAATTAGAATCCAGCAGAGGGGGACAAAGGGTTTAATTAGGAGGGGGAAAGTAGAGTATGAGAGGAAGTTTGCTGGGAACATAAAAACTGACAGCAAAAGCTTCTATAGATATGTGAAGAGAAAGAGATTAGTGAAGACAAACGTAGGTCCCTTGCAGTCAGAATCAAATTAATTTATAATGGGGAACAGAGAAATGGCAGACCAATTGAACAAATACTTTGGTTCTGTCTTCACGAAGGATCTAGCGAGAAGGAAGAACTGAAGGAAATCCTTATTGGTCACAAAATTGTGTTAGGGAAATTGATGGGATTGAAGGCCGATAAATCCCTAGGGTCTGATAGTCTGCATCACAGAGTACTTAAGGAAGTGGCCCTAGAAATAGTGGGTGCATTGGTGATCATTTTCCAACAGTCTTTCGAATCTGAATCAGTTCCTATGGACTGGAGGGTAGCTAATGTAACACCACTTTTTAAAAAAGGAGGGAGAGAGAAAACAGGGAATTATAGACCGGTTAGCCTGACATCAGTAGTGGGGAAAATGTTGAAATCAATTATTAAAGATGAAATAGCAGCGCATTTGGAAAGCAGTGACAGGATCTGTCCAAGTCAGCATGGATTTATGAAAGGGAAATCATGCTTGACAAATCTTCTGGAAGTTTTTGAGGATGTAACTAATAGAGTGGACAAGGGAGAACCAGTGGATGTGGTGTATTTAGACTTTCAAAAGGCTTTTGACAAGTTCCCACACAAGAGATTGGTGTGCAAAATTAAAGCACATGGTATTGGGGGTAATGTATTGATGTGGATAGAGAACTGGTTTGCAGACAGAAAGCAGAGAGTCGGGATAAACCGGTCTTTTTCAGAATGGCAGGCAGTGACTAGTGGAGTGACTAGGGCTCAGTGCTGGGACCCCAGTTATTTACAATACACATCAATGATTTGGATGAAGGAATTGAGTGTAATATCTCCAAGTTTGCAGATGACACTAAACTGGGTGGTGGTGTGAGCTGTGAGGAGGACGCTAAGAGGCTGAAGGGTGATTGGACAGGTAAGGTGAGTGGGTAAATGCATGGCAGATGCAGTATAATGTGGATAAATATGAGGTTATCACCTTGGTGGCAAAAGGAAGGAGGCATAATATTATCTGAATGGTGACAGATTAGGAGAAGGGAAGGTGCAGTGAGACTTGGGTGTCATGGTACATCAGTCATTGAAAGTTGGCATGCAGGTACAGCAGGCGGTGAAGAAGGCAAATGGCATGTTGGCCTTGATAGCTCGGGGATTTGAGTATAGGAATAGGGAGGTCTTCCTGCAGTTGTACAGGGCCTTGGTGAGGCCTCACCTGGAATATTGTGTTTAGTTTTGGTCTCCTAATCTGAGGAAGGACATTCTTGCTATTGAGGGAGTGCAACGAAGGTTCACCAGACTGATTCCCGGGATGGCAGGACTGACATATGAGGAGAGACTGGATCGACTGGACCTGTATTCACTGGAGTTTAGAAGAATGAGAGGGGATCTCATAGAAACATATAAAATTCTGACTGGACTGGACAGGTTAGATGCAGGAAGAATGTTCCCGATGTTGGGGAAGTCCAGAACCAGGGGTCACAGTCTGAGGATAAGGGTTAAGCCATTTAGAACTGAGATGAGGAGAAACTTCTTCACTTAGAGAGTTGTGAACCTGTGGAATTCTCTACCACAGAGAGTTGTTGATGCCAGTTCAAGAGGGACTTAGATATGGCCCTTATGGCTAAAGAGATCAAGAGGTATGGAGTAAAAGCAGGAACGGGGTACTGAGGTGAATGATCAGCCATGATCTTTTTGAATGGTGGTGCAGGCTCGAATGGCCGAATGGCATACTCCTGCACCTGTTTTCTATGGGTAGACTTTCTACTTCACATCGCCCATCTATGGCCCATCTATCGCCCAAAATGGACCTCTATCGCCCATTTTGTGCAAAAAGTGGAAACTAGGCCCAAAACATCGCCGGAAAAACAGGTGCCTGAGTTTCCACTTTGATCGTCGAGATGATCGCGCAAATGATCGCCCACACAAGGCCCATCCCAAGTTTCGGCACCTAGCATGCACTTCACTGGGTCGATGCAAGTCCCAAAAGAGTGCTGAGAAATAGTTGCTTTTTCTGGGCCTAAAAGAAGGAAATGGGCACTATGGACACCAGTTTGAACTTCGGAGGAAGGGTGGAGGATTACCTGTGAGTTAATTTAAAGTTAGTTGTACTCAGAATATTGGAACAGAGAATATAAAGAGGTATTATCAAGTTATTTTTGGTAAATAGGTTTAATATATTGAAATTATTTTGTAAATAGCTTTTACATAGTGAAGTTATTTACTGATATTGTTTGTACCTATCAAACTGACTGGTATACAGTGTAGAGAGTACAGAGAGTGCAGAGTACAGTGGTTAGAGAGTATAGAGTAGAAAGATTATTAAAATTAGTGAAAATAATTATTGATAGTGATATGGGGCCCATGCTTTCCCTGCCTTTAATTGTAACTGCTCACGCACTGGTTACTGAAAGGATCAATCGAAGAGGTGGCACAGTAATACGTTGACGGAGACGAAGACAGAGGAGGAGACCGTACAGCCAACGAAGGTACTTGGAAAAGCAATCTTACCTTCACTTGTCTGAAAATACTTGTCTTAGGAGGCTGTGATACCGGAAGGAGGTCATCGATGAGACATGTCAACTCGTCAAGGGTGATCTGCAGCCTTCCAGCACCATCAGAACCGCACTGTCCGTTGAAGTGAAGGTTACTGCTGCCCTAACCTTCTACGCATCGGGATCTTTTCAGGCTTCAGTTGGCGACATCTGCCATATCTCTCAGCACGCTACACACTGCTGCATTCGACAGGTGACTGAAGCCCTTTATGCTTGCAGGATGGCCTTCATAAGCTTCCCAATGACCAGGGAGGCACAGACCGAGAGGGCTTTGGGTTTCTCGAGAATAGCAGACTTCCCCAAGGTGCAGGGAGCAATAGACTGCATGCACATTGCCCTGAAAGGACCCTTAAAGAACGCGGAGGTGTTTTGTAACAGAAAGGGGTTCCACTCAATAAATGTGCAGTTGTCGACCACAATCAAACAATTTTAACAATGAATTCTACATTTCCTGGCAGCATCCATGATGCGCACATCTTATGTGAACGTGCTATCCCTGACCTGTTTGTCAATCAGCCAGAAGGTCATGGTTGGATGCTGGGGGATAAAGTGTATGGCCTTGCAAGTTGGCTGATGACCCCTCTAAGTAATCCCATCACTGAAGCACAGAAACGGTATAATGAAAGTCACATAGCGACTCGCAACATCGTTGAAAAGACAATTGGAGTCCTAAATCAGCGCTTCAGATGCCTGGATCATTCTGGAGGCAGCCTGCAGTACCACCCTGATCAGGTGGCAGAGTTTATTGTGGTGTGTTGCATGCTGCATAACCTAGCTATAAAGAGAGGACAAATAATGCCAAATCATGCTACAGGTCCACCTCCAGAAGGAAATGAGACAGAAGAGGCAATCGGCGAGGATGGAGAGGAGGAACAGGCGGGAGAGGACGTGGGCGAGGACATAGGGGAGCTTAATCAGCCTGGCGATCTAGCACCGATACCACCACAACTCTCCCGAAGACCAGTAGCCAGTGGCAGTTACATGGCCGCTAAGCTTTTGCGTCAGCAGCTCATTAATGAACGCTTTGCATGAACTATTAATTGTGGATATTTAAATGTTCAATTACAGTTAGGGTTAATCAAAAGTTTCTATTTGCGTGGGGTTTCCTTGTTGTCTTTCCTGCACTGGCCTATCATCTGAATTAGTTTTAGTAAAGATTAAAGTACTGGCAAAGTAAAAGTACTGGTATAATAACAGAATAAACAAACAAATATGCATGAAAAACTGTACGTTTGAAAACTAATGTAACTAAGAGAGAAGGCACAAAAGTTGTTGAATAAATTTTTTTTTATTAACAAAGATAGAATTTTTTTAATAAACTAATGAACAACACCCTCCCTCCAACCCACCACCCCCCGCACCGACCCAACCTTCCCTCAAATCCCCAAAACATTATAACATGAAGAAATTGAACATTTAAGTCATAATAACAATTGAAAATTTAAGTAACAATAACATTTATGGAATTTTTGAAAAACACTCCCCCTTCCCTACCTGCGGCCACGTTTCCCTCCAGATCCTGTCCCACCCCGTGTTCGCAACCCACCCGCCCATTTTGGTCTACGCAGACTGACACGTACGCGTTGTGCAGTTTGTGATGGCAAGACTTCCTGCCGTGGTGGAGGTGATGGAGCGGAAGCAGAAGCTTCAGGCTCCACTTCCGAGTCAGGAGGAACTGTGTCCTCTGTACTTGCTTGCATGCTCAGGGTCATGCTGCAAGCTGACACGACACTTTGGGGTGCAGCGCCGTGTCCAGCCAGCAACGCATGCCGAAGGACATTGGTTGCAGCGGTCTGCTGACGAATGGCCTCCAACGTCTCCCGAGCAGTCTGTGACTGCTCAGAAGACCAGCTGGAGGAGCGCGTGCAGAACTGGCTCCAGGTTGTGGAGAACTGGCTCCAATTTGGTGAGAAACCCGCGAACCCCTGGATAAGGCCGTGACCGATCACGACCGTCTCCCTGCACAGGGATAGTAAGCTCTCCGTCTGGTCCTCCATGGTAGGCGATTGCATAGCATGCTGACCGGACCTCCGTGGAGTCGGCGTGTGCAATATCACGCGCCTTGGCGTCACCACCTGCATACCGATTGGTCCCGGTGCCTCATCCATCTCAAAAGAGATGGCCGCAGGTTGTTCACCCCACAAAAAATATCTTCTTCTTCCTCCTCCTCCTCCTGTTCATGCACAGCAGCAGGAGTCTGCAGTGGCTCCTCTTCTGCCTCTTCCTCCTGCGAAGTTCCTGAAGATTCCATGGACACTTGTTGATCTTTGAAAGACAAATGAAATTTATAAACAACGTTTAACAATTCAAATCAATACATCTCAATTTTTCAAGAATTCGAAACATTACAATGCTTTCCATTACCCCATATGCACAAGGGATCACCAGGTCTAACATGACCTCATTTGAAGATCAATAGTACATCACAATTATATATCAAATTACATTATAATTGCATAACATTACATGCATAACTAAGATATATGCAGTATTTACTAATGATTCACACATTGTACAATGCAGAGTTCTCATTACTCACGTGACTCAAGGGTGGGTTCGGCCACACCACGGTTTGTGACCGAACGGCTTTCAAGCCCCACCAAGGCCACCGCAAGCTCCTCGTAAGCACTTAAAGACTGGAGCAAGGCAGAGACCCCGCCCGTCCAGCATTGCTCGCGGTGGTTGATAGATATCTTCTTCTGTAAATGATAAGATAACATTGCACGGCATAAGCAAATGGATTTGGCAATAAACATTTAAGATGGACAGATTTAAATGTTCAATCAAAAATTTGCATTACATTGCATCGGAATAAAATATTTCGTACTATAACATTCAACTTTATGCTTGGGTGCATAAATTTATTCATAATTTAGTTGTGTTTAAATGTAACGAAATAACATTGCAGATTCTAGTTCCAATTTCCATACATCATTAAATAATACATATAGATGATTTCAAATATAAATTTCAACTTACTCTGGCAGCTACCAGTAGGCTGTTCAATCTTTTGCAGCACTGGTCCGGTGTGCGTGCTTCATTCGATGCCGACGTGACCATGTCGGCAATCTCTGCCCAAATCCTCCTATATGCATGGTCTGGAGATTTCCCATGCCCATCCCGTGTCAGATCCTCCCACCTCGTGCTGACTATATTCATGAGGGCCTCATTGGCCTGCTCGTTGAAGGGCTTGGCCCTTTGCCTTTCAATTGATCCCTCCATTTTCAAAGAATAAAATGCTGATGATAAATTTTTAAATTAAATTCTAAGTAGTTTTATCACTGTATTTAAAATTTGTTAAAATGCAAAAATAATTCGAAATATGTGTAATATTAGCAGATAAATTCAAAAAATCCAGGAAATCTTTTCTCCTTTCTCCTTTCTCCTCTCTCTCTCTCTCTCCCCGACCCTCACAGAGCATCTAAGCATGTGTGATGACCCCTGACCTCTCAAAACGCGGCAAAGAAAATCAATCTAAAAAAAACTCAAGCTACACATGTGCAGTATTGCGTTGCTAGGGAAGCTTTTTTTTCTTCATTGATTTCTGTTTTCTTTGAGCGATCGTGAGATCGCCGAAAAATCAGATCGCCCATTTGACATCGCCGGGGTAAAGCTGAGTGGAAAATCGCAAAAAAAAAATGGGTCTTGTGCCGTCGATCAGCACGGGCGATACATCCCACATCGCTGGAACAAGGCACATTTGTTTGGGCCTTAGCCACCTAGTGGAAAGCCTAGCCCTATGTTTCTATGTTTCTATGTTTATATTACTGCTCCACCTAGTGGACTACTGTGGTAATATGGTCATTGCTGTTTACAAGAATAAAAAGGAATCGGGAAAGTTATTTGTGTCTTTCTTTGTGAAGACAGAACCAAAGTACTTATTCAATTGGTCTGCCATTTCTTTGTTCCCCATTATAAATTCACCCGAATCCGACTGCAAGGGACCAACGTTTGTCTTCACTAAGCTTTTTCTCTTCACATATCTATAGAAGCTTTTGCAGTCAGTTTTTATGTTTCCGGCAAGCTTCCTCTCGTACTCTATTTTCCCCCTCTTAATTAAACCCTTTGTCCTCCTCTGTTGTATTCTAAATTTCTCCCAGTCCTCCGGCTTACTACTTTTTCTGGCTAATTTGTATGCCTCTTCCTTGGATTTAACACTATCCTTAATTTCCCTTGTTAGCCACGGTTGAGCCGCCTTCCCTGTTTTATTTTTACTCCAGACAGGGATGTATAATTGTTGAAGTTCGTCCATATGATCTTTAAAAGTTTGCCATTGCCGATCCACCGTCAACCCTTTAAGTATCATTTGCCAATCTAATCTAGCCAATTTGTGCCACATACCATCAAAGTTATCTTTCCTTAAGTTCAGGACCCTAGTTTCTGAATTAACTCTGTCACTCTCCATCTTAATAAAGAATTCTACCATATTATGGTCACTCTTCCCCAAGGGGCCTCGCACAACAAGATTGCTAATTAGTCCCTTGTCATTACACATCACCCAGTCTAGGATGGCCAGCTCTCTGGTTGGTTCCTCGACATATTGGTCCAGAAAAACATCCCTAATACACTCCAGGAATCCTCCCCCACCGCATTGCTACCAGTTAGGTTAGCCCAATCAATATATAGATTCGCCCATGATTACTGCTGTACCTTTAATGCACACATCCCTTATTTCTTGTTTGATGCTGTCCCCAACCTCACTATTACTATTTGGTGGCCTGTACACAACTCCAATTAGCGTTTTCTGCCCTTTGGTATTCCGTAGCTCCACCCATACCAATTCCACATCATCCAAGCTAATGTCCTTCCTTACAATTGCATTAATTTCCTCTTTAACCAGCAACGCCATCCCGCCTCCTTTTCCTTTCTGTCTATCCTTCCTAAATGCTGAGTATCCCTGGATGTTGAGTTCCCAGCCTTGGTCACCCTGGAGCCATGTCTCCGTGATGCTAATCACATCATACCCGTTAACTGCTATCTGCGCAGTTAATTCGTCCACTTTATTCCGAATACTCCTCGCATTGAGGCACAGAGCTTTCAGGCTTGTCTTTTAAACACACTTTGACCCTTTAGAATTCTGCTGTAATGTAGCCCTTTTTTTTTTGCCTTTAGTTTCTCTGCCCTCCACTTTTACTATTCTCCTTTCTATCTTTTGCTTCTGTCTCCATTTTATTCCCCTCTGTCTCCTTGCATAGGTTCCCATCCCCCTGCCATATTAGTTTAACTCCTCCCCAACAGCACTAGCAAACACTTCCCCTAGCAGAACACAGAAGCGAGCAGAACACAGACTCAAAAGGAATACAGACAGAAACAAGCAGCTGGAGCTGGGGAGTGAAGAAATGGAGTAGTGAAGGAAACTACAAGAAATTGTCAAGGACTGACCAAGCACGAGGTGCATGAAACGGAAGGTTGTCAGCAACCAAATTGACAACCACTCTACAATCTACTTCTGAACGACCCAACGGGGGAGAAATTACCAAAAAGGACTAACTAAAACTATTCCTAACCAAAGAAAGTGGGTACTTACCCCATACATCCAAAACGCAACTTAACGCATTAACGGACTGACTCCAACCGAAGACTACGCAGTCCGAAGTCCTCTCCTCCGTCCGGGGTGCGGCTCGCCGAGAAGGCCAAGTGCAGCGAACCCCGAAATCGTGATTCACCGGCAACTGTCTAAATGGATTGGTGAGCATAGCCCCTGAACCCTGAGAGCTATAACTTAGTTGGTAAGGGGAATTGGGAGGGGGGAGGCTGGGATAACTTGTGTAAATGTATCTGCATTCTCCTCTTTACCCCATTTAGAGTTTAAGCTGTATTCTTTTCCCCACAGGCTGTAATTTGACATTTTATTCAATGTGTTGTACCCTTCAGTGTGCATTGGTCTGTGTGTGTTATTAAAGGTGTGCCTTTTACTTCTTTTTAAACACAATAAAGCCATACCTGCTTCCTACCTTGAAACCGATTGTCTGTTCAAGTCTGTCACAGTCCCTTCATAATTCCAGTATCTAGAACCAAGGGTGTGGGAGCGATTCGGAACCGCTCATATAAGGTCAGAAGGGAAAGCTGACCCCCTGCAAACCACCCCTTACATAATGGCGACCCAGATGGGACACTGGTACAAGGGACGTGATACTGGGAGATTCTGGTTTCAGGAAACGAAGCAAAATGGAAGATGGTATTTCCTCGTATGTGTTTTAAGAAGGTAAATGTGGCTAAGGAGTGGGTACTCGATCTATTGTATGCTGAGCGTCCAGAAGATGCTGCAGCTCAATGGACCGAGAGCAAGGACCATAAAAGATCGATAGAGAAGGCCATTTGGCTAATTTGCCTTCAGCAACAGATCCGGCTTCGATATGAGGAGAATGAGAAATTAAAGGGAGTATTGAGACAGGCAGAAGAGAGGTCCAGCGCAAGGGCCACAGTCGGAGAAAGGCTGTGGACAGAGGTGGGACAGTTAAAGGAAAGTAGAGAGCTCACTAAAGAAAGGTACAAAACCCAACTGGACCTTTTACAGTGTCAGATTATTGAGGCCAAGAATAGCGAATGGGCATTGCGGGAAGAGAATTCCTGCCTCGCCAAGCAAGTTAAAGAATATGGGGAGAGAGTGAGAGACATTCAGGTAGCCTATAAGGTAGCCAGTACCAGGGAATTTGAGGCAGGAGACCACGGCCCCTGCCAGCAGCAGATCCAAAGCTTGAAACTTGCTCTATCCCAGGCTAAAGGCATGGTGTGCCTGATAAACCCGGGTTTAGCCCAGGAACACCTGGTTGGGCAAGGAGAAATCCGCTCAGTCACTGCCTGTAGCTCCCGGTAACGGCCCGGAGCAGCAGGGGTGTGAGCCAGAGTGCGGGGCAGGCAAGGATTGCGAACTACCAACACCGGCAGCCCCGAGTTTTAACTCGGCTTGGCAACAGGGGGAATAGAGCGAGCCAATACAAGAAGGGCCGGAACCAGGGCCAATGCACCTGGTCCGGCAGCAGAAGTTTGGCCCGCCTGATGCCAATGGGGCAGCAGGACCCCTAGAAAGCAACTTCGTAGTCTCCCACGACACCCAAAAACTGAGGGCCATGATAGGCCACCTAAGTAAGCTCACCCAACAGGGGGATCCCTCGGTACACTTCCTGGAAGTGGAACAAACAGGGGATATTAACGGGTGCGATGATTCAGAGCAGGCTAAGCTGTTGCTCTTCTTGCTAGACACCAAGCTGTGCCATTCCCTCTCTGCAGACAGCAGAAAGGGGCGAAACACGTAAGCTACGGTTAAGGAGGAGGTTCTAGAGGCCATGGGTATGAACGACGGGAGTCCTTTCTCCCGAGTGGAGAAAACAGTGCAACTCTATGGGGAGACTCCATAGGCTTTCGCCGACAGGTTGTGGCCGGTCTACGAAAGGGCCTGTAGTGGGGTTCTTGACCGGGCCCACCTGAACCCTAACGAGCTGGCTCACTGGCTCCGCAGCCTGGTGGCAAACAGCTTACCTGGAATAAAGGCAAAAGCCGAGGTCTGGTTCGATCCAAGAGATCCCAGAACCACCGAGGAGACAGTGGTCAGACAGATGACACTGGCTTACCGGATCAGTGGAGGGACAAAGGAACCCTCCTCTAAAGGGAGGGTCCTTGAGATTAAACCCAGCCAAAGCAAGAGAGAGTGGCATCAGGAAGGTGGGAACCCTCCCCACAAAGGGGGCGAGTGTTTTGGGTGTGGGAAAAGTGGGCACTGGAGGAAGGATTGTAGGAACCCATGGAAAGAGACTGAGGGAAAGGCCACTCCAGCCCCAGCCCGTAAGGCCGGGGCAGGAACACCCGACTCATATGAGACACTCATAGCCGCCCTACAGACACTCATAAATGGACAGGGAGCAGTAGCTATCGCAACCGGTCCAGTAGCCGGTACGGTAAAACCCTCTGCTCCAACCCACCCAGATGCATGGCTAGAGCCAGCGCAGCCTGTGTACCTGTGTTCTCTAGAGTACGGTGCCTGGAAGAGACCGTGCGTTACGATGGAGGTGGAGAAAGTGAAAGGGACCTACCTGCTAGATACTGGTGCTTCCAGCACTCTTGTATATGCAGATAACCCAGCTACCTCACCTCTATCGAACGGGGTCCCGTACAGTTTAGTGGGGTTCACAGGCAATGAGCAAACTGGTTCGTTTTCCATCCCGCTCACCACTCAGTTAGGGACACTCAAAACCAAATGGAACTGTGTCCTGATGAAATGGGAGCAGAAGGGAAAAGGGATCCTGGGGGCTGATTTTATCATCAGCCACCAGATCCGAGTGGATCTCAGGAACCACTGTCTATGGGGAGCCATAGTGACTGACAGGGAAGGTGAGGTGGCGGTGATCCCAGAAAAGGGGGCCAAGGGAACATTGTGTACCGTGAAGCCAAAGGAGGGTTACGACTTGGAATTACTGGTCAGTAACACCTCAGTGCAGTACCAGGCATATGTACGGGCACACCCTGCAGCATTTGCCACCCACAAACATGACTGTGGTAGGGTAACAGGGGTGGAAGTTAGTATAGTAGGGGACCCCATGACCCGACCACAAAAGCAATATAACTTCCCCAGGGAGGCAGAGGCAGACCTGACAATGGCGCTGGGATCACTGGTAGAGCAAGGGGTGTTAAGACCGATAGCAACCCATGTGAACTCTCCACTGTGGCCGGTTAAGAAACCAGACAACTCATGGAGGGCCACCGTGGACTATCGAGTACTAAATAAGAATATCCCTGCCTGTGCACCCACTGTAGCAGCCGCGGCGGATCTCATAGGGAGTATTCCAGCATCTGCGACCACTTTCACGGTGCTGGATATTTCAAATGGATTCTGGTCCATTCCTTTAAAACGGGAGGACCAGTACAAGTTCGCCTTTACCTTTAAGGGCCAACAATACACGTGGAACTGTCTTCCCCAAGGCTTCCACAATAGTCCCAGCATTTTTCACCAATGCATGGCGAACTGTTTAAAGGGCTTTAGCAGACCCCAGCAGTTGGTGCAGTATGTGGATGACCTGCCCCTGTTCACCGATCAGGGGGAGGAGCATGGCCCACTGCTGGCCGAGCTGCTGGAGCTGCTAAAAGAAGAAGGGTTTAAAGTAAACCCCAAGAAAGCACAGATCGGCCAGAAGGAAGTCAAATTCCTGGGGCTGACTGTGCGCGCTGGGGAAAGGGCCATAGACAAGGCTAGAAGGGAGGCAGTACAGGAGTTACCAGCCCCCAACACAGTGACAGGGGTAAGATCCTTTCTAGGGCTCACCGGGTACTGCAGAGACTTCATTGAGGATTATGCAGCCACCGCAGCCCCTCTGCTTAGGCTCCTACACAAGAGCGTAGAGTGGGACTGGGATGAGGGTTGCAAGGCAGCATTTAATCAGCTCAAGAAGGACTTGCAGACCGCGCCAGCCTTAGGAGCGATAGATGTAGGAAAGGAGTTTTTCCTGGAGGTGGCAGCCAGCGGGGACAGTTTGAGCTCAGTGCTGCTTCAAGAGCAGCACGGCCAGCTGAGACCGGTGGTTTACTCCTCCAGGATCCTCATAGATGTGGAGAAGGGGTACTCCAACTGTGAGAGACACCTCCTAGCCACACATTGGGCAGTGAAAAGATCCTTGATCTTCATGGGAGGGTCTCCTCTAACACTCCTAACCCACCACACACCTACTCAGATGCTCCTAGATGGGAGGATTAAGGATGGGACGGTGAGCAGTGCCCGCATTGCTCGCTGGACCCTGCTCCTCTCCCAGATGGACCTCAGAGTAGAAGGTCCCCGCGAGCCAAGGCTCGCAGCCAACCTAGTCAACCCAGGGAAAGCCCACAGGTGCTCCATAAAAGGGGTATGGGAGGTAAACATTGGCCTTCGGGCTGGGTTACACCCTACAGGCCGGGACATCTACGTGGACGGGTCCAGCACGGTATCTGCTGGCGAACGACTCACTGGGTGCGGAGTCTATGACCCAAGGGCAGGTATTACCCTGGCAATCAAGCTCCCCAGCACCATGAGTGCCCAGCATTCTGAACTGTCCGCCGTAATATACGTGGTGACCCACCCCGAGGAATTCCCTACCCCGTACACGATTTGCTCGGACAGTATATTCACCTGCAATTCATGTACGGAGTACCTGGCTATCTGGTCCCGTCGCGGATACACGTCCGCTGACAGGAGACCCCTGGCAATCAAGCCCCTGCTGGAGAAAATCATGACAGCGGTGGGGGAAGAAGGAAAGGTCTACATACATAAGGTGAAGGCCCAATCAAAAACCGAACCTCATGCAGATGGAAACCAACAGGCTGACAAACTGGCCAAAGAAGGTGCCTGCATGGGAAAGTTCTGGGAGCCCTATGACACCGGCCACATAGCAGCGGTCAAGAAAATGAACAGGGCAGTAGAGAGTACAGGGATAGCTTTGGTCCCGGACTTAAAAACAGTTCAGGCACAGGACCCGGTCCTGAAAGCTGTCTGAACGCGCTAGCTAGAGGAGAGAGAGTAGAAGGTCCATACAGCACAGCAGCCATTACCGTTAAGGAAGGCATGCTGTTTAAAGAGGGACAATGGGTCGTGCCACAGCAGCACCAGAGGGAATTCCTAAAACTGGCCCAAGGGGGTCCAGGAGTGGGATACCCCGGGCCTGAGACCACCTGGCAACGGGTGGAACAGGCAGGATGGTGGCCGGGACTCAGGGAGGACGTCCGCGAGTTTTGTGCGAACTGCCTGGTGTGTGCTGCGAACAACCCTGACCCCCAGAAAAGGAAGATGTCCCTGGGACATGTCAGGAGGGTAGAGGGACCATGGCAGTCAATCCAAATTGACTACATCGGGCCCCTACCCACCGCCCAGGGAGGCTACAAATACAGCCGAGTCCTGGTGGACGTGTTCTCAAAATGGGTTGAAGCCTTCCCCTGCCGAACAGCCACTGCACTAGGGACAGCTAAGATTCTAGTGAGGGAGGTGTTCTCCCGGTGGGGACTCCCACAGTATGTGGAGTCGGACCAGGGGAGCCATTTCACCAGGCAGGTAATGCAGGCAACCCTTAAGGTGCTCGGCATTGAGGGGAAATGGCACGTTGCCCACAATCCACAGTCATCTGGTGTTGTGGAGCATTTAAACTGCACCATTAAAGAAAGGCTGCGGAAGGAAACGGGAGACTCACCCCAAAAGTGGGTGGAGGTCTTACCATTGGTCCTAATTGGGATCCGAGCCAGCCAGTCAAAGAGCATAGGGTATTTCCCATATGAGCTCATGACTGGCCGGATCATGCGGACCCCCACCCATGTCCTAGCCCCGGTGCTCACAGAAGGTCAGCTCAGAGAGATGAACTGGGACCGGTTTGTCAGGAACCTGTTTGAACATCTCAAACAGATTCACTGGCAGGCTGCTAGTAACATGGGCAGACAGCATCAGGAGAACCGATTGCTGCTAGAACCCAGCAAACACCACGAATGGGAGATAGGGGACCAGGTCATGGTGAGGAACTATGCTCGGGTCGGGGTTTTTGAAGCATTATATATGGGGCCATACAGCATTGTGGACAAGGCAAGCCCGATGGTCTATGCCATAAAGCTGCCCCGCCGTACTAAGTGGTTCCACATCAACCAGTGCAAGCTGTACAACTCAGGGTTAGCCAAGCACAGAGGGCAGCCGGGAGGGGTGAACCGTCCTCAGGACAGGGACCCTCCGTTGGCTGCCCCTGACGGTGGAGGGTGCACAGGGAATGTGGCAGGCTCAGAAACCGTGCCTATAGGCTATCCCACCCATCGTTCGGACGCACCCCCAGTAACCCAAGCCCTGAGAAGGAGCCTCCGTACACCACGGCCAAAGATACTGTTGTCACCGGCATCTGAGCCTCAGCGATTCTACCCTAGGAGAAGGGCAGCCCGACAGGAAAGGTCGAAGGTCAGAAGTACAGAGGCCGCTCAGAGTCGGGACCACCAGCCAGCCGCCTCCAGCGGTGAGGGACTCACAGGAGCAGTAGCAACGAGCTGTCCCAGAGACAAGAGTCTCCAGCTCACCAGCTGCGGGGAAACCCTAGCATCCAGGCGGCTATCAGGCCGCACAAGGCATGGGCCTGACAGGGACTAACCAGGCCACCCGGAGACGGGTGGCGGTTGTACATAGCTCTAATTTTAGTTTAAGGCAGCTGACTGCACCATTTTACATTTTAAGGTTTAGTTTAGAATTGAGGGTAATGTTGCAGTAATGTTTTGGTGATTATTTTGAGTTTGTCTTGTGTGTCAGCCAGCCTGAGAGCAGTTCTCAAGGGCAGGATCCAGACATTACCGGGTGATGGACAAACCTCAGGAGACCAATTGATGTTGTTTAATTTTAATCTATGTTTTTTTCCTTCTGTAATGTGGTTGTACGTTGCCTATATGCTGGTGAATATAATGTAACTGAAATGAAATGTAACTGTGCTGAAATGCAATTGTAGTGATTGAACCCCCTCCAAACTGGGAGGGTGTAAATGTAAAAAGTTTGTACCTGTAAAGGGAAAAGTGTGCATCTATGGTGATGTTGCATAAGTGTAATGTATTTTGGGTATTAGTTTAGCTAATTTACGGGGCAGCTTATCTCTTGGGAGTCAGGAACTTTGCTCACCTCGAAGAATGATACCATAAGTGATATGGTATCACAGGGGGGAATGTAGAATTTACCAATATCTCGCAAAGATTCCAGGTACCTTTCCCCTACAGAGGAGAAGAATCCCTTTCTGGGCTTTTAAAATGAGTTTAAAGGGGCAGACGAAGCCTGTGGGGGATAAAAGGGGATGTATTCATGGAGACCCCCCCCCCCAGTGTTTGGACTCATAGGAAAGGGAATTCAAAATGGACCTAAATTACAGAAGCTTGAGATCCCCTAAACATCTATGGGAAGGAGCATATCAATTTTAAGATTCTACAACATTTTGGCTGCGAAAAGGAGTTACCAAATACAGGAGGTGGGGCCAAATTCGTGTATTAAGGATCCCAGACTGTCTGGGGGAACTATTCACCCCCTAAGAGATAATCGAATTACACAATCAAGCACAATGGAAATCATGGTCAGAAAAACTGGACAATCCTAAAACAATGCAAAACCAGTGATAGCACATTCTCACACCCTAATCGAGTTACTGCTGACAAAGGAGACATTTGAAAATCAATGGACAGACAGTTTAAACAGAGCCCAAGAGATTTGATGGGAGATAACGGAGCCTTTTTTGGGATATATCTATCCCCCAGTTTTACAAGAAAAGGGGAGCAGAACACAAAAGACTAGCAGAACTCAAAACTAGCAGAACACAGAAGCGAGCAGAACACAGACTCGAAAGGAACACAGACAGAAACAAGCAGCTGGAGCTGGGGAGTGAAGAAATGGAGTAGTGAAGGAAACTACAAGAAATTGTCAAGGACTGACCAAGCACGAGGTGCATGAAACGGAAGGTTGTCAGCAACCAAATTGACAACCACTCTACAATCTACTTCTGAATGACCCAACGGGTGAGGAATTACCAAAAGGGACTAACTAAAACTATTCCTAACCAAAGAAAGTGGGTACTTACCCCATACATCCAAAACGCAACTTAACGCATTAACGGACTGACCCCAACCGAAGACTACGCAGTCCGAAGTCCTCTCCTCCGTCCGGGGTGCGGCTCGCCTAGAAGGCCAAGTGCAGCGAACCCCAAAACCGTGATTCACCGGCAACTGTCTAAATGGATTGGTGAGCATAGCCCCTGAACCCTGAGAGCTATAACTTAGTTAGTTAGGGGAATTGGGAGGGGGGAGGCTGGGATAACTTGTGTAAATGTATCTGCATTCTCCTCTTTACCCCATTTAGAGTTTAAGCTGTATTCTTTTCCCCACAGGCTGTAATTTGACATTTTATTCAATGTGTTGTACCCTTCAGTGTGCATTGGTCTGTGTGTGTTATTAAAGGTGTGCCTTTTACTTCTTTTTAAACACAATAAAGCCATACCTGCTTCCTACCTTGAAACCGATTGTCTGTCCAAGTCTGTCACAGTCCCTTCATAATTCCAGTGTCCAGAACCGAGGGTGTGGGAGCGATTTGGAACCGCTCATATAAGGTCAGAAGGGAAAGCTGACCCCCTGCAAGCCACCCCTTACAGAGTCCAAGTCATGCTTGACTATAAATACTCACCTAAGCCTATATCAATTTAATAGGCTACTATTTGGAGTGTCTTCTGCCCCCGCCATATTCCAAGAGGTGATGAACCAGATTTTGCAAGGCATTGAAGGTAGTATGTTATTTAGATGACATACTCATTTCAGCACTATTAGGTATTTAACCCCTTGTAACCTGCATCACACCTGTCCACGAGAGGGCCTACCTGTTGGAGTCCCAAGGGATCCCAGCATCCCTTGGGAGCACAGTATATAAGCAGACCACCCATGAGGTACCTGCACTCTGTAACCTTAATAAAGGAGCTAAGGTCACACTTGCTCATTACATACAATACTCAGTCTGACCATTTATTATGAGTGTAACAATTGGCAACAAGGTAACGAACAACCGCGCAAAAATGCAAAGAACAGTCGGCATCCTGGAGAAGTTCTCAGAGGGGGACAATTGGGATGCCTTCGAGGAGAGACTCAACCAATACTTCATGGCTAACAAGCTGGAAGGCGACGAGAATGTGATCAAACCGAAGGGCGATCCTCCTAACTGTCTGTGGGGCAACAACCTATGGCGTCATGAAGAATTTCCTGACCCCGGCAAAACCAACAGAGCGATCCTATGAACAACTGTGTACGCTGGTCCGGGAGCACCTAAATAGAATCATAGAAACATAGAAGATAGGTGTAGGAGTAGGCCATTCGGCCCTTTGAGCCTGTACCACGATTCAATCATGGCTGACCATTTATCTCCGTACCCCTTTCCTGCTTTCTCTCCATACACCTTGATCCCTTTAGCCATAAGGGCCATATCTAACTCCCTCTTGAATATATCTAACGAACTGGCATCCTAAGGAAAGCATTTTGATGGTGAGATATCGGTTCTATATGTGTCAATGACCGGAGGGCCAGGAAGTAGAAGCTACGTCGCCAAACTAAGGTGCCTTGCAGGACATTGTGAGTTTGAAGACTTCCTAGAACAAATGCTCAGAGACTTCTTTTTACTGGGCATCGGACATGAGACAATCCTTCGCAAACTGTTGATTGTAGAAACTCTGAATCTGAGTAACGCCATAACGATAGCCGAGGCATTTATGTCCACCAGCGACAACACCAAGCAAATTTCACAGAACAAAGAAGTTTTGGCCAGTACTGTGCATAAAGTAATGTCGGTTTTGAGCAGAAATGTACAGGGCAGAACGTATATGCCAGCTGCTGTGGCCTGACCTCAATTGACCCAGAGTCTACCATCATCCGTCAATGTGAAGCAGTTAACATCCTGTTGGTGCTGCGGGGGTGGTTATTGGCTCAATCAATGACGCTTTAAGCACTATGCGTGCAATGGCTGCAGAATAATGGGACATCTCCAAAGTATGTGCAGGCGAGCTGCAAACCCTGAAAACCCTGCAAACCACCGCATTGCAGAGGAAGATCAACCTACAGTGGATCAGACGGAATTGGAAACTCGTACTGAGGAGGCAGAGGTGTATGGGGTACACACGTTCACGACGAAATGCCCACCAATATTGTTGATAGTTGAACTGATTGGTATTCCAGTGTTTATGGAGCTGGACACGGGGGCAAAGCAGTCCATAATAAGTAAAACGGCCTTCAACAGACTGTGGGGGATGAAGGTACAAAGGCCCAAGCTCAGCCCCATTCACACCAAACTAAGGACTTACACCAAGGAACTAATCCCTGTAATTGGCAATGCAGAAGTCAAAGTCTCCTATGATAGAGCAGTACATGAAATCCCGCTGTGGATTGTACCAGGGGATGGCCCCACGTTGTGTGGCAGAAGCTGGGTGGGGAAAATCCGCTGGAACTGGGACGGCATCCGAGCGCTTTCGTCCGTCGACGACGCCTCATGTACCCAGGTTTTAAGCAAGTTCCCATCATTAGTCGAACCAGGCATTGGAAGCTTTTCGGGGTTGAAAGTGCAGATCCATTTGGTTCCAGGTACGCGACCCATCCACCACAAGGCTTGGGCGGTATCGTACATGATGAGTGAAAAAGTGGAAATGGAGCTGGACAGGCTGCAACATGAAGGCATCATCACGTCAGTGAAATTCAACGACCGGACCAGTCCGATTGTTCCGGTACTCAAAGAGGATGGTACGGTTAGAATTTGCGGGGACTATAAAGTAAAGGACCAGTACCCGCTACCGAAGGCAGACGACCTATTTGCAACCCTGGCTGGAGCGAATACGTTCACCAAGCTGGATCTGACCTCGGCCTATATGACGCAGGAGCTAGAGGAGTCTTCGAAAGGCCTCATCTGCATGAACACGAACAAAGGTCTGTTTATCTACAACCGATGCCTGTTTGGGATTCGGTCGGCCGCGGCGATCTTCCGACAGAACATGGAGAGCCTTCTAAAGTCGGTTCCTTGCACAGTGGTCTTCCAGGACGACATATTGCTTATACCTTCGGGACATCTTGGAGCACTTGAAGAATCTGGAGGAGGTTCTTAGTCGGTTGGATCGCGTGAGGCTCAGGTTGGAATTCTTGAAGTGTGTTTTCCTGCCGCAGGATGTCGAATTCTTAGGAAGAAGAATCGCAGCAGACAGCATCAGACCCATTGTGCCAAGACGGAGGTCATCAAGAACACGCCGCGACCACAGAACGTGACAGAGCTACGGTCGGTTCCTGGGGCTCGTTAACTACTTCAGTAATTTCCTACCTGGGTTAAGCACCCTGCTAGAACCCCTACATGCGCTACTGCGCAAGGGAGACGATTGGGTATGGGGGAATTCACAAGAGGCTGCCTTTAAAAAAGCCAGAAACTTAGTGTGTTCGAACAAACTGCTTGTCCTGTACAATCCATGTAAATGATTGGTGTTAGCTTGCGATGCGTTGTCATGCGGGGTCGGGTGTGTGTTACAACAGGCTAATGAATCGGGAATTTTGCAACCAGTTGCGTGTGCATCCAGGAGTTTGTTCAAGGCCGAAAGGGCCGACAGCATGGTTGAAAAAGAGGCTCTGGCATGCATATACGGGGTTAAAAAATTGCACCAGTACTTATTTGGCCTCATGTTTGAGCATGAAACTGACCACAAGCCGCTCATATCGCTATTCTCGGAGAGCAAAGGGATTAATACCAATGCCTCTGCCATTAATACCAATGCCTCTGCCCGTATCCAAAGATGGGCGCTCACGCTGTCGGCATACAGCTATGTAGTCCGCCACAGACCGGGCACAGAGAACTGCGCAGATGCACTCAGTCGGCAACCATTGCCCACCACCGGGGTGGAAATGGCACAGCCAGAGGACTTGCTCATGGTCATGGCAGCATTTGGGAATGATAAATCCCCCGTTATGGTCCACCAGATCAGGACCTGGCCCAGTCAGGATCCTTTACTGTCCTTGGTAAAAAAAACTGTGTCCTCCATGGGAGCTGGTCCAGTGTCCCAGTGGAGATGCAGGAAGCAATTAAGCCGTTCCACAGATGCACAGATGAGCTGTCCCTGCAGGCGGACTGTCTTTTGTGGGGCAATCGCGTGGTCTTGCCCAAGAAAGGCAGAGACACATTTATTTGCGAACTGCACAGCACCCACCCAGGCATCGTAATGATGAAAGCCATAGCCAGATCTCACGTGTGGTGGCCTGGCATTGACTCAGATTTAGAGTCATGTGTGCACCAGTGCAACGCTTGCTCTCAGTTGAGCAATGCACCCAGAGAGGCACTGCTAAGTTTGTGGTCATGGCCATCCAAACCATGGTTGAGGTTCCATGTAGACTATACGGGCCCATTCCTAGGCAAAATGTTTTTGGTTGTCTTGGACCCTTACTCAAAATGGATTGAATGTACAATAATGTCTGTGAGCACATCCGCGGCCACCATTGAAAGCCTATGAGCCATGTTTGCCACACACGGCTTGCCTGATGTCCTCGTCAGCGACAATGGGTCGTGCTTCACCAGTGCTGAATTCAAAGAAGTCATGACCCGCAACGGGATCAAACATGTCACATCTGCCCCGTTCATGCCCGCATCCAACGGCCAAGCAGAACGGGCAGTTCAGACCATCAAGCAAAGTTTGAAACGTGTGTCGGAAGGCTCCCTGTAGACCCGGTTGTCCCGAGTACTGCTCAGCTACCACACCAGACCTCACTCACTCACCGGGAGTCCCCCAGCTGAGCTGCTCATGAAAAGGGCGCTTAAAACAAGGCTCTCTCTTGTCCACCCTGATCTACACGATCACGTGGAGGACAATCGCATCAACAAAGTGTGTATCATGACCACGCAAATTTGTCACGCGATATTGAGATCAATGATCCTGTGTTTGTGCTCAATTATGGACATGGTCCCAAACGGTCAGAGCCAAAGAGTGGAGTAGGGTGTTTCAAGTCAAACTGACCAATGGACAAATGCACAGAAAACACTTGGACAAAATCAAATTGCGGTTCACCAACAGCTACAAACAACCTGAAGAGGACACCACCAACTTTGACCTTCCAACACACACACAAGTGGCAACTGACATCATAGTTGACCACGAAACTGAACTTATCATCCCCAGCAGCCCGGCAAGGCCGGCCACCCAACGGCCCAGTGAAGAACTGACCAACCCACCCACACCAGCATTTGTACCGAGACAATCGACAAGGGAGCACAAAGCCCCAGATCGTCTCACCTTGTAAATAAGTATACTGTTGACTTCATGGGGGAGTGATGTTATGTATTTGACCCCTTGTAACATGCATCACACCTGTCCACCAGAGGGCCTATCTGTTGGAGTCCCAAGGGATCCCAGCATCCCTTGGGAGCACAGTGTATAAGCAGGCCTCCCACGAGGTACCTGCACTCTGGAACCTTAATAAAGGAGCTAAGGTCACATTTGTTCATTACACACAGTACTCAGTCTGACCATTTATTATGAGTGTAACGAGCACCAAACAGGAAAATCCATAATAACACGTTGAATGAAGTGCTCAAATAGAGTACATCGTTAGACAGTGTACAACATGTCAATTGGTAAGCAGGAAGCCACCATCAGTACCATTACAGCCATGAAAATGGCCTCTCAAGGTTTGGCAAAGGTTACATATCAATTTTGCTGAGCTAGAAGGACAACTATTGTTCATTGTGATTGATAGTCATTCGTAGTGGGTAGAGGTGTTTTCGATGCAGAAAATAACAACAAGTAAAACACTAGACAATTTGCGAAGATTATTTTCTTCATATGGCCTCCCGAAGAAATTGTGTCTGATAATGGGCCATAATTTTGTTCAGAAGAATTTGCTCAGTTCACGAGCAAAAGTGGTGTGAAACATACCAAGGTTCCACTGTACCACCCTGCTTCAAATGGTGTAGCAGAGCGCACAATACAATTTGTAAAACGTGCTCTCATCAAACAAATTTTGGATCCAAATCCAAAGAAACTACAGTTGTCGTTGGACCACAAATGGGCTACTTTTCTGATTACGTATCATAATACTCCTCATACAACTACTGGTAGAACACCAGCAGAGTTATTTCTCAAACGACAGCCATGAATTAGGTTCTCATTGTTAAAGCCAAACTTGGCACAGTCAGTAGAAGAGAAACAATTAAGACAGAAAGAGAATCATGATAGAGGTTGGGTAAGAGAGAGAAGTGTGAAATTAAATCAGAAGGTGAGAGTGAAGAACCATCACCATAAATGTTTAAAGTGATTACCAGGAAGAATAGTGAAGATATGTGGCCCTCGCACATATTTGGTCTTGTGTGATCATGGAGAGGTTAGTTTTGTGCACATTGATCATATTTTATCTACAGATATGGAAGGAGTTGAAAGGTGGAAAGATTCGATTATTTCTGAGTCATCAGATAATCTTATTACAAGTACAGTACCGGTAGCAAATCCTGCATCAAATGTACTAGAAACAAGTCCAAGAGAAAGTCAGAATTTAATTCTGAGCGTGAGTCAGGCAGAGAAACATTCTGAAGTTGTAGGGAGTTCAAATGTAGATCAAGGGTATCCTTTGGCTCAGCCTAGAATGAGTCTAAGTTCGACACCATGTTTGGAAGATTCTGTTTGTGAGTGAAGGTATCCTCTTTGAAACAGAAAACCAGTGGTTAAGTTTGATTTGTAAATATGGCAAAATAAGTCCATATCTTTTGTTATGTATAACCATGCAAGTTATGTATGATTATTATGTGATGATTACTTCTTCATTAAGGAGGAAGAAGTGCAATATATAGCTTCACCTAGTGGACTACTGCTCCACCTAGTGGACTACTGTGCAATGCAGCCATTGCTGTTTACAAGAATAAAAATAAATGGAACTATCTTGTAAGTTCTATGTGTTTGTGATGTCGTAAGGAAGATACCAAAATGGGTATGCACTATGAAATGCATGATGCATTGACATACCTGCCAGAAAGCCTGAGTGCATTGTCAAGGAGCACGGAGGAGTTTGGCACAAACCCTGCGCAGGGTTTTGCGCAGAGCCCAGAGCCCATCCATTCCAGCTAATATCTCAGTTTCCTTTAATAAGAACATAAGAACATAAGAAATAGGAGCAGGAGTAGGCCATACGGCCCCTCGAGCCTGCTCCACCATTTAATATGATCATGGCTGATCCGATCATGGACTCAGGTCCACTTCCCTGCCTGCTCCCCATAACCCCTTATTCACTTATCATTTAAGAAACTGTCTATTTCTGTCTTAAATTTATTCAATGTCCTAGCTTCCACAGCTTTCTGAGGTAGCAAATTCCGCAGATTCACAACCCTCTGAGAGAAGAAATTTCTCCTCATCTCAGTTTTAAATGGGCGGACCCTTATTCTAAGATTATGCCCTCTAGTTCTAATCTCCTGTCAATGGAAACATCCTCTCTGCATCCACCTTGTCAAGTCCCCTCATAATCTTATACATTTCGATAAGATCACCTCTCATTCTTCTGAATTCCAATGAGTAGAGGCCCAACCTACTCAACCTTTCCTAAGTCAACCCCCTCATCTCCGGAATCAACCTAGTGAACCTTCTCTGAACTGCCTCCAAAGCAAGTATATCCTTTCGTAAATATGGAAAGCAAAACTGCACGCAGTATTCCAGGTGTGGCCTCACCAATACCCTATTCAACTGTAGCAAGACTTCCCTGCTTTTATACTCCATCCCCTTTGCAATAAAGGCCAAGATTCCATTGGCCTTCCTGATCACTTGCTGTACTTGCATACGATCCTTTTGTGTTTCTTGCACAAGTACCCCAGGTCCTGCTGTACTGCAGCACTTTGCAATTTTTCTCTATTTAAATAATAACTTGCTCATTGATTTTTGTCTGCCAAAGTGCATGACCTCACACTTTCCAACATTATACTCCATCTGCCAAATTTTTGCCCACTCACTTAGCCTGCCTATGTCCTTTTGCAGATTTTTTGTGTCCTCCTCACACCTTGCTTTTCCTCCCATCTTTGTATCATCAGAAAACTTGGCTATGTTACACTCAGTCCCTTCTTCCAAGTCGTTAATATAGATTGTAAATAGTTGGGGTCCCAGCACTGATCCCTACGGCACCCACTGGTTATTGATTGCCAACCTGAAAATGAACCATTTATCCTGACTCTCTGATTTCTGTTAGTTAGCCAATCCTCCATCCATGCTAATATATTACCCCCAACCCCGTGAACTTTTATCTTGTGCATTAACCTTTTATGTGCTTTGCTTTGCAGCACAAGCAGAAGCCACCCAACATCTCAATGCTGTAGTGGAAGCTTAGTCTTCTGTCATGCAAGCTCAGACTGCTCTATGCAGGCTCAGCTTGCTGCCATGCAAGTTCAGACTGCTGCCATTGTGGCTGCATTTACAAGTATGGAAAGGTGCTTGTAGGGTGTCACAGCAGTCCAGCAATCTGTCTTCCAACAGATGCCTAAGAATGCTGAGTCGCCGCCTTGGCAGTGGCTCCATGGAGCAGGAACCTGTTATCCTCTCTCAGGATGACAGCATTCATCCTTCCACCACTGCCACCCTGCGAGTGCCCTTAATGTTGCCTGTCAGCCAGCAAACCCAGACTGCTGCCGCCAATGCCGAGATGGTCAGTCCACAGCCGGGCTTTCTAGGGCCAGAGCTGCTCAAAATCGACCTGCAAGGCCATTTGCAGTCTCCCCCATTGAAAGTCAGCAGCCTTCCACCAGCCATGCTGCAGCCACTTGCGTAGCACTTCGTAGGAACACTAGGACAGGCAAAGGCACTAAGCGAATGCATAAGGGTGATTAATTGACATTGTTGTGTAATATTGGATGGATTTATGTATAAAGTTGGATTGGAATATTTTTTTTGCGGTAGCTTTTATTTCAGCATTGTGACCACGAGGACGCTGTGATGGTCAATAGCAGAGGGAAGGTAAGGTTTGGGACCAATGTTGAATGGGGAATTGGGGTTGCGTTCACTGTACCACAGTTGGTTGAGTCAATCACGGACAGCCTGGGCAGAAAGGGGCTGTCTGTGTTGCCTCCTCCTTTCCTCTTCCTCCTTTTCCGCTTACTCCTCCTCCTCCTCTGCTGGTTGCTGTATGCCTGGTGACAAGGGCTGTGCCATTGTGATGACGAGTTTGTGGAGCATGCAGCAGAATCTTGAGACATGCTCTGGTGAGTACTGCAGGGCTCCTCCAGAGCGATCCAGGCAGCGGACATTGTTCAAGGATGCCAAATGTCTGTTCTATCAAATTGCTTGTGACAGCATTGCTCTCATTGTATGCATGCTTCCCATGTGTGGTTGGGTTGTGGAGTGGAGTCATGAGCCAGGTGGTCAGCAGATTAAAGGTTAAAGCCCATGGGATCCAGGGGGAAGTGGCAAGTTGGATACAAAATTGGCTTAGAGGTAGGAAACAAAAGGTAATGGTTGATGGCTGTTTTTGTGACTGGTAGGATGTTTCCAGGGGGTTTCTGCAGGGCTCACTACTGGGTCCCTTGCTTTTTGTGGTATACATCAATGATCTAGATTTGAATATAGGGAGTATGATTAAGAAGTTTGCAGATGACACTAAAATTGGCTGTGTGGTTGATAATGAAGAGGAAAGTCATGGGCTGCAGGAGGATATCAATCTACTGATCAGGTGGGCAGAACAGTGACAAATGGAATTTACTTCGGAGAAGTGTGAGGTGATGCACTTTGGGAGGGCTAATAAGGAAAGGGTATACACATTAAGCGGCAGGCCACTTAATAGTGAAGATGAACAAAGGGACCTTGGAGTGCTTGTCCACAGATCCCTGAAAGTAGCAGGTGGATAAGATGGTTAAGAAGGCATATGGAATGCTTGCCTTTATTGGCCGAGGCATGTAATATAAGAGCAGGGAGGTTATGCTTAAATTGTATAATACTCTAGTTAGGCCACTGCTGGAATACTGCGTATAGTTCTGGTCACCATATTATAGGAAGGACGTGATTGCATGAGAGAGGGTGCAGAGGAGAGTTACTAGAATACTGCCTGGAATGGAGAATCTTAGCTATGAGGACAGATTGGATAGGCTGGGTTTGTTCTCATTGGAACAGAGGAGGCTGAGAGGAGACCTCATTGAGGTGTATAACATTTTGAGGGGCCTGGATATAGTGGATAGCAAGGGCCTATTTCCCTTAGTGGAGGGGTCAATTAGGAGGGGGCATAGTTTTAAGGTGGTTGGAGGGGAAGCTTCTTCACGCAGAGGGTTGTGGGGGTCTGGAACTCACTGCCTGGAAGGGTAGTGGATGCAGAAACCCTCACCACATTTAAAAGGTGCTTGGATGGGCACTTGAATTGCCATAACCTGCAGGGTTATAGACCTAGAACTGGTAAGTGGGATTAGACTGGATAACCTCTTGTTGGCTGGCGCAGATACGATGGAAAGTACTGTAGGAAATTTAATACGGCCAGAGTGATCTCCTGTTGTAGTTTCAATTGCGAGGATGTATCGGAGAGGAATTTTCCCAGATTTTTTTCCCCAGTTGGCCTGGAGATCGCATGGCTCCGGCTGGGGTGGAGTGTAAAATGTTGCAGTGCATGGGGTGTCGCAGTTGTGTGGGGGGGACTGGTTGGGCCAGATGCTCTTTACCTTTCCGCCATTGTTCATTGTTCATAGGTTTATATGTAACCTTCAGGGCTGCTGACGGAGGGCCGTCTGGCTCTTTGTCAGCTGGCGCAGACACGATGGGCCGAAATGGCCTCCTACTGCGCAGTTGATTTCTATGTTTCTATAGCCCTTCTGGCCCAGTAGCCACCCTTTGATTTGTCATAGTGGCTCAAAGATTGAGGAAACAGCAGACTTGTACAGAATAAAAGCATCATGACTGCTGCCAGGATACCGGGCATTTCCCATCATGATGAACTGAGCATGCTTACACACCAACTGCACATTCAGCGAATGGTAAACTTTGCGGCTGCGGCACATCTCAGCATTTAGATGCAGTGCCCGCAAAATCACGTGCATGCAGTCAATGCGCCCTTTGCTATGGGGACGCCAGCTATCCTAGTAAAGCCACCTGTGTATTCTGCCTGCCTCTCTCTGGTCAGAGAGAAGACAACGAAGTCCCATCTCCTGGTATAAAGAGTGTCTGTCACCCCTCTTATGCAACAGTGGATGACAAACTATGAAATGTTACAGATGTTGCCTGCTCCAGCCTGAAGGATCCTGACGCAAGGAAAATCAGGCCGTGATCATCTTCACAGCCACTAGCAGCACTGTCCTTGCCCTGGAATGTGACTGCAGGTCTGGTTGCAAGAGGTGGTAGAGTTCTGTGAGCACTTCCTTTGTAAAGCCTGCTTCACACACTGCTCCTGGCTCAGGCTGAGATAAGAGAATTGCTCTCAGAAGACCCTAGATGGATAAATGACTCCCGCTGACAGTCCTTCTTCCCTTCTCCTCCTTCCTCTGCGAGCAGCTTATCCTCTTCTTTACTGCCTCTGCTCCATCTCCCTGTCATGCTGTAGGCTAAGGGGTTGACAACTAGAGCTCCCATGACTGTGTGCAAGTGGTCTGAACAAAACCCTTGAAGTCAGAACGAAGAACTTGTCCACTTTTACCACCACTCCCTGTCACTTCACCAACTTTAAACAATTCTGGAAGCTCCAAACACTTCCACAAATTTACACAGAGCCAGTATAAATTAATCAGCAATTAACCTTAGAGTGATTGTTGATCCCTTTAATTATCGACTAAAGTATGGCAGAGAAGCATTATTGGCACGAATGCCTGACCTCCTCTCTTATCTGGAAGGAGGAGAGCATGCTGGGAGATCTCAGAGATGCCGTAATCGTGACAATCTTCAAAAAAGGGGATTTCTGACTGCGGCAACTACAGAGGAATCTCCCTGCTGTCGGCCACTGGGAAACTCATCGCAAGAATTCTCCTCAACTGTCTTCTCCCTGTGGTTGAAGAGCTCCTCGCAGAGTCACAGTGTGGATTCTGTCCACTAAGGGGTACAACAGACATGATCTTCACTGCGCGACAACTACGAGAAATGCAGGGAACCGCACCAACCCTTGTACATGGCTTTCTTTGAAATTGTCAACCGTGAAGGTCTATGGAATGTCCTCTCTGTTTCGGTTGCCCCCCAAAAGTTTGTCACCATCCTCCGCCTGCTCCATGATGACATGCAAGCCGTGATCCTGACCAACAGATCCATCACAGACCCAATCCACTGCTCGACCGGGGTCAAGCAGGGCTGCGTCATCGCACCAACGCTCTTCTCGATCTTCCTTGCTGCAATGCTCCATTTCACTCTCAACAAGCTCCCTGCTGGAGTGGAACTAAACTATAGAACCAATGGGAACCTGTTCAACCTTCGTCGTCTCCAGGCTAAAACCAAGGTCGTCCCATCCTCTATATTCGAACTACAGTACACGGACGACGCTTGCGTCTGCGCACATACAGAGGCCGAACTCCAAGCCATCGTCAACATCTTCACCGAGGCGTACGAAAGCATGGGCCTTACACTAAACATCCGTAAGACAAAGGTCCTCCACCAACCTGCCTCACAACACTGCCCCCCCGGCCTTGGACAATGT
Source organism: Pristiophorus japonicus (assembly GCF_044704955.1). NCBI lineage: Eukaryota > Metazoa > Chordata > Chondrichthyes > Pristiophoridae > Pristiophorus > Pristiophorus japonicus. The sequence goes on from NC_091977.1 coordinate 412,461,315, forward strand.
GGACCATTTTCCATACCTCGGGAGCCCACTATCAGCAAGGGCAGACATCGACGATGAGGTCCAACATTGCCCCTAGTGTGTCAGCGCAGCCTTCGGTCGCCTGAGGAAGAAAGTGTTTGAAGACCAGGACCTCAAATCAAGCTTATGGTCTACAGGGCAGTAATGATACCCGCCCTCCTATATGACTCAGAGATGTGGACCATGTACAGTAGACACCTCAAAGCTCGGGAAAAGTACCACCAGCGCTGCCTTCGCAAGATCCTGCAAATCCACTGGGAGGATAGACGCACCAATGTCAGTGTTTTCGATCAGGCCAACATCCCCAGCATCGAAGCACTGACCACACTCGATCAGCTCTGCTGGGCAGGCCACATTGTCCGCATGCCCGACACGAGATTCCCAAAGCAAGCGCTCTAATCAGAACTCCTACATGGCAAGCGAGCCCCAGGTGGGCAGAGGAAACTTTTCAAGGACACCCTCAAAACCTCTTTGATAAAGTGCAACATCCCCACCAGCACCTGGGAATCTCTGGCCCAAGACCGCCCTAAGTGGAGGAAGAGCATCAGGGAGGGTGTAGCGCACCTCGAGTCTCATCGCCGAGAGCATGCAGGAACCAAACGCAGACAGCGGAAGGAGCGTGCGACAAACCAGACTTCCCACCCACCCTTTCCTTCAACCTCCTGTGACAGAGACTGTAACTCCCATATTGGACTGTACAGTCACCTGAGAACTCACTTTTAGAGTGGAAGCAAGTCTTCCTTGATTTTGAGGGGCTGCCTATGGTGATGAACGATTAATTATCGCTGGTGGGGGGTCCTTTCTGCTGCTTTGCTGTGTGAGGTTAGGACAGGGTGGTAGCTCCAATGTTGAGGACGAAAATGGCAGTGCTGGTGTCAAATCAGCGCTGTGCACTGATTGACGTCATGAACTGCCTACTCTTCATACTTCTGATGCATGCTCCTAATGCCCGCCCTACCGCCCTCACCAAGATGGCATCCAGCGTGGCACGCACCAGAAGTGTGCATGTGCCTCACTGACGCCATTTTCATCACAAAATTTCTAGCCCAATGAATCTTTTTAAACTATTGCTCTATGTGTTCACCTCGCTGTTAGCAATAAAGCAGCATAACAATTCAAACAAATCCTCACCTCATCTTGTGTTAGCTTGGTCTTTTGGAGAGATTGAAGAAATATGTGGGGCATTTTAAACCTCCTCCCAGAATGGGTGTGAAGCAGACAGATTGTCTGCTGGACGTGCCTGAAAGTAATAACATGAAGCATGTGCAATTTTGAGGGATATGCTTCATTACCATAGAAAGGATGAGCTGTCAGTGCAACTTGTACTCATAATTGGCAGCTTACCCATTGGGGGAGGCAGAAAATCTAGCAAGGATCCTACATTTTAAAGGCAGCCTGCACTTATTAAAGGGAAGGTGACTTTGGTTAATGCCGCCTTCTGTAGCGGTGGATTTATGAGAAATGACTGCTGCCAGAGCAGCCTGCTTCTCTTTATGGCACCATGGAGGTCTTGGTGGAGGAGGTCACTCAGAGGAAGGAGGTCCTCTTCTCCCAAAATAGATGCAGAGTGTCCCACCAAATAGTATGGCAGCAGATCAGCAGATATTGCTGAGTACGTGAATACCAGAAGCATCACACCTGCCAGCAATGCTGCAAGAAATTTAATGACGTGACTAGAGCTACTATATCCCATTTACAGCTTTCTTATTCTCCATATAGCCCTGCACCATTCTATTGTAGTCCTTGTGTTTAGGGCCCAACTTTCCCCAGGAGTTGTTCCGGTTTTTTTGGAGCAACTAGATTTTTTTGGAGTAACTTAAAAATCGCAGTTCTCCCCATTTAAGTTGCTCCAGTGTAAGAGAGTTAGTTAGTTTTTTTTTTGTTCTGTTTTTTTTCAAAAGGGGGCATTGCCAGCCACTTATGCCTGTGTTGGCCATTTAAACAAAAGCTAAAACTTACTCCAAACTAACTTAGGCCAGAGTAAGTGTACGTTCTGAAAAACTCTGCGGTGAATTAAGAAATCAGCGCAGGCAGCCAGAGATAGGGGGAGAAGGGGACCTTGCAAAGCACTAAACACCTTCACAACAACATTAAAGAAGCATAAATACATTTAAAGCACCAAGCACTAAACAAAGCAGTACATTTGCATCAAGCACTAAACAAAGCACAAAAAGTAATAAGCAATTAATTAACAAATTAAAAAATAGAAGGAACCCTGCGCCTAAAGCACCAAGACCAAAGTAATAAGCAATCAATCAATCAATAAATAACAAATAAAAAATAGAAGTCCTACCTTAAGGAACGCAGCGGGCCACCGATGAGGGAGTCCATTTGGCCAAGGCTAGGGGCGGTGTGCTTCAGGCCCCTCCCACACAGCCTGCAGAGCATCGCACAGATTCGGGCTGCTAGGAGCTACTGCACATGCGCGAACACTCTAGCGCGCATGTGCAGAGGTCCCGGCAGTTTCCAGCGCCGCGACCTGGCTCCACCCCCAATCCACTGGCCACGCTACGTCACCACCGAGGAGAGGCTGGGGAGCAGCCAGAATCAGGAGGAAGATTTTCGGCGCGCTTGGAGGCAGACAACGTGGCGTACCTCAGGTGAGTGTGCCAGAAAAAGGGGTTGGGGAAATTTGGGCCCAATAAGTCTTCCTAGTTCTCATCTCTCATTGAACAGCCACGCATTTCAATGTTCCTCCCTTTGGTTCCACTTGCACACTCTGCACCTTCTCCTCCCTTCACAATTACTGTGCCCTCTTCACCCCACCTAGTACCTCTTTTTCTTAACCTGCAAACTATGCTAAACTGCCAGAGACATCTTCACATCCCTCCATTAGGCCACACACTAACCCAATCACATTCTTCTTATCGGACAAACTGTGCCCAAAACTGGGAAAAGATCAGAATTGGAGGAGGGCCAACAGCAATGCAAGTCCTCATGTCAATGGAGGAGGTTACCATTGATAGCATGGGCAGAGGGAGAGCATGGAGTATGGCAGATGGTGAGGCTGTAGGAAACATGCCACATGGTATTTAACCATCTTCCTCTCCTTTTCTCTTGATACTCTTCCTCACACAACTTTGATAACTTGGGAGTGTATAGCACTGTTACTCATCTGCTACTGCTTTCCTTTTGGACGTCAGTCTAAAATTGCCCAAATACAGTTTTATCAAGTTGTTGGACTTTAGGGAACTCAACATAAGAATATAAGAACATAAGAAATAGATGCAGGAGTAGGCCATATGGCCCCTCGAGCCTGCTCCGCCATTCAATAAGATCATGGCTGATCATTCCGGAGATGAGGGGGTTACCTTATGATGATAGATTGAGTAGACTGGGTCTTTACTCGTTGGAGTTCAGAAGGATGAGGGGTGATCTTATAGAAACATTTAAAATAATGAAAGGGATAGACAAGATAGAGGCAGAGAGGTTGTTTCCACTGGTCGGGGAGACTAGAACTAGGGGGCACAGCCTCAAAATACGGGGGAGCCAATTTAAAACCGAGTTGAGAAGGAATTTCTTTTTCCAGGGGGTTGTGAATCTGTGGAATTCTCTGCCCAAGGAAGCAGCTGAGGCTAGCTCATTGAATGTATTCAAGTCACAGATAGATAGACTTTTAACCAATAAGGGAATTAAGGGTTACGGGGAGCAGGCGGGTAAGTGGAGCTGAGTCCACGGCCAGATCAGCCATGATCTTATTGAATGGCGGAGCAGGCTCGAGGGGCTAGATGGCCTACTCCTGTTCCTAATTCTCATGTTCTTATGTTCTTATGTTCATCAATCTCAACTCCACGTTCCTGCCCGATCCCCATATCCTTTGATTCCCCTAGAGCCTTAAATTATTGCAAGATTTGCTGGAAGTTGCGATGATGCTTTTGTCCTCAGAATTCTGTCCTCCCTTACGTCATCAAGGAAGAATCTGAAGTAACCGGATAGCTTGTGGGCGACCAAATCTATCCTCTGCTGCACGGGCCATAACTCCTCTGTGAGTTGCAAGAACAGCAGCTGAGGATCACTACAATGAGGCACATGCATTTACAAAAGTTGTTATTAAAAGAACTATAGGGGTCTTAAAGAAGTACTTTCCAATTGAAACATATCTTGGAATCTCACATCACATCAGACCTTTCTGCCCTAACTAGACCCGACAACTCTACAGGAGAAAGATTTGCAGGGCTACAGGGAAATGTCGGGGGAGTGGGACCAGCTGAACTGCTCTTGCCGAATGGCCTCCTTCTGTGTTGTAACCATTATATGATTCTAATTCCTAACGTACACCATGAATTATTGAGCACAAAGCAAATGCATCTGCTCCTTTATTATCACAAAAATGAATATCAACAGTAGCCATCTTGCTCCTTCTCCACACTGTGCTTGCCCTGTGTATAGAAAACATGCTTTTCTTTCCCTTATTCGTATGCTTCTCTTAAATGCAACCTGAGGGCCAGCATCACAAGAGGTTTTTGGCTGCTTTTGAGGTACAAAGGACACCTACAACTGTGCTAACACTCATTTTGTGACAGTTCTGTCTCTGCAGCTTCTGCCCAGGCAGCCTGGTCTTGCCTCCCATGTGCCAATTGCATGGTGGTCTAAGAAAATTGGATGGATGTCTGCCATATGCTGCAGTCCTGAGAAATTCAAATGGGGTTCAACAACTGTTGTAGGACCCCGATTTGCATATTTAACAGAAATAGGCAGGCGTGCTGCTCGCTCATTTACAGCACCAGCTGGAGATTGCACTAGGCATCCTTGAGAGTCAATGGGGTGGTCGAGGTGTATCGAAGCCAAAATTTTCAACTACTGGCCATCTGTTTTTCAGGTGAGAAAATCATCTCCTAAGACTCTATCATGCTGCTATCTCACAGTTATGCTAGATTGAAGGTGGACTTGTTTGAGGTGTACAAAATTATGAGGCCTAGATAGAGTGGATAGGAAGGACCTATTTCCTGTAGCAGAGAGGTCAATAACCAGGGGACATAGATTTAAAGTAATTGGGAGAAGGATTAGAGTGCAGTTGAGGAGAACCTTTTGCACACAGAGTGTTGTGGTGGTCTGGAACGCACTGCTTGAAAGGATGGTAGAGCCACATTAAACCCTCATCACATTAAAAAAAGTATTGGATTATGCAGTTGAAGTGCCGTAACCTACAAGGCTACGGACCAAGAGCTTTATTTCGGCCTGCACAGGCACGATGGGCCGAATGGCCTCCTTCTGTGCCATAAATGTCTATGATTCTATGATTGTAAACCAGCAAAGGATGACCAAAAAATTGATAAAAAGGGAGAAAATAGAATGAGAGTACAAGAAATATAAAAACAGATTGTAAGAGTTTCTACAAGTATGTAAAGAGGAAGAGAGTAGTAAAAGTAAGCATTGGTCTCTGCATGGCTGAGACAGGAGAAATTATAATGGGTAACAAGAAAATGGCAGAGGCTTTCAATAAATATTTTGCATCTGTCTTCATAGTAAAAGACACAAAAACATACCAAAAGATGTGGGGAACAAAGGGGTAAAAAGTGTGAGGAACTTAAAGTAATTGGGCCTCGAAATTAGGTTCAGCCTCATTGGGGCAGGTACCCCTCATAAGGCGGGACTTTCTGCGCCTGTTCAGAAGTCCCGCCCCGTGACCTAAATTGGGGTCACCTCCCCTGAGAGGAAGTGGAGTGCAATGTCGCGCACTCCACTTCCTCTATGAGACGCTACATGGGCGAGCGTCGGAGCGCTATGCGGTGTAATGCTGATGCGTTTCAAGGCCCCTCCCCTTCCGTTAAAAGAGAGGGGCGCTGTGAGCTCTGCAGGCCTTTTGATGGGCCTCCACTCGGTCACCGGGGATGCCACAGCCCGGCACTGAAATGGAGTGGGAGGCTGCACGATCACGGCACAGACCCCGCGAAATCAACGGACAACGGCTCGAGTGGTGAGTCGCAGCGCACCTCCCATTTACTTTCCCCTGCGAACAGAGTGTGGCCTGGCTTACGACCTGCAAAGCTGGCACTGACTTTGCCTGTGGCAGCCTCACGGAATGCTGCCCAATTTCTGCCACGGGGCGAAAAGGGGTCGCCCCGCACGACGACGTCATCACCGGAGGCGCAGCGGCCCAGGGCGCTAACAGCGGGGGCATGGCGCTACTGGATTCGCGCCTCCGTTACCCGCCCGTGCAATTTCGTGGGAGCTGGTAATGGTCCCCTTCCCCTTCCCCGCTGGGCAAAAATACTTTCAAGCCCCATTAGTGTCCCCCAGAGGCACTAACAGGAGGCGCACAATAGGCCAATTTCAGCCCCTTAATATCAGTAGAGAAAAAGTACTTGTGAAACTAATGGGAACGAAAGCTGAAAAATCCCTTGGACCTGACGGTCTACATCTTAGGGTTCTAAAAGAGGTGGCTGCAGAGATAATGGATGTATTGGTTGTGATCTTTCAAAGTTCCCTAGATTCTAGAATGGATAGGATTTGGGGGTAATGTATTACCATGGATAGTGGATTGGTTAACAGACAGAAAACCGAGATTAGGGATAAAAGGGGCATTTTCTGGTTGGCAGGCTGTAACTAGTGGGGTACCGCAAGGATCAGTGCTTGGGCTGCAGCTATTTACAATCTATATTAATGACTTAGATGAAGGGACCGAGTGCAATCTATCCAAGTTGCTGACAATACAAAGTTAGGTGGGAAAGTAAGCTGTGAGGAGTACACAAAGAGCCTCCATAGGGATATAGGGCTAGAACCTCCACTTTTTTTGCATGCTTAATGCCCACGCTACCGCTGAAATGACGTATAACAGCCATATATCACCCATTTTGCCACAAAATGGAAACTGACAGGCTTTTTAGGAGACTTATCGGCGAGTGTTATTTTCCAATTGGGCTTAACGCCGGGAAAAAATATTACCGCCCGCCAACTTTTTTGGGGCAGAATCAGCAGAATGGACGAAATCAACACACGGAATTAACGCCCAGATTCAATATGAACGCCCGCTCACTGTTTTTTGTCGTAAAGAGCATATTTACCCAAACTAGCGGCCATGGAGATCGGCCATCGTCAATTTATCACCTCTGACACATATCGCCCAGAATATCGCTCGCTCAAAAAACCGCCCACAAAAAGTGGAACTAATCGGAACGAACGGCAGCCGTGTGGCTGGAATTTGTTAAATCCCACTCTTACGTGAGGAGCTGATATCTGAAAGATTTGCCTGAAAGAGCGCTAACGTGAGTGACAAGGCTGACACATTGCTGTGTGTGTGCAGCTCAGACATCAATGGTGCCCATCAGCTTGGTGCCAGTTAAAGTTTACGTTGATTGATGTTAAATTGTATTTAAGCCTTTCATGGTAAGGAATCACCAGTGTGTAATAATCCAGCTATCTGAGACAATGCGCAACAAGGTTATGTTCAATAACAAAAGTTTAATAGCAACATTGGTCTGAAATCATAAGTATCACAGCCAATAACATCCAACCCCTGCCCACATCCCACTGTTTGCACCATTGACATAAATCACATGTTCAACATGTCCAGCCACACAGAATACAAAGGCAAAGCATGAGCGTGGTCCCAAGCCCCCATTCATTGCAACAAATTGCATATATCCAGATGGAGATATAACACAGCCATCACCTGCGCACATGCACCTCATTTTCCTACCCGAGCATAGTTCCTCACCATGACCTGGTCCCCTATCTCCCATTCATGGTGTTTGCTAGGTTCTAGCAGCAATCGGTTACTCCGATGCTCTCTGTCCATGTTACTAGCAGCCTGCCAGTGAATCTGCCTGAGGTATTCAAACAGGTTCCTGACAAATCGGCCCCGGTTCACCTCTCTGAGCTGACCTTCAGTGAGCACCGGGGCTAGGACATGGGTGGGGGTCCGCATCATCCGGCCAGTCATGATCTCGTATGGGGAATACCCCGTGCTCTTTGACTGGCTGGCTTGAATCCCAATTAGGACTAACAGTAAGACCTCCACCCACTTTTGGGGTGAGTCTCCCGTTTCCTTCCGTAGCCTTTCTTTAATGGTACGGTTTAAACGCTCCACAATACCCGATGAATGTGGATTGTGGGCAACGTACCATTTCCCCTCAATGCCGAGCACCTTAAGGGTTGCCTGCATTACCTGCCCGGTGAAATGGCTCCCCTGGTCCAACTCCACATACTGTGGGAGTCCCCACCGGGAGAACACTTCCCTCACTAGAATCTTAACTGTCCCTAGTGCGGTGGCTGTTCGGCAGGGGAAGGCTTCAACCCATTTTGAGAACACGTCCACCAGGACCAGGCAGTATTTGTAGCCTCCCTGGGCGGTGGGTAGGGGCCCGATGTAGTCAATTTGGATTGACTGCCATGGTCCCTCTACCCTCCTGACGTGTCCTAGGGACACCTTCCTTTTCTGGGGGTCAGGGTTGTTCGCAGCACACACCAGGCAGTTCGCACAGAACTCACGGACGTCCTCCCTGAGACCCGGCCACCATCCTGCCTGTTCCACCCGTTGCCAGGTGGTCTCAGGCCCGGGGTGTCCCGCTCCTGGATCCCCTTGGGCCAGTTTTAGGAATTCCCTCTGGTGCTGTTGTGGCACGACGCATTGTCCCTCTTTAAACAGCATGCCTTCCTTAACGGTAATGGCTGCTGTGCCGTACGGACCTTCTACTCTCTCTCCTCTAGCTAACGCATTCAGGACAGCTTTCAGGACTGGGTCCTGTGCCTGAACTGTTTTTAAGTCCAGCGCCAAAGCTATCCCTGTATTTTCTGCTGCCCTGTTCTTATTCTTGACCGCTGCTATGCGGCCGGTGTCATAGGGGTCCCAGAACTTTCCCATGCGGGCACCTTCTTTGGCCAGTTTGTCAGCCTGTTGGTTTCCCTCTGCACGGGGTTCGGTTTTTGAATGGGCCTTCACCTTATGTATGTAGACCTTTCCCTCTTCCCGCACCGCTGTCATGATTTTTTCCAGCAGGGGCTTGATCGCCAGGGGTCTCCCGTCAGCGGACGTGTATCCGCGACGGGACCAGATAGCCAGGTACTCCGTACATGAATTGCATGTGAACATACTGTCCGAGCAAATCGTGTACGGGGTAGGGAATTCCTCGGGGTGGGTCACCACGTACATTACGGCGGACAGTTCAGCATGCTGGGTGCTCATGGTGCTGGGGAGCTTGATTGCCAGGGTAATACCTGCCCTTGGGTCATAGACTCCGTACCCAGTGAGTCGTTGGCCAGCAGATACCGTGCTGGACCCGTCCACGTAGATGGCCCGGCCTGTAGGGTGTAACCTCGCCCGAAGGCCAATGTTTACCTCCCATACCCCTTCTATGGAGCACCTGTGGGCTTTCCCTGGGTAGACTAGGTTGGCTGCGAGCCTTGGCTCGCGGGGGCCTTCTAATCTGAGGTCCATCTGGGAGAGGAGCAGGGTCCAGCGAGCAATGCGGGCACTGCTCACCGTCCCGTCCTTAATCCTCCCATCTAGGAGCATCTGAGTAGGTGTGTGCTGTTAGGAGTGTTAGAGGAGACCCTCCCGTGAAGATCAAGGATCTTTTCACTGCCCAATGTGTGGCTAGGAGGTGTCTCTCACAGTTGGAGTACCCCTTCTCCACATCTGTGAGGATCCTGGAGGAGTAAACCACCGGTCTCAGCTGGCTGTGCCACTCTTGAAGCCGCACTGAGTTCAAACTGTCCCCGCTGGCTGCCACCTCCAGGAAAATCTCCTTTCCTACATCTATCGCTCCTAAGGCTGGTGCGGTCTGCAAGTCCTTCTTGAGCTGAGTAAATGCTGCCTCGGAACCCTCATCCCAGTCCCACTCTACACCCTTGTGTAGGAGCCTGAGCAGAGGGGCTGCGGTGGCTGCATATTCCTCAATAAAATCTCTGCATTACCCAGTGAGCCCCAGAAAGGATCTTACCCCTGTCACTGTGTTGGGGGCTGGTAACTTCTGTACTGCCTCCCTTCTAGCCTTGTCTATGGCCCTTTCCCCAGCGTACGCAGTCAGCCCCAGGAATTTGACTTCCTTCTGGCCGATCTGTGCCTTCTTGGGGTTTACTTTAAACCCTTCTTCTTTTAGCAGCTCCAGCAGCTCAGCCAGCAGTGGGCCATGCTCCTCCCCCTGATCGGTAAACAGGAGCAGGTCATCCACATACTGCACTAACTGCTGGGGTCTGCTAAAGCCCTTTAAACAGTTCGCCATACATTGGTGAAAAATGCTGGGACTATTGTGGAAGCCTTGGGGAAGACAGTTCCACGTGTACTGTTGGCCCTTAAAGGTAAAGGCGAATTTGTACTGGTCCTCCCGTTTTAAAGGAATGGACCAGAACCCATTTGAAATATCCAGCACCGTGAAAGTGGTCGCAGATGCTGGAATACTCCCTATGAGATCCGCTACGGCTGCTACAGTGGGTGCATAGGCAGGGATATTCTTATTTAGTACTTGATAGTCCACGGTGGCCCTCCATGAGTTGTCCGCTTTCTTAACTGGCCACAGTGGAGAGTTAACATGGGTAGCTATCGGTCTTAACACCCCTAGCTCTACCAGTGATGCCAGCGCCGTTATCAGGTCTGCCTCTGCCTCCCTGGGGAAGTTATATTGCTTTTGTGGTCGGGTCATGGGGTCCCCTTCTATACGAACTTCCACCGCTGTTACCCTACCACAGTCATGTTTGTGGGTGGCGAATGCTGCAAGGTATGCCCGTACATATGCCTGGTACTGCACTGGTGTGTTACTGACCAGTAATTCCAAGTCGTAACCCTCCTTTGGCTTCACGGTACACAATGTTCCCTTGGCCCCTTTTTCTGAGATCACTGCCACCTCACTTTCCCTGTCAGTCACTATGGCTCCCCATAGATAGTGGTTCCTGAGATTCACTAGGATCTGGTGGCCAATGATAAAATCAGCCCCCAGGATCCTTTTTCCCTCCTGCTCCCATTTCATCAGGACACACTTCCATTTGGTTTTGAGTGTCCCTAACTGAATGGTGAGCGGGATGGAAAATGAACCAGTTTGATCATTGTCTGTGAACCCCACTAAACTGTACGGGACTCCATTCGATAGAGGTGAGGTAGCTGGGTTATCTGCATATACAAGGGTGCTGGAAGCACCAGTATCTTGTAGGTAGGTCCCTTTCACTTTCTCCACCTCCATCGTAACGCACGGTCTCTTCCAGGCATCGTACTCTAGGGAACACAGGTACACAGGCTGCGCTGGCTTTAGTCATGCATCTGGGTGGTTTGGAGCAGAGGATTTTACCATATCGGCTACTACACCGGCTGCGATAGCTACTGCTCCTGTCTGTTTGAGTGTATGTAGTGCGGCTACAAGTGTCACATATGAGTCGGGTGTTCCTGCCCCGGCCTTACGGGCTGGGGCTGGAGCGGCCTTTCCCTTAGTCTCTTTCCAGGGTTTCCTACAGTCCTTCCTCCAGTGCCCACTTTTCCCACACCCAAAACACTTGCCCCCTTTGTGGGGAGGGTTCCCACCTTCCTGATGCCACTCTCTCTTGCCTTGGCTGGGTTTAATCTCATGGACCTTCCCTTTAGAGGAGGGCTCCTCCACCGTTCTGGTAAGCCAGGGTCAACTGTCTGACCACTGTCTCCTCGGTGGTTCTGGGATCTCTTGGATCGAACCAGACCTCGGCTTTTGCCTTTATTCCAGGTAAGCTGTTTGCCACCAGGCTGCGGAGCCAGTGAGCCAGCTCGTTAGGGTTCAGGTGGGCCCGGTCAAGAACCCCACTACAGGCCCTTTCGTAGACCGGTCACAACCTGTCGGCGAAAGCCTGTGGAGTCTCCCCATCGAGCTGCACTGTCTTCTCCACTCGGGAGAAAGGACTCCCGTCGTTCATACCCATGGCCTCTAGAACCTCCTCCTTAACCGTAGCGTACGTGTTTCGCCCCTTTCTGCTGTCTGCAGAGAGGGAATGGCACAGCTTGGTGTCTAGTGAGAAGAGCAACAGCTTAGCCTGCTCCAAATCATCGCACCCGTTAATATCCCCTGTGTGTTCCACTTCCAGGAAGTGTACCGAGCGATCCCCCTGTTGGGTGAGTTTACTTAGGTGGCCTATCATGGCCCTCAGTTTTTGGGTGTCGTGGGGGACTACAAAATTGCTTTCTAGGGGGTCCTGCTGCCCCATTGGCGCCAGGTGGGCCAAACCTTTGCTGCCGGACCGGGTGCATTGCTCCTGGTTCTGGCCCTTCTTGTATTGGCTCGCCCTCTTCCCCCTGCTGCCAAGCCGAGTTAAAACCTGGGGCCGCCGGTGTTGGTAGTTCGCAATCCTTGCCTGCCCATACTCTGGCTGACACCCCTGCTGCTCCGGGCCGTTCCCGGGAGCTGCAGGCGGTGACTGAGGGGTTTCTCCTTGCTCTACCAGGTGTTCCTGGGCTAAACCTGGGTTTATCAGGCACACTATGTCTTTAGCCTGGGTTAGAGCAAGGTTCAAGCTTTGGATCTGCTGCTGGCAGGGGCCGTGGTCTGCTGCCTCAAATTCCCTGGTACTGGCTACCTTATAGGCTACCTGAATGTCTCTCACCCTCTCCCCGTACTCTTTAACTTGCTTGGCGAGGCAGGAATTCTCTTCCCGCAACGCCAGTTCGCTATTCTTGGCTTCAATAATCTGACACTATAAAAGGTCCAGCTGGGTTTTGTGCCTTTCTTTAGCGAGCTCTCTACTTTCCTTTAACTGCCCCACCTCTGTCCACAGCCTTTCCCCAACTGTGGCCCTTGCACTGGACCTCTCTTCTGCCTGCCTCAATACTCCCTTTAATTTCTCATTCTCCTCATCTAGAAGTTAGATCTGTCGCTGAAGGCTAATTAGCCAAATGGCCTTCTCTCTCGACCTTTTATGGTCCTTGCTCTCGGTCCATTGAGTTGCAGCATCTTCTGGGCGCTCAGCATACAATAGATCGAGTACCCACTCCTTAGCCACATTTACCCTCTTAAACACATACGAGGAAATCCCCTCTTCCATTTTGCTTCTTTTTCTGAAGCCAGTCTCTCTCTTATCACGTCCCTTGCCCCAGAGTCCCTAGCAATGATATCATACAATGATCTCATGCCATGTCGTCCTGGTACTTTTTACAGAAGAAGCTATCTATGATGAGGTCCGAGCAGAGGCGAACATGTGGGGGGGCCACCAGTTCCCAGTGACATTACTGCGATGAAGGAGCGTGTGCTCGCACTCGTGAGGAAGCAACCCCGGACAGCCACGGATGCATCTGCAGACCCTGAAGTGATACCAGGTGAGTAAAGCTTATACTATTGTGTGATGTAATGTCAATAGATGCCACATCAACTCATATCTGAATAATCATATATGATAGATGATTTCTAAACGTGTCATAGAAATAATGCTCGCCTCATGAAAATCATTGCAATGCACAATGTGTTGATGTTCATGAAATGTGGGCACAATGTGTTGATGTTCATGAAATGTGATGTCTGCGATGATTTTGATAATGGTGATGCTTTTGTCGGTATATGCTGTGTGTAGTGCTGGACTCACTTTGTCACCCTAGAACTCCCTTCTCCTCTAATAACCTCATTTGTGTTTTGCAGCTCAGCCAGCAGCGCAGCCCCAGTCAAAGCCACAGAGACCTGAAGGTGGGGACGCGGGGCAGGAATCGGCAGATGATCCTCCTACATCTGGTGTTGAGGTGCTCCGATTGTCGCCCGTCAATCCGCTGGGTCTGTTCTCGATGGATGAGAGCGCGGACTTCAAAGAACCTGCATTGCCACCTCCAGAAGCCATTCCACCCCAAGGCCATCTAGTGGTCCTCCGGTCATTCCCGCCCCCACTCTGGAGGTGCCGGCCCCGAGCACCTCACCACAGGGCACCCGATTTGTCCCCAGGACGGTGCCGACCTCGCGAAGGCCTTGTGTACGTGGCAGGTCTGTTCCTCGAGCGCCACATGACAGCGGAGAGACTACAGGAGGACTGTAGACATTGGTGACGAGCTCATCGAAGCATTGGAGGCATATCCCAACACCTGGCCACCATGGCCGAGTACATTCCACACATGGCAGAGTCCCTGGATGCGATAGCCAGGAACACTGCTGCCTCAGGCCTCCCAGTGGTCCTTGAGCGCGGCACTCCACCCCTAGGTTCCACCCCATCATGGCAAACGACAGATGAGAGCAAGGACCAAGATCCTGATTCTGCATCAGAGAATGTTGTCCCCTCAGCACCCACCGTTTCCGTACCTGTGGAACCACCGCATCTGCCTTCATCCCCCCCAATGAGGCAGTGCCTGAGGAGCTCCTCGGCCAGGTACCGTGGAGCGTGGACGTGAAGGGGTAGAGGTGGGGAGAAGAAGGGGAGGGGGGAAGGAAAGTGAGGTGCATGTGCGCATGTGATGGCTGTGTTATATCTCCATCTGGGTGTATGCAATTTGTTGCAATGAATGGGTGCTGGAGACCACGCTCCTGCTTTGCCTTTGTTTTCTGTATTGGTGGACATGTTGAACATGTGATTTATGCCAATGGTGGGAAAAGTTGGGTATGGGTGGGAGTTGGGTGTTATTGGCTGTAACACTTATGATTTCAGACCAATGTTGCTATTAAACTTTTGTTATTGAACATAACCTTGTTGTGCATTGTCTCAGATAGCTGGACCATTACACACTGGTGATTCCTTACCGTGAAAGGGTTAAATACAACTTAACATCAATTAACGTATACTTTAACTGGCACCAAGATGATGGGCACCATTGATGTCTGAGCTGCACACACATTGCAATCTGTCAGCCTTGTCACTCACATCAGCGCTCTTTCAGGCAAATCTTTCCAATATCAGTTTCTCATGTAAGAGTGGCATTTAACAAATGCCAGCCACACCGCTGGCATCTGGTTAGTTCCACTTTTTGTGGGCGGTTTTTTGAGCAGGCGATATTCTGGCCGATATGTGTGCGAGGTGGAGAAATTGATGGTGGGTGATCTTTATGGCCGCTAGTTTGAGTAAATATGCTCTTTATGACAAAAACAGTTGCTGGGCATTATTATTGAATCTTGGAGTTAATTCCGTGAGGAAAGTAACGGTTGGCGATATTATGGGCGTTGAAATCGCCCATTCTGCTGATTCCACCCCAAAAAGAGGGCGGGCGGTAATATTTTTTCTCAGCGTTAAGCCCATTGGGAAAATAACGCTCAGCGATAAGTCTCCTAAAAAAGCCTTTCAGTTTCCATTTTGTGCCAAAATGAGCGATATGTGGGCATTATTCGTCATTTCAGCGGTAAAATGGGCGTTAAGTGGGCATTAAGGCAGGCAAAAACAAGTGGGGGTTTTAGCCCAATCTTCTTGAAGTTGCAAAATATTTGTAGAGACTAATTAGCTCAATCTTTATTTCAAATAATAATGAATACAAATGTGTGGCCTAACTCTTTGGGTTTGTTCCCTCGAGTTGGACTATTGAAGTTAACTTATTTATTCTGCTTTACTGAGAGTATTCTGCACAATGTAAGATAATGTATAAACAGGACGTTATCAAAGAATTAAAGTAAAACATAAAACTTTTAAGTTATGACTTAAAAGATGGATGAGTTTTGTCAGGAGCAAGTAATGAAACAATGATATTATAGAGTAGTGTTCCTCAGAAGCAGTCTACTGCAGATTAAGTACTGGCAATTTTCCAATGATTATTGCACAATTAATCTTTCAGTTAAGATATCATCATGTATCAAAAAGAAAGTCCTAGACATGAAAATGGATCTTGATAAAGCAAGAAGAAATTTAATCTATATGGTCAAAATGAAACACATACATATTAAAAATAAAAGCAAGTGCATTAACCAATTCTAATAACCTTATCATTATACTTGTGGATTATGATTTCATGTCAACCCCTCAATAGGGAACATTTTCTTGTAATCACTCCCATTCTTTTTCTGCAAATAAGTATACTGGAGAGTGAATGATAAAAAATATCCTAGGAACATGGAAGTTCCTATCACATGATCCAGCCTACAATCATGCATTATATTTTAAAATAGTAATATCCACTGCCTTCTATTATTCAGCACTGTCTTAAGACATTGAAAGAATGTCTCCATCTTGAAGAAATGGACTGCTGCAATGGTAATCAATTTAAAAAAAGACAATTTTGATCCGGTGTGTATTTAGCTGCAAATTGAAGGCAGGATCTGGGATAATGACCTGAATCTTTCAAATTGCAATAGAGTTCAGTAAATGGAATAGTTTAAGAGTGGAAAACAATTTTTTACTGGGATTTTGGTTTTCCCTTTTCTTTTAAAATCTGTAATTTTGATTTAAAAAAATGAGAAATGAAAAATTATTTTGAGTCATTTTGTGTTTTAGAGCTTTTCCCAATCCCATTCACTGGTCTCTAGTTGAGCAGGCAGGCAGGTACCTCTCTCTCTCACATCTGTGTCTCATCATCATCATCATCATAGGCAGTCCCTCGGAATCGAGGAACACTTGCTTCCACTCTTAAAATGAGTCCTTATGTGGCTGAACAGTCCAACGCGAGAGCCACAGTCCCTGTCACAGGTGGGACAGATAGTCATTGAGGGAAGGGGTGGGTGGGACAGGTTTGCCGCACGCTCTTTCCGCTGCCTGCACTTGATTTCTGCATGCTCTCGGCGATGAAACTCGAGATGCTCAGCGCCCTCCCGGATGCACTTCCTCCACTTAGGGCAGCCTTTGGCCAGGGACACCCAGGTGTTAATGGGGATGTCGCACTTTATCAGAGAAGCTTTGAGGCTGTCGTTGTAACGCTTCCGCTGCCCACCTTAAAAAAGCACTTAAAAAAGCGTGGTTATTGGACGGTAAGATTAGATAGCTATAGCTGAAGATGCACAATACATAAGTAGAGACAGCAGGATTCATCGGGGCTGACATTCCTGTCCAGTCAGCCTTCCTGTCCAGTCAGTTTCCAGGCACAGTGGAGGGACTAAAGAGTGAAGACCTGTAATGCTACATTTTCCCAGCTTCATCTGAGGAGGTGCATAGTACCTGCACTTACAACCACTACAGGCAAAAGACAAACGTGGTATAAAGATTGTGCAGGAAAATCCATAGTCCTCCTCATTCTCCTCGAGGGTCACCAGAAGGGCACCCAAAGACAAGGCATTAGCAGAAATTGGCAGTAGGCCTATCACCAGGCCCCTCCTAAGATTGGAGGAAGATCTATAAAGGTATGTGTAATCTTTATTTCAGCTTTCCCAGAGACCTACAGACCTGGATGCCTCAAGCTGTTAGTTTTGTATGGCAAAAAGAGGTGGCTGCAGAGAGAGTGGATGCATTAGTTGTGATCTTCCAAAATTCCCGAGATTCTACAATGGTCCCAGTGAATTGGAAGGTAGCAAATGTAACCCCGCTGTTTAAGAAAGGAGGGAGAAAGAAAACAGAGAACTACAGGCCAGTTAGCCTGACATCAGTCGTTGGGAAAATACTGGATCCATTATTAAGGAAGTGGTAACAGGGCATTTAGAAAATCATAATATGATTAGGCAGAGTCAACATGGTTTTATGAAAGGGAAATCGCAGTTAACAAATTATCAGAGTTTTTTGAGGAAGTAACTAACAGGGTAGATAAAGAGGAACTAGTGGATGTAGTATATTTGGATTTCTTAAAGGCATTCGATAAGGTGCCGCATAAAAGATTGTTACGCAAGATAAGGGCACATGGGGTTGTGGGTAATATAGAAGCATGGATAGAGGACTGGTTACCGGGCAGAAAACAGAGAGTAGGGATAAACGGGTCATTTTCAGATTGGCAGCCTGTAACTAGTGGAGTGCCGCAACGATCAGTACTTGGGCCTCAGCAGTTTACAATCAATATTAATGACAGATGAAGGGACCGAGTGTAATGTATTCAAATTTGCTGATGATACAAAGCTAGGTGGGAAAGTAAACTGTGAAAAGGATGCAAAGAGCCTGCAAAGGGATATAGACAGGTTAAGTAAATGGGAAATAAGGTGGCAGATGGAGTATACTGTGGGGAAATGTGAGGTTATTCACTTTGATAGGAAGAATAGAAAAACAGAATATATTGTAAATGGTGAGAAACTATTAAATGTTGGTGGGAAAGTGGAGTTGAGTTCAAAGATCAGCCATGATCTTATCGAATGATGGAGCACGTTTGAAGTGCCATAGGGCCTACTCCTGCTCCTAATTCTTATATTCTTAAAGCCTTGAAGTTGGTGTCCTTGTCCATTGCCACAGACCTCTCAAGCCTGTATTTCTGTCCCCATTTATAGATGTGAGGCACTGTCAGGGTGGGCTATGTTTGCCTGGCACCCAGGTGAAGGAGAACAGGAAAACCAACTCAACCGTTTCCTTGTTTGATGAGAACTTAACCCGCAAGAGGTAGGTTAATAAACTTGCATCTTATCAGAGTTTGCTGTTGCTTAATCGTAAACTATCCTTGTATACCATTGGTTTGCTTCATAGAATTTTGCTTCTTTAAGCTGGCAGAACATTTTCAGCGGTTCGTTTTCAATCACTAAGCTGCAACACAGAATCATTGTACCCAACTGGAGTAAATAGAAAATATTAAATACATTGAATTCATAGAATCATAGACAGTGCACTACAGACAGAGGCCATTTCAGCACATGTGCCTGCGCTGGTGGTAGCAACCAAAGCTATATAATCCTTTTTACCTCCCTTTTATTGTTCTTCTTTAACTATCTATCAAATTGCATTTTAACTCACATTAGAGTCTCTGGGCTAGACTTTCCATTAATGTCCAGTTCGCCAAAAAGTAGGCGATATTTCCAGCGTTAGAGTTTATATTGGTTTTTGAGATAGAAACATAGAAACATAGAAAATAGGTGCAGGAGAAGGCCATTCGGCCCTTCGAGCCTGCACCACCATTCAATAAGATCATGGCTGATCATGCAACTTCAGTACCCCATTCCTGCTTTCTCTCCATACCCCTTGATCCCTTTAGCTGTAAGGGCCACATCTGACTCCCTCTTGAATATATCAATGAACTGCCATCAACAACTCTCTGCGGCAGGGAATTCCACAAGTTAACAACTCTCTGAGTGAAGAAGTTTCTCCTCATCTCAGTCCGAAATGGCTTACCCCTTATCCTTAGACTGTGTCCTCTGTTTCTGGACTTCCCCAACATCGGGAACATTCTTCCTGCATCTAACCCGTCCAAGCCCGTCAGAATTTTATATGTTTCTATGAGATTCCCTTTCATCCTTCTAAACTCTAGTGAATACATGCCCAGTCGATCCAGTCTCTCCTCATATGTCAGTTCTGCCATCCCAGGAATCAGTCTGGTGAACCTTCGCTGCACTCCCTCAATAGCAAGAACATCCTTCCTCAGATTAGGAGACCAAAACCGAACACAATATTCCAGGTGAGGCCTCACCAAGGCCCTGTACAACTGCAGTAAGACCTCCCTGCTCCTATATCAAATCCCCTAGCTATGAAGGCCAACATACCATTTGCCTTCTTCACCGCCTGCTGCACCTGAATGCCAACTTTCAATGACTGATGTACCATGACACCCAGGTCTTGTTGCACCTCCCCTTTTCCTAAACTGCCGCCATTCAGACAATATTCTGCCTTTGTGTTTTTGCCCCCAAAGTGGATAACCTCACATTTATTTATATTATACTGCATCTGCCATGCATTTGCCCACTCACCTAACCTGTTCAAGTCAACCTGCAGCCTCTTAGCGTCCTCCTCACAGCTCACACCACCACCCAGTTTAGTGTCATTTGCAAACTTGGAGATATTACACTCAATTCCTTCATCTAAATCATTGATGTATATTGTAAATAGCTGGGGTCCCAGCACTGAGCCCTGCGGCACCCCACTAGTCACTGCCTGCCATTCTGAAAAGGACCCATTTATCCCGACTCTCTGCTTCCTGTCTGCCAACTAGTTCTCTCTCCTCATCAATACATTACCCCTAATACCATGTGCTTTAATTTTGCACACCAATCTCTTGTGTGGGACCTTGTCAAAAGCCTTTTGAAAGTCCAAATACACCACATCCACTGGTTCTCCCTTGTCCACTCTACTCGTTACATCTTCAAAAACTTCCAGAAGATTTGTCAAGCATGATTTCCCTTTCATAAATCCATGCTGACTTGGACCGATCCAAAAAACTGCTTTCCAAATGCGCTGCTTTTACATCTTTAATAATTGATTCCAACATTTTCCCCACTACTGATGTCAGGCTAACTGGTCTATAATTACCCGTTTTTTCTCTCCCTCCTTTTTTGAAAAGTGGTGTTACATTAGCTACCCTCCAGTCCATAAGAACTGATCCAAAGTCAATAGACTGTTGGAAAATGATCACCAATGCATCCACTATTTCTATGGCCACTTCCTTAAGTACTCTGGGATCCAGACTATCAGGCCACAGGGATTTATTGGCCTTCAATCCCATCAATTTCCCGAACACAATTTCCCACCTAATAAGGATTTCCTTCCATTCCTCCTTCTCACTAGACCCTCGGTCCCCCAGTATTTCCGAAAGGTTCCTTCGTGAAGACACAACCAAAGTGTTTTTCCAACTGGTCTGCCATTTCTTTGTTCCCCATTATAAATTCACCTGAATCTGACTGCAAGGTACCTATGTTTGTCTTCACTAATCTTTTTCTCTTCACATATCTATAGAAGCTTTTGCAGTCAGTTTTTATGTTCCCTGTAAGCTTCCTCTCATACTCTATTTTCCCCTCCTAATTGAACCCTTTGTCCTTCTCTGCTGAATTCTAAATTTCTCCCAGTCCTCAGGTTTGCTGCTTTTTCTGGCCAATTTATATGCCTCTTCCTTGGATTTAACACTATTCTTAATTTCCCTTGTTAGCCACGGTTGAGCCACCTTCCCCATTTTATTTTTACTCCAGACAGAGATGTACAATTGTTGAAGTTCATCCATGTGATCTTTAGATGTTTGCCATTGCCTATCCACCATCAACCCTTTAAGTATAATTTGCCAGTTTATTCTTGCCAATTCACGTCTCATACCATCGATGTTACCTTTCCTCAGGACCCTAGTCTCTGAATTAACTGTGTCACTCTCCATCTTAATAAAGAATTCTACCATATTATGGTCACTTTTCCCCAAGGGGCCTCGCACAACAAGATTGCTAATTAGTCTTTTCTCATTACACATCACCCAGTCTAGGATGGCCGGCCCTTTAGTTGATTCCTCGACATACTGGTCTAGAAAACCATCCCTAATACATTCCAGAAAATCCTCCTCCACTGTATTGCTACCAGTTTGATTAGCCCAATCTATATGTAGATTAAAGACGCCCATGATAACTGCTGTACCTTTATTACACACATCCCTAATTTCTTGTTTGATGCTGTCCCCATCTCACTACTATTGTTTGGTGGTCTGTACACAACTCCCACTAGCGTTTTCTGCCCCTTGGTATTCCGCAGCTCTATCCATACAGATTCCACATCATCCAAACTAATGTCCTTCCTTACTATTGTGTTAATTTCCTCTTTAACCAGCAATGCTACCCTACCTCCTTTTCTTTTCTGTCTATCTTTCCTGAATGTTGAATACCCCTGGATGTTAATTTCCCAGCCTTGGTCACCCTGGAGCCATGTCTCCGTGATGCCAATTATATCATATTCATTAATTGCTGCCTGTGCAGTTAATTCGTCCACCTGATTATGAATACTCCTCGCATTGAGGCACAGAGCCTTCAGGCTTGTCTTTTTAACACACTTTGCCCCTTTAGAATTTTGCTGTAATGTGACCCTTTTTTGATTTTTGCCTTTGGTTTCCCTGCCCTCCACTTTTACTTTTCTTCTTTCTTTCTTTTGCTTCTGCCCCCATTTTACTTCCCTCTGTCTCCCTGTATAGGTTCCCATCCCCCTGCCATATTAGTTTATCCCCTCCCCAACAGACAATGGTTCCGGTCCTGCCCAGGTGCAGACCGTGCGGTTTGTACTGGTCCCACCTTCCACAGAACCGGTTCCAATGTCCCAGGAATTTGAATCCCTCCCTTCTGCACCACTCCTCAAGCCACATATTCATCTTAGCTATCCTGCGATTCCTACTCTGACTAGCACGTGGCACTTTAGCAATCCTGAGATTACTACCTTTGAGGTCCTACTTTTTAATTTAACTCCTAGCTCCCTAAATTCACCTTGTAGAACCTCATCCCATTTTTTACCTATATCGTTGGTACCTATATGCACCACAACAACTGGCTGTTCACCCTCCCCCTCCAAAATGTCCTGCAACCATTCCGTGACATCCTTGACCCTTGCACCAGGAACACAATATAACATACTGGAGTCTCGATTGCGGCCGCAGAAATGTCTATCTATTCCCCTTACAATCGAGTCCCCTACCACTATAGCTCTCCCACTCTTTTTCCTGCCCTCCTGTGCAGCAAAGCCACCCACAGTGCCATGGACTTAGCTGCTGCTGCCCTCCCCTGATGAGTCATCCTCTCCAGCAGTACCCAAAACGGTGTATCTGTTTTGGAACGGGATGACCGCAGGGGACCCCTGCACTACCTTCCTTCCACTGCTCTTCCTATTGATCTCCCATTCCCTATCTGTCTGTGTAACCATTACCTGCAGTAAGACCAACTCACTAAACGTGTTGTTCACAGCATCCTCAGCATCGCGGATGCTCCAGAGTCAATCCACCTGCAGCTCCAGTGCTGCAGTACGGTCTGTCAGGAGCTGCAATAGGACACACTCCCCACACATATAGTTGTCAGGGACACTGGAAGCATCCCTGAGTTCCCACATAGCACAGGAGGAGCATGACACATGTCCGAGCTCTCCTGCCATGACTTAACCCCTAGATTAACTTAATTTGGCAACAACAATGATAAAGGTTACCTACTGATAAAGGAAAAGAAAAAGAAAAACTACTCACCAATCACCAGCCAATCACTTACCCACCTTGGCTGTGACGTCACCTTTCGATTTCTTTCTCCTTCTTTGTTTATCTTCTGCCCCTGCACCAGCTAGCCTCTCCGACGCCTCCCCGGACTCCTGCTGCTCGAACTCCCACCTCCGCTGACTGTTGGGCCTTTTATATGCCTCTCCAACACCTCCCCAGACTCCCGCTGCTCGAACTCCTGCCTCTGCCGACTCTTGGGCCTTTTATAGATCGCTGGAATATCGCCTATTTTGAAACCCGCTAGTTCCCACTTTATAAATTGGGCATTGGCAGGAGCGTTGTGGTTGTTTCAGGTTTTTTCTGTCTTAAAAGGCCGGGGTCCATAGCAACGCCATAGCAATGGTCTTTTCCCGCGTCTCAGGAGCTCAGGGGTCATCAGCACATGTGCAGAAAATAGAGAAAGAGGAAAATGAGAGAGAGCAAGCAATAGAGGAGAAAGCTTGTGGGGATTGTGGAGATTGTAGTGGTAGTGACTTTTATTTGGAGTTTTTTTTCGAAAACTATCTACAGTTAGTGAGTGAGAGAGTGATTGATTACCAACAT
The DNA here is from genome assembly GCF_044704955.1 of Pristiophorus japonicus. Lineage (NCBI taxonomy): Eukaryota > Metazoa > Chordata > Chondrichthyes > Pristiophoridae > Pristiophorus > Pristiophorus japonicus. Next base: position 412,484,707 of record NC_091977.1, read on the forward strand.
ATGGAACAGAAAAAACAAAAGAATGGACAGCATGGAGGAGGTGCGTGTTGATGCTGTGGAGGTGGAGAAAGTTGGTGAGGGCAGTGATGTGGGTGAGGTGGGAGAGGAGATGGGTGGAGAAAGCGTACCAGGTGTTTTTCAGATGAGGCCAATGCTGCCCTCCTCCAAGAAGTTGAATCTCATTGGGTCCAATTGACCCGGGATGGGCGTGGCAAGCCAATCCCAAAAATTTACTAGAAAATCTGGAGTGAGATTGCTGAAGTGCTGTCGTCGGCGACACACAATGTCCGTGAGGCCAACCAGTGCTGCAAGCACTGGAACAACCTTGTTGGTTCCGGAAGAGTAAGTATTACATTTATTTATATATATTTATATCATTGTAATTGCAAGTGTAATGAGGCAATGAAGATTTTAAATTAAGATCTGATGTATTGCAGTTCGACTGGCAATCTTTTAATCCAAACCTACTTTTGCCGTGGACTACATTGTGTGTTGGGTAGCGTAATAATAATAGTAATAATAATAATAATATTAATAATAATAATTATAACATAATATCTGTCAGTAATGTGCTATGTGTTGTATCAGTATGTGTAACAGTACCTAGCAATGATCTTATGCCATGCCATGCTGTTCTCACCTTTTGCAAAAGAAACCTTCGAAGAATAGGGCCGAGAAGTGGCGTACGGGTGGCAGCCCTCCAGTCACTTGTGAGCTCACCAATATCAAGGAAAGGTCGCTGGCACTCATAGGTGTCCACAACTGGTTGGCCACTCATGCAGCATCGGAACCTGTCCTCATGCCACGTGAGTAATGTATAAACCATTCGGTGATGTAAAGTAGATTAATGCCACACCCGCCCATATCCGTATAATATGATTGATGATATGATGTATTTTATTGATGCAATGTTATGTAATGTTATGTAATTAATGATGGACTCATGAAAATCATTGTAATCCAGATTTTGTACTATCATGATGTTCATTAAATGTGATGTCTGTGATAATTTTTATAGCGGTAGTGCTGCTCTCGTGCATATGCTGTGTGTAGCGTTTGCATTCCCCTGTTACCCTAGCACCCACTTCTCCTCTAATTACCTCATTTATGTTTTCTAACTCAGCCAAGAGCGCAGGCCCTTCAAATAAACCTGAATCAAGCTATCGATCCGATGGCGGTGGATCGTGCTTCTGGGGGTGATGAGCCCCGAATCTCGCCCGTCGAGCTGTAGGTCAACCTCTCCACTGAGGACAGTGAAGAGGTTGAGGAGGAGCCTGCAGCAGCAACATCAGTACCTTGCAGTGCTCCTGCGGCCATGTCCTCCTCAACCGTGGAGATAGCGGGCCCAAGCACTTTGCCGTAGGGCACCCCAAGGGACTCCATGCCGGCGCCGACCCTGCGGAGGTTGGTTCGGCACAGTAGGACTGCTCCACAATCAGCAGATCTGAGTGTGGACATGGTGAATTTGCCCAGGAGGAGTGTTGAAATTGATTAGCAGCTCCTCCAGGCAATGGGCGGAATATCTGAACAGATGGCCACCCTATCCGCGAACATGAACAAAAAAATGACGTGGATAGCGGTGGCCCTGGAGGTAATAGCCAGGAACACTGGTGCCAGAGAGCTAGCAGTGTTCCCGGAATCCGGCACTGCACCCCAAGGTGCCGTACCCCCATTGCCAGAGACACGTGCAAGCCAGGAAGAAGATGTTGCTTCTGGCTCAGAGGATGTTTCCTCGGAAACCTCCTCTCCAGCATTGGGCCAAATAACGGATCTGTCGTCATCCCCCCCAACAAAGCAGCGCTTGAGGAGCATTGCAGCAAAGTGGCTTGGAGTTGGTAGGGGAAGGTGAAGAGATGGGATAAAGACCCAGGCGGGAGAGGAATCGAGGGGCATGGCCACAGGTAAGGATTGAGGGATGGAGGGACGGAGGGAGGGAGAGAGGGAGGGATGGAGGGAGTTGTTACACGTTTGTTGTAAAAAATTGTTTGTTGTTGTTGTCACCAATATTTTTAATGTTGGGATCCTTGTTGTATTTGTTATTGTTATTGTTAAAATGTTCCAAATTTGTTGTGGGGGTGGGGGAGGGGGGTACTGTTGTGTTCTTGTATGTTTTTTAAATAAGAAAAAAATCCGTGTTCTCATTAAAAAAAAATTATTTAACATAACATTGTTGTGCATTTTCTCAGATAGCTGTAACGTTATACACTGGCAAGTCCATACCATGAAAACGGATCATTAAACGTAACGTAAATCAACTTTAACTTTAACTGTCACCAAGGTAATGCACACCATTCATGTATGAGCTGCAGACACAGCAGTCTTGCAACTGTGTAACTACCACCAACGTTATTTCAAGCAAAGCGCTCATTTATGAGCTGCTGATCTAACAGTCTTGCAGCTGTGTAGCCACCACGGGCCCTTTCCTGCGGTCTAGAGCAGGGTGGGGGCATGCTTTTAACATCAGCTTGATTGTCTGCCCCGAGGTCATCGTCCACCTCATCTTCTTCCGCTTCTCCTCTCTCCTGAGGTGGACCGGCAGTCCCTTCTGCAATTCTTGCCCCTCCTGATAGCCAAGCTATGCAGCATACAGCATACCACCATGAATTGAGCTACTTGCTCAGGATGGTATTGTAACTCGCCTTCTGAGTCGTCCAGGCATCTAAAGCGCTGCTTAAGCACTACAATTTCTGTTCGATGATATTGCGTGTGGCTATGTGGTTTTCGTTGTATCGCTTCTCGGCTTCTGTCTGGGTCTTACACAGGGGTGTCATCAGCCAGGTGGCGAGGCCATATCCTTTGTCACCAAGCATCCAGCATTGACCTTGTGGCTGACTGCTAAATATGTCAGATACAGTGCTCTCGTGGATGCTGCCTGAAAATGTTGCATTTACTGCCATGATTATTTGCTTGTGGTCGACAATGAGTTGCACATTCAGGGAGTGGAATCCTTTTCGGTTCCGAAAACCTCTACATCCTGAAAAGGTGCTCGTATGGCGATGTGCATACAGTCTATTGCTCCCTGCACCTTGGGGAAGCTTGCTATTCTGGAGAATCCTAGAGACCTCTCAGTCTGTGCCTCCCTGGTCATAGGGAAGCCTATAAAGTCCATCCTGTGTGCGTAAAGGGCTTCAGTCACCTGTCGAATGCAGCAATGTGTAGCATGCTGAGAGATAGCGCAAATGTCGCCAGCTGAGGCTTGAAAGGAGTCCGATGCATTGAAAGAAAGTGCCGCAGTTACCTTGACCTCAACAGACAGTGCAGTCATGATGGTGCTGTTATGCTGCAGATCTCCCCTAATGAGCTGATATATCTCACTGATGACCTCCTTTCAGAAGCGCAATCTCCTAAAGCATGTGTTCTTGGACAAGTTCAGGTAAGATCGCTTCTCCCTGTAAGTTCGTCGGGTGTAAGTTCTCCTCCTCCTCAGTCTGCCACCTCTTTGATTGGGCACATAATGCTCTTCAATATACCTTCTCCCATCTCTAGTCTGAAGCATGTGAGTAGTCATCAATACAGGCTGAGAAATTACAGGCCCCATTACAATAACAATCACTATTATACCTATTCTTCACAAACAATACATTTTCCTACTAAAACTCATAAAATAAATTCAATTCATCCACAATATGATAAGATGTTTGTTCAGGTTTTCAAATCACCTTAAAAGAACTCACAGATTAAATCAAAACTCCCCAGAACTTGAAGCAGCCTTTTATATGAAAAGTCCTCCAATTACAAAATGGCGTCCATACTGTTGGGTTAAGGCCAGGTGAGTGCAGCTTTTTTTCAGCTTTTTTTTAGGGCAAGTAATATTTTCGGCGATATATGGGTGATATGCCTAAAGTAACGCTTGCTGATATTATAGGCAGTTTCTGAGCGTTAGTTTCGTTTATAAACTGTGTTCTGAGCCTTTATGGCAAAAATATATGGGCGGACAGTTTAATTATTTCTTGGCATTACCTAGATGCTGAAAGTAACGCTTGCCGATAAATGAGCAATAAATGGGCGTTAGTTTCCATTTTTTGGTGAAATAAGCATTACACTGCATCTCAGCGTTAAAATGGACTGTAAGTGGGTGGTAGTGAAGCAAAACTGATGGAAAGTCTAGCCCTCTGCCTCAATAGCCACTTGTGGTATATGGTAGATGTTTTGAGTGCTGTCAGAAGGATGATGGGATGGACTTTCTGTCTGTCTAAGGTAGCCAGCACAGACTCTGGCAAATTTTCCTGGGTAAAATCCATTTACCACCATTTCAGCAGGTTCCCAGTGGTAATGCCACGTTGTTGAGAGATCAGCGTGGGCTGGGTGGTTAATGGGAAATGGCTGCTGCCACCTCTCAACACAAATCCACGTTTACAACTTCTGAAAAGATGTTGGAGGTGAAATTGTTCTTGGGCGATAACGATAGTGACCAATTTCACCCCCGTTATAAGAACATAAGAAATAGAAGCAGGAGTAGGCCATAAGGCCCCTCGAGCCTGTGCCGCCATTCAATACGATCATGGCTGATCTGATCATGGACTCAGCTCCACCTCCCTGCCCGCTCCCCATAACCCCTTATTCCCTTATCGTTTAAGAAACTGTCTATTTCTGTCTTAAATTTATTCAATGTCCCAGCTTCCACAGCTCTCTGAGGCAGTGAGTTCCACAGATCCACAACCCTCTGAGAGAAGAAATTTCTCCTCATCTCTGTTTTAAATGGGCGGCCCTTTATTCGAAGGTCATGCCCTCTAGTTCTAGTCTCCCCTATCAGTGGAAACATCTTCTCTGCATCCACCTTGTCAAGCCCCCTCATAATCTTACACATTTCGATAAGATCACCTCTCATTCTTCTGAATTCCAATGAGTAGAGGCCCAACCTACTCAACCTTTCCTCATAAAGACAACCCCCTCATCTTCAGAATAAATGTTGTGAACCTTCTCTGAACTGCCTCCAAAGCAAGTATATCCTTTCGTAAATATGGAAACCAAAACTGCACGCAGTGTTCCAGGTGTGGCCTCACCAATACCCTGTACAACTGTAGCAAGACTTCCCTGCTTTTATACTCCATCCCTTTTGCGATAAAGGCCAAGATTCCATTGGCTTCCTGATCACTTGCTGTACCTGCATGCTAACCGTTTGTGTTTCTTGCACAAATACCCCCAGGTCCCGCTGTACTGCAGCACTTTGCAATTTCTCTCCATTTAAATAATAAACTGCTCTTTGATTTTTTTTCTGCCAAAATGCATGACCTCACACCTTCTAACATTATACTCCATCTGCCAAACTTTTGCCCACTCACTTAGCCTGTCTATGTCCTTTTGCAGATTTGTTGTGTCCTCCTCACACATTGCTTTTCCTCCCGTCTTTGTATCGTCAGCAAACTTGGCTACGTTACACTCGGTTCCTTCTTCCAAGCTGTTAATATAGATTGTAAATAGTTGGGTCCCAACACTGAACCCTATGACACACCACTAGTTACTGATTGCCAACTCAAGAATGAACCATTTATCCTGACTCTCTGTTTTCTGTTTGTTAGTCAATCATTATAATATATTCTCTGTTTGTTAGCCAACAATTTTTTGGGGCTATTTCAATTATTTCCCATGTTCCATTTTATATAATATCCAGCATAAGTGACAGAAAAAAGGGACCTATACAGACGGTGATGAGGGATATTTCGTCTCCCAATAAAACTGTAGAATGACTGAAAATTTGGGCGGTGAGGCCTACCACACTGACTGGGATATCTTTCTCTAAACCCTCACCAGGACTGCCCATTTCTTGCCCCTTTGTTGCATGCAAATGCCAGTAATGGCATGGAGCAGGGTCCCTGGAAGGTTTCCCTCCTATATGCCATGGTTGCCACCAATTCCTGATTCACCATATGCATCCCTGCGACAACACTGTCAGGATTCTCTACTTTCACATTGGCAAGCTTGCTCTTCATGGTGGGAATCCCAGCGGGAACCCTCTGCATATATTCAATGAGATTTGACCTAAGAAAATGTTGGGGTGGATATGGAGGGGCAGATGAAAGCCCCGGCCACTCGGATCTCTGCTGCACAGAGGGGATTTCCCAACTCCATGATTTCACCATGTCATTACATTCTTAGTTAAATACCCTGGGGTGAAATTCATCTTTGGCGGTTATGCAAAATGGGCGATAGCGACACGGAAAGCCAGTTTTACAACCTGAAATTCCCCTGCTAAAGTTGTAGCTGGGGATCCTGACCCCAAAGTTTACTCACAGCTACATAACTGGCCTATAACTTATTGGAATATTCATTTCTCCTTTCTTTAACACAGTGTAACATTTTCCATCCTCCAATTCTTTGACACTATTCTTGTTATGTGTAGTGCCTCCATTATCGCCTCCAACACCTTCCTCAGTATTTTGGATGCATATCATTTGGAAAATAAAACAAATGAACAGTTAACTCTAACCTATCTATAAAAATGTACTTCATTCCTTTGGTCTAAACATTGTAATATTTCCAAGAACAGAGAATATATTTTAATGATTGGCTTTATATTTCTCCTTTCTTCCGTTAAACAGTAATAGATTCTCTTACTTAAATCATGATTGTAATTGCTTAAACTACATTTGTCATTTAATGTAATGGAGAGACTGGTACATGTTTGCAGTAAGAATATTAACATTAGGTTTGGTGAGTCATTCATGATAACTTCACGTGGGAGCTGTAACATTTCAATTACAAATGAAATTGGTAATAACCTAATGCAGTGGGTGCTTTACAGAGGCTCTCCTATAATACTAATTTATTTCTGCGCCTCCAGTGCGTAACTTTGAAAAGCAGTAACCTTTAAATAGATTAAAAATAAAGATGAGCCCACATGAGTTATGGCTTCTTATTCATCTGAAGGCTTATTAGAAAATCATCTGTAAAAGTTATACTCAGAGTATTTTTTCAAAATTTTAGAAAGATCAAGTAAAGTAAAGAATGGCAGGCAGTGACTAGTGGGGTACCGCAAGGTTCAGTGCTGGGACCCCAGCTATTTACAATATACATTAATGATTTAGATGAAGGAATTGAATGTAATATTTCCAACTTTGCAGATGACACAAAGCTGGGTGGCGGTGTGAGCTGTGAGGAGGATGCTAAGAGGCTACAGGGTAGCTTTGACAGGTTAGGTGAGTGGGCAAATACATGGCAGATGCGGTATAATGTGGATAAATGTGAGGTTATCCACTTTGGTGGTAAAAACAGGAGGGCGGATTAATATCTGAATGGTTACAGATTGGTAAACAGGGAGGTGCATCAAGATCTGGGTGCCATGGTACATCAGTCATTGAAGGTTGGCGTACAGGTGCAGCAGACGGTGAAGAAGGAAAATGGCATGTTGGCCTTCATAGTGAGAGGATTCGAGTATAGGAGCAGGGAGGTCTTACTGCAGTTGTACAGGGCCTTGGTAAGGCCACACCTTGAATATTGTGTACAGTTTTGGTCTCCTAATCTGAGGAAGGACATTCTTGCTTTTGAGCGAGTGCAGCGAAGGTTCACCAGACTGATTCCCGGAATAACAGGACTGACATATGAAGAAAGACTGGATCGACTAGGCTTGTATTCAATGGAATTTAGAAGAATGAGAAGGGTTCTCATAGAAACATATAAAATTCTGATGGGATTGGACAGGTTAGATGCAGGAAGAATGTTCCTGATGTTGGGGAAGTCCAGAACCAGGGGTCACAGCCTAAGGATAAGGGGTAAGCCATTTAGGACCAAGGTGAGGAGAAACTTCTTCACTCAGAGAGTTGTGGGCATGTGGAATTCTCTACCACAGAAAGTTGTTGGGGCCAGTTCATTAGATATATTCAAAAGGGAGTTAGATTTGGCCCTCAAGGCTAAAGGGATCAAGGGGTATGGAGAGAAAGCAGGAATAGAGTACTGAAATGCATGATCAGCCATGATCATATTGAATGGTGGTGCATGCTCGAAGGGCTGAATGGCCTACTCCTGCACCTATTTTCTATGTTTCTATGTTTCGCTCCCTCGGCACGTGTCCTCAAATTCATATAAGTATAAATCTGATATAAGAAAATTCTTACCAATGTCTTGCTGTATGTAAACTATTCTCAAATCTCAGTTTTACTCTTTATGGAGCCAGTAAGGCTATTGTCAGCCCTTTTCAGCTTATCTGGAATGTGCAACCATTTTTAAATTACTTGACGTGCAAAAAAACCATGTAATCTGATAGGCAACCTGTCTCTTAACTTTGAATCAGATCTAATTCTATTAGCTACACTTATGAAAAAACCGAAGGCCAGAATCTTTACCTTGGAGTCGGGTCAGGTGTGTGTAGGCTGCGTAGTGGGTCAGAATACGATGTTCTGAGTAGCGCATTGTTCAGAGTGGCTTTAACGTAATTGTTATGTATGTAAACCTGTAATTAGCATGTCTAACCACCAGAGGGCTTATCCCCTGGAGTCCCAAGGGATCCCACAATCCCTTGGGAGCACCTGCATATAAGGAGGCCTCACAGGCTGGAGAGGCACTCTGAGATTTGTAATAAAGGACTACGATCACACTTACTTTGAGCTTGCAGTATCTAAACTGACTCTTTATTCAAGACATAACAACTGGCGACGAGATACAGATGATGAACGCCAACACAACAATGCAGAGAAATGTGGGCATCCCGGAGAAATTTTCGGCGGGAGATGATTGGGAAACCTTCCTGGAGCGACTTGATCAATACCTCGTGGCCAACGAGCAGGAAGGAGAAGGGAACGCTGCCAAACGAAGGGCGATCCTCCTCATTCTTTGCGGGAGACCAACGTATGGCCTCATGAAAAACCTGCTCGTTCCAGCAAAACCCACAGACAAGTCGGACGATGAGTTGGGCATATTGGTCTGGGAGCATCTAAACCCGAAGGAAAGTGTTCTGATGGCGAGGTATCAGTTCTACACGTACAAGAGGTCTGAAGGCCAAGAAGTGGCGAGCTATGTCGCCGAGCTATGGCACCTTGCACGACATTGCGAATTTGAAGGACACTTGGAGCATATGCTCAGGGACTTCTTTGCATTTGATATTAACCATGAAGTAATACTTCGCAAAATTTTGACTGTAGAGACCCCAAACTTGAGTAAAGCCATAGCAATAGCCCAGGTGTTGTTTTCGAATCGAAATGCACATGGCAGGACTTCCACGCTTGTAGCTGCACGTCCGCAGATGACTCAGAGTCCGCCATCAAGAGTGGTGAATACAAGGCAATTAACACTTTGTTGGCGTTGCGGGAGTAATCATCGATTCCATTCATGCCGCTTCTAAGGATATGTTTGCAAGGGCTGTGGAACAATGGAACACCTCCAACGTCTGTGCAGACAAGCTGCAAACCCTGCTAATCCTGGAAACCACCATGTTGCAGAGGAGGACAGATCCACGGTGGATCATGACGAACCAGAGCCTCAGAATGAGGAGGCAAAGGTCTATGGGGTGCAAACATTTACCACAAAGTGTCCCCCGATAATGCTGAAGGTTGAATTAAATGGACTCCCGGTGTCCATGGAGCTGGACACGGGCACAAGCCAGTCCATAATGAGTAAAAAGACTTTCGATAAGTTGTGGTGCAACAAGGCTTCAATGCCAGTCCTGACTCCCATTTGTACCAAACTTAGAACGTACAAAAAGGAACTGATTCCCGTAATTGGCAGTGCTACCATAAAGGTCTCCTAAGATGGAGCGGTGCACGATTTACCACTCTGAGTGGTACCGGGCGATGGCCCCACGCTGTTCGGCAGGAGCTGGCTGGGAAAGATACGCTGGAACTGGGATGATGTCCGAGTGCTTTCGTACGCCGACGACACCTCATGTGCCCAGGTCCTAAGCAAGTTCCCCGTGCTGTTCGAACCAGGCATTGGGAAGTTCCAAGGAGAAAAAGTGCAGATCCATTTGATCCTGGTGGCGCGACCCATCCATCACAAGGTGAGAGCGGTACCTTACTTGTTGAGAGAGAGGGTGGAGATCGAGCTGGACAGGCTGCAGCGAGAGGGCATCATTTCGCCGATCGAATTCAATGAGTGGGCCAGTCTGATTGTTCCAGTCCTCAAGGGAGACGGCACCGTTAGAATCTGTGGTGATTACAAAGTAACTATCAATAGTTTCTCATTACAGGATCAATACCTGCTACCAAAGGCAGACGACCTATTTGTGACACTGGCGGGAGGGAAAACGTTCACGAAGCTGGACTTGACCACGGCCTACATGACGCAGGAGCTGGAGGAATCTTTGAAAGGCCTCACCTGCATCAACACGCACAAAGGTCTTTTCGTTTACAACAAATGCCCGTTTGGGATTCGATCAGCTGCGGCGATATTCCAGAGGAACATGGAAAGCTTGCTGAAGTCGGTCCCGTGCATCGCGGTCTTCCAGGACAACATCTTGGTTACAGGTCGGGACACCGTCGAGCACCTGCAAAACCTGGAGGAGGTTCTTAGTTGGCTTAATCATGTGGGGTTCAGGCTAAAACACTCGAAGTGCATTTTCCTGGCACCTGAAGTGGAGTTCCTGGGGAGAAGTATCGCGGCGGACGGCATCAGGCCCACCAATTCGAAGACGGTGGCAATCAAAACCGCACCAAGACCACAGAACGTGACGGAGCTGCGGTCGTTTCTGGGTCTCCTGAACTACTTTGGTAACTTCTTACTTGGTCTTAGCACATTTTGAGAACCCCTGCGTAAAGGAGATGAATCGGTATTGGGTAAAAGCCAAGAAAATGCCTTCGAGAAAGCTAGGAAGCTTGTGTTGTAAGATCCATGTCAATGTTTGGTACTAGCATGTGATGCATCGTCCTATGGGGTATTGCAATAAGCTAATGAAGTTAGGAAATTGCAACCGGTTGCTTATGCATCCAGAAATCTGTCTAAGGCCGAGAGGGCCTACAGCATGATCGAAAAAGAAGCGTTAGTCTGTGTTTACAGGGTAAAGAAAATGCATCAATATCTGTTTGGGCTCAAATTTGAATTGGAAACCGACCATAAGCCGCTTATATCCCTCTTTTCTGAAAATAAAGGGATAAATACGAATGCATCGGCCCGCATTCAGAGATGGGCGCTCACGTTGTCCGCATACAACTAGGCCATCCGCCACAGGCCAGACACAGAAAACTGTGCCGATGCTCTCAGTAGGCTACCATTGCCCACCACCGGGGTGGAGATGGCACAACCCGCAGATCTAGTTATGGTAATGGAAGCATTCGAGAGTGAGCAATCTCCTGTTAATGCCCGACAGATTAGAACCTGGATGAGCCAGGACCCGTGACTGTCCTTAGCAAAAAACTGTGTGCTCCACGGGAGTTGGTCGAATGTCCTGTTAGAGATGCAGGAAGAAATAAAGCCGTACCAGCGGCGCAAAGGTGAAATGTCTATAGAAGCAGACTGCCTCCTATGGGGTAATCGGGTAGTTGTGTCAAAAAAGGGCAAGGACACTTTCATCAGTGATCTCCACAGTACCCACCCAGGCATTGTAATGATGAAAGCGATAGCCAGATCCCACATGTGGTGGCCCAGTATCGATACAGACTTAGAGTCCTGCTTGCACAAATGTAATACATGTTTCCAGTTAAGCAATACACCTAGGGAGGCACCACTAAGTTTATGGTCTTGGCCCTCCAAACTGTGGTCCAGGGTTCATGTCGACTATGCAGGTCCATTCTTGGGAAAAATGTTTTTAGTGATTGTAGATGCATACTCCAAATGGATTGAATGTGTGATAATGTCGGCAAGCATTTCTGCTGCCACCATTGAAAGCCTACGGGCCATGTTTACCATGCACGGCCTGCCAGATGTCCTTGTAAGTGTCAATGGACCGTGCTTTACCAGTGCTGAATTTAAGGAACTCATGACCCGCAATGAGGTCAAACAGGTCGCGTCTGCCCGTTTAAGCCAGCGTCCAATGGTCAGGCAGAATGAGCAGTTCAAACAATCAAGCAGAGCTTGAAAAGGGTAACTGAAGGCTCACTGCAGACTCGCTTATCCCGAGTCCTGCTTAGTTACTGCACAAGACCCCACTTGCTCACTGGGGTCCCTCCTGCTGAACTGCTCATGAAACGGGCACTTAAGACAAGGCTCTCGTTAGTCCACCCGATCTACACGAACAGGTAGAGAGCAGGTGGCTTCAACAGAATACATATCATGATCGCGCAAATGTGTCATGAGAAATTGAAGTAAATGATCCTGTATTTGTGTTGAACTATGGAGAAGGTCCCAAGTGGATTGCTGGCACTGTTTTGGCCAAAGAGGGGAGTCGGGTGTTTGTGGTCAAACTCGCAAATGGACTTACCTGCAGTAAACACTTGGACCAAACCAAACTCAGATTTACGGACTATCCAGAACAACCCACAATAGACTCTACCTTTTTCGACCCTCCAACACACACACAAGTGGCAACTGACCCAGCGGTTGACCACGAAGCAGAATCCATCACCCCCAGCAGTCCAGCAAGGCCAGCTGCGCAGCAGCCCAGCGAAGGCCCAACAAATGACTCACCAACACCAGCATTTGCACCGGGACGATCAACCAGGGAAAGGAAGGCCCCAGATCGACTCACATTGTAAATAGTTACACTATTGACTTTGCTGGGGAGTGTTGTTATGCATGTAAACATGTCATTATCATGTCTAACCACCAGAGGGCTTATCCCCTGGAATCCCAAGGGATCGCACAATCCCTTGGGAGCACCTGTATATAAGGAGGCCTCACAGGCTGGAGAGGCACTCTGAGATCTTTAATAAAGGACTATGGTCACACTTACTTTGAGCTTGCAGTATCTAGTCTGACTCTTTATTCAAGACATAACAGTAATGGCCCCAATTGAAAGAGTCATGCGCATTTCCCAGCCCTATTAAATGGTGCAGGTCTGATGACATAATCGATGACTCATTTCCTGTGCTGATATTTGAAGCAGCCTTGCACTCAACTCACTTTGAAGGTGGCTAGAGGTGGGTGAAACCTGACAAACAAAGGCCATAGTACTTATAAATTTGCAAGGATGGATAGCCAATGGCAGAGGGTTGCACCTTGCTTTTCCGACTCGTCGCTACATATTCTGGTGCAGGCTGTCACAGCAGGCAGGGAGGTCCTCTTCTCTGCTGATAGACAAAGGAGACCTCCACAAGAGAATACAGACGAGGAGGTCAGCAGCAGAGATGTGGTGAGGAGGACCTGGATCCAGTGCAGGAAATGATTCAATGATCTCATGAGGTCAGGAAAGGTGAGTGCAATGCCACACTCACACAATGCCTGTCAACACATCCACAGCACTCTGCCTTCCCAAGCCTACACCTGCACATCATTCCTCACACCAACATACCTTGCAGGTCCACCCATCCCTCTCTGTCTATGCACCCACTCAAATCCCCATCTGACTAATCAGTCCTCACACTTACCCTCATCCTCATGCAATCATAACAAGTAACACCACAAAAGGAGGCAATTTGGTATTGGCACCTGCTCCCTCATAGTCAACCTCTACAGATGTAACCCATCCATTCCATACACTCATTCTATCACTCTCACTCAAACATCTCTTCTTTCCCTCCTTGCAGGATCAAAGAGCCCAGAACAACAGAGAGAGGGAGAGAACTGGAGGTGCCCCTCCAGTCCTCACAGCAGAGGGTTGTGAATCTTTGGAATTCTTTGGAATTCTTTGCCTCAAAGTATTGTGGATGCTCAGTCGTTGAGTATATTCAAGGCTGAGATAGATACATTTTTGAACTACAGAGGAATCAAGGGACATGGGGATAGGGCAGGAAAGTGTAGTTGAAGCCGAAGATCAGCCATGATCTTATTAAATGGTAGAGCAGGCTCGAGGGGCTGTGTGGCCTACTCCTGCTCTTATATCTTATGTTCTTAGGAGGGGACTCTGGAGATCTCGGGACCTTGAGAGATGCTTGCGGTGCAAGATGGAGAGAGGGGGACATCCCGGCAACCTGGTGACAAAATCACATCTCAGAAAGCCACATGATTGATTTCAGCAGCCAGTGAAATGTCATCATGTGCCACACTTCCAATTCATCTCTTTAATCTCGCACAGGTACATCAACTGCTCCCACCACCGCAACCCCGCCCCCCCTCACTGTCCAGCAGGACGAGAAAAACGACTCCTCAGAGGAAGCTCCAGCCTCTGAGGGTACAGCATCAGCAGACCAAAGCACAGCCAGCACCAATGCAGATACGCACACCTCAGTGGGTCCTTTGCATCATAGAGTACAGTTGTCACTTGCTGTCTCACAATTCACAAGTGAACAAGAGCAGATGGTGTTGACAGGGACAGCAGTGTTGCAGAATCTTAAATGGGGTGATGATATTTTTTCACCTTCAAGACTTGCTTATTGTCTTCAATAATCTTTCCCAGTGCATTTACATTTCAGGAGCAATTTTGATTTTGGCAGTTTCAGGGCCATGTCTGCCTATAGTGCAATAAGAGCTGCTCTCATCGAAAATTGGAAAGCTGATCTATCTTATTTATTAGTAATATAATGCCACTGCCTAGACAATGGGTTCTAGAAGTTAAGCTGTTAATATGATTGAATAGATGGTGTGAAGCAGAGGAGGCAAAAATAGGTCTATTCTAATATACCCAGACACAGCTGTTGAGGTCTCTGAATGTTGGTCCTTGGATAATGATCTGGGCTCTTTGATCCTGATACAGCTGCTTTTGCTAATTCCTAATGAATTCATCTCCCTCATCTACATCATCGAGGGCAATAGACATTTTCAAAGGTATTTGCAACAGCAATTGCCAATACGGTATGTAAGTGTAATAAATAATGTACAAAACTGCTACTTCCACAGCAACAGAAACTAATTCAGAGAACTATAATGCAACTAAATATCAAATATCAGAATTTGTAATCGGTAATTATGGTGAACTAACAGCATTCGCCATTATTACCCCTTTGAAACTGACCGCAACTTCAGGATCTAGTGCATGCAAATTTGAAAGTACCAAATGTCTCCATTATGATAATATTTTCAATTTTTAAGAAACTTAAAAAAATGTAAAAGTTTGTTCATGATAGTTCAGGCTCTACCTTATCCCCATGTGAGAGCCACAAACTTTGTTTTGCTCTCTGTAACATATCTTAAAAGTCAGAATAAAAGCAACTTCTTAATTTCCTGGTTCCGTGTCTGTCAGAACTCTGCAATGCATTTGGCTGCTTAGACAGCTTGTTAACGTCACAGAAGATTGCACTGGGAAATCCCCACTCTAAAGTCGAAAAAGGCAAACTTCTCACCACAGAGATCGCTTTGCTGCTGACTGCAAATTTTGGGCCATTATATTATTTCAAATCATACAAATTTTGATTTAACTTTAGGAAGGGTAACCTAGCTTTAAGAATCCAACTTCAACAGGCCAATCCATTGGATTAGTTATGCTCCTATTTTGTATGGGTGAGGTACAAAGGGTGGAGCTTACCGCAACAAAATGGGATTTCATTATCATCACTCGTCCTTCACATGAAGCCTTCCTTTCACCCACTTTTTTGCTTCCCACAGATTACAGTGCTCAGTAACTCAGCTACATACCCAAAATCCCAGCCTGCACTACCTGTGGAAGTTCTCCATTCTGTCAAGACCAAACTGGTCTTGTCCTTACCCAGAAGTAAGTTTACTTTAAGAAAGAAATGGGTCAAAATTCGGTTGCTACCGCCAGCTGTTACGGCCTGTGAGTGGCAGCAACGGGGTGTAAACGGCTGGGCGATGGCATTGTGGGGGTGCCGCCTGATGGGAAATTTAGTTCTGCTTTTCCAAGGGCGTAAAGTTTTGCCGCCTCGCCGACTACCACCCTGGAAATCCTGATGTCAGTATGCGTGCAATGTCTCCTTGGTGCCGGTCTCTCCAAATTCACTTTTGCCACCTCACTTACCGGCTGGCGGGGAACAGGCCACAAAAAAATGGTGTTGACCAGTCGAGGTAAAGATTCTGGGGTGGTATTTAAAGGGAGTTGCAGCCAGGCCACAGAGGTCGCGGTCAGTGCTGCGTTCTCTCCTCGCAGAGTGCGTGGGTTTTGGCGTGCTGCAACTACTCAGCTTAATAACTCGCATTTTGCAAACATTGCTGGGTTTCAGGTCAGATCTAATGGTGACTAGCATATCGCAGCTACCTTCTGCAACTTAATGGGGGTAATGATGGCACACCACTTCGTCCTGCGACGAAGACTTCAAAGGCGGCGGCTACAGAGACGGCTTCAGGCTAATGTGGGTGCCAGAGGAGAGTCCCCAGACCTCGGGGCAGGAGGCCGTACAGACATAGGGTTTACCGTGCGCATTACTCTTACCTTGGGATATCCGAGGAGCAATACATAAGAAGGTTGCGGTTCCGCAAAGAGGTGGTCACGGAGCTCTGCCACCTACTGCAGACATACCTCGAAGCTGACATCAGTACCAGGCCCTTGCTGTCAGTGGCAGTGAAAGTGACAGTTGCCCTTAACTTCTATGCTACCGACTCCTTCCAGTCTCCTGTAGGCGATATATGCAACATCGCAGTTTGCAGTACATTGGTGCATTTGTCAGGTGACTGACGCTCTCTACAGCAGACGCATGGACGACATAAAGTTCAGCATTCCGGGCAGATTCAGGATGAGCACTCCCGTGACTTCGCCAAAGTACCGGGCTTCTCCATGGTTCAAGGGGGGGTCATTGATTGTACGCATGTGGCATTGCAGGCCTCGCCTCACAGTGGAGAGGTGTTTCGTAATCGAAAGGACTACCACTCCCTCAACGTTCAGCTGGTCTGCGATCACAGGCAGATGATCCTCACTGTCAATGCACGCTATCCTGGCAGCTGCCACGATGTCTTCATCCTATGGGAGAGCAGTGTGCCATGACTGTTCCAGCCACCTCATGAAGGGCATGGCTGGCCTATTGGCGACAAAGGATATGGTCTCACCACCTGGCTGATGACTCCTCTCCACAATCTCGCCACTCCTGCCGAGCAGCACTTCAACACCAGCCATCTCATAACCAGGTCCATTATAGAGCAAATTATTGGGGTTCTGAAGCAGCGTTTCCACTGCCTTGACCGCTCTGGATGGTTATTTCAGTACTCACCTGATAGAGTGTCCATCTTCACCATTGTGAGCAGCATGCTGAAAAATGTGGCTATCATGAGGGGCCAGCCATTACCAGTCGGGATGGATGATCCATCTCAGGAGGACGACAATGATGAGGAGGAAGATGAGGAGCTTCAGCCAAGGAGGAGGCAGCCTGACACTGCTGCTCATCAGAGTCTCATCGTGCATCGATTCCAGTGAATGATGCAAGATGTGCCGAATGGACAGCCTATTCACCTGGTGATCTACTGAAGACATCGTGCCCCACCCTCCCAGCCTTCGTGTACATAAATGGCAAGACTAGATTGTGAAAAATTAAAAGAATTTTTATTGACAACAAAAACCATAGTAAAGAAGCACTAAAGGCACCATCATTCACAGTAAACAATAATTGAAACCAGATCCCTTGAAACATTCTCACCCATATCCACGTGCAACTATTTACATTAGTTCATATTCAAACAAGGACAGTATCTCTCGTCATTATCACACAATTCTTTAATGGCTCATGCAAGTGCAACTATTGACATGAGTTCATATTTGAGCAAGGTCACCATCTCAGGCCACTAGCACATACGTATTTATCTGGTCTTTCTGAGTGCTTTCCCACCCTTTCCCTTATCCCCCCTCCCATGCCTACTGCTCCTTCTCAATGGGGTCTCAGTGCCTGCAATGCTGCTGGTAGAAAGTCACTCTGTTGGTGCCGCTGCCATAGCTGATGGACTAGCAGGGCGTTCCTCACCAGCTCGGGCCCTGGAAGGCCCGGCTGCAGACTGTATCACTCCAGCATGGGCGACAGCACTCTGTGATGGATGGGTAGCAGAGAGCGGCAGGGGCAAGGGTGGAATGATGTCATCCTGAGAGAGTGCATCATGTTCCAACAGGCCCAATACATTACTACTCCCCTGGGGCAG
The DNA here is from genome assembly GCF_044704955.1 of Pristiophorus japonicus. Lineage (NCBI taxonomy): Eukaryota > Metazoa > Chordata > Chondrichthyes > Pristiophoridae > Pristiophorus > Pristiophorus japonicus. Next base: position 412,502,677 of record NC_091977.1, read on the forward strand.
AGCCTCAACATCTGGAGCAATCTGGGTGAGCACAGATTGCTGCCCTGCTTTCGTCAATGTTAGGTCCCCGTTGAACTGATGGCTCCTCAGACACGATGGCAGTGGTCAGTGCCTGTGTGGCATCATGTTGGCTCTGTATCAGGGCAGACTGTGACAGCAGCACACCACAAAGCTGACTGATGCCACCATACACTGACGACATGAGAGTTTGCAGGCCTACCATAGCGTCGACCTGGTGCTCAATGGGGACTGCCACATCAGCCATAGCCTATGCCAGCATGTATGGGACCCCATGATCACTTGAAGCATCCAACATCCTTTGGTATCTATCAAGGATGGGCTCGCTGGGCTGCTGAAAGGCATGTGCAACAGTTGAGGCAGTCTCCTCCATCCTCACAGCTAGTGCATCGATACTCTCGAGCACCCTTGACAATGCACCCAGCTGATCGCCTTCCACCACAAAGCTGCTGGCCCTGCTCTGTGAGGCCGCTGGATCCTTCATCACGTCCAGGGAGATGACCTCTGCCTCCTCATCCGCTCCACCATCACCTGCAGTGGAAGGCTGAAGTGCAGACCCCTGGCCGTCTGAGTCATCATCTGAAAGCACAAAGCCAGAGCCTGCAGGGGAGGGGGCCAGGACTGGGAAAGGCATTCGGAAAAGCCAGACTCATGGAAAGTGGTAAAGGATTGTGGTGTCAGGGCTAAGTGGCCTGCTCGAGGTTGCAAAGGAACTCAACCTACCGTCATTGGCCTGAGGGGGCTCGGCCTGACCCACTGCCACCGCACCCACTTGTGTGCCTATCAGGGCTGATACACGTTCCTCCACAGGACTCAGGGGTTGCACCTCAGAGTCCCCTCCTCCGGTCTGCATCTGGTCTCTTCTGATCTGTGCGAGCTTGACCTGCAAGCTTAAAGAGAATGTTAGAGTTAATGCCCTTCTATCCATCGGTCTGAAGTGCCTTACATAGTCCAGAACATGTTAATTTATGAGAGTCTTTAAAGGTTGATGTAACTTCAATTAGCTGCGAGTACTTGGTGTGGCAATGCTTGAATGAGGAGGGAGAGGATCTAACAGTTACTGTGAGGATAGCGTCTTCCAGACCCATATGAAGACTGAGGAGGTAACAAGATGAGGGGGGGGTGGGGTCTCTACGACAGAGTAGGAAGGTTCACAGCACATGCAGGCCCTTGGAGTAGGTGAGGCTGAAAATGTGAACCTTGCATCTGGTCTCACCCACGTAAAGCATGGGGTCAGACACATTCACATTGAGGAGAGACTGCACATTGAGCTCAGAGCATGGCATGCTCAGGTTAAAGTAAAATATACTCACCCTCAGCAACCAAGTCATGTTGTTCCTCTTTTTGCGACATTGGGTCGCTGTCCTGGGCACCGTGTCACTCGCTGACACTATTTCAGTGACTTCCCGCCGGAGCCTTCGAAATGTTTGGGGCTGTGGCCTCCTTCCAGCCTCCGTCCTCAGTAATTCTCGACGCGTCTCCAGAGTATCAAGCAGTGCATCGAGGGCAGCATCGGAGAAGCGGTGAGCGCGCTGGCGAGCTGCTGCTGCATCTGCCATCGTCACCCTGTGAGTGAGAGCCTAGGAAGTGAATATACCCACGAGGCGGGGCCGCGCCCAATCAGCGTCTCAATTGAATCCAGGTGGCGGCAGCATGTCTGTGGCGCAGTTACAAATGATGATTGCCGCCTGGATGTTGCCACCTCACTTGCCGCCCCACATACTGTCGTTTACCATCTCCAGAGTAGCATGCAACGCCTGATTTAACGCTGCAATCCCCTTTTCAGGTGGCAAAACTGAATTTCGCACTTGGTGGCAGCAACTGCCGCCTGGTGGTAAAATCTCCATTCAGACAGTGACACCGTTTCAAATATATCAGGACCGAATTTCAACCCCAAAGGCTTCCATTCATATAGCACCTTTCACAAACTCAGGATGATCCAATGCATTTTACAGCCAATTAAGTACTTTTGTAGTGACTGTTTTAATATATGAAACACATCAGCCAATTTGTGCACAGCAAGGTCCCACAAACACTAATATTGTAATGACCAGGTAATCTGTTTTATTTGTGATGTTGGTTGAGGGCCAGGACATGCTCTTCTCTAAACAATGCCATGGGATCTCTTCCACCTGAGACGGTTCAACACCTCATTTGAAAGATGACACCATCAGCAGTATAGTACTTCCTCAGGACTTCCTTTTGTCGTCAACCTGTGAGGGAACACCATTGCGGCAGGTCAGGGATATAAGGAGGAGCCAGCTGCAGACATCATCAGAGTCCAGGCAACTGATTGGAGCGGAATAAGACCAGCGGTGGGTTGTGTTGTGTAGGCATGCCTGTTCACTGTATGATGTCTGTAACACTGTTATGCCACATTGAATGTACCCTTGTACTGTACACACCTCACCGGTACACCAGAGGGTGCTGTTGCTGGAGACCCAGGGGTTGCCTGCACACGGCAGGTAACCCAGTATAAAAGGGAACTCACAGCTTGTTGTCGGCAGTCAAGAGCTGCTAATAAAGGACTGTAGGCCTGTACAGTTTAAGTACCATAACCTGCCTCGTGGAGTCATTACTAAAGGTACACTACAACTGGCGATGGGAATGCGAGGTCACGAACTACACGCTCAACATGTTTAACCTCAGCAACTTTCAGCAATTTACAGAGAGGGAAGATTAGGATGCTTTTGTGGAAAGGTTGGAACACTTCTTTATAGCCAATGACCTGGATGGGGACACACCGGCCACAGTACCGAACAAACGCAGGGCCATCCTGCTTAGCAGTTGTGGGCCCACCATCTACGGTCTCGTCAGGGACTTACTAGCCCCGGAGAAGACAACCACCAAGAGCTATGAGGAACTTGTAACAATCATACAGGAACAACTAAAACTGAAAGAAAGCATCCTCACAGCCAGGTACCGGTTCTACACTTACCGGCGACCTGAGGGCCAAGAAATTGCCAAGTATGCTGCACACTTAAGAAGACTAGCTGACTAGCTGCACCATGTGAGTTTGGCGACCACCTTAATGAAGCATTAAGGGCCACGAAGGCCTCCTACACAAATTGCTCTCGGCTGACATCATGGTCACCCTCCAGAAAGCAATTCAATTGAGCCAGGCCTACATGGTTTCGGCCAGCGACTCCAGGTGAATACTGATCCAGGACTCTAAACCGGCGAGAGCAGTGCACCGCATGTATACTTCTAAAGGCAGAAATGCTGCCCCGAGTCCCGCAACCCTGAGTCCGCCACATGGGGCAAACCGGATGGCCCCGTGCTGGCGCTGTGGAGGAAACCACAAGGCCCACCAGTGCCGCTACAAAGACTATTTATGCAAAGGCTGCAAAGAGAAAGGGCACCTTCAGAGAATGTGCAGAAAAGTCTGTACTCACTGTGTCTCTGATGCGTTGGCTGATCACCGGGGCTCCGACACAGATGAAGTTGAAGCTGCTCTAACCCTGGGAGAAGAGTATGGAATCTTTACCTGCTCCACCGGAAGTTCTCTGTGGATGATGGAAGTGGACATCAACGGGGTCCCAGTCTCCATGGAGATCGACACAGGGGCGAGCCAGTCTGTGATGAGCCAAAAGACCTTTGAAAAAATTTGGAGGAATCCTGCCACTCGACCAAAACTGTCTCCTGCCCAGGCAAAGCTGCTCACCTATACCAAAGGTAAAATCCAAATTGTTGGCAGTGTAGACGTTCAGGTTTCCCAGGGCGGCGTGTTGCACAAACTCGCCCTGTGGATTGCAGCTGGTGACAGTCCCACGCTGCTGGGCAGGAATTGGATGAACCAGGTCCACATCAGGCGAAGTGGCGCTGTAGAAGAAAAGAGCACCACAGCCTAACTGCAGCAAGACCACAAAATGGCTGCAGCACCACAAGCAGCAGACCTGTAATCAAAATGGCCTCCTCCATGCCACGAGTCAACATGGAGGAGCATCATGTGACATCGAGCGGCCAATCGGATCTGAAGGCTCCCTTAAAGGAGACCGGTAACCAAAAAAATTTAAAAGGGAAGTTCCAACTATTTGAGTACATGGACTTTAAATCTAAAGATGAAATAAAAGGGTGCATGTACGAAAATGTATGCAATGTAACCATGATTTGTGATGCTGGTTTAACTAATGTGATTAATGAGATGCATGCAGGTGTCAGTAAGGTTAAGAACAAATTTATTATGCTTAACAATAATGATAAAGAATGTGAAATGCCTGATGTAACCATGTCTGTTGAAACCAGGACACCCAAAAGTGATGCAAATGCTGGACTGTATAATGCAGGCTCAACTATGTGTGATCAGAGCCAAGGTGTCATGTATACCGGTAGGACAATGCCAAAGGACTTTGGTTACTACAGGGACCATGCTGATGCCAATGGAATCCCCTTGTGGGAGACCCCCAGGTCCAGCAGGCTACCTGACCATGTAGCCTGGACCTTTGGAACGAATGTGATGCCCCTTGCAGGACACACACACAGGAAGTGGCAGCAGACCCACTACAGGGACAGTGACCAATGGGCAGCCTAGCCACCACCAATGGCAACCTGCACCAGACCAGCCCTACATAAAGGACCGCAAGCCTGCACAGTTTAAGTACCATACCCTGCCTCGTGGAGTCATTACTAAAGGTGCCTACATACACTACAGATCGGGACCCAGGTAGCGGAGTAGCAGCGAGGAGCTGCGTTCGAGTCCCGCAAGGAGTGGCGTTCAAGTCCAGCGAGGCCTGGAGTTCGAGTCCAGTGGCGAGTGGTGATCGAATACAGTGGGAAGCAGGAACAGTGAGCGGGCCCAGTGGGGAGCGAGGAGCGGGCACAGTGGGGAGCGGTGATCGAGTGCAGTGGGAAGCAGGAGCAGTGATCGGGCCCAGTGGGGAGCAGGGAGCGGTGATTGGGCCCAGTGGGGAGCGGTGATCGGGCCCAGTGGGGAGCAGGGACTGGTGATCGGGCCCAGTGGGCAGCAGGGAGTGGTGATCGGGCCCAGTGGGGAGCAGGGACCGGTGATCGGGCCTAGTGGGGAGTGGTGATCGGGCCCAGTGGGGAGCGGTGATCGGGCCCAGTGGGGAGTGGTGATCGGGCCCAGTGGGAAGTGGTGATCGGGCCCAGTGGGAAGTGGTGATCGGGCCCAGTGGGGAGCGGTGATCGGGCCCAGTGGGGAGTGGTGATCGGGCCCAGTGGGAAGTGGTGATCGGGCCCAGTGGGGAGCGGTGATAGAAAGGTTCCCGAGGTATGGAAAATGGTTCACATTGTCCACGGCCATGCAGTGGATCTTGATGACTGGGGGGAAGTGCTGTGCAGCGAGGACAGGATGGTGGAGGACCTTTGTCTTACGGATGTTTAGCGTAAGGCCCATGCTTTCGTCGCCCATGCTTCAAATCGCTGGAGAAATACCACCAACGATGTCTCCGCAAGATCCTACAAATCCACTGGGAGGACAGACGCACCAACATCAGCGTCCTCAGCCAGGCCAACATCCCCAGCATTGAAGCACTGACCACACTTGATCAGCTCCGCTGGGCAGGCCACATTGTTCGCAAGACTCCCAAAGCAAGCGCTCTACTCGGAACTCCTTCATGGCAAACAAGCCAAAGGTGGGCAGAGGAAACGATACAAGGACACCCTCAAAGCCTCCCTAATAAAGTGTGACATCCCCACTGACACCTGGGAGTCCCTGGTCAAAGACCGCCCTAAGTGGAGGAAGTGCATCCGGGAGGGCGCTGAACACCCGAGTCTCATCGCCGAGAGCATGCAGAAATCAGCGCAGGTAACAGAAAGAGCGTGCGGCAAACCAGTCCCACCCACCCCTAACCTCAACGACTTTCTGTCCCACCTGTGACAGGGACTGTGGTTCTCGTATTGGACTGTTCAGCCACCTAAGAACTCAATTTAAGAGTGCAAGCAAGTCTTCCTCAATTCCGAGGGACTGTCTATGATGATGATGATGATATTTATATCCATAGTATGAATAAGGTTCCTGCTGGGCTGGGGTCCATTTAATGCGTCTGGATTAATGTGGTGATTTGTTTAACTGGCTGTGGTGATGAGTTTGAATGGCTACTAATTTGCACACGGAGTCGACAGTGCAAAAGATAACTCCTTATCCTAATGCCTGTTATCCAAAAATGTGAATTTCGTAGGGTCCTTTGTACTCCTGGTTTCCTTGCAGACTTGTAGTCTCTGGGATATCAATGTCTTTGTCTGTATGCATAACCAAGTTTCGTCCTTGACCACAGAGATTGCTTTTAACGGGTGATGAGTCACCATTTGCCTCAGGCTGGCGCCTGTTCCCCTCCCAGGCAGTCCAAAAGTTTTTACCTTAAAACGGTTTGTTTGTGGCCTCTTCCTGTGCCTTGATCCAAGAAAAATAGGTGTATCTTACAGCGGGGAGTGGCAATCGGAGGAGCTGAGCAGTGGAGGATCGATGATGTCGGGGCCCGGGAGCGGCGGGGTCATGGCCTAGGAGCGGCTGGGTTGTGGCCCAGGAGTGATTCAGCATATAACAACTGCGGGATCGTGGCCCAGGGAGGGTGCAGCAGAGCTTGGTCTCCAGTCATCTTGGTTAACCCTTGCCACTGGACCAGGCCTTGCTCTCTCAAACCCACATGGTGGCTGGTGTGCAACAGCCACTCCACGTTAAAATAATTCATGCACAGGCATTTTCCACCCTTCAAGATGTAGCTCGGGACCTAGAATGTCATTGAAACATGTATGAACTTATTTTTTTTGGTGTGGAAGTGTGTCATCCTTTACACGAGGAACTGCCTAATACTACTGTACGACTATACTTCCTAAGTACTGCACTGGCGGGTCAGCATAGACTTTGTGATCAAGTCTCTAGTGTAGGACTTGAACTCACAACCTTCTGAGTCAGAGGCGGCCAAAATGATACAATTAGAACTACGGCTGACACCTGGCATATAAGAACATAAGAACATAAGAAATAGGAGAAGGAGTAGGCCATACGGCCCCTCGAGCCTGCTCTGCCATTTAACACGCTCATGGCTGATCTGATCATGGACTCAGGTCCACTTCCCTGCCCGCTTCCCATAACCCCTTATTCCCTTATAATTTCAGAAACTGTCTATTTCTGTCTTAAATTTATTCAATGTCCCAGCTTCCACAGCTCTCTGAGGCAGCGAATTCCACAGATCCACAACCCTCTGAGAGAAGAAATTTCTCCTCATCTCAGTTTTAAATGGGCGGCCCCTCATTCTAAGATTATGCCCTCTAGTTCTAGTCTCTCCTATCAGTGGAAACATCCTCTTTGCATCCACCTTGTCAAGCCCCCTCATAATCTTATACGTTTCGATAAGATCACCTCTCATTCTTCTGAATTCCAATGAGTAGAGGCCCACCTCCTCAACCTTTCCTCATAAATCAACCCCCTCATATCCGGAATCAACCTTGTGAACCTTCTCTGAACTGCCTCTAAAGCAAGTATATCCTTTTGTAAATATGGAAACCAAACCATGAATGCCCAAACCAATTGGAATTCAGCACTTGGGAATGTCAAGCTGACAGCCATAGGTCATGTTTGGCTGAGATCAGGCCAATGTCAATCTCAGATTACTATTATAAATATGGCACTATAGTTTCATAAGGCAACTGACTAGGGCATAATTGATATTGTTTTTGTAAAATGTTGCCTATAATTTCCATGACACCAAAGATGTTGAATGGTCATGGATAGGGAAAATAAGAAAGTAAAACATACGTGAAATTCGTATTCAATTAACGTGAAATGTTGACATCTGTTTCTAAATTTCCCCAAAGAGATTTTAGTTCTTCACACTGCTTAATTTCCAGCTGCACTCGGGAGCTTGGGATATTTCTAATTTGAATCAATTGGCCATGAACTTCTGTAAAGTACTATAGCTTATCTATACCACACTGCCATACCAAATGTTATCAAATAAACATTACTGAAAAATTTAAAACATATTATCAAATGGAGGCATTCAAGTTAAAGAATGTTTTATTAATAACAGTGTAGAACTAGGCAGACTGGGAAGGCTTCAATTTCAATCCATGGCCTGTGATCTTGGTCAGAGCAATGGTAGAAACACTAGAATTACCCTCAGTTGCCCCATGCTAGGAAGAAGATGAATCATCCAAAGTTTTTGTTCTTGATTAACCTTTCAGTGACCCTGCTAGAAAGTTTGCATATGTGTACATCAAATGAGAACTGAAGTCAAACTCAGTTGTGATGATAACTGAGGTCAGGCTCGGCTGTGATTAGAAGCTCCTAGTCCACCATTGCCTCAATTTTAAAATTCTCATCCTTCTGTTCAAATCCCTCCATGGCCTTGCCTTTCCCTAGCTCTGCAACCACTTCCAGCCCTACAACCCTCCAGTAACTCTGCATTCCTCTAACTCTGGCCTCTTGTGCATCCTCCACTCCCTTTACCCCATCATTGGCAGCCGTGACTTCAGCCATCTAGCCCCCAAACATTGGAGTTCCCATACTAAACCTCTCTTCTTCTCTGCCTCCCCACCTCTCTGTCCTCCTTTAAGACACTTCTTAAAATCTACCTCTTTGACCAAGCTTTGAGGCACCATCCTAATATCTCCTTTGGCTTGGTTTCAAATTTTGTCTCTTGTTAAACAATGCCAAACAATGGAAAATGGCATTGAACCTAGACAAGTGCACTGTGATGCAAGTAGGCAGGACTAACACTGAATGTACTTACTATTTGCAGGGAACAATGCTGAAAGTGATTGAAAGAAAAAGGATCTAGGTGTTATTGTATACAGATCATACAAGATACATGACTAATTCAGAGAAACAGTAGCCAAAGCAAACATGTTATTGGGTTTTATTAATAGAACCATTCAGTACAAGTCAAAGGACACCGTTCTTTCATTAAACAGGACCTAAGTTAGACTGCATCTAGAGTTCTGTGTCCAGTTTTAGTCCTATTGCATGTTGGATAATATAGTGTCCTTGAAAAAGGTTCAGAAGAATGCCCCAATAATGATTCATAGCTTAAAGAAAGTTAATCAGATAGGTTTAAAGAGTGGGTCTATTTACTTCAGTGCAATCTAGACTTAGAGGTGACTTGATAGAGTTATATAAAATAATGAAATGGCTGGATTGCACACCTATTGATAGACTGTTTCTGTTGACAGAAAGGGCCAGACCAGAGGGGCCATGCATTCAAACTACACAACAGTAGGAACAGGCTAGATGTTAGGCTGTTCTTCCTTTCCAAGAAAGTAATGAGTCTCTGGAATGCATTGCCGGCTTGTGTAGTGTGTGTTGACTCTCTGCCTGCCTTCAAAAAGGAGCTGGACCGTTGTTGGCTGGGGCAGAGATTGCATCTTATAAAAGGTAAGTGATATAACAGTTCATGTAAGCATGGTCAATGTGGTCTCTGGAATGGTTTGATTGCCTGAGGGGGTCAGTGAGGAAATTTCTATTTTTTTTTTTACCTTTTCTGGTCCAGGTTTTCTTTGTGTTTTTTTTTGTCTCTCTCAGGAAATTACATGGCTGTAGGGGGGTAGGAAGGGTCTAGTTACGATGCTCCAGGCATCATGAGTGCAGGGAAGGCTTGATGGACCTGGTCTTTTACTGCCTGTCACCTTCCTATGTTTCAATGTTAAAGGCACTATATAAATGAAAATAGTTGTTAATGTTGTTGAAGCATGATGTATTTAAAATGTTCATTTTGTTCTAGAGATTATTTTTTCCCATTGAATTTTTTCCCTTCTTATCAACATGGTGATGACTCATACTAGGGTACAATTTCATGATCACTTACTTTCCTCCTGTACTTTTCCCAAGTGCTCATTCTAAACAATTCAAAATGTCGGGGAGCCAATGTAGGTCAGTGAGCACAGGGATGATGGAATCCCCACCGAAGCACTAAAACATGGTGGAGAAGCACTACTGGCGCAGATTCATTACCGCATCTCTCTTATCTGGAAGGAGGAGATCATGCCAGGAGATATCAGAGACGTTGTAATCGTGACCATCTTCAAGAAAGGTGAGATGTCTGACTGCAGTAACTACAGAGGAATCTCCCTGCTGTCGACCACCGGCAAAGTCATCACAAGAATCCTCTTGAATCGCCTTCTCCCTGTGGCTGAAGTGTTCTTCCCAGAGTTGCAATGCAGATTCTACCCACTAAGGGGCATAATGGACATGATCTTCACCACGCAGCATAAAAAAAAAGAAATGCAGGGAACAGCACCAACCCTTGTACATGGCCTTCTTTGACCTCACAAAAACCTTCGACACTGTCAACTGTCAGATTCGGCTGCCCTCAAAAGTTTGTCACCATTTTCCGCCTGCTCCATGATGACATGCAAGCCGTGATCTTGACCAATGAATCCATCACAGACCCATTCCACATTTGGGCCAGACTGTGTCATTGCACCAACGCTCTTCTCTATCTTCCTTGCTGCAATGCTCCATCTCACTCTCAACAAGCTCCCCACTGGAGTGGAACTAAACTATAGAACCAATGGGAACCTGTTCAACCTTCGCCACCTTCAGGCCAGATCCAAAGTCATCCCATCCTCCATCATCGAATTACAGTATGCAGATGATGCCTGCGTCTGTGCACACTTGGAGGCCGAACTCCAAGCCATTGTCAACACCTTCACCAAAGTATATGAGAGCATGTGCCTTACACAAAACATCCGTAAGACAAAGGTCCTCTACCAACCTGCTCCCGCCACATAGCACTGCCCACCTGGTTATCAAAATCCACGACAAGACCTTGGACAACGTGAACCATTTTCCATACCTTGGGACTCTACTGTCAACAAGGGCAGACATCGACGATGATGTCCAACACAGCATTCAGTGTGCCAGTGCTGCCTTCGGCTGCCTGAGTAAGAGAGTGTTTGAAGACCAGGACCTCAAACCCGGCACCAAGCTCATGGTCGACAGAGCAGTGGTGATACCCGCCCTCCTATATGCTTCAGAGACATGGACTATGTACAGCAAGCACCTCAAAACACTGGGGAAATACCACCAACGCTGCCTCCGCAAGATCCAGCAAATCCACTGGCAGGATAGGCGCACCAACATCAATGTCCTTGCTCAGGCCAACATCCCAGCATCAAAGCACTGACCACACTCGATCAGCTCCGCTGGACAGGCCACATTGTCCGCATGCCTGACACGAGACTCCCAAAATAAGCGCTCTACTCGAAGCTCCGACACAGCAAGCGAGCCCCAGGTCGACAGAGGAAACGCTTCAAGGACACCCTCAAAGTCTCCTTGAAAAAAATGTAACATCCCCACCGACACCTGGGAATCCCTGGCCCAAGACCACCCAAAATTGAGGAAAAGCATCTGGGAAGGCGCTGAACACCTCATGTCTCTTTGTCGAGAGCAAGCTGAAGCCAAGCGCCAACAGCGGAAGGAGCACATGGTAACCAAGGCACCCCACCTACCCGTTTCTTCAACCATTGTCTGCCCCACCTGTGACAGAGCCTGTCGGTCCGGCATTGGACTCTTCAGTCACCTGAGAACTCATTTTTAGTGAGGAAGCAATCATCCTCGACTCCGAGGGATTGCCTATGATAATGATGATGGGTGTATGGGACTTGTTGCAAGTTAGTCTATGGGCAGCAGAGTATTTGGATGAGCTCAAGTTTATCGAGGTTGGAAGATGGAAGGCCGGTCAGGAGAGCAGTGGAATAGGCAAGCCTGGAGGGAAAAAAAATAAAGATGAGAGTTTCAGCAGGAGGGCTGGAGATGACTGATGTTATGAACGTGGAGCTAGGCATTGTTTGTAATTGGGGCATAGTGATTATGTAACTGGACGCGTAATCCAGAGATCTGTACTAATGCTACGGAGACATGTGTTCATCATAGGCAGCTGGGGAATTTAAATTCAAATAATTAAATAATCTGGAATAAAAAACTAGAATGAGTAATGGTGACCATGATTATCCAATTGTCTTAAAAATCCATCTGGTTCACTAATGTTCTTTAGGGAAGGAAATCTGCTGTCCTTCCCTGGTCTGGCCTATAAGTGATTCCAGATCGATAGCAATGTGGTTGACTCTTAATGCCCTCTGAAATGGCCTAACAAGCCATTCAGTTTTATTGAAGAATGCGGCTCATCAGCACATTCTCGAGGGCAATTCAGGACGGACAATAAATGCTGGCCTTGCTGGCGATGTCCCTATCCTGTGAACAAATTTTTAAAAAATCAATCAGACACCTGTTATACATCTCTCCTGATTTTCATTTCTACTGACTTCAAGAAATGGTCACTGGCTCTATATTGCCTGTCTTACACAATCGCCCAAATTCTAAATTACACCAATTGACTTGGGCCTTCCCAATTGGATGCATTTTTGGCTCATTCAGGACTGAATGTCGGACAATCAGTCTGACAACACAGTAGTAGTGGAGGGGTTGAGAGAAGGGATGGTGAGGTAGAGGTGGGTGTTGAGCGTATATGTGAAACCTGACATCATGTCTTCAGATGTTGTCTCTGAGGGCAGCATGTAAATGAAAAATAGGAGCAGGCCAAGGATAGATCTTTGGGAAGCTCCAGAGATAATGGTGCGGGACGGGATAACAAACCACCGTGGGAGATTCTCTGCGACACCTTGGTCCACACCTCAATCACTTCAACCCCCTCTCCCTTTCCCACAGTACCTTCCTGTGCAAAATCAGGAAATGCAACACCTGCTCTTTTACATCCTCCCTTCCTACCGTCCAGAGCCCCAAACACTCCTTCCAAGTGAAACAGTGGTTTACTTGTACTTCTGTCAATTTGATATATTGCATTGACTGATCATGATGTGGTCTACTCTATATTGAGGGGATCAAACATTAATTGGTTGATCGCTTTGTGAAACACCTCTGATCAGTCCTCAAGTGTGACCTCGAGCTTCCGGTCACCTGTCACTTTAATTCTCCACCCCATTCCCACTCTCACGTCTCTGTCCTACACTGTTCCAATGAAGCTCAACTTAAGCTCGAGGAACAGCACCTCATCTTTTAATTAGGCACTTTGCAGCCTTCCGGACTCAACATTGAGTTCAACAATTTCAGATCATAAACTCTGCCTCTATTTTTTCGGATGGCAGCAGTTGGTGATTATTCCCATTTCCCTCCTCTCGACACATCTTTTGTTTCTTTAACTTGTCCCATTGCCATCTCCTTTTGCCTTGTACAATCATAATCTCTCCAGTCTTCCATTCTATCACACAGCTTCTATTTTGTTTTTTCCTCCCATCCCCTCTTTCCCTGCCTCTGGTCTTGCGTAAAACCTGTTACATCTCTAACTATTTCAAATTCTGACAAAAGATCATCGATCTGACAAAAGGTCATCGACCTGAAACTCTGTTTCTCTCTCCACAGATGCTGCCTGGCCAGCTGAGTATTTCCAGCATTTTCTGCTTTTATTTTAGATTTCTAGCACCCAGAGTATTTTACTTTTGTATTGTGTGAGGGAGATTCTCTGACTGGATAGGTAAGAGTGGAATCACGTAAACACAACCCCCCTCAACTGGACAACAGAGGACAGGCATTGAGGAGGATGGTGTGGTCAACAATGTCAAAAGCTGGAAGGATAGTGCATCATGGTCACAGTCACGGAGGATTTCATTTGTAACTTTTATTCGGGCCGTTTCAGTGCCATGGCAGGGATGGAAAACTGATTGGAGAGATTTAAACATTGAGAGGCGGAAGGATAAGCACGGATTTTTGAGGGAACAACACATTCAAAGACTTTGAAGAAGGGAAGTTGGAGGAGGGTCGGTAGTTTGCAAAGACAGAGAAGTTAAACATAGAAACATAGAAACATAGAAAATAGGTGCAGGAGTAGGCCATTCGGCCCTTCTAGCCTGCACCGCCATTCAATGAGTTCATGGCTGAACACGCAACTTCAGTACCCCATTTCTGCTTTCTCGCCATACCCCTTGATCCCTAGTAGTAAGGACTTCATCGAACTCCTTTTTGAATATATTTAGTGAATTGGCCTCAACAACTTTCTGTGGTAGAGAATTCCACAGGTTCACCACTCTCTGGGTGAAGAAGTTTCTCCTCATCTCGGTCCTAAATGGCTTACCCCTTATCCTTAGACTGTAACCCCTGGTTCTGGACATCCCCAACATTGGGAACATTCTTCCTGTATCTAACCTGTCTAAACCCATCAGAATTTTAAACGTTTCTATGAGGTCCCCTCTCATTCTTCTGAACTCCAGTGAATACAAGCCCAGTTGATCCAGTCTTTCTTGATAGGTCAGTCCCGCCATCCCGGGAATCAGTCTGGTGAACCTTCGCTGCACTCCCTCAATAGCAAGAATGTCCTTCCTCAGGTTAGGAGACCAAAACTGTACACAATACGCCAGGTGTGGCCTCACCAAGGCCCTGCACAACTGTAGCAACACCTCCCTGCCTCTGTACTCAAATAACGTCACTATGAAGGCCAACATGCCATTTGCTTTCTTAACCGCCTGCTGTACCTGCATGCCAACCTTCAATGACTGATGTACCATGACACCCAGGTCTCATTGCACCTCCCCTTTTCCTAATCTGTCACCATTCAGATAATAGTCTGTCTCTCTGTTTTTACCACCAAAGTGGATAACCTCACATTTATCCACATTATACTTCATCTGCCATGCATTTGCCCACTCACCTAACCTATCCAAGTCACTCTGCAGCCTCATAGCATCCTCCTTGCAGCTCACACTGCCACCCAACTTAGTGTCATCCGCAAATTTGGAGATACTACATTTAATCCCCTCGTCTAAATCATTAATGTACAGTGTAAACAGCTGGGGCCCCAGCACAGAACCTTGCGGTACCCCACTAGTCACTGCCTGCCATTCTGAAAAGTACCCATTTGCTCCTACTCTTTGCTTCCTGTCTGCCAACCAGTTCTCAATCCATGTCAGCACACTACCCCCAATCCCATGTGCTTTAACTTTGCACATTAATCTCTTGTGTGGGACCTTGTCGAAAGCCTTCTGAAAGTCCAAATATACCACATCAACTGGTTCTCCCTTGTCCACTCTACTTGAAACATCCTCAAATAATTCCAGAAGATTTGTCAAGCATGATTTCCCTTTCACAAATCCATGCTGACTTGGACCTATCATGTCACCTCTTTCCAAATGCGCTGCTATGACATCCTTAATAATTGATTCCATCATTTTACCCACTGCCGACGTCAGGCTGACCGGTCTATAATTCCCCGTTTTCTCTCTCCCTCCTTTTTTAAAAAGTGGGGTTACATTGGCTACCCTCCACTCGATAGGAACTGATGCAGAGTCAATGGAATGTTGGAAAATGATTGTCAATGCATCCGCTATTTCCAAGGCCACCTCCTTAAGTACTCTGGGATGCAGTCCATCAAGCCCTGGGGATTTATCGGCCTTCAATCCCATTAATTTACCCAACACAATTTCCCGACTAATAAGGATTTCCCTCAGCTCCTCCTCCTTACTAGACCCTCTGACCCCTTTTATATCCGGAAGGTTGTTTGTGTCCTCCTTAGTGAATACCGAACCAAAGTACTTGTTCAATTGGTCCGCTATTTCTTTGTTCCCCGTTATGACTTCCCCTGATTCTGACTGCAGGGGACCTACATTTGTCTTTACTAACCTTTTTCTCTTTACATATCTATAGAAACTTTTGCAATCCGTCTTGATGTTCCCTGCAAGCTTCTTCTCGTACTCTATTTTCCCTGCCCTAATCAAACCCTTTGTCCTCCTCTGCTGAGTTCTAAATTTCTCCCAGTCCCCGGGTTCGCTGCTATTTCTGGCCAATTTGTATGCCACGTCCTTGGCTTTAATACTATCCCTGATTTCCCTTGATAGCCACGGTTGAGCCACCTTCCCTTTTTTATTTTTACGCCAGACAGGAATGTACAATTGTTGTCGTTCATCCATGCGGTCTCTAAATGTCTGCCATTGCCCATCCACAGTCAACCCCTTAAGTATCATTCGCCAATCTATCCTAGCCAATTCACGCCTCATACCTTCAAAGTTACCCTTCTTTAAGTTCTGGACCATGGTCTCTGAATTAACTGTTTCATTCTCCATCCTAATGCAGAATTCCACCATATTATGGTCACTCTTCCCCAAGGGGCCTCGCACAACGAGATTGCTAATTAATCCTCTTTCATTACACAACACCCAGTCTAAGATGGCCTCCCCCCTAGTTGGTTCCTCGACATATTGGTCTAGAAAACCATTCCTTATGCACTCCAGGAAATCCTCCTCCACCGTATTGCTTCCAGTTTGGTTAGCCCAATCTATGTGCATATTAAAGTCACCCATTATAACTGCTACACCCTTATTGCATGCACCCCTAATTTCCTGTTTAATGCCCTCCCCGACATCACTACTACTGTTTGGAGGTCTGTACACAACTCCCACTAACGTTTTTTGTCCTTTGGTGTTCTGCAGCTCCACCCATATAGATTCCACATCATCCAAGCTAATGTCCTTCCTAACTATTGCATTAATCTCCTCCTTAACCTGCAATGCTACTCCACCTCCTTTTCCTTTTATTCTTTCCTTCCTGAATGTTGACTGTTGAATACCCCTGGATGTTGAGTTCCCAGTCCTGATCATCCTGGAGCCACGTTTCTGTAATCCCAATCACATCATATTTGTTAACATCTACTTTCACAATTAATTCATCCACCTTATTAAGGGTGAGTTTTTTGATGAGGAGGGTGAAATGGCGGGTTAGAAAGGAAGGGACCCTTTAACAATAATAGCTAACATGGCGAGGAGGAAGGGAAATTGGGTGGTCAAATGTTTAGAAACATAGAAACATAGAAAATAGGTGCAGGAGTAGGCCATTCGGCCCTTCTAGCCTGCACCACCATTCAATATGTTCATGGCTGATCATGTAACTTCAGTACCCCGTCCCTGCTTTCTCTCCATACCCCTTGATCCCATTACCCATAAGGGCCATATCTAACTCCCTTTTGAATATATCGAATGAACTGGCATCAACAACTTTCTGTGGTAGAGAATTCCACAGGTTCACAATTCTCGGAGTGAAGAAGTTTCTCCTCATCTCGGTCCTAAATGACTTATCCCTTATCCTTAGACTGTGACCCCTGGTTCTGGACTTCCCCAACATCGGGAACATTCTTCCTGCATCGAACCTGTCTAAATCCGTCAGAATTTTATATGTTTCTATGAGATCCCCTCTCATTCTTCTAAAATCCACTGAACATAAGCCTAGTCGATCCAATCTTTCCTCATATGTCAGTCCTGCCATCCCGGGAATCATTCTAATGAACCTTCGCTGCACTCCCTCAATAGCAAGCAGGTCCTTCCTCAGATTAGGAGACCAAAACTGCACACAATATTCAAGGTGTGGCCTCACCAAGGCCCTGTACAACTGCAGTAAGAATTCCCTGCTCCTATACTCAAATCCTCTCGCTATGAAAGCCAACATACCATTTGCCTTCTTCACCGCCTGCTGTACCTGCATGCCAACTTTCAATGACTGATGGTACACCTCCCTTTTTCATAATCTCTCACCATTTAGATAATATTCTGCCTTCCTGTTTTTGTCACCAAAGTGGATAACCTCACATTTATCTACATTATACTGCATCTGCCATCAATTTGCCCACTCACCTAACCTGTCCAATTCACCCTGCAGTCTCTTAGCATCCTCCTCACAGCTCACACTGCCACCCAGCTTAGTGTCACCTGCAAACTTGGAGATATTACATTCAATTCCTTTGTCTAAATTATTAATATATATTGTAAATAGCTGGGGTCCCAGCACTGAACCTTGCGGTACCTGACTGGTCACTGCCTGCCATTCTGAAAATGACCCGTTTATTCCTACTCTTTTCTTCCTGTCTGCCAACCTGTTCTCTATCCACGTCAGTACATTACTCCCAATACTGCTTTAATTTTGCACACTAATCTCTTGTGTGGGACCTTGTCAAAAACCTTTTGAAGGTCCAAATTCACCACAACCACTGGTTCTCCCCTGTCCACTCGACTAGTTACATCCTCAAAAAATTCTGGAAGATTTGTCAAGCATGATTTCCCTTTCATAAATCCATGCTGTCTTGGACTAATCCTGTCACTGCTTTCCAAATGCGCTGCTTTTACATCTTTAATAATTGATTCCAACATCTTCCCCACTACCGATGTCAGGCTAACCGGTCTATAGTTACCTGTTTTCTCTCTCCCTTCTTTTTTTAAAAGTGGGGTTACATTAGCTATCCTCCAGTCCATAGGAACTGATCCAGAGTCTATAGAATGTTGGAAAATGACCACCAATGCATCCACTATTTCTAGGGCCACTTCCTTAAGTACTCTGGGATGCAGACTATTAAGCCATGGGGATTTATCGGTCTTCAATCCCATCAATTTCCCTAACACAATTTCCTGACTAATAAGGAGTTCCTTCAGTTCCTCCTTCTCAGTAGACCCTCAGTCCCCTAGTATTTCTGGAAGGTTATTCGTGTCTTCCTTAGTGAAGACAGAACCAAAGTATTTGTTCAATTGGTCTGCCATTTCTTTGTTCCCTATTATAAATTCACCTGATTCTGACTGCAAGGGACCTACATTTGTTTTCACTAATCGTTTCTCTTCACATATCTACAGAAGTTTTCGCTGTCAGTTTTTATGTTCCCTGCAAGCTTACTTTCATACTCTATTTTCCCCCTCCTGAGAGAATTTACTGTGAATTGGGTTGAGAGAACAGGATGTAGGTCTCTTGGGCATGCTTCACTTTCCAAAGAATTTAGAAGCTAAATTTATTATTGAGATATCAACAAATTAGGTGGCATTTCCAAAAGTTGTTTAATCTGGTTTTTCATTCCTCTAGGAATCCATGGGGATGACTTTCAGGTTGGGCACTGAATGGGTGCGATAGCAACTGTGGGGGGAGTCTTAATCCCAGAAAGTGGCCAGTTTGCGCTGGTGCGAAGTTGAAGTGTCACAAATCTGAATCCCAACTCTAACCCACTACCAATGCACACATTTCCAGTTTTAATGGAGGCAACCAACCCATCCCCAGGAGGCGGGTTCGACATTTAAATGCGTTCCTCATTATAATCCACGTTTGCAAATTTAAACCTGGCCAGCTGGATTTCCCAGGTATCGGGAAACCCGTCAGCTAAAGGGAGGTGAGGATTGCTGGTTCCAGGAGATAAGCGCATTCCACTTACCTTCTGGATCCAGAATACATGCCTTGCCAATCCCCCACACCCCCGCGTTCAAACACCCCTGCCGACCCTTCCGATCTTCTCTTGATCCCCCAAACTAGGCCTCTAACTTTCCCAATGAGACCTCTGATCTCATACACACTGCCCAGCCTCTGATCTCCCATCTCCCCTCCGGCCTCCAGACTCTCAGGCCACTGATCTCCGATGCCACCCCCCCCCCGGCCTCTGATCTCCCACCCTCTCCCCACTCCACCCCGAGGCCTCTGATCCCTCCCTCCCTCCTGTCCACCTCTTAATCTGGCTGACTGCACCAGAAAACAGAGAAAAGAATGTTAATCATGTCCTACTGTTAAATTCGGTGGAGCCTGAGGGAACTCCATTCTTCCTGGTTCCCAACTTCAATCCAGCACCCTCCCCGCTCCCTCCCTGCCTCCGAGTCAAAATCCAGACCAGTGTTTCCCACAGTGCCTGCCCAATGTGGCAGTCAGAAGCCTGAACCACTTTCAGGTTCGGACGTTTTATGGCGAGATGCCGACATTAACCCGGTGCAACAATCTGCAAATCTATTGAGGAGCAAAATTGTCCGGCTATACCATGCAGCCTGCAGGCAGGTAAGACAAGTCAGTAGCAGGCCAAAAGATTTTTGTGGGCCCCTAGAGGCAATCCTGGTCCCACAAAAATATTTTAAAAAAAACAAAGAATGCACCTTTTGGGAGAAACCTACAACTGTCCCATTATTGGTCACCAGTTAAGCCTTTCCAGAATATATCCCAGGACCCAGCTGCCCAATTTCACTTACTGAGGCGCAAACTGTTCCCGGGTGCAAACTTTACCACCCCGCCACCATTACCGCCCCAAAATCTTCAAAGTCAAAAATCCAGCCCATTACGTATTCCCTTGTGTTGATTGCCCTCCCCAAATGCATAACCTCACACTTTTCCGCATTTGAATTCCATTTGCCAGTGTTCTGCCCACCTGACCAGTCCATTGATATCTTCCTGCAGTCTACAGCGTTCTTCTTCATTATCAGACAGCCAATTTTTGTATCATCTGCAAACTTCTTAATCATATCCCTTACATTCAAGTCTAAATCATTGATATGTACCACAAAAAGCAAGGGACCTAGTACTGAACCCTGCAGAACCCAACTGGAAGTAGCCTTCAAGTCACAAAAACACCCATCAACCATTGCCCTTTGCTTCCTGCCTCGGAGCCAATTTTGGATCCAACTTGCCACTTTGCCTTGGATCCCATGGCTTTTACTTTTGTGACCAGTCTGCCATATTGGACCTTATCAAAAGCCTTGCTAAAGTCCATATAGACTACATCAAACACATTACCCTCATCGACCCTCCTTGTTACCTCCTCAAAAAATTCAATCAAGTTAGTCAGACACGTACTTCTGTTAACAAATCCATGCTGACTGTCCTTGATAAATCTGTGTCACAGCTTTATCCTTCTAAATGAACTAGAAGGACAGCAAATCCATTTCTGTCTTAATTGTTTCTCTTCTACTAACTGTGCCAAGTTCGATTTTAACAACGAGAATCTGGTTCGTGGGCTGTCATTTGAGAAACAACTCTGCTGGTGTTCTGCCAGTAGTTGTGTGAGGAGTATTACGATACGTAGTTAGAACATTTGCCAATTGTTGGTCCAACGACAACTGCCATTTCTTTGGATTTTGATGCAACATTTGCTTGATAAGGGCACGTTTTACAATGTGTACTGTGCGCCTTGCTGCACCATTTGAAGAGAGTGGTATGCTGGAACTTTGGTATGTTTCACACCATTTCTGTTCATGAACTGTGCAAATACTTCTGAACAAAATTGTGACCCATTATCAGACACAATTTCTTTTGGGGGGCCATATGAAGAAAACAATCTTCGCAAATTGTCTAGTGTTTTACGTTGTTAATTTCTGCATCGGAAACACCTCTACCCACTTCGAATGGCTATCAATCACAATGAACAATTGTTGTCCTTCTAGCTCAGCAAAATCTACATGTTACCTTTGCCACATCCTGGGAGGCCATTTCCATGGCTGTAATGGTACTGATGGTAGTTTCTTGCTAACCAATTGACATGTTGTACATTGACTAATGATGTACTTTATACCTTTATCTAAACCTGGCCACCATAAGTAACTGCATACAAAACTCTTGGTCAAGTACATTTCCAGGTGCTGGTCATGAAGCTCTCCTAATAAGTTGGACCTGAACTTATTTGGAATAACTATTCTTGTACCGCACATGATACAATATTTATCCACTGATAATTCATTCCAATGAACAAAGTATGGATAATATCTTTCTCTGATACCTGGTTTGGCCAGCCATTTACTATGTAATCATATACCTTTGACATAACTGGGTCACGTTTGGTTGCTCTTCTATTCTCTTCAGCTGTGACTGGCAGTTCATCAATGTATGAAAAATAGAACACTTCTTCCTTCTTGAGTGTAACTTGTGATGGTGATGGCAACCTAGACACAAAATTACCATCTGATTTAGGTACAAGAACAATGGGTGTAGCCCAATTACTTAGATCTACCTTGGAGATAATGTTCTCAGTTTTAAGTCTTTTGTGTTCTTGTTCAACTTTCTCCATGAGTATGTGTGGTGTGAGACGTGGCTTGCAGTAAACTGGTCTAGTGTCCTTCTGTACTCTGACACTCACCTTGAAACCTTGGATCGGACTGCCTGTTTCACGGAACACCTTTGGATACTGCTTGATGAGGTCATCTTTTGATGGAAATTTCATTTCCACACAAAAAATCTCATTCCAATCCAGCTTAAGTAATCCCAACCAATTTCTACCTATTAAGGCAGGCTTGTCTCCTGCCACTACTAAGCTCTGAAACTGATCCTTGTATTTTACTGGTACGGTGATACGTCCTACCACAGGGATTTCTGCTCCTTAATAGCCTTGCAGCTCTATGACTTCTCCAATGGAATATCACGCAACTTGTCGAGATATAGCGATTCCGGTAGTATGCTCACGGATGCACCTGTGTCGATTGCCATGGGTATCCTGTTTCCTGCAACATCTACTTCAATGACGATACTTCATGAATCGTTGTTAGATACCCTCATGCTCCTGATGACATGTATCTCCAGAACCTCCTTGTCCTGTTGCTTCTCTTCAATGCTATGTATTGTCTGCCGATTTCTACTTCTAGCATTGAACATTGATTTACTCTTCAGTCGGCATGCCTTTGCAAGATGCCCTGTTTTCTTACAGAAGAAATGCTCTGCCTTCTATGGACAGCTTTGAGCAATGTGTAGTCCCAGGCACTGATAGCGCGACTTCAATTCATTGTTATCTTGGCTAGTTGCTGAGGCCTTGGGGCCCAACTGCTTTTTACTTTTAACCTGCAAGCGATTCACTTCAGTTGTCTGATGACGGGAAATGGTGCGAAATTCTCAGGAATATTGGTCAGCCATATCCATCGACATATCTGTCTGACAAGCTAAATCAAAAGTCAAGTTAAGAGTTGTGAACAACTTTCTTCTGATTGCTTCATTTTTCATCCCACAAAGTGGTCATGCAATGCTCGTTCCTGAAAGTTACCAAAATGACAGTGAATGGATAGCTTTTTTAATGCTACAATGTACTTACTGATACTCTCGTCAGTTAATCTTCAGCAATTTCCAGGGGCTCAGGACTGTAGTGCTGTTCCGCCATCAGTGGCATGCCCTTTGCCTTGATGGGAACAAGCACATTTTTCAGGGTTTCATACACCTCGGGGCCTGCTTCTGTCAGGAAAATAGCCTGTTTTCATTCTAATACCATCTGGTTATGGTTTTCATCATCGGGGACTTCAACAATACTATTTGCAGGTAAAACATGTCTATCCGCTCCTCATACACTCGAAAAGTCGGTACGATGGAAGTCACCCAAGTGCCCTATTATTCCCATAGGCACAGCCATCTTGACTCCAAGTTCAGCCAAGTGTGCTTGAAATTTACCTTGGATTTTTAGCTGTGCTGCAAAACAAAGAATCTCTCAAAGTCTATCTGTTGCTTAACAGGAATCATCCACCAATAAATATTTCAGCTAGGGAATCAAGAAATCCAATCCTCATTTGCCAATGTGATATATTCTTTCTGACATCACTAACAACACACACACAAGATGGCCCCAACAGTCATCATGACCCTTTTATTTACAACATTAGTTGCATTACCACATTAGTCCACTATGTGGAGCAATAGTCCACTAGGGGAGATCTATATTACAGGCCCTGAATCAGGGGCGCAGCGCTAAGGGAGGCATTGTACATCTCTCTTAGGTGCTAGATTGGGAAAATCCTGAGCTAAAGAGCCGGGCCGTGAGCGCTCCAAGAGACACCAGGGCAGAAAAAAAACCCTAAAAAACCCCCACAAAAACATTCCCAAAACAATGCCCAAACTACCACAACATAAATCGCAAAAAAAATTAAAAGAAAAAACAATCACACTTACCTTAGAAGTCCATTACTTACTCTCTGCAGTTAGTATCATTGGACCGCCTGATTTCCCAGGTGTTCACTGCAGGGTGTGTTGCAAGGTGTACGGGTTGGGCTGAAGTCAAAACTGACACCGCTGTTGCAACCAGGGGCGTTGCACACCGGCACAGCTCTTCCAGGCGGTGCTCTGCTGCTCCGCTGCAAAACCGGACCCGAGGATCCCTGCGAGGCATTGGAGACTGATCACCCACCCAGAAGACCTCACCACAGCCATTGTCACCGCTCCGGGTGAAAAACTGAGCGCAAAAGACCCAAAAATCTGCCCCAATAAATGGTAAGAGACTGAGAAGTGTAGAAGAACAGTTGGACCTTAGAGTGCATGTTATTAGATCCCTGAAGGTTGCAGGATAGGTCGATAAAGTGGCTAAGAAGGCATACGGGATTCTTGCTGAGGCATAGAATATAACAGCAGGGAGGTTATGCTTGAACTGTATAAAACACTAGTTAGGCCACAGCTAGAGTACTGCATGTAATTCTGGTCACCACATTACAGGAAGGATGTGATTGCACTCATGAGGATACAGAAGAGATTTACGAGGATGTTGCGTGGACTGGAGAATTTTAGCTATGAGGAAAGATTGGCTAGGCTGGGGTTGTTTTCTTTGGAACAGGGAAGGTTGAGGGGAGACCTAATTGAGGTGTATACAATTATGAGGGGCCTAGATAGAGTGGACAGGAAGGACCTAGTTCCCCTTGGCAGAGGGGTCAATAACCAGAGGGCACAGATTTAAAGTAAGTGGTAGGAGGTTTAGAGGGGATTTGCGGCGAAAATCTTTCACCCAGAAGGTGGTGGGGATCTGGAACTCACAGTCTGAAAGGGTAGTAGAGGCAGAAACCCTCATAGCATTTAAAAATTACTTGGATATGCACTTGAAGTGCTATAATCTACAAGGCTATGGACCAAGAGCTGGAAAATGAGATTAGGATGGAAACTCTTTGTTGGCCGGCATGGACATGATGGGCTAAATGGCCTCCTTCTGTGCTGTAAATTTCTATGATTCTATGAGAAAGTGAACCACTCACCAAAGAATACCTAGGGGCCGAAATTGGTGGAAGTCGCACCCGCAGTCGCCGAAGTACCGCCGGGAATGTAGTTTTTTTGGGCGATTCCTCTGGAACCGCCCATCTATCGTCCATGTTCCGCCCGGCGGGAGATTGGTTGCGGAGGGTTCTGCCGGCGTGACATCATGCCGCCCGCCCATGCCGGACGCCCATTATGGTCAGGGATGATGGCCTCAGATCAACCTGCCGCCCACCAGAAGGATCGCTGCACAAAGCAGGTGTGAGCTGGCTGTGAGTCGGCTGGCAGGGAGAAGGGCTCTGAATGCTGCAGCGCTTCACATCCCAGGTATTGTGCAGATGTTGCAGCATTATGAGTGGGACTGCTAGAAAAAGGTTTGCTGGATGTTGCTTTAGTTTATTGATCATGCTCATGTTTAATTGGTATGTGATAACAGTGACTAAGATGTGTCTAAGCTGATGGAAACTTTTTTTTTTACCTTGTTGAAACACCTTCATTTGGAACCACAATGGCCAAGGCCAAATAATTAGCAATAACTGAAAAGTATGCAGCATGTCACATTTTGTAAAGCCAAGCTCATTAATTAATTCTGTGACACAGTCCTTCTAATAGTTCTCAGGGAAGCACTAGATATAACATAGAAGGTCAGAGGCACAGACTTAGAATGCTCTATTGTAAGCCTGAGACAGCTGCAAACTCTCACAGCATTTGTATGGGAGGAAAAGGGTATATCGTTACAGCTATTCAACTTTAGGGGCAGCGCTATTACAAAGGAAGGACTACAGTCAACAGAACACAGCAAGAGACAAGTGTCGCGGTGACTCAGTGGCCTACCATTGAGGTTTCAACGAATAGACTGTCACCATCGCCTTGTTAAGTTTTATTTCTTTGTACAGCAAGGAAATTAATTAATAAAATCTGTTCTGCTTAATCACAAAATACCTGTAGGCACCTTGCTTTGTTGTGGTGACGGACATAAGTCTATTCTGAGAGATGTAATAAATCTGACAGATTGAATAACCCTCACAGCACATAAAGAGTAATGTGATGGACCTTAACTCACAAAGAAAGAGTTCAGATATGTTTCTCCATATGACTCAGTTGAAGGGAAGGTGTGGTAGAGGAAGTGGCAATGAGGAGCGAAAGATGGTAAAGGCTCAGTGGAGATGCCCTCCAAGAGTTTTGAGAGCATTCAATGCAGAACGTATTTAGGCATATAGTGTGACTGCGCAGATGGTATGGGATTTTGTCAGGCTGAATAAGCGAGAGTTAGAAAATATAAAGAAATGGCACATCACTGCAACTGATAGTCAGAAGAGCATTACATGAGGTATGGAACACGGGTAAAGACATCTAATGTATTGCAATGTAACTGGTTACCATGTCATCTCAGGGGTGGCACTCTGCCATGTTTTGCCTCGGAAAAAAAGGGTTGAAGTTCTGCCCTGCAAGTAGGTAAAGTGAGTGTCATTGAATGGCAGCCTTCCTTGTTGTGTTGTGATGGCCTGATGACAGGACCCATTATACAGTGCAGTCATATGTGGATAGGAAGATATTCGTGATAAAGCAGATGACCTGAGGGACAGGTGTGTGTTTCTCACAAGGCATCACACATGATGTTAAAATGAGACACTGACCAAGAGAGGATCAACAATGTGAGTGCACAATAACAAAGGTTACATACCATTATTACATTTAGGAACATTTCCACTACCAATACGCATCCCTCTACCCGGCACCACCACCTCTCTTGCCCCACCTTAAAGCGATGCCCAAGCTCCTCTTCCTCGCCCCGGCTACACCATGGCATCCTGCTCCCCTGCCCCTCACTGCCTCTGATTGATAAGGTTGTGCAGGAGGGCAGCGGGATCTCTGCAGATATGTGCGTCTTGTGAGAAGGCAGGGGGCGTGACCGAAGGCGCCGGGATCTGCTGCTCCTCCAAATCTGTCTGCCTTGAGGGTGTGGGGTTGGGGGCTTGCACTGCGCGGCCAGAAGCCATCTCTTGCCTCATCGCCTCAATGGACTCGGTTGTGCGCTCCAACATAGTAATGAGCCGGTCCATCCTGTCATCATGCTGCTGAATGAAGGTGGCTGTTGTGTACGTGTAAATGACAGACAAACTGAGCCAGGAGTAATGTAACTTAACTTAACTGTGCTTTTATGCAACCCAAAATGGAGTCCCAAACCAGCATGAGTACAGCAACTGTGAATAGCTTCCACAGGGTCCTAATTCCCGTCCAATGAGCTGTAACAAATAAATAGAGTATGAACACAACATATTTCCCCCCTTTTTAAAACCACAGTCTATGTACAGACAAAGTCCTTGAGATAGCCAGGTCATGTTCGGATACACTGAGACTGGCGTGGAGCTTGCGGTGTTTGCTCTAGGTTTTGGTTGGGAAACAGAATGGTGCATCTGTTCCATCCTGCTGGTCTCTTCGCACTAGGTTTGGTTGGGGGTTTGAGAATGTCCAATAGCCAGCGAAGATTCATCCAATCATGAGCTCAGCGGGTGTCTTCCCCGTTAGCGAGTGCTTTGTTGAATGGTATGTGCGGAGAATGGTTTGAACCACTTCGTCAAATGTTTGGCCTGCTGTGAGGTTGGCTTTCAAACCCTCTTTGATGCTGCGGTTAAATCGCTCAACACCGCCGTTGCTTTGAGGATTGTACCAAGCAGTAATCGTGATGGAGAGATACCAATTTCGTAAAAGGGGGCAAGGGAACAGTGAACCAATCAAACAGTACATCATTTCATTAACTGGACTGGCCGCTATGTGTAACTTTGGAACACTTACAGAGGAAATGATCAGGGATCAAATGATTGAGAAAACAACGATCCCCTGCATTCGGGAATGCTTGCTAATGGAGGATGATAAATTGACACAAGACAAAGCAACTAATTTGGCCATGCAAATCGAATCAGCGCTTTCCAATTCAAAAGCGATCAGATTCCCTGCTCCCTTGTGTAGCATTCGGATCAAAGTGCACGAGGATAGGAGGGGATGTGGTTTTCTCCTTAAGCATGTTGAATGCCTGAGCCTGGGAATCTCATTCCAGTCCCACTCCCAAGGGACGTCCTTGCGCAGCAACTTGCGAAGTGGTTCGACAATGTGCAGGACAAACTTCAGATAGAAGTTGCAAGTGCCAAGGAATGATGATGTTGGTAGTCTCCTGCATTCACTGGATCGCATCAAAGTTGTCAAGTGTTGGCTTGACACCTTGTGCTGTGACTCTGTAGCCCAGAAAGTTTATTTCTCCAGCAACAAGTGTACACTTATCGGCATTAAGTGTAATGTTATGTATAGCAAGTCTAGCCATAACTGCGTGAAGTCGCTGGTCATGTTCTTCCATTGTTCGTCCATGGACGACGATATCGTCAAGCAGATTGAGGGCTCCCTCTATGTTTGCTAGCATAGTAGTGACAATTTGCTGAAATGCACTTGCTGCAGAAGATAGTCTGCAGGGCATGCGTCGATACTGATACAGACCATCATGCGTCGTGAATGTCGTGAATGCCGTGAGCAGTTTGCTGTCCTCTGCTAGAGGTATTTGCAGATAACTGTGGCGCATGTCGAGTTTTGTAAAAACTGTTGAGCCGCAGAATTCTGAAGACAGTTCGTCGATAGTAGGAAGAGGGTACTTGTCAGGGATAATGGCTTTGTTGACCTCTTTCAGGTCAATGCATAGGCAGATCTCCCCATTTTTATGCAAAGCAATGACTAAGTTCAAGATCTAGGATGAGGAGTTGATGCTCTCAATGATTCCCTGAGATTCGACTCATGTTAATTCTATGGATACTTGGTCGCGAACCGCGAATGGGAGACAGCGAAGTTGCCACGTAACCGGTTTGACGGAAGGGTCAATGCAGGGACAATGGCTCAGGTTGAAACAACCTCAAAGTGTGTTTTCCTGGCACAGGACGTCGAATTCTTGGGAAGGAGGATCGCAGCAGATGGCATCAGACCCGCCGACGCCAAGACGGAGGTCATCAAGAATGCGCCGCGACCACAGAACGTGACGGAGCTGCAGTCGTTCCTGGGACTTCTTGACTATTTCGGCAATTTCCTACCTGGGTTAAGCACCCTGCTAGAATCCATACATGCGCTACTGCACAAGGGAGATTTCTTGGTAGGGGGGAATTCAGAAGAGGCTGCCTTTAAGAAAGCCAGAAATTTACTGTGTTCTAACAAACTGCTTGTCCTGTATAATCCATGTAAACAATTAGTGTTAGCTTGCGATGCGTCGTCATATAGGGTCACGTGTGCGTTACAACAGGCGAATGATTCTTGGATTTTGCACCCGGTTGTGTATGCATCCAGGAGTTTGTCCAAGGCCGAAAGGGCCTATAGCATGGTTGAAAAAGAGGCTCTAGCATGCGTTTGCTTGGTAAAAAAAATGCACCAGTACATATTTGGCCAAGTGTTTGAGCTTGAAACTGACCACAAGCCCTTGTATCGCGGTTCTCTGAGAGTAAAGGGATTAATACCAATGCCTCTGCTCGCATCCAAAGATGGGGGCTCACACTGTCGGCATACAACTATGTAATCTGCCACAGACTGGGCACAGAGAACTGCGCTGATGCTCTCAGTCGGCTACCATTGCCCACCACCGGGGTGGAAATGGTCATGGAGGCATTTGAGAACAAGAAGTCCCACATTACGGCCTGCCAGATCAGGACCTGGAGCAGCCAGGATCCTTTACTATCCTTGGTAAAAAAAACTGTGTCCTCCATGGGAGCTGGTCCAGTGTCCCAGTGGAGATGCAGGAAGTGATTAAGCCATTCCACAGATGCAAAGACGAATTGTCCCTGAAGGCGGCTGTCTTTTGTGGGGCAATCACATGGTCTTGCCCAAGAAAGGCAGAGACATATTTATTTGCGAACTGCACAACACCCACCTAGACATCGTAATGATGAAAGCCATAGCCAGATCTCACATGTAGTGGCCTGGCATTGACTCAGATTTAGAGTCATGCGTGCGCCAGTGCAACACTTGCTGTCAGTTGAGCAATGCACCTATAGAGGCACCACTAAGTTTGTGTTCGTGGCCATCCAAACCTTGGTCGAGGATCCATGTAGACTATGCGGGCCCATTCCTAGGCAAAATGTTTTTGGTTGTCATGGACTCTTAGTCAAAATGGATTGAATGTGCAATAATGTCTGTAAGCACATCCACGGTCACATTGAAAGCCTACGAGCCATGTTTGCCATGCACGGCTTGCCTGATGTCCGAGTCAGCGACAATGGGCCATGCTTCACCAGCACTGAATTCAAGGAATTCATGACCCGCAACGGGATCAAACATGTCACATCTGCCCCGTTCAAGTCTGCATCCAATGGCCAGGCAGAACGGGCAGTTCAGACCATCAAGCCAAGCTTGAAACGTGTATCGGAAGAACATAAGAACATAAGAATTAGGAACAGGAGTAGGTCATCTAGCCCCTCGAGCCTGCTCCGCCATTCAATAAGATCATGGCTGATCTGGCCGTGGACTCAGCTCCACTTACCCGCCCGCTCCCCGTAACCCTTAATTCCCTTATTGGTTAAAAATCTATCTATCAGGCTCCCTGTAGACCCAGTTGTGCCGAGTGCTGCTCAGCTACCGCATCAGACCCCACTCACTCACCGGGATTCCGCCAGCTGAACTGCTCATGAGAAGGGTGCTTAAACCAAGGGTCTATCTTGTCCACCCTGATCTCCATGACCACATGGAGGGCAAGCGGCATCAACAAAGTATGTACCATGACCGCGCAAATTTGTCACGTGATATTGAGATCAATGATTCTGTGTTTGTGCTCAATTTTGGACATGGTCCCAAATGATTCGCTGGCACAGTCACAGTCAAAGAGGGGAGTCAGGTGTTTCAGGTCAAACTGACCATAGAAACATAGAAAACATAGAAAATAGGTGCAGGAGCAGGCCATTCGGCCCTTCGAGCCTGCATCGCCATTCAACAAGATCGTGGCTGATCATTCCCTCAGTACCCCTTTCCTGCTTTCTCTCCATACCCCTTGATCCCCCTAGCCGTAAGGGTCATATCTAACTCCCTCTTGAATATATCCAATGAACTGGCATCAACAACTTTCTGCGGCAGGGAATTCCATAGGTTAACAACTCTCTGAGTGAAGAAGTTTCTCCTCATCTCAGTCCTAAATGGCCTACCCCTTATCCTAAGACTATGTCCCCTAGTTCTGGACTTCCCCAACATCGGGAACATTCTTCCCGCATCTAACCTGTCCAGTCCCGTCAGAATCTTATACGTTTCTATGAGATCCCCTCTCATCCTTCTAAACTCCAGTGAATAAAGGCCCAGTTGATCCAGTCTCTCCTCATATGACAGTCCAGCCATCCCTGGAAGTCTGGTGAACTTTCGCTGCACTCCCTTAATAGCAAGAACGTCCTTCCTCAGATTAGGAGTCCGTAACTGAACACAATATTCTAGGTGAGGTCTCACTAATACCCCTGTACAACTGCAGTAAGACCTCCCTGCTCCTATACTCAAATCCCCAAGCTATGAAGGCCAACATACCATTTGCCTTCTTCACCGCCTGCTGTACCTGTATGCCAACTTTCAATGACTGATGAACCATGACACCCAGGTCTTGTTGCACCTCCCTTTTTCCTAATCTGCTGTCATTCAGATAATATTCTGTCTTCACGTTTTTGCCCCCAAAGTGGATAACCTTACATTTATCCACATTATACTGCATCTGCCATGCATTTGCTCACTCACCTAACCTGTCCAAGTCACCCTGCAGCCTCTTAGCGCCCCCTCACAGCTTACACCGCCACCCAATTTAGTGTCATTGCAAACTTGGAGATATTACACTCAACTTCTTCATCTAAATCGTTAATGTATATTGGTAAAGAGCTGGGGTCCCAGCACTGAGCCCTGCAGTACTCCACTAGTCACTGCCTGCCATTCTGAAAAGGACCCGTTTATCCCGACTCTCTGCTTCCTGTCTGCCAACCAGTTCTCTATCCACGTCAGTATATTATCCCCAATACCATGCGCTTTGATTTTGCACACCAATCTCTTGTGCGGGACCTTGTCAAAAGCCTTTTGAAAGTCCAAATACACCACATCCACTGGTTCTCCCTTGTCCACTCTGCTAGTTACATCCTCAAAAAATTCCAGAAGATTCGTCAAGCATGATTTCTCTTTCATAAATCCATGCTGACTTGGGCCGATCCTCTCACTGCTTTCCAAATGCACTACTATTTCATCCTTAATGATTGATTCCAACATTTTTCCCACTACTGATGCTAATGGACAAATGCACAGAAAACATTCGGACCAAATCAAATTGCAGTTCACCAACAGTTATGAACAACCCAAGAGGACACCATCAACTTTGACCTTCCAACACACACACAAGTGGCAACTGACATCATAGTTGACCACGAAACTGAATTCATCATCCCCAGCAGCCCGGCAAGGCCGGCTGCCCAACAGCCCAGTGAAGAACTGACCAACCCACCCACACCAGCATTTGTACCGAGACAATCGACAAGGGAGCACAAAGCCCCAGATTGTCTCATCTTGTAAATAAATGTACTGTTGACTTCACGGGGAGTGATGTTATATATTTAACCCTTTGTAACTTGCATTATACCTGACCACAAGGGCCCACCTGTTGGAGTCCCAAGGGATCCCAGCATCCCTTGGGAGCACAGTTTATAAGCAGGCCACCCATGAGCTATCTGTACTCTGGAACCTTAATAAAGGAGCTGAGGTCACTCTTGCTCATTATACACAGTACTCAGTCTCACCATTTATTATGAGTATAACAGTTATGCTCTCTCTTCTCTCTCTTGTTGAATATGATCATTACCTCGCACTTGTGTTCCACAAATGTTGCTTGCCACTTATCAGCCCAAGCCTGGATTTTGTCCAGGTCATGCTGCATGCGGGCTGCTCCATTATCTGAGGAATTGTAAATGGAACTGAACCCTATGCAATCATCAGTGAACAGCCAGGAATGATGCCAGGATGAGCTTCTATGGCTAGTGGTGGCTTCTGGAGAGGTAGCTATCAATGCTTCAATAGATGCTTTGAATAGAACACTGTCACGAGGCTTCTCAGATCTCACTGGGACTGTTCGGTCGGAGATAACCTCAGCAGCAAAGAGGGCTACCATTGACACACTTCCTGATGTAGCACATCAAAGGCAGGATCCTCAAATGTGCCTTGTCTTGCTCCTCTGTCTTCTTCCCTCCATTGCTCATAATGCAAATTTTTGATTTGCTGCTCTTCAATTCAGCTTTCCTTTAAATGCAAGCACTTTCTCCACTTCGGGCTGTCTTTGGCCAGGGACTCCCAGGTGTCAGTGGGGCTGTCGCACTTTATCAGGGAGGCTTTGAGGGTGTCCTTGTAACGTTTCTGCTGCCCATCTTTGGCTCGTTTGCCGTGAAGGAGCTCCACGTAGAACAATTGCTTTAGGAGTCTCGTGTCTGGCTTGTGGACTATGTGGCCTGCCCAGCGGAGCTGATCGAGTGTGGTCAGTGCTTCAATGCTGGGGATGTTAGCCTGGATGAGGAGGCTGATGTTGGTGCGCCTGTCCTCCCAGGGGATTTGTAGGGAGGGCGCTGAACACCTCGAGTCTCAACGCCGAGAGCGTGCAGAAATCAAGCGCAGGCAGCGGAAAGAGCGTGCGGCAAACCAGTCCCACCCACCCCTTCCCTTAACGACTATCTGTCCCACTTGTGACAGAATCTTGTATGGCTCTTGTATTGGACTGTTCAGCCACCAAAGAACTCACTTCAGGAGTGGAAGCAAGTCTTCCTCGATTCTGAGGGACTGCCTATGACGATGATGAAATGCAAGCATTAGCCCTTTAAGAGTTGCTGCTTTGTCAGACATACCCCCAAACCAGCAATAACCCTATATGCCTTGTCATTTTGATCGCAAATAAACATTGAGATTGTCTTTGTACTTTACCGTTCCTTTCCTGCCATCAATTTTGAATATTCCTTCATTTAACAGAAATTAAATATCTGATTTCTGAATGTTGAGGTAATATATATTTAACAATTTCAG
Organism: Pristiophorus japonicus; assembly: GCF_044704955.1. Classification (NCBI taxonomy): domain Eukaryota; kingdom Metazoa; phylum Chordata; class Chondrichthyes; family Pristiophoridae; genus Pristiophorus; species Pristiophorus japonicus. The sequence continues at coordinate 412,536,398 of NC_091977.1, forward strand.
CTAATGACTGATTGGATATCTTAACTTGCTGTCAGTAATAAATTATGTTGTGTATTGGAAATGACTCGGGTGTAGGGAGCAGCATTATAAAGTTTGCAGATGATATGAAACTTGGTAAAGTAGTTAATAATGATGAGGATAGTTATAGGCTTCAGGATGACATGGACAGAATGGTGCAATGATGGTGCAAGAAGCATGGTAGATGGAGCTCAATGCAGAGAAGTGTGAAGTGATGCATTTTGGGAGGAATATGGAAAGGCAGTATACCATAATAGCACGATTTTGAAAAGTGTAGATGAGCAGAGAGACCTTGATGTCCATACAGCACTCAAATCACTGACTCCACACAGTCTGGTGTTGTAGTAACTACTGTGACCTTAGTCCTTTATTGCTTAGCTCCAGAGTGCCTCTCAGGTGTGGTGGGCAGCCTTTTATACTCTGTCTTGCAGGTACCTTCAGGTCTTCCACCACAGCGCCCTCTGTGGCACACCATTGTACTTATACATTTAATGTACCTGGACAATACATAATATCTCATTCCAGAAGCCATTGCCAGTGACCTTGGCCTTGTTCATCCTGGTTGATTTGTGACTGTGAGTCCATGAAGTCCATGACCATCCACTTTTCTCTTCTCTCCCATGTAAAGGTTATGCTTGCAATCCAGTGCAAGCCTGTGGTATTTGCAATCCTTACATGGGTGATGAAACATAGAAACATAGAAACATAGAAAATAGGTGCAGGAGCAGGCCATTCAGCCCTTCTAGCCTGCACCGCCATTCAATGAGTTCATGGCTGAACATGAAACTTCAGTACCCCCTTCCTGCTTTCTCGCCATAACCCTTGATCCCCCGAGTAGTAAGGACTTCATCTAACTCCCTTTTGAATATATTTAGTGAATTGGCCTCAACTACTTTCTGTGGTAGAGAATTCCACAGGTTCACCACTCTCTGGGTGAAGAAGTTTCTCCTCATCTCGGTCCTAAATGGCTTACCCCTTATCCTCAGACTGTGACCCCTGGTTCTGGACTTCCCCAACATTGGGAACATTCTTTCTGCATCTAACCTGTCTAAACCCGTCAGAATTTTAAACGTTTCTATGAGGTCCCCTCTCATTCTTCTGAACTCCAGTGAATACAAGCATAACCTCCAACAGAAAACAGGTATACATAGACAGTACATTTGTATGGTACATATAATATGTGGCACAGATGTTGCCGGTACACTGAACAGTTATTTAATCCCAGCTCCTCTGGGTGAGGTACGGTGGCGGTATACTGCCCCTTTTTGCCCGAGGTAACGGGCTGCGCTGAGACAGGATATCACAACTAGTGCGTTGCCTCTGTTCTCAGAAAGTGATCGCCTTAGCAGCTCATCTGCAGCTGCTGAACCATTGCATGAATCACATAAATCGAGAATCGCATTGGTCCATTAATCATGTTAGTAACGGATCCATTTACCCTTTTACTGTACCTTGTGCAGTAACTCTTTTCATAATACATATCCCTTATTTTAAACACAGTACCCATTCAGCATCAAAATATTAATTTTTATCATAACTCACGTCATCATACAAATCACGTTGCTCTTTTAGACTCGCTCTTGCCTTACAAAAGTCTCTTTGTGGGGCCTGCACAGTTTAAAGCCCTTTTAAGACTCCCGGGTGCATTTCCCTTTTAAGACGCCATCTTGAGGTTCCCACGAGGCTTCCCTTGGGCGCCGCCATTTTAGTTGCTCTGCTTGCCTTTGTCTGCAGAGCTCTCCTGCCACAAGGCTCGCCACCATCTTGAGCTCGCTGGCATGACGCTCTCTGGAATAGAAGGATTAAAGAGGAAAGAAGAAAGGAAAATGGCCAAGACAATTTGAGCGTGGCTCTTTGGATTCGATCAGTCATAGTCCCTGTGAGAGCGGCCTCGGTAATTGCTGCCGTATCCGCCGCTCTGGCTCTTGTACCCACCTGAGTAGCTGTCGTGTTCTCCTGAGTCATACCTGCCGCCGCCGTAGCCTCCGCCGCCGCTGTAACCTCTGCTCCTGCCATTGTACCAGTAACTGCCGCCTCTCCTGTAGCCTCTGCTCCTGCCGTTATACCAGTAACTGCCGCCTCTCCTGTAGCCTCCACTCCTGCCGTTGTCCCAGTAACTGCTGCCTCTCCTATGGACGCTGTAGCCGCTACCACCGCCGCCGCTATCCCGGCCTCGACCGCCGCCCGACTTTTTCTCCGCGTGGGCCCCCCCCCGGATTTGTCGACCATCGATGGATTTCCCGTTCATCTCTTGCAGCACGTCGCCGGCTCGCACCTCAGCGATCGGCCCGTACTTGAAAAACAGCTCTTCCAGGGTCTGCTCATCTGTGTGGGGATTTCTCCTCCTGCTCGATCGGCGCCACTCTTTGAGAACCCAGGGGACAGCGGTTTGTGGAGGAATGAAGTCTTCCCAGCTCCCACGGACCTTTCCCATCCACCTCCGGCTGAGAAGCATCGGCCCATCACCTGCAATGACCCACAAAGGTAAACCGTGCATCTCGTCCCCGTGAGATACCTGCACATCCGTTCTGCCAAGAACAAGTATCAGTTCCTTGGTGTAGGTATGCAGCTTTGCCGTGACCGGGACCAGCTTAGGTCATGTAGCTGGGTTGATCCACAGTTTATCAAAAGTTTCCTGACTCATCAACGACGGACCCGATCCAGTGTCCACTTCCATATTCACTGGGACTGCGTTAATCTTGACTTCCATAATCACTGGGGCCGAACCGTCGGTACACGTATACAGTCCAAACGCCTCATCTTCTTCTGCCTGCTCCTCGCTGGAACATGGACCCTCTACCAACTCCTCAGCCACATGGTGAGTCAGATTTCTTTTGCACATACGCTGAAGGTGACCTTTCGTGTGGCAGGCATTGCACGTATACTCCGCAAACCTGCACCGGTGAGCCCCATGGCTTCCTCCACAGCGCCAGCATGGTACTACTCGAGTAGCCCCCCTCAGCGGACTCTGAGTTCCGGGACCCCGAGGTCCGTGCTCTCTGTCCTGGGCAGAGCCACGTTCTGCAGTTTTGTCCGTGGTGGGCGCTATCCTGTGGACAGTGCCTGCCGGGTTCGAGACTGTGTGTATCATCTGCTTGGTGCTGCAAGTTGAGGTCATAAATGTCCTGCTGATAGTGATGGCTTGCTTCAGGGTAACGGTGGGTTCAGTGGATAGCAACTTGTGGAGGAGACCCTCATGTCCAATCCCCATAGCAAAGACGTCTCGCAACGCCTCGTCAAGGTGTGTGCCAAAATCACAAGCTGCCGCGAGTCTCCTGATATCCGCAGCATATTTGGTGACATCCTGGCCCTCAGGTCTGCAGTGGTGGTAGAATTTGGCCTGGCCATGAGGATGCTCTCCTTCGGTTTCAGTTGGTCACAAATAAGTTCAATCAGCTCCTCATATGATTTGTCCTTGGCGCTCGCAGGTGCCAGCAATTCACTGACGAGACAGTAAACCTCATCGCCACAACTGGAAAGCAATATCGCCTTATGCTTCTCTCTCAGTGCGTCCGTGTTCTCCGTCAGGTCGTTTGTTGTAAAGTAGTACTCTAGCCTTTCCGTAAAGGCCTCCCAATCATTTCCCACCATAAAATCCTTTAACGAGCCCAGAGTAGCCATTGTTGCATGAAGCTCGTCCGTATCCTCGTTGCCAATGTAGTGTATGCAGCACTCAAATCACTGACTCCACGCAGTCTGGTGTTGTAGTAACTACTGTGACCTTAGTCCTTTATTGTGTAACTCCAGAGTGCCTCTCAGGTGTGGTGGGCAGCCTTTTATACTCTGTCTTGCAGGTACTTTCAGGTCTCCCACCACAGCGCCCTCTGTGGCACACCATTGTACTTATACATTTAATGTACCTAGACAATACATAACAGTTGATAAGGTGGTTAAAAAAGCAATAATAAAAACATAAAATGTTGGAAATACTCAGTAGGCCAGGCAGCATCTGTGGAGAGAGAAACAGAGTTAACGTTTCAGGTCGATGACCTTTCATCAGAACCAGTTTCATCAATCTGAAACGTTAACTCTGTGTCTCTCTCCACAGATGCTGCCTGATCTGCACAGTATTTCCAGCATTTTCTGTTTTTATTTCAGATTTCCAGCATCCGCAGTACTTGCTGTTGTTTTGGTTAAAAAAGCATATGGGTTACTTGGGTTTATAAATAGGGGGATAGAATATAAAAGCAAAGAGATCATGCTGGAACTTTATAAATCACTGGTTAGGCCTCAGCTGGAGTATTGTGGACAATACTGGACACCACACTTCACAAAAGATGTGAAGAAAGATGAGAAAGTGTATAGAGGAGGTTTACCAGGATGTTACCAGGGATGTGGGACTTCAGTTATGAGGAAAAAGTTCGTACTGTTCTCCTTGGAACAGAGAAGATCAAGAGGTGATCTAATTGAGGTTTTTATAGAATAGATAGAGAAAAACTATTTCCTCTGGTGAGTGGGTCCTTAACCAGAGGCCATAGATTTAAAATAATTGGCAAAATCTAGAGGGGAGATGCAGAGCATGTTTTTCACTCAGAGAGTTATCGGGATCTGGTATGCTCTACTTGAAAAGGTGGTATAATTTCATAAATAATTTTAAAAGAGACAGGTACTTGATGAGGAACTTACAAGATTATGGACAAAAAGCAGGGATATGGGACTAAGCATGACTGCTCTTTCAAAGAGCCAACATAGGTACAATGGGCCAAATGGCTTCATTTTGCGCTGTAAGTTTCTACGATTCTATGATACTATGAACATGCACCCTCCCTGTATGTATTCACTTCCACATAACTGTCTACAATGGCTTAAAATTTGACCGTTTTACAATAATCCCAAAGTTACTGAACCCTAATCTCAGAAAATCACTCTTTGTACACCATTGTGGTGTTACATTTCCCACATTAATTTTTCTTAATGGTGTCCCTGAAAAAGCCTGGCAGCTATGACTGAATAATGTATGTTTTCTGCTATAGTTCTCTACGCCTAGTAAGATTAAGACCAAACTCATTTAATGCAGGGCTTTTAGAATCAATTGCAAAAGGGCACTTTCATTTCATCAGTTTGTTGGTTCAACCCCAATTTCCAGGGGTGGAAAAGAATAGCTCAAACTCTCTGCAGCATCTTGACCCGCGGAAAGGCAATTTTACAATGCAATGCATTATGTTTTAATATGCAATCATGACCTAGAGATTTTGGGGAAAAAATGGTGGCCGCCGCTGTTACGCCCGCTGCCAGCAGGTCCAGTAACAGCCTCCATTTTCGAATGGCCAGCAACACTACCAAGGTCAGCCCTCACTAAAATTATGCAGAATATGCAGATCGTGATGTCAATGAGTGCCTTAAGAGCTGAGCTGAGCAAGCATTGACAAGCAGGAAGGCAGCTCCAGCAGTAGCTTTTAAAGAAATCATCAGCAACAACTTGCACCTGATTTGTTTCTGCAGTTTGACTGGCTCTGTGCAACATTCTGCAACTCCAGCAGCTGTTGCACGGAGTATAAATCAAGAAATAATGGAGGCTTGTAAGAAAGGAATGGCAATAATCATGGGCGATTTTAATCTTCATATTGATTGGACAAATCAAATTGGCCAAGATAGCTTTGAGGAAGAGTTCATAGAGTGTATCCGGGATGGTTTCCTTGAACAGTACATAGAAACATAGAAACATAGAAAATAGATGCAGGAGTAGGCCATTCGGCCCTTCTAGCCTGCACCGCCATTCAATGAGTTCATGGCTGAACATTCAACTTCAGTACCCCATTCCTGCTTTCTCGCCATACCCCTTGATCCCCCTAGTAGTAAGGACCTCATCTAACTCCTTTTTGAATATATTTAGTGAATTGGCCTCAACAACTTTCTGTGGTAGAGAATTCCACAGGTTCACCACTCTCTGGGTGAAGACGTTCCTCCGCATCTCGGTCCTAAATGGCTTACCCCTTATCCTTAGACTGTGACCTCTGGTTCTGGACTTCCCCAACATTGGGAACATTCTTCCTGCATCTAACCTGTCTAACCCCGTCAGAATTTTAAATGTTTCTATGAGGTCCCCTCTCATTCTTCTGAACTCCAGTGAATACAAGCCGAGTTGATCCAGTCTTTCTTGATAGGTCAGTCCCGCTATCCCGGGAATCAGTCTGGTGAACCTTCGCTGCACTCCCTCAATAGCAAGAATGTCCTTCCTTAGGTTAGGAGACCAAAACTGTACACAATACTCCAGGTGTGGCCTCACCAATGCCCTGTACAACTGTAGCAACACCTCCCTGCCCCTGTACTCAAATCCCCTTGCTATGAAGGCCAACATGCCATTTGCTTTCTTAACCGCCTGCTGCACCTGCATGCCAACCTTCAATGACTGATGAACCATGACACCCAGGTCTCGTTGCAGCTGCCCTTTTCCTAATCTGTCACCATTTAGATAATAGTCTGTCTCTCTGTTTTTACCACCAAAGTGGATAACCTCACATTTATCCACATTATACTTCATCTGCCATGCATTTGCCCACTCACCTAACCTATCCAAGTCGCTCTGCAGCCTCACAGCATCCTCCTCGCAGCTCACACTGCCACCCAACTTAGTGTCATCCGCAAATTTGGAGATACTACATTTAATCCCCTCGTCTAAATCATTAATGTACAGTGTAAACAGCTGGGGCCCCAGCACAGAACCTTGCGGTACCCCACTAGTCACTGCCTGCCATTCTGAAAAGTACCCATTTACTCCTACTCTTTGCTTCCTGTCTGACAACCAGTTCTCAATCCATGTCAGTACACTACCCCCAATCCCATGTGCTCTAACTTTGCACATCAATCTCTTGTGTGGGACCTTGTCGAACGCCTTCTGGAAGTCCAAATATACCACATCAACTGGTTCTCCCTTATCCATTCTACTGGAAACATCCTCAAAAAATTCCAGAAGATTTGTCAAGCATGATTTCCCTTTCACAAATCCATGCTGACTTGGACCTATCATGTCACCTCTTTCCAAATGCACTGCTATGACATCCTTAATAATTGATTCCATCATTTTACCCACTACCGATGTCAGGCTGACCGGTCTATAATTCCCTGTTTTCTCTCTCCCTCCTTTTTTAAAAAGTGGGGTTACATTGGCTACCCTTCACTCCATAGGAACTGATCCAGAGTCAATGGAATGTTGGAAAATGACTGTCAACGCATCCACTATTTCCAAGGCCACCTCCTTAAGTACTCTGGGATGCAGTCCATCAGGCCCTGGGGATTTATCGGCCTTCAATCCCATCAATTTCCCCAACACAATTTCCCGGCTAATAAGGATTTCCCTCAGTTCCTCCTCCTTACTAGACCCCCCGACCCCTTTTATAACCGGAAGGTTGTTCGTGTCCTCCTTCGTGAATACCGAACCAAAGTACTTGTTCAATTGGTCTGCCATTTCTTTGTTCCCCGTTATGACTTCCCCTGATTCTGACTGCAGGGGACCGACGTTTGTCTTTACTAACCTTTTTCTCTTTACATATCTATAGAAACTTTTGCAATCCGTCTTAATGTTCACTGCAAGCTTCTTCTCATACTCCATTTTCCCTGCCCTAATCAAACCCTTTGTCCTCCTCTGCTGAGTTCTAAATTTCTCCCAGTCCCCAGGTTCGCTGCTATTTCTGGCCAATTTGTATGCCACTTCCTTGGCTTTAATACTATCCCTGATTTCCCTTGATAGCCACGGTTGAGCCACCTTCCCTTTTTTATTTTTATGCCAGACAGGAATGTACAATTGTTGTAGTTCATCCATGCGGTCTCTAAATGTCTGCCATTGCCCATCCACAGTCAACCCCATGGTCACTCTTCCCCAAGGGGCCTCGCACAACGAGATTGCTAATTAATCCTCTTTCATTACACAACACCCAGTCTAAGATGGCCTCCCCCCTAGTTGGTTCCTCGACATATTGGTCTAGAAAACCATTCCTTATGCACTCCAGGAAATCCTCCTCCACCGTATTGCTTCCAGTTTGGTTAGCCCAATCTATGTGCATATTAAAGTCACCCATTATAACTGCTGCACCCTTATTGCATGCACCCCTAATTTCCTGTTTGATGCCCTCCCCAACATCACTACTACTGTTTGGAGGTCTGTACACAACTCCCACTAACGTTTTTTGTCCTTTGGTGTTCTGCAGCTCCACCCATATAGATTCCACATCATCCAAGCTAATGTCCTTCCTAACTATTGCCTTAATCTCCTCCTTAACCAGCAATGCTACCCCACCTCCTTTTCCTTTTATTCTATCCTTCCTGAATGTTGAATACCCCTGGATGTTGAGTTCCCAGCCTTGATCATCCTGGAGCCACGTCTCCGTAATCCCAATCACATCATATTTGTTAACATCTATTTGCACAGTTAATTCATCCACCTTATTGTGGATACTCCTTGCATTAAGACACAAAGCCTTTCGGCTTGTTTTTTTAACACCCTCTGTCCTTTTAGAATTTTGCTGTACAATGGCCCTTTTTGTTCTTTGCCTTGGGTTTCTCTGCCCTCCACTTTTCCTCATCTCCTTTCTGTCTTTTGTTTTTGCCTCCTTTTTGTTTCCCTCTATCTCCCTGCATTGGTTCCCATCCCCCTGCCATATTAGTTTAACTCCTCCCCAACAGCACTAGCAAACACTCCCCCGAGGACATTGGTTCCGATTCTGCCCAGGTGCAGACCGTCCGGATTGTACTGGTCCCACCTCCCCCAGAACCGGTTCCAATGCCCCAGGAATTTGAATCCCTCCCTGCTGCACCATTGCTCAAGCCACGTATTCATCTGAGCTATCCTGCGATTCCTACTCTGACTAGCATGTGGCACTGGTAGCAATCCCGAGATTACTACTTTTGAGGTCCTACTTTTTAATTTAGCTCCTAGCTCCTTAAATTCATTTCGTAGGAACTCATCCCTTTTTTTACCTATGTCATTGGTACCAACGTGCACCACGACAACTGGCTGTTCTCCCTCCCTTTTTAGAATGTCCTGCACCCGCTCCGAGACATCCTTGACCCTTGCACCAGGGAGGCAACATACCATCCTGGAGTCTCGGTTGCGGCCGCAGAAACGCCTATCTATTCCCCTTACAATTGAATCCCCTATCACTATCGCTCGCCCACTCTTTTTCCTGCCCTCCTATGCAACAGAGCCAGCCACGGTGCCATGAACTTGGCTGCTGCTGCCTGCTCCTGATGAGTCATCCCCCTCAACAGCACTCAAAGCAGTGTATCTGTTTTGCAGTGGGATGACCACAGGGGACCCCTGCACTACCTTCCTTGCACTACTCTTCCTGCTGGTCTTCCATTCCCTCGCTGGCTGTGGATCCTTCTCCTGCGGTAAGACCAACTCGCTACACGTGATACTCACATCATTCTCAGCATCGTGGATGCTCCAGAGTGAATCCACCTTCAGCTCCAACTCCGCAACGCGGACCGTCAGTAGCCGGAGGTGGACACACTTCCCGCACATGTAGTCGTCAGGGACACTGGTGTTGTCCCCGTGTTCCCACATGGTACAGGAGGAGCATATCACGTGACCGAGCTGTCCTGCCATGACTTAACCCTTAGATACACTTAAATTGCGGAACCAACCAGGGAGCTGGCTATCTTAGATCTGGTACTGTGTAATGAGACAGGATTAATAAATGATCTCCCAGTAAAGGATCCTCAAAGTGCAGGGGGTTTTAGTATGACCTTTGAGCCCCCACAGATTATGCCTGGCCTGTGGGAACTTCTCTGAGCAGTTTCAAAGTGCTCCGAACCCCTGGTTCTGGACACTGGACTTATCACAGAAGTAATAAAGCAAAAGGCAGACAAGTGTGTGTTTGGAATGAGTCTAAGGTGTTTATTAGAAAATTGAAGGCACCAAAACTTTATTTCAGACAAGTGAAAACTACCAAACTTTAATGCAACGGAACAATCACGGTCAGGCAGAGCAAGAAGGGAGGAAGAAGAACACATAAAATTACAGTATATTTGTCTAAACCCCCCCAAAAAAAACACCTCCCAACACCCAAACCTTACTGTCTAGGTCCACACCTTTAAGGTCAGAATTATACTTGCCAATGCAGCTTTAGATGTTGTCTTCAGGGATGGTAGGCTTTGTTTTCCAGTGACGGGAGAGCTGTTTTATTGCCGTTGGGGACCCCGGTTGATTCGACCACTCGTAGAGGGCGGGTGGTCGCCTCGATCGTCGCTGGTTGGCCCCTGGTAATATGGTAGCAGGTTCTTCTGTTGGTTTCGATGGGCCCACTTGGGTTTTAATCCCAAGCTGCACCTTGGTGGAGTTCGGGGCCTGGTTGCGGCTGACCGAGCTGAGTGTCGCGCTCCCGGTTGCGGTTTTGACTTGGCCCCCTTTTGGTTGGAGTGAGGTTGCTTGTTGGTCCTTTGCTGGTCAGCAAAATGCTGGAGACACTGCGAACACTTGGGCACGAACACGAACACTGACGCAAACATTCTCTTGCTGGAGAAGGTGGAGCCTCGATATAGGGCTCTGACTGGGTTGGTTTTCAAAAAGTCCTTTGTTCGGGCTTGTTCGGTTTCAAAAGATGCACCCTTTGAGATGTGATCAAACTCCAACGGCCGACCTGGGCCATTAACGGTAGATGATGGCCCGATTTAGTTTGACGAGATGTTAACTGCCAGTCCATTGTACTAGGCCATCCTGCCACCTGTCAATCTCGGGCCCAGGCCCGAGTTCTTTGTTGGAATTAATCGTTGTCAGGTGGTGACTCAGGAGAGGCGAGATGAGTGACAGGTAAATAATGGGTTTGCTGACTTTGCAGGTTCTCCGACCCCCATTACTCACTCAGCAAAACCCACCTGTCCATCATCTCACAGTATGTATTCTTTTACTCCGTCCCTCCTATTCAGGCTTTTTGCAGTCTTTTCCAGCAAAATCCACAGAATATACCTATAAGTCCAGAAAGTCCTCCAAATCTTTCACAAGGATCTCCAGACAGTCCAGCACAAAGGTTCTCCAGGGCCAAGTCTCAAGGTCCCAAAAGTTAGTCCAGGTTTCCACACAAGGTGTACACACACATTCTGTTTTTGGGGCTTCAGGCTTCAGATCCTTAACAGAGGTTTTAAACTGGCACAGTCCGAGACCAAGATGGATTCCCTAAACCAGGGAATTTTGGTCAATCCTTATAAAAGAAAGAATGATCATAGCATGGTTGAATTTCAAATTCAGTTGGAGGGTGAGAAAGTTGGATCTCAAAGCAGTGTCCTGATCTTAAATGAAGGAGATTAAAAAGGTATGAAGGCAGAGTTGGCTAAAGTGGACTGGGAAAATAGATTAAAGCGTAAGACGGTTGATAAGCAGTGGCAGACATTTAAGGAGATATTCCATAACTCTCAACAAAAATATATTTCAATGAGAAGGAAAGACTTTAAGAGAAGGGAGAACCATCCGTGGCTAACTAAGGAAGTAAAAGATGGTATCCGATTGAAAACAATGGCATACAAAGCAGCCAAGATTAGTGGGAGGCCAGAGGATTGGGAAAATTTTAAAAACCAGCAAAGAATCACTAAAAAAATAGTAAAGAGAGGGAAAATAGATTATGAAAGTAAACTAGCAAGAAATATAAAAACAGATAATAAGAATTTCTATAGGTATATAAAAAGGAAGAGGGTAGCTAAAGTAAATGTTGGCCCCTTAGAGGATGAGACTGGGGAATTAATAATGGGAAACAGGGAAATGGCAGAGACTTTGAACAAATATTTTGTATCAGTCTTCACGGTAGAAGACACTAAAAACATCCCAATAATAGATAATCAAGGGGCTATAGGGAGGGAGGAACTTAAAACAATCACTGTCACTAAAGAAAAAGTAATCGGTAAAATAATGGGACTAAAGGTGGACAAGTCCCCTGGACCTGATGGCTTGCATCCTAGGTTCTTAAAATAAGTGGCTGCAGAGATAGTGGATGTATTGGTTATAATCGACCAAAATTCCCTGGATTCTGGTGCGGTCCCAGTGGATTGAAAACTGCAAATGTAACGCCCATTTTTTAAAAAAAGGAGCAGATAGACAGAAGGAAACTATAGACCAGTTAGCCTAACATCTGTCATTGGGAAAATGCTGGAGTCCATTATTAAGGAAGCAGTAACAGGACATTTGGAAAAGCATTATATAGTCAAGCAGAGTCAGCATGGTTTTATGAAAGGGAAATAATGTTTGAAAAATTTGCTCGAGTTCTTTGAGGATGTTACGAGCAGGGTGGATACGGGGGAACCAGTGGATGTGGTGTATTTGGATTTCCAGAAGGCATTCGATAAGGTGCCACATAAAAGGTAACTGGACAAGATAAAAGTTGACGTGGTTGGGAGTAACATATTAGCATCGATAGAGGATTGGTTGACTAACAGAAAACAGAGAGTCGGGATAAATGGGTCATTTTCTGGTTGGCAAACAAACAGTGACTAGTGGGGTGCCTCAGAGATCAGTGCTGGGGCCTCAACTATTTACAATCAATATTAATGATTTGGATTAAGGGACCGAGTGTAATGTAGCCAAGTTTGCTGATGATACAAAGATGGGTGGGAAAGCAAGTTGTGAGGAGGACACAAAACATCTGCAAAGAGATATAGACAGGCTAAGTGAGTAGGCAAAGATTTGGCAGATGGAGTTTAATGTGGGAAAATGTGAGGTTATCCACTTTGGTAGAAAAAATAAAAAAACAAATTATTATTTAAATGGAGAGAAATTACAAACTGCTGCAGTACAGAGGGACCTGGGGGTCCTTGTGCATGTAACATAAAAAGTTAGTATGCAAATGGCATGTTGGCCTTTATTGCAAGGGGAATACAATATAAAAGCAGAGAAGTCCTGCTACAACTGTACAGGGTATTGACAAGGCCACACCTAGAGTATTGCGTACAGTTTTTGTCTCCATATTTAAGGAGGGATATACTTACATTGGAGGCAGTTCAGAAAAGGTTCACTCAGTTGATTCCTGAGATGAAGGGGTTGACTTATGAAGATAGGTTGAGTAGGTTGGGCCTATACTCATTGGAGTTCAGAAGAATGAGATGTGATCTTATTGAATCTTATAAGATAATGAGGGAGCTCATCAAGATAGATGCAGAGAGGATGTTTCTCCTCATGGGGGAATCTAGAACTAGGAGGCATCATTTCAGAATAAGGGGTCGCCGATTTAAAACTGAAATAAGGAGGACTATCTTCTCTCAGAGGGTTGTAAATCTGAGGAATTCTTTGCCCCAGAGAGCTGCGGAGGCTGGGTCATTTAATATATTTAAGGTGGAGATAGACAGATTTTTGAGTGATAAGGGAGTGAAGGGTTATGGGGAGTGGGCGGGAAAGTGGGACTAAGCTCAAGATCAGATCAGCCATGATCTTATTGAATGGCGGAGCAAGCTCGAGGGGCCAAATGGCCTACTCCTGCTCCTATTTATGTTTTTATGTTCTAATTAACTTCTTTCAAAGTTCTAAGGTAACAGGGAGTGTTGTTGCAAGTAGAGAACGCCTTAAATTATATTTAAAGGCTCCTGCTCACAGTTATGGGGGCTCTCCTGGCAGTCCCTCTTGCGCTGATGTATCTTAGGGAGAGGGGGTGTAGGGAGCAAAGAAGATGAGAAAATACACACTGAGGGAGGAGGTAGAGGATCAGGCGTGCTCTTAACAGGAGGCCTTACTCACCTAGGAGCTTCTGAGAGCACTTTTCTTATTTCCACTTAAGTGAGGAGCGAAGGCGCAGCTTCACCAAGCAGGTGGCCACATATCTCTGCCACCTCCTGCAACCAGACCTGCAGCCTCAGAGCAGTCAAGGTCACTGTGGCCCTCAATTTCTTTGCCAGCAGATCCTCCCAATCTGCAGCAGGAGACATAGTCAACATTTCACAGTTCGCCATCCATCGCTGCATCCGAGAGTTCACTGAGACTCTCTGCACCATGAGAAGTGACAATATTTTCCTCCCTTTTGGCAGCTAGAAGCAGGACAAGCATGCATGTGGCTTTGCCAGGATAGCAGGCTTCCCCATGGTGCAGGGTGCCATCGACTGCACCCATGTGGCTTTGCAGGTGCCGCATAACAATCCTGAGATGTTCCGTAACTACAAAGGCTACCACTTATTTAATGTGCAGTTGGTGTGCGACCATGCCTAGCAATTCCTGATGGTCAATGCCCGCTATCCTGGCAGCAGTCATGATGCCTTTATCCTGCGTCAGTTCAGTGTGCCAGCAATCTTCCACCCACCACATGAAACTCGAGGGCAGCTGCTCGGAGACAAGAACTGTCCACTCTGCACTTGGCTCATGACGCCCCCCCATGACCCCACCACCAATGCCGAGCCCTCATATAATTAAAGTCATGCTTCCACCAGGAACATCATCGAACAGACAATTGAGCTGCTGAAGCAATGGTTCTGCTGCCTTGACCGCTTGGGAGGAGCCCTCCAGTATTTGGCGGAGCGTGTGTCCGATTCTGTGGTGGTCTGCTGCATGCTTCACAACCTGGCCATCATGAATGCGCAGCCCTTGCCAGTAGGGATTGCGGGACCATCTCAGGAGGAGGACGAGGAGAAGGAGGAGGACGAAGAGGAAGATTTGCAAGAGGAAGAGAAGAGGGAGAAGTTGAGCAGGAAGGGAGGCAGGCAGCCAATCCCCCACCCGCTCAGGCTGTCCATGAACGGCTCATCAGACTCTGATTCCAATGAATGAAACGCCAGATCCCCAGGAGGCTATCCCTCTGTCACGGAACATCACAGTATCCTCCTGGGCTCAAAGCAGAATTGAAAGCCATCACAAAGTTTACCCCCAAAATTAATAAATGTATCAATAATCAATTTACACATACTATATCAACTATTCACCCTTGTGTTTGGGTGCCCTTTCCTGATCTAGTGTTCCTACGAAGTGCTCTCCCAGTGGCTGCAGCATGGCTGGTGGAAGGCTGCTGAGTTTCCATGGGGGAGTCTACAGATGGCCTTGCAGGATGACCTCGAGCAGCTCTTGCCCTAGAAGGCCCAGCTGTAGACTGCAGCACCTCGGCATAGGTGGCAGCAGTCTGGGCTGGCTGGCAGACTGGCAGCAGCATGGGCACTGGAGGGGTGGCAGTGATGGGAACAGGAATGCTGTCATCCTGAGAGAAGACAGCAGGTTTCTGCTCCAATGACCCACTGCCATTCCCCGGGAACGGAGCATCAGCATTCCTTGCAATGTGTTGGAGCACAGATTGCTGGGCTGCTGCGAGACCCTGAAAGCCCCAGTCAACACTGGTAAACCCAGCCACGAATACAGCAGTCTGAGCTTGGGTAGATGCAAGCTGAGACTGCATGACAACAGTCTGAGCATGGGGAGCATCAAGTGGAGACTTCACGAGGGCAGTCTGTGCTTGTGCTATAGCACTGGGACGTTGGGTCGCTTCCGCCTGTGCTGCACTGACAGCCATGACATTGACCATCACACGCACCATCACGTCTCGAAATTCCTGGACTCCAAGCTCTGCACAGAGCTCCGTGCAATGTCAGAGATGGTCTCCTCCGTGCACATTGACATTGCCAAGAGGCTCACTGGCAGGCCTACCTAGAAATTCGGTTTGCATGCCCATCACCCTTCTTCTGAAGGCGACCCCTTCGACGTCCTCAGCTGAGCCCTGTGCAGCAGAAATTGTGTGCGAACTTGCCCTCTGGGGAGCTGCCCCCCGAGCTACCCTTTTCCCCTTTCTTGCTGCAGCCTACTCGTACCCATACCAGATCGGGCGAACGGCTGGCGCGTGTGAGCAGTTCTCTGGCTTGCAGCCTCTCTTTCGCTTTTTCAGAGCCTTCTTCGGTAAAGCATGGGATTGCTATCAAAAAGCAATCGACCAGCAAAGCTCCCAGTAATTTCCTTCCACCGTTTTGCAAGGATGGGTCTTCTGGGGTGGGTCTGAAATGAGATATTGACAACACCTTTTGACCTATTGAGTTTCTCTGAAAAACTCTATATCCAATGGGGCCTTGAGCCCTTTGTCTACACTTGCTGATGAATACCCACCCTGAAGGACCACCATTATACATCTTTCTTGTTTATAGTTTTGGAGGCTAATCCAGCCATCTGGACCTCTTATTTCATCCTGCCTTGTCCTCCTGGTGCATTCTCAGGTGAAACCTTGGGCCATTAAAAGAGAGGCCCTTTGTTAAAACTGTCTTACTCCAGCCAGTTGCCATGGAGACCCTTAACTTCCATATCTAACACATTCTATGTCTTTATACTAATTAACTTTTAATGTTAAACAAACTCCAAATTCTACTTTAGCATTATAATGGAAGAAACATTAGCTTGGGCCTTCATTGGTCAAACTAAAGACAAAGTCCGAAATGTTATGCATTCGCTAATCTAACTCATTAAAATCACTGTCTCGAGGCAAGTCTCCCAGAAAGTGAAACTTGAGCATTCTCAGGTAATCTCTAACATATTCCCTCCCTTGAGAGGGTGAAAGCTCTATTTTGACCTCTCATTTACAAACCTCTACCAACCGAGCCAAACTAGATTATTGGTACGATGGTTCAATCAGCATGTCAAGTATCTCAAATAACATGACATTATAATTAGAACTATTAAGACCAGGCATTGAGCAATTACTAGGGCTGCTGATACCATTCGTGCTCAGGGATGCTGGCTGGCATTACAAGCTACTTCCCACCACTTGTGCTCCCCTAATTTACTTATCGCTTTCTCAACTTCGCCAGTAGTTAGAGAAACTCAGAAATGAAGATTTCCACCTTTCTTACAATCCATTCCTTTGAGGGGGAGGAGCAACTTCTGACCACTTTCTCAAATTTAATTCACTGTTCCACTGTTCTAATTCTGCCCCACCTGGGGTATCCCTTGTTTCTTGTATCTTTCCTGATCTTACCCCACCTGGGATCTCCTCAACGTTGCTTAGATCTTCTCTTTCGATGTGTTCAATTAATTAGGTTTTTTATTAGTGCTGGTTAGTCATAGACATTGGCTTATGCACTAAAGTCTTGCTACACGGGATAAATATATCAATACATTATCATTATAAGTTGGAGAAAACCCAGAGCATGTGAAATAATACGAACATAAGAGTGTGCTGATATATTAAGCCCAAAAGGACAGGTCCCGTTAGACCTGTACAGCATGGTAGTTGCGGTAGTGATGATACAGGAGGCACCACCAAAACCACCTCATACTAGATTCGTACTGGCTTTTCCCATGTTCTGTTACCTACAAACATAATTATTACAATCACAGTTAAATTCAGTATTACAATCATTTCAAACAATACTACCGTTTAACATCTATTCAACAAGACTATGTGCGAGATTTTATACTTTTGAGCAGATCGCCCAAAAATGGGCGGTATTTCCGGTGTGGGCGGTAAAAATGGGTTTTCAGATCGCCCATTTGTCGCCCACTTTCAAAGCCCGTAGTCTCCATTTTAAAAATTGGGCGTTACCACGAGCGATATGAAATGGGCGTCAGCGTTAAATCGCTCTGACCTTCTGCCGTAAAGTGTCGCCGTCCTTAGCAACGGCATGGCAACGCTCGTTTCCCACGATTCAGAAGGTCAGGGGTCATCATTACATGCGCAGAAGAGGAGACAGAGAGAGAGAGAGAGCAGAGAGGGACTGAAAGCATGTGTGGGTGTGGTGTGTGCTTGTTTGACTGTTGTGGGAGGCATGAGGAAAATCATCATCATAGGCGGTCCCTCGAACAAGGATGACTTGCTTCCACATGAGTTCACAGATACTTCAATGAAGGACCCGATCTTCCAGTCTTGAACTCCAAGTGAGGGGGTGGAAGATGCCTGTGCGTGAATTTTTGAAGTTTGGTGACCATTGCACATCAGCCACCACACGGGCTTGACAGAGCTAGGCCTTTATCCAGTGGCAAGGGTTAACCAGGACAACTGGACACCTGTTCTGCATTATGCAACAAACATTAAGCAACATACTGAAAGGCATGAAAGAAAGACTTACATTTATATATAGCCTTTCAGGACCTCAGGACATCCCGAAGTGCTTTGCAGCCATAAAGTACTTTTTTAACTGTAGTCACTGTAGGAGATGCAGCAGCCCATTTGCCCACAGCAATGTAATAATGACCAGATCAGCTGTTTTAGGTGATAAGAACATAAGAAATAGGAGCAGGAGTAGGCCATTTGGCCCCTCGAGCCTGCTCCGCCATTCAATAAGATCATGGCTGATCTGATCATGGACTCAGCTCCACTTCCCTGCCCACTCCCCATAACCCTTCACTCCCTTATCGCTCAAAGATCTGTCTATCTCCACCTTAAATATATTCAATGACCCAGCCTCCACAGCTCTCTGGGCAGAGAATTCCATAGATTTACAACCCTCTGAGATAAGAAATTCCTCCTCATCTCAGTTTTAAATGGGCTGTAAATGGTTTTGATCCTAGCCCAATTGCTGGACGGATGGTTTGAATCGCCCCTGCCTTACGAAAGTTCTAGACCCGGGAATTATTATTCAGAGTGTAAATGAAATGAGTCACGGATAGGAATGCTTCGGTGAAAAATCGTACTTATATTTATTTGGTCTAACATACACTGGCTAAAACATGCACTACTAAACGAAATCACTGTCTCTGTGGAGAATAAAATCCAGGTTACAAACAATATATATACAGTACAGAAATGAGATCTGTAACATGCAGTAATTCCCTGGTGGATTCTAACTCTACCCCTACCAATGAATTACCCAGTTGAAGCTTCCTCCCCAGAATAGCTCTGAAAAGCTTCACTTCTGAGAAAACCCTGAGCCCTTACACCTCACCCAGCTCACCTGAGATATCTGGTTACTGACTTGGGACACTCGCGACCATGCTCACCACAACACACAGCCAGTCTCGATCGTTCTTCTCCTGCGGAACTGCGGCTTCCTCCTTGGTGGCGCGAGAGGGAGAGGGAGAAGAAGCAGCTCTCTCTCTCTTCCTTCCTTTCTTACTTTCTTCTCGTACATCGATCTTGGTGGAGCGAGAGCGAGAGGGAGAGAGAGCTCTCTCTAGATACGAGCTGCAAGCTGCCAGCTACAAGCTAAAAATAAAGTGGAAAAAGCCGGTCTTTATGGGAGTCTTGCTTCCCCCTATCTTTCCCGTCAATCTTTAAAATCCTTTTGTTTCGAAGCATGGGTACTTAGTCAGTGATGGGCCATCCAACGCATGTGTATTGGACTGATGGCCCTTAGTCTGGGCATTTCTCTCAGTCTTTGTGTTGGGAAAGACCTGGCTCCTCTTTGGCTGGCCAGGCTGGTGGGTTCATTGTTCTGCTATTCTTCTGAGGTGGAGGTGAGAAGTGCTTTTGCATATTAGAGTGGCTTTGTCAATGGCCCCCACTTCCTGGCCGACAGCTCTTTTGTCAATATTCATGGCCCCCTTCCTTTAGCTGGGACTGGTGGGCGAACCCATGCTGGATGACTGACAGTTCTTTTGTCACAGCTAACTGCCATGCGGTCTCTGGAGTTTTAACAAAACCATCTTTTTCACGTTTCTGCACAGGGTGACCCCAGTACAGGGAAAATACCCTCAGAAAAAAATAAAATCCACAAAATATTCTCGACTGAGTCCATTCTTTAAACAGAAACTTTGCGATCTCTTCAGGTGGACCCTTATTCTGAGACTATGTCCCCTAGTTTTAGTTTTCCCAATGAGTGGAAATATCCTCTTTGCATCCACCTTGTCCAGCTCTCTCATTATCTTACTCAACATATCTTTATAAGTCAACCCCCTCAGCTCCAGAATCAACCCAGTGTACTTTCTCTGAACAGCCTCCAATGCAAGTATATCCTTCCTTAAATACGGAGACCAAAACTGTACGCAGTACTCCAGGTGTGGACTCCAGGTGATGCTGGATGAGAAATAAATATGGATCAGGACAAAGGAAAAATCCCCTGCACTTCTTCTTCGAAATAGCTCTGTGGGATCTTTTACGTCAACCTGAGAGCAGACAGGGAATCGGTTTATCACCTCATCTGAAAGACAGCACCTCCGACAGTGCAGCGTTCCCTCAGTACTCTGTTGGGAGTGTCAGCCTAGATTTATGTGCTCAAGTCTCTGGAGTGGGACTTGAACTCACAACCTTCTGACTCAGAGAGTGCGACCCAAACACACAATTTAACCATGTTATTATGAAATATGTAATTTCTTGATACCTTCATGTTCTGTGCCTTATTTTAATTATTAGATTGACAGTTGGTAAATTGTCTATAGCTCGTTGATTAAAGTGGTGAAAGAGTTGGATTAGCAACTTCAGAAACTCACTCCAAAACGCTTTACAGCCAATGAAGTATTTTTGAAGTGTAGTCACTGTTGTAATGTAGGAAACGCGGCAGCCAATTTGAGTATAGCAAGCTCCCACAAACATCAAAGTGATAATGACCAGATAATCTGTTTTAGTTGTGTTGATTGAGAGATAAATATTGGCCCCAGGACACCAACAATAGCTCCTCTGCTCCTTTTCTTCGAATAGTGTCATGGGATCTTTTACGTCCACCTGAGAGAGAAGGGGCCTCCGTTTAAGGTCTCGTCCGAAAGACGGCACCTCCGACAGTGCAGCACTCCCTCAATACTGCCCCTCCGAAGTACAGCGCTCCTTAGTGCCGCCCCTCCGACAGTGCAGCACTCCCTCAGTAGTGCCCCTCCGACAGTGCAGCACTCCCTCAGTCATGCCCCTCCGACAGTGCAGCACTCCCTCAGTACTGCCCCTCCGACAGTGCGGTGCTCCCTCAATACTGCCCCTCCAACAGTGCAGCAGTCCCTCAGCACTGCCCCTCCGACAGTGCGGCACTACCTCAGCACTGCCCCTCCGACAGTGCAGGGCTATGAGGGAGATACACACCAGCAGCAAAAAGCCTACTAAGCCCCAAGAACATAGTTGGAATCGAGTTTTTGTCCAACAAATAATATATAACATGGAAGGGATGGAGAAGGCGCTGCAGCTGTTAATCAGGAAAACTGGTGGCAGAGGTCTCCCACTGGTCCCAGAGTGCAGCACAGCACCCCAAGGTGCCGCACTCCCATTGCCAATGACATATGAGAGCCAGGAGCAACATCTTGCTTCTGGGTCTGAGCAAGTTCCCACCTTGGGACCGTTCTCTCCTGTATCTATCCAAGCAGCGGTTCGGCCGTCATCCGCCCCCCAATGAAGCATCACCTGAGGAGCTCCTCGGCCAGGCATCTTGGAGTCAGCAGGGGAAGGGGTAGAGTGGGGATGAGAAGTGGGGTGGGGGGGGGGGAGGATTGGTTTTTACAGAAATACTTATGATTTTAGACAAATGATCAGTTTAAATGTTGTTTATTTAACATAATCTTGTTGCGCATTGGCTCAGATAACTGCACCGTTACACACTGGTAATTCCTTAACATCAAAAAAGGTACACTTACACTTAACTTCAATCAACTTAAACTTTAACTGTCACCTAGGTGATGCACACCATTAATATCTGACCTGCACACCCAGCAGTGTGTCATTTTTGTAAATACCAGCAACGTTCTTTCAGGCAAAGCACTCATTTATGAGTTCCTGACGTAAGAAGCTTGCAGTTTTGATGCCACCACGGGCCCTTTCCTGCAGTCTACAGGGGGGCGGGGGCATGGCTTCAGCGTCAGCCTGATTGTCTGGCCTGATGTCAGCGTCCATCTCCTCGTCCCCCTCTTCCTCTCTGGTGAGGTGGACTGTCAGACTCATCAGGCAATTCTTGTCTCCTCCTGATAGCCAAGTTGTGCAGCATGGAGCATACCACCACGAACTGAGCTACCTGCTCAGGGTGGTATTGGAGCTCGCCTCCTGAGTGGTCCAGGCATCTAAAGCGCTGTTTCAGCACTCCAATGGTTTTCTCCACGATATTGCGAGTGGCTCTGTGGCTCACATTGTATCGCTTCTCGGCTTCGGTGTGGGTGTCATCAGCCAGGTGTTGAGGCCATATCCTTTGTCACCAAGCATTCAGCATTGACCTTGTGGCTGATTGGTAAACAAGTCAGATACAGTGCTCTCATGCAGAATGTAAGCATCGTGAATGCTGCCCGGAAATTTGCCATAATAATTTGCTGCTGGTCGACAACGAGTTGCACATTCAGGAAGTGGAATCCCGAGCGGTTCCTGAAAACCTCTGCATCCTGAAAAGGTGCTCGCATCGCTTTGTGCGTACAGTCTATTGCTCCCTGCACCTTGGGGAAGTTAGCAATTCGGTAGAATCCTAAAGCCCTCTGGTCATAGGGAAGCTGATATAAAGTCCATCCTGTGTGCGTACAGGGCTTCAGTGACCTGTCTAATGCAGCAATGTGTGGCATGCTGAAACATACCGCAAATGTCGCCAGCTGAGGCCTGAAAAGGACCCGATACATAGAGCGACAGTGCCGCGGTGACTTTGACCTTGACAGACAGTGTGGTCCTGATGGTGCTGGCAGGCTGCAGACCCACCCTGATGAGCTGGCATATCTTTGTGGAAGCGTAGTCTCCAAAGGCAGGTGGTGTTATCGGACAAGTTGAGATCAGACTGCTTCTCCCTGTACCTGCGGGGAGGTATAATGTCTGGTCCTCCTCATCAGTCTGTCATTCCTTACATTGGGCACATAATACAGTGGAGTGTTCCTTCGGTGATGTCGAGTCTGCTGCATGTATTTGGTCACCAAGAGAGGGTGAGAAAGGACAGGCCCCATGGCAGTAGCCCTCTGTTTTCCACCAATTGCTCACAAACAAGGAAAGTCCTGATGAAGATACCTATTCAATTCCAAACGGTCACTGTATGGTCAAGATGTTTCTACAGATGTTCACATCAACTTCAACGACCTGCAGAGTACATCCGAACACCGCTGAGGTTGAAGCACAGCAGACTTTTAAAGGACGCGACATGTGATCTAGAACATGGCGTCCATAACGCTGTGATTAGTTCCAGTTAGTTCCACTTTTTCTGGGCGTTTTTTGGGCGAGCAACATTGTGGGTGATATGTGTGCGAGGTGGTGAAATTGATGCTGGCCGATCTCATGGCCGCTAGTTTCAGTAAATATGCTCTTTACGACAAAAAACAGTGGGCGGGCATTAATATTGAATCTCGGCATTAAATCAGTACGGAATGTAACGCTGGCCGATATTATGGGCGTTGATTTTGCCCATTCTGATGATTCCGCCTTCAAAAATTGGGCGGGCCGTAATATTTTTTCCCGGCATTAATCACTTGAGGAAAGTAACGCTCGGTGATAAGTTTCCTAAAAATGCCCATCAGTTTCCATTTTGTGCCAAAATGGGCCATATATGGACATTATACATCATTTGAGCAGTAAAATGGGCGTTAAATGGGCATTAAGCATGCAAAAAAAGTGGAGGTTCTTTCCCTTCTCCTTTCTTTCTTTATAAGCACCGATTAAGTTTTTGCCAAGGACGGCAATAATTAAATTGATTTAAAACGAGACCACACATTTTTAATGTAAACTATATGACAGTATAACAGTTTTTTTTCATTTCTTTAGCAGGCACCAAAGCAACTGTAACTTCAAGGCTGAAGCAAAATAAATCTGCACCTGCCTTTATAACTTAAAATATAATTCAATTCTAGGTACTCTATGAACACTTTCTTAAAACATCCAACATCCAGACAAGACTATAAAGGGTTAACCAGCTTTTAGCTCTCAGCACGGAAATATGGATGGAGCTAACACAAACACAACAGACACTGGGGCTGAAATTACCCCTCTCCTTAAGGCCTGTTAGCACCTCAAATTGGTGACCACGCTGCGGAATGGAGTAGCCACCAACTTGTCATGGAATAGCCGCTGATAGCCCAATAGCCCTTCCTGGCAGTGCACCGATCCACCCCTGCCACTCCACTGCTGTTGATCCATGTTAAGTGCGTCATCACCGTGCTCACTGCCAATCTAACCCCCTCCCCCCTTTAAGTGAAGGGGAGAGCCGCGGTAACGCGGCACCATGATGACGTCATCGCACTGCGCCCCAACTTCCGCCCCTCGGGTATTGCTACCACCGCGTATCTGCCCCTCTCGTCTCGTCATCGACCCCATTAAGAGCAACTTCCGGTTCCGAATGAAAAAAAACAACAGAGCGGAATTTCGCTCAAGAGGCAACCTCAACCACAACTGCGGTAAAAACCATTGAAACTGGGTGTATGCGCCCCGTTTCGGGCGGGGGGGGGGGGCGGGCAATTTTGACCCCACTTTCTTTTAAAGACAGACTTTCACACCAACTGAAATTCCAGCATTTTTTTAAGGTTCCTTTCACTCAGCAAATCTTATGTTTTATTTTTCTTGGCACAATAGCTGAAGCTTCTGTGACGATTTAAATTTCTTTTTTAAGTTCTCCGATGTTCCCTCTCTATCTCCCACTCTCTCTCTTGCTCTGTGTGCTTCTTAAGTCTCCATTTCATGCAGAGGTGGGTTGTGTAAGCCAGTTTTTATCTGGCTTCTTTAAGTTTAGCATTCTTCTCATTCACTTGGGATACTATCTCGTCCAAGCGCTTGGAGTAACTACATCCATCCTCTTAGATGACTCGGATAAGCTCTTTCTGTGAGAGACCCCTCACGACTTTATCTCTACAATGAGCACCCGCCATTTTGTTTTTGGTTTCAGTGACGCAACATACCCCCTTGCGAGGTTTCCTACACAGTCGTCCTGCCTGGTACCATTTAATAACATTATGGACCGAGTCCGGCTCGAACTCGATTCTCCACAATAACCCTTTTTACGGTCCCTTCGTGGTCGCCATTTGTTAGAACTTGCTAGTTAAGGCTATCTCTGGACCTGAAATGGAATATTGACAACATCTTTTGGCCTATTGAGGTTCTCTTAAAAACTCTATACCCAATGGGGCCTCGAGTTCTTTGCCTACACTTGCTGATGAAGACCCACCCTGAAGAAGGGGTCTTCACAACCATTACACATCTTTCTTGTTTGTAGTTTTGGAGGCCAATCCATCCACCCGGACCTCTTATCTCGTCCTGCCTTGTCCTCCCGGTGCATTCTCAGGCGAAACCTTAGGCCATTAAAAGAGAGGCCCTTTGTTAGAACTGTCTTATCCTAGCCGGTTGCCATGGAGACCCTTAACTCCCATATCTAACACATTCTAGAATAGAAATTGCCCCCTGCCCGAAATGGGGGGCACGCATCCTGTTTGAATGATTTTTACTGCAGCTGTGGTTCAGGTCGCCTCTTGAGCGACATTCTGCTCTTTGTTGGGTTTTTTTCCTTTGATCCGGAAGTCGCTCTTAATGGGGGTGGTGACAACACTCAAGGGACGGAAACGCGGCAGTGGCAACACCTGAGGGGCGGAAATTAGAGGCGGTGCAGAGTGACCACTGCGATGATGTCATCACGGCACAGCGTCACCACGGCTCTCCCCTTCACTTAAAGGGGAGAGACTCTACGATTAAAAACTTCGGCCCACTGGGCCACCAGGGAGGGTTTTGCCTGGGCCAGCAGCCTGGCACCCAAGAGGGGCTACCGGCCCAGCGGGGCATAATTGTCAGGCCGACAAAAAAAAACATGGCAGGAGTGGCAGTGAGTTATCCCCTTTAAGGGAAGCTGCACCACTGTTGCAGAAGGCCACAGCCTCACTGGACCTGCAGCAGGCCGAAGATTTTCCGAGGGGAATGTCGCCGTCGCGGGTGGGGGGTGGGTTGGGTAGATTGGCGGTGCGCACGATGATGACCCGCTTACAATGGATCAGCAGCAGCGGAGTGGTGGGGGGGATCGGGGCACCACCAGGAAACCTCGGGAGGGCAATTGGGCTATCAGCGGCCATTCCACTAAAAGTCGGTGACCATTCCATTCCGCAGTGTAGCCGCTGATTTGCGGATGTAACAGGCCTTAAGGAGAGGGGCAATTTCGGCTCCTCCATGTCTTTTATACTAATTAACTTTTAATGTTAAACAAACTCCAAATTCTACCTTAGCATTATAAGGGAAGAAACATTAACTTGGGCTTTCATTGGCTAAATTAAAGACTAAGTCAAAATGTTATGCATTCTTTAATCTAACTTATTAATCTTGAGGCAAGTCTTCCAGGAAAGTGAAATTTAAGCATTCTCAGGTAAAATATAGCTTATAACTTAGCCCTTTACCTGCTTCGAGCAGAAACATACAATCATTTAAACACAGTATTATTTTCAGGTAACCCTAATTTCTAACAGGTGATGTGCTTGCCGTAGTTGAATAGCTGTCAGTGTGTGCAAGGTGTGAGATGTGGGTGATAGTGTTGCAGCAGTGGTAAGGCTATGAGGGTGAAGTGAAGCTATGGTTGTGAGGTCTGAGTGATGATAGGTAGAGATTGTTGGTAGGTGAGTGCTGGGGGTGTGGCAGATTGAACAGTGTGTGAGGCTTGTGGTGCAGATGATGGAATATGGCATTTGATGAAGTCTTCACTCACCTTGGCCTACCATGTGAGGTCATTAAACTTCTTTCGGTACTGGATCGCCAAACTGGGGACCGCAGTGCTGGCCATCATATAGGCGGCTATCTCCTGCCAGAGCCTTCGAGACGTGTGTGGCGAGGGCTTTCCAGCTAATCTGTGGGAAGGGGACAGCCCACCTCCTCTCCACGGCCACCATCAGTGCCTCAAGAGCCGCGTCTGAGAATCTGCAGGCTCTCTCCCTGTGCTGAGGCTCAGCCATCTGCTTCCATTGCTGTGTTCTTCCATGTGAAGTTGTAAGTGGTTTGACAATGAGGTGCAGCGGCATCAATGCACCTCCCCTTTAAGTACTGAATAAAGCCAGTGCCAAACATGACTAGGAATTAGAATGGACCCAATATTGGCCCATCTGTTGAGCTGTAAGCCAATGAGCAGTGGCTTTAGTGCTGAGATTAAGACTATAATCATGTTAATGAGGATACGAATTTTGTGAGCTACTGAGACCATTTTGACTTGGTGCAGATTAACATCGTTGGAACTTAACACTGCCCGTTTTGTGGCCATATCCAATTTCTAGGCCTTTAGGTCTATCTTGAAACTCACATGATTTATAGTGCTTTTGCAGATATAATGTGATGTAAGATTGAGAATATAGCCTTCCTTGTGTAAGATGGTCTGACATATTAATCTTCAATCATTATATGCCTATATACCATAAACTTTAGTTGTAAGATAGTGAGCCGTAAATTGCAACCTCTCCGGGTGTGTACGATGTGCGCAAGTGCTGGTTCTCAGCGCATGATGCGTATGCGCCGAGTATCGGTATTTGCAAATAGTCAAAATTTCTTTTGACAGATTGCATACATCCCTGGGAGAAGAACATTCGCGCAGAGATTTGGGCTATTTACCCAACTCCTGCCCAGCGAATGTCCTTCAAACTCTTATACCTGGTAAAAGCAGGTGTATAGTCTGCTTCAACCAGTGTAAGAGCTTTAAAAGATAGAAAAATTAAATGTTATCACTAATTTTTATAAGAAAAAGCCTGTCCATTAAGGTAAGTTTATTTTCACCCCTATTAAAACACATTAAAAAAAAATCAAAACAATAATTTTTTACCTAAAACATTTCAATTAAATTCAATTTCAATTAATTTTAAATATGTGAGGTGATTTATTTATTTATAGTGTTGTGGTTCTGTGTTTTTTAGGGTATTCTCATTGATAGTAATGGGAGCTCATACAAACGGAACTCACCATTATTATCAATGAGAATACTCCATTTTCATTGGTGGTCCAAGCCCACGTGATCGCAGGTTGCGTTAACTTTCCTGGGATGCGTGGGCCCATACGCTGGACTGCGAATGGAGATCTCGGACCGCAAGTCTATGTTCCCCTGGGACCACCAGATTTTTTTGTAAAAAAAATTTGTACGGAGGCACCGGCCGTAGGAAGCCTCTAACCGTAATTTCTGGGCCAGTATGAAAATTAAAGTATGAAAGATAAGCACATTAATGAATATATTAATAGAACTTCCAAACGGAAATAAAAAAGATGTAGGATAAAACTGAATGCAGTAGAAGGCAATGTGCAGAAAAGGAAATAAAACTAAACTTTTAATGAAACTGTAACATCATTAAATATTGGACTGAATTATCCTGAAAATATGGAAATTGACCAATGTCTTGGACTGAGCACAAAATCCAGGATATATTAGCCAAACACAATTACTAGCCTTGGTTTGAGGCTATGTGTGATAATTTCTCCATGTATGGATGCGGCATGGGATCTTGCTGCCAACACTACTGTTTGTAGTGACTGCCATGCTTCAATCTATGTTATTTTTCAAAGAAAGATGGAATTAGACTTCCATCAATAAAGTTTATTGACCTGTGCACATTGCACAGTATTTCCCATATAGATGATAATATTATTTCATGATTACAGCCACAAAATTGTCGATTAACATGCAGGTCAGGAACGCAATTCGATATTCAAAGCACTTTGAGAGACTCAGCAAGAAATCTGTCACTCAGCTGACTAAGTAAGCTTTAAAAGCAAACACAGTTGGTGAAAATTATGAGTCAGAAATAATATGAAACTTTGCTTGAATTTTGTGCGCTATTCATTTAAAGTGAGAATGTTGGGGCCTGAAAAATATATCGGACCATTTATGCCAATGTTGAATTCTGCTGATCGCCTACAGGCATTGATGACGAGGTCCAACACCGCCTCTAGTGCACTAGTGCAGCTTTTGGTCGCCTGAGGAAAAAAGTGTTTGAGGATCAGGCCCTCAAAACTGCCCCCAAGCTCATGGTCTACGAGGCTGCAGTAATACCCGCCCTCCTGCATAGCTCAGAAATATGGATCATGTACGGTAGACACCTCAAGTCGCTGGAGAAATACCACCAACGATGTCTCCGCAAGATCCTACAAATCCCCTGGGAGGACAGACGCACCAACATTAGCGTCCTCGACCAGGCCATCATCCTCAGCATCGTAGCACTGACCACACTTGATCAGCTCCACTGGGCAGGCCACATAGTTCGCATGCCAGACACGAGACTCCCAAAGTAAGCCCTCTACTCGGAACTCCTTCACGGCAAACGAGCCAAAGTGGGCAGAGGAAACGTTACAAGGACACCCTCAAAGCCTCCCTGATAAAATGCAACATCCCCACTGACACCTAGGCGACCCTGGCCAAAGACCGCTCTAAGTGGAGGAAGCGCATCCGGGAGGGCGCTGAGCAGCTCGAGTCTCATCGCTAAGAGCATGAAGAAATCAAGTGCAGGCAGTGGAAAGAGCGTGCAGCTAACCAGTCCCACCTATCCCTTCCCTCAATGACAATTTGCTCCATCTGTGACAGAGACTATGGTTCTTGTATTGGACTGTACAGCCACCTAAGAACTCATGTTAAGAGTGGAAGCAAGTCTTCCTCGATTCCGAGGGACTGCCCATGATGATGATGCAGTACTGTCCCCGCCAAAGAAGGAACAGCAATTAATTTAAATGCCCACTGGCATTTCAATAAGTCAACTCCCATACAATGTGGGTATCCTGCATTGTGGAGGTTGGAAATTTCCATGGCAAGCCTTTAAAAAGGCTGGAAAAATTGAGGATTGCAGCAGTTGTCTGGATGAGCAGCAAATTAGTACTGAACATATTGCAAGATGGAGGTATTTGTCAAGTACATGTCATAGAGGGCACATGGCATGGCAGAGAAACCAAAAGAAGGGAGCAGAGCATTGGAAGAAGGCAGAAAGAAGAGCACAAATGAAACCAGTCTTCAGACAGTCCTGGATGAAATGCAGCAAAGGAAGGACTATTGAATGCCCATGGGAGGAAACCTCAAACAAATGTTCATCTACCACATTAAGGGAGGTAGCAATGGCACTGACTACTACCTCACTTACCTCCAGGACTGCAGACCAGTGCCTTTAAAATGTCAATGATCTGATGCACATTTAAGGAAACTAACACACCAACTGTTGCCCTTTATCTTCCTTGGGCACCATGGTTCACGCTCTGAAATTAATAGAAGCACAAGGAGCCCTTTAAGGGCTTCACTAACATTATGTGTTGCCATATCCCCTGGGAATAAAGTAACATTAAAAAACTGTATGGCGTTATCACGTGCCACCTTGCTCTGATGCTAAACTGAATGAATCCCCAGCTCGCCTGAGTAGTGTGTCCTGATGAATGAGTGTCTTCCATGGAGCATGGAAGGTCGTGGCGGACTAGCGACGAGTGATGAGGGATCGTGGCTGAAATTTGGTGGGTGATCGTGACAGAAGATTGGTGAATGTTTGGTGCTGAGGTGCGGCAGGAGATCGTGGCGGAGGTGCGGCGAGTGTTTTTGTGGCGGAGGAGCGGTGAGGGATCATGGCAGAGGTGTGGCGAATGAGGGTACGAGGCCCAGAAGAGCTGAGGACCCAGGGGCAGCATGGGCCAATCCACACTGTGATAAGTGTGAGCACTAGGTCCGTGCAGCAGAGCAGGTCTCCAGTCATCCTGGTTAACCCTTGCCACTGAATAAATGCCGAGCTTTGTCGAGCCCGTGTGGAGGCTGGTGTGCAACAGTCACCACATGTTAAAAAAATCCACGCACAGGTATCTTCCACCCCTTCAAAAGGAATTCAGGACTGGAACATCAGGTCCTTCATCGAACCACCTGTGAACTCATGCAGAAGCAAGTCATCCTCGTTCGAGGCACCGCCTATGATGATGATGAATGAATGTCTGGATGGCACCCTGAGTGATATTACACAAGTCCGCATGTGGCTGCTTGAAATGAGCCAGTCTCATAAAATTGAATGCAGTCGTCACTTTCACAACCACAGAGTTTCCAGGCAGACGATCTTGGCCACAGATCTTCATACAGATCTTTCCAGAAAGCTTATTCTTCTCATGCAATGCTCCTCACTGAGATCGTCATAGGATTGTGTGACCTGTAAATTATTGGCATGGGAGTAAGGGGGTAATATCTTTTGGTGTATATCTTCCTCAAATGCTGCCTCGTTCTCCTTTCGGAATAAAGGACCAAGGCCACTACAGTTTGAGTACAACACATTGCCTCATGGAGTCATTCATAGGTACATTACAAATATAATGCCTGGCAAAGAGAATACCGACTTTCACGCAATTATGGCTACCTTTGGCACACTAAAAGACTTCGCAGAGGGTGATGATTGGGATGCCTTCACGGAAAGGCTCGAACAATATTTCGTGGCAAACGACCTGGCAGAGGAGACGAACACGTTGGCGGAGAGGCGCAAGGCTATACTGCTGACCAGTTGTGGGCCCAAGGTCTACCATCTCATCAGGGACTTGTTGGCATCCACGAAGGCCAAGGATAAGACATACGATGAGCTGACTGAACTAATTCGCGACCAACTAAAACCAAAAGAGAGCATCTTTACGACCAGGCCCAGATTCTACACTCACCGCAGACCTGAGGGCCAGGAGATTGCAAAATATGTTGCTGACCTCAGGAGACCTGCGGCACTGTGTGTTTTTGGCACGCACCTTAACGGAGCATTGCGAGACATCTTCGTTATAGGAATTGGCCACAAGGGCCTCCTTCACAAGCTATTATCTGCCGACACCACAGTCAACCTGCAGAAGGCCATCAGCATCAGTCAGGCGTTCATGACCTCGATCAGCAGCACCAAGCAAATTATTCATCCTGTGGACACAAACCC
This sequence comes from Pristiophorus japonicus, assembly GCF_044704955.1. Lineage (NCBI taxonomy): Eukaryota > Metazoa > Chordata > Chondrichthyes > Pristiophoridae > Pristiophorus > Pristiophorus japonicus. Next base: position 412,567,944 of record NC_091977.1, read on the forward strand.
GGCAAGTACTGTGCACAGAATGGTGCCTTTCACGGGCAAGACTGTAGAACATGGCTCTGCCCAGGGCAGAGAGCACAGACCTCAGGGATCCAGAACTCAGAGTCCACCGAGGGGTGCTAATCGAGTAGCACCATGCTGGCGTGGCAGAGGAAACCATAGGGCTCACCAGTGTCAGTTTGCTGAGTACGTATGCAAAGTCTGTAACATGAAGGGCCACCTCCAGTGTATGTGTAAAAGAAATATGACTCACCATCTAGCAGAGGAGTCGGTAGATGACTTTGAATCCAGCGGGGGGGTATGATGATTTGGCAAGAGAGGCAGCTCAGCCCCAAGAAGAAGTGTATGGAGTGTATACCTGCACCACCGATTGTCCTTTAGTGTAGATGGAAGTCGAGATAAACGGCGTTCCAGTCTTCATGGAAATGGACACGGGAGCGAGCCAGTCAGTGATGAGCCAGGATGCCTTTGAGAGGCTATGGAATGAAAAACGACCCGAACTGATTCCAGTACAGGAAAGGTTGTGCATCTACACCAAGGAGCTGATCCCAGTCCTTGGTAGTGCGGCTGGAAGTGTTATCCATAATGGCGTGGTGCATGAGTTACCTCTGTGGATTGTTGCAGTTGATGGTTCAACACTACTCGGAAGAAGGTGGATGATGAAAATTCAGTGGAAGTGGGATGACCTCTTCACTCCAGCAATCGATGTCCACCGTGCTCAGAGGCAGAGCAAAATCTCACCTTCGCTTGGGCCAGGCACCAGAGAACAGACCTGCGCAGCACCTGAGGCACAGACCATCCATCATGACTGCGTGGCAATGATCCGACCGAAACGATCTAAAAGCACCTTCCCGGATCCTGAGGTAGGACTCCTGGGGAGGAAGATCGAATTCACAGGCACTCTTCCAGCTTTTGTGGCAGAATTGCGGGAGAGAAGGATCAAGGCAGTCGACTTCGAGGACAGAGGCAAGATGGCGACCCTGCTGCAGCGAGGTGCAGCTTGGCTTGGCAGGGTTCTCTTAAAGGAGACCTGCAACCAACTGAACTTAAAGAGACATTGAATGCATGGCAATCAATGTAACGAACCGATTAAGAATGTAAAGAACAAAATGTTGCGAGATGTCGGGAATAGAGTGTCCTCAAAAGTAGCAAGCCAGCGACCTCAGGAAGGTGAAGGCACTGATCCTGATACCCTGCCCCAGGTCTATCCCACGCTGCAGACACCCGATGGCACTATTCGTCACGGACCTGGAAATAAAAATGGCGCCAATACGCGCAGTCGGCCGCCATTGCCCACCACCCGGGTGGAGACGGCACAGCCCCCAGACCCAGTCGCTACCTCGGCCATGTCCAAGAGCGAAAGATCAGAACCAACGAGTTCCCCAAATGGGACCTGGAACAGCCAGGTTCCCAACACTGTTAGAGAGCAGGCAGAAGATTCTGCAGCCCTCAAAAGAGGACAGGGAGGCCACACACATCCGTGGCTCTGCACACCACTAGGCAACAGCAAAGGCCCTGAGTCCTGGCAAGGTGAGTGAACCTAGCCCACCCCGCTAACAGGGGGCACAGCGCCGTCATCAGACGACTAGGACCCCGTCCGGTTGCTCTGGAATTAGCGTCCTCACATACCTGTATTGCTACCTCAGTACTGACCATGACTGAACCATGAATGCAATCTACCCAATCCTGATGCACGACGATAAAACGTAACGAATGTAAGTCACTGAACCAAGGTGTCACGATACAAACTGTAAAAAACATTTTTTTTTTCTTCCTTTCTTTGTACTTGCGCTGTGTCTGATCCTGTATGTTAATGTAACGGGCCAGCTGCATGATATTGCTGTGGAGGGGGGAAATGGATAGCCATGGACACACACATGGATCACACCCAGAACCCACTGGAACCTCCACTGCATCATCGAACCATCCAAACTGGTAAACACTACTAAATGTTGTGGCAAAAGGACTTGGGGGTTAACAGGGAGAGAACCAAGCCAAAGCACAGCCAAGGTTTAGGGGTTTTGGCACTTAAGTCTGGGGACAGCTAAGCCAGAGCACATAGTGCAAAGGTAATTGGCACAAAGAACTTGGGGGAGAGTGATGTTATATATGCAGACTACAGATATACTCTCTGTGTAGTCACTGTTTAGTTGCATAAGATGGAGACTTGTTTACCTGATGTACTATCAATAAGGTTTACATTGTGTATATACATGCTGGCACCACTAGAGGGTGCAACTGGTGGAGACCGGGGTTTCCTGGCCTGGTGGCAGGGGCTGTATAAAAGGGGAGCCACCGGGCTGCTGCCTCACTCTGGAGTTACAAATAAAGGACCAAGGTCACTACAGTTTGAGTACAACACATTGCCTCGTGAAGTCATTCATAGGTACATTACAAACATAATATGTACTGCTCCACCTGCTCCATTATAATTGCAAACAGGGGAATGCCCATTGGGAATCTTATACCTGCTGCTGAAAACCTCATTGTGAGTGGGGACAAAAGTTCCCCAAGCTTCAGGCTGTCAGAGACGAGCCTATCTGGGTCGAAAGATAAAAGAATGCTGCAAAATAGTCTTTTTTTGCTCCACTAATCAGAGCTTATATTTTCTTCAGTCTTAAGTCTCCAAAGTAAATCATTTCTGCCAGTCTCATCAACAGATATGTCTCACTTAAGAGATTCTATTGCAAACATAACGTCTGTGTTTTCAGCACGCCGGTGCCATTGGTTCTCATTTAGTGGAGAATTAGTGTGCCTTTCATGGGGCGGCCTCACTGGACTGCACAAATTGGATCACTGCCATTAAGGGACAGAAATAAATCCCATGGCACTATTCGAAGAACAACAGAGGAGTTCTCACCGATGTCCTGACCAACATTTATCCTTTAAACAAAATCACTCAAACAGATTAACTGGTCATTATCACATTGCTGTCTGTGGGATTTTGCTTTGTGCAAATTTGTTGTCACGTTTCCCTACATTACAACAGGTAAATACACTTTAAAAGTACTTCATTGGTTGCATAACACTTTGGGACATCTTGAGATTGTTAAAAGCGCTATCTAAACGCAGCTTCTTGTTTTCTTTGAAAACATTCAATGGAGCTGATTCGCTAATCATCTGCTCCTGGCAAGGAGCAGTGCTCAGAGGTCGTGCTGATCAGGAAACCGTGAGTCTGCAGCCTTTCATTTTTCCATCCATTAATTTAAATTGACAGAAAATCAGAGCTGCAAGTCCACAAATTCCTGATCAGTGATCCCTGCTAGACCATTCCTGGATGGGTTTTCAAAACGACTAATTTAGAAATTCACAGTGTCTAATTGCTAATACGATGGTGAGTAGCAGCGCCATTAATTAACATGAACAATTTTGAAAAGGTAGAAGGCATAAAAGAAATAAAACAAATTGTTTTATTCCATCAGCATTTTTCTTTAACTAAGAATTCCAGAAACATCGAAGTCTGTAGTGCAGGATCAATTATGAAAAGATTAAAGGAGAAAATGAAGTAAATCACAAAGTAGCGATTAGCCGACACTGACCTAGAGTTTTAAAAGCCTGAAGAATTTAGTGGGATGAAAAGACTGAAGGAGTTAAGGAGTTCCAACATTTTAAGGGGCTAGATTTTCGGTTGCCTAATGCCTCAGTTAGCAGCTAGAGGGGGCATTAATGGGAACGGAAGAGGTTAACCAGCGCGAGCGCAGCTTTTAGTGCTCTGACTGAAAATTCATTAGAGTGCACTGGGGCCGAAAACCAGTAGCACCTAACTGCTGACGATCAGTGTGATCCTGACGTATTCCTGGTGCAATGCTCACGCTTGCGCCCCGGTCGGTAAATAAGGTGCAGCTGCCTCATTTAGCGATCGCCAAGAACAACGTCTGGAAAAACATTCGGTACAGATTTGCAGAGTCATTAACAGGGGGCTACTTAAAGGGATGAGGAAACGTTTCCATCGGAGGTCACAGTCAGTGCAATGTTTAGACACAGCACGGTGGTGAGCCTCCAGGTTTGCAGCAGCAGACAGACAAATCAGTTCAGATTGAGAGAAACTTATTTCTAAAACTTTAATGGGGGCATTACTTGTTCACCAGCGTCACATTCTACATGCTCTCGCAAGACGTCGTGAAGAGAGAAGGGCTGGTGGCCATGTCGGCGGCCGAAGGAGGAAAGCCCTTAGACGGCGGGGCAGGAGGCCTTACCCTCCACGACTTTACCGACGGCAACGCTCATACCTGGAACTGTCCGAGGAGCAGCATGTCAGATGGCTACACTGCCGAAAGGAGGTCGTTACAGAGCTATGCCATCTCCTGCAGGAAGACCTGCAGCCTCACATCGGCAACAGGGCTGTATTGCCTGTCACAGTGAAGGTCACGGTAACACTAACTGTCCTGTATTCAACTATCATTGTAACCAATGTATAAGCTGACCTAAGTTGTACACCTTGAGAACACTGACCACAAGGGGTGAACTTGTGGGAGACACTCCTAACCTGGACTTTCAGGTATAAAAGGGGAAGCTCCACCCACCTTCATCACTTGAGGTCTTGGTAATAAAGGTAACTGGTGACAGAGTGACCTTCTCTCAAGTATGGGCCTCGTGTGCATTTATACTGTATAGTAAGGACATATCATTGGTGACGAGAAACTGGGATTTAAACCATGCAAGCATGGCCACTAGCAGCACAGAAGAGCGGTACTGTGTTGGTGATGATTGGGACGACTTTATTGAGAGACCACAGCAAAGTTTTGTCACTAAGGAATGGTTGGGACAGGATTCGGCTGACAAACGCAGGGCTCATCTCCTGACGGTTTGTGGATCCAGGACGTACTCCCTGATGAAGGACCTTCTAGCGCCAGAGAAGCCGGCGGACAAGACTTTTGAAGAGCTCAGTAAGATGATCGGGGAACACCTTAAACCGGCGAGCAGCATGCACATGGCGAGACACCGGTTTTACACGCAACGCTGGTGAGAAGGGCAAAGCGTTCCAGACTTCGTGGCAGATCTCCGGCGACTGGCGAGCCTATGTAAGTTCCCAGATGCATGCAGAGCAGAGATGCTGTGAAACTTTTTTATTGAGGGCATCGGACACACTGGGGTTTTCAGGGAACTGATTGAGACCAAAGAATTGACCTTGGAAGCGGCGGCTCTGATAGCCCAGACATTTATCTCAGGGGAGGAAGAGACCAGAATGATATATGACAAAAATCTTGCCTCAAATGCAGCAAACGACCAGGGAGTCAACATTGTTAACGCGGCACACAGTTCTCTAGGCAGGCAAGAGCAATCAGACATGCTCCAGCATGTAGTTGAACCCAAAGAAGGAATTCAACAGAGACAATGGTTAGCTGAACGGCGATTCATACCATCGCAATGGACAATGCAGCCAGTAATGGGGCCATCAACACCTGTTAATGGTGCGCTTAAGGACAGTTATAGAGACAGTCAGAGACGATCGACTGGAAATGGACCTTTTGTTTCCAACAATGGGGCCTCCAGCTCATGCTGGAGGTGTGGAGGCAAACACCCAGCCAGAGCTTGAAGGTATCAGCAATATACCTGCAGAAACTGCAACGTCAGCGGTCACGTGGCCCGATGTAAGACCTACGAGGCCAAATGAATACTGGGGGAAATCGCTGGAAGTTGAAGTTCAGTGAGTTCATGTGGAGCACATATAAAGTTCATATACCAGGACGCCACCGATAATGATGAAAGTGCTCCTCAATCGCATCCCAGTATTAATGGAGTTAGACACGGGGGCCAGCCAGTCCCTGATGAGTATCAAACAGTTCGAAAGGTTGTGGGTGTCCAAGGCCAGGAGGCCAAAATTATTGCTGATTGACGCACAGCTACGGACATATACAAAGGAGATAATTTCAGTGCTAGGCAGTGCCACGGTAGTCGTAACCCACAAAGATTCGGAGAACAGGTTGCCACTCTGGATTGTCCCGGGGGACGGTCCCGCACTACTGGGGCAGAGTTGCCTTGCTGCCATGAACTGGAAATGGGGCGATGTCAATGCAATTTCTTCTGTGGAGCGAGTATCATGCTCACAGGTCCTGGACAAATTTGACTCATTATTTCAACCCGGCATCGGCACTTTCATGGGGGCCAAGATAGTGATTCACATAAACCCGGACGCCAGGCCAGTACACCACAAGGCCAGAGCAGTGCCGTACGTGATGCGGAAAAGATAGAATGCGAATTGGACCACCTGCTGAGGGAAGGCATCATTTCGCGAGTCGAATTCAGTGACTGGGCGAGCCCGATCGTGCCAGTGCTCAAGGCGGATGGGTCGGTCAGGATATGTGGCGATTACAAGGCCATCAATCGGGTGTCACTCCAAGACCAGTACCCGCTACCGAGAGCAGAGGACCTCTTTGCAATGCTATCCGGTGGCAAACTTTTTTCAAAATTGGACCTGACCTCAGCTTACATGACCCAGGAGCTGGCGAGTGAGTCAAAGAAGCTGACCACCCTCACGACACACAAGGGGTTGTTTGAGTATAACAGATGTCCGTACGGGATTTGTTCGGCCGCCGCGATCTTTCAGCGAAATATGGAAAGCCTCCTCAAGTCGATTCCAAGGACAGTGGTTTTTCAAGACGATAACCTCATCACAGGTCATGATACTGAAGAACACCTCCAAAACCTGGAGGAGGAGCTACGCAGACTGGACCGGGTAGGGCTGTGACTGAAAAAGGCGAAGTGCGTCTTCCTAGCTCCAGAGGTAGAATTCCTGGGGAGGAGGGTAACAGCAGACGGGATCAGACGTACTGCGTCCAAAACAGAAGCCATCCAGAGAGCACCCAGACCCCATAACACGACAGAGCTGCGTTCGTTTCTGGGGCTCCTGAACTATTTTGGTAACTTTCTTCCCAAATTGATCATACTGTTAGAGCCGCTACACGTGCTCTTACGCAAAGGTCGCGATTCATTCTGGGGGGACACCAGGAAAGGGCTTTTGATAGAGCACGCAATTTGTTATGCTCCAACAAACTGTTAACGTTACATGACCCGTGTAAGAAACTTGTTTTAACGTGCGATGCGTCGTCCTATGGGGTCGGGTGTGTGTTGCAGGATATGAATGCCAATAGTCAGTTATAGCCGGTAGCCTATGCCTCCAGAAGTCTGTCCCAGGCAGAACGGGGCTACGGGATGGTAGAAAAGGAAGCGCTAGCATGTGTATATGCAGTAAAAAAGATGCACCAGTACCTGTTTGGCAGGAAATTTGAGCTGGAGACAGATCACAAACCCCTAACGTCCCTTTTCGCTGACAACAAGCCATAAATGCGAATGCATCGGCCCGCATACAGAGGTGGGTACTCACGTTAGCCGCCTATGGCTACACAATCTGGCATAGACCGGGCACTGAAAACTGCGCCGATGCACTCAGCAGGCTCCCACTAGCCACCACTGAGGGGGCAACTGAGCATGATGCTGAGATGGTCATGGCTGTTGAAGCTTTTGAAAGAGAAGGCTCACCTGTGACAGCCCGTCAGATTAAAGTCTGGACAAATAAAGAGACGCTACTGTCTTTATTTAAGAAATGTGTCCTGAATGGGGACTGGGCAGCCACGTACAGGGCATGCCCTGAGGAATTTAAACCATTTCATAGGCGCAAGGATGAACTCTCGATTCAGGCCGATTGCCTACTGTGGTGAAACTGAGTAGTCATGCCCCAGATGGGCAGAGAGGTGTTTATCAGAGAACTTCACAATGAGCACCCAGGCATTGTCATGATGAAGGCAATTGCCAGGTCACACGTTTGGTGACCAGGGATAGATGCAGACCTGGAACTTTGTGTTCTCAGGTGCAACATGTGTGCTCAGCTGGGCAACGCACCCAGGGAAGCCCCCCTTAGTCCCTGGTCCTGGCCCGCCAAGCCACGGTCACGCATCCATGTGGACTACGCAGGTCCTTTCATGGGAAAAATGTTTTTGGTTGTAGTAGACGCCTACTCCAAATGGATCAAGTGTGACATTTTAAATTCAAGCACATCCTCTGCCACGGTAGAAAGTCTACGGGCAATGTTCACCGCCCACGGTCTACCGGATGTCTTGGTCAGCGACAATGGCCCGTGCTTCACAAGCACTGAATTACAGGACTTCATGGCAGGCAATGGAATCAACCATGTCAGAACGGCACCGTTCAAGCCGGATTCAAACGGCCAGGCGGAACGAGCAGTGCAGATAATCAAACAGGGGATGCTCAGAATCCAAGGGGGTTCCCTACAAAGCCGCTTATCACGCCTCCTGTTGGCCAATAGATCCCGACCACACTCGCTCACAGGGGTTCCACCCGCTGAGCTGCTAATGAAAAGGACGCTCAAAACCAGGTTATCCCTTATACACCCTACTATGAAAGAAATTGTTGAGAGCAGGCATCAGTCACAATGTGACTACCATGACAGGAATGCGAGGGCGCGATGTATTGATGTCAATGACCCTGTTTTTGTCCTTAATTACGCTGCAGGGCCCAAATGGCTTGCAGGCACTGTGATTGCCAAAGAGGGAAATAGGGTTTTGGTAGTTAAACTTACCAATGGACAAATCTGCCACAAACACGTTGATCAAACTAAAAGGAGGTTCAGCAACCCCATAGAAGAAGCAGAGGAAGAACACGACGTAGAGTTTACTTCACCACAGGTGACCGAACACCGGAACCAAGTGGAGGAGAGCCCAGTTACTGTGGGCAGTCCGGACAGGCCTGAGGCACCGCAAACAGCAGACACTCAGGCCAGCGCCCAACAACCGGAGCCCCAACTCAGGCGCTCTACAAGGGAGCATAAACCACCAGAGAGACTTAACCTGTGATCCCAATAAGACTTTTGGCGAGCAGGGGGAGGTGATATCATGTATTCAACTATCATTGTAACCCATGTATAAGCTGACCTAAGTTGTACACCTTGAGAACACTGACCACAAGAGGTGAACTTGTCGGAGACACTCCTAACCTGGACTTTCAGTTATAAAATGGAAAGCTCCACCCACCTTCATCACTTGAGGTCTTGGCAATAAATGTTACTGGTCACAGAGTGACCTTCTCTTAAGCATGGGCCTTGTGTGCATTTAGAATGTCGTAAAAATAAAAAAAGGGAAGGTGGCTCAACCGTGGCTATCAAGGGAAATCAGGGATAGCATTAAAGCCAAGGAAGTGGCATACAAATTGGCCAGAAATAGCAGCGAACCCGGGGACAGAAGCTTGCAGGGAACATTAAGACGGATTGCAAAAGTTTCTATAGATATGTAAAGAGAAAAAGGTTAGTAAAGACAAACGTAGGTCCCCTGCAGTCAGAATCAGGGGAAGTCATAATGGGGAACAAAGAAATGGCGGACCAATTGAACAAGTACTTTGGTTCAGTATTCACTGAGGAGGCCACAAACAACCTTCCGGATATAAAAGGGGTCGGAGGGTCTAGTAAGGAGGAGGAACTGAGGGAAATCCTTATTAGTCGGGAAATTGTGTTGGGGAAATTGATGGGATTGAAGGCCAATAAATCCCCAGGGCCTGATGGACTGCATCCCAGAGTACTTAAGGAGGTGGCCTTGGAAATAGTGGATGCATTGACAGTCATTTTCCAACATTCCATTGACTCTGGATCAGTTCCTATGGAGTGGAGGGTAGCCAATGTAACCCCACTTTTTAAAAAAGGAGGGAGAGAGAAAACAGGGAATTATAGACCGGTCAGCCTGACATCGGTAGTGGGTAAAATGATGGAATCAATTATTAAGGATGTCATAGCAGTGCATTTGGAAAGAGGTAATATGATAGGTCCAAGTCAGCATGGATTTGTGAAAGGGAAATCATGCTTGACAAATCTTCTGGAATTTTTTGAGGATGTTTCCAGTAGAGTGGACAAGGGAGAACCAGTTGATGTGGTATATTTGGACTTTCAGAAGGCTTTCGACAAGGTCCCACACAAGAGATTAATGTGCAAAGTTAAAGCACATGGGATTGGGGGTAGTGTGCTGACATGGATTGAGAACTGGTTGTCAGACAGGAAGCAAAGAGTAAGAGTAAATGGGGACTTTTCAGAATGGCAGGCAGTGACTAGTGGGGTACCGCAAGGTTCTGTGCTGGGGCCCCAGCTGTTTACACTGTACATTAATGATTTAGACGAGGGGATTAAATGTAGTATCTCCAAATTTGCGGATGACACTAAGTTAGGTGGCAGTGTGAGCTGCAAGGAGGATTCTATGAGGCTGCAGAGCGACTTGGATAGGTTAGGTGAGTGGGCAAATGCATGGCAGATGAAGTATAATGTGGATAAATGTGAGGTTATCCACTTTGGTGGTAAAAACAGAGAGACAGACTATTATCTGAATGGTGACAGATTAGGAAAAGGGGAGGTGCAAAGAGACCTGGGTGTCATGGTACATCAGTCATTGAAGGTTGGCATGCAGGTACAGCAGGTGGTTAAGAAAGCAAATGGCATGTTGGCCTTCATAGCGAGGGGATTTGAGTACAGGGGCAGGGAGGTGTTGCTACAATTGTACAGGGCCTTGGTGAGGCCACACCTGGAGTATTGTGTACAGTTTTGGTCTCCTAACCTGAGGAAGGACATTCTTGCTATTGAGGGAGTGCAGCGAAGGTTCACCAGACTGATTCCCGGGATGGCGGGACTGACCTATCAAGAAAGACTGGATCAACTGGGCTTGTATTCACTGGAGTTCAGAAGAATGAGAGGGGACCTCATAGAAACGTTTAAAATTCTGACGGGGTTAGACAGGTTAGATGCAGGAAGAATGTTCCCAATGTTGGGGAAGTCCAGAACCAGGGGTCACAGTCTAAGGATAAGGGGGAAGCCATTTAGGACCGAGATGAGGAGGAATTTCTTCACCCAGAGAGTGGTGAACCTGTGGAATTCTCTAACACAGAAAGTTGTTGAGGCCAATTCACTAAATATATTCAAAAAGGAGTTCGATGAAGTCCTTACTACTAGGGGAATCAAGGGGTATGGTGTGAAAGCAGGAATGGGGTACTGAAGTTGCATGTTCAGCCATGAACTCATTGAATGGCGTTGCAGGCTAGAAGGGCCGAATGGCCTACTCCTGCACCTATTTTCTATGTTTCTATGTTTCTATGTTTCTATGTTTGTATGTATAGTAAGGACATATCACTAACCTTCTATGCCTCCGGCTCCTTCCAGGCTGCATCAGCGTACATATGCAGCGTCTCACAATTCACAGCACATCGCTGCATCTGCAATGTCACACAGGCTCTCTACACACGCAGAATGGACTTTATTAGCTTCCCGATGACCAGGGAGAAACACCATGAGCGCGCATGTGGGTTTGCCAGGATAGCTGGCTTCCCGAGGGTGCAAGGAGCAATTGACTGCACGCACGTGGCCTTACGAGCACCACTCCAGAATGCAGCGGTCTTCAGAAACAGAAAGGGATTCCACTCCCTAAATGTGCAACTGGTGTGTGACCACACGCAGCACATCCTCACAGTCAATCTCACTATCCTGGAAGTGCACTTGACGTCTTTATCTTGTGGGAGAGCACTGTGCCTCGACTGTTTCAGCCACCACTGCAAAGCCAAGGCTGGCTATTTGGGGACAAGGGATACGGCCTGGCCACCTGGCTAATGACCCTCCCTCTGCAACCCCATCACACCGAGCCAGAGGAACACTACAATGAGAGCCATGCTGCCACCCGCAACATCATAGAGCAGAAAATAGGGGTCCTGATGCAGCGATTCTGCTGCCTGGATCGCTCTGGATGCAGCGTTCAATACTCCCCTCAACAGCTCTCACTATTTTCATTGTGATGTGCTGCATGCTGCACAATTTGGCCATCATGAGGGTCCAGGCCTTGCCAGTGGGGAGCACAGGCCGTCCTCAGGAGGACAAGGAGGAAGGGAAGGAGGAGGAGGAACAGGAGTCTGCTGATTGCCCGAATGTCCAGCAAGACGACGGCGACCAGCAGCAGTGACGGAGGAGGCAGCCTGCCAATGTTGGCAGCAGCAGGGCTATTCGGCGGCAGCTCATAAGGGAGCGCTTCGCTTAAATGGAGGGAGCTGAAGGATGCAGCTAATAATGACCGTGCATCGTGCCACGGTAAGGTCACATTTCCATAACAAGTCAACAGTCATACACCAGAGGCTGAAGGAAACGGTCAAACTTACATTTTAACTGCAACACATCCCTCCAAAAAAAAAAAAAACCGCACCCCCTCAAATGAAACAAAATGGAACACCCGTCCCTTCAAATAATACAATATATGAATAACATATACAGCATAATGCAAATGGATCCCATGGGGACACCTTTAATCAGTGTGTTTTCTGTAGGCATTTGTCACCCCTCTGCCTCACCCATTCCCTTGCCTACTGCTCCTCCTCAATTGTTCCTCAATGTCTGCAGCAAGGCCACTTGAGGGCTGCTGTGTCTCTGAGGAATGCAGGTCAGATGGCCTCTGAGTGTGCCCTCGACTAGCTACAGGCATGGAAGGTCCGACTGCTGACTGCAACATGTCAGGATGGGTGGCAGAAGTGTGGGATGGCTGGGATACAGGCTGTGTCGGGTGCAACGGTGGACTGACAGTGGCGGGAGCCGGAATGCTGTCATCATGAGAAAGGACAACTCCTTCCATTTCCAATGGCACACTGCCATTCCTCCGGGGCAGTGCCACAGCATCAGGAGCAATATGCGCCCCTACAGATTGCTGACCTGCTGTGGCACCATCTGTTCCCCATCCAACTGTGGGGAAGACAGAGTGGATAGCGGCAGATACAGCTTGCATAGCATCACTCTGAGACTGAAGGAATGCAGGGAGCGCCTGAAACGCTGCAGTCTGAGCTTCCATCTCTACAGTCTGAAATTGCATGCCAGCAGCCAGTGTCTGCATGACATCACAAAGACCTTGCATGGCTTCAGCCTGTGATGTCATGGCTGCAGCCATGTCAACGATGGCATGCGCTATCACCTCTGGGACCCCACTGTCGCTCGTTGAGTCCGTTTGCCAGTCTAGACAGGCAAGGATGATCTCAGTGGACTGCTGAGAGGTGCAGCCCATGCTGGAGGTGGCCTCTGCCACACTCACACCAAGTGCATCCATGCTCTGCGGCACAGTCCCCAATGCACTCATCATCTCACGGTGTGTCTGTGCTGCTCCCTGTTCAGAGCCTTCCTCATCTGCCTGACTCTTAGCAGGATTCCTGGGCCGACTTACCCTCCAGAGAACCAGCCCCCAAGCTTCTCCTTGAGTTGCACGTTGCTGCAGGCCACTGGGTCCAGGAGCATTAGGATCTGGGATGCCCAGAAGTTGCTGGTGTCCTCCACCGAGCTGCTGTCCCCACTCGCGGCACTGGTGTTGGGTCCCGGTCGATGGCCAGATATGTCCCGACATCCTCCCCCTTGTGTGAGGAAGCTGTCTGATGGGCAGCCTGCGGCTCATCCAGCTCATCATCTGTAAGCACAAAGCAATACAAGTGTGGGTAGCAGTTGGAGAGGGGGCAGGAAGGCAAGAAGGACGGGGCATCGTTATTTTGCAGATAAATGTTGTGAGGCATGTGGGATGAAGGGTTAGGGATGTTGCAGAAGATGGACATCTCATTCACAAACTGCCAGTGTTCTGCAGGGGCTCTGCCAGTCTGGCTGTCTGGCTCCGACTGCTGGCACCATGAGGGCAGACACTCACTAATCAATGTTGGCTCCCCTCCTCCTGTCTGCTGCTACTCTCGCCTGGTGCAGGCGAGCTTGGCCTGCAATGTGCAAAACAAGATGTTGTCTTTGGGTCTGTAGCTACTGGTGTGTAATATCTGTCTGTAGTAAATGAATCGCTACTGATGTCGCAACGTTTGAATGTCTGCATCTCAGACTGCGTGGCAGTTCACAGTGGATGTGTAAAAGGTGGGGTCTGGTCACAAGGAGGTACGAGTAAGTATGATGCTGAAGGCCTGTGACCACATACGGATAGTTAAAAGATCTTGTTGGTGTCCTCAGGCTGAGTCGGGAGCTAGAAGGTAAGAGATGCTTGGATGGGCGAGGCATGTCTGGGGAGGCTGTAGAGAGCTTTGAGGGTGTGTACAGCAATGAGGAGCATGACCTGGCACACTTAGAGAAGGTGTGGGCAGTGTCAAGCAGTGAGGCTCACATGAAGGCATTGCAAAGACAATGTAATGGGTACGCACCTTGATGAAGCTAGTCAGGTCATTGAATTTCTTCCAACTTTGTGTCGTGGTCCTGTGCACCGTGTCGCGGGCAGAGATGTGCTACCTCCTGCCACAGCCTCCTGAACATTCTGGTGATGGCCTTCATCCCCCTCTTGGCAGCAGGGCATCTTGCCGCAATTACACAGCCTCCAGGAGTGCCTCAAGGGCCGCAGCGAGAAGCGGTGCACACGTTCTCAACCTGCCTCCGCATCCATCCTCCCGGTCTCAGGTGAGTGAGAGTCTTGAAGTGCGCATGCTTATACTTGAGTTGCCGCGCCTTTAAGAGTCAGCTATTCCCGGGGTCTGACTCGGAGTTCCGTGCATGTGCAATGGGTCTGCCAAATTTACCGACCAAACTTTCGTTGTCGTCCCCCCAGCTGTAGTGTGCAACGGCTGATTTAGTGCCCCTGTCAGCTCCTCGCCCAATTCTGACAAATTTCTGGGCAGAGGGCGCAAACTTTTTCAAGGCATTAAAATTACCGCTCCGCCTGGTTTATCGCCCCAAATGAGGTGCGACCAAATTTCGAATTTCTCTGCAAGGCCTTATAAAATAATGAGCAACAGTAGGAGGTTGTGCAATGAGTTTAGATTTCAGTACAGTGGAAATGTATGGAGATGAAAGAATAAGAAGGATTTTTGTATTTGGAGCTTAAAAAAATAAAAAAAAGGAGCATTAACTATAATGGTATTGGTAAACTAAAAACAAGAAAGATTGCAAGAGAGAGATTACAGGCTTGGGGTGATTGAGGGATTACTCATCAGGCAACTATCCTTCTTTGTACCCTATCCAGATGCTTAAAAAAAAGCCATTCCAGATATTTTGCATGCAGTTTGGCTTCATAGGTAAGAGCTTTTGAGGGGGAAAGGAAGTACTTGACCTTGAGAGAGTATATTCATCAGTACAGTATAAAACAATCTATGTTTTAAAAAAATATGAATTATTGGGATATGTGTGTTGCTAGCAAGGCCAACATTTATTGTTCATTTCTAGTTATCCTTGAGAAGATGGTGGTGAGCCACCTTTTGAACGCTGCAGTCCATGTAGTGAAGGTACCCCCACAGTGCTGTTAGAAACATAGACATAGAAACATAGAAAATAGGTGCAGGAGTAGGCCATTCGGCCCTTCGAGCCTGCACCACCATTCAATATGATCATGGCGGATCATGCAACTTCAGTATCCCATTCCTGTTTTCTCTCCATACCCCTTGATCCCTTTAGCCATAAGGGCCACAACTAACTCTCTTTTGAATATATCTAACGAACTGGCCTCAACAACTTTCTGTGGTAGAGAATTCCACAGGTTCACAATTCTCTGAGTGAAGGAGTTTCTCCTTAACTTGGTCCTAAATGGCTTACCCCTTATCCTTAGACTGTGACCCCTGGTTCTGGACCTCACCAACATCAGGAACATTCTTCCTGCATCTAACCTGTCCAATCCCGTCAGAATGTTATATGTTTCTATGAGATCCTCTCTCATTCTTCTAAATTCCAGTGAATATAAGCCTAGTCGATCCAGTCTTTCTTCATATGTCAATCCTGCCACCCTGGGAATCAGTCTGGTGAATCTTCGCTGCACTCCCTCAATAGCAAGAATGTCCTTCCTCAGATTAGGAGACCAAAACTGTACGATGAAGTGACGATGAAGGGAAGTCGTTATATGTCCAAGTCAAGTTCTTGTGCGCCTCAGAGGGAAACTTGGAGGTGATGGTGTTCCCATGCAATTGCTGCCCTTGTCCTTCTAGCTGGTGGAGGGAGTGGGTTTGAGAGGTGCTGTCGAAGAAGCCTTGGTGAGCTTAAATAATTTATCAGATTAACAGAGTGCTAACAGGTAAACATCACAATTATGTTTTTAAGATAATCTCAGCTGTTAAAAGTGAAGGTCTAAGTTTTCAGTAATATTGTAAGCCTGATGTAGACAGAAGTAGCGAGGCCATACTTTAAGTAGTTTCACTCAGCTCTCTATTCTCATGAGTCAATACCGCTACTAATGTGAAATTTTGATGCGCAGGCTTATTACAAGATAAATAGTTAAAACACTAAAATCAACATCCCCAGCAGTCACATTTACCTTCATATCAATAGCCATTGCGTTTACAGCACTTTGAGACATTACAACATGATGAGCTATTTAGTGCAATTATTAATATATTTTTAATATTATAACATATACTTCTTGTTTAGTTAATTTTTAGTGGACTTTCAGTTCACTCTCTTTTGGTTATTTATGGCCTCACATCAAAGCAGTCATCCATATTCAAAGATTGAGCAGTGCTTTCTGCTTCTATTGTAACTCAGAAGTGTGTTTTGTTGGGATTCAGAAACACCTGGCAGAACAAGGAACTAACCTCTTCGATCATTGAAAGAAGATGTGCAGGGAATGATTATAATAGAAAAGAGTATGGAACCATCTATATTAACATACAAAAAGATGGGTGCCAACTCCAATTACATTTATATTCTGATTGATCCCATTCAATTCATCTGTTTAACTCACCTGATGAGTTATCCAGCATGAAAATGTAAGGTCCAAAGCACTTACTTTAGAGAAAAAAAATCTCGGATCTGAGATTATGCTTATGGAAGTAGAGGCAAAACACCAATACTTCCAAAATATTCCCTTAATATCCTTAATTGTAATGCTTAACACAAATGAAGTATAAAACCAAAACAAGTTATGAAAATATCCATTTTATACTCAATAGGTGAAGCTGTCTATATTCAACGATTTAGTCAAGTGACACCTCTTAAAGGTATGGTATGATAAGCCAGAAATAATTTTGAAACATTTTCTGAGGAAAATTTGAAGATTATCAAGAAAATTCACAACAGACTAAATATATTAATGCAGCTTTATTAAAATGAGAGACAGGGCAAAGTAGGTTGAGAAAGCAGTCAAAAAAGCATAAAGAACCTGGGCTTCATAAATAGAGGCAAAAGCAAGTCATGAAGCTGTATAAAACTGGTTCGACCTCAACTGGAGTATTGTGTCTAATTCTGGACACCGCACTTTAGCAAGGATGTGAAGGCTTTAGAGAGGGTGCAGAAAAGATTTATGAGAATGATTCCAGGGATGAGGGACTTCAGTTACGGTGATAGATTGGAGAAGCTGGGGTTGTTCTCCTTAGAGCAGAGAAGGTTGAGAGGAGATTTGATACATGTGTTCAAAATCATCAGGGCTCTAGACAGAGTAGATAGAAAGAACTGTTCCCATTGGAGGAAAGGTCAAGAACCAGAGGACACAGATTTAAAGTGATTGGCAAAGGAACCAAAAGTGACATGAGGGAAAACTTTTTTAAGCAGCGAGTGGTTAGGATCTCAAATGCACTGCCTAAAAGGATAGAATCATAGAAACATAGAAAATAGGTGCAGGAGTAGGCCATTCGGCCCTTCGAACCTGCACCACCATTCAATATGATCATGGCTGATCATGCAACTTCAGTACCCGACTCCTGCCTTCTCTTCATACCCCCTGATCCCTTTAGCTGTAAGGGCCACATCTAACTCCCTTTTGAATATATCCAACGAACTGGACTCAACAACTTTCTGTAGTAGAGAATTCCATAGGTTCATAATTCTCTGAGTGAAAAGGT
The DNA here is from genome assembly GCF_044704955.1 of Pristiophorus japonicus. Lineage (NCBI taxonomy): Eukaryota > Metazoa > Chordata > Chondrichthyes > Pristiophoridae > Pristiophorus > Pristiophorus japonicus. The sequence continues at coordinate 412,585,689 of NC_091977.1, forward strand.
TTCTCCTCATCTCGGTCCTAGATGGCTTACCCCTTATTCTTAGACTGTGACCCCTGGTTCTAGACTTCCCCAACATTGGGAACATTCTTCCTGCATCTAACCTGTCCAATTCCGTCAGAATTTTATATGCTTCTATGAGAACCCCTCCCATTCTTCTAAATTCCAGTGAATATAAGCCTAGTTGATCCAGTCTTTCTTCATATGTCAATCCTGCCATCCCAGGAATCAGTCTGGTAAACCTTTGCTGCACTCTCCTTCCTCAGATTAGGAAACCAAAACTGCACACAATACTCAAGGTGTGGTCTCAGCAAGGCCCTGTACAACTGCAGTAAGACCTCCCTGCTCCTATACTCAAATCCTCTCGCTATGAAGGCCAACATGCCATTTGCTTTCTTTACTGCCTGCTGTACCTGCATGCCTACTTTTAATGATTGATGAACCATGATACCCAGGTCTCGTTGCACCTCCCCTTTTCTTAATCTGTCACTATTCAGACAATAATCTGCCTTCCTGTTTTTGCCACCAAAGTGGATAACCTCACATTTATCTACATTATACTGCATCTGCCATGCATTTGCCCACTCACCTAACCTATCCAAGTCACCCTGCAGCCTCTTAGCATCCTCTTCACAGCTCACACTGCCACCCAGTTTAGTGTCATCTGCAAACGTGGAAATATTACATTCAATTCCTTCGTCTAAATCATTAATATATATTGTAAATAGATGGAGTCCCAGCTCCTAACCTTGTGGTACCCCACTAGTCACTGCCTGCCATTCTGAAAAGGATCTGTTTATTCCCACTCTTTGCTTCCTATCTGCCAACCAGTTCTCTATCCACATCAATACATCATCCCCAATACCATGTGTCTTAATTTTGCATACTAATCTCTTGTGTGGGACTTTGTCAAAATCCTTTTGAAAGTCCAAATACACCACATCCACTGGTTCTCCTTTATCCACTCTACTAGTTACATCCTCAAAAAATTCTGGAAGATTTGTCAAGCATGATTTCCTTTTCATAAATCCATGCTGACTTGGACCGATCCTGTTACTGCTTTCCAAATGCGCTGCTATTACATCTTTAATAATTGATTCCAGCATTTTCCCCATTACCGATGTCAGGCTAACCGGTCTATAATTCCCTGTTTTTGCTCTCCCTCCTTTTTTAAAAAGTGGGGTTACATTAGGTACCCTCCAATCCATAGCAACTGATCCAGTGTCCGTGGAATGTTGGAAAATGACCACGAATGCATCTACTATTTCTAGGGCCACTTCCTTAAGTACTCTGGTATGTAGACTATCAGGCTCTGGGGATTTATTGGCCTTCAATCCCATTAATTTCTCTAACACCATTTCCTGACAAATAAGGATTTCCCTCGGTTCCCTCAGTTCCTCCTTCTCAACCCTCGGTCCCCTATTATTTTCGGGAGGTTATTCGTGTCTTCCTTAGTGAAGACAGAAACAAAGTATTTGTTCAATTGGTCTGCCATTTCCTTGTTCACCATGATGAATTTACCTGATTCTGACTGCAAGGGACCTGCATTAGTCTTTATTAATCTTTTTCTCTTCACATATTTATAGAAGCTTTTGCAGTCCGTTTTTATGTTCCCTGCAAGCTTACTCTCATACTCCATTTTCTCCCTCTTAATTAAACCCTTAGTCCTCTTCTGCTGAATTCTAAATTTCTCCCAGTGCTCAGGGGTTTGACGCTTTTTCTGGCCAATTTATATGCCTCTTCCTTGGATTTAACACTATCCCTAATTTCCCTTGTTAGCCACGGTTGAGCCACCTTCTCCGTTTAATTTTTACGCCAGACAAGGATGTACAATTGTTGTAGTTCATCCATGTGATCTTTAAATGTCTGCCATTGCCTATCTACCGTCAATTCTTTAAGTATCATTCGCCAGTCTATTCTTGCCAATTCACATCTCATACCATCGAAGTTGGAGGCAGACTCAATCATGGCTTTGAAAAGGGAATTGGATAAGTACCTGAAGGAAAAAATTGCAGGGCTACAGGGAAAGGGTAGGGGCGTGCTCTTGCAGAGTACTCTTGCAGAGAGCCGGCTTGGGCTTGATGGCCGAATGGTCTTCTTCCGTGCTGCAACCATTCAATGCTTCTGTGATTCTATGACAGGCTAGCGATGGATAACATGCTAACTATTCTGTTCAAAGTCGTGATTTTAATATTATTCTCAAATGTTGGAACAAATCATCTGTTGAAAAGAATTTGTCAACATTTCTACTTATCACCTTTGATGAATCAGCCATGTTAACTGTTTCCATCAGAGATGTGCTATTGTTTCAGACTTTATATAATATTTATATACTGGTGACAGAAACAAATATCTAAAGTACATTTGCTGCTGGGCTGTTATCTTGAGAAAGATTTAAACAAATCTTTATGATTCTACACATCAACCACTATGGCTCCTATATTACAAGACCAACCTTTCAGTTTAACATCAATTGTGGGGAAGTTACAGAGACTATGACTGAGCATTTGGACAAGTGTCTGCTGATCACAGATAGTTGGCAAGGATTTGTGAAGGGTAGTTCATGTCTGACTAATTCAGTTTATTTTTCTGAGGAGGTCACTAGTATGGTGGACAGGGGAGTAATTATAGATGTAATCTGTATGGGCATCCAGAAGACACATGACCAGGTTCTGCACAAGAGATTATTAGCAAAAATGAGAGTACAGAATTGGAGATAACTTTGCGACATAGTCAGTAATTAGTTGCGAGGTAAGAGACACAGAGTAGGGATAAAGGGTTAATTCTCTGATTGGCAGGATGTGCCATTTATGTAGGGCACATTGGAAGTGAAACAAAAGAGACTAGTCCTCTGTGGAGTTGAATGCCAGTCTCCTGTGAAAGCTGCATGGGTGGAGGTAGCATACTGAGTAAATGCACTCATCCAAAGCATTTGGGTTGACCCCTCTGTCCTTGCAAACTACCGCCCCATCTCCAACCCAAGGATCTATCTTTGGCCCCCTCCTATTTCTCATCTACATATTGCCCCTTGGTGACATCATCCGAAAACACAGCGTCAGTTTCCACATGTACGCTGATGACACCCAGCTCCACCTCACTACCACTTTTCTCGAGCCCTCCTCGGTCTCTAAATTGTCAGACTGCTTGTCTGACATCCAGTTCTGCATGAACGGAAATTTTCTCCAATTGAATATTTAGAAGATCGAAGCCATTGTTTACGGTCCCCGCCGCAAACTCTGTTCCCTAGGCACTGTGTCCATCCCTCTCCCCAACTTCTGTCTGAGGCTGAACCAAACTGTTTGCAAACTTGGTTTCATACTTGACCCTGAAATGAGCTTTCGACCACATATCGCAGCGTAACTAAGATCACCTATTTCCACCTCCACAACATCACCCATCTCCGCCCTTGCCTCAGCTCATCCGCTGCTGAAGCCCTCATCCATGCCTTCGTTACCTCTAAACTTGACTATTCCAACGCACTCCTGGCTGGCCTCCCACATTCTACCCTATGTAAACTAGAGTTGATCCAAAACTCGCCTGCCCATGTCCTAACTTGCACCAAGTCCCACTCACCCATCACCCCTGTGCTCACTGACCTCCATTGGCTTCCGGTTAAGCAACGCCTCGATTTCAAAATTCTCATCCTTGCTTTCAAATCCCTCCATGGCCTCTCCCCACCCTATCTCTCTAATATCCTCCAGCCACACAACTCCCCCCACCCCCCAAGATATCTGCGCTCCTCTAATTCTGCCCTCTTGAGCATCCCTGATTATAATCGCTCAACCATTGGTGGCCGTGCCTTCTGTTGTCTAGGCCCTAAGCTCTGGAATTCCCTGCTTAAACCTCTCCGCCTCTCTACCTCTCTTTCCTCCTTCAAGCTACTCCTTAAAATGTACCTCTTTGACCAAGCTTTTGGTCACCTGCCCTAATTTCTCCTTATGTGACTCGGTGTCAAATTTTTAATTTATTTTTTGTCTCATAATATTCCTGTGAAGCACCTTGGGATGTTTCACTATCTTAAAGGCGCAATATAAATACCAGCTGTTGTTGAAATGAGGAAGAGGTTTTTTGGTTACAGGAGGATTGAAAAAGTGTCCCCACCTTTGCAAATATTGGGGTTGAGTTAACTGATGCAACAGGCCAGTTTCGGGGGCAAAGAGACCTGAGCTATTTGAGGCTCTCACCGCATTTAAATGGAACTGGCATGCTACGGGCTCCAAATAGCTCAGCTCAATATCCGGCAGCCCAGAGGCTGCCAAGCAGCGATAAGTCATAGAAACATAGAAACATAGAAAATAGATGCAGGAGTAGGCCATTCGGCCCTTCTAGCCTGCACCGCCATTCAATGAGTTCATGGCTGAACATTCAACTTCAGTACCCCATTCCTGCTTTCTCGCCATACCCCTTGATCCCCCGAGTAGTAAGGACCTCATCTAACTCCTTTTTGAATATATTTAGTGAATTGGCCTCAACAACTTTCTGTGGTAGAGAATTCCACAGGTTCACCACTCTCTGGGTGAAGAAGTTCCTCCGCATCTCGGTCCTAAATGGCTTACCCCTTATCCTTAGACTGTGACCTCTGGTTCTGGACTTCCCCAACATTGGGAACATTCTTCCTGCATCTAACCTGTCTAAACCTGTCAGAATTTTAAATGTTTCTATGAGGTCCCCTCTCATTCTTCTGAACTCCAGTGAATACAAGCCCAGTTGATCCAGTCTTTCTTGATAGGTCAGTCCCGCCATCCCGGGAATCAGTCTGGTGAACCTTCGCTGCACTCCCTCAATAGCAAGAATGTCCTTCCTCCGGTTTGGAGACCAAAACTGTACGCAATACTCCAGCTGTGGCCTCACCAATGCCCTGTACAACTGTAGCAACACCTCCCTGCCCCTGTACTCAAATCCCCTTGCTATGAAGGCCAATATGCCATTTGCTTTCTTAACCGCCTGCTGCACCTGCATGCCAACCTTCAATGACTGATGTACCATGACACCCAGGTCTCATTGCACCTCCCCTTTTCCTAATCTGTCACCATTCAGATAATAGTCTGTCTCTCTGTTTTTACCACCAAAGTGGATAACCTCACATTTATCCACATTATACTTCATCTGCCATGCATTTGCCCACTCACCTAACCTATCCAAGTCGCTCTGCAGCCTCACAGCATCCTCCTCGCAGCTCACACTGCCACCCAACTTCCAGAGAGGTGTCGCAATCTCGGAGAAGGAGGGAGCCAGAGTCAGCAGTAGCTCAAATTATTTTTTGTGGCCTCGAGAAGGACTACTGTGTCACCTAGCCCCACAAAACTCATTTAAAACTTAGCTTTCCAGGGCATCTTCTCCTCTCTCGCCCAGTGGCAGGCCATTGTTTGTGAGCCAATTGTTGTCGCTAATAAATGTAAGCTTACCCACTCAATTTTGTGGCCATTACTGCCCCATTAATGCTGATTTTGGCAAGTTAAATTGATCCCAATATGTGGGACAAGGAAGGTATGGCATAAGTGTATGCAACTGCTGGTGCACACTCAGGAAGGACATATCATGCAACGCATGGAGATAGATAGCTTTTTCCCTTATCTTAATGGTGATTTTTTTTTTGTACAAAAGACGTAAGGCATATTTCTAGTGAGGCACTCTAATAGCTTGCACTAAAAGATGTGTTCAAAATTATCCTCTGAGCCAGTACTACGACCAGAAACAAGAGCAGTCTAAAATTACAAAATCCTGACACATACACTGGCCTTGTCGGAGCCATCTATATTTATCTGCTCTGCCCATAGAAAACGTCCTGTGTCTCTGTCGCTGCAGCTTCCTTTTTGCAGAGAAAGTTATGAAGGTATTTTCCCTGGCAAACATTACTTTTTTCATTTGCTTTATGCATCTGAGGACAATAAATTGGCTGATTTGACAGATGTCCTCAGGAAGGCTCCCATTGCATAAAATCTTAATGCAGTGATGAATTTCAAACCTACAGGAAGAGTTGTACCAGTTCTTCAAGTTGTTTGCAGGTCCACCTTAAGCAGATAACATAGATCTGCCTTAAACTCGCTATTGAGGCGGAAAGGCAGGTCTCCTCAGGCATGCCCAGGTATGATTATTAAGGTTTATACATACAAATCCATGGGTACTGATGAATGCTCATAAATTCCTAAGCTGTCACTGTTTTTGTACATGATGCTTCCTCATGAAACTGTCCTCCTTTGATCATGCAGCCAATGGGGTCCCAGACAGATTCTCATTTTTAGCACTATGTTAGCTGCAAGGTGCAAATCAGCAGCAAGGAAAGTTAATTTGGTGGGAAACCTAATTTGAATAATTTTCCTGGGAAATGAAAATTGTGCTAGATAATAGCACAGCTCGTCCATCCCACCAAGAGTGCCAGTCACAAAATCTGTTTCACTGCGAATGAGTCCTGTGACATTATGGCCAGAATCTTACCAGCACCGCGAGTGTGGGTTTGGAGGTGGGCCCGCTGTCAAAATGACTGTGGTTGACAGCTGGAAAAACATCCCACTCTGAATCCGCCTCCTTGTAAGTTCCAAAGTGCCGGGTCGGTCTGCGGTTCACAAAGCTGACACCAAGTGGTGGGCCAGTCAATTAACATCAATAAGTGATGCTTTAAAGGTATATAAAAAGATTTTACCAGGTACTTACCATTTTTCCAAGTTTTTTGATGAGATTCATGTCCCTCGGGGAACATGTCAGGTAAGTGTGTTGGGTTCTCAGTGACTCTCCAATCTTAGAAGCTGAAGCCTTCAGGATTTGGAAGACATTTTTGAGCTGTATGCAGGTTGGAAGTGTTTGCAGTGACCACTCTATCCACTGTCAGTGTTGTGTATCTGTAAAGCATGCACTCCCATGTTCCGCCACCAGGGAGCTCATCCCCTGAAGTCCCGGAGATCCCAGCATACCTTGGGAGCACTGTTTATAAGCCGGTCCCTAAGGCCTGTTCCTCACTCTGGAGTGTCTTATTAAAGACTGAGGTCACTGTTACTTTAACCTCCCTGTGTGCAGCCTCATCTGTGTTAGGAACACAATAACTGGCAACGAGAATACGAATCCAACGCAAAGATGCAGCAAACTGTGGGCATCCTGGAGAAGTTCTCGGAGGGTGAGGACTGGGAAGCCTATGTCAAACAGCTAGACTAGTACTTTGTAATCAATGAGCTGGACGGAGAAGGAAGCGCTGCAAAAAGGAGAGTGGTCCTCCTCACAGCCTGGGGGGCACCGACCTACATCCTCATGAAGAATCTTCTGGCTCTGGTGAAACCCACAGATAAGTCGTATGAGGAGCTGTGTACACTGGTTTGGGAGCATCTTAACCCAAGGGAGAGTATGCTGATGGCGAGGTATCGGTTCTACATGTGCCAGCGATCTGAAGGTCAGGACGTGGCGAGCTACATCGCCGAGCTAAGGCGACTTGCAGGACAATGTGAGTTTGATGGCTACCTGGAGCAAATACTCAGAGACTTTTTTGTACTGGGCATTGGCCATGGGACCATCCTATGAAAACTTTTGACTGTAGAGACACCGACCCTCAGTAAAGCCATTGCGATAGCACAGGTGTTTATGTCCACCAGTGATAACACCGAACAAATCTCTCAGCACACAAGTGCTAGCAATGTTCATAAATTAACTGGAACTGTGTTTGCGAGCAGAAATGTACAGGGCAGAACCCACGAGTCTGCAACTGCCAACAGGCCTCAGGTGACCCAGATGACTCAGAGTCCGCAACAAAGGATGAATGCAAGGCAATTCACACCTTGTTGGCATTGTGGAGGCTTCCATTCAGCCTATTCATGCTGCTTCAAAGGATATGTTTGTAAGAGCTGTGGAACAATGGGGCACCTCCAACGAGCTTGCAAGCTCTGAAAAACCTGCTAACCACCACGTGGCAGAGGAAGATCGATCCATGGTGGGTCAAAGCAATTTCGAGCCTCAGAGAGAGGAGGCAGATGCTGAAGTACACGGGGTGCACACATTTTCGACGAAATGTTCACGTATAATGCTAAACGTAAAATTGAATGGCTTACCTGTAGCCATGGAACTGGACACTGGCGCTAGCCAATCCATCATGAGTAAAAAGATGTTTGAGAGACTGTGGTGCAACAAGGCATTCAGACTAGCCCTGAGCCCCATCCACACGAAACTGAGAACGTACACCAAAGAGCTTATCACTGTCCTGGGCAGCGCCATAGTCAAGGTCACCAAGAGGGTACGGTGCATGAACTGCCACTCTGGATTGTCCTGGGTGATGGCCCCACACTGCTTGGAAGGAGCTGGCTGGGCAAAATCCGCTGGAACTGGGATGACATCCGAGCGCTATCACATGTCGATGAGGCCTCATGTACCCAGGTTCTTAACAAATTTCCTTCCCATTTTGAGCCAGGCATTGGAAACTTTTCTGGGGCGAAGGTGCGGATCCACTTGGTCCCAGAGGCACGACCCATTCACCACAAGGCACGAGCGGTACCTCACATGATGACGGAGAGAGTGGAAATCAAGCTGGATAGGCTGCAACGCGAGGGCATCATCTCCCCAGTGAAATTCAGCGAGTGGCCCAGCCCGATTGTTCCAGTACTCAAAAGTGATGGCACGGTCAGGATTTGCGGCGATTATAAAGTAACTATTAATCGTTTCTCGCTACAGGACTAATACCCGCTACCTAAGGCAGACGACCTATTTGCGACGCTGGCAGGAGGCAAGACATTCACCAAGCTCGACCTGACTTTGGCCTACATGACGCAGGAGCTGGAGGAGTCTTCGAAGGGCCTCACCTGCATCAACATGCACAAGGGACTGTTCATCTACAACAGATGCCCGTTTGGAATTCGGTCGGCTGCAGCGATCTTCCAGCGAAACATGGAGAGCCTACTCAAGTCAGTACCACACACGGTGGTCTTTCAGGACGACATATTGGTCACAGGTCGGGACACCACTGAGCACCTACAAAACCTGGAGGAGTTCCTCCAGCAACTGGATCGCATTGGGCTGCGGCTGAAGAGGTCGAAATGCGTCTTCATGGCAACAGAAGTGGAGTTTTTGGAGAGAAAGATCGTGGCAGACGGCATTCGGCCCACAGTCGCCAAGACAGAGGCTATCAGGAATGCACCTAGGCCACATAACATCACGGAGCTGTGGTCGTTCCTAGGACTCTTCAACTATTTTGGTAACTTCCTATCGGGGTAAGCACCCTTTTAGAGCCCCTACATGTGTTATTGCGCAAAGGTGAGAACTGGGTATGGGGAAAAAAAACAAGTAATTGCTTTTGAGAAATCCAGAAACATTTTATGCTCCAACAAGCTGCTTGTATTGTATAACCCGTGTAAAAGACTTGTGCTAGCATGTGATGCGCGTCGTACGGAGTCGGGTGTGTATTACAACAATCTAACGTTGCGGGGAAGTTGCAACCTGTCGCCTATGCTTCCAGGAGCTTGTCTAAGGCCGAGAGAGCCTGCAGCATGATTGAGAAAGAGGCATTAGCGTGTGTGTTCGGGTTAAAGAAAATGCATCAGTACCTGTTTGGCCTCAAATTTGAGCTGGAAACCGATCACAAGCCTCTCACATCCCTGTTCACTGAAAACAAAGGGACAAATACTAATCCCTCAGCCCTCATACAAAGGTGGCCACAGGCCAGGCACCGAGAACTGTGCAGATGCTCTCAGTCGGCTACCATTGCCCACCACGGTGGTGCAAATGGCGCAGCCTACAAACTTGTTGATGGTGGCGCAGCCCGCAGACTTGTTGATCATCATGGAAGCGTTTGAAAATGATAAATCACCTGTCACGGCCCGGCAGATTAGAACTTGGACCAGCCAAGATCCTCTGCTATCCCTAGTAAAAAACTGTGTACTGCATGGGAGCTGGGCCAGCATCCCCGTTGAAATGCAAGAGCCAATCAAGTCGTTCCAGCGGCGAAAGGATGAGCTGTCCATTCAGGCTGACTGCCTGCTGTGGGGTAACCGCGTAATGCTACCAAAAAAGGGCAGGGAGACGTTCATCTCAGATCTCCACAGCACACACCCAGGTATAGTAATGATGAAAGTGATAGCCAGATCCCACGAGCGGTGGCCCGGTATCAACTCTGACTTCGAGTCCTGTGTACGGCAATGCTGCATGTGTGCTCAGTTGAGCAACGCGCCCAAAGAGGCACCACTAAGTTTGTGGTCCTGGCCCTCCAGACCATGTCGACTATGCGGGCCTGTTTCTCAGTAAAATGTTCCTGGTGGTGGTGGATGCATTTTCAAAATGGATTGAATTTAAAATAATGTCAGGAAGCAGCGCCACTGCCACCATTGAAAGCCTGAGGGCCATGTTTGCCACCCACGGCCTGCCTGACATACTGGTCAGTGACAACGGGCCATGTTTCACCATTGCCAAATTTAAAGATATCATGACCCGCAATGGGATCAAACATGTCACCTCGGCCCCGTTTAAACCAGCCTCCAACGGTCAGGCAGAGCGGGCAGTACAAACCATCAAACATAGCCTTAAACGAGTCACAGAAGGCTCACTCCAAACCCGCCTGTCCCGAGTACTGCTCAGCTACTGCACGAGACCCCACTCACTCACAAGGGTGCCCCCGGCTGAGCTACTCATGAAAAGGACACTTAAAACCAGACTTCCGCTGGTTCACCCCAACCTGCAGGATCAGGTAGAGAGCAGGCGGCAGCAACAAAATGTAAACAATGGTCGCGCCACTGTGTCACGGGAAATTGATCTGAATGACCCTGTGTATGTGCTAAACTATGGACATGGTCCCAAGTGGATCACAGACATGGTGATAGCTAAAGAAGGGAATAGGGTGTTTGTAGTCAAACTAGACAATGGACAAATTTGCAGAAAGCACCTGGACCAAACGAGGCTGCGGTTCACAGACTGCCCTGAACAACCCACAGCACACACCACCTTTTTCGAGCCCACAACACACACCTAAAGGATCAACGACACCACCCCAGACAAGGAAATCGAACCCATCATGCCCAACAGCCCAGCAAGGCCAGGCTCACCTAGCAGCCCTGCAGGGCCAACAACATGCCAGCCAAGCGAGGGCACACCAACACACCAGAACAGACATTTGTACCGAGGCAGTCCACCAGGGAAAGAAAGGCTCCCGACCGCCTCACCTTGTAAATAGTTTTCATGTTGACTTTGAGGGGGGGAGTGATGTTGTGTATCTGTAAAGCATGCACTCCCATGTTCCGCCACCAGGGAGCTCATCCCCTGAAGTCCCAAGGGATCCCAGCATTCCTTGGGAGCACTGTATGTAAGCCCGCCCCTAAGGTCTGTTCCTCACTCTGGAGTGTCTAATTAAAGACTGAGGTCACTGGTACTTTAACCTCCCTGTATGCAACCTCATCTGTGTTAGGAACACAATAGTCAGCTCCTTGGAGCAACTGCTTTCACCATTGACAGATTGCTTCTGTTATCTAACTTTAGCTGCCATCTATTCCAGCAGCAACGGTGCCCTTGAAATAATCTCACTTTGGTCTTCGGAATCCTACCACGATCAGCCTCAACACCAACATCACCAGGCACACTAGCATCACCAACAACAATATCAACCTTCTCCGCAATCACCTGATGCTGCTGTGATCAGCACCTGACCACATTGCTGCTTGGGACACCAGAGAAGGCCACACCATGGCCAGATTTACTTCACTTGATGCTGTACACCCTGGCTGCCACATGATGCGCCAGGTTGGTACCACCCCACACCAGCACCATAAAGCATCCCTGCAATGCCCAAGCCATTCCTTTCAAACTCATCACCATTGGGGAGGGTTACCCTTACATCTCACCATTCACTACAACTCACTAAACCACTTCCAAACGTGCACAAAAATCTGTCCAAAAACGCAAAGTGTTCAAGATAAAGATTTCAATGTCTGACAACACATTAGCAGAAACTATGTGAACAATGGCTAAAAGACCCAAGTGCCTACCCTTGTGTGTTGTTAGTTGGTATGATTGGACAAGGATGAGTGTGAGGTGTGGCTAGTGAGATGGGGAAGTGATAATGCAGATCGAGAGAGAGGGATGGGTGGATGTTCAAGGTAAATTGGTGTGAGTAAGGATGAGCAGGAGTGGGGTAGGGAACGCAGAGTGATGGGGATGTGACGAGTGGCACAGCAGGATGAGGTTGCAGTAACATTTCATGATCTACTGAGATCATTGAAAGGTTTGTGCCACTGTAGCCTGGTCCTCCAGATGACATCTATGCTTGTGCCCTCCTGTGCAATGTGCAACCAGGCTGCATTGGTGTCCTGGGGAGGTCTCTTCCACCCATTGGAAGGGAAGAAAACCTCCTTGCGTGCTGTGCCTTCCTCCATAATCATCTGGAAGGAGTCATAGGTGGGCCTGGGTGCAGCTATGGACCTTTGTGCAGTGCTTGTCGGTGTTTGCAGCACCTCAATGTTGTAGAACACAGACAGAACAACTGTCAAAATCAATGTAACCATGGTCCCTTTAAGGAAACTGGCTGATGACATGTCATCAAATGACATCATCAGATGTGCTTCTTTTTAATTGGCCAGGAACCTCGCAGGGCGGGCTGGAGCCAGGAGTAGGGTCGCAACCCGCCACCGACCCCAGCCGACCTGGACCCACCATGGTTGGTGAAATCGTAGCCTATATGTGCCAAATGCTTAGAACCTTGCGAGTCCACAATGAGGCCTCAAGGTGATATGGAGCCGTTTAAAATTGGAGCTCATGTCTGCAAGTGGATATATTTGGAATTGTGAAGTACACTACTTAAAATCTTGCCTGATATTATTTTGCATCTGGTGGGGTGGATCCACTGCCAAAAAAGGGGTCATATAACTTCATCATGTGACCATGGAAATAAATTGCAAAATAATCATAGCTATAGGAATAGATGGATTTAGCATAACAATCTTTAATTTGGATTGGAAGAATAAGAGAGATTCATTCTCCTTCCACTATTCATTGTTCAGAAACAATAATAGCTGCTGAAGTGTAAGAATGCGCATGAGAGAATAACAAATGAAATATCATGGAAAATAATAAGGCTGCAATTATAACAGGAGCTATTATAATAATTAAGTTAGAACCATAGGACAGAGCAATGAAGGGATAAAATATTTTTCCACCTTATTTACATTTTGACAATGAAACCATGTAAATTTTATAAACTACCTTGTGTAAAGGAGTCATGAAAAATGGATACTGGACAAGGTATTATCACAACTTCAGGTATTTTCATTCCTGCAACTATCAGTATGTTAATGTTGTAAGTTCCATTAAAATGATATACTTTGACATATTAGAAACAAAGTGAATGTAAGGAAGAAGAGACAACAATGTTTACATCTATATACAGACTTTTGAGAAAGCATTTTAAGTTCTGGGCACCAAAGAAGCCTGTAAATTGTGTTCAGTGTTATACTTTATACAGCTGGCACAAGGACAGCAATTCCACATTAAATTGTACTTTTAAAAATCTCACCCAGGTTCACCCATATCATGAATGAAGACAACTGTCATGTTTGAAGTGTTGGATCTATGTGGCTTGGATACTGGATTTTTGTCTTAGACAAGGAGTGATGTGAGAACTGTTACTGATTGTGAAAACACAATTGAAGATGACATTACTTTCTTCGATATAAATTATTCACTGAGTTACTGAAAATTAGGATCACGTGTAGCTATTTAAAATATTCTTCATACTGTACTTTTAATATCATTCCATGTGTAGTATTAAGAATTCTGGATGTGGTTTATAACTGGCTCCATTATGTTAGGCTTAGTTTTTCTTTTAACAATTGCAGTCCGTCAAGCTTCCTAGTCATCAAAGCACAGAAATTGTTAATATCATATGTTACATTGTCTGTAACTATGCCATGAGGATGAATAGAAGGAATGCAAGAGATGTCAGATAGCAGCAGAGGGGCTCTATTGGTGCCCATTGCTATACCGCCTATTACACCTGCAGCCCCATACTCCTAGCAATGGCTGAGGTATGCTGCTCCCAAGGGCTCAAATTTGCAGGGGAGCATTTATCTAGGTGTGCCATCTGTTTCAAGAATACCTGCAGATAATCTCACACATAGACTGAAATCTTACCAGCCCTGTGAATGGCTGTGTTTGACAGCGGGGTGGAAGCCCGCTCTGAACCGTCTCCTTGTGAATTTCCAAAGTGCCGGCTCTGCCTGCGGACAGCAAATACAGCACTAAGCATGTGTAGGCAATAGTGCTAGTTAAAAAGCTGCTTAAAGCTATTTCAGCAACAATTTTACCAGGTCCTAATGATTTTCCACATTTTCTAAAAGGTTCACATCCCTCAGGTATCACATCAGGCAAGTGTGTCGGCCTCTCACCAACTCTTGATTGGTTTAACTAGTTGACAGCTGCGGAAGTGGTATAAAAGCTATCATTTCACAGCTGTTCAATTTCCAACCAATGAAGCTGGAGCCTTCAGGATTTGGAATACATTTTTCAGCTTTATGTAGGTTTGAAGTGTTTGAACTCTCTGTGCACTGTCAGCTCCTTGGAGCAACGTCTCTCACCACTGACAGATCGCTTCTGTCATCTCAACTTCAGCTGCCATCTATTCCATCAGCATTGGTGCCCTTGAAAAAATCTCACTTTGGTCCTCAGAATCCCACCACAATCAGTACCCCAACACCAACATCACCACAATCAACTGATGCTGCACAGGGCACAGGGCACTCACACCCGACCACATTGCTGCCCGGGATGCCAGGCCATGGCTAGATTTACATCACTTGATGCTGTACACCCTGGCTGCCACATGATGCGCCAGGTTGGCACCAACTCACACCAGCACCATAAAACATCCCTGCAATGCCCAAGCCATTGCATTCACATTCACCATTATAGAGCGTACTGTTATGTCTCACCATTCACTGTGTTAAGTATGGAAGAACTCCACAAGACTGAGTACTGTGAGCCAAAACTGGTGAGCTTCGTCTCTTTAATACAACTCCAGAGTGCCTAAATAGCATGGCAGACAACCTTTTATACTCCCTTGCACGAGGTGTGCAGGTGACCCTTGCGCCCTCGGGTGGCAAGTCTTACACAGTAAAAATGTTTACATACCCCCAAAGTTTTTACAAATTGAGATGATCCGGGGCCCTACACTCCCTGGTTGATCGTCTGAGTTCAAACTCTGGCATGGATAGATGGTCGGACCATTGCTGCACTGTGGCGTGGCTGGTCTGACAGGACTGTTGGGAATGGTGGGTTCATCCTCTTGATTGACAGCGAGGTCGATTGCTGGTTGGGTGTGTGATGGTGGATCGATGATGGTGATGTCCTCTTCAGGTTGTTCCTGGTTGTCGGTGAATCGCAGTTTAGTCTGATCCAAATGCTTTCTGCACATTTGTCCATTCAATAGTTTGACTAGTAACACTCTATTCCCCTCCTTGGCCAAGACAGTGCCAGCGATCCATTTTGGACCATGACCGTAATTCAGGACAAACACAGGGTCGTTAACATCAATGTCACGTGATACAGCCGCGCGATCGTGGTACATGTTTTGCCGGTGACGCCGGATTTCCACACGATCATTTAGATCCGGGTGGATTAGGGAGAGCTTGGTTTTGAGTGCTCTCTTCGTTAACAATTCTCCAGGAGGAACCCCAGTGAGTGAGTGGGGTTGCATGCGGTAGCTGAGCAGAACCCGAGATAAGCGGGTCTGCAAGAAGCCTTACGTCACACGTTTCAAGCTCTGCTTGAAAGTTTGGACTGCCCGTTCTGCTTGACATTGGATGCGGGTTTAAACGGGGCAGACCTGACATGCTTGATGCCATTGCGGGTCATAAACTCGTTGAATTCCAAACTGGTGAAACACAGTCCATTGTCACTGACAAGGACGTAGAGCAAGCCATGGATGACGAACATAGCCCGGAGGCTTTCAATGGTGGCAGTGGATGTGCTGGATGACCTGATTATCCATTCAATCCATTTAGAGTAAGCATTCCCTACAACTAAAAACATCTTTCTGAGAAAGGGGCCAGCAAAATCTACGTGGATCCTGGACCACGGTTTGGAGGGCCATGAGCACAGACTCAATGGAGCCTCTCTTGGTGCATTGCTCAGTTGTGAGTACGTGTTGCACTGGTGTACGCATGACTCCAAGTTCGAGTCAATACCGGGTGACCAAACATGCGACCTGGCTACAGCCTTCATCATGACTATGCCTGGGTGGGTATTGTGTATGTCGCGTATAAACGTTTCCCTGCCTTTTTTTGGCAAAATCACGCGATTACCCCATAAGAGACAATCCAACTGGATGAACATTTCATCTTTGCGTCAGTCAAACGGCTTACTTTCATCATGCATTTCCCGGGAACGGCCGACCAGTTTCCATTGAGGACCCAACTTTTTACAAGTGATAGCACAGGATCCTGGCTGGTCCAGGTCCTGATCTGGCGAGCAGTGACGGGTGACCCCTCACTCTCAAAAGCATCCATGACCAGAAGCAAGCCTGCGGCTGCGCCATTTCTACCCTGGTAGTGGGCAATGGTAGGTGACTGAAGGCATCAGCACAGTTCTCCGTGCCTGGTCTGTGGCGGATAACATAGTCATAGGCGGACAACGTTAGTGCCCATCTTTGGATGCGGGATGAAGCATTGGTGTTTATAGCTTTGCTTTCTGAAAACAGCAAAATAAGCAGTTTGTGGTCAGTTTCAAGCTCAAACCGAAATCCAAATAGGTATTGGTGCATTTTCTTAACCCCCATATACACATGCTAATGCCTCTTTCTCGGCCATACTGTAGACTCTTTCAGCCTTAGACAGTCTTCTAGATGCGTATGCAACCGGTTGAAGTTTGCCCAATACATTGGTTTGCTGTAACACATAGCCAACCCCATATGAAGATGCATCACAAGCTAGCACTAATCGTTTACACGGGTCATACAGTACAAGTAACATATTAGAACAAAGTAGCTTTCTGGCCTTCTCAAAGGCTGTCTCTTGGGATTTACCCCAAAGCCAGTCATCACCCTTACGTAGCAACATGTGCAACGGTTCCAGCAAAGTGCTTAAGCTGTGTAGAAAGTTACCAAAATAGTTGAGGAGTCCCAGGAACAAATGCAGCTCTGTCACATTCTGTGGTCTCGGTGCATTCTTGACGGTCTCTGTCTTTGAGTTTGTGGGTCTGATGCTGTCTGCCGCAATCTTTCTCCCCAAAAATTTGACCTCTGGCGCCAGGAAAACACATTTGGAGTGTTTCAGCCTGAGTCCCACTCTGTACAGTCGACTTAGAACCTCTTCCAGGTTGTGCAGGTGTTCAGTGGCATCACAACCGGTGATCAGGATGTCGTCTTGAAACACAACGATGCGCGGAACCGATTTCAGTAGACTCTCAATGTTCCTCTGGAAGATGGCAGCAGCCTAGCGAATCCCAAAAGGGCACCTGTGGTATATAAATAGTCCTTTGTGCGTGTTGATGCACGTCAATCTTTTCGAAGATTCAGCCAGCTCCTGTGTCATGTCAGCGGAGGTTAGGCCCAACTTGGTGAATGACTTTCCCCCGCTAAGGTTGCGAACAGCAGGGTAGCGGGTACTAGTCCTGTAACAAGACTCAGTTGATCGTTACCTTGTAGTCTCTGCAGATTCTGACCATGCCGCGACTTTTCAACACCGGAACAATCGGACTGGCCCACTTGTTGAACTTGACTGGCGATATGATTCCCTCTCGTTGAAGTCTGTCCTGTTCGATCTCGACTTTCTCCCTCATCATATATGGAACCGCTTGAGCCTTGTGATGCACGGGCCTTGCATCGGGGACTAGATGGATCTGCACCTTGGCGCATGTGAAGTTGCTGATGCCTGATTCAAATAGCAACGGAAACTTACTCAGCACTTGGGCACACGAGACATCATCCACTGAAGATAGTGCTTTAATGTCGTCCCAGTTCCATCGAATCTTTCCCAGCCAGCTTCTGCCGATTAGTGTTGGGCATCGCCTGGTAAAATCCACAGTAATAAATCATGCACGGCTCCATCGTACAATACCTTAACTGCCACATTGCCAATGACTGGTATGAACTTTTTGGTGTAGGTGAGCAGCTTTGTCGAATGGGGCTCAGCTTGGGCCTTTGTGCCTTGTTGCTCCACAGTTTCTCAAAAGCCTTCTGGCTCATAATTGACTGATTTGCCTCCGTGTTCAACTCCATTGATACCGGAATACCGTTCAATTTGACTTTTAGCATAATAGGAGTGCTCTTCCTATTCCATACGCTTCTTCCTCGGGTTGAATTGCCTCTCTTGTTTGTTGTGCGTGATCCTCGCCGGATCGATCATCCTCTGCCGACTCTGCCACGTGATGAGTCACAGCACTCTTGCACATTCACTGGAGGTGCCCCATTGTTTCGCAGCCTTTGCACATGTAGTGCTTGAATCGACATTGATGGGCTCGATGATTACACCCGCAGCACCAACATGGTGCTAATGGATTTGCATTCACGTCCAATAGCGGACTCTGAGTCATCCTAGGTCTTGCAGCTGCAGACGTGTAGGCCCTGCCATATGCAGTTCTGCCTGCTAGTGACGTTATTTTATGCACAGTACTTGCCGGTGAGATTCAATGCTGGGAAGATATCTGTCTGGTATTATCGCTCATGGATATGAATGCCTGGGCTATCGTGATAGCCTTGCTCAGGTCTAGGGATTCGGCAGACATCAGCTTATGAAGAATGACCTCGTGGCCAATGCCAAGCACAAAAACGTCCCGCAGCATTTCCCCCAAAAATCCAGCAAATTTACAAGTTCCCGCAAGGTGTCTCAGGTCGGTGACATAACTCGCCACGTCCTGACCCTCGGAGCAGTGGTGCATGTAGAAGCGATACCAAGGATCTCCTTCGGCTTGAGGTGTTCCCGAGCCAGCCTCTGTATATGTCTTCTCCGCTGGTTTCTCCGGTGCTAGCAGATTCTTGATGAGGCCGTATATTGTGGACCCACACACGGTGAGGAGAATTGCCCTGTGCTTGATCGCTGTATCATCCCCATCCAGTTCGTTGGCCACAAAATACTGGTCGAGACACTCAACAAAGGCTTCCCAATCATCACCCTCTACAAATCTCTCTAAAATACCAATGGCAGCCATGAAAACGTGAATGTTCGTAATCCCATCTTCGTTGCCAATTGTTAAGTATGGAAGAACTCCACAAGGCTGAGTACTGTGAGCTAAAACTGATGTTACCTTCGTCTCTTTAATACAACTCCAGAGTACAGGTGACCCTTGGGCCTCCAACAGTTGTGCGCTCTGGTAACAAATCTTACACAGTTACAATGTTTACATACACTGCAACTCACTAAGACACTTCCAAAACTGCACACAGATCTGTTCAAGAATGCAAAGTGTTGAAAATAATGGGCTCAATTTTCCCCAAGCCCGTTTTCTGGCGTATTGCCAGACGTACGCCCGTTTTGCTCAGCCAGAAATGCATTAGAAATATTTTGCCAAAGTTTCCCCGATGTATAATTTGAATTTAGCATCCCGCAGTGTGTCCAATCACCTTGGAGGGTGCAGCCTGCAGCCTGAGCCGAGAAACAAAGCCGCACCTTCTGCGCATGCGCGGAAAAAAAGTTACGTTTTTGACGTCATTCCAATGAACGCGTATGCTCAATACAGCTCAGATTTGGCAATCTGCCATTTTTAAAGAGCCCGTTGTGTGTGAGAGTAGGAGTGCTGTGAGAGCATTGGGAAAATCTCAGCTGGAGCAATACAAGATGCAACGCGGTGCAAGGACCAAGAATTTCTTACAGGAAGAAGTGGAGGCACTAGTTACTGTGATTGAGAACAGGTGGCAGGAGCTGGACACCAGCAGAGGTCACATAAAAGTTCCACCCAAAGAAATGAAGAAATGCTGGAACCAAGTTGCAGAAGATTACTGCGCAGTGGTGACCACCATGAGATCTGGAGGTCAGTGTAAAAAGAAATGGCAGGACCTTGGTCAAGTCGTTAGTG
The DNA here is from genome assembly GCF_044704955.1 of Pristiophorus japonicus. Taxonomy (NCBI): domain Eukaryota; kingdom Metazoa; phylum Chordata; class Chondrichthyes; family Pristiophoridae; genus Pristiophorus; species Pristiophorus japonicus. The sequence continues at coordinate 412,605,642 of NC_091977.1, forward strand.
TAAGTAATATTTTTATTTATTCAATGGAATTGCAATTGTAATTGTAAATGTGACCAGCTGTATATGTCCCACCCAGCAGAAAGACACCCTCTCTAAAAAGTTGCATTGTCATCTTTGCAGAGGAAGGTGGCACATAATAAAAGGGAAAGAACTCGGACAGGTGGAGGTCTGTCAAATCTGCACCCACTGACACCCTTAGAAGAGAGGGTCACTGCTTTGATGGGTCCTGCCTGGAGAAAAGCAGCCACCACTGCACAAGCTGGGCCCACACTCGAGGGAGAGGGTAAGTCCTGCAAATTCATTGTGGTCCTTCAAATCAGCCTGCTGTTTGGCCTGCGATGTGTGAGCCGACTCATGTCACCCACCCTGCCCCCTCCTCTGCTGCTAACCATTTGACTGTTCTGCGTGGGACCTCCCTTTATATATCTGGATGACCAGGTGAGGAGACCCCCTGTGGTCAAGGTGTGCATTTCTCAGGTGTATACAGTGTACAGTGTTGTTACACAAATGTTATAGTTACATGAAGGTTACATACATGACATCACCTCCCCCCAACGTCTTAGGGTCAAAGATTGAGTCTTTCAGGCGGTCGATGCTCTCTCGTGGAGTGCCGCAATTGGGGCTCTGGTTGTTGAGCCTTGGCATGCGTCTTTGTCACCTGTGGTGATTCCGGCTCGTCCGGGCTGGCCGCAGGGACTGTGCATGCTGCTGACGGTTCCTGTTGCTCATTCACTGGCAGTGGTGTGGGCAACATCTCATGATTTTCCTCAGGTTCCTCAGTGTCCATGCTGAACCTTTTTTTTATTTGGTCCAGATGCTTGCGGCATATCTGTCCATTGTTGAGTGACCACTATGATCCTATTCCCCTCTTTACCAATTACAGTACTCTCGAGCCACTTGGGCCCCACAGCGTGATTAAGAACAAATACAGGGTCATCGATTTCTATCCATCTCCCCTTTGAGTTTCGGTTGTGGCATTCATTTTGGGACTGGCGCTTGCCCTCAACAATGTCTGACAAATCTGGATGAATGAGGGACAGCCAAGTTTTAAGTGTACGTTTCATGAGTAGTTCCGCTGGCGGGACTCCCATGAGCGAGTGCGGTCGGGACCTGTAGGCCAGCAGGAGGCGCGATAGACGGTATTGAAGGAAGGGTCCTTGAATCTGGAGCATGCCTTGCTTTATGATTTAGACCGCACGTTCTGCCTGGCTATTGGAAGCCGGCTTGAACGGCGCTGTCCTGACATGTTTGATGCCATTACCCGACATGAACTCCCGGAATTCATAGCTAGTGAAACACGAGCCGTTGTCGCTAACTAGGATGTCCGGCAAGCCATAGGTCACAACGACCGCACACAGACTCTCCACTGTGATGGATGTCGTGCACGAATTCAATATGATGCATTCGATCCATTTCGAGTACGCATCAACAACAATGAGGAACGTTTTCCCATGAACGGGCCCGCGTAGTCTATGTGAATACGTGACCATGGCTTGGTGGGCCAGGGCCACGGGCTGAGTGGGGCCTCCCTGGGGGCATTGCCAAGCTGAGCACACAGCGTGCACCTGCGAACACAATATTCCAGGTCTGCAACAATTCGCGGCCACCATACATGTGACCGGGCAATGGCCTTCATTAATATAATGCCTGGGTGCTCGCTGTGGAGTTCCCTGATAAATGCTTTCCTACCCCTCTGCGGCATGACTACTCGGCTGCCCCATAGCAGGCAGTCGGCTTGGATGGAGAGTTCATCCATCCGTCTGTGGAATGGTCTGACCTCTTCAGGGCATGCTACGTGTGCGGGCACCCAATCCCCAGTCAGGACACATTTCTTAATCAGGGATAGGATGGGATCTCTGTTTCTCCAGGTTTTGATCTGGTGGGCTGTGATGGGGGGCCTGCGCTGTCAAAGGCATCGACAGCCATGACCATCTCGGCGCTTTGCTCCGCTGCCCCCTCAGTGGTGGCCAGTGGAAGCCTGCTGAGCGCGTCAGCGCAATTTTCGGTGCCTGGCCGGTGCTGTATGGTGTAGTCATACGCAGCCAGCGTGAGAGCCCATCGCTGTATGCAAGCTGATGCATTGGCATTGATGCTTTGCTGTCGGACAACAGGGATTTTAACGGCTTGTGGTCCGTTTCTAACTTGAACCTTCTGCCAAAAAGGCACTGGTGTATCTTTTTCACCCCGTAGACACATGCGAGTGCCTCCTTTTCAACCATCCCATACCCCCTTTCTGCTTGGGAGAGCGACCTGCAGGCATAAGCCACAGGTTGTAATTGGCCCTCATCATTACTCTGCTGCAACACGCATCCAACCCCATAGGATGATGCATTGCATGTCAAAACCAATTTCTTACAGGGGTCGTACAGGGTCAATAACATATTAGAACAAAGCAGGTTCCGCGCCCAATTGAAAGCCCATTCCTGACAGTCCCCCCAAAACCAATTGCAACCCTTACGCAGGAGCACATGTAGTGGTGCCAACAATGTACTTAAGTTCGGCAGAAAGTTCCAGAAATAGTTCAATAGTCCCAGAAATGAACGCAACTCCGATGTGTTGCTGGGCCTTGGCGCGCGACGGATCACCTCCGTTTTGGATTCGGTAGGCCGGATCCCGTTTGTGGCAACCCTCCTGCCCAAAAACTCGACCTCCGGGGCCAAAAACATACACTTGGACTTCTTTAGTCGCAGGCCTACCCGGTCCAGTCGGCGTAGCACCTCCTCCAGGTTGTGGAGGTGTTCCTCAGTGTCTCGACCCGTGATAAGGATGTCGTCCTGAAATACGATTGTTCCAGGGATGGATTTGAGCAAGCTTTCCATTGAAAGATAGCGGCTGCTGAACAAATGCCAAATGGACACCTGTTGTAGACAAACAGCCCCTTGTGCGTGGTGATGATGGTCAGTAGCTTGGATTCTTCAGCCAGTTCCTGGGTCATGTAGGCCAAAGTGAGGTCCAACTTGGTGAACAGCTTGCCGCCTGCCAGCGTGGCAAAAAGATCCTCTGCTCTCGGAAGCGGGCATTGGTCCTGAAGGGACACTCCGTTGATGGTGGCCTTGTAGTCGCTGCAGATCCTGACCAAGTCATCCGTTTTTAGAACAGGGACGATGGGGCTTGCCCAGTCGCTGAATTCAACGGGCAAAATTATACCCTCTCTTAGCAACCTGTCCAACTCACTCTCAATTTTCTCCCGCATCACATACTGCACAGCTCTGGCTTTGTGGTGCACTGGTGTGGCGTTCGGGGTGATGCGTATCACTACTTTGGTGTCTTTGAAAGTCCGACGCCGGGTTGAAATAATGATCCCCCCATTTCCAGTTCATCTCGGCTTGCTAGCTCCTTCCCAAAAGCGCGGGACCATTTCCAGGGACAATCCAGAGTGGCAGCCGGTTCTGCGATCCATTAAGTGTGACCACCAACATTGCACTGCCTAGCACTGGGATGATCTCTTTGGTGTACATCCGTAATTGCGTGTCAATGCGTTCAAGTTTGGGTCTGCTAGCTCTGAGTGGCCACAGTTTCTCGAATTGTTGGACACTCATGAGTGACTGGCTGGCTCCTGTGTCCAGCTCCATGCGTACCGGGATGCCGTTTAACAGTACTCTCATCATCATAGGTGGCGTTCTTGTGTATGAGCTGTGGATGTTTGCCACCTGAACCTGCTGAACTTCAACATCCATTGCTGTGTCCCAGGCATATTTAATGATTTAGTCGAGGGGATTAAATGTAGTATCTCCAAATTTGCAGATGACACTAAGTTGGGTGGCAGTGTGAGCTGCGAGGAGGATGCTATGAGGCTGCAGAGTGACTTGGATAGGCTAGGTGTGTGGGCAAATGCATGGCAGATGAAGTATAATGTGGATAAATGTGAGGTTATCCACTTTGGTGGTAAAAACAGAGAGACAGACTATTATCTGAATGGTGACAGATTAGGAAAAGGGGAGGTGCAACGAGACCTGAGTGTCATGGTACATCAGTCATTAAAGGTTGGCATGCAGGTACAGCAGGCGGTTAAGAAAGCAAATGACATGTTGGCCTTCATAGCGAGGGTATTTGAGTACAGGGGCAGGGAGGTGTTACTACAGTTGTAGAGGGCCTTGTTGAGGCCACACCTGGAGTATTATGCACAGTTTTGGTTTCCTAACTTGAGGAAGGACATTCTTGCTATTGAGGGAGTGCAGCGAAGGTTCACCAGACTGATTCCCGGGATGGCGGGACTGACATATCAAGAAAGACTGTTTCAACTGGGCTTGTATTCACTGGAGTTCAGAAGAATGAGAGGGGATCTCATAGAAACGTTTAAAATTCTGATGGGTTTAGACAGGTTAGATGCAGGAAGAATGTTCCCAATGTTGGGGAAGTCCAGAACCAGGGGTCACAGTCTAAGGATAAGTGGTAAGCCATTTAGGACCGAGATGAGGAGAAACTTCTTCACCCAGAGAGTGGTGAACCTGTGGAATTCTCTACCACAGAAAGTTGTTGAGGCCAATTCAAAAAGGAGTTAGATGTAGTCCTTACTACAAGGGGGATCAAGGGGTATGGCGAGAAAGCAGGAATGGGGTACTGAGGTTGCATGTTCAGCCATGAACTCATTGAATGGCAGTGCAGGCTCGAAGGGCCGAATGGCCTACTCCTGCACCAATTTTCTATGTTTCTATGTTTCTATGTTTCTATACCCCTGCCTTGCAGACCCCTCTTGTGGTTCATCCACTTCGTAAACCAGCCTCGCTGCAGGCTTCCTGCACATCCTGGTTAAATGTCCACTCAATTTACAATTTCTGCAGATGAATTGTTGAAATCGGCAGGTCTTCGCAGCATGTTTGCCCCGCACCTCCAGCATGAGCTGAGATTGTTGTGAACAAAAGAGCTGTTCCCAGGCATTCCTCTCTGATTGTCTCTTTGATTACTCTTGAGCACTCTGTTTGTGGATGTCAATGGTCCCATCCCGGGACATATTGTCCCTTGTGATGGTGTAAATGTCCGTTCAACCTGCCATTGTCTCTGTTGAGGACCCACCCTAGAGTCTGTTACTGCCTAGTTGGTGTCGAATTGCCCTTGCCTGCCTGCGGGGTTCTGAGTCGCATTTACCATGTTAACTCCCTGCTCCATCGCCACGTTGGGAGCTAAGTTGCGTGCGTATATGAGCTTGGTTTCCTCCTCCCCCGCCATGAAGGTTTGAGCCATCAACGCCGCTGCTTCCAAGGTCAAGTCCTTGGTCTCAATTAGCTTCCTAAAAATCCCGGCATGACCAATGCCCTCAATGAAGAAATCCCGTAACATCTCCCCCCTGCAGGCATCTGTGAACTTACAGAAACTGGACAAGCGCCGAAGGTCCGCAACGAAGTCCGGTATGCTCTGTCCTTTCTGACGTTGGTGCGTATAGAATCGGTGTTGGGACATTTGTATATTGCTCACTGATTTAAGGTGCTCACCGATTAGTTTGCTGAGCTCCTCGAAGGTCTTGTCCGCCGACTTCTCGGGTGCGAGCAGGTCTTTCATCAGCGCGTACGTCTTAGGTCCACAGCTGGTCAGTAGATGTGCCCTCCGCTTGTCAGCCGCTGCCGTTCCCAGCCAGTCCTTCATGACAAAGCTCTGCTGGAGCCTCTCAACAAAATTGTCCAGTCCTCACCAACACAGTACCATTCCTCAGTGCTACCGGTGGCCATTCTCTTGAGTCGTTGATTCCCGTTTCTCGTCGCAAAATGTTGTGTCCTTGCACACTACAGCAAATCAACATGAGGCATATACTGGAGACAAGATCACTCTGTGACCTGTACCTTTATTCACAGGACCAAGAAGTGATGACCCTGCGTGGGACCTCCCTTTATATACCTGGATGACCAGGTGAGGAGTGTCTCCCACAAGTTCACCCCCTGTGGTCAAGGTGTGCATTTCTCAGGTGCATACAGTGTACAGCGTTGTTACATAAAGGTTACAGTTATGTGAGGGTTACAAACATCACACTCATCACCTGCATCTTCCACATCATTACCATCAGCCACTCTCACCGCAGGTGGGTCTTCCATTACCAGGTGCTGCTGCCTCATGATAGCTAAGCTGTGCAGCATGCAGCAGGCAATAGTGAACTGGGCGACAATCTCAGGGGAGTACGGCAAGTAGCCTCCGGAATGGTCCAGGCATCGGAAACGCTGTTTCAATATGCCAATGGTCCTCTCAATGATGCCGCACGTTGCAATGTGCGACATGTTGTATTGACGGTCAGCTTCCATCCGGGTTACACGCATGGGCGTCATGAGCCAGATGGCAATGCCGTACCCTTTGTCTCCCAGTAGCCAGCCCTGCCTTTCTGGTTGCTGCTGCTGAAACATGGCAGATATAATGCTCTTGCGTAGGATGAACGCATCATGGGTGCTTCCAGGGTATCTTGCATCAACTGACATAATATGATGCATATCGTCACATAAGAGCTGCATGTTAATGAAGTGGAAGCCTTTTCTGTTCTTGTACATCTCAGAATCCATCAAAGGTGCTCGCAAGGCGATGTGGGTACAATCAATGCAGACCTGCACCTTTGGGAAGCCAGAAATCCTGGAGAAGCCCACAGCCCTGTCATGGATTGCTTGGGCGGTCATGGGGAACTTTATGAAGTCATTCCTCCATGCATACAGTGCAGCCATGATCTGGGGAATGCAGACATGTGTTGCATGTTGAGAGATGGCGCACACATCCCCAGTTGTAGCTTGAAAAGATCCGGAGGCATAGTATGAAAGTGCAGCTGTAACCTTCACTTTAACTGACAAAACAGTCCTCCTGATGCTTCTAGGTTACAGGTCTGCTTTGACCAACTCACAGATCTCACTTACAACTTCTTTGTGGAAACGCAGCCTTCTGACACAGTCTGCATCACTCAGGTGGAGGTACGAATGCCTGCCTCTGTTATGTATGTATGTAAACCTTACCAAAATATAAGACATGCCACTAGGGGGCACACCTGTGGAAGACCTAAGGGTCACCTGTGCATCCTGGGGCAAGCAGGTATAAAAGGTAATTCACCATGCTGCTTCCCCACTCTGGAGTCTGAATAAAGAGACCAAGGTCACAACAGTTTGAGCTTGCGATTCAGTCCTGTGGATTTATTCTGAACTTAACAAATTGGCGACGAGTAACGGATCACGAACTTTCATGCGGTAATGGCTGCTGTTGGTATTCTTGAGAGATTTGTTGAGGGTAATGATTGGGATGCCTTCATTGAGCGCCTCGACCAGTACTTTGTGGCCAACGAATTGGAGACGGCTGTAACAGCGATCAAGAGTAGGGCGATTCTCCTCACCATATGTGGGTCATCGGTATATGGCCTCCTTAAAAATTTGCTGGCAGCGGTCAAACCAATGGACAAATCTTACACAGAGCTGTGTACGCTAGTTAGAGAACACCTCAAGCTAAAGGAGAGCATCCTGATGGCCAGGTATTGCTTTTACACGCACCGTCGCTCCGAGGGCCAGAACATGTTGAGTTTTGTCTCCGACCTAATACGCCTTGCATGGCAGTGCAAATTTGCCAGGATCCTTAGGGGAAATATTGGGGGACTTTTTCGTGCTTGAAATTGGCAACGAGGTCATCCTTCACAAACTGCTGTTTGTCGAATCCCTAGATCTGAGCAAGGCCATCACAATAGCCCAAGCCTTCATATCCACGAGCGATAACATGAAACCGGTATCTTCACAGAATCGAAGCTCACCGGCAAGTACTGTGCATAAAATAATGTTTTCAGCAGGCAGAACGGCACAGCACAGGGCCCACATGACTGCAGAGGCCAGACCTAGGCTTAGAGTGACTCACAGTCCGCTGCGGAGCGTGAAATGCGTATATATGAGGGAGTTAGATATAGCCCTTACGGCTAAAGGGATCAAGGGGCATGGAGAGAAAGCGGAAAAGGGGTACTGAGGTGGATGATCAGCCATGATCATATTGAATGGTGGTGCAGGCTCGAAGGGCTGAATGGCCTACTCCTGCACCTACTTTCTATGTTTCTATGTTTCTATTAGCACCATGTTGGTGCCGCGGGGGCAGCCATAGAGCTCATCAATGTCGATTCAAGCCCTATATGTGCAAGGGCTATGGAACAATGGGGCACCTCCAGCGAATGTGCAAACGATCTCTGACTCACCACGTGGCAGAGTCAGGAGAGGATGACCGATCCAGCGAGGATCACGATGAACGAGCGGGAGAGGCAACTGAACCTGAGGATGAAGAGTAAGTATATAGGATACACACCTTCACCATCAAAAGCCCTCCGATAATGTTAAAAGTTGAACTTAACGGCACTCCAGTCTCCATGGAACTAGACACGGGGGCTGAGTCAATCAGTTATGAGCCAGAAGGCATTTGAGAGGCTGTGAAGCGATGATGCACAGCGACCCAAGCTGATCCCGATTCAGGCAAAGCTGCGCACCTACACCAAGGAACTGATACCAGTTATTGGTAGTGCATACATAAGAGTATCCCATGAGGGAGTGGTGCACGATTTACCACTGTGGATTGTTCCAGGTGTTGGGCCAACGCTGCTTGGTAGAAGGTGGATGGGGAAGATTCGATAGAACTGGGAAGACCTATGCGTACCTTCTCCAGCGAACGACGTCTCCCCTATTCAAAGGCTGGGCAAACCCCCACCTTCAGCTGAACCAGGCATCGAAGTGCACATCCATTTGCAGACCTCCGAGGTACAGGCCGCTCATCATGACCACACGGAGGTGAATGGTATGTCCTTACTATACAACATAAATGCACACAAGGCCCATACTTGAGAGAAAGTCACTCTGTGACCAGTTACCTTTATTACCAAGACCTCAAGTGATGAAGGTGGGTGGAGCTCCCCCTCTTATACCTGAAAGTCCAGGTTAGGAGTGTCTCCCTTAAGTGCACTCCTTGTGGTCAATGTTCTCAAGGTGTACAACTTAGGTCAGCTTATACATGGGTTACAATGATAGTTGAATACATGACAGTGAAGATCAACCGAGCAGCGGTACATGCACGGTACCCACTACCCGAAGCCGCGACCTCTTTGTGATGATGGAAGAGGCTCCAGGTCAATCATGTGGAGTGGGACTCTGGCTGAAATGATCCGAATGCTTCTTCCTGATGCAAAATCCCTGGGGAGGAAGACCGAGGCAGTCGGCATCATGGACACGGACGAGAAGGCGTCCAGACCACGGGACGAGAAGGCTTCCAGACCACGGGACGAAGGTGCGTCCAGACCATGGGATGAGAGAGCGTCCAGACCATGGGATGAGAGAGTGTCCAGACCACGGGATGAAGGTGCTTCCAGACTACGGGATGAGAGAGCATCCAGACCACGGGACAAGAGAGCATCCAGACCACGGGAGGTCGCCGCAACGGAACGGAGTAATGTGTCGCCCAGCAAGGAAGACGACTGGATTTGGAGCAAAGGTAAAGGGGCAGCCGCTGAGAAGTCCAGGAACCCACCACGTTCCAATAAGTTGTTTGCACTATGTAACCCATGTGAGCGGTCCTTCGCGGCCAATGATGTACCATTATATGGGGTCGGGGGGACCTTACAACAAGCCAAAGTAGCGGGTGAACACCAACCGGTCGTATATGTACCTGACAAAGTATTTGTAACAAGGGATGTTACCGCACAGGGTCGGGAGTGTTGTGCAACAAGCAAAAGTAGCGGGCGAGCCCCAAACGATTGAACATGTATCAAATAAGTTAAACAAAGCAACAGCCTATGTTCACGGGACTAAAGAGATATACCAAAGAGTGTCCCAATATGTCCTTAAGTCAGACAAGCTGTTCATCCCACAAGTTTGGGAGAGCAGAGGCACAATTATCGATGTGTTGTTTCGAGAATGTCTAACACTGTCTGTGCCCTGTAACATGCTCCGCCACGGGCCAGGCACTGAGAATGGCACTAATGCTCTCAGTTGGCTACCGTTGCCCACCACCGGGGTGGAAATGGCGCAGCCTCCAGAGTCACTCGCGGTTGTGGAAGTGCTAGAAAACGAGGGGTCAACCGTAACGACCCCCCAGCTTAGGACCTGGACCAGCCAGGATCCCACGTTACCGCCTGCCAAAGGTGAACTGTTAGACGGGATGTGGCAACCTATCCGTCGCAGAGACGAAAGACCCATCCCAACATTGCAAAGTAAGGCAGGGCGGCTACACACAGTCGGTGGTCCGGGGTCCCCATACTATGGCCAAGATCCACGGGGACCACTAGGCCTCCCGCCACTATCGAAAGTTTCAAGGCCATTACAGCCATCCTGGGCTTACTAGACCTCAGGGTCAGCGACAATAGCCTGGAGCAGGCAGCCCAAATCACTAAACCTAGCAACACGCGTGTCACGGTAGACTCCCTACAGACCCGGCTATCCTGGGTGCTATGCAGTCACCAGACAGAATCACTCAGAACCGAGCCTTCCGTATGCCATCAGCAGAGAATGCACCATGATCGCATGGCCCCCCCACACGACATCAGAATAAATGATGTAGACCATGTTCAGGGCCCCAGTTGGGCCATTAGCACTGCATTAGCCAAGGTGGGGAATGGAGTGTATGTGATGAAAACGGAGTGTTTTATTGTGAAACCAGGTACCGGGCTAACGAGTAAAGCATTTGGACTAGACCAAACTGCGAACTACAGATAACCAGGAACCACTGTGAAAGGACCTGGCCCCCAGCGACCCACTAACACGATCAACTTCGCTGTCAACCATGAGGATGAACCCACTACATCAGGACTTCAACCCAGGCGATCGACCCCGGGACACGGGGCGCCAGATCGCCTCAACTTATAAATAACTTGCACATAAGACTTTGTGGGGGAGTGATGTTAGATATGTATGTAAACCTTACCAAAATGTAAGACTTGCCACTAGGGGGCAAACCTGTGGGAGACCTAAGGGTCACCTGTGCACCCTGGGGCAAGCATGTATAAAAGGTGATTCACCATGCTGCTTCCCCACTCTAGAGTCTGAATAAAGAGACCAAGGTCACAACAGTTTGAGCTTGCGATATAGTCCTGTGGATTTATTCTGAACTTAACAGTCTCGATACACCTGCCCAGCACCCTATGGGCTCTGATGTTCCTGATGCGATGAAGTCGAATCAATTGTCTCCTACGTAGCACCATGATGCAGAAGGCTTGCACAAGGTGTGGCATTGTCAGTATTGCCCCCATACTTAAATTTAACCTTTGAAAGAAGCTCCAAACAGCAGGAAAGCAGGCAGCACAGGTTCACAGTTGTATGTCCCCAGGTCTGTATGGATGGGCCACACCCAAAGTCTTGTGACTTATCCTCTCTCTCCCCCCCGCCCCCCCCACCCCCCACCCTTAATTGGAAGTCTTGTGACTTCTCTCTCTCCCTCCCCCTCCCCGGGCTCCAAGCCTTCCGATCGGCACCTCACTCTCTCTCTCTCTCTCTCCTCCCCTGCTGCCCCAGCCTTTACTAATTGGAGTCTTGTGACTTCTCTCTCTCCCTCCCCTTCCCCAGGCTCCAAGCCTTCTGATCAGCATCTCACTCTCTCTCTCTCCTCTCTCCCCACTTTACTATTTGGAGTGTTGTGACTTCTCTCTCTCCCTCCCCAGGCTCCAAGCCTTCTGATCGGTGGCACCTCGCTTTCTCTCTCTCCTTCCCCCCCCACCCCACCACGGCTTGTTTTGTAGCCAAGCCCCAAGCTCCTGTGTCCGGGCGCAGGCCCGATTCTACCGGCCAAATCTATAACTCTCCAGCCCTGCTTCAAGATGTGTGGCGTTTGAGTTAGTTAAAAAATGAGAGAACTTCTGAAATCCAACATATTTACACTTCTACGTTGACTGGTTAAAAAAAAGTTGAACTTTATTATTGATTTTGACAGTGTTCTTGACTCCCTCCAAAATCTTCGATTTGAAAACAATGGTGTCTTTCAGCGCAGATTTGTAAATGTGCGCTGTTTTTTTAACTCACCGGAAGGTTTTTTGGGAGTGGTCAGATACGCCAACCTAAGAGAAGAAAATGTTGGCCAAACTGCAAACAATTGAAAAAGTCGGCGCAGACATGAGGGAATGCCCAGAAAAATCGTAACTAAGTCCGTTATGCTGGCACAGATCGCAGGGGGAAACCTTGAAAAAAATAAATACGCCAAAAAAATGGCGTGTGCCAAAAAAACGGCACAAATGAATGAGGAAAATTGAGCCCATAGGTTTCAATATTTGACAACACATTAGCAGAAACTTTACATCAGCATTGGTGATAACACCCAAGTGCCTACCCTTGTGTGTTTTAGTTGGTATGATTGGACAAGGATGAGGGTGAGTATGAGGGGTGACTGGTGAGATGGAGATGTGATAGAGAGAGAGGGATGGGTGGAGGTGCAAGGTAAGTTGCTGTGAGTAAAGATGTGCAGGAGTAGGGTAGGGAAGGTAGAGTGGATGGGATGTGATGATTGGCACAGCAGGATGAGGTTGAGTGTGGCTTTTCAGTAAGTTTTCGTGATCTACTGAGATCATTGAAAGGTTTGCACCACTGCAGCCAGCGTCTCCTGACGACATCCCTGCTTGTGCCCTCCTGCACAACATGCAACCAGGCTGCGTTGGTGTCCTGAAGAGGTCTCTTCTGCCCATTGAAAGGGAAGAGAACCTCCCTGCATACTGTGACTCCCATCATAAGCATCTGCAGAGAGTGATGGAAGAGCCTGGGTGCAGCCGTGTACCTTTGTGCAATGCTTGTCAGTGTTTGCAGCACCTCAATGATGTCAAAATGTATGTAGACATGGTTACTTTAAGGAAACCGGCTGATGACGTCATCAGACTCACTTCCTGTTAATTGACTGGGAACCTCGCAGGGCGGGCCCACTCAAGGTAAAATCATGTTGTAGGCCCGGATCAAGACAACTGCGGTGTCGGGACTCACCAAGGATGTCACCCCGTCCCGGACCCGCTAAGCTTGGCAAAATCTGGCCCTATGTCTCTGAATCCTTCCATGAATAGCAGAAATTTGCAGTGTCAACCAATTTTCTGACCAGGGGTGTATAAAAATCAATGGTGCATTGTGCAATATGGCCAAGAACCACTTCCTCACTGTAGCAGCAATGAGAAAGGACAACATAACTCTGCAAGACTGCTGGCTTTCGCAGAGAAGAGCATGTCTTTGCCTAAGTAATTAACTTGCACATATCAAAAGTTGCTTATAACAACAGTTTTAGTGTTGTGATTGAACATGTATCCACCAATGAGGGAACAGTACTAAAATATTCAAACAAGGCAAGCAAACAAAGAAAATGATGGAGCCAAAAATTCTCAGCCCCAATGATGGATCTGAGGCATGAGGCAGTCAAAGGAGAACTGAGAGACAAGAGATTTGGCAGTGTCATGTATGTATGCTTGGGGTTACTAGCCACCAGGTGGTGCCACTGTCGGAGGTCATTGGGCTGTACGCACGTGTGTGCGGCCCAGGTATAAAAGGCAAGCCATCATGTAATGTAATCACTTTGGACCCTCATAAAGCAGAGCCAGATTTGTACCTGTGTTAGTTTACAGTACTCAGTCTATCGAGTTATTACATACATAACATTTGGCGACGAGGTAACTTGAGAACCTCCACATGCAAAAGTGAGCACAATTGGAATTCTGGAGTGATTTGTGGAGGGAGAGGATTGCGCAGATTTTGTAGCTCTCCTGGACCAGTACTTCATGGCCAAAAAAATGGAGGAACCCACTGACGCAGTTAGGCGCAGGGCAGACTTCCTCACGGTTTGCAGTCCGAAAATCTATGGACTCATAAAGAATCTTCTCTTGCCTGCAAGTCCAACGGACAAGGACTATGAGGAATTCTGTGCTCAGGAACGTGGCCATCAGAAGAAGGCATCATTATCTCACGCTATCGCTTCTACAAGCACGTTCGTTCTGAGGGCCAGGGTGTGTCGGAATTCAGTTGCCGACCTAAGACGTCTAGCTGGACCATGTAAGTTCGAAAACACATTGAGAGACATGCTGAGGGACTTCTTGGTAATCAGTATCAACCATGAGGCAATCCTCCGTAAGCTACTGGCAGCGGAGACGCTGGATTTGAGCAAGGCCATCACGATTGTCCAGGCATGCATGACGACAGACAAAAAAAGCAGATATCATCGAAAAATCGGAACTCGGCAAGTACTGTAAACAGGATAGTATTGTCATTTGGCAGAGCTGCATATGGCAGGGCCTACTCGATTGTGTATGCGAAACCTGTGGCTGCCCAAAGTACGTCAACGGGAATGAATCCGATTTCACCATGTTGGCATTGTGGGGGCAATCATCGGCCTCATCAGTGTCAGTTTAAACAGTACATTTGTAAAGGCTGTTCGAGACTGGGGCATCTCCAGCGCATATGTCCGCAACTGAGCAAGTGTACTGCGACACACCACGTGGAGGATGATGACCAATCCAGCGCGGATCCGTATATGCAATCCGAGATACCAGAGGAGGAAATATATGGAATAGGTGCGAGGGGCCGTATGGCCTATTCCTGCTCCTAATTCTTACGTTCTTATGTTAAAACCCAGGAGTATGCCAGAAGGGCCATGCATTTTAACAAATAATGTCACATTATGCATTCATTGATTATAAGAACATAAGAGATAGGAGCAGGAGTAGGCCATACGGCCCCTCGAGTCCGGTACGCAATTTAATAAGATCATGGCTGATCTGATCATGGACTCGGGTCCACCTCCCTGCCCGCTCCCCATAATCCCTTATTCCCTTATCGTTTAAGAAACTGTCTATTTCTGTCTTAAATTTATTCAATGTCCCAGCTTCCACAGCTCTCTGAGGCAGTGAGTTCCACAGATCCACAACCCTCTGAGAGAAGAAATTTCTCCTCATCTCAGTTTTAAATGGGTGGCCCCTTATTCCAAGATTTTGCCCTCTAGTTCCAGTCTCCCCTATCAGTGGAAAGATCCTCTCTGCATCCACCTTGTCCAGCCCCCTCATAATCTTATACGTTTCGATAAGATCACATCTCATTCTTCTGAATTCCAATGAGTAGAGTCCCAACCTACTCAACCTTTCCTCGTAAGTCAACCCCCTCATCTCCGGAATCAACCTTGTGAACCTTCTCTGAACTGCCTCCAAAACAAGGATCCCTTAACTGTGCCCTTATCCTTCATTTATTCATGTTGGCAGAACCTTTAACTTTATTACAATCAAAAGCACTCCACATTTTATATAATGCATCAAATAGTGTAGCACTCCCCAAATAAAAATTTGGCCCTGAAATTGCATTTTGTCCTTTCCGTGGGCATTTTAGAGAAAAAATACACACCTACCTTAAGCTGCTGCCCACGTTCGACTTTCCAATGCTGATGCCTCCTTCGATTGCGATTCGCAGCGCGTGCACATCGGGACGTGCGCAGGCCTGGAGCTGGAGTCACATGACTCTGGACAGCCAAACAGGTAAGATATCATAGTAATAGGAGTTCCTTGAGGTCCTAAACTCCTATTACTATGATTGTGATAGTGATCGAAACACCCAAAACAGAGCCCCAAATACCCAAAATACTAATAAAAAATAGAATATATACACTACATTCATTTACCTTAAAGTTATTAATGTCTTAAAAAAATATATATTTTCCCGATTTTTTAAAACATTTTTAAAAATAAACTTACTGTTGTGGGGAGGATTTTTAATGATAAAATGTTTTCATAACTTTATTTTTATATGTTTTTGTGTTTTTTAAAACACTTGCACCTGTAAAAGTAGGCTATGCGCCTATTTTTTCAGGTGCAAGATTTTTGAGGACATATGTACGCGTAAATATCGGAAATTTGCACTTACAAATGTCCTCGCTCCTGATCTGCAGATGATCTGTCAAGCCAGAAACTTGACAGATCATAAAAGCTGATATTCAGCGTATGCGCATTGCGCGCCGAAAACCGGCTTTTCCAATGCCTTCCCAGGTCCGTACAAACTTCGTACGGACCCGGGAAGGTCGGTATTTCAGGGCCATGGTCATTTCTATGGAAAGCATGATATTGTGTGATTAAGACTCCTTCAAGGAAGCATTAACTGTTATGATTAGTCAGTCATCAAGTCTTTGGGAAGAGGAGCTTTCATTTTCACTCTTACTAACTGTCACATTGAGGCCTGACCACCTTGGCTGCTGATGAAGTTGTGCAAGTACTGGCAGGTGTGCCTGACCTCTCTGGAGGTCCCTCTCTTGTTTGAAACACCTCAGATAAAGTGCTTCCATTTGGGAAACCCATTGCTACTCATAGTGGTGCTAGGGGTAAAAATAAATAATTCACAACAATTAGCATAAAGGCTCAAGAGAACCAATATGTTATGGAGCAGACAGGAGACAATAATTATTCTTGAACCTTGTGTGTGGGGGGTGGGGGAGCGATTGCACAGTAAGTCTACCCTGATCAATTCAGGCATGTGTAGTATTGCGTCAATGATACTGATGGTATGTTTGATAACAATTCTAGTTGTAGCTTGAGTCTCATTGCACCTGTGCTCGGTTTTGACAATGGTTGGAGCACAGCTATCATGAAATATGGCTGCACAAGTTAGTCTTGCACACTTCATTCCTCTTCAAATAATGGCTGCACAGATGATCCCAGAATAAGCAAATTGCCTTGAATACCTCTTTTCTCTTGAAAAAAGAAGGCTGAGGGGTGACCTAATGGAGGTCTTTAAAATTATACAAGGTTTTGATGGAGTGGATACTGAGAGAATGTGTTTACTTGTGGGGAAGAGCATAAATAGAGGCCATCAATATAAGAAAGTCACCAAGAAATCCAATAAGGAATTCAGAAGAAACTTCTTTACCCAAAGTGGTTGGGAGTAGTTGAAGTGAATAGTATAGATGCATTTAAGGGGAGGCTAGACAAGCATATGATGGAGAAATGAATAGAGGGTTATGCGGATACATTTAGATGAAGAAAGACGGAAAGAGGCTCGAGTGGAGCATAAATCCTGGCATGGACTGGTCGGGATGAATAGCCTGTTTCTGTGCCATATATCCTAAGTAATTCTATGTAATGAATGATTCTGTGCTGCTTGTCACATATGATGATAAAATATACACTTTAGGTTATAAAGGCCAGGGATGTCCAAACCGTGTGCTGTGTACCACAAATCAAGTCCTGCTAATCCAGCTCAAGCACCTCAGTCCTATTTATGTATATAGTTGCTGTAAATCATCGGCCCTGCTCTACTCGTGTAACTGCAGTAGAGCAGATATCAGTGGCCTTCACACTTGACCCTACAGGAGTCAAAGCAGAGTCACATCACTTGCATTTTTTCAGTAGGCTCCTGCGCCACTAAAAGTGCATCTTGGGCGCCATGCACCTGGATTGCAGACACACTGACATGGATATTAACGTGAGCAGAGTTTTGAATGGGAAAACTGGAAGTCCAGGAAGTTGTGGAATTTTAACACGTTTGTCCTTGGCAGCTTCCACTGTCCCGCCTCCGTTAAACCCGGAGGTGGCCGAGTTCGAAGTGGGTTGAAGTCGGGTTGGGGTTGTGATTTTCTAAATTTTAACCTCTGACCCATCCACTTTTGTGTGCTAACATCCAGTCCAGTGGGTCCCACTTATGTCCATTGAAAAACTTGTACACCAGGTTCATTCCAGTGTCCAGCATGGGCCAAGGAAATTTTCAGCATGGGAAATCCCTCCCCTTGGCACCATTCCCTCTGACGTCACAGGTCATGTTTGTGGCAAATGGAAGTTCCATCTTCCCCAGGGTCTCTCAGGAGTTTGCAGCCAGCGTGATTAAGAGCAGTGACCCAGGATTTCCAGATCCTGCCTGTTATGTATGCACTAACTCGATAGACTGAATACTGTAAACTAACACAGGTACAAACCTGGCTCTGCTTTATTAGGGCCCAAAGTGATTACATTACATGATAGCTTGCCTTTTATACCTGGGCCGCACACATGTGCATACAGCCCAATGACCTCCGGCAGTGGCACCACCTGGTGGCTAGTAACCCCAAGAATACATACATGACAATATCCCCCTTTAAGATATTAGTAACAGTCTTTTTACAAATTGAGACAGTCTGATGATTTCCGCTCCCGAGTTGATCATCTCAGTTCAACTCCAGCCTTGGGCGAGTGTTCTGAGTCTGTTATGACTGTTATGACTGGGGGCTGGGTAGCTGACCTGATGGGAGTTGCAATGACCATGTCAGGGATTAAAAGTCCAGATTCACTGATGACAGCGGAGTCCTCCGATGACTGTTTCATGAACTCTTTTAAACTCCAGACTAGTGATGCAAGGTCAGTTGTCGCTTACAACGATGTCGGGCTGGCCATGAGTGGCAAACATGACATGAAGGCTCTCAGTGGTAGCTGTGGATGTACTGGATGACATGATTATACACTCTATCCACTTGGAATATGCATCCACCACAACTAAAAACATCTTTCCCAGGAAGGGACCTGCAAAGTCGATGTGGATCCTGGACCATGATTTAGATGGCCACGACCACAGAGTCAGCGGTGATTCCGCTGGTGCTTTACTTAGCTGCATGCAAATGTTGCACTGATGCACACATGATTCCAGATCAGAGTCAATTCCTGGCAATGGCTTTCATCATGACAATACCGGGATGAGTGCTATGCAGATCATGTACAGATTTCTCCCTGTCTTTCTTAGGCATAACAACACTATTACCCCACAGTAAACAATCTGACTGAATGGATAGTTCGTCTTTGCGACGGATGTAAGGTTTGGTATCATCATACATTTGCTTGGGTATGGCAGACCAATCACCACTAAGGACACAACGTTTCACAACCGATAATATCGGGTCCTGGCTGGTCCATACAATTGTGAGTAGAGAGCTAACATAGCCGATATTGCTTTCACAATTGGAAGCCGGCTCCAATGCGCCGATGTATTCGGCTGGTTGTGTGGAACCCCTTTCGGAGAGGCGGGCTACCAATCGCGCCATTGTAGCGATATTTCAACCAACAGTCGAACTTAATAGTGCATCCATGGGTTTCCTGAGCTTCCTGAAACTCACCATTGAAACCAAGGCGGTACACAGCAGCAATTCATGGGGCTCATTAAAAATCAGGCAAATATAACAATAAATACTCAGTGCTCACAGCTGCTTTCTTACCTACTACTGGGAAAGCGTTTGTACGCAGTACTTGTGGTGAGAGGTTAGTTTCTATACTTTTAGAGGTTTTCAATCTCAGATCAGGATGGGTGGCACCTTGGCTGCCTTAGATTGGACCAGAGCCGAAGAGCAAGATGACCATCAGCAGCAGCAACAGCCCGCTGTACAGAGACATGCAGGTGGTTAGCAGAGAGGGGAGCAGCAGAGGAGCCGAGCTTGCAAGAGGCACTACCCGCATAACAGAGTGTACGGGCAGAAGCTCAGCTTCTTAGGCCTCTCGGAAGAGAAGTGCTTCCGGAGGCTGAGATTGTTGCATTAGATGGTGATAGACATCAGCAACCTCCCAAAAGAAGACTTTTTCCATGCTGGAACCTGGTGGCCACTAATTACCAGTGGCTGTGAAGGTGAGCACCACCTTCAACTATTTTGCCTCTGGAATCTTCTAGGGTGCTGCTGGAGATATATCCATGATCTCCCAGTCGGCTGCACACAAATGCCTAATGCAGGTCACTGTTAGGTTCTTTGCCAGGGTGGGCTATGATGAAGCCAATCAGAATGAGCAGGCGCTCGGGTTTGCATCTCAGGAAGACTTTTAAAGGTGCAGGGCACTTCAAGTGCATATCCAAGTACTTTTTAAATATGATGAGGGTTTCTGTCTCTACCATTCTTTCAGGCAGTAAGTTCCAGACTTGCATCATCAACTGCACACACGTGACAATCCACACACCCAGATCAACCAGGGTTATTCGTGATCTGCAAAGCTTCCATTCCATCAATGTACAGTTGGTGTGCAACCACAAGTAAATATTTAGGCAGGTGTGAATCTTAGAATCATAGAAATGCATGGCGCAAAAGGAGGCCATTCGACCCATCGTGTCTGTGCCGGTCAAAAAAGAGCTATCCAGCCTTATCCCACTTTCCAGCTCCTGGTCCATAACCTTGTAGGTTCTGGCACTTCAAGTGCATATCCAAGTACTTTTTAAATATGATGAGGGTTTCTGTCTCTACCATTCTTTCAGGCAGTAAGTTCCAGACTTGCATCACCGACTGGATGAAAAAAGTTCTCCTCAACTCCCCTCTACCAATTACTTTAAATCTATACCGCCTGGTTGTTGACCCCTCTGCCAAGGGAAATAGATCGTTCCTATCCACTCTATCTAGGCCCCTCATAATTTTATCAGCGTTCTGCACTTAAATCTGTGGTGGTTTAAGTATTAATGCATAATAATATGGTCATAGCACATAAATCTGTGGAGTTCTGGGTTGGTTTAATAATAATGTATAATCATTTCGCAGGAGGAGGGTTGCAGAGATTTATTTGTTTGGAGCATGAAGGGAAAGGAGAAGAAAATGTAATAAAAAACGACCTTTGCTTAGTTTTGTTGGCCCAGATTTTCTTTTCCTGACATGGCTCTGTTTGCCAGAAATGCATTAAACTCATCATTAATCTTCACCCTTATCAGCAAACATTCACTATTCACTTCGCACTTGGGATCCTTTAACTTTCAATTTGTTATAAACTGAGCCTCCAAACTTTCTCCAGGCAACATGGTGTCCATGTTATTTTATAATAAAGTTTCATCCCAATTAAAAGGTAAACAATAAACAGTAAACACTTCCGGTGTGACTGTGACAGCCTCTTTACAGAGAAACGAACAGTCGCTGCAAATGGCTTCACAGCATGTCTTCACTCAACAGTTTAAAAAAAAATCGGGACCACCAAAAAAAACACTGAGACTGCATATGCGCAACAACTTCCGGTTCATTGGCAGCTGTGGCAACCTAATTTTATGGGATAGAAATTCCATTGTTCCACATTTGGGGTGATAACTTTTAAAATCTCCAACAAGTATCGGCAGGTGGTAATTGCTTTTTGCTCCTGGAAAATTCAGCTTTAGTGCTCCAAGAGGGAAAAGGAGCACTAAATCAAGTGCTAACCACTTCCCTTGCTTAAAGGAAAGGGCCAATGATGGTTTACAACATTCTTATAGTCAGTTCTGTGTGGCCAGGGGAACTGCGTGACTGTCATTGCAGCTCCAATCACTCTCAGAGAGTGGAGGGCTTGGACATCGCCCAGCAGTGAGGCTTTAAAAACTTTCAGCAGGCACCAGACTGGAGCAAAGAATAAAGTTTGACCTACCTGAACACCAACAGCCCCAAGCGGCCAACCGAGGTGACAACGCCTCCTCTTGCTGCCGTTGTTGACGCCCGGCATAGCAGCAGGGGGCAGGAACGAATTTCACGTCCAGGGTGGTAACGGGGCGCTGCATATTTGATGATGTCATGATCTACGGGGTGCTAGAGACCGAGGCGATAAGTGTTAGCGCCAGCGCAAAACCGGCAGGGAAGTTCACGTGCGTCACTGAATTCGCCACAACCAATCGGTAACCCCTTAGCGCCCCATTACTGCTCCCCGCAGGGGCTAATGGGGAGGCACAAAGCAGCTGAATTTCCCCCCCTATACACCTCAATTAAGTCTCCCCTTAGCCTCCTCTGTTCCAAACAAAACAACCCCAGCCTATTCAATCTATCCTCATAGCTAAAATCCTCCAGTCCTGGCAACATCCTCGTAAATCTCCTCTGTACCCTCTCGAATGAAATCACATCTTTCCTGTGATATGGTAACCAGAACTGTACACCGTACGCTAGCTGTGGCCTAACTGGTGTTTTATACAGTTCAAGCATAACCTCCCTGCTCTTATATGCTATGCCTCTCCTAATAAAGGAAAATATTGCATATGCCTTTTTATACACTTTATCTACCTGTCCTCTTACCTTCAGGGATCTGTGGACACGCACTCCAAGGTCACTCTGTTCCTCTATACTTCTCAGTACCCTACCATTTATTGTGTATTCCCTTGCCTTGTTAGCCCTCCCCAAATGCATTACCTCACACTTCTCCAGATTGAATTTCATTTGCTGCCCATGTAACCAGACCATTGATATCTTAGAACATAAGAACATAAGAAATAGGAGCAGGAGTAAGCCATACGGCCCCTCGAGCCTGCTCCGCCATTTAATACGATCTTGGCTGATCCAATCATGGACTCAAGTCCACTTTCCTGCCTGCTCCCCATAACCTTTATTCCCTTATCGGTTAAGAAACTTTCTATCTCTGTCTTAAATTTATTCATTATCCCAGCTTCCACAGCTCTCTGAGGCAGCGAATTCCACAGATCCACAATCCTCTGAGAAAATACATTTTTCCTCATCTCAGTTTCAAATGGGCAGCCCCTTATTCTAAGATCATGCCCTCTAGTTCTAGTCTCCCCCATCAGTGGTAACATTCTCTCCGCATCCACCTTGTCAAGCCGCCTCATAATCTTTTATGTTTCAATAAGATCACCTCTCAATCTTCTGAATTCCAATAAGTAGAGGCCCAACCTAATCAACCTTTCCTCGTAAGTCAACCCCCACATCTCCGGAATCAACCTTGTGAACCTTCTCTGAACTGCCTCCAAAGCAAATATATCCTTTCGTAAATATGGAAACCAAAACTGCACGCAGTATTCCAGGTGTGGCTTCACCAATATCCTGTACAACTGTAGCAAGACTTCCCTGCTTTGATACTCCATCCCCTTTGCAATAAAGGCCAAGATTCATTTGGCCTTCCTGATCACTTGCTGTACCTGCACATTAACGTTTTGTGTTTCATGCACAAGTACCCCCAGGTCCCGCTGTATTGCAGCACTTTGCAATCATTCTCCATTAAAATAATAACTTGCTCTTTGATTTTTTTCTGCCAAAGTGCATGACCTCACACTTTCCAACATTATACTCCATCTGCCAAATTTTTGTACACTCAATTAGCCTGTCTGTGTCCTTTTGCAGATTTTGTGTGTCCTCCTCACACATTGCTTTTCCTCCCATCTTTGTATCATCAGCAAACTTGGCTACTTTACACTTGATCCCTTTTTCCACGTCATTAATATAGATTGTAAATAGTTGGGGTCCCAGCACTGATCCTTGCTGCACCCCACTAGTTACTGATTGCCAACCCGACAATGAACCATTTATCCCGACTCTCTGTTTGTTAGCCAATCCTCTATCCATGCTAATATATTACCCCCAACTCCATGAACTTTTATCTTGTGCAGTAATCTTTGATATGGCACCTTGTCAAATGCCTTCTGGAAGTCCAAATACACCACATCCACTGGTTCCCCTTTATCCACCCTCTTTATTACATCCTCAAAGAATTCCAGCAAATTTGTTGAACATGACTTCCTCTTCATAAATCCATGCTGACTCTGCCTGACCGAATTATGCTTTTCCAAATGTCCTGCTACTGCTTCTTTAACAATGGACTGCAACAATTTCCCAACAGATGTTAGGCTAACTGGTCTATAGTTTCCTGCTTTTTGTCTGCCTTGTTTTTTAAATAGGGGCGTTACATTTGCAGTTTTCCAATCTGCTGGGACCTCCCCAGGGAATTTTGGTAAATTATCACCAGTGCATCCACTATACCTGCCGTTACTTCTCTTAAGGCCCTAGGATGCAAGCCATCAGGTCCAGGGGATTTATCTGCCTTTAGTCCCATTATCTTACTGAGTGCCACCTCCTTAGTGATTGTGATTGTGTTAAGTTCCTCCCCCGCTATAGCCCCTTGACTATCCAGTGTTGGGATATTGTTAGTGTCTTCTACCATAAAGACTGATACAAAATATTTGTTCAGAGTTTCTCCATGTTCCCCATTACTAATTCTCCTGTCTTGTCCTCTAAGGGACCAACATTTACTTTAGCCACTCTTTTCCTTTTTCTATACCTATAGAAACTTTTGCTATCTGTTTTTATATTTTGTGCTAGTTTATTTTCATAGTTTATCTTCTCTTTCTTAATCATTTTTTTAGTCATTCTTTGCTGGCTTTTAAAAGCTTCCCAATCTTCTGTCCTCCCACTTGTTTTGGCCACTTGTATGCCTTTGTTTTTAATTGGATACCATCCTTTATTTCTTTATTTAGCCATGGATAGCTATCTTTTCTCTTACCTCCTTTCCTCCTCACTGGAATATATTTTTCTTGAGATTTGTGAAATATCTCCTTAAATGTACACCACTGTTGATCAACCGTCCTATACTTTAATCCATTTTCCCAGTCCACTTCAGCCAACTCTGCCCTCATACCTTCATAGTCTCCTTTATTTAAGCTTAGTATGCTGGTTAGAGATCCAACTTTCTCACCCTCCATCTGAATTTGAAAATCAATCATGCTATGATCACTCATTCCAAGGGGATCCTTTACTGGGAGATTGTCTATTAATCCTGTCTCATTACACAGGACCAGATCTACGATAGCCTGCCCCCTGGTTGGTTCCGTTACATATTGCTCAAGGAACCCATCCCTTATGCACTCTATGAACTCTTCCTCAAGGCTACCCTGACCAATTTGATTTGTCCAATCAATATGGAGGTTAAAATCACCCACGATTATTGATGTTCTCTTCCTGCAAACTACAACTTTCTTCCTCACTATCAAACACATGGTCAATTTTTGTACCATCTGCAAACCTCTTAATCATGCCTCTTACTTTAAAGTCTATGGGGCCGAAATTGAGTTCTGCCCAAAACTGGGCGCACTCGCCATTTTTTAAGCTTTTCTCCACCCCAATCTATGGGGCGGAGATCCGACAGAAATTCAGGTCTCAGAAAGTTTTTTTCCAGCGGGGCGGTGTTCAGGGCGGGTGGAGGGCGGGTTTGGACTTCGGTCAGGACAGCTGTCTCTCCCAGTCGCCAGTGTCGCACTGACACGTCATGCCGTCCTTCCCCTTCAGTTAAGCAAACTATGCATGGGGTTTTGTTAGGTCCACTGGGCCACCAGGGAGGGTTTCGGCCGGGCCAGATGGCCTGACACCCAAGAGGGAGTGCTGGGCTACCTGCTGGCAGCTCAGCCGAACCCGTAGGCTCCATTGTCAGGTTGACCTGGCAGATGGCCGACAACTAAAATAAAATGGTGTCCACGACAGCGCGCTCTCCTCTTTAAGGACAGAGGCACCGCCCAGGCATACAGAGCTTTCCGCCAGGAAAAGCTGTCGGGTGTACTGACCGGTGGCTGATCCGCTCCCGTGGGGCAATTCCCATGCAGGGCGGAAAGGGGGTTGCCGCTGGTCGGTGGGGGGTCCGCGCTTGCCCGATGGGGCGGAAGCACAGGCGGTAGCAATTACCACTGCAAAGCCAGGCAGGGCAATTTAAAAAATGGTTCTTACTCCGCACCGACTAGGCAGAGAGTCATTACCGACACGTGGCCGCCTCTTTGAGCCTGTAACGGCTCTTAAAGAAAGGGACAATTTCAGTCCCGACATCATTGATATATACCACTGTTGTGTATGCATGCCTGTTTACTGTGTGATGTCTGAAACACTGTTATGCAACACTGAATGTACCCTTATACTGTACACACCTTATCTGTACACCAGAGGGCGCTGCTACTGGAGACCTAAGGGTTGCCTGCACACTGCGGGTAGCCCAGTATAAAAAGGAACTTACAGCTTGTTGTCGTCACTCAGGAGTTGCTAATAAAGGACTACAGGTCTACACAGTTTAAGTATCATACCCTGCCTCATGGAGTCTTTACTAAAGGTGCCTACATATGCTACAACCACAAAAAGCAAGGGACCTAATACTGAGCCCTGCGGAACCCCACTGGAAAAAGCCTCCGTGTCACAAAAACATCCGGCAACCATTGCCCTTTGCTTTCTGCCATTGAGCCAATTTTAAATCTTACTTGCCACTTTCCCTTGGATCCCATGGGCTTTTACTTTTTTGATCAGTCTGCCATGTGAGACCTTGTCAAAAACTTTGCTAAAATCGATGTAGACTACATCAAATGCGTTATCCTCATCGACCTTCTTTGTTACCTCCTCAAAATAGTCAATCAAGTTAGTCAGACACGACCTTCCCTTAACAAATCCATGCTGACTGTCCTTGATTAACCTGTGCCTTTTTAATTACGGCTTATACTATCCCTCAGAATTTTTTCCAGTAATTTGCCCACCACTGAAGTTAGACTGACTGACCAGTAATTACTCAGCCTATCCCTTTCTCCCTTTTTAAACAATGAGACAATGTTAGCAGTCCTCCAGTCCTCTGGCAGCACATCTGTAGCCAGAGAGTATTAGAAAATGACGGTCAGAGCCTCCGTTATTTCCTTCCTCGCTTCTCTTAATAACTTGGGATACATTTCATCCGAGCCTGGTGAGTTATCTACTTATCTACTGTGCACCAAATTCTTGGGGAGCTGCCATGATGCAGCAGTCCAAGCTCCTTGACCTTTTTGGACCTGCAAGCAGACTTAAGAGATGGCTTCTAGGAGACAAGGGATATCCCTTTCAAACTTGGCTGATGACATACATGAGAAACCCAAACAATGAAGCCCAAGAGTGGTACAACAAAAGCCATATGACAACCAGATGTGTCAGTGAGCATGCAATCGGCATGCTTAAGATGCACTTCAAGTGTCTGGACAGATCTGGAGGCGCCCTTCAGTACTCACAAGCCAGGGTCTCCAGAAGGATCGTGATGTGCTGAGCTCTCCACAACATTGCACAGAAGTGAAGATTGGAGCTGCAGAAAGAACAAGGTGCTGATCACACATCGTTTGCAGACGAATATGAGGAGGAAGAAGAAGATACCAACCCCAATGCAGCATCAGCCGCTCACAATGCTGCCTGGGATGTCAGAGATTCCCTTATAGCTGTAGGGTTAAGTTGGTTCAGTTGGGACGATGTAACGACCACATCCAAATGCAACTCTCATTTCCCCATCCCCCCGCAATCCCACTGACACAATGCAGTCCTGCGACTAACCAACCACATCGCCCCAATGGTCCCTGTCAATTCATGTTTTCCCATTCATCAACAAACAACGGAAAAGGCGAGCTGTCACCCAGCAACCAAAAGGGGCAACATGGAAAATGGTGCAAAGTAATACACTTTATGTGATTGTGCTAAACAACTGATACTTAATATTATGTATGCAACCCTAGGCAACCTGTATCATACTGCCACCAGAGGGCTTATCTGTTGGAGTCCCAAGGGATCCCAGCATCCCTTGGGAGCACTGTATATAAGCAGGCCACCCACGCTGTACCAGCACTCTGGAGTTTGAATAAAGGAGCTAAGGTCACACTTACTCATTGTCTACAGTACTCAGTTGCATTACTTTATTTATGAGCCTAACAACTGGCGATGAGATAAAGAACAACCATGCAAAAATACAGTTGGAATCCTGGAGAAATTCTCAGAAGGGGACGATTGGGAGGCCTTCGTGGAGTGACTCGACCAATACTTTGTGGCCAACGAGCTGGAAGGGGACGAGAATACTGCCAAACAAAGGGTGATCCTCCTCACCGTCTGTCGGGCAACAATCTATGGCCTCATGAAGAATCTTCTAGCTCTGGTGAAACCAAAAGCTAAATCGTATGAAGAACTGTGTACGCTGGTCCGGGAGCACCTAAATCCGAAGGAAAGCGTTCTGATGGCAAGATATCGGTTCTACACGTGTCAATGGTCAGAAGGCCAGGAAGTGGCGAGCTACGTCGCCGAACTAAGGCGCCTTGCAGGACATTGTGAATTCGATGGATTCCTTAAGCAAATGCTAAGAGACTTTTTTGTGCTTGGCATTGGCCATGAGGTTATCCTTCGCAAACTATTGACTGTTGAAATACCGAATCTGAACAAAGCCATAACGATAGCTCAGGCATTTATGTCCACCAGCGATAACACCAAACAAATTTCGCAGCATAAAGAGGTTTCGGCAAGTACTGTACACAAAGTAACGGTCGTTTTCAGGCAGGAATGTATATGACAGAACGTATATACCGGCAGCTGCATGATCTCAGATGACCCAGAGTCTGCCATCAATCGATAATGCGAGGCAAGTAACACCTTGTTGGCGCTGCGGAGGTGATCATCGAACCCATCAATGCCGCTTCAAACACTATGTGTGCAAAGGCTGTGGAACAATGGGACACCTCCAGCGAACGTGCAGACGAGCTGAAAACCCTGCAAACCACCACGTTGCAGAGGAAGATCGATCCATGGCGGATCAGGGTGAACTAGAGACTCGAACCGAGGAGGCAGACATGTACGGGGTACACACCTTTACCATGAAATGTCCACCGATCATGCTAAAATTTGAACTGAATGGAATTCCAGTATCCATGGAACTGGACACTGGTGCGAATCAGTCTATCATGAGCAAAAAGGCCTTCGACAGGCTGTGGTGCAACAAGGCACACAGGCCCAAGCTTAGCCCCATTCATACCAAGCTAAGAACTTACACTAAAGAGCTGATCCCTGTTACTGGCAGCAGTAAAAGTCTCATATCATGGAGCAGTACACAAACTCCCACTATGGATTGTACCAGGAGATGGCCCCACACTGATCGGCAGAAGCTGGCTGGGAAAAATCCGCTGGAACTGGGACAACATCCGAGTGCTTTCGTCTGTCGACGATGCCTCATGTACCCAGGTTCTGAGCAAGTTCCTGTCGTTGTTTGAGCCAGGCATCGGAAGTTTCTCGGGGGCGAAGATGCAGATCCACTTGGTTCCCGGTACACGACCCATCCACCACAAGGCATGGGCGGTGTCATATATGATGCGAGAGAAAGTGGAAATTGAGCTGGACAGGCAGCGAGAAGGTATCATCGCGCCGGTGGAGTTCAAAGAGTGGGCCAGTCCATTTGTTCCGGTTCTCAAAGGCAACGGCACGGTCAGAATTTGTGTGGACTATAAAGTAACGATTAACCGTTTTTCGCTACAGGACCAGTACCTGCTACCCAAGGCAGTCGACCTATTTGCGACCCTGGCTGGAGGAAAGACGTTCACCAAGTTGGACCTGACCTCGGCCTACATGACGCAGGAGCTGGCAGTGTCTCCGAAATGCCTCACCTGCACCAACACGTACAAAGGTCTGTTCATCTACAATAGATGCCCATTTAGCATTCGATCGGCCGCGGCAATTTTCCAAAGGAACATGGAGAGCCTGCTAAATTCAGTTCCGCGCACTGTGGTTCTCCAGGATGACATACTGGTCACAGGTCGGGACACCATCGAACACTTGAAGAACCTGGAAGAGGTTCTAAGTCGGCTAGATCGCGTGGGACTCAGGTTGAAATGCTCGAAGTGTGTTTTCCAGGTGCCAGAGGTCAAATTCTTAGGGAGAAGAATCGCGGCAGATGGCATCAGACTCACCGACGCCAAGACGGAGGCCATCAAGAACGCGCCGAGATCACAGAACGTGACGGAGCTGTGGTCGTTCCTGGGACTCCTAAACTATTTCGGTATTTTCCTACCCGGGTTAAGCACCTTGCTAGAACCTCTACTTGTGCTGCTGCGCAAGGGAGATGACTGGGTATGGGGGAAATCACAAGAGGCTGCTTTTGAGAAAGCCAGAAATCTGTTATGTTCCAACAAACTGCTTGTTCTGTATAACCCATGTAAACCTTTAGTGCTAGCTTGCAATGCGTCTTCATATGGGGTCGGGGGTGTGTTACAACAAGCTGACGAATCGGGAACATTGCAACCGGTCTCCTATCCATCCAGGAGTTTGTCCAAGGTCAAAAGTGCCTACAGCATGATTGAAAAATAAGCTCTGGCATGCGTTTACGGGGTGAAAAAAATGCACCAGTATCTGTTTGGTCTCAAGTTTGAGTTAGAAACTGACCATAAGCCGCTCATATCACTATTCTCAGAGAGCAAAGGGATTAATACCAATGCCTCTGCCCGCATCCAAAGATGGGCACTCACGTTATCTGCATATAACTATGTAATCCGCCACAGACCAGGCACAGAGAACTGCGCTGATGCTCTCAGTCGGCTACCATTGCCCATCACTGGGGTGGAAATGGCACAGCCTGCAGAATTGCTCATGGTGATGGATGCATTCGAAAACGAAAAGTCACCCCTTACAGCCCACCAGATCAGGACATGGACCAGCCAGGATCCTTTTCTGTCCCTTGTAAAAAACTGTGTCCTCCATGGGAGCTGGTCCAGCGTCCCAGCAGAGATGCATGAAGAGATCAAGCCGTTCCAGCAGCGCAAAGATGAAATGTGCATACAGGCGGACTGTCTTTTGTGGGGCAATTGCGTGGTTTTGCCTGAGAAAGGCAGGGAAACGTTCATATGCGACCTACACAGTACCCACCCAGGCATATTAATGATGAAAGCTATAGTCAGATCCCATGTATGTGGCCCAGCATCGACACAGCTTTAGAGTCATGCGTCCGCCAATGCAACACTTGCTCTCAACTGAGCAATGCACCCAGAGAAGCACTGCTAAGTTTGTGGTTATGGCCCTCCAAACTGTGGTCTAGGATCCACGTTGACTTTGCGAGCCCGTTTCTAGGAAAAATGTTTTTGGTTGTTGTGGATGCTTATTCAAAATGGATTGAATGTGTAATAATGTCTGTAAGCACGTCCACTGCCACCATCGAAAGCCTACGAGCCATGTTCACCACGCACGGCCTGCCTGATGTCCTTGTCAGCGACAATGGGCCATGCTACACCAGTGCTGAATTCAAGGAATTCATGACCCACAATAGGATCAAGCATGTCACATCTGCCCCATGCAAGCCCACATCCAAAGGCCAGGCAGAACGGGCAGTCCAAACCATCAAGCAACGATTGAAATGTGTGTAGGATGGCTCCCTGAAGACCCACCTGTCCCGAGTCCTGCTCAGCTACCGCACCAGACCCCACTCGCTCACCGATGTTCCTCCAGCCGAGCTGCTCATGACAAGGGCGCTCAAAATAAGGCTCTCCTTTGTCCACCCTGATCCCCATGATCACGTTGAGGGCAGACGGCATCAACAAAGCATGTACCATGATCGCACAAACTTGTTACTTGACATTGAAGTCAATGACCCTGTGTTTGTACTCAACTATGGACATGGTCCCAAATGGCTTGCTAGCACCATCATAGCCAAAGAATGGAGTAGGGTGTTTCAGGTCAAACTTACCAATGGACTAACTTGCAGAAAGCATTTGGACCAAACCAAACTGTGATTCACAAACAGCCAAGAGCAACCCGAAGAGGACACCACCAACTTCGACCCTCCAACACACACACTAGTGGCAACCGATATCACGGTTGACCACAAAGCTGAACTCACCATCCCCAGCAGCCTGGCAAGGCCAGCTGCCCAGCAGCCCAGTGAAGAACTAACCAACTCACCCACACCTGCATTTGTACCGAGACGATCGACAAGGGAGCGAAAAGCCACAGATCGTCTCACTCTGTAAATAAGTGTACTATTGGCTTTAGGAGGGAGTGATGTTATATATGCAACCCTAGGCAACCTGTATCATACCGCCACCAGAGGGCTTACCCTGTTGGAGTTCCAAGGGATACCAGCATCCCTAGGGAGCACTGTATATAAACAGGTCTCCCACGCTCTACCAGCATTCTAGAGTTTGAATAAAGGAGCTAACGTCACTTACTCATTGTCTACAGTACTCAGTTGCATTACTTTATTTATGAGTTTAACACTTAACAACATAACATTTTATCATACACCCATGTGCATACCCTTGCACAACTGCAAAGCTTCACGCTTCCATTTCCTACCGCTCCTATTTGCTCAAACCCCTGTGGCTTCAGCTAAGATAGAGGCAGGCTGCCCAGATCCCAGCTTTGACTAATAAGATGCTCTTATTATTCGTTCTTGGGATGTGGGTGTCGCAATGCTAGCATTTATTGCCCATCTCTAATTGCCCTTGAGAAGGTGAAGGTGAGCCGCCTTCTTGAACCGCTGCAGTCCGTGTGGTGAAGGTACTCCTACAGTGCCATTAGGGAGGGACTACCAAGATTTTGACCCAGCAATGATGAAGGAACGGTGACATATTTCCAAGTCAGGATGGTGTGTGACTTGGAGGGGAACTTGCAGGTGATGGTGTTCCCATGCGCTTGCTTCCCTTGTCCTTCTAGGTGGTAGAGGTCGCAGGTTTGGGTGGTGCTGCTGAAGAAGCCTTCGTGACCTGCTGCATTGCATCTTGTAGATAGTATGCACTGCAGCCACGATGAGCCGGTGGTGAAAGGACTGAATGTTTAAGATGGTGGATGAGGTGCTAATCAAATGGGCTGCTTTGTCCTGGATGGTGTCAAGCTTCTTGAGCGTTGTTGGAGCTGCACTCATCCAGGCAAGTGGAGAGTATTCCATCACACTCCTCACTTGTGCCTTGTAGATGGTGGAAAGGCTTTGGGGAGTCAGGAGGTGAGACTCTTGCCACAGAATACCCAGACTCTGGCCGGCTTTTGTAGCCACAGTATTTATGTGGCTGGTCCAGTTAAGTTTCTGGCCAATGGGGACCCGCAGGTGTTGATGGTGGGGGATTTGGTGATGTCAATGCAGTTGAATTTCATGGGGAGATGGTTATTAGAGATTTGGATATCAGCATTTTATGAATGTGATAAAATTACCTTGAGATGTCAACAGTACAGTTCACAGGAAATTATGAAAATGAACAGATTTTCCAACCAATTTATTTAATGGACATTTTTCATAAGGATTTACATCATGGGAAAAATATAGGGCTAGACTTTCCACTAGGTGGCTAAGGCCCCCAAAAAATGGGCCATGTTCCAGCGATGTGGAATGTCTCAGCCTTGCTAATCGCTGGAACAAGTCCCATTTTTTTTTTGTGATTTTACACTCAGCCTTATCCCAGCGATGTCAAATGGGCGATGTGATTTTTCGACGATCTCACGATCGCCCACCGAAAACGGAAGTCAAAGAAGAAAAAAAAACTTCCCTAGCAACGCTTTTCTGTGCATGTGTGGGATTTTTTTTTTATTGGTTGATTTTCTTTGCCGCGTTCTGAACGGTCAGGGGTCATCACACATGCTCAGAAGCACAGGGAAGGTCAGAGAGTGAGAGAGAGAGATGAAAGAGGTTTTTGTGGTTGGTGACAGTGAATCATGAATTTGAATCTAAAAATAAGTAATCTGTAATATCTTAGGCTTATTTTTTTGAATTGCAAATAATTATAATTATATTTCTTGTAACAATATTGAAATATATTTTTGTTGTTACAATACTGAAATATTGAAATATTGCAATATATACCTAAAATCAAAATAGAGGGAGAAAGCAAGAGGAAAAGGGTTAAACCCTTTAGCGAGGAGGCCAACGAGGCCCTTGTCAATATTGTCAGCAGAAGGTGGGAGGACTTGACACAGGGTGGACATGGGAAACCTCCACCTCATGCATATAGGAGAATCTGGGCCGAGATTACCGATGTAGTCACATCGGCATCCAATGAAGTGCGCACACCAGACCAGTGCCGTAAAAGATGGAACAGCCTGCTGGCAGCAGCCGGAGTAAGTTGCATTTTATATTTAAAATTATACATATGTAATATTTCAATGATGAAATTTTAATTAGAATCTTCAATATCATTTCAATATAGTATAAATTAATTAAATTATGAATTAATTTATGTATCCTAACACTAAGTTGAATCTTATATTATGAAATATTATTCATATGCAATGCAATGCTAATTTTTAATCAAACATTTAAATCTGTCAGTCTTAAATGTTTATTACCAAGCCCATTAGCTTATGCCATGCAATGTTATCTTATCATTTACAGAAGATATCTATCAACCGCTCCGAGCAAAGGAGGACGGGCGACGGCACTGCTACGGTGCAGATTCTAAACAAATATGCCTTGGTGGGACCTGAAAGCCATTTGGTCACGACCTGTGGTGTGGCCGAACCCACCCTTGAGTCTCGTGAGTAATGGGAACTGTGCACTGTGCAATGTGTCAAATATTACTAAATACATACTAAAAATATCTTAGTTACACATGCAATGTTATGCAATTAAAATGCAATATGATATATAATTTTGATGTACTCTTGAATTATGAGGTCATGTTAGCCCTGGTGAACCTTTATGCATATGGGGTATTGAAAATTATTTTAATATTTTGGGTAATTGAAATATTGATATGTATTGATACAAGTTGTTTGAAATTTCATTCGTCTTTTTAAGGTCAAGTGTCCTTAGGGTCAGTGGAGACATCCACTGCTCCCGAGCCTTCAAATAACTCGCAGGAGGGAAGAGGAGGAACTGCTGACAAATATTGAGCAAGAGCAGGAGGAGGAGGAGGAGGAGGAAATTGTTTTCGTGGGGGGGGGGGGAACAACCTGCGGCCATCTCTATTGAGATGGATGATGCACCGGGACCAAGCGGTGTGCAGGTGGTGATGCCAAGGCACGTAACATTGCAAACGCTGACCCCACGGAGGTCCGGTCAGCGGGATGAGCAATCGTCTACCATGGAGGGCCAGACGGAGAGCTTGATATCCCTGTGCAGGGAGACGGTCGCGGTCGGTCGCGACCTTATCCAGGGTTTCGCGGGTTTCTCCGCAAACTGGAGCCAGTTCTCCGTGAACTGGAGTCAGTTTCCAGCAACCTGGGAGTGAGTTCAGCACGAACTTCTTCAATTGGTTTTCTGTGCAAGCACAGACAGCACGGGAGATGTTGGAGGCCATTGGAGGAGGAATCGCAGGATAGCGCAGATGAATATGTGGCTTGAGCAGTGGTGCAGCAGGGAGGGATTCAAATTCCTGGGGCATTGGAACTGGTTCTGGGGGCGGTGGGACCAGTACAAACCGGATGGTCTGCACCTGGGCAGGACCGGAACCAATGTCCTAGGGGGAAGGTTTGCTAGTGCTGTTGGGGAGGAGTTAAACTAATATGGCAGGGGGATGGGAACCAATGCAGGGAGACAGAGGGAAACAAAAAGGAGACAAAAGCAAAAGACAGAAAGAAGATGAGGAAAAGTGGAGGGCAGAGAAACTCAAGGCAAAGAACAAAAAGGGCCACTGTACAGCAAAATTCTAAAAGGAGAAAAGGTGTTAAAAAAACAAGCCTGAAGGCTTTGTGTCTTAATGCAAGGAGTATCTGTAATAAGGTGGATGAATTAACTGTGCAAATAGATGTTAACAAATATGATGTGATTGGGATTACAGAGACGTGGCTCCAGAATGATCAGGGCTGGGAACTCAACATCCAGGGGTATTCAACATTCAGGAAGGATAGAATAAAAGGAAAAGGAGGTGGGGTAGCATTGCTGGTTAAGGAGGAGATTAATGCAATAGTTAGGAAGGACATTAGCTTGGATGATGTGGAATCTATATGGGTAGAGCTGCAGAACACCAAAGGGCAAAAAACGTTAGTGGGAGTTGTGTACAGACCTCCAAACAGTAGTAGTGATGTTGGGGAGGGCATCAAACAGGAAATTAGGGGTGCATGCAATAAAGGTGCAGCAGTTATAATGGGTGACTTTAATATGCACATAGATTGGGCTAACCAAACTGGAAGCAATACGGTGGAGGAGGATTTCCTGGAGTGCATAAGGGATGGTTTTCTAGACCAATATGTCGAGGAACCAACTAGAGGGGAGGCCATCTTAGACTGGGTGTTGTGTAATGAAAGAGGATTAATTAGCAATCTCGTTGTGCGAGGCCCCTTGGGGAAGAGTGATCATAATATGGTGGAATTCTGCATTAGGATGGAGAATGATACAGTTAATTCAGAGACCATGGTCCAGAACTTAAAGAAGGGTAACTTTGAAGGTATGAGGCATGAATTGGCTAGGATAGATTGGCGAATGATACTTAAGGGGTTGACAGTGGATGGGCAATGGCAGACATTTAGAGACCGCATTGATGAATTACAACAATTGTACCTCCTTGTCTGGCGTAAAAATAAAAAAGGGAAGGTGGCTCAACCGTGGCTATCAAGGGAAATCAGGGATAGTATTAAAGCCAAGGAAGTGGCATACAAATTGGCCAGAAATAGCAGCGAATCCGGGGACTGGGAGAAATTTAGAACTCAGCAGAGGAGGACAAAGGGTTTGATTCGGGCAGGGAAAATGGAGTACGAGAAGAAGCTTGCAGGGAACATTAAGACGGATTGCAAAAGTTTCTATAGATATGTAAAGAGAAAAATGTTAGTAAAGACAAACGTAGGTCCCCTGCAGTCAGAATCAGGGGAAGTCATAACGGGGAACAAAGAAATGGCGGACCAATTGAACAAGTACTTTGGTTCGGTATTCACTAAGGAGGACACAAACAATCTTCCGGATATAAAAGGGGTCAGAGGGTCTAGTAAGGAGGAGGAACTGAGGGAAATCCTTATTAGTCGGGAAATTGTGTTGGGGAAATTGATGGGATTGAAAGCCAATAAATCCCCAGGGCCTGATGGACTGCATCCCAGAGTACTTAAGGAGGTGGCCTTGGAAATAGTGGATGCATTGACAGTCATTTTCCAACATTCCATTGACTCTGGATCAGTTCCTATCGAGTGGAGGGTAGCCAATGTAACCCCACTTTTTAAAAAAGGAGGGAGAGAGAAAACAGGGAATTATAGACCGGTCAGCCTGACATCGGTAGTGGGTAAAATGATGGAATCAATTATTAAGGATGTCATAGCAGTGCATTTGGAAAGAGGTGACATGATAGGTCCAAGACTGCATGGATTTGTGAAAGGGAAATCATGCTTGACAAATCTTCTGGAATTTTTTGAGGATGTTTCCAGTAGAGTGGACAAGGGAGAACCAGTTGATGTGGTATATTTGGACTTTCAGAAGGCTTTCGACAAGGTCCCACACAAGAGATTAATGTGCAAAGTTAAAGCACATGGGATTGGGGGTAGTGTGCTGACATGGATTGAGAACTGGTTGTCAGACAGGAAGCAAAGAGTAGGAATAAATGGGTACTTTTCAGAATGGCAGGCAGTGACTAGTGGGGTACCGCAAGGTTCTGTGCTGGGGCCCCAGCTGTTTACACTGTACATTAATGATTTAGACGAGGGGAGTAAATGTAGTATCTCCAAATTTGCGGATGACACTAAGTTGGGTGGCAGTGTGAGCTGCGAGGAGGATGCTATGAGGCTGCAGAGCGACTTGGATAGGTTTGGTGAGTGGGCAAATGCATGGCAGATGAAGTATAATGTGGATAAATGTGAGGTTATCCACTTTGGTGGTAAAAACAGAGAGACAGACTATTATCTGAATGGTGACAGATTAGGAAAAGGGGAGGTGCAAAGAGACCTGGGTGTCATGGTACATCAGTCATTGAAGGTTGGCATGCAGGTACAGCAGGCGGTTAAGAAAGCAAATGGCATGTTGGCCTTCATAGCGAGGGGATTTGAGTACAGAGGCAGGGAGGTGTTGCTACAGTTGTACAGGGCCTTGGTGAGGCCACACCTAGAGTATTGTGTACAGTTTTGGTCTCCTAACCTGAGGAAGGACATTCTTGCTATTGAGGGAGTGCAGCGAAGGTTCACCAGACTGATTCCCGGGATGGCGGGACTGACCTATCAAGAAAGACTGGATCAACTGGGCTTCTGGAGTTCAGAAGAATGAGAGGGGACCTCATAGAAACGTTTAAAATTCTGATGGGTTTAGACAGGTTAGATGCAGGAAGAATGTTCCCAATGTTGGGGAAGTCCAGAACCAGAGGTTACAGTCTAAGGATAAGGGGTAAGCCATTTAGGACCGAGATGAGGAGAAACTTCTTCACCCAG
The DNA here is from genome assembly GCF_044704955.1 of Pristiophorus japonicus. Taxonomy (NCBI): domain Eukaryota; kingdom Metazoa; phylum Chordata; class Chondrichthyes; family Pristiophoridae; genus Pristiophorus; species Pristiophorus japonicus. The sequence goes on from NC_091977.1 coordinate 412,643,253, forward strand.
AGAATGGTGAACCTGTGGAATTCTCTACCACAGAAAGTTGCTGAGGCCAATTCAAAAAGGAGTTAGATGTAGTCCTTACTACAAGGGGGATCAAGGGGTATGGCAAGAAAGCAGGAATGGGGTACTGAAGTTGCATGTTCAGCCATGAACTCATTGAATGGCGGTGCAGGCTAGAAGGGCCGAATGGCCTACTCCTGCACCTATTTTCTATGTTTTTATGTTTCTCTGTTTCTATTCGTCAGCAGACCGCTGCAACCAATGCCCTTCGGCATGCGTTGCTGGCTGGACACGGCGCTGCACCCCAAGGTGTCGTGTCTGCTCGCAGCGAGACCACGAGCATGCAAGCAAGTACAGAGGACACAGAGGCTCGGAAGTGGAGCCTCAAGCTTCTGTTTCCACTCTGTCACCTCCACCTCGGCAGGAAGTCTTGCCGTCCCACACTGCACAACGCGTTCGTGTTGTTCTGTGTAGACCACAACGGGCGGGTGGGGTAAGAACACGGGGTGGGACAGGACCTGGAGGTTAACGTGGCCGTAGGTAAGGAGGGGGGAGTGTTTTTCATTGTTGAACTGTTTTTTCTTTTTTTAAATTGTTAAAGTTTTGGGGATTTGAGGGAAGCGTGGGTTGGGGCGGGGGGGTGGTGGGGGGCGGGGGTGGAGGGATGGTGTTGTTAAATAGTTTATTAAAAATTCGTTTGTTGTCTTTGTGAATAAAAAAAAATCTTTAATTCAACAAATTTTGTTCCTTCTCTCTTAGTTACATTCATTAACAAATTTACAGTTGTTCATCCTTATTTGTTTATTCTTTTATTATAGCAGTACTTTACTTAAACTTTATTTAAAATAAGCATTAATGCCGATGATAGACCAGTGCAGGCAAGACAACAAGGAAACCCCACGCAAATGAAACTTTTGATTTGCCCTAACTGTAAGTGAACATTTGAATATCCACAATGATAGTTCATGCAAAGCATTCATTAATGAACTGCTGACGCAACAGCTTAGCGGCCGTGTAACTGCTACTGACTACTGGTCTTCGGGAGGGGTTGGTGGTCCCGGTGCTAGGTCGCCAGGCTGATTGCGCTCCCCTATATCCTCGCCTGCGTCTTCTTCCGCCTCTTCCTCCTCGTCATCCTCGCCGGCTGGCTCTTCTGTCTCCCCTCCTTCTGGAGGTGGACCTGCAGCCCAATCTGACATTACTTGTCTTCTCTTTATAGCTAGTTATGCAGCATGCAACACACCACAATAAACTCTGTGACCACGTCAGGGTGGTACTGTAGGCTGACTCCAGAATGATCCAGGCATCTGAAGCGCTGCTTTAGGACTCCTATTGCCTTTTCAACGATGTTGCGAGTCGCTATGTGACCTTCATTATACCGTTTCTGTGCTGCAGTGATGGGATTACGCAGAGGGGTCATCAGCCAACTGGCAAGGCCGTACCCTTTAACCCCAACATCCAACCGTGACTTTCTGGCTGATTGACACAGGTCAGGGATAGCACTTTCACGTAAGATGTGCGCATCATGAATGTAGCATTCACTGTCATAATTGATTGATTGTGGTCGACAACAAGCTGCACATTTAGTGAGTGGAATCCCTTTCTGTTACGAAATACCTCCGCGTTCTTTAAGGGTGCTTTCAGGGCAATGTGCGTGAGTCTATTGCTCCTCGGACCTTGGGGAAGTCTGCTATTCTCGAGAAACCCAAAGTCCTCTCGGTCTGTGCCTCCCTGGTCATTGGGAAGCTTATGAAGTCCATCCTGTGAGTGTAAAGGGCTTCAGTCACTGTCATGTATCTCACATTACTGTATATAACTGTAACTTACCATTTTATACATGACTGTAACGGGATATGACCTGTAACAATAAGCATACCTTACCACCAAGGGTGCACTTGCAGGAGACACTCTATACCTGCCCCACTGAGGTATATAAAGGGAGGTCTCAGGCAAGTGCAGCACTGGAGAGCTGGAATTAAAGGTGCAGGCCCTGAGTGACCTTGACTTCAGCATGTGTCTCGGGTAAGTCAGTACATTAGAGTCAGGACTTAACAGTCACCTGTCAAATGCAGCAGTGTGTAGCGTGCTCAAAGATATGGCAGATGTCGCCAGCTGAAGTCTGAAAAGATCCCAATGCGTAGTAGGCTAGGACAGCAGTAACCTTCACCTCAACGGACAGTGCAGTTCTGATGGTGCTGGAAGGCTGCAGATCACTCTTGACGAGTTGACATAGCTCATCAATGACCTCCTTCCGGAATCGCAGCCTCCTAAGACAAGCATTTTCAGACAAGTGAAGGTAAGATTGCTTTTCCAAGTACCTTCGTTGGCTGTACGGTCTCCTCCTCTGCTTTCGTCTCCGTCTATGCAATATTCTGCCACCTCTTCGGTTGATCCTTTCAGTAACCAGTGTGTGAGCAGTTGCAATTAAAGGCAGGGAAAACATGGGCCCCATAATCACTATCAATAATTACTTTCACTAATTTAAATAATCTCTCTACTCTATACTCTCTAATCACTGTACTCTGCACTCTCTGTACTCTCTATGCTGTATAACAGTCAGTTTCAATATCAGTAAATAATTTCACTATGTAAAAGCTATTTACAAAATAATTTCAATGTATAAAACCTATTTCCCCAAAAATAACTTGATAATACCACTTTATATTCCCTGTTCCAATAATCTGAGTACAATTATCTTTAAATTAACTCTCTAAATAACTCACAACTAATTCTCCATCCTTCCTCCGAACTTCAAAATGGCGTCCGTAGTGTCCATTTCCTTCTCTTAAGCCCAATAAAAGCGACTATTTCTCAGCACTCTTTTGGGCCTTGCATCGGCCCAGTGAAGTGCATGCTAGGTGCGAAACTTGGGATGGGCCTTGTGTGGGCGATCAACTCGGCGATCAAAGTGGAAACTTAGGCACCTGTTTTTCTGGCGATGTTTTGGGCCTAGTTTCCACTTTTTGCTCAAAATGGGCGATTGAGGTCCGTTTTGGGCGATAGATGGGCCATAGATGGGCGATGTGAAGTGGAAAGTCGAGCATACACCTTATTATTAGCACTGCACAGATTTGCAAATATCTTGTTCATTAGACACAAATAGGGATTTAGCTCTCCATGAATTAGGAAAAGGATTAATTTGACAACTGCAATTTATAGTGAATGAAGCGATATTAGATCTGCATGTGGGATTAATGGAAGTTGAGCAATTATACTCCCCAGAGAGTAGTTGCAAAAGATCCTTTTGCTGCTGAAAAGTACTGGCACCAATATGGAACCTGTATCTGTTATATTCAGCAGATAGACCCCCTTACATAGAATTACATAAGATATACAGCACAGAAACAGACCATTTGGCCAACCAGCCCATGCCAGCATTTATGTTCCACTTGAGCCTCCTCCCATCTTTCCTCATCAAACTCTAACAGCAACACCTTCTATTCCCTTCTCCCCCATATGCTTGTCTAGCTCCCCTTAAATGCCTCTTTGCTGTTCTCAACACTCTCTGGGTAAAGAAGTTATTTCTGAATTCCCCATTTGATTTCTTGGTGACTAACTTATATTGATAGTCTCTAGTTTTGCTCTGCCCTACAAGTGGAAACATTCTCTCTGGGGCCGAAATTGATGAAAGCTAAGCACTGCCCATTTTTTGGCAGCACCCGGCCGGTGCATGCTTTCTTACTGCCGGTACCGCTGGGGCCAAGTGGGCGGGAGATTCATCCCGCTTTTCTCGGTGGAAGTGGGAGCGGAGTGCAGCGGGCGGTGATGGGCGGAGGAGGTCTTCTGACTAGGGAATCATTGGCTCCCGAGTTGTGTAAACGTGTGCACGGCTGTCAAGCTCCGCCCCCCGAGAAGCACCGACGAGAGGCCAGAGACTGCCGGCCTGAGATCGCTGTGTGGGGTGGGGGGGAGATCACTGTGGGGAGGTGGGGGGAGAGATCGCTGTGTGGGGGTGGGAGAGAGATCGCTGTGGGGCGGGGGGGGCATGAGATCGTTTTGTGGGGGGGTGGAGAGTGATCGCTGAGGGGGGTGAGAGAGATCGCTGTGGAGCGAGGGGAGAGATTGCTGTTGGGTGGGGCAGGGGGAGAGATCACTGTGCTGGCGGGGGGAGAGATCACTGTGGGGCGAGGGGAGAGATCACTGTGGGGCGAGGGGAGAGATCGCTGTTGGGGGGGAAGAGAGGTTGCTGTGGGGGGGGGCAAGGTCGCTGTGGGGAAGGGGGGGAGAGATTGCTGTGGGGCGGGGGGAGAGATCGCTGTGGGGCGCGAGGAGAGATCGCTGTTGGGGGGGAAGAGAGGTTGCTGAGGGGGAGGGGGCAAGGTCGCTGTGGGGATGGGAGGAGAGTGATCACTGTGTGGGGGGAGAGAGACTGGGGGTGAGAGTCAGTGGGGTGAGAGAGACTAATAAAATGTTTATTATAGTTCATTAATAAAGGAGTAAATAAGGCTTTATTAGACCATTTATAAAATAAGATCACTCTAGTGAACACATACACAATTTCCAGACTCAGTGATTATATTGCTATTCAAACTGCATTATTGGCTAACACTAGAAAATACCAGAAAACCAATCCATTTTAAAATACACCAAACTGTGGAGAACTATAAAGATCTGTGTACTATCAAACATGCCACATTTCTGTGAAACAATTATACCTGTCAGTTCTGTGTCCATACTGCCCACTTAAGATCCATTTAAGATCCAGTAAGTCCTGCTTTTTCTGGATGGTATTAAGGTCCGATGGTAAACAGATTTTCATCAAAAAACAGCTGTACCGCCGATAATGAAGGCGAAAGTATAGCCCTCTGTGTCTACTCTATCAAAACATCTCAATTTTAAAGACATCTATTAGGTCACCCCTCAGCCTTCTCTTTTCAAGATAAAAGAGACCCACCAGTTCATCCAATTCGTGGAAATACTGACAGGTTTGTGAGTAATTCAGTGATGGTGAACGTGGTGGACTCATTTGTGAAGACAAAACAGTTCAGGAGTTACTGTTGGTGATATCATACAAATGCATAAAGCATTTGTTCAGATCAAATTTCATAAAACCCTGTTGACTCTGCCTAATCATGTTATGATTTTCTAAGTGCCCTGATACCAATTCCTTAACAATGAATTCCAGCATTTTCCCGATGACTGATATCAGGCTAACTGGCCTGTAGTTCCCTGTTTTCTCTCTCCCTCCTTTCTTGAATAACGGTGTTACATTTGATACCTTACAATCCGCTGGGACTGATCTAGAATCTTGAAAGATCAAAACCAATGCATCCACTATCCCTGCAGCCACTTCTTTTAAAATCCTAGGATGTAGGCCGTCAAGTCCAGGGGATTTGTCGGCTATTAGTCCCCTTAGTTACTCTGATACTTTTTCTCTACTTATATTAATTATCTTAAGTTGCTCACCCTCAATAGGCTCTTGGTTCCCCACCATTTTAGGTATGCTTTTTGCATCTTCTACTGTGAAGACAGATACAAAATATTTGTTTAACGTTTCTGTCATTTCCTTATTTCCCCATAATAATTTCTTCTGCCTCAGTCTTTAAGGGACCAATGTTAACTTTGCTACTCTCTTCCTTTTTACATACTTGTAGAAACTCTTACAATCTGTTTTTATATTTCTTGCTCGTTTTCTCTCATAGTCTATTTTTTCCCTTTTTATCAATTTTTGGGTCATCCTTTGCTGGTTTCTGAACTCTCCCAATCCTCAAGCTTACAGCTATTCTTCGCAACATCATAAGTTTCTTCTTTCAATCTAATGCTGTCCTTAACTTCTTTAGTTAGCCACGGCTGGATCACTTTTCCCGTGGAGCTTTTTTTCTCAATGGAATGTATTTTTGTTGAGAATTATGAAATATTTCTTTAAATGCTAGCCACTACTTATCTACTGCCATATCTTTTCATCTATTTTTCCAATCTACCTTAGCCAACTCTCCCTTCATACCTATGTAATTTGCTTTATTTAAGTCTAAATCTCTAGTTTCGGACTTGGGCAAGTCGCTCTCAAATGTAATGTGAAATTCTATCGTATTATGATCACTCTGCCCCAGAGTGTCCTTTACTATGAGATTGCTAATTAACCCTGTCTTATTACACAATACAAGATCTAAAATAGCCTGTTCCCTGGTTGGTTCCATGATGTACTATACTGGGAAACTGTCCCAAATGCATTCCATGAACACGTCCTCCAGACTACCCTTGACCAATTTGATTTGTCCAGTCTATATAAAGATTAAAGTGCCCCACGATTATTGCATTACCTTTGTTACAAGCTCCTATTATTTCTTGATTAATATTCTGTCCAATGATATAGCTACTCCTGGGGGGTCTATATACTACTCCCACCAGTGCTTTCTGCCCCTTGTTATTCTTTGGACTGGATTTTCCAGTCCTTTGCACTCTGGGTTTTGCCCCAGAGTGGCGCGAAAGGCGGCGTTCAGGTTTCCTGCCCCCCATCGTGATCCTCCGGTCCCATTTTGCGGCTGCGCTGGGTGTGAAAAACCTCTCGTTGTGACACCAGCAGTACTTTGAACTTTTAACCGATCCATCCGCCCGGAAGTACGCCCACAATGACTGCCTGCAAGTCAGTGTGGTACAGCATAGCCAGCGGCACAGAGGAAAGTAAAGTACTCCAAAGGTAAGTGCGAGTGTTTGTTCCTTTAATTTTTTTTGCGATTTCTGTTGTGGTAGCATGGGCAATGTTTTGGGAATGCTTTTCTGTTTTTTTTTAAGGTTTCCCCCCTGCCCCGCCCCGCCCCGCCCAGGCCTCTCTCGGAGCGCACACGGCCCGAGAGTTTAGTTTGTGGGTTTCACAGCCTTGCGCCACAAAAAGTGTACAACGCCTCCCTTCGTGCTGCGCCCCCTGACACAGGGCCCAGATGCCAAAACTAACTCACCAAAGTGCAAACAATTCCCGGCCTGTAACTTTCCCATCCCACCTCCGTTTTTGCCCCGAAGACCGAGAAGCCTAAAATCCAGCCCTTATCTCTTCCCATCCTGATTCTATTCCCTGATCTTCCGAGCCAAGATCCTTTCTCTATGTTCTTATTATCAGGGTTACCCCTCCACCCCCACCCCCTTATCATTCTGCCTGTCTTTTCTAAACATCAAGTACCCTGGAACATTGAGTTTGCAAACTTGGTCACCTTGCAAACACGTCTCTGTAATCGCTATCAGATCAAACCCATTTATCTCTATTTATGCCATTAGTTCGTCTATCTTGTTATGAGTGCTCCATGCATTCAGATAAAGAGCCTTTAATTTAATTTTTTTTACTATTCCTGCTTTGACCTTATTCTCTGCTGCACTGCTACCATCAAACTTTGTCCCTTCCTGTCACACTCTGCTTATGTTTACCCAAATTGCTACACTGCTCCATTGCATTGACCTTTCTCTTTAGATATCTAAATTTCCACTCACCTGACCCCTTTCCCCATTTTTTAGTTTAAAGCCCTATCTACAGCCCTAGTTGTTCGATTTGCCAGGACGCTGGCCCCAGTCCGGTTTAAGTGGAGCCCGTCCCGACGGAGCAGCTCCCTCTTTCTCCAGTGCTGATGGCAGTGGCCCATGAATTGAAACTCCTTCCTCCCACACCACTCTTTGGGCCACACACTTAACTCTCTGATCTGCTTGACCCTAAGCGTGGCTCAGGTAGTAATCCAAAGATCGTGGGCTGGAGTTTCGTATTTTACCATTTTGGGACGCAAATCGGGGCGGAACGCAAAAGTTTGTGCCTCGAGATAGTTTGCGCCCTCGTCATGTATTTTCGGGAGAAAAGTCATCTGGAGGAGTGTTGCCATAATGTCAGGCATTGCATGCCTGACTTTGTGCGCCGGAGCTGAAACTTTCGCCGGTGAAAGAGGCAGCCATTTTGCGCATGCGTGTTGGTTTTTTTGTTTGCTCTTGCTTTCTTTCCTGGTCATAAACACAAATGCAGGGCACTGTAACTTTGTGTGCACATGCGCATTTAAACCAGCTCACTTCAGCCACTTCTGTTGAGATGGAGGATAAAGAGGGAAGGCAACGTGCCAGGTGCTTCAGCTGGGAGGCAAGTGCGGCCTTAGTCAGTGCGGTGGAGAGGAGGTGGGTCTCACTCCATCTTGCAGGGGGAGCCAGACCACTCTCTCCAGTGTTTAAACACATATGGAGGAAGATTGCACAGGAGATCTCTGCTGCAGACACTTTGCCCAGGATTAATCTCACACACTATGATTTATGATTTCTCTGGTCCCGCTCAACAATCATTGGGGTGCCTTTCACAATGCATAACAAAGATGAAGGCTTACATCAGCAACCATTGGCTTTACATGATCAATCCACATAATCTCTTGCATTTAAATCTTGCCTGCCAATGAACTCCATCTGCTCCTATCGCTTTCTGAAAGATCACATACATCTCCCATGGTAGATGCATGAAACCAGCAAATACATTCTGACAAAACACATGCAAGATTGAAACAGGTTGAAACGAGGCTGATACAACATTAACACAGAATCACCTATTCTACTGTGCTAGGTATATGTGGCTCAACAACAGAGAGACCCTTTTTGAACCCTTCCTATTTTTCTCTTTGCAGTCAAAACACTCCCACAATCGAAGGAAGCAGCTGCGGACAGGTGGGGGTCCACCTCAAACTCTTCCTCTAACGGACGTAGATTAGAGAGTCTCTGCCCTCATCAGAGTCCCAGGTTGGACAGTTGCTGGGGGCGATGCTGAGCCCCATTCGGGTAGTGAGAGTATGTGCACGGATCGCGCGACTGAATCCACTGCATAGAAACATAGAAACATAGAAAATAGATGCAGGAGTTGGCTATTCGGCCCTTTGAGCCTGCACCACCATTCAATATGATCATGGCTCATCATGCAACATCAGTACCCCATTCCTGCTTTTTCTCCATACCCCCTGATCCCTTTAGCCATAAGGGCCACATCTAACTCCCTTTTGAATATATCTAACAAACTGGCCTCAACAACTTTCTGTGGTAGAGAATTCCACAGGTTCACCACTCTCTGAGTGCACTGCAAAATATAATGGAATAGCGGCGGCCCTCAAATGAACCTGTGCTATGCCAATCTCCTCATGCCACCCTGCCCCCTCCCCTGCCGCTAACCGCTCTTCGATTGTTTTCCAGATGACCAACCAGAGGTGCCCCATCCCTCGAGGGAGGCCTCCACTTCAGGCCATGCGGACAAGGATGAAGCAATGGAGGACACTGATCCAGTGGAGCATCCGATCCCACCAGTTGCACCCTCCAGATTAAGCTCCTCAGGGGCCGAGACAGAATTTACGGGGTTTGCAGAATCAGAGGCTCCTGTTCCCAATGGCGTACAGCAATGCAGTGCCGGGGTGGGGTGGAATCCTGCAAGCCAGCTCTCCAGAGAGTGAGTTGACAAAGTTGGCCTGCTAACAGATAGGCAGACCTTGAAGTGGACCTGGTGGAAATGTCCAGGGAGAGCGCAGTGATGCAGTGTGACCTTATTGATGGATGGATGCCAGCAAGCACTAACAAGCTCACTGCGACTGTTGTGGAGGCAGCGTCGTAGATTGTCATTGCGAGTCGTGAGTTCAGCGAGGGCATCATTGCCCACACACAGAGGCTGGTGGCCTCTAGAAGTGACAGTGACATTCCAAAGTGTGTGGCGCATCCCATTGATCACGCCGCAAACTCGGGCGCATCACAGGCACATGCTTTGCTTGAGCTTGGCCAGGTGATGGAGTCCATGTCTGCATCCACACTCTCTGTGTTCCCCATTGTCCGACGGGGAAGTGACGGTGCCAAAGCAGGCCTGCAAGATGTGGGGACATGTCATGCTCTGGTTGCTAAGGCCCAGGCCCGTCGGAGAGTGTGTTGCTCGAGGGAAATAGGAGGTGGTGTCATTCCTCGGGATGACAGCACTCTGGATCCCACCACTTATTCACCAACCATGCACCAGGAGCTGGTCCAAAGCATCCTCAGACACGGTCTCCATTGTCGGACCCTCCCAAACACAGCAGCCCTCTAGCAGCCTTGCTGTATGCCCTGAGGCCTCATTGAGGATGAGCAGCAGGCATGGGAGGGGTTTGAGGGGAAGGGGCGGGGCGGGGGGGTAACCTTCACACAACTGTAACTTTTATGTAACAACACTGTACACTGTATACACCTGAGTAATGCACACCTTGTCCACAGGGAGTGAACTTGTGGGAGACACTCCTCACCTGGTCATCCAGGTATATAAAGGGAGGTCCCACGGAGGGTCATCACTTCTTGGTCCTGCGAATAAAGGTTCAGGTCACACAGTGATTTTGTCTGCAGAACATGCCTCGTGTGACTCTATAGCAGGGTGTAAGGACACCACATTTGGCGACGAGAAACGGGAATCAATGACCCACGAGGATGGCCACCGGTAGCACAGAGGAACGGTACTGTGTCAGTGAGGACTGGGACGACTTCGTTGAGAGGCTCCAGCAGAGTTTTGTCATGAAGGACTGGCTGGGAGAGGAAGCGGCTGGCAAGCGGCGGGCGCATCTACTGACCAGTTGTGGATCCAAGACATATGCACTGATGAAAGACCTGCTCACACCCGAGAAGCTGGCGGACAAGTCCTTTGAAGAGCTCAGCACTTTGATCAGTGAGCACCTCAAACCGGCTAGCAGTATATACATGGCCCGGCACCGGTTCTATACACACCGGCGTCGGGAGGGACAAAGCATATTGCAGATAGAAACATAGAAACATAGAAAATAGGTGCAGGAGCAGGCCATTCAGCCCTTCTAGCCTGCACCGCCATTCAATGAGTTCATGGCTGAACATGAAACTTCAGTACCCCCTTCCTGCTTTCTCGCCATAACCCTTGATCCCCCGAGTAGTAAGGACTTCATCTAACTCCCTTTTGAATATATTTAGTGAATTGGCCTCAACTACTTTCTGTGGTAGAGAATTCCACAGGTTCACCACTCTCTGGGTGAAGAAGTTTCTCCTTATCTCGGTCCTAAATGGCTTACCCCTTATCCTTAGACTGTGACCCCTGGTTCTGGACTTCCCCAACATTGGGAACATTCTTCCTGCATCCAACCTGTCCAAACCCGTCAGAATTTTAAACGTTTCTATGAGGTCCCCTCTCACTCTTCTGAACTCCAGTGAATACAAGCCCAGTTGATCCAGTCTTTCTTGATAGGTCAGTCCCACCATCCCGGGAATCAGTCTGGTGAATCTTCGCTGCCAGTGTCTGTAAGTTCACAGACGCCTGCAGGGGGGAGATGTAAAGGGATTTCTTCATTGAGGGCATTGGTCATGCCGGGATTTTCGGGAAGCTTATTGAGACCAAGGACTTGACTTTGGAAAGGGCAATGTTGATAGCCCAGACCTTAATGGCAGGGGAAGAGGAGACCAAGATAATTTACGCACGCAGCCCTGGTTCCAACATGACGATGGACCAGGGAGTTAACATTGTTAACGAAATTCAAAACCCCACAGGCAGGCAGGTAAGGGCAATTCAACACCACCCAGGCAGCAACAGACTCTAGGGTGGGCCAGCAACAGAGACAATGGCAGGGGGATCGGCAATTCATGCCATCACAAGGGACAATGCGTCCCAGGATGGGACCATTGATGCTCAGCAATAGAGTGCTCAGGAATAATCAAAGAGACAATGAGAGAGGAATGCCTGGTAACAGTTCCTTTGTTCATAACAATCTCAGCTCATGCTGGAGGTGCGGTGGCAGACATACTGCGAAAACCAGTAAGTTTCAACAATTTATCTGTAGAAACTGTAACTTCAAGGGACATCTGGCCAGAATGTGCAGAAAGCCCGCAGCAAGGCTAGTTTACGAGGCAGAGGAACCAGATGAGGGGTTTGCAAGGCAGGGTGATGTTTGGGGCCAAGCTATGGATGCTGAAGTCCAGAGGGTTCACGTGGCAGACATCCACAGCTCGTATACCAAAACGCCACCTATGATGATGAAAGTTCTATTAAATGGCATTCCGGTATGCATGGAGCTGGACACAGGAGCCAGCCAGTCACTTATGAATTCCCAACAATTTGAAAAACTATGGCCACACAAAGCTAACAGGCAAAAATTGGAATGCATTGACACGCAGCTACGGACGTACACCAGAGAGATCATCCCAGTACTAGGCAGTGCAAACTTGGTGGTCACACACAATGGATCGGAGAACCGGCTGCCACTCTGGATTGTCCCGGGGAATGGTCACGCGCTCCTGAGGAGGAGCTGGTTAGCTGAGATGAACTGGAAATGGGGGGATGTGCATGCCATTACATCTGTGGAGCGAAGTTCATGCTCACAGGTCCTACAGAAATTTGAGCCACTTTTTCAACCAGGTGTCAGGACTTTTAAGGGCACCAAAGTAGTGTTACGCAACACCCCGGACATCAGACCAGTGCAGCACAAAGCCAGAGCCATGCCGTATGTGATGCGTGAGAGAATTGAGAGTGAGTTGGACAGGCTGCTAAGAGAGGGCATAATTTCGCCTGTTGAATTCAGTGACTGGGCAAGCCCCATTGTTCCTGCCTTAAAGTGGATGGCTCGGTCAGGATTTGTGGCGACTACAAGGCCACCATCAACCGAGTGTCACTACAGGACCAATACCCGCTTCCAAGAGCGGAGGATCTTTTTGCCACGCTAGCAGGTGGCAAGCTGTTCACCAAGTTGGATCTCACTTCAGCCTACATGACTCAGGAACTGGCTGAAGAATCCAAGCTTCTGACCACCATCACTACACACAAGGGGCTATTTGTGTACAACAGATGTCCGTTTGGCATTCGTTCAGCGGTCGCTATCTTCCAGAGGAACGTGGAAAGCTTGCTTAAATCCATCCCTGGAACAATCGTATGCCAAGATGACATCCTAATCACGGGTCGAGACACCAAGGAACACCTCCGCAACCTGGAGGAGGTGCTACGCTGACTGGTCCAGGTAGGCTTGCGACTAAAGAAGTCCAAGTGTGTGTTTTTGGCCCCAGAGGTGGAGTTTTTGGGCAGGAGGGTTGCCGCAGACGGGATCCGGCCTACCAAATCCAAAACGGAGGCAATCCGTCGCGTTCCCAGGCCCGACAACACTTCAGAGTTGCGTTCATTTCTGGGACTATTGAACTATTTCGGGAACTTTCTGCTGAACTTAAGTACATTGCTGGAGCCACTACAAGTGCTCCTGCATAAAGGTTGCGATTGGTTTTGGGGGGACTGTCAGGAACGGGCTTTCAATCGGGCGCGGAACCTGCTTTGTTCTAATAAGTTATTGACCCTGTACGACCCCTGTAAGAAATTGGTTTTGACATGCGATGCATCGTCCTATGGGGTTGGGTGTGTGTTGGCAGCAGAGCAATGGTGAGGGCCAACTCCAACCTGTGGCTTATGCCTCCAGGTCGCTCTCCCAAGCAGAAAGGGAGTACGGGATGGTCGAAAAGAAAGCACTCGCCTGTGTCTACGGGGTGAAAAAGATGCACCAGTACCTTTTTGGCAGAAGGTTCGAGTTAGAAACGGACCACAAGCCGTTAACATCCCTTTTTTCCGACAGCAAGGCTGTCAATGCCAATGCGTCAGCTCGCATACAGCGATGGGCTCTCACGCTGGCTACGTATGACTACATCATACAGCACCGGCCAGGCACCGAAAATTGCGCTGACGTGCTCAGCAGGCTCCCACTGGCGACCAGCGAGGGGGTGTCAGAACAAAGCGTGGAGATGGTCATGGCCGTTGAGGCTTTCAACGCCGCAGGCTCCCCCATCACAGCCTGCCAGATCAAAATCTGGACCAACAGAGACCCTCTCCTATCCCTGATAAAGAAATGTGTCCTGACTGGGGATTGGGCGCCCGCACACGGAGCGTGCCCCGAGGAGGTCAGGCCGTTCCACAGATGGATGAACGAGATCTCCATCTAAGTCGACTGCCTGCTATGGGGCAGCCGGATAGTCATGCCCCAGAAGGGCAGGGAGGCATTCATCAGGGAACACCACAGCGAGCACCCAGGCATCGTGCTAATGAAGGCAATTGCCCGGTCACATGTATGGTGGCCGGGAATTGACTCAGACTTGGAACACTGGGTTCGCAGGTACACGACGTGTGCTCAGCAGGGTAATGCCTCCAGGGAGGCCCCACTCAGCCCGTGACCTTGGCCCATCAGGCCATGGTCACGTATTCACATAGACTACGCGGGCCCGTTCATGGGAAAAATGTTCCTGATTGTTGTTGATGCATATTCGAAATGGATCGTGTGCATCATATTGAATTTGTGCACGACATCCACCACCGTGGAGAGTCTGCGTACGTTCTTTGCGACCCTCGGCTTGCCGGACATCCTGGTTAGCGATAACGGCCCGTGTTTCACTAGCTATGAATTCCAGGAGTTTATGTCGGGTAATGGTATCAAACATGTCAGGACAGCACCATTCAAGCCGGCTTCCAATGGCCAGGCAGAACGTGCGGTTTAACTCATAAAACAGAGCATGCTCCTGATTCAAGGACCCTCCCTTCAGTACTGCCTATCGCTCCGCCTGCTGGCCTATAGGTCCCGCCCGCATTCGCTCACGGGAGTCCCGCTCGCGGAACTACTCATGAAACGCACGCTTAAAACGCGGCTGTCCCTCATTCATCCAGCCCTGTCAGACACTGTTGAGGGCAGGCGCCAGTCCCAAACCGAGTGCCATGATCGCAATGCAGTGGGGAGATGCATAGAAATTGATGACCCTGTATTTGTTCTCAATCATGCTTTGGGACCCAAGTGGCTTGAGGGTACTGTAATTGGCAAAGAGGGGAATAGGGTCATGGTGGTCAGACTTAACAATGGGCAGATATGCCGCAAACATCTGGACCAAGTAAAGAAAAGGTTCAGCATGGACACTGAGGAACCTGAGGAAGATCACGAGATGCTACCCACACCGCTACCAGAGAACGAGCAACAAGGACATTCACCAGCATGCACAGTCCCTGCGGCCAGCCCGGGCAGGCCGGAATCACCTCAGGCGACAGAGATGCATGCCAAGGCCCAACCACCAGAGCCCCAACTGCGGCGCTCTAGGAGAGAGTGTCGACTGCCTGAAAGACTCAATCTTTGACCCAAAGACATTGGGGGGAGGTGATGTCATGTTTGTAACCTTCACACAACTGTAACCTATCTTTAATAACACTGTACACTGTATACACCTGAGTAATGCACACCTTGACCACAGTGGGTGAACTTGTGGTAGACACTCCTCACCTGGTCATCCAGTTATATAAAGGGAGGTCCCATGGAGGGTCATCACTTCTTGATCCTGGGAATAAAGGTTCAGGTCACAATGTGGGAGTCCATTTAGTTCAACATTCAGCATTATCGAGGGACAATTTGTGGTGAATGTGTGCACCCCATGTACCTCTACCTCCTCGGTCTGAGGCTCTGGTTCACCGTGATCCTCCGTGGATCTGTCCTCCTCTGCAACATGGTGGTGTGCAGGTTTAACAGGATTTGTAGCTCGCCTGCACATACATTGGAGGTGTCCCATTGTTCCACAGCCCTTGCAAACGTACCCTTTGAAGCGGCATGAATGGAAACGATGATCACCCCCGCAGCGCCAACAAGGTGTTAATGGCCTTGCATTCATCACCCTTGATGGTGGACTCTGAGACAACTGCGGACGTGCAGCTGCAGGCATGTGGGGCCTGCCCTGTATGTTGCGATTTGAAAACAACATCACTTTGTTTACAGTACTTGTAACAGCACTTGTGTGCTGAGAGATTTGCTTAGTATTGTCACTGGTGGCAATGGACGCCTGGGCTATTGCTGTGGTCTTACTTAAGGTTGGGGTTTCTACAGTCAAAAGTTTGCAAAGTATGGTTTCGTGGCCAATGTCAAGTATGAAAAAGTCTCTGAGCATGTGCTCCAAATGACCTTCAAATTCGCAATGTCCTGCAAGGCGTCTTAGCTCGGCGACATAGCTCGCCACTTCCTGGCCTTCAGACATTTTGTAGGTGTAGAACCGGTACCTCGCTATCAGAACGGTTTCCTTCGGGTTCAAATGCTCTCGGACCAGTGTGCATAAATCATCTGACGGTTTTTCCGTGGGTTTCGCTGAAGTAAGTAGATTTTTCATGAGGCCATACGTTGGTGTCCCACAGACGGCGAGGAAGATCGCCCTTCGTTTGGCAGCATTCTCTTCTCCATCTAGCTCGTTGGCTACGAAGTATTGGTCGAGTCGCTCCACAAAAGTTTCCCAATCATCTCCCTTCGAGAATTTCTCCAGGATGCCCACTGTTCTCTGCATCTTTGGGTTTGCTATCTATATCTCGTCGCCAGTTGTTATGTATGGAGAAAGAGTCAGACTGAACACTGTGAGCTCAAAGTAATGTGTGACCTTAGTCTTTTATTGCAGTTCTCCAGCGTGCCTCTCCAACCTGTGAGGCCTTCTTAAGTAGCTGTGCTCCCAAGGGATTATGGGATCCTTTGGGACTCCAGGGGATGCACTCTCTAGTGCTGTACAGTGTAAATACAAGTTTACATATATAACAACCTTCACCTCGATGGGCAATGCAGTCCTGTTGGCGTTGGTAGGCTGTCTGCCTGTAGGAGCTGGCATATCTCTGACAGCACTTCTTTTCTGAAGCGCAGCCTTCAAACATACTGCACATCAGAAATGTGGAGGCATGAGTGATGTTCCCTGTAAGCCCATTGAGGGTAAGGCCTCCTCCCCAAACGTCTGTGACCACTTTGATCCCGTTGCAAACCATAGAAAATAAGCCTTCGAAATTGAAGCTGCCTGCCAATATCAACCAGCATGATTTGCCGCCTAACTAGCATTGCTCCCATTGAAATCTCTTACTGACCTTGAAAACAAAGGGTTAACTCACATAAAAGTGTCACTTTAAAGTGTCCACTAACGCAGATTTCTGCACGCAACTGTGGCTGTCACTGACAACTGCGATATAAGATCCTCCAGTCTCCCTTTAAATATGCCGCTAATTGCGCCTGCTGCACCCTGGGACCGCCTCTTTTTTCTGGTCGGGTCCTGTGGCGGATGCCAAATCAGGTGTTATGCCTGAAAGTTCCACCTGGGTGCTAGGGTAGCCTTGCACAACGACTGCCATCATCCTGACAGTCCAAACGGAGGGTGGGGTGGTAAGTTTTTGCACCACCTCAAAACCATTGGCGAAACTTCCGCTCGGGCGCAAAATTCTGGAAGCCCCATTTGGCGCCCAGAAACATCTTTTTGCACCCTGCCGAGGCGTGAAACGGGGCGCAAATTAATGAAAAAAACAGCCCCTTTGCCCTTGAGGTTCTGCTTATTAATTTAAATCCTAGCTCCTCAAACTCAGCAAAACCTCATTCTTATTTCTCCCTATGTTATTGGTTCTTACATGGACCATGACAACTGGATCCTCCCCTTCCACTCCAAGTTCTTCTCCAGCTGCGAGGAGATATCCTTAACCCTGGCACCAGGCAGGCAACACAACCTCCGGAACTCCCTATCGCGGCTGCAGAGAAGAGTATCTATCCCCCTGACTATACTGTCCCCTACCACTACCACATTCCTTCCTTCTCCTCCCACTTGGATGACCCCCTGTACCATGGTGTCGTGGTCAGTTTGCCCATCTTGCTTTCTGCTTCATCTTCTTCTTCACTCTCCTCTCCCTCTTTGATCAACCACTGGTTGGACAGGCTGGATTTCTTGGGTGTCTGAAATGTGGAAAGCACAGGTTAAGGTTGTGGTGAGAGGAAGGCGGGAAAGCAAGAGGTGCATGCTTATACCACATGCAGCTTGTACATGAGAAAATATTGTGGGATGAGGGGGAAATGGGATGTGAAAAGGAGGATAATATATGAGGATACCAGCATCTTGAATTCTTTCAGCCCCGCTGCTGGCCAAGGGCTCAACAATGCCTCTGCCAGGAATGGCCTGCACCATCTCCTCCAACGGGGTGAGGTGAAGCTCAGAATGTGAGGTGTGATTTGTGTTTGGAACAGATTGTTGGTAGGGGAATGATGGGTGTGTGGTGGTGGGGTGGAGGGGGGCGGTGCGGTTGTGTACAGTGCGTGGAGCTAGTGGTGCAGCTGGAAGGACACAGCTTTTGACCTTGACCACTGGGCACTGGTGCCAAGACTTTGGGGTTGGGGGCCACACTGCTGGCAGTGATGGCCTCAGCGATATGGTCCCATATTGTTCTTTCTGGAGGGCCTCCTGGCCCCTCTGGTTAGAGGACCTCTCTTCCAGCATTGACCCCTGCAGAAAGCTATAGTGCTGCATGTGAGACCCTGGGTGTCCTTTCCCTGGCTTGTTGAACCATTTGTGGTCGTGCTGAAGCACTTTTACCATTTTTGTTTTACATGCAGAAGACAGTTCAGCTTTAAGAACAGAAGACAGCCATTTTGGAATTATATTTAATGTTTTTTTTAGAAACTTGTTGAGCTCTAAGGGCTAAAGACTGCCTATTTTAAATGATTTTTATTTTAGAAGGCAGTTTCCCTTTAAGGGCTGGAGACTGTTTTCTACAATGACAGGCTAGCTTTAAGAAAATGCTACCACGCTCCAGGGACGCTACGGCCATGCTACATTGGGCCTCCTGCTGAGCTTTCTGCCTGAAACAACTCATTGCATGGTAGGTTCAGCGGTCCAATGATTTAAAATCAGCACACAGCACCAAACAGTGCTGCCTGTACTCTTTCTACAGACGCGAATTAATCTCGCCTTGCAGTGGCACCACCCATGCTATGAGTAGAAATCCCAAGAGACTACATAGCATGGAAGAACAACAACAGGATGAGGAGATGTTAGAGTTACACATCGTCAGGAGCATGAGGTTAACGGACAGCGATTCAGAAAGTATCAAAATCCAAATAGCTTTGCGGGATTCAAGATACAAATGGAAATCGACACGGGTGCATCCGTGAGTGTAGTATCGGAGTCGCTATACCTCAACAAATTGTATGATTTCCAACTGGAGAAATCCAAGATAGAGCTACTCGGGAAAGAAATTCCTGCGGTAGGTCGTATCACCATACCGGTGAAATATAAAGATCAATTTCAGAACTTGCCTCTAATAGTAGTGAAAGGAGACAACCCTGCCTTACTAGGAAGAAATTGGTTGAGCTCACTGAAGCTGGATTGGAGTGAGATTTTCAGTGTGGAAGCGAGATTTTCATCAACGGATGAGGTTATCGAGAAGTATCCGAAGGTGTTCTGTGAAACGGGCAGTCCGATCCAAGGCTTCAAGGCGAGTGTCAGGGTACAGAAGGGCGCTAGATCGGTTTACTACAAGCCATGTTCCATACCATATGCACTCAAGGAGAAAGTTGAGCAAGAACTCAAAAGACTAGAGATTGAGAACATTATTTGTAAGATAGATCGATGTAATTGGGCTACATCCATTGTTGTTGTACCCAAGTCCGATGGTAAGGTAAGATTGTGTGGTGATTATAAAGTAACCGTAAACCAGGTTCTAGAGGATGATGTCCCAAATACATTGCCGAATATAGAAGATTTGTTCACAACACTGACAGGTGGTCAGACCTTCTCAAAACTGGATCTTACGAATGCCTACTTACAGCTTGAACTAGATGAGGAGTCCAAGTCATGTTTGACTATAAATACTCATCTAGGCCTATATCAATTTAATAGGCTACCGTTTGGAGTGTCTTCCGCCTCTGCCATATTCCAAGGGGTGATGAACCAGATTTTGCAAGGTATTGAAGGGGTAGTATGTTATTTGGATTACATACTAATTTCAGCACCAAATAGGCAAATTCATAATAACATATTGAATTAAGTCCTCAAAAGGCTAGAGAAGCACAGAGTACGAGTGTCTGCTCGTAAGTGTGAGTTATTTTAAAGCTCAGTGGAGTACTTAGGGTACAGAGTAGACAAAGATGGTTTACATCTGACCAAGGAAAAACTGGGTGCAATCAGAAATGCACCCACTCCCAGGAATGTCACTGAACTTCGTACATTCTTGGATCTTTTAAACTATTACGGGAAGTTCCTACCAAATTTGACTACAGTATTACATTCACTGCATGAACTTTTGAAAAAACAGGTCCATTGGAAGTGGTCAAAAGAATGCAATACAGCATTCAAGGAGTGTAAAAGCAAATTGGTAGAGAGCACCATGTTAGTTCATTATGACATATCTAAGGAGATTAAGCTAGCGTGTGATGCCTCTCCGTATGGAGTTGGGGCAGTGATCTCTCATGTATCACGTAGTGGGGAGGAGAGACCAATTGCTTTTGCTTCACGTACTCTCAGTGCCAGTGAGAGTAATTATGTGCAAATTGAAAGGGAAGCTTTGGCATTAATTTTTGGGGTCAAGAAGTTTCACAAATACTTGTATGATCGCAAGTTTACCATCGTTACGGACCATAAGCCCCTAACAGCAATCCTCCATCCAAAGTCCCCAATTCCAACATTAGCTGCAGCCCGAATGCAGAGATGGGCTTTGATTTTGACAGCATATACATATGATATTGAAAATAGACAATCAGCTGATCACAGTAATGCTGATGCAATGTCTAGATTGCCTTCCCCATCACAAGTTACACCCGATAGGGAAGAAGTGTTTTATTTTTCAAACATTGATGAACTGCCAGTCACAGCTGAAGAGATTGGTAGAGCAACCAAACATGACCCAGTGATGTCAAAGGTATATGATTATATTGCAAATGGCTGGCCAAACCTGGTAACAGACAAAGATACACATCCATTCTTCATTCGAAGGAATGAATTATCAGCCGAGAAAGAGTGGTTATACCAAATAAATTTACGTCCAAATTATTAGGAGACCTCCATGACCAGCACCTGGGAATGTGCTTGACCAAGAGTTTTGCATGCAGTTATTTATGGTAGCCAGGTCTTGATAAAGATATAGAGTACATAGTGAGTTAGTGTATGACATGTCAATCGGTAAGCAAGCAACCACCATCAGTACCATTACAGCCTTGGAAATGGCCTCCCAGGGTGTGGCAAAGGCTACATATTGATTTTGCTGAGTTAGAAGGTTAGAAGAATGATTGTTCATTGTGATTGATAGCCATTCGAAGTGGGTTGAGGTGTTCCCAATGTGGAAAATAACAACAAGTAAAACATTGGACATTTTACGAAGATTATTTTCTTCATTTGGCCTCCCAGAAGAAATTGTTTTGGATAATGGACCACAATTTCGTTCAGAAGAATTTGCACAATTCCCGAGCAAAAATAGTGTGAAACATACCAAGGTTCCACCATACCATCCTGCTTCGAATGGTGCAGCAGAGCGCAGCGTACAAATTGTAAAACGTGCTCTCATAAAACAAATGTTAGATCCAAATCCAAGGAAACGATAGTTGTCATTGGATCACAACTTGGCAAATTTTTTGATTACATATCGAAATACTCCTCATACAACTATTGGTAGAACTCCAGCAGAGTTGTTTCTCAAAAGACAGCCACAAACCAGATTCTCGAACCAAATTTGGCGCAGTCCATATTTACAAATTTAACTTTACCACTTGTTTTCTGTTTCGAAGAGGATACCTTCACTCTCGAACAGAACCTTCCAAACATGGTGTCGATTTCACACTCATTCGAGGCTCATCCTGAGGAACGTTTTCCTCCATGGAATTTCCTTGATTTTCATTTGAACTCACTCGAACTTCAGGCTCTTTGTTTTCCTGACCTGGACTCAGACTTTCATTCTGATTCCCTGATTTGTTTCCAGTACATTGGATTTAGGATTTGCTGGTGTATCAAAACTATCTGATGAGTCAGAAATAATTGAATCATTCCCACCTTCAAATCCTTCCATGTCTGTAGGTAAAATATGATCAATATGAACAAACCTAACCTGTCCATTATCAAACATCTTTACCAAATATGTGCAAGGACCACATATCTCCACCACTCTTCCTAGTAACCGCTTTAACCACTTATGGTGATGGTTCTTCACTCTCACCTTCTGATTTAATTTCACACTTCTCTCTTTTACTCTACCTCTATCATGAGGGGCGCACGGCCCAATTCCGCGGGACTTCCGGACCGGGCGATAAAAGACCGGCCCTGGAAGGTTACTGCCCCCAATCGGGGCAAAGGGCAATTTCGCCCCCATATTCCTTATGTACACAATAGGATGGATTTTCTCTCAATGGCGAATGAAAGGCCGTTCATTACACTTGCATTTGACCACAGACCTTCTATGGGATTTTGCACTGGAATTTACTGTAACTTAAAGAGCCAAAATGGTGTGGCACCTTCGACAGAGCATCTAGAACCTGTGCGAACAGAGAACCAACTGTGTATCCCTTAACCAATCAGACTGAAGAATCATTAATGAGCAGTGCGATCTGAACCAGGAAGTGTCAGTTAGAATATTTAAGTCAATGCCAAATTATACACAGAAAGCGAAGTAAAGAAGGAAAAGAAAGCTGGGATTAAGAGAGAGATAAAATAGACAGAAAGAGTTAGAAAGAGATAAAATAGACAGAAAGCAAAAGTAAAAAAATGGTTTATTAAAAATGTTTTATTTTTAAAATTTACAACAATAATTAAAATCTGAAGGAATGAGACTCAACACTTATAAAAGTTAATTTTCAGTGCCAGAGAGGTTGTTTGGCAGTAATTAAGATTTATCATGCCACTAAAAATTTACTCACACTTTTTCAGGAGAGTTTTGTAGGTATGTCACGTAAATCCCCCAACTTCATGCGGTTCCAGATATTTAATTGCCAAGTTTCTTGGTGAGATACTGGTATAGCGTAGTGTTTAACTGCACATGTCTGGTTGCCGGAAGTTGCTGTCTGATTTACACTTTAATAATGGTGAGCACTGCTATCCTCATCATTAATTTTACAGCAAAATACGACCCAATAAGTTTCTTTGTTGAAAAAAAAGGTTCTAATTTTGTGCATAAAAACTCAAGACACACAATTACATAATTGAAGTAATATGAAGAAGCCATATGATTCACCCTAGGGTTTTACATTTTATTTCATACAGTTTGAAATTAGAAATGTGGTAATTTTTATATATTCTTATTATTCGTGTAGTTCCTCATTTGTTAGGGGCCAGCTGTTTCAACAGTAATTTTACAGTTGCATATGTAATCCAGGAAAGGTCCCAAAAATTCCTCAACCATCATTGATACAGGCATTGTTGGACAGGTATAGATTTTGAAAATAACAATCAGCATGGTGACAGGGACAGGATGGTACTGTAAGTTAGCACACTATCCTTTGATGTTGGGGCCCAATTTCGAACCGAATCAAGTCTGATTGGATGAAGATTTCCTCTCTGTTGGCTGGGAATTTTGTCCTCATCCGACTGAGAATGCTGGGGAATGGAACATTTTTCCACTCCACCTGAGTAAACATCAAGCTTTCCTCAATTAGACATGGCATGGCATGAGTTACATGAAAGATGTGGCCCAATAATATTCTTCAATTTCAGAAGAACAACCCTACTAGTACCAATGTGACATCATCAAACACTTACACTAGTGTCATCTTGAACTGCCTTTGAATGCTGAGTGATACACAGTACTGGAAGGACTATAAATACAGGATAAATATGAAACAAGTGACGGCAGGTAAGCATTTATGTTTTATTGCCAAAAGCTTTTACAAACTGCTTCTCTGGAAAGTGAAACAATTTTGTAACACTAAAATGACTGATCTTTTTGCTTTTCTTGAAATTGATAACAAGCAAAGTGTTGTATGTGGTGAGAGTAATATTGGCCTGGAAATCCCAGCCTCCCCGGGTCCCTACGGAATGTGCACAGACCTGGGAAGGCATCGCAAAAGGTGGTTTTCAGCTCACAATGCGCAGGTGCTGAAAACCGTCTTTTCCAATCTGACAAGCTCCAGCTTGACAGATCCTTCATATCTCGGGAGCGAGGAAATTTGCAAGGGCAAGATTGCGATATTTATCCACATCTTGCCCAGCAAATGCCCTCAAAAATCTTGCGCCTGATAAGAGTTTTAAAACATAGAAAAACATAATAAAATTAAATTTTAAAAATCACATTATATTGTTAAAAACCCTGCCCACTACATTAAAAAAACTTTTTTAAAAATTGGAACTTTTTTTTCTAAGACATTTATTAACTTTAATTTCAATTAATTTTAATTATGTGAGATATGTTTTTTATTATGGTGTTTAGTGTGTGTTTTTTTTCTCATTAATAGCAATGAGAACTTGTACATACGGTGTTCTCATTGCTATTAATGAGAATGCTATGGAATACTGTACCTGATTGGTTGAGCAGTCACACGTGACTGCACCTTCTGCGTTGGGACCTCGAGGACGGGAGCGCACTTTGCAGCGCGGAAAGAGAAGGCCTCCCCACCGGATTCACAGGCTCCTCCGGGACCACCAGGTACTTTCGTAAAAATTCTCCGGTCGCAGGCGTTCTTCCGAAAGAAGCCTCCGACTGGAATTTCAGGACCAAAGTCTGTGGTTGGGAAAATGTTGGAGTCCATTATTAACTAAGCAGTAGCAGGACATTTGGAAAAGCAAAATTCGGCCAGGCAGAGTCAGCATGGATTTATGAAGGGGAAATCATGTTTGACAAATGTACTGGAATTCTTAAAGGATGTAACGAACAGGGTGAATAAAGGTGAACCAGTGGATGTGATGTCTTTGGACTTCCAGAAGGCATTTGACAAGGTGCCACAAAAAAGGTTAATGCACAAGATAACATTTCAGGGGGTTGGGGGTAACATATTGGCATGAATAGAGGATTGGCTAACTAACAGAAAATAGAGAGTCGGGATAAATGGTTCATTCTCGGGTTGGCAATCAGTAACTAGTGGTGTGCCACAGGGATCAGTGCTGGGACCCCAACTATTTACAATCTATATTAATGACTTGGAAGAAAGGATTGAGTGTAACTTAGCCAAGTTTGTTGACAATACAAAGATGGAAGGAAAAGCAATGTGTGAGGAGGATACAAAAAATCTGCAAAAGGACATAGACATAGAAACATAGGGCCCAAGTTTCCACAAGAAAAAAAACGGGCGCCCCTCCGAGCTGGGCGCCCGTTTTTCACGCCTAAAATGGCGCCTAAAAAAATCCTCGGTATTCTCCACCGACTTACAGGTCCTGTGGCACTCGGCGCAGCCAGCACGAGCTGTGGGGGGGGCGGAGCCAGGTCCCTGCGCTGAACAGTCGGCACGCAAGTGCAGTAGCTCCAGGCGCCGAACTGTGTGGGAGGGGCCTGAAGCACGCAGCCCCTAGCCCTGGCCCAATGGCCTCACTGGGGCTGCGTGAATGAGGCTCCTCCCACGGCCAGCTCCTGCTCCCCGCTCCCAACAAGACCCGACACCCGCTCCCCCCCCCCCCGCCCCGCTGACCAGACCCGACTCGACACCCGCCCCCCCCCCGCCCCCCCCCGGCACCCGAGACCTGCTCCCGACCGAGACCCGACACCCGAGACCCGCTCCCCCCCCCCCAACCCGACACCCGCTCTCCCACCCCCGCCCCGACCCGACACCCGAGACCCGCTCCCCCCGCCCCGACCGAGACCCGAGACCCGCTCTCTTCCCCCCCCCCGCCCCGACCCGAGGCCCGCTTCCCCCCCCGACCCGCTCCCCGCCCCGACCCAAGGCCCGCTCCCCCCCCCCGACCCGACACCCGCTCCCCCCCGACCCGACCCGACACCCGCTCCCCCCCGCTCCTATTCCCCGACCCCCCCCCTCTCTTCCCTCCCTCTCCCTCCCCTCTCTCCCTCCCTCTCTTGCTCAGCGGCACGAACAGCTGCAGAATTCTCCCTGGCTGAAGCACTTTCACACAGGTAGGAAGATGGTTTATTTAATCTTTTCTTGGCTTATAAATGTTTATTCAGGTTGGATTTATTTGTATAATATTTGTAGAAGTATAAATAAGGATTTATTGTCAAATTTAATGAGTTCCCTTCCCCCCCCCACCTCGTTCTGGGCGCCTAATTTGTAACCTGCGCCTGATTTTTTAATGTGTAGAACAGGTTTTTTCAGTTCTACAAAAATCTTCACTTGCTCCATTCTACTTTAGTTTGGAGTACATTTTCACTGTGGAAACTTTCAAATCAGGCGTCAGTGGCCCGACACGCCCCCTTTTGAAGAAAAAATTCTGTTCTAAACTAGAACTGTTCTACCTGACTAGAACTGCAGAAAAAAAAATGTGGAGAATTGCGATTTCTAAAATAGTCCGTTCTCCACCAGTTGCTCCTAAAAATCAGGCGCGAATCATGTGGAAATTTGGGCCGATAGAAACATAGAAAATAGGTGCAGGAGTAGGCCATTCGGCCCTTCTAGCCTGCACAGCCATTCAATGAGTTCATGGCTGAACATGCAACTTCAGTACCCCATTCCTGCTTTCTCACCATACCCCTTGATTCCCCTAGTAGTAAGGACTTCATCTAACTCCTTTTTGAATATATTTAGTGAATTGGCCTCAACAACTTTCTGTGGTAGAGAATTCCACAGGTTCACCACTCTCTGGGTGAAGAAATTCCTCCTCATCTCGGTCCTAAATGGCTTCCCACTTATCCTTAGACTGTGTCCCCTGGTTCTGGACTTCCCCAACATTGGGAACATTCTTCCTGCATCTAACCTGTCTAACCCCGTCAGAATTTTAAATGTTTCTATGAGGTCCCCTCTCATTCTTCTGAACTCCAGTGAATACAAGCCCAGTTGATCCAGTCTTTCTTGATAGGTCAGTCCCGCCATCCCGGGAATCAGTCTGGTGAACCTTCGCTGCACTCCCTCAATAGCAAGAATGTCCCTCCTCAGGTTAGGAGACCAAAACTGTACACAATACTCCAGGTGTGGCCTCACCAAGGCCCTGTACAATTGTAGCAACACCTCCCTGCCCCTGTACTCAAATCCCCTCGCTATGAAGGCCAACATGCCATTTGCTTTCTTAACCGCCTGCTGTAACTGCATGCCAACCTTCAATGACTGATGTACCATGACACCCAGGTCTCTTTGCACCTCCCCTTTTCCTAATCTGTCGCCATTCAGATAATAGTCTGTCTCTCTGTTTTTACCACCAAAGTGGATAATCTCACATTTATCCACATTATACTTCATCTGCCATGCATTTGCCCACTCACCTAACCTATCCAAGTCGCTCTGCAGCCTCATAGCATCCTCCTCGCAGCTCACACTGCCACCCAACTTAGTGTCATCCGCAAATTTGGAGATACTACATTTAATCCCCTCGTCTAAATCATTAATGTACAGTGTAAACAGCTGGGGCCCCAGCACAGAACCTTGCGGTACCCCACTAGTCACTGCCTGCCATTCTGAAAAGTCCCCATTTACTCCTACTCTTTGCTTCCTGTCTGACAACCAGTTCTCAATCCATGTCAGCACACTACCCCCAATCCCATGTGCTTTAACTTTGCACATTAATCTCTTGTGTGGGACCTTGTCGAAAGCCTTCTGAAAGTCCAAATATACCACATCAACTGGTTCTCCCTTGTCCACTCTACTGGAAACATCCTCAAAAAATTCCAGAAGATTTGTCAAGCATGATTTCCCTTTCACAAATCCATGCTGACTTGGACCTATCATATTACCTCTTTCCAAATGCACTGCTATGACATCCTTAACAATTGATTCCATCATTTTACCCACTACCGATGTCAGGCTGACCGGTCTATAATTCCCTGTTTTCTCTCTCCCTCCTTTTTTAAAAAGTGGGGTTACATTGGCTACCCTCCACTCCATAGGAACTGATCCAGAGTCAATGGAATGTTGGCTAAATGAGTGGACAAAAATTTGGCAGATGGAATATAATGTTGGAAAATGTGAGGTCATGCACTTTGGCAGAAAAAATCAAAGAGCAAGTTATTATTTAAATGGAGAAAAATTGCAAAGTGCTGCAGTACAGTGGGGCCTGGGGGTACTTGTGCATGAAACACAAAAGGTTAGTATGCAGGTGCAGTAAGTGATCTGGAAGGCAAATGGAATCTTGGCCTTTATTGCAAAGGGGATGGAGTATAAAAGCAGGGAAGTCTTGCTACATTTATACAAGGTATTGGTGAGGCCACACCTGGAATACTGCGTACAGTTTTGGTTTCCATATTTATGAAAGGATATACTTGCTTTGGAGGCAGTTCAGAGAAGGTTCACTAGATTGATTCTGGAGATGAGGGGGTTGACTTATGAGGAAAGGTTAAGGAGGTTGGGCCTCTATTCATTGGAATTCAGAAGAATGAGAGGTAATCTTATCGAAATGAATAAGATTATGAGGGGGCTTGACAACGTGGATGCAGAGAGGATGTTTCCACTGATAGGGGAGACTAGAACTAGAGGTCATAATCTTAGACTAAGGGGCCACCCATTTAAAACTGAGACAAGGAGGAATTTCTTCTCTCAGAGGATTGTAAATCTGTGGAATTCGCTGCCTCAGAGAGCGATATTGAATAAATTTAAGACAGAGATAGAGGGACAGTTTCTTGAATGATAAGGGAAAAAGTGGTTATGGGGAGCAGGCAGGTAAGTGGAGCTGAGTCCATGATCAGATCAGCCATGATCGCATTAAATGGCGGAGCAGTCTCGAGGGGCTGTATGGCCTACTCCTGCTCCTATTTCTCATGTTCTTATGTTCAAAGTGTTCTGCATCACGATTTCTTTATGTGCACATTCTTTTCTTTACAAGCAGATCACTTGTGGTGTTGCACAAGGTAAGTTGCAGAATGTGTGTCTCTCTCTTAGCCGACTCTGCTACTTCTGTCTCACTGAGCTATTTTAACTGGTGGGTGTGCAGTTAAAATGTCCCTTCAGGAGAGCTGCCCAGAACCTGCCAACTGTGATTTTTAATCAAGCTCTGGACGGCACCCAATTTTCTGGAGGTCGGCAGTCACAGTGGACCAGTTAATGAAGTTCGGCCCAATACTTATCCCACCTCCAACCAGAATTAAAATCAATCCCCTGTCTCCCCTCTTCTGCTTCTGTCTCTGTCTTTCTGTTCCTGTCTGTCTACCTCACTCTTCTTTTCTCTTTTCTCTCTTTCTGCCCACTTTCGCTTACCTCATTTTTTTATTTTCTTTCCTTTCAGGTGGAGGTGGTGGGCGGTATGGCGAACTATGCTGGGGAAAGGAGCACCAACAGCTGCAGGCTACATTTGGGCTGGGATTTCAGAGAAAATGCAGTCCTCAGTCAGTCCCTTCCTATCCCCTCCCCCAATCACTCATGTTTCTCCCTGCGCCTTCACTCCCAACCCCTTTACCTCTGCACTATCTCCTACCATTCCTACCATCTCCTCACTCCCATCACATCCCTTACATCTTCCCCTTTGAATTACCCATTCTATCTACCCTGTATCCTTCTGTTCCCCCAGCTCCATTGCCTCTCACCTCACCCTTAACCTTCAAACCATTCTCCCCATTTCACATCACTTCCTCAAAGGATGGGCAGCAAGAAGCCTCTTCACTCTCAACCAATTCCCTCCACTTCTACCCTCCTTATCTATCTGTTTTGCTCAAAAAGGCACTGTTGGCTTTGAAAATTCAATTGAATTGTTTTTTTTAAAAAGATCACAGTGTGCCTTTCTCTCTCTCATTGGTGTCACCAATTACAATATGTGTCTCAGGTGTAAGGGATTAGCATTGACTGTTTTTAATAATACACAGGTGGAGATCATTAATTGGCTTCAAAATTCAAATAGAGTTTAAAAAATATATATAACTTTAACATGAAGATTCATTCTCTCTACTCCTCTCTCTTACTATCTCTGCCTCAGTCTCTCTCTCGTAGAGAGAGCCAGATTTCAAATGGGAACTGGTTCTGGGGTGGCCGAGGGGGCAGTGTGTGCTTTGAAAATTCAATTTAATTTAGAATCTTGTCAGGCAGCTCACTAACATACCCTCAATAAGCATGGAACTTATGAAGGCATTCAATGTGACCAAGTCTAGTGGGAGACCAGAGGATTGGGAAATTTTTAAAAGCCAGCAAATAACGACTAAAATATGATAAAGAGAGGGAAGATAGATTATCAAAATAAACTAGCACGAAATATAAAAACAGATAGTAAGAGTTTCTATAGGTACATAAAAAGGAAAAGAGTGGCTAAAGTAAATGTTGGTCCCCTGGTGGATGAGACTGGGGAATTAATAATGGAAAACAGGGAAATGGCAGAAACGTTGAACAAATTTTTGTATCGGTCTTCACGGTAGAAGGCACTAAAAACATCCCAATAGTGGATAATCAAGAGGCTATAGGTAGGGAGGAATGTAATACAACCACTATCACTAATGAAGTAGTACTAGGTAAAATAATGGGACGAAAGGCGGACAAGTCCCCTGGACCCTTACATCCTGGGGTCTTACAAGAAGTGGCTGCAGAGATAGTGGATGCATTGGTTGAAATCTACCAAAATTCCTTGGATTCTGGGCGGTTCCAGCAGATTGGAAAACCGCAACTGTAACGCTGCTATTTAAAAAAGGAGGCAGACAAAAAGCAAGAAACTATAGACCAGTTAGCCTAACATCTGTGGTTGGGAAAATGCTGGAGTCCATTATTAAGGAAGCGTTTGGAAAATCCTGATTCATTCAAGCAGAGTCAGCATGGTTTTATGAAAGGGAAATCATGTTTGACAAATTAGCTGGAGTTCTTTGAGGATGTAACGAGCAGGGTGGAAAAGGGAGAACCAGTGGATGTGGTGTATTTGGATTCCCAGAAGGCATTTGATAAGGTGCCACATAAGAGGTTACTGCACAAGATACAAGCTCACGGGGTTGGGGGTAACATATTAGTATGGATAGAGGAATGGCTAATTAACAGAAAACAGAGAGTTGGGATAAATAGGTAATTTTCCGGTTGGCAAACAGTGACTAGTGGGGTGCCGCAGGGATCGGTGCTGGGTCCGCAACTATTTACAATCTATATTAATGACTTGGATGAAAGGACTGAGTATAATGTAGCCAAATTTGCTGATGATACAAAGATGGGTGGGAAAGCAAATTGTGAGGAGGACACAAAAAACCTGCAAAGGGATATAGGTAGGCGAAGTGAGTGGGCAAAAATTTGGCAGATGGAGTATAATGTGGGAAAATGTGAGGTTATCCACTTTGGCAGAAATAATAGAAAAGCAAATTATAATTTAAATCGAGAAAAATTGAAAAGTGCTGCAGTACAGAGAGACCTGGGGGTCCTTGTGCATGAAAACAAAATGTTAGTATGCAGGTACAGCAAGTAACCAGGAAGGCAAATGGAATGTTGGCCTTTATTGCAAGGGGGATAGTGTATAAATGCAG
The DNA here is from genome assembly GCF_044704955.1 of Pristiophorus japonicus. Classification (NCBI taxonomy): domain Eukaryota; kingdom Metazoa; phylum Chordata; class Chondrichthyes; family Pristiophoridae; genus Pristiophorus; species Pristiophorus japonicus. The sequence continues at coordinate 412,674,421 of NC_091977.1, forward strand.
ATAAATCCTGCTACAACTGTACAGGGTATTGGTGAAGCCACACCTAGAGTACTGCGTATAGTTTTGGTCTCCGAATTTAAGGAAGGATATATTTGCATTGGAGGCTGCTCAGAGAAGGTTCACCAGGTTGATTCTGGAGATGAGGGGGTTGACTTATGAAGATAGGCTGAGTAGGTTGGGCCGCAGGGATCGGTGCTGGGTCGGCAACTATTTACAATCTATATTAATGACTTGGATGAAAGGACTGAGTATAATGTAGCCAAGTTTGCTGATGATACAAAGATGGGTGGGAAAGCAAATTGTGAGGAGGACACAAAAAACCTGCAAAGGGATATAGGTAGGCTAAGTGAGTGGGCAAAAATTTGGCAGATGGAGTATAATGTGGGCCTATACTCATGAGAAGTGATTTTATTGAAACTTATAAGATAATGAGGGGGCTCGACAAGGTGGCTGCAGAGAGGATATTTCCACTCATTGGGGAAACTAAAACTAGGGGGCATAGTCTTAGAATATGGGGCTGCCCATTTAAAACTGAGATCAGGAGAAATTTCTTCTCTCAGAGGGTTGTAAATCTATGGAATTCTCTACCCCAGAGAGCTGTGGAGGTTGGGTCATTGAATATAGTTAAGACGGGGATAGTCAGCTTTTTAAGCGATAAGGGAGTAAAGGGTTATGGAGAGCGGGCAGGGAAGTGGAGCTGAGTCCATGATCAGATCAGCCATGATCTTATTGAAACATAGAAACATAGAAAATAGGTGCAGGAGTAGGCCATTCGGCCCTTCTAGCCTGCACCGCCATTCAATGAGTTCATGGCTGAACATGCAACTTCAGTACCCCATTCCTGCTTTCTCACCATACCCCTTGATTCCCCTAGTAGTAAGGACTTCATGTTACAGCAGGCTCGATGGGCCAAATGGCCTACTCCTGCTCCTATGCCTTATGTCTTATGTTCTTATGTTCTTATGATGGGTGTCTTTCTTGTAACTTTGATTTTGGTTGCATCACAATGAGGAAGAGGAGCAACAGCACCAGTGACAGACTGCCCTACCACAAGAACATAGGAACAGGAGTCAGCCATTCAGCCCCTCGAGCCTTTTACATAAGAATTAGGAACAGGAGTAGGCCATCCAGCCCCTCGAGCCTGCTCCGCCATGCAACAAGATCATGGCTGATCTGGCTGTGGACTCAGCTCCACTTACCCGCCCACTCCCCATAACCCTTAATTCCCTTATTGGTTAAAAATCTATCTATCTGTGATTTGAATACATTCAATGAGCTAGCCTCAACTGCTTCCTTGGGCAGAGAATTCCACAGATTCACAACCCTCTGGGAGAAGAAATTCCTTCTCAACTCGGTTTTAAATTGGCTCCCCCGTATTTTGAAGCTGTGCCCCCTAGTTCTAGTCTCCCCGACCAGTGGAAACAACCTCTCTGCCTCTATCTTGTCTATCCCTTTCATTATTTTAAATGTTTCTATAAGATCACCCCTCATCCTTCTGAGCTCCAACGAGTAAAGACCCAGTCTACTCAATCTATCATCATAAGGTAACCCCCTCATCTCCGGAATCAGCCTAGTGAATCGTCTCTGTACCCCCTCAATTCCGCCATTCAATGAGATCATGGCTGATCTGTGACATAACTCCATGTGCCCGCCTTTGGCCCATATCCCCTAATAACTTTGGTTAACAAAAAGCTATCAATATCAGATTAAAAATTAAGAATTGATCTCGCATCAATTTCCATTTGCAGAACAGAGTTCCAAACTTCTACCACCCTTTGGGCTCAATTTTGGCCAGGAGTTGCTCCATTTTTTTTGGATTAACTTGGTTATTCTGGCATAACTTAAAAACCTCCATTTTCCCCAATCAATTTGCACCAATGTAACTGAGTTAGTTACGATTTTTTTAGTTTTGTTTTTTTTTCTCAAAAGGGGGCACTACCAGCCACCTACGCCAGTTCTGCCCATTTAGGCAACTTTGGCCAGCTAATAGTTACTCCAAATCTACTTAGGCCAGCGTATGTGGCCACTTCAGAAAACCCTTGCGGAGAGTTAAAAAAATCGGCGCAGGTCGGTACATTGAAACATAGAAACATAGAAAATAGGTGCAGGAGTAGGCCATTCGGCCCTTCGAGCCTGCACCGCCATTCAATGAGTGCATTGGAGGCCATTCGGCCTGGGATAGGGGCGGGAAGCGGAGAGGACCTGCCTGCACCTAAACCACCAAGCCTTACAAACCACCAAACCTGAAAACAAAAAGTACTAACAATTCAATAAGAAATAAAAAATTGAAGTAAGTCCTACCTTCATCTTCAAACTCGGCCCGGCCAGCCAGTGCGGGAGGGCACTCGGCCAGGGCTAGGGACAGGCAGGAGAACTGATAGAAATTATCGACAGGCAGGAACACTATCAGTTCTCCTGCCTGCCCCCAGCCCTGGCTGAGTGGCCTCCCGGTGTGATCGATCCCTTAGAAATCGCACCGGGAAGCCACTTGGCCTGGGCTAGGGGCAGGACGACAACGCATCGGGCGGCCACTCGGCCTGGGCTAGGGACGGGAGCGATTCAACTGGCTGACATCGAGTCCCACAGAGCGGCTGCAGCAAGCACACGGAGAGGCTGGGGGCAAGGAGCGATTCAACTGTCCGGCATCAGGGTTCACAGAGCGGCTGCAGCAAGCAAACCAAGAGGCTGGGGGCAAGGAGCTACTGCGCATGTGCGGACAGTCCACTGCGCATATGCAGACGTCCCAGCACAGTTTTTGGTGCCAAATGCTGGCTCCATCCCCGAATCGACTGGCCACACTGCGCGACTACAGGGAAGCAACCAGAGAGTGGCCAAAGTGGGAAGGAAATTTTTTGCCGCACTTTGGAACGGAGAAAAGTGTCACAACTCCGGTAAGTGCGCCGAAAAACGGGCCCCAAAATTGAGGCCATGGTGTGTTGCAGTGTTTCCTACTTTCACTCCTGAAAGGTCAGGCTTTAATTTTTACACTATGCCTCCCAGTCCTAGAATCCCCAATCAGCGGCAACAGTTTCTCTCTATCTACCCTATTAGTTCCGCTTAATATCTTGAAAACTTCAATGAGATCACCCCTTGACCTTCTAAATTCCAGGGAACTTAAATTTGTGTAATCTCTCCTCGTAACTTTACCCTTGATGCCTAGGTATCATTCTGATATACTAACATTGCACTCCCTCCAAGATCAATATCCTTCTGAAGCTGTGGTGCCCAGAACTTAACAAAGTACTCCAGGTGTGGTCTAACCAGGGTTTTGTATCGCATATCTTCTACCCCCTTATATTCTAATCCTCTAGATATAAAGGCCAGCATTCCATTAGCCTTTTTGATTTTCTGTACCTGTTCATGATATTTTAATGATCTATCTACCTGGACCCCTAAGTCTCTGTGGACATCCACTGATTTTAGCTTTTCACCATTTAGAAAGTATCCTGTTCTATCCTTTTTAGGTCCAAAGTGGATGACCTCTCATTTGCTTACATTGAAATCCATTTTCCACAGTTTTGCCCATTTACTTAATCTATCAATATCCCTTTGCAATTTTATGCTTTCATCTACACTGCTTACAATGCTGCCTATCTTTGTGTCATTGGCAAATTTGAATATATGACTTTCTATTGCATCATCTAAGCCATTGATAAATATTGTGAATAGTTGAGGCCCCAACACAGATCCTGTCAATGTGAGTACCTATCCATTATCCCTACACTCTGAGTCTGAAATTGCCCACTGCTGGAAGTGGCATGCACCTACCCTGTTGCTAGTGTTTTTACCGGCACGGTGGATGCGGTGGCCTCTTGAGTGAAATTCTGCTCTTTGGCTTTTTTCCGGCGGACCGGAAGTCAGTTACAATGGGGGCGGAAGTGCGACGGTGAGTACACTAGAGGGGCAGAAGTTGAGGGGGGCGGCAGAGTGGCTGCCACTGTCAGTCATCAGCGTAGCGCTGATGACGTTATCATGGTGCCACGTCACCACGGCTCTCCCCTTCACTTAAAGGGGAGAGCCTGCGCGATTGTTTAAGTTCGGTCCACTGCACCACCAGGGATGCCAAGCTGCCTGTTGGGGACCCGGCCGAACCCGGGGGCATAATAAAAAACATGGCGGCAGCAGTAGTAGGTTCTCCCCTTTAATGGGAGCCGCACTGCCATTTTAAAAGAATTACAGCCTCACTGCACCGGCATAAAAAACCAGCTTTTGGCATCGCGTGGTGGAAGCAAGATTATTTTGGCAAAATTCCGCCATTGAGGGGGCATCATCGGCAGTGCATGCTCTTATGACGCACTTAGGACGGATCAGCATCAGCGGAGCAATAGTGCTGGAGTGGGTCACCGCAGGAGTGGAATTTAAAAAATGGTGGCCATTACACGAAAAATCGGCAGCCATTGCACTCCGCAGTGTGGCTGCCGATTTCCGGCCGTAACAGGCCTTAAGAGAAGGGGCAATTTTGGCACCTCTGTCTCATGTCGCTCAACCAATTTCCTAAACAGGTCAATAATTTATCCTCAATTCCGTGGGCTTCTACCTTAGATAACAGTCTCTTATGTGACACTTTATTAAATTCCTTCTGGAAGTCCATATAAATAACATCCATAGATATTCCCCTACCCATTACTTCAGGTTTGTCAGGCATGATCTACCTTTCACAAATCCATGCTGGCTATCTCTGATCAGCTGAAAGTTGCGAGGTGTTCAGTCACTAGTAATTTTCTAACAACAGATGCTAAGCTAACTCGTCTACAATTTCCTGGTTTCCCTCGCTTGCCATTCTTAAATAGTGGAGTGGCATGCACTATTTTAAAATCTAATACAATGGTTACTAAATCAAGAGAACTTTGGAAGATTATAGTTAGGACTGATTCCCGGGATGGCGGGACTGACCTATCAAGAAAGACTGGATCAACTGGGCTTGTATTCACTGGAGTTCAGAAGAATGAGAGGGGACCTCATAGAAACTTTTAAAATTCTGACGGGTTTAGACAGGTTAGATGCAGGAAGAATGTTCCCAATGTTGGGGAAGTCCAGAACCAGGGGTCACAGTCTGAGGATAAGGGGTAAGCCATTTAGGACCGAGATGAGGAGAAACTTCTTCACCCAGAGAGTGGTGAACCTGTGGAATTCTCTACCACAGAAAGTAGTTGAGGCCAATTCACTAAATATATTCAAAAGGGAGTTAGATGAAGTCCTTACTACTCGGGGGATCAAGGGTTATGGCGAGAAAGCAGGAAGGGGGTACTGAAGTTTCATGTTCAGCCATGAACTCATTGAATGGCGGTGCAGGCTAGAAGGGCTGAATGGCCTGCTCCTGCACCTATTTTCTATGTTTCTATGTTTCTATCTGCAATATGCTGACCTACTTCCTTTAAAACCCTGGGATGGAAACCATCTGGCCCTGGGCATTTGACACTCTTTACTGCCATTACTTTTTTCATTACTGTTATTTAATTACGTGAATTTTATTGAGTCCTTGTCCCCGATACAATATTAGTTTCCTTGGGGTTTCCCTTCCCTAGCTTAAAGAAGCAACAGTTGGGCCTATGCAATTGGGGGCCAGATTTGACATTTATTACTGCTTTATAGGTTTCTCAGGGGTCAGGAAACTTAGCAGTGAAAGGGAGGTGGGAGCTGCCGGCTCATCACTCTCTGTGGTCCATGAAGAGCAGGAGTGCTCCCTGCAGCACCTCAAAGAACCCTTTGGCCTCCCCTAGCCCCGATTGCAGTCCTCCTGATCGCAAAACTCTCCTCCCTCCTGATTTCCAGGGACCATCCCCAGCGCCTGGCTGCAGGGGTGGGAGGGGTGGGGGGGGACTGGACCTACAAAATGTGAATGAGGTCCTACTGTTAGATCAGCAGGATCTCCGAGTCCCCGGCCTTGCTGGGTTCTTCGGCTGTTTTCGGTATCACCCGCACCCTCCTTGCCTCCCAATAAAATTCTGTTTCTTTTTTCACAGATGCTGCCTGACTTGCTTAGTGTTTCCAGCATTTTCTGTTTTTATTTCAGACTTCCAGTATTCACAGTACTTTGCTTTTGTTCCTCAGGTAGGGCTAAAAATTGGCCAGGAGTTGCTCCGTTTTTTTTGGAGCAACTTGATTTTTCTGGAGTATCTTAAAAATCCCCACTTTGCACGTTCAATTGGTGCCAGTGTAAGTGAGTTAGTTAGGATTTTTTTAATTTAGTTTAGTTTTTTTTCCAAAAGGGGGCGTTACCAGCCACCTGGCCATTTAAGCCACTTTGGACAGCTAATAGTTGCTCCAAACTAACTTAGGCCAGTCTATGTGACCACTTGTGGCTGCACAGAAAACCCTTGTGGAGAGTTAAGAAATCAGTGCAGGTAGCCAGAGATAGGGGCGGGAAGGGAAGGGGAGAGGACCTTGCAAAGCACTAAACAAAGCACAACAACATTCAAGAAGCATAAAAACCATCAAGAAGAAATAAATAATAAAACTTAAGTCCTACCTTCCTAACTTGGACCCGGGAAGTCAGCAGGCCGGCCGGTGCGAGAGGCCATTCAGCCGGGGATAGGTGCAGGCGGGACAACCAAGCGGGAGAGCACAGGGAACTGACTCTCTCTGACTCTTTCTCTCTCTATTCCAGCGATCTGACTCTCTCTCTCTATTCTAGCAGCCAACCCGGCTCATCGTGAGGCCACTCGGCCGGGGCTAGGGGTGGGATGCATCGGGTCCCACACTGCAGTACGGCTGGGGGCAGGAGTTACTGCGCATGTGCAAAACCTCCAGTGCACATGTGTTGAGCTGCCGGTACTGTTTTTCATGCAGGGCCCTAGCTCCACCCCCTAATGGACAGACCACGCTGCGCCAAGCCATGGGAGAGGCCACAGAGCGGCCAGAATCAGGGGAGATCTTTTCGGCGCCATTTTCACCCTAGGAATTCGGCGCATCTCCACTGAGTGCGCCGAAAAAACGAGTGGGCCAAATTTGGGCCCGTAAAAAGGGATGATTTCAAATTAGCCCGGATCTTTCAAGCTGGTTCGAGACAAGTGCTGTCTTTTGCTGCCTCTTCCTGCAGCTGGCACACAGGATGCACTGATATTGGTGCAGATGCCAATTATGCAAATTGCTTGACCCTGAAAATTCTGCTTGGGCAGAGGTTCCCAGTTTCAAAGTGAGGAGAGCTTCCTACACCACCATAAATGGTGGAATGGGATTATGGATGCTCAGCCACATTTTATTTATATCAAATGCTAAACTGGACTGTGAAAAAAGTTGCTTAGAACCAACTTAGAATGTTCAAAATAACAGCAAAGACAAATCTGCAGAGCACGTTTAGAAATCAAAAGCATTTCCACAGTAACCTTCCAGGGTTTCAATCATTTGAAAACACTGATGGTTGATTTATGCCAATTCTATATACTATATTATAATCGATTACTTTCTTTTTCCGTGTAGTTTTAAGGCCTTACACTGATGATAAACCAGCATCAAACAAGAAATTAGGGATGCGTGCAATTAAGGTACAGCAGTTATCATGGCCGACTTTAATCAACATATTGACTGGGCTAACCAAACTGGTAGCAATGCGGTGGAGGAGGATTTCCTGGAGCGTATTAGGGATGGTTTTCTGGACCAATATGTTGAGGAACCAACTAGAGGGCTGCCATCCTAGACTGGGTGATGTGTAATGAGAAAGGACTAGTTAACAATCTTGTTGTGCGAGGCCCCTTGGGGAAGAGTGACCATAATATGGTAGAATTCTTTATTAAGATAGAGAGTGACACAGTTAATTCAGAAACTAGGGTCCTGAACTTGGGAAAAGGTAAGTTCGATGGTATGAGTGTGACTTGGCTAGAATAGACTGGCAAATTATACTTAAAGGGTTGATGGTGGATAGGCAATGGCAAACATTTAAAGATCACACGGATGAACTTCAACAATTGTACATCCCTGTCAGGAGTAAAAATAAAACGGGGAAGGTGGCTCAACCGTGGCTAACAAGGAAAATTAAGGATAGTGTTAAATCCAAGGAAGAGGCATATAAATTGGCCAGAAAAAGCAGAAAACCTGAGGACTGGAGAATTTTGTAATACAGCAGAGGAGGACAAAGGGTTTAATTAGGAGGGGGAAAATAGAATATGAGAGGAAGCTTGCTGGGAACATAAAAAACGACTGCAAAAGCTTCTATAGATATGTGAAGAGAAAAAGATGAGTGAAAACAAACGTCGGTCCCTTGCAGTCAGATTCAGGTGAATTTATAATGGGGAACAAAGAAATGGCGGACCAGTTAAACAAATACTTTGGTTCTGTTTTCACGAAGGAAGACACAAATAATCTTCCGGAAATACTAGGGGACCGAGAGTCTAGTGAGAAGGAGGAACTGAAGGATATCCTTATAAAGCGGGAAATTGTGTTCGGGAAATTGATGGGAATGAAAGCCGATAAATCCCCATGGCCTGATAGTCTGCATCCCAGAGTACTTAAGGAAGTGGCCATAGAAATAGTGGATGTATTGGTGATCATTTTCCAACAGTCTATTGACTGAGGATCAGTTCCTATGGACTGGAGGGTAGCTAATATAACACCACAGTTTCAAAAAGGAGGGAGAGAGAAAACGGGTAATTATAGACCGGTTAGCCTGACATCAGTAATGGGGAAAATATTGGAATCAATTATTAAAAGTGAAATAGCAGCGCATTTGGAAAGCAGTGACAGGATCGGTCCAAGTCAGCATGGATTTATGAAAGGGAAATCATGCTTGACAAATTTTTTGGAATTTTTTGAGGATGCAACTAGTAGAGTGGACAAGGGAGAACCAGTGGATGTGGTGTACTTGGACTTTCAAAAGGCTTTTGACAAGGTCCTACACAAGAGATTGGTGTGCAAAATAAAAGCACATGGTACTGGGGGTAATGTACTGACGTGGATAGAGAACTGGTTGGCAGACAGGAAGCAGAGAGTCGGGATAAACAGGTCCTTTTCAGAATGGCAGGCAGTGACGAGTTGAGTACCACAAGGCTCAGTGCTGGGACACCAGCTCTTTACAATATACATTAATGATTTAGATGAAGGAATTGAATGTAATATCTCCAAATTTGCAGACGACACTAAGCTGGGTGTCGGTGTGAGCTGTGAGGAGGACACTAAAAGGCTGAATGGTGATTGGACAGGTTAGGTAAGTGGGCAAATGCATGGCAGATGCAGTATAATGTGGATAAATGTGAGGTTATCCACTTTGGTGGCAAAGACAGGAAGGCAGAATATTATCTGAATGGTGACAGATTAGGAAAAGGGGAGGTGCAATGAGACCTGGGTGTCATGGTTCATCAGTCATTGAAAGTTGGCATGCAGATACAGCAGGTGGTGAAGAAGGCAAATGGTATGTTGGCCTTCATGGCTAGGGGATTTGAGTATAGGAACAGGGAGGTCTTACTGCAGTTGTACAGGGCCTTGTGAGGCCTCACCTGGAATATTGTGTTCAGTTTTGGTCTCCTAATCTGAGGAAGGACGTTCTTGCCATTGAGGGAGTGCAGCAAAGGTTCACCAGACTGATTCCCGAGATGGCGGGACAGACATATGAGGAGAGACTGGATCAACTGGGCCTTTATACACTGGAGTTTAGAAGGATGAGAGGGGATCTCATAGAAACTTATAAGATTCTGACGGGACTGGACAGGTTAGATGCAGGAAGAATGTTCCCGATGATGGGGAAGTCCAGAACCAGGGGACACAGTCTTAGGATAAGGGGTAGGCCATTTAGGACTGAGATGAGGAGAAACATCTTCACTCAGAGAGTTGTTAACCTGTGGAATTCCCTACCGCAGAGAGTTGTTGATGCCAGTTGGATATATTCAAGAGGGAGTTAGATATGGCCCTTATGGCTAAAGGGATCAAGGGTTATGAAGAGAAAGCAGGAAAGGGGTACTGAGGGAATGATCAGCCATGATCTTATTGAATGGTGGTGCAGGCTTGAAGGGCCGAATGGCCTACTCCTGCACCTATTTTCAATGTTTCTATGTTTCAATAAGATCATGGCTGATCTGATCATGGACTCAGCTCCACTTCCCTGCCCGCTCTTCCCCTTGATCCCTTTGGCCGTAAGGGTCACATCTAACTCCCTTTTGAATATATCTAACGAACTGGCCTCAACAACTTTCTGTGGTAGAGAATTCCACAGGTTCACAATTCTCTGAGTGAAGAAGTTTCTCCTTATTTCGGTCCTAAATGGCTTACCCCTCATCCTTAGACTGTGACCCCTGGTTCTGGACTTCCCCAACATCAGGATCATTCTTACTGCATCTAACCTGTCCAATCCCATCAGAATTGTATATGTTTCGATGAGATCCCCTCCCATTCTTCTAAATTCCTGTGAATATAAGCCTAGTCGATCCAGTCTTTCTTCATATGTCAGTCCTGCCATCCCGGGAATCAGTCTGGTGAACTTTCTCTGCACTCCCTCAATAGCAAGAATGTTCTTCCTTAGAATGGAGACCAAAACTGAACACAATATTCAAGGTGTGGTCTCACCAAGGCCCTGTACAACTGCAGTAAGACCTCCCTGCTCCTATACTCAAAATCTCTCGCTATGAAGGCCAACATGCCATTTGCCTTCTTCACCGCCTGCTGTACCTGCATGCCAACTTTCAATGACTGATGTACCATGACACCCAGGTCTCGTTGCATCTCCCCTTTTCCTAATCTGTCACCATTCAAATAATATTCTGCCTTCCTGTTTTTGCCACCAAAGTGGATAACCTCACATTTATCCACATTATACTGCATCTGCCATGCATTTGCCCACTCACCTAACCTGTCCAAGTCACCCTGCAGCCTCTTAGCATTCTCCTCACAGCTCACACTGCCACCCAACTTAGTGTCATCTGCAAACTTGGAGATGTTACATTCAATTCCTTCATCTAAATCATTAATGTATAATATAGATAGCTGGGTTCCCAGCACTGAACCTTGTGGTACCCCACTGCCTGCCATTCTGAAAAGGACCCGTTTATTCCAACTCTCTGCTTCCTGTCTGCCAACCAGTTCCCTATCCACATCAATACATTACCCCCAATACCATGTGCTTTAATTTTGCACACTAATCTCTTGTGTCGGACCTTTTCAAAATCCTTTTGAAAGTCCAAATACACCACATCCACTGGTTCTCCCTTGTCCACTCAGCTAGTTAAATCCTCAAAAAATTCCAGAAGGTTTGTCAAGCATGATTTCTTTTTCATAAATCCATGTTGACTTGGATCGATCCTGTCACTGCTTTCCAAATGCGCTGCTATTACATCTTTAATAATTGATTCCAACATTTTCCCCACTATCGATTTCAAGCTAACCGGTCTATAATTCCTTGTTTTTCCCTCCCTCCTTTTTTAAAAAGTGGGGTTACATTAGCTGCCCTCCAATCGATTGGAACTGATCCAGATTCTATAGAATGTTGGAAAATGATCACCAATGCATCCACTATGTCTAGGGCCATTTCCGTAAGTACTCTGGGATGCAGACTATCAGGCCTGGGGATTTATCGGCCTTCAATCCCATCAATTTCCCTAACACAATTTCCTGACTAATAATGATTTCCTTCAGTTCCTCCTTCTCGCTAGACCCTCGGTCCCCTATTATTTTCGGGATGTTATTCGTGTCTTCCTTAGTGAAGACAGAACCAAAGTACTTGTTCAATTGGTCTGCCATTTCCTTGTTCCCCATTATGAATTTACCTGATTCTGACAGCAAGGGACCTACGTTTGTTTTCACTAATCTTTTTCTCTTCACATATCTATAGAAGCTTTTATGTTCCCTGCAAGCTTACTCTCATATTCTATCTTCCCCTTCCTAATTAAACTCTTAGTACTCCTCTGCTGGATTCTAAATTTCTCCCAGTTCTCAGGTTTGCTGCTTTTTCTAGCCAATTTATACGCCTCTTCCTTGGATTTAACACTATCCCTAATTTCCCTTGCTAGCTACGGTTGAGCCAACTTCTCCTTTTTATTTTTACGCCAGACAGGGATGTACAATTGTTGTAGTTCATCCATATGAACTTTAAACGTCTGCCATTGCTTATCCACCATCAGCCCTTTAAGTATCATTCGCCAGTCTATCCTAGCCAATTCACATCTCATACCATCGAAGTTACCTTTCTTTAAGTTCAGGACCCTAGTCTCTGAATTAACTGTGTCACTCTCCATCTTAATAAAGAATTCTACTATATTATGGTCACTCTTCCCCAAGGGGCCTAGTATGACCAGATTGCTAATTAATCCTTTCTCATTACAGAAGACCCAGTCTAGGATGGCCTGCTCTCTAGTTGGTTTCTCGACATATTGGTCTCAAAAACCATCCCTTATACACTCCAGGAAAGCCTCCTCCACAGTACTGCTACCGGTGTGGTTCGCCCAATCTATATGTAGATTAAAGTCACCCACGATAACTGCTGTACCCTTATTGCATGAGTCCCTAATTTCCTATTTGATGCCATCCCCAACCTCCCTATTACTGTTTGGTAGTCTGTACACAACTCCCTCTAATGTTTTCTGCCCTTTGGTGTTTTGCAGCTCTACCCATACAGATTCCACATCATCCAACCTAATGTCCTTCCTTACTATTGCGTCAATCTCCTCTTTAACCAGCTACCCCACCTCCTTTTCCTTCCTGTCTATCCTTCCTGAATATAGAATACCCCTGGATGTTGAGTTCCCAGCCTTGATTACCCTGGAGCCATGTCTCCGTAATCCCAATTACATCATATCCCTTAGCAGTTATCTGCGCAGTTAATTTATCCACCTTGTTACAAATGCTCCTCGCAGGCTTGTTTTTTTAACACTCTTTGTCCTTTTAGAATTATGTTGCAATGTGGCCCTTTATGATTTTTGCCCTTGATTTCTCTGCCCTCCACTATTGTTTTTCTCCTTCCTGCCTTTTGCTTCTGCCTCCTTTTTACTTCCCTCTGCCTCCCTGCGTAAATTCCCATCTGCCTGCCATATTAGTTTAAACCCTCCACAACAGCACTAGCAAACACTCCACCTCGTACATCGGTTCCGGTCCTGCCCAGGTGCAGACCGTCCGGTTTGTACTGGTCCCACCTCCCCTAGAACCAGTTCCAATGTCCCAGGAATTTGAATCCCTCACCCTTGCACCATTTCTCAAGCCACTGCAGATTGGCTTGCTATGACTCTATTAGAACCTGATTTTCAACATTTGGAAAAAGAGCATACTGAAAAATAAACAGTTTACAGTAGTAACCGTTTCAGGCAGGAGAAGCCTTCTCCCGATCTACCCTATCCACAGTATGCCCTTTGTGGATTTCTAATGACTCTGAATCCCATTTGTTGACCAGAACTTGTCTAATTACTCTTGAAACCCATTAAGGTTTCTTGTTCCACATGATCAGAATGAATGGAATGTCTGGTACCTGGCCAAAAGGTACACATGCCTTGAATGTTGTTGGTTTGATTGGCTTAATTGACCTGGGTAATGGATCTTTATGTATCATTCTCATTAACCTGCTGTTGCTGAAACACAGAGGTAAATTTTCATCTAATCCGCATGGTGGGAACTGGGTGAGTCTGGGCAGATGCCCATTTTACATGCTGCCTGATTTTATTCTCCATTGACCTCAATTGAATGTAAAATCGGGCGGGGTCTAAAACGGTGTCTGATCCGAACCTATGCCCTTCCCGTCAGACGAGTTTGGTTCAAATGTCCCCCACAGACAAATCCCAGAAAGCAACAATCAGATCTAATTCAGGAAGAATTAGGATCACACTATCTGATAATGAAGACAAGTACAGCATTCAGGTTAGTTACATTCCATCAACTAATATGCTTAGCTCAATCGCACAGATATTACCTGGTTCAAATTGTTTTAACAACTAGCAGTAATCTCTATCTTGAAAGTATTCAAAATGAATGGCATAAAGCTGTTTAATTGCTGATTGCTATGTTAAGGGTCCTAAATAAATATGCCCATTGGCGAGGCATGCACATAGAACTATTTCACTAATTGAAATTTAAGAATAAGGTGCAGAAGTTATTTGAAAGTATTGCCAATGGGGAGCTGATGAGGGAAACATCCATTACTGTCCTTTGTATGGAAAACTGTTCAGCAATGAAAGTATTTGAAGAACTCAACTAACAAAAGCTTTGAAGTCAGCATTAAAAAGAAAGCATCAGGTGCAATGCAATTGGAATGACAGTTTTGTTTAAGACTTAAAATAAATTACAAAGCTTTTTTGTATATAAACTTTACAAACCCTATACTGGAAGCTAGTATGAATAACAAAAGATTATGCTCATAATCTCTCACTTGTTGGATGTCAAAATGGGACTGTTTCCAAAATCAGATTGTTCAGCGATATCAACTGTCTGGGGAGTACTGTTGGTGTGATGCATTTGTGAGTGAGTGAATGAAAAGAACATTCCTTTCAACTGTTTCATAATTCATTCTCAATTTCTTGAAATAAGCTTTCCTCACTTTTGTTTAATTGCATCATGGATTCAGCAATGTTATATTGTGTTTCATGAAATTTGGATACGTTGCATGGCTTCCATCAAGAGTGAAGGTTCTTAATGTAAACCCTCCCCCAAATATCAGGCCGGAGGTGGTGTGGTGGGGGAGGGACGGGGAAGAAGAATGCTCCGGTCACCATGTATAATGATATTGTAAACACATTCATGAGGATTTTTCTCTGGCCAATGTTTCTAGTGAAATCATAAATGTGTTCATTTTGAACATGTTTATGATTTTGCTAGAAATACTGACCAGAGGAGATCTTCCTGAACACATTTGCACTGTCACTATCCCAGAATAATTCTCCAACCCCCTTCGCATGACAAAAGCTGTTCTAGAACAGGAACTGTCTGTGATTGAACTACTTATATCTTCAATTATCACGAAGACGTTGACTAATGTTGTAGTTGTATTTAAAAACAGTTGTAGGATCCTCCTGGTCCGTTTAAAATAGCTTAATAACAATTCATCTCATGCTACTCAGGATTTCTTAATTTTGCTATTACATACAGTTGAATTCCTTTCTTCATGTTCTGTTATTTCAGCAATTATTTGACATTTACAAGCTTTTGAGTATTCAATTTAAAATTGGAACTTGGAATCTGCAATTTGAGCATCACTTCCGTTGGTTGTGATGCCAAAGTTACACTAGAGAGAAGCAGTGAGATCCTTGGAGACAGTCTCATACAAACAGGAAATGACGAGCTCGTCCATCAAGCCTGCCCCAAAACCATGATGGCCGGACCAGAATGGCTAAACACTTCTTCCCTCCAACACCATCCGTCCACCTCCCACTACCGGCGCAGGCAAATAATCTCCTAGGAGAAGCAAAAAATCAGAGCACCTGGGTTGATACTGCACGGTGTCAAATCTAGTTTGGAAAAAATACAAAGGCCCATTGCATCTCCTGAGCATTGTAGAAACCTGCCCAGATTTGATTTAAATACTTTAAATACAAAATATCTAATATGTAGCAGCTGGGAGGGTAACTACACACACTGGTAAGGACACTTTCTCAGAAAGCTTTCCTTGTTGGAAGAATTTCAATAGGTGCCAGGCAGTATAACTGATGTACTGATACTGCAGCTTCGGAGGCCTCACAGGCTAGAGAGGCACTCTGAGATCTGTGATAAAGGACTACAGTCACACTTACTTTGAGCTTGCAGTATCTAGTCTGACTCTTTATTCAAGACGTAACAACTGCCGAGGAGATACAGATGACGAACCCCAACGCAGAGAACAGTGGGCATCCTGGAGAAATTTTCGGAAGAAGGTGATTGGGAAACCTTTGTGTAGCAACTTAACCAATAATTCGTGGCCAACGAGCTGGAAGGAGAAGGGAACGCTGCTTAATGAAGGGCAATCCTCCTCACCATTTGCAGGGCACCAATGTATGGCCTCATGAAAAACCTGCTCACTCCAGCAAAATCCACAGACAAGTCGTACGATGAGTTGTGCACACTGGTCCAGTTGCATCTAAACCCGAAGGAAAGAGTTCTGATGGCGAGGTATCTGTTCTATACGTACAAGAGGTCTGAAGGCCAGGGAGTGGCGAGCTATGTCGCCGAGCTAAGGTGCCTTGCAGGATATTGCGAATTTGAAGGATACTTGGAGCATATGCTCAGGGACTACTTTGTACTTGGCATTGGCCATGAAGTAATACATCGCAAACTTTTGACTGTAGAGACCCCAACCTTGAGTAAAGCCATAGCAATAGCCCAGGCGCTTATCTCCACCAGTGACAATACCAAGCAAATTTCCCAGCAGACAAGTGCTGCTGCAAGTACTGTGAACAAAGTAACGTTATTTTTGAATCGAAATGCACATGGCAGGACTTACACGCCTGTAGCTGCACGTCTGCAGATGACTCAGACTCAGGTGAATACAAGGCAATTAACACCTTGTTGGCGCTGCGGGGGTGATCATCGATTCCACTCATACCGCTTCAAAGGATACTTTTGCAAGGGCTGTGGAACAATGGGACACCTCCAACGTATGTGCAGGCGAGCTGCAAACCCTGCTAATCCTGCAAACCATCATGTTGCAGAGGAGAACAGATCCACAGTGGATCATGACGAACCAGAGCCTCAGACTGAGGTGGCAGAGGTATATGGGGTGCACGCATTTACCACAAAGTGTCCCCCAATAATGCTGAAGGTTGAATTAAATGGACTGCCGGTGTCCATGGAGCTGGACACGGGCGCAAGCCAGTCCATAATGAGTAAAAAGACTTTCGATAAGTTGTGGTGCAACAAGGCTTCAAGGCCAATCCTGACTCCCATTCATACCAAACTTAGAACGTACACAAAGGAACTGATTCCCATAATTGGCAGTACTACCATAAAGGTCTCCTACGATGGAGCGGTGCACGATTTATCACTCTGGGTGGTACCGGGCTATGGCCCCACGCTGTTCGGCAGGAGCTGGCTGGGAAAGATACACTGGAACTTGGATGACGTCTGAACGCTTTAGTCCATTGACAACACCTCATGTGACCAGGTCCTAAGCAAATTCCCCGCGCTGTTCGAACCAGGCATCGGGAAGTTCCAAGAAGCAAAAGTGTAGATCCATTTGATTCCGGGGGCGCGACCCATCCATCACAAGGCGAGAGGGGTACCTTACATGATGAGAGAGAGGGTGGAGATCGAGCTGGACAGGCTGCCACGAGAGGGCATCATTTCACTGATTGAATTCAATGAGTGGGCCAGTCCGATTGTTCCAGTCCTCAAGGGAGACGGCAGCGTCAGAATCTGTGGTGATTACAATGTAACTATCAATCGTTTCTCACTGCAGGATCAATACCTGCTACCAAAGGCAGATGACCTATTTGCGATGCTGCCAATAGGGAAAACGTTCACGCAGCTGGACTTGACCTCAGCCTACATGACGTAGGAGCTGGAGGAATCTTCAAAAGGCCTCACCTGCATCAACACGCACAAAGGTCTTTTCGTTTACAACAGCTGCCCGTTTGGGATTTGATCGGCCATGGCGATATTCCAGAGGAACATGGAAAGCTTGCTGAAGTTGGTCCCATGCACCATGGTCTTCCAGGATGACATCTTGGTTATAGGTCAGGACACCGTCGAGCACCTGCAGAACCTAGAGGAGGTTCTTAATCGACTTAATCATGTGGGGCTCAGGCTAACACGCTCGAAGTGCATTTTCCTGGCGCCTGAAGTGGAGTTCTTGGGGAGAAGAATCGCGGTGGATGGCAATCAGGCCCACCGATTCAAAGACAGAGGCAATCAAAAACGCACCAAGACCACAGAACGTGATGGAGCTGCGGTCGTTTCTAGGACTCCTGAACTATCTTGGTAATTTCTTATCGGGTCTTAGCACATTGTTAGAACCCCTGCACTCTTTACTGCGTAAGGGGTAAAAGCCAAGAAAATGCCTTTGAGAAAGCTAGGAAGCTGTTATGTTCAAACAAATTGCTTGTGTTGTACGATCCATGTAAACGTTTGGTACTGGCATGTGATGCGTCATCATATGGGGTCAGGTGTGTATTGCAACAAGCTAATGAATTTGGGAAATTGCAACCGGTTGCTTATGCATCCAGAAGTCTGTCGAAGGCTGAGAGGGCCTACAGTATGATCGAAAAAGAAGCGTTAGCTTGTGTTTACGGGGTAAAGAAAATGCATCAATATCTGTTTGGGCTCAAATTTGAACTGGAAACTGACCATAAGCCACTTATATACCTCTTTTCTGAAAATAAGGGAATAAATACGAATGCATCCAGAGATGGGCGCTCACATTGAGCGCATACAACTGTACCATCTGCCACAGGCCAGGCACAGAAAACTGTGCCGATGCTCTCCGTAGGCTACCATTGCCCACCACCGGGGTGGAGATGGCACAGCCTGCAGATCTAGTTATCGTTATGGAAGCATTCGAGAGTGAGCAATCACCTGCTACCGCCCGACAGATTAGAACCTGGATGAGCCAGGACCACCTACTGCCCTTAGTAAAGCACTGTGTGCTCCACAGGAGTTGGTCTCGTGTCCCGTTCGAGATGCAGGAAGAAATAAAGCCGTATCAGCGATGCAAAGATGAAATGTCTACACAGGCAGACTGCCTCCTATGGAGTAATCGGATAGCTGTGCCAAAAAAGGGCAGGGACACTTTCATTCGTGATCTCCACAGTACCCACCCAGACATTGTAATGATGAAAGTGATAGCCAGATCCCACATGTGGTGGCCCGGTATCGATGCAGACTTAGAGTCCTCTGTGCATAAATGTAATACATGTTGCCAATTAAGCAATGCACTCCAGGAGCTGCCACTAAGTTTATGGTCTTGGCCCTACAAACCGTGGTCTAGGGTTCATGTCGACTATGCAGGCCCATTTTTGGGAAAAATGTTTTTAGTGGTTGTAGATGCATACTCCAAGTGGATTGAATGTGTGATAATATTAGCAAGTACATCTGCTGCCATCATTGAAAGCCTACGGGCCAGGTTTGCCATGCACGGCCTGCCTGATGTCTTTGTAAGTGACAATGGGCTGTGCTTTACCAGTGACGAATTCAAGGAACTCATGACCCACAATGGGGTCAAACATGTCACATCTGCCTCGTTTCAGCCAGCATCCAACGGTCAGGTAGAATGAGCAGTTCAAACAATCAAGCAGAGCTTGAAGAGGGTAACTGAAGGCTCACTACAGACTCGCTTATCCCGAGTCCTGCTTAGTTACCGCACAAGACCCCACTCGTTCACCGGGGTCCCTCCCGCTGAACATAAGAACATAAGAACATAAGAATTAGGAACAGGAGTAGGCCATCTAGCCCCTCGAGCCTGCTCCGCCATTCAATAAGATCATGGCTGATCTGGTCGTGGACTCAGCTCCACTTATCCGCCCTCTCCCCGTAACCCTTAATTCCCTTATTGGTTAAAAATCTATCTATCTGTGACTTGAATACATTCAATGAGCCAGCCTCAACTGCTTCCTTGGGCAGAGAATTCCACAGATTCACAACCCTCTGGGAGAAGAAATTCTTTCTCAACTCGGTTTTAAATTGGCTCCTCCGTATTTTGAGGCTGTGCTCCCTAGTTCTAGTCTCCCTACCAGTGGAAACAACCTCTCTGCCTCTATCTTGTCTATCCCTTTCATGATTTTAAATGTTTCTATAAGATCACCCCTCATCCTTCTGAACTCCAAGGAGTAAAGACCCAGTCTACTCAATCTATCATCATAAGGTAACCCCCTCATTTCTCGAATCAGCCAAGTGAATCGTCTCTGAACCCGTTCCAAAGCTAGTATATCCTTCCTTAAGTAAGGCGACCAAAACTGCACGCAGTACTCCAGGTGCGGCCTTACCAATACCTTATACAGTTGCAGCAACACCTCCCTGCTTTTGTACTCCATCCCTTTCGCAATGAAGGCCAACATTCCATTTGCCTTCCTGATTACCTGTTGCACCTGCAAACTAACTTTTTGGGTTTCATGCACAAGGAGGTCCAGGGTGTCCTTGGAGATGGAGCACGCGGTGTCCACCGGTACGCTCGCGGCCTTCCGCGAGAGGTGGGCACCGGAGGGACTGGAGTGCATCATCATGCCCGGCAACCAAATTTTAATTTGATTTTACGTTTTTAAGTTTAATTTGTTTTAATTGCCGGTGCTTTTAGTGTCCCCCTTCCGTTTTATAGGGGGCACTGGGGAAAATTGTGATTTTAGTGCCCAAAAAAAAAACCAAAAAAAGAAAAACACAAAAAAAAAGAATGGTGAAAAAAAAAGGGCCTTGTAAATGTCTGGTGTGTCACCCAGGTCGGGTGGCACGGTTTAATGTTTTTTGTTTTGCAGATGAACTCCAAAAAGAGTTTCATGCACAAGGAGGTCCAGGGTGTCCTTGGAGATGGAGCACGCGGTGTCCACTGGTACGCTCGCGGCCTTCCGCGAGAAGTGGGCACCGGAGGGACTGGAGTGCATCATCACGCCCGGCAACCAAATTTTAATTTGATTTTACGTTTTAAAGTTTAATTTGTTTTAATTGCCGGTGCTTTTAGTGTCCCCTTCCCTTTTATAGGGGGCACTGGGGAAAAAAGGTGATTTTAGTGCCAAAAAAAAACCCAAAAAAAGAGGGCCTTGTAAATGTCTGGTGTGTCATCCAGGTCGGGTGGCACCGATTGTTTTTGTTTTGCAGATAAACTCCAAAAAGAGTTTCATGCACAAGGAGGTCCAGGGTGTCCTTGGAGATGGAGCACGCGGTGTCCACCGGTACGCTCGCGGCCTTCCGCGAGAGGTGGGCACCGGAGGGACTGGAGTGCATCATCACACCCGGCAACCAAATTTTAATTTGATTTTATGTTTTTAAGTTAATTTGTTTTAATTGCCGGTGCTTTTAGTGTTCCCCTCCCCTTTTATAGGGGGCACTTGGAAAAAATTTGATTCTGTGCCCCAAAAAAACTAAAAAAAAAAAGGGCCTTGTAAATGTTGGTGTTTCCCCCAGATCGGGGGGCACGGTTTAATGTTTTTTGTTGACTCCTAAAAGAGTTTCATGCACAAGGACCAATCGTGGAGCTTTGGAGGCGTGTCCTGCTCAGTTGGCTGAGTGAGCAGTGAGAGAAGGAGCTATCAACTTTTGCTCCTGTTTGGAAGGCCTTGAGAGCCCTGAGACCAGCCCAGGAAGAGGAGGAAAGGGCTAGCTTGCTACCCATTCAACATCCGGAGGGAGAGGTGGAGAGCTGAACAATTATCATTTATTACAACGACAGAGAGTTGGAGAGAGGGGGAAAGAACAACCTGAGGAACACCATACAGTGTGGAAGGAGGGAGAGTCATTTCTACATCTTTGACAGGTGGGTGTGTTTTGGTGCATTCCCCAATAGACTTTGTTGTATCGGTGGGGGGAGGAAAGAAGACCACTAAGGGCCGGAACATCGCGGGGGGTGTGTGTGTGTGGAAGTGTGTGTGGGGGTCTTGCCTATAGCTAGGCCCCACACACAATTGAAACACCCCTCCCCCATTGCCTAGCTTGGGATAGCTGGAGCTACCTGGCTGAAGAATATTTAATCACCTATTGAACATCGTTGGGAGTGTGTGCCTGGGTGGCTCTAGCTGCCCCAGGTGAAGACATCTTCTCCCCCCACCCGAAGACCACCCCAAAGACTGTGCTTTGTTTTTTGCCATCTGGGGAGTGCACCCACCCATTCCTGTGAGGGGAGACCTGCCCTCGCAGCCTCCCTCTTTCCCACAGCCCCTTTCTCTATCTCTCTCTCTCTGTCTCTCCCCTCTCTCTCTGAGAGCCCTTCCTCCTAATTAAAAAAAAAAACAAAACAATTAAGACACTGAGCAGAGGGAACAAGGCCCCTCCCCAATCATTAACTAGGGAAGAGGTGTGCCTCTTTCAGAGCTCCCTCTGCTCAAAACACAAACGAGGCTAATAAAGACCATTAAGGCCTGTGACTTTGGGGTGGGTGTAGCCCTTAAAGGGACCCCGTGATGGCGACCCCATCCACGCCGGTGGCAGGGCCAGCGAAGACATATGCGCAGGTGGCAACCACTTCCACGGCACCTCCTACGCCACCCGCTGCCCTGCCACATTTCAGACTTATAACTAAGAAACACGGGGTCAAGAGCTACACTCACCCCACAATGAGCATCGAGGAGTTCGTGCGGGCGATGGCTGGGGTAGTCGGCCCCTCGGCCATTGTCGCAGCCTCCAAGATGTCTGGGAAGGCCGTGTACTTCCTGGGGTCGGAGCGGGCGGTGTCCCTGGCCCTTGAAAAGGGGCTCACGGTGGGCGGGACGTTCCTGCCGGTGGACCCTCTCGAGGCCACCGCGCAGAGGGTCATCATTTCAAACGTCCCGCCCTTTGTTCCCGCTGAGCTCATCCTCCCTCACCTACACCAACTGGGGGAGGTAAGGTCGGGGATTCACCCCATACCGCTCGGCCTCAGGGAGAACAGCCTGCGCCACGTGTTCTCCTTCCGCCGCCAGCTCTTTGTCCGGCTGGCGCGGGAGGAGACAACGGAAGGGCATTTTAATGTGGTGCACGAGGGGACTGCCTACCGCGTCTTCTGGACGTCGGACGGCGTGCGGTGCCATGCCTGCAGGGAGGTGGGGCACGTTCGCAAGAACTGCCCCGCCTCCAAGGCCGCCAAACCACCGAAGGCGGCCAAGGCTGGCGCCGCCGCCACCCCTCCCCCTAGTTGCGTCCGCGTGCCGGGAGCCGTAGGTGCGCGGGCATCGCCGGGGGCCGTTGCTTTCACGGCCTCTGGCAGCGGGGAGGGAGAGAGTCCGATCGGAAGGAAGGCACGGGAGAGGGCGAAACATCTCGAGGCGGGTCCCCTCGGTGCGGCAGACAGCTTGAACACCGCGCTCAGCCCAACCCAGTCACCGGCGAGCGCGGGGTGCCCTGAGCCCGTGCCCGAGCCCTTGACCAATAACGCAGAGGGGCTCGGGCGCGAGCAAGAAAAGGAAAAGGGGGGGTGGAGCGGGAGGCCTCGGCAGACATGGAGGTCTCCCTGCCTCCGCGCACCCCCAGGAACAAAAGGAGGCGCCGCTCCGATGAGACGGAGGGGGAACAACATCCCTCCGCGGAGGAGTCGGTGCCCGCCGCGTGTCCCGCGTCCCCCACCAGCGCCCCCAAGCTGCGCTGTAGGCGAGAGGAGTCTGTCCCCGGGGAGGGTGAGACAGTTGAGGCTGCCCAGCCGCTGCCTCCTGGGGAGGGCATGGAAGATCTGCCTGTCGTGGGGGGCGTGGGGCCCGTGGAGGAATGCACTGCCGCCGGGCCGGGCGTCCCGGGGACTGAGGCGGGCGAGGCCGAAAAGGCCGAACCTGAGCCCGCCCAGCTATTAATCAACTTCCCCCGGGACTCACTCGACCCGGCAGAAACTGGAATTAATAATTATAACGACACTGTACATGCTGGGCCGGGGCGTGGCCCTCTCTCTTTGGAGCTGGAGCACTTGGAGGGCCTGGGGATTTCCTATGGCCGGGTCTCTCCTTGTTCCCCGGTTCCGGGGGCGGAGGGGGAACCCCTTCCACTGTCGTTTCCCGACCCAGCACCATTTTTAAAAGAGCCCAGTGGGGACTCCTCTGCTGACAATCCTGGGGGTGGGATCGGGGCAGAGCCAGGGCCGGTTGGAGAGGCCGGGTCATTTGCCGTACCTTGTGCGGTCGATGGGCCGGCTGCTGGCGGCCACCTCCTGGAGGGGGGCGGGGACTCGGTGGGGGACGCGGGAGAAGAACTAGAGACCACCGCCAGCGAGGCGGTGGATCTGCTCGCGGCCGCCGCTGAGACCCTCCTCATTCCGGCAGAGGAACTCCGGGACTTTTTGGCCCGGAGCCGGGGTCGCTGCAACCAAGCCCGACTGGCCCTGGAAAAATGGTCCGAGCCAGAGCTGATCAAGGGGTCCATCCGCGCCGCCGCTAAAACCTTGGTCGCGGACGGGCCCTTGACAAAGGCGCAACACCTTGAGCAGCGCGAGCTCGAGGGACTCCTCGCTGGGCTGCGGAGGGAGTGGAGTTCAACAAAAGACGCCGCTCCCTCCCCCACAATAGGTTAAGGTAGAGGTTGCACTATGCTTTTGCCATGACGATAACCATAGCCAGCCTCAACATCAACGGCAGCAGAGGGGCACGCCGTAGATTTGACAATTTTTCGCTCCTGCGGGAGGGGAAATATGCGGTGTGCTTCCTGCAAGAAACCCACACCGTTCCGGGAGACGAAGCCACGTGGCTCCTGGAATGGCAAGGAGAGGTCCGCATGAGCCACCTCACCGCCACTTCTAGTGGGGTGGCCATCTTGTTGGGCCCGCATTTTCAGCCGGAGATCTTGGGGGTCGAGGAGCCCGTGCCAGGCCGCTTGCTGCACGTAACGGTTCGCCTGGGGGACATGCCGCTCCATCTCGTGAACGTGTACGCCCCTCAGCCCGGCCCGCAGCAAACGCGCTTCTTCGAAGAGGTGTCCGCTCTTCTTGGCTCCGTCGACGTCGGCGACTGCATTGTCCTCGGGGGGGATTTTAACTGCACCCTCGAGGCGAGGGACTGCTCCGGTGCCCCGCAGTGCATGACGGCGATGGAGAAGTTGAGGGACCTGGTCGGGTCCTTCGACTTGGTGGACGTCTGGCGAAATCTCCATCCCGACTCCAGCGCCTTTACTTGGGTGAGGCCTGGAGTAGGATGGTCCAGAGTCGACCGCCTTTACGTGTCTCGGGCGTACGTTTCCTGCGTCCCGGCGGCCTCCATGCGGCCGGTGCCGTGTTCGGACCACCACCTGGTGTGGGCGGAGCTCGCTTCGCTCCGCGCGAGGACGGGGTCCGCGTACTGGCACTTTAACAACCGGCTGCCGGAGGACGTGCGGTTCCGGGACTCGTTCCGTCGTTTCTGGTCCGACTGGAGAAGGAAGCAGGGGGGCTTCCCCTCCTTGAGGCTATGGTGGGACGTGGGCAAGGCTCACGTCCGCGTCTTCTGTCAAGAGTACGCGAGGGAGTCGACCAAGAGGCGGGCGGCCAGGGTCGGGCGCCTAGAAAAAGAGGTGCTCGACCTGGAATCCCGTCTCAGTCAAGTCGTTGGAGACCCGGGCCTGCGGACGGTGTACAAAGCGAAGAAGGCCGCGCTGAAGGACCTGCAGCTCGTCGGGTCCCGAGGCGCGTCCGTGAGGTCGCGGATCCGGTTCCTGCGGGATCTGGACCGCGGCTCCCCCTTCTTCTACTCGCTGGAAAAAAGACAGACTGTCCGTAAGCAGCTCTTGATGCTGCTGGCCGACGACGGCTCTCTCGTCTCGGATCCGGAGGGCGTCAACAACAGGGCCCGTGAATATTACGGGGCTCTGTTCTCTCCGGATCCGTCCAGCGAGGAAGCGCGCAGAGTTTTGTGGGAGGACCTGCCGAAAGTCAGCCCGGAGGGCGGTGAAAATTTGGAAGCTCCGCTAAGCCTGGCGGAGCTGACCGGTGCCCTCGACCGGCTCTCGAGGGGAAAAACCCCGGGGCTGGACGGGCTGACCGTGGAGTTCCACAGGGCGTTCTGGGACGTCCTGGGGAGCGACTACGCAGGTCCTGGGGGAAAGTCTGGCGACCGGGGAGATGCCCCTCTCTTGGCGCAGGGCAGTCATCGTCCTGCTGCCTAAGAAGGGCGATCTCCGCCTCCTTAAGAACTGGCGCCCGGTCTCCCTCCTCAGCACGGACTACAAAATCTTCGCCAGGGTGATGTCTGCTCGCCTTGGTGCCGTGCTGGACCACATGATCCACCCCGACCAGTCCTACACGGTCCCGGGCCGGACAATCCACGACAACATCCATCTGGTCCGGGACCTCATCCATCATTCCCAGGAGGCTGGTCTGTCGGTCGCCTTCCTATCTCTCGACCAAGAGAAGGCATTTGACAGGGTGGATCACGACTATCTGCTCGGAACTCTGCGCGCTTTCGGGTTCGGGACGCATTTCGTCGCCCGGATCCGACTTTTGTACGCCGACGCGGAGTGTCTGATTAAGGTTAACGGGTCCTTGACGGCGCCCCTTCGCTTTAGGAGAGGGGTGCGCCAGGGATGCCCCATGTCCGGCCAGTTATATGCCATCTGCGTGGAGCCTTTCCTGCGCCTCCTGCGGATGAGGTTGACGGGACTGGCTCTGCAAGGGCCGGGCATGGAGGTCGTCCTCTCGGCTTACGCCGATGACGTGCTCCTCGCGGTAGAAGATCCCGCTGACCTGCGGAGGATGCATGAGTGCCAGGAGATTTACTCGGCCGCATCCTCCGCCAGAATCAACTGGGAGAAATGTTCCGGACTCCTGGTGGGTCAGTGGCGGGTGGACTCCCTGCCGGAGGAGCTCAGGCCTTTTGCCTGGAGCACGACCCATCTCCTCTATCTGGGAGTCTACCTTAGCCCCGACGAGGGAGCCTGGCCGGCGAACTGGCAGGAGCTGGAGGCCAAGGTCGCCGCTCGCCTAGGGCGCTGGACAGGACTGCTCCGAGTGCTGTCCTACGGGGTTAAGCGCTAGTCATAAACCAGCTGGTGGCCGCAATGTTGTGGTACCGGCTGGTCACTTTGACCCCTCCCCCTGCGTTTGTCGCCAAGATACAGAAGAAGCTGGTGGACTTCTTCTGGAACAACAGGAAGCACTGGGTCTCTGCCGCGGTCTTGAGTCTCCCGCTTGAGGAGGGCGGTCAGTCGTTGGTGTGCGTCAGCGCCCAGCTCGCGACTTTCCGTCTTCAGACCCTGCAGAGATACCTTTACGGTTTAATGTTTTTTGTTGACTCCTAAAAGAGTTTCATGCACAAGGACCAATCGTGGAGCTTTGGAGGCGTGTCCTGCTCAGTTGGCTGAGTGAGCAGTGAGGAGAGCAGCTCCTGTTGTAGCTCCTGGCTGGGCCTGTGAATCAGCCCAGGAAGAGAAGGAAGGAAGGGGCTTCACCACCAGCATTCATCCGGAGGGAGAGGAGAAAGGCAGAAAACTTTAACAACGTTACCATTTCTACAAAGAGTTTGAGAAAGGGGGAAAGACCAACAACAACATCCAGTGTGGAAGGAGGGAGACTCTACCATTCTACAGGTGGGTGTATTGGTGCAGTCCCTAAAAGACTTTGTTGTATCGGTGGGGGGAGGAAAGAAGACCAGTCGGGGGCCGGAACATCGCGGGGGGTGTGTGTGTGTGGAAGTGTGTGTGGGGGTCTCGCTTACAGCTGGGCCCCACACACAACTGAAACACCTCTCCCCCATTGCCTAGCCTGGGATAGCTGGAGCTACCAGGCTGAAGAAACAATTAATCCACCCTAATTAACATCGTTGGGAGTGTGTACCTGTGAGGCTCCAGCTGCACCAGGTGAAGACATCTTCTCCCCTCACCCGAAGACCACCCCAAAGACTATTTTGTTTGCCATCTGGGGATTGCACCCACCCACAGCTGCGAGGGGAGACCTGCCCTCACAGTTTCCCCCCTTCCCACCCCCCACTCTCTTTCTCTGTTACTCTCTGTTTCTCCCCTCTCTCTCTGAGAGCCCCTTTTTTCTTAAATTACAAAAACATTTGAGACAACTGAGCAGAGGGAGCAAGGCTCCTCCCCAATTGTCAACTAGGGGAGAGGTGTGCCTCGTTGAGAGCTCCTCTGCTCAGTGTTTTGAACGAGGCCATTGAAGACCAGTAAGGCCTGTGACTTTGGGGTGGGTGTAGTTCTTAAAGGGACCCCGCGATGGCAACCCCATCCACGTCGGTGGCAGGGCCGGCAAGGACATATGCGCAGGCGGCATCCGCAAGCACGGTGCGTCCTGTGCCTCCTGCTGCCCTGCCACCTTTCAGATTAATAACAAAAAAGCACGGGGTCAAGAGCTACACTCACCCCACAATGAGCATCGAGGAGTGCGTGCGGGCCATGGCTGGGGTAGTCGGCCCCTCGGCCATTGTCGCGGCCTCCAAGATGTCTGGGAAGGCGGTGTTCTTCCTGGGGTCGGAGCGGACGGTGTCCCTGGCCATCGAGAAGGGGCTCACGGTGAGCGGAACGTTCCTGCTGGTCGACCCTCTCGAGGCCACCGCGCAGAGGGTCGTTCTGTCGAACATCCCGCCCTTTGTTCCCGCTGAGCTCCTCCTCCCTCACATACAACAACTGGGGGAGTCGGGGATCAACCCCATACTGCTCGGCCTTAGGGAGAGCCGCCTGCGCCACGTGTTCTCCTTCCGCCGCCAGTTTTTTGTCCGGCTGGAGCGGGAGGAGACGACGGAGGACCACTTTGATGTGGCGCACGAGGGGACTGCCTACCGCGTCTTTTGGACGTCGGACGG
The DNA here is from genome assembly GCF_044704955.1 of Pristiophorus japonicus. Classification (NCBI taxonomy): domain Eukaryota; kingdom Metazoa; phylum Chordata; class Chondrichthyes; family Pristiophoridae; genus Pristiophorus; species Pristiophorus japonicus. The sequence continues at coordinate 412,702,605 of NC_091977.1, forward strand.
CGTGCGGTGCCATGTGTGTAGGGAGGTGGGGCACGTCCGCAAGAACTGCCCCGCCTCCAAGGCCGCCAAACCACCGAAGGCGGCCAAGGCTGGCGTCGCCGCCACCCCTCTCCCTCGTCGCGACCGCGTACCGGAAGCCGTAGGTGCGCGGGCATCGTCGGAGGCCTTTGATTTCACGGCCTCCGGCGGGGGGGAGGGAGAGCGTCCGACCAGAAAGAAGGCGCGGGGAAAAGCGAAACAACTCAAGGCGGGTCCCCTCGGTGCGCCAGACAACCCGATCACCACGCTCGACCCAACCCAGTCATCCGCGAGCACGGGGTGCCCTGAGCCCGTGCCTGAGCCCTTGAACAACACCGCAGAGGGGCCCGGTCGCGGGCAAGAAAAGGAATAGGGGGGAGTGGAGCGGGAGGCCTCGGCAGACATGGAGGTCTCCCTGCCTCCGCGCTTCCCCAGTAACAAAAGGAGGCGCCGCTCCAATGAGGAGGAGGGGGAACAACACCCCCCCGCAGAGGAGTCGGTGCCCGCCGCGCGTCCCGCGTCCCCCACCAGCGCCCCCAAAACGTGCCGAAGGCGAGAGGAGTCTGTCCCCGGGGAGGGTGAGACAGTCGAGGCAGCCCAGCCTCTGCCTCCCGGGGTTGGAGTGGAAGAACTGCCTGTCGCGGGTGACGTGGGGTCGGCGGAGGAATGCGTTACCGCCGGGTCGAGCGTCCTGGGACTGAGGCGGGCGGGGCCGGAAAGGCCGTACCTGAGCCCGCCCAGCCAATATCCAACTTCTCCCGGGATTTGCTCGACCCAGCAGAAAATGAACACGTTAACTTTAATGTAAATTTTCGTTTTGAAGAAACCGTACACGCTGGGCCGGGGGGTGGCAGCGGGGAGGGGGAGGAACACCCACCCTCGCCCCCTACTTTGGAGCTGGAGCACTTGGAGGGCCTGGGGATTTTCTATGGCCGGGTCTCTCCTTGTTCCCCGGTTCCTGGGGCGGAGGGGGAACCCCTTCCGCTGTCGTTTCCCGACCCAGCACCACTTTTTAAAGAGCCCAATGGGGACTCCTCTGCCGACGATCCTGGGGGTGGGATCGGGGCAGAGCCAGGGCCGGATGGAGCGGCCGGGTCGTTTGCCGTACCTTGTGCGGTCGATGGGCCAGCTGCTGGCGGCCACCTCCCGGAGTAGGACGGAGACTCGGTGGGGGATGCGGGAGAAGATCTAGAGTCCACCGCCAGTGAGGCGGTGGATCTGCTCGCGACCGCCGCTGAGACCCTCCTCATTCCTGCAAAGGAACTCCGGGACTTTTTGGCCCAGAGCCAGGGTCGCCGCAACCAAGCCCATCTGGCCCTGGGAAAATGGTCCGAACCAGAGCTGATCAAGGAGTCCGTCCGCGCCGCCGCTAAAACCTTGGCCGCGGGCGGGCCCTTGACAAAGGCGCAATACCTTGAGCAGCGCGAGCTCGAGGGACTCCTCGCTGGGCTGCGGAGGGAGTGGAGGTCAACAAAAGACTCCGCTCACTCCCCCACAATAGGTTAGGTAGAGGTTGCACTATGCTTTTGCCATGAAGATAACCATAGCCAGCCTCAACATCAACGGCGGCAGAGGGGCACGCCGTAGATTTGACAATTTTTCGCTCCTGCGGGAGGGGAAATATGCGGTGTGCTTCCTGCAAGAAACCCACACCGTTCTGGGAGACGAAGCCACGTGGCTCCTGGAATTGTTAGGAGAGGTCCGCATGAGCCACCTCACCGCCACTTCTAGTGGGGTGGCCATCTTGCTGGGCCCGCATTTTCAGCCGGAGATCTTGGGGGTCGAGGAGTCCGTGCCAGGCCGCTTGCTGCACGTAACGGTTCGCCTGGGGGACGTGCCACTCCATCTCGTGAACGTGTACGCCCCTCAGCCCGGCCGCAGCAAGCGAGCTTCTTCGAAGAACTGTCCGCTCTTCTTGGCTCCGTCGACGTCACGACTGCATTGTCCTCGGGGGGGATTTTAACTGCACCCTCGAGGAGAGGGACCGCTCCGGTGCCCCGCAGAGCATGACGGCGATCGGGAAGTTGAGGGACCTGGTCAGGTCCTTCGACTTGGTGGACGTCTGGCGGAATCTCCACCCCGACTCCAGCGCCTTTACTTGGGTGAGGCCTGGAGTAGGATGGCCCAGAGTCGACCGCCTTTACGTGTCTCAGGCGTACGTTTCCTGCGTCCCGGCGGCCTCCATGCGGCCGGTGCCGTGTTCGGACCACCACCTGGTGTGGGCGGAGCTTGCTTCGCTCCGCGCGAGGATGGGGTCCGGGTACTGGCACTTTAACAACCGGCTGCTGGAGGACGTGCGGTTCCAGGACTCGTTCCGTCGATTCTGGGCCGACTGGAGAAGGAAGCAGGGGGGCTTCCCCTCCTTGAGGCTATGGTGGGACGTGGGCAAGGCTCACGTCCGCGTCTTCTGTCAAGAGTACGTGAGGGGGTAGACCAAGAGGCGGGCGGCCAGGGTTGGGCGCCTAGAAAAAGAGGTGCTCGACCTGGAATCCCGTCTCAGTCAAGTCGTCCAGGACCCGGCCCTGCGGACGGTGTACGAAGCGAAGAAGGCCGCGCTGAAGGACCTGCAGCTCGTCGGGTCCCGAGGCGCGTTCGTGAGGTCGCGGATCCGGTTCCTGCGGGATCTGGACCGCGGCTCCCCCTTCTTCTACTCGCTGGAAAAAAGACAGAGTGTCTGTAAGCAGCTCTTGACGCTGCTGGCCGACGACGGCTCTCTCGTCTCGGATCCGGAGGGCGTCAACAACAGGGCCCGTGAATATTACGGGGCTCTGTTCTCTCCGGATCTGTCCAGTGAGGAAGCGCGTAGAGTTTTGTGGGAGGACCTGCCGAAAGTTAGCCCGGAGGGCGGTGAAAATTTGGAAGCTCCGCTAAGCCTGGTGCCCTCGACCGGCTCTCGAGGGGAAAAACCCCGGGGCTGGACGGGCTGACCGTGGAGTTCCACAGGGCGTTCTGGGACGTCCTGGGATGCGACTACGCGCGGGTCCTGGGGGAAAGTCTGGCGACCGGGGAGATGCCCCTCTCTTGGCGGAGGACAGTCATCATCCTGCTGCCTAAGAAGGGCGATCTCTGCCTCCTTAAGAACTGGCGCCCGGTCTCCCTCCTCAGCACGGACTACAAAATCTTCGCCAGGGCGATGTCTGCTCGCCTTGGTGTCGTGCTGGACCACATGATCCACCCCGACCAGTCCTACATGGTTTCGGGCCAGACAATCCACGACAACATCCATCTGGTCCGGGACCTCATCCATCATTCCCAGGAGGCTGGTCTGTCGGTCGCCTTCCTATCTCTCGACCAAGAGAAGGCGTTCGACAGGGTGGATCACGACTATCTGCTCGGAACTCTGCGCGCTTTCGGGTTCGGGACGCATTTCGTCGCCCGGATCCGACTTTTGTACGCCGCCGCGGAGTGTCTGATTAAGGTTAACGGGTCCTTGACGACGCCCCTTCGCTTTAGGAGAGGGGTGCGCCAGGGATGCCCATGTCCGGCCAGTTATATGCCATCTGCGTGGAGCCTTTCCTGCGCCTCCTGCGGACGAGGTTCATGGGACTGGCTCTGCAAGGGCCGGGCATGGAGGTCGTCCTCTCGGCTTACGCCGATGACGTGCTCCTCGCGGTAGAGGATCCCGCTGACCTGCGGAGGATGCGTGAGTGCCAGGTGATTTACTCGGCCGCGTTCTCCACCAGGATCAACTGGGAGAAATGTTCCGGACTCCTGGTGGGTCAGTGGCGGGTGGACTCCCTGCCGGAGGAGCTCAGGCCTTTTGCCTGGAGCACGACCCATCTCCTCTATCTGGGAGTCTACCTTAGCCCTGACGAGGGAGCCTGGCCGGCGAACTGGCAGGAGCTGGAGGCCAAGGTCGCCGCTCGCCTAGGGCGCTGGACAGGACTGCTCCGAGTGCTGTCCTACAGGGGTCGAGCGCTAGTCATAAACCAGCTGGTGGCCGCAATGTTGTGGTACCGGCTGGTCACTTTGACCCCTCCCCCTGCGTTTGTCGCCAAGATACAGAAGAAGCTGGTGGACTTCTTCTGGAACAACAGGAAGCACTGGGTCTCTGCCGCGGTCTTGAGTCTCCCGCTTGAGGAGGGCGGTCAGTCGTTGGTGTGCGTCAGCGCCCAGCTCGCGACTTTCCGTCTTCAGACCCTGCAGAGATACCTTTACGTCGAGCCCCCTCCTAGGTGGTGTGCTCTGGCGACGTATTTCTTCCGCCAGCAGCGCGACCTCAATTACGACACGCAGCTCCTGTTTGTGAACTTGGGGGGTGTCAGGACCGCCCTCCAGGAGCTGCCTGTCTTTTACAAGGAACTCATTAGGGTCTGGAACAAAGTCTCCACCAAGCGCAGCTCTCCGCCGGCTGGAGTGGCGGCTGTCCTGCAGGAGCCGCTGATCGGGAATCCGTAACTCCACGACCGAGGTTTTATGTGGCGGTCGGAAGAGAGGGCTGTGGCTGGTGAGGTGACCAGGGTCAGGGACCTGCTCGATGGCGGAGGAGCGGGCTGGATGGTGCCAGGCACGCTGGCGCGGCGCCTAAATTCAGCCAACGTCCGCCGCGCGGCCGAAGCCATCGAGTCGCTAAAAACAGCTTTGGGCCCTGACTCTGTTAGGTGCATCGAGGAGGCTCAAGCACGTGGGGAGATCCCGTCCGAACTGACCCCCGTCCGGACGGAATTCCTCATCGGCGCCAAACCCCGGAACCTCCCTCGGGGGCCGGCGCCTCACAACTTGAGCCGCCTCGGGGAAATCCCCTCCGTGCCTGTCAGTTCCGCGCGGAGGGGTTTCCTGTACGGGCTGCTCCTGCACACTCTCAACTTTGCCATCCTCGCCGGCCGTCCGGACACGCCATGGTATACCATCTTGCCGTCCGGAGGAGGCGGGGGTCCCCGATGGAGGGCACTCTATGCGGGAGTCCTCCCACTATTCATCGGGGACTTGGCCTGGAGGGTGGTGCATGGAGCAGTGCCGTGCAACAAATTTTTAAGCCGGTTCACGGACTCCCAGGCCGCCTGCAATTTCTGCGGTCTGGAGGAGTCCGTGTTCCATGTTTTTATTGAGTGCACGAGGTTGCAGCCCCTGTTTTATTATTTAAAGGGGCTGCTCCTGAAATTCTGGCTGCACTTCAGTCCCACTCTCCTGATCTTTGGGCACCCTGTGCGGAGGGGAGCGGGTAGGTCCGAGGGCCTCCTCGTAGGACTGCTCCTGGGCACGGCCAAGGGTGCCATCAGTCGGTCCAGGCAGCGGGCGGTCGAGGGGGTCGTTCAACCTGACTGCCTGCCTCTCTTCCGCTCTTACATCCGGTCCAGGGTGTCCTTGGAGATGGAGCACGCGGTGTCCACCGGTACGCTCGCGGCCTTCCGCGAGAGGTGGGCACCGGAGGGACTGGAGTGCATCATCACGCCCGGCAACCAAATTTTAATTTGATTTTACGTTTTAAAGTTTAATTTGTTTTAATTGCCGGTGCTTTTAGTGTCCCCCTCCCCTTTTATAGGGGGCACTGGAAAAAAAAAGTCGGGGGGCACGGATTAATGTTTATGTTTTTCAGGTAAACTCCAAAAGAGTTTCATGCACAAGTCCCTCTGCACCACAGCATGTTGTAATTTCTCCCCATTCAAATAATATTCCCTTTTACTGTTTTTTTTCCCAAGGTGGATGACCTCACACTTTCCGACATTGTATTCCATCTGCCAAACCTTAGCCCATTCGCTTGACCTATCCAAATCTCCTTGCAGCCTCTCTGAGTCCTCTACACAACCCGCTTTTCCACTAATCTTAGTGTCATCTGCAAATTTTGTTGCACCACACTCTGTCCCCTCCTCTAGGTCATCTATGTATATTGTAAACAGTTGTCGTCCCAGCACTGATCCCTGTGGCACACCACTAACCACTAATTTCCAACTGGAAAAGGACCCATTTATCCCGACTCTCTGCTTTCTGTTCGCCAGCCAATTCTCTATCCATGCTAATACATTTCCTCTGACTCTGCGTACCTTTATCTTCTGCAGTAACCTTTTGTGTGACACCTTATCGAATGCCTTTTGGAAATCTAAATACACCACATCCATCGGTACACCTCTATCCACCATGCTCGTTATATCCTCAAAGAATTCCAGTAAGTTAGTTAAACATGATTTCCCTTTCATGAATCTATGCTGCATCTGCTTGATTGCATTATTCCTATCCAGATGTCCCGCTATTTCTTTCTTAATGATAGTTTCAAGCATTTTCCCCACTACAGATGTTAAACTAACCGGCCTATAGTTACCTGCCTTTTGCCTGCCCCCTTTTTTAAACAGAGGCGTTAGATTAGCTGCTCTTCAATCCGCTGGTACCTCCCCAGAGTCCAGAGAATTTTGGTAGATTATAACAAATGCATCTGCTATAACTTCCGCCATCTCTTTTAATACCCTGGGATGCATTTCATCAGGACCAGAGGACTTGTCTACCTTCAGTCCCATTAGTCTGTCCAGCACTACCTCCCTAGTGATAGTGATCATCTCAAGGTCCTCCCTTCCCACATTGCTATGACCAGCAATTTTTGGCATGGTTTTTGTGTCTTCCACTGTGAAGGCCGAAGCAAAATAATTGTTTAAGGTCTCAGCCATTTCCACATTTCCCATTATTAAATCCCCCTTCTCATCTTCTAAGGGACCAACATTTACTTTAGTCACTCTTTTCCGTTTTATATATCTGTAAAAGCTTTTACTATCTGTTTTTATGTTTTGCGCAAGTTTACCTTTGTAATCTATCTTCCCTTTCTTTATTGCTTTTTTAGTCATTCTTTGCTGTTGCTTAAAATCTTCCCAATCCTCTAGTTTCCCACTAACCTTGGCCACCTTATACGCATTGGTCTTTGATTTGATACTTTCCTTTATTTCCTTGGTTATCCATGGCTGGTTATCTCTTCTCTTGCCGCCCTTCTTTTTCACTGGAATATATTTTTGTTGCGCATTATGAAAGAGCTCCTTAAAAGTCCTCCACTGTTCCTCAATTGTGCCACCGTTTAGTCCTTGTTTCCAGTCTACTTTAGCCAACTCTGCCCTCATCCCACTGTAGTCCTCTTTGTTTAAGCATAGTATGCTCGTTTCTGACACAACTTCCTCATCTTCAATCTGTATTACAAATTCAACCATATTGTGATCACTCGTTCCGAGAGGATCTTTTACGAGGAGATCGTTTATTTTTCCTGTCTCATTACACAGGACCAGATCCAAAATGGCTTGCTCCCTTGTAGGCTCTGTTACATACTGTTCTAAGAAACAATCCCGTATCATTCTATGAATTCCTTCTCCAGGCTATCCCCTGTGATTTGATTTGACCAATCGATATGTAGGTTAAAATCCCCCATAACTACTGCCGTTCCTTTTTCACATGCCTCCATTATTCCCTTGATTATTGCCCGCCCCACCATGAAGTTATTATTTGGGGGCCTATAAACTACGCCGACCAGTGACTTTTTCCCCTTACTATCTCTAATCTCCACCCACAATGATTCAACATTTTGTTCATTGGAGCCAATATCATCCCTCACAACTGCCCTGATATCATCCCTTATTAACAGAGCTACCCCACCTCCCTTCCCTTCCTGCCTATCTTTCCAAATCGTCAGATACCCCTGTACGTTTAATTCCCAGTCCTGGCCACCTTGCAACCATGTCTCTGTAATGGCCACCAAATCATACCCATTTGTAATGATTTGTGCCATCAACTCATTTACTTTATTTCTAATGCTGCATGCATTTAGGTAGAGTGTTTTCATCCTAGTTTTTAAACCATGATTTTTAGTTTTTACCCTTCCTGCAGCCCTTTTATATTCAGTGGCCCTTTTTGTTTCTTACCTTTGGTTTCTCTGCCCTCCACTTTAACTCATCTCTTTTCTGTCTTTTGTTTTTGAACTGCTCATGAAAAGGGCACTTAAGATGAGGCTCTCGTTAGTCCACCCTGATCTACATGAACAGGTAGAGAGCAGGCGGCTTCAACAGAATACATAGCATGGTCGCACAAATGTGTCACGAGAAATTGAAGTAAATGATCCTGTATTTGTGTTGAACTATGGAGAAGGTCCCAAGTGGATTGCTGGCACTGTTTTGGCCAAAGAGGGGAGTAGGGTGTTTGTGGTCAAACTCGCAAATGGACTCACCTGCAGAAAACACTTGGACCAAACCAAACTCAGATTTACGGACTATCCAGAACAACCCACAATAGACTCTACCTTTTTTGACCCTCCAACACACACACAAGTGGCAACCGACCCAGCGGTTGACCATGAAGCAGAACCCATCTCCCCTAGCAGTCCAGCAAGGCCAGCTGTGCAGCAGCCCAGCGAAGGCCCAACAAATGACTCACCATCACCAGCATTTGCACCGAGATGATCAACCAGGGAAAGGAAGGCCCCAGATCGACTCACATTGTAAATAGTTACACTATTGACTTTGGGGGGGGGGGGGGTGTGTTGTTATGTATGTAAACCTGTAATTACCATGTCTAACCACCAGAGGGCTTATCCTCTGGAGTCCCAAGGGATCCCACAATCCCTTGGGAGCACTTGTATATAAGGAGGCCTTACAGGCTGGAGAGGCAATTTGAGATCTGTAATAAAGGACTACGGTCACACTTACTTTGAGCTTGCAGTATCTTGTCTGACTCTTTGTTCAAGACATAACACACCCTAATTGTGCTTTTTCATTAAACCTGGAAAATACATTTTAATTATCAGCTCCCAGCTTTTTATATTCATCTTTAGGGTCTATTTCATTTTTGGCTTTCAAGCAGGACTCCTTCCAGTAATTATGCTAAACCTGAACTTAACTTTACCTCTAATACATCAATTCATTACAGTGCCTTTGTCCAACTGATTCACCATGTAAATGTCAGTACATTGATGAGTATAGCATTTATATATGTGCAGAACACCATAATCTTTAATTCAAAATCACATTACTGCTTAGGTAGTCTGGTGGAGATTAGACGTTTTCTTTTCTGTTTCATTCTTTTTGTACAGTAATTCACTGAATGATGAATAACGTTTTGCTCTTAGACCACATTTATTTTGCTATTAAATTATAACCTGAGATACATGTAACTGGAATTCACACTATTGTTCTACATAATATGCAATTATATACACTCCACCATCATTAGAAGACAGCCCTCAATAGTGCTGCAATCTGCACGTTGTAATTAGAGGTATCTGCAAGTAATGTTCTGTAGCATAGTGTACAATATATGAAAAAGTTAGAGTTCAGGTCCAGCAGCCTTTTGTGCAAGTGCTTTACTGCAGAATATTATAATGGGCAGACAAGGGATGAAAATTGTTGGTGTAGATTACCACCATCATTTACAAACATACGAACAATGATGGACAGATAAAGTCCATCGAGCCTGTCCTACACATCTGCGATACCTTGTTTATCACAGCATATAAACTCCACCCCACCCAAAACCTTGGGATATCCTGGGAGAGGCAAAAAAACATTTAGAAAACCCAGGCCAATTTGGGGGGAAAAAATCTGGAAAATTCCTCTCCGACCCATCTAGGTGGTTGAAGCTAATCCAGGAGATCACTCTGGCCCTGAAGAAGTTGAGGGGTCTAAAACAAATGCCATAGATACAAGTTTAAGGGCTAAAATTTTGATTAGGCATGAAAACAGGCATGGGGATCGTGATGCGCAATTGGCCCACTCCTGTTGAAATTAATGTTGGCAGCACGTGACCTTCTTGCTGCCTTCTGCAGAAAAAGACCAGCAAAAGAGACAAAGAGGGCACGGCTAGACATTGCAGACGAGGTCAGCAGCAGGCATGTGGTGAGGAGAACATGGATCCAGTGCCGCAAGAGATTCAATGATCTCATCAGGTCAGGTAAGGTGAATGCAATATCACATTCACCTACATGCTGATGTGCCTCTTACCCCAACCTCATCACTATGTCTTCCCAAGCCTACCCCTGCACATCATTCCTCTCACCAACCTATCTTGCAGGTCCACACACAACTCTGGCAGGTCCACCCACCCCTCTACTCACATTCCCATCGGACTAACCACCACTGACACTCACCCTCATCCTAATGCAATCATAGCAAGTAATATCATAGAAGGAGGCCATTTGGCAATTTCACGCCACACCCTCAGTCAACCTGTACAGATGTAGCCCATCCATTCCTTACAATCATTCCATCACTCTCACTCAAACTTCTCTTCTTTCCCTCCTTGCAGGAGTAGAGAGCCCACAACAACAGGGAGAGACAGAGAACCAGAAGTGGCCCTCCAGTCTTCAGAAATTTGACTCCAGCAGAGGAGGAAGCCCCAGAGATCTCTGGAGTTTCAGAGCTGCTGGTGGTGGGAGATGGAGAGAGGGGGGCCTCCCAGAAACTTGGTGATAGAATTACATCTCAAACAGCCACATGGCATACAACAGTTACCCATATGGTAATTGATGTCAGCAACCAGTGAAATGTCATCAAGTGCATAATGGTAACGTTACCCATTCTTGCATACAGATACTGAACCTCGGGGGCCATCGAGAAAGAGGGTGATCCTGGAGAGGTAGCAACAATTGCATGAGGCTCTGGCACTTTTTTCAGCCGCGATGTATGCAAATATATAGAGAATGGTGGCGTCTAACTCCAACATGAGCACCACCATGTCACAGCCAATGGTGATGATGCACTATTCAATGGAAAGGATGGCCACCTTCATGGATCAGCAAATGCACCAGTCGCATGAGTACATGCTTGCTGTGGACAACAGATAGCAGACGCTCATTGACTTCATTTCGAGAAGGGGTATTAACCGAGACTTGGGCCTTCATCGCCCCAGTGATGTGCAGCAAAGTGCTCTCCAGCTCCTTGCTAGCAGGGAAGTGCAGATGGCCCATGAGAGGGATAATTGTGAGAGGGGACATGGAAGTGGGGGCTCTCTCAAAGTGCTCCCACCTCTTCCCTGTTGCCTCCCTCTCAGTCAGAGCTCCACGTGCTGCCTCAGACCCCGATGGTCGAGTCTGCCCCTGCACAGTTGCAGTAGGAGCAGTCTTTGGCAGGATCCTCACAGGCTCCAAAACCCAGAGGACGTCCGCCAAAAGTGTCTAAGCAGTCGCAGCAGGGAAGTGAGCAAACTGCTTCTACCTCTGCTGAAGCCACAAGTGTTGCACCTCATAGAAGCACTTGGAAAAGAATAAATACACAATACTAGATGCACAAGGGTATGCACATGGGTGTATGAAAAATGTTAATAAGTTTCAGCTATAATTCATAAAATCATAGAATCATATAAAAATTATCACAGAAGGAGGCCATTCAACCCATCGTGTCCATGCCAGTCGATAAGGAGCTACCCAGCCTAATTCCACCTTCCAGCATTATGTCTGTAGCCCTGTAGATTATACTTCTTTAAGTGCACATCCATGTACTTTTTAAGTGTGATGGGGGTTTCTGCCTCTACCACCCTTTCAGGCAGTGAGTTCCAGACTCCCATCACCCTCTGGGTGAAGAAATGTTTCCTCATCCCTCGAATCGTTCTGCCAACTACTTTAAATCTATTCCCCAGGTTATTGACCCCTCTGCTAAGGGAAATAAGTCCTTCCTATCCACTCTATCTAAGCCCCTCATAATTTTATACACCTCAATTAAATCTCCCCTCCACCTCCTCTGTTCCAAGGATAAGAACCCCAGCCTATCCAATCTTTTTTCATAGCGTTTTAAAGTTTTACATAAAGTTTTTTAGTCTTGATAACACCCTCGTAAATCTCCTCTGCACCCTTTCTAGTGAAATCACATCCTTCCTGTAATGTGGTGACCAGAACTGCACGCAGTACTCAAGCGGTGGCCTAACTAGTGTTGTATACAGTTCCAGCATAACTTCCCTGCTCTTGTATTCTATGCCTCGACTAATAAAGGAAAACATTACGTATGCCTTTTTAACTACCTTATCGGCCTGTCCTGCTATCTTTAAGGATCTGTGGACATATACTCCAAGGTCCGTTTATTCCTCCACACCGCTCAGTATCCTCCCATTTATTGTGTATTCCCTTGCTTTGTTGCCCCTTCCCAAATACATTACCTCACACTTTTCGGATTGAATTCGATTTGCCACTTTTCTGCCCAACTGACCAGTTCATTGATATCTTCCTGCAAATTAGAGCTTTCCTCCTCAATGTCAACTACACGGCCAATTTTTGTATCATCTGCAAGTTTCTTTAACATGCCCTCTACATTTAAGTCTAAATCATTAACATATACTACAAAAAGTAAGGGACTGAGTACTGAGGTCTGTGGAACCCCACTGGAAACAGCCTTCCAGTCACAAAATCTCTCAACTATTACCCTTTGCTTCCTGCCACTGAACCAATTTTAGATACAATTTGCCACTTTCCCTTGGAACCCATGGGCTTTTACTTTTAGTACGCTCATAAATTTATTTCCTTGCACTACTTTCTCATCTTGTCCGTTTTTGCCTGTGACCTGGGAAGTGGCCTTGTCACTTGGAGTGAATAGTGAGACATGAATTAACCTCAAGCAATGGAGTTTTGGGGTGTAAGAAAGCTTTGGTCATTGTAGGACTGCCTTGTGGTGTTGTTGGAGGGGAGGGGGGGTGTTGCTGGTGGCGGCATATAGTTGCATTGGTGCAAGTTAAATAAATCTGGCCATTATGAGGCCATCCCGGGACTCCCGGACAACTCTCATTATAATGCTCCTGCGCCTCAAGAATGTCATCAGCCACGAAAATGGGTCGCTGCACACCATTTCATTGTCGGAGGCACAATGGCCTGGGGCGCTACCGGTGGAAGCAGGACACTACCGGTTTTGCGCCTCTGTTAACTCCTGCGCAATTTTGCGGGAGCCGGTAGCGCTACCCCCATCCCTACGCCCCTCCACCCCTCCCACACCGGGCGAGAAATTGTTTGTGCCCCATTAGCACCCCCCATGTGAATTTCTCCCCCTTATTTTCCATGGAGTATATTGACCTCCTTATTCTTCCTACCAAAATGTAATACCTGACACTTATCTATGTTGAAGTTCATTTTCCAATCATTCTGCAAGTTTGTTCATGTCTTCTTGTATTTGATTGCAGTCCTCCTCTGTATTAACTACTATTAAGTATGCAACACCTTGTAACCAGCATTCTACCGCCACCAGAGGGTGCATCTGTTGGAGTCCCAAGGGATTCCTTGGAAGCACTGCATATAAGCAGGTCTCCCATGCTGTGCCAGCACTCTGGAGTCAGAATAAAGCGACTAAGATCACACTTACTCAAGTCTACAGTACTCAGTCACATTGCTTTATTTGAGACTTAACAACTGGCGACGAGCAATAGATAACAAACCATCACATGAAAATGCAGAGAACTGTTGGTATCCTGGAGAAATTCTCAGAAGGTGACGATTGGGAAGCTTTCATGGAGCGACTCGATCAATACTTCGTGGCCAATGAGTTGGAAGGGAATGAGAACGCTGCCAAACGAAGGGCAATCCTCCTCACCATCTGCGGGACAACAACCTATGGCCTCATGAAAAATCTTTTTGCTCCGGTGAAACCAACAACCAAATCATATGAAGAACTGTGTACGCTGGTCCGGGAGCACCTAAATCCAAAGGAGAGCGTTCTGATGGCAATGTATCGATTTTATACATGTCAACAGTCTGAAGGCCAGGAAGAGGCGAGCTACGTCGCCGAACTAAGGCGCCTTGCAGGACATTGCGAATTCAGTGGATTCCTGGAGCAAATGCTAAGAGCCTTTTTTATGCTTGGCATTGGGCATGAGGTTATCCTTCGCAAACTATTGACTGTTGAAACACCGAACCTGAGCAAAGCCATAATGATAGCCCAGAAATTTATGTCCACCAGCGATAACACCAAACAAATTTCGCAGCATAAAGATGCATCGGCAAGTTACTGTACACAAATTAACGTCGTTTTTAGGCAGGAATGCATATGGCAGAACATACACGCCTGCAGCTGCACAACCTCAGATGACTCAGAGACCGCCATCAAGTGTGAATGCAAGGCAATTAACAGCTTGTTGGCGCTGCGGAGGTGATCATCGAGCCCATCAATGCCGCTTCAAACACTATGTGTGCAAAGGCTGTGGAACAATGGGACACCTCCAGCGAATGTGTGGACGAGCTGCAAACCACCACGTTGCAGAGGAAGACCGATCCATGGCGGATCAAACTGAACTAGAGACTCGAACCGAGGAGGCAGAAGTGTATGGGGTACACACCTTCACCACGAAATGTCCACCGATCATGTTAAAAGTTGAACTGAACGGAATTCCAGTATCCATGGAATTGGACACGGGTGCGAATCAGTCTATCATGAGCAAAAAGGCCTTCGAGAGGCTGTGGTCCAACAAGGCACAAAGGCCCAAGCTGAGCCCTATTCATACCAAGCTGAGAACTTACGCTAAAGAGCTGATCTCTGTAATTGGCCGTGCAGCAGTAAAGGTCTCCTATGATGGAGCGGTGCACGAACTACCACTATGGATTGTACCAGGAGATGGCTCCACACTGTTCGGCAGAAGCTGGCTGGGAAAAATCCGCTGGAACTGGGATGACATCCGAGCGCTTTCGTTCGAAAACAACGCCTCATGTGCCCAGGTTTTGAGCAAGTTCCCGTCGTTGTTTGAGCCAGGCATCAGAAATTTCTCTGGGGCGAAGGTGCAGATACACTTGGTTCCCGGTACACGACCCATCCACCACAAGGCACATGCAGTGTCATAGATGATGCGAGAGAAAGTGGAGATCGAGCTGGACAGGCTGCAATGAGAGGGCATCATCGCGCCGGTTGAGTTCAACGAGTGGGCCAGTCCGATTGTTCCGGTTCTCAAGGGCAATAGCACAAGCAGAATTTGAGGGGACTATAAAGTAATGATTAACTGTTTTTCGCTGCAGGACCAGTACATGCTACCTAAGGCAGACGACCTATTTCCGACACTGGCAAGAGGGAAGACATTCACCAAGTTGGATCTGACCTCGGCCTACATGACGCAGGAGCTGGCGAAATCTTCAAAAGGCCTCACCTGCATCAACACGCACAAAGGTCTGTTCATCTACAATAGATGTCCATTTGGGATTCGATCGGCCGTGGCTATTTTTCAAAGGAACATGGAGAGTCTGCTAAAGTTGGTTCCGTGCACAATGGTTTTCCAGGACGACATATTGATCACAGGTCGGGACACTATCGAACACTTGCAGAACCTGGAAGAGATTCTAAGTTGGCTAGATCGTGTGGCACTCAGGTTGAAACGCTTGAAGTGTGCTTTCCTGGTGCCAGAGGTCGCGTTCTTAGGGAGAAGAATCGCGGCATCAGACCCACCGACGCCAAGGCAGAGGCCATCAAGAACGCGCCGAAACCACAGAACGTGACAGAGCTGCGGTCGTTCCTGGGACTCCTCAATTATTTTGGTAATTTCCTACCCGGGTTAAGCACCTTGCTAGAACCTCTATATTTGTTGCTACGCAAGGGAGATGACTGGGTATGGAGCCGGGAGAAGCAGGAGTGTACCTCCCGTCTCCATAGCAATTACTAATATTATTGCAGGCCCTCACTTGGCCCCATCTCAATCACCTTCACTGCCCAGGACCTACCTGACAGTCAAATCCAATTCACTGAGAAGTTTCCTGGGGATTCCAGCGTGTGTCCACAGCTCGCCGGTTCCATGTAAATTACTTGTGCCTACCTGTTCCGGTGCAGTGCTCTAACCATGACCTATTTCTACTAATCTCACTAGGATGGCTTATTACTGTGTTCATCATTCACAGCACCATAGAATTGTAGAACATTTAAAAAATTGATATCATTGATACCTCCTGAAATAATTCTAATTTGTTTAAAATGTGATATGTAAATGATGATATCATTAATATAATTAATTCATGTCAATTTACATTTTAATTAGATTGCAATTTAACAAGTTAATTCTGTTAATTCTAAACATGGTTTACATAATCCAAGTTACAGTGTTATCATTTGTACTGAAGCAATTCCAAAAACATTAATTAGTGCTTAGCCAATCACTTGAGCCATTGCAGCTAATCTCACTGCAAGGGTTTCAGTTATACAGACCTTAAAGTTTATTATGCAGGCCACCACCAAGGGTGAAAATAGTAGCAGTTTACACTAAATTAATAGTAAAATTTTACAAGTTAGATGCAGCTGATGCCAATGTTCGGTTTCAAAAGCCTGAAGACTGTAGGAGAAAGAAAAAAACTGAAGGTGGTAAGGAATTTAATAGTTCTGTAGTGACTTTAGCCATAACTGAATTAGAGTAGGAGTCTTGATCCAGTGGGGATGCAGGCAGAAGGAGGGCTGTGTAGTTTGGTGCATTTGAGTGTAGAAGAAACAATAGGAAAAAACCTAGAGGATTAATGTTAATATTCATAAAACAGGGAGATGAAAGATTGTAACTTGCTACATATAGGATTGAATACAGCTGTGCCTTGATAGAGACAGACACTGAGAATGTTTACCAAGCTTAAAGGGACACAGTCTTCATGAAAGAGAAGAGCATTCAATTGTTACCCTCATGATAACTTCATGCAATTCTGAGGCAATGAATTTCTGTTCAATTTATGTCATAAATATCATGGGATGGGAAGTGGTTTCAGCTCATATTTGGGCCTGAAATGGGTTGCCGGTTGGGAGCATGCACCAGAAGCTGGAGGCTCACTTGAAATTTGCCCCCTGACCTTATCATCACACTGTCAGCAAGCTACGGGCACTAATCAGTATCCAGAGGTAGCTCGCCAGTTCCACGAGGAAGAGGTTGGCCTGGCTGCTTTCCCGGCAGCAGCCTCAGGGAGGTGATTGGAAGGGAAGGGTAGTGATCGAGAGGGAGGGGGGCAATTGAGAGGGGGTGCTGGGGGCGGCAGTGTTCTTCACAACTGCTGTGGAGAGCACACAGTGAGGTCAATGTAAATAAAAATATGGAGAGATGTAAAACGGGCTGCTGATTCACCAACACCCATATTACACAATCACAAAAATTTGGACCTCAGCGGGAGCAACACAGCCAGAATTTGAACATGTGACGTCAGAGTAAAAAACCTAAAGTGACGTCGGCACAAGGGAAGGATTGGTGAGTAGCTGGTAAGTAGTTTTTTTTAAGTTTTAAGTTTATTTCTGCTAAGTTAGTTCATAATTTCTTAAATTGAGGCATGGCAGCTCAGTCCCAAGGAGTGCACATCCTGTGTCATATGGGAACTCCAGGACATGGGAAGTGTCAGCTGAAGGAGGTCGAGCTCCGGGTTTCGGAGCTCGACTGCGGTGACCACCTCCTGAAACATTCAGCCTCACTGCGGTGCATCAGTGAGGCTAAATGTTTCAGGAGGTGGTCACCCCGCAGCTTAAGAGTGAGCAGCCAGAGAGGGAATGGGTGCCCGCCAGACAGAAGAGGAGGATCAGGCAGGTAGGGCAGGAGTCCCTGAGTGCATCTCGCTCTCCAAAAGGTAATCTATTCTGAGTACTGGTGAGGGTGATGGTTCCTCTGGGAAGTACAGCCAGAGCTATGTCCACAGCACCACGGGTGGCTCAGCTGTACGGGGGGGTGGGGGCGGGGTGGATGAAGAGTGGGAGAGCAATAGTGGTCGGGGATTCGATAGTTAGGGGAGCAGACAGGCGTTTCTGCGGCCGCAGACGTGACTACAGGATGCTATGTTGCCTCCCTGGTACCAGGGCTAAGGATGTCTCTGAGTGGCTGCAGAATATAGTGAGGGGGGAGGGTGAACAGCCAGAGGTCGTGGTCCATATCAGTACCAATGACATAGGTAGAAAGAGGGACGAGCTCCTGCAGGCAGATTTTAGGGAGCTAGGAAAGAGATTGAAGAGCAGGACCTCAAAGGGAGTAATCTCCGGATTACTCCCGATATCACTCGCAAGTGAGTATAGAAATAGAAGGATAGAGCAGATGAATGCGTGACTGGAGAGATGGTGCAGGAGGGAGGGCTTCAGATTACAGGGGCATTAGGACCAGTTCTGGGGGAGGTGGGACCTGTACAGGCCAGACGGGTTGCACCTCAACAGGGCCGAAACCAACATAGTCGTGGAAAGGTTTGCTAGTGCTGTTGGGGAAGGTTTAAACTAATTTGGCAGGGGGATGGGCACTAGGATATAACATTAGAAAGAGGAAATAAAGTGCTCAAAGGATTGGGAGAAACAGAGCATTAAAGTAAGAAATAGTAAGGTATGAGGTGGGGTCAAACTAAGAGAGTATACAGGATGGTCTAAGATAAGTTTATAGTGTATGTATGTGAACGCATGAAGCGTAGTAAACAAGGTAAGTGAACTGCAGGCACAAATAGCCACATGGGAATATGATGTTGTGGTATAATACCTGAGACCAGGCTCAAAAAGGGCAGGATTGGGTATTAATATTCCTGGATATAAGGTGTTCAGGAAAGATAGGGAAGGAAAGATAGGAGGTGGTATGGCAATATTGGTTAGGGTGAATGTTACAGTGCTGGAGAGGGAGAATGTCCTAGAGGGGTCAAGGGCAGAATCTATATGGCTAGAGTTAAGGAATAATGGAGGTGCTTTTACACTACTAGGTATATTCTATACACCACCAAATAGTGGGAAAGATATGGAAGAGCAAATTTGAAGAGAAATTACAGAGAGGTGAAACAACTGTAGAACTATAATGGGGGACTTCAACTATCCTAATATAGACTGGGATTGTAATAGTGTTAAGGGCAGAGAATGGGAAGAATTTCTGAAGTGTGTTCAGTAGAACCTTCCTGATCACTATATTTCTGGCCCGACGAGGGAAGAGGCATTGCTGGATCTGGTTCTGGGGAATGAGGTAGGTCAAATGGAGCAAGTGTCAGTCGGTGAACTTTTAGGGAACAGGGATCATAGTATTATAAGGTTTAGATCAGCTATGGAAAAGAACAGGGAGCAATCTAGAGTAAAAATGTTTAACTGGGGGAAGGCCAATTTCAGTGGGATGAGAATGGATCTGACTCGGGTAAAGATTGGCAGGCAAAACTGTAATGGAACAATGGGCTGCTTTAAAGAGGAGATGTTTCGGCTACAGTTGAGATACATACCCACGAGGAGGAAAGGCAGGGCAACTAAAGTCAGCGCTCCCTGGATGACGAAACAGATAGAGTATATGATGAAACAGAAAAAGAGCGGATATGATAGATGTTGATTTGCAAATACATCTGAGAATCAGACTATATATAGAAACCT
The DNA here is from genome assembly GCF_044704955.1 of Pristiophorus japonicus. Classification (NCBI taxonomy): domain Eukaryota; kingdom Metazoa; phylum Chordata; class Chondrichthyes; family Pristiophoridae; genus Pristiophorus; species Pristiophorus japonicus. The sequence continues at coordinate 412,721,798 of NC_091977.1, forward strand.
CGTGCAGGGCTGGGGTTTTACTGAGGTGGTGGCGGATAGTTTGCTATGGGATGGACTCGAGGACACTCGAGCCTTGGCAGAGTCTCGATTGAGGAGATCTTTGAAATGCTCCTTCCAACGGGCCCTGACTGCCTTGGTGTCCTTGATGAGTGTTTCCCTGTCCTTGGCCAGCAGTGGGGTGAGGCGTTGGGTGTTTGGGCCGTAAGTGGTCTTGACTGCGGTGAAGAATTCTCGTACAACGTTAGCGTCCTTGACTAGGCCAACATCCCCAGCATTGAAGCACTGACCACACTTGATCAGCTCCGCTGGGCAGGCCACATTGTCCGCATGCCAGACACGAGACTCCCAAAGCAAGCGCTCTACTTGGAATGCCTTCACGGCAAACGAGCCAAAGGTGGGCAGAGGAAACATTACAAGGACACCCTCAAAGCCTCCCTGTTAAAGTGCAACATCCCCACTGACACCTGGGAGTCCTTGGCCAACGATCGCCCTAAGTGGAGGAAGTGCATCCGGGAGGGCGCTGAGCACCTCGAGTCTCATCGCCGAGAGCATGCAGAAATCAAGCGCAGGCAGTGGAAAGAGCGCGCGGCAAACTAGTCTCACCCACCCCTTCCCTCAACGACTATCTGTCCTACCTATGACAGGGACTATGGTTCTCGTATTGGACTGTTCAGTCACCTAAAGACTCATTTTTAGAGTGGAAGCAAATCTTCCTCGATTCCGAGAAACTGCCTATAATGATATAGAAAGGTCAGAGGAGAAATGAAAAAGTAAATAAGAGGGGCAAAGAGAGGGTGTGAGAATAGAATGTCAGTCAACATAAAAGGTAATCCAAAAGTCTTCTATAGGCAGATGAACAGTACAAGGGTAGTAAGAGGAGGGGTGGGGGGAGGTGGTGTTGGGCGGTGATTAGGGACCAAAAAGGAAATCTATGCATGGAGGCAGAGGGTATGGCTGAGATATAACACAAGTACTTTGCAGCTGTCTTCACCAAGAGGATACTGCCAGAGACATAGTGAAGGAGGAGGTAGTGGAGACACTTGATAGGATAAAAATTGATAAAGAAGAGATATTGGAAAGGCTGGCTGTACTTAAAGCAGATAAACCACCAGAAGCGGGTGGGAAGCATCCTAGGATGCTGAGGGATGTTTAGGAGGAATTTGCGGAGGTACTGGCCATAATATTCCAATTCTCCATAGATACAAGGTTGGTGCCAGAGGACTGGAGAATTGCAAATGTTACACCCTTGTTCAAAAACGGTGTAACGATAAACCCAGCAACTACAGGACAGTCAGTTTAACATACAATGGTAGTGGGGAGGCTTTTAGAAACAGTAATCAGGGTCAAAATTAATAGTCACTTGGATAGTTGTGGATTAAATAAGGAGAGCCAGCACGGATTTATTAAAGGCAAATCGTGTTTAACCAACTTGATCGAGATTTTTGATGAGGTAACATAGAGGGTTGATGAGGGTAATGTGGTTGACGTAGTGTACATGCATTTCCAAAAGGCGTTGCCAAAGTGTCACATAATAGGCTTGCCACCAAAGTTGAAGCCCATGGAATAAAAAGGTTAGTGGCAGCATGGATATGAAATTGGCTAAGTGATAGGAAACAGAGAGTAGTGGCGAACAGTTGTTTTTTGCACTGGAAGAAGGTATACAGTGGTGTTCCCCAGGACCACTGCTCTCCTTGATATATATTAATGACTTAGACATTGGTGTACAGGGCACAATTTCAAAATTTGCAGATGACACAAGTGTACTGAACGGTGAAAATGAGAGTGATATTATAATGTGATTAATAATGGGAAACGGGAAATGGTACAAACTTTGAACAAATATTTTGTATTGGTCTTCACGGTAGAAGACACTAAAAGCATCCCAAAAATTGATAATCAAAGGGATATTGAGAGGAGGGGAACTTAAGACAATCACTATCACTAGAGAAAAAGTACTAGGCAAACTAATCGGACTAAAGGTGGACAAGTCCCCTGGACTTGATGACCTGCATCCTAGGGTCTTATTCCCTGGATTCTGGAGGGGTCCCAGAAAACCGCAAATGTAATGCTCCTATTTAAGAAAGGAGGGAGACAGAAAGCAGGAAACTATAGACCAGTTAGCCTAACATCTGTCATTGGGAAAAGGCTGGAGTCCATTATTAAGGAAGTAATAGCAGGACATTTAGAAAATCATAATGCAGTCAAGCAGAGTCAGCATAGTTTTATGAAAGGGAAATCATGTTTGACAAATTTGCTGGAGTTCTTTGAGGATGTAACGAGCAGGGTGGATAAAGGGGAACCAATAGACGTGGTGTATTTGGATTTCCAGAAGGCATTCGATAAGATGCCACATAAAAGGTTACTGCACAAGATAAATGCTCACGGGGCTGAGGGTAATATATTAGCATGGATAGAGGATTGGCTAACTAACAGAAAACAGAGAGTCAGGATAAATGGATCATTTTCAGGTCGTCAAACTGTAACTAGTGGAGTGCCACAGGGATCAGTCCTGGAGCCTCAACTATTTACAATCTATATTAATGACTTGGTTGAAGGGACCGAGTGAAATGTAGCCAAATGTGCTGATAATACAAAGATAGATGGGAAAGCAAGTTGTAAGGAGGATGCAAAGAATATGCAAAGGGATATAGATAGGTTAAGTGAGTGGGCAAAAAATTGGCAGATGGAGTATAATGTGGGAAAATGGGAGGTTATCCACTTTAGTTGGAAAAATAAAAAAGCAAATTATTTTTTAAATGGGGAGAAATTACAAAATGCAGAGGGATCTGGGGGTCCTTGTACATGAAACTCAAGAAGTTAGCTTGCAGATGCAGCATGTAATTAGGAAAGCAAATTGTATGTTGGCTTTTATTAAAAGGGGGAGGGAATATAAAAGGAAGGAAGTCTTGCTACAACTGTACAGGATATTGATGAAACCACACCTGGAGTAGTGCATACAGTATTGGTCTCCTTATTTATAAGAACATAAGAACATAAGACATAGGAACAGGAGTAGGCTATACGGCTCCTCGAGTCTGCTCCGCCATTCAATAAGATCATAGCTGATCTGATCATGGACTCAGCTCCCTATAACCCCTTATCCCCTTATCGCTCAAGAAACTGTCGATTTCTGTCTTAAATTTATTCAATGTCCCAGCTTCCACAGCTCTCCGAGGCAGCAAATTCCATAGATTTACAAACCTCTGAGAGAAGAACTTCCTCCTCATCTCTGTTTTAAATGGACGGCCCCTTATTCTAAGATCATGCCCTCTAGTTCTAGTCTCCCCCATCAGTGGAAACATCTTCTCTGCATTCACATTGTCAAGCCCCCTCATAATCTTACACGTTTCGATAAGATCACCTCTTATTCTTCTGAATTCCAATTAGTAGAGGCCCAACCTACTCAACCTTTCCTCATAAGTTAAGGACGGATATACTTGCATTTGAGGCTGTTCAGAGAAGGTTCATGAGGTTGATTCCTGATATGAAGGGGTTGACTTATGAAGAAAGGTTGAGCAGGTTGGACCAATACTCATTGGAGTTTAGAAGACTGAGAGGTGATCTTATTGAAATTGATAAGATTCTAAGGGGGCTTGACAGGGCAGACGCAGAAAGGATGTTTCCTCTTGTGAGGGAATTTAGAACTTGGAGGCATAGCCTCAGAATAAGGGGTCGCACATTTAAGATGGAAATGAGGAAGAATTTTTTTCTCTCAGAGGGTCGTGAATCTTTGGAATTCTCTACCCCAGAGAGCTGTGGAAGCTGGGTCATTGAATATAGTTAAAATGGAGATAGACAGGTTTTTAAAAGATAAGGGAGTCAAGGGTTAAGGGGAGAGGGCAGGGAAGTGGAGTTGAAGGCAAGATCAGATCAGCCATGATCTTATTGAATGGCAGAGCAGGCTCTAGGGGCCAAATGGCCTGCACCTGCTCCTATTTCTTACGTTATGTTCTTATGTTATGATAGACTTCAGGAAAACATAGATCAACTGGTGAAATGGACAGACATGTGGCAAATGAAATTTAATGCAGAAAATTGTGAATTGATACATTTTGGTCGAAAGAATGAGGAGAGGACATATAAACTAAATGATACAATCCTAAAGGGGGTGCACGAACAGAGAGACCTGGGGTATGTGTGCAGAAATCATTGAAGGTGGCAGGGCAGGTTGAGAAAGCAGTTAAAAAGGCTTACGGGATCACGGGCTTCATAAATAGAGGTATAGGGGCCGACATTCAGGTCTGCCCAAAACGGAGCACAGCTATCGGTTTTCTGGGCTCCATTATCGCCGCAATCTTTGAATGGGGAATCCGACTGAAATTCACTGTTTTTTTTTCAAAATGGCACCCAGCGGTATTGGCCGGCGGGAATCGGGACTTTGCAACGATGTTGGTGAGTAGATTGGAGCGGTTTTTCCACGGAGAAATTCACTTGGTCTTGATGAGCTCTTAACGAGTCAGCTGCTCCCTGACCTTCTTAAAGGCCAGAGTTTGCAGTTCGGCCCTGCTGAGAGAAGGCGTTTAACTGGAGGATGTGGCTGCTGGCCTGCTGGAGGTGTCGCGAGGAGGGCAACCCATTTTTCTGAGAGAGCATTGGAGACACTGATGCAGGCCATGGAGGGAAGGAGGCAAGTGCTGTACCCCGATGCAGACAGACCGACTCGGAAGGTTTTTACTAATGCCTGGAGGGCGATAGCTGTGGAGATCTCTGGGACATCCATCCCTGACCGAACCGCCACCCAGTACAGTAAAAGGCTGAATGACCTAATCTGGTTGATGAAAGTGAGTACCTGTTCCACCAACTGCTGACCTTCCATCTGCAAGCCTCTCCTTCATCCTTCTCTTATTTTCCACCTTCACTATGTAGTGACTGAAGCAGCATTTCATTGTTCAGGCCTGTATAGATATGTGTGTGTTCTCGCAATGGAGGCTCCCTTTCATGTCACAGTTGTAGCTGCATGTCAGGGACACACACTTGTGCACTCATTGCTTAGGCCTCATTACACTGCTACTCAGCAACCATTCTTTGTTTTGCAGGCCAAGGTTGCACACAACTACTTGGAACAGAGGAGGACTGATGGTGGCGAGCCCCAGCTTCAACTCCTCACACCATTGGAGGGGAGGGTAGAGGCGCTAGTGGGCAGACATGCTGCATTCCCTGTGGCCACTGGTACTGGAGATGCCGATCCCTCTGCGGGCAGCATGAGTAAGTGAGGCTTACCTTTACTGCTATCTCTCCCTAAGAGCCTCAGCACGGACTGTGCCTTTGCTTCTTAAAGTGTGCTAGTTACAGCCTCCATGCATCAATCCCCTACCACCCCTCATGGCATCCCATATGCCATTTATGCTTGCAGATGAGAGGTCCATTGACAGCCAGAGAGTGGGTCCTAGCACTGGTGTACGTAGGAGGGAAATGACCGACGACAGTCTTGACAGTAGTGAAAGCCGAGACCAGGGGGGAGATGATGAGATGGAGAGGTGAGGCCCGGACGACAGCCTTGAGGGGCCAGAAAGCCAAGATGAGAGAGGAGATGAGGAGATGGAGAGGCGAGGCCGGGACGACAGCCTTGAGGGCATTGAAAGCCGAGACCAGGGAGGAGATGATGATATGGAGAGTGCAAGGCGAGGCCTGGACGGCAACCTTGAGGGGCTAGAAAGCCAGGGGGATCCTGAGACCATAGAGGGCATTGTGGCCTTGAGCTTACATGACACGCTGGAGTCCCCTCCATCCGTTGGCGACAACTCTGATGAGGCAGAGGATGAGGGGGACACCGCTGGCTCCGATGAGGCAGAGGGCAAGGGGATCACTGTGGGCAGCATCGTGTCACTGCTTCCACCCACACACGCGCCAGCTCAGATATTGGGAGTACGTGGTCAGATTTAGTTGATATAGCAGAGGGCTCTGCGGTGGGTGTTGCACCGGGGCCTAGCGGGCTGCAGCATGGTGACGGGCAGAGGGAACCTCGGGTGCCAGCTCTCTGAGGGTGGGGGGGGAGGCGAGTCCGCACCGGAGTTCTGCTGACGAGGACTCAGACGAATCCATCGATGTTGGGGCTTACGAAAGCAGGATGGAGGCCATGCATTCGCAGATGTTGGTGGCACTGACAAGGGTGCCGGACAGGCGGTCGGAAGTGGTGAGGAGTGTGGAGGAGTCGGCCTCCCGCATTGTGGACAGCTCTGCGCACACCATGGAGCCTGTCATTGCCAGTGTGCAGGCGATGGTGGACTCCCAGAGTGACCCTGCGGATGCAGCTGTGATGCCACAACTCGTAGATGATATGGCAGCTGCTATTGCAGCACAGGCTCAAGGGAATGAGTGTATTGGTGTTGCTTTGGAGAGGATGGCTGCGGCCCTGGAAGCTCAGAATGCTCTTATGCTCTCTGGGCAACAGGCTATGGAGCGCCTTACTGCTGCCATCTCTGGTGGCTTTGGGACTGTGCCTGCTCTCGTGCAGTCTCAGCTGGATACCACCCGACTCCTCAGTATTGCCCTCACGGCTGGGTCCACCACGGGGACCTTCTGGTGTGGTGCCACAGCACCAACCTGAGCGCCCTCAGATTGGTGGTGGTGGTAATGTGCCACCCCCGGGGAGTGTCACAGGCTCCTCAGACCAGGATCCTGATGATGTGCTCTCTCAGGATCACAACATTCCTGACCCCAGACGTGTCACTCCGCCAGTGCCTCCAAGCATGGAGCCAACTGAGCCAAGGCTGACTGAACCCTCCTAGGAGGGTGCTGACCAGTCTTCAGCCGGCCCTTCTGTTCATAAAAATCTCAGCATGGGTTTGTGGCGCCCTCAGTCCGATGTGTGTGCAGTCGCTGGCCCCCTGGGGAACCCTGTAATGCAGACAAATCCGGCCTGTCGCTCCACCTGCTTCTCCCTGGTCATCAGGAACGATATGTATTGGACCCTCTTCTTATGGAGAGTATTGGTCACTTGCCGGATGGAGCGATGGGCAGAAAACTGTGAAATATTAGAAATGTCTGCAGTTGCAGACTGGAAAGAGCCAGTTTTGTAGAAGTTCAGCGCTATGATGACTTTTGTTTCCACGCTGAGAGCTGTTCTCAGCCTTGTCTGAGGCTGCAGATCTGCCCACAGGAGAGTGCACAGCTCCCTCAGGATGTCCTTCCTAAATCTGAGCCTTCGTAGACATTGTTCGTTGCTTAGCTCCAGGACTGAAAATTGATGTCGGTAGACCCTTGCACGGTAAGGCCTCCTTCCATCAGATCTATGCTGGGCCCCTCCAATGGCAGCTGGTTGATTGCCTTCTTCCTCATGCTCCTGATCTTCCTGAGCCTCTGCAGGCTGAAGCTGGCAAGCATCTGGCTCCTCGCCCACTATCTGGTGCAGGGGATCAGCATACCTGACCCTCCTCTTATAGAGAACATTGGTCACTTGCCAGATGGAGCGATGGGCAGAAAACTATGAAATATTAGAAATGTATCCTTCTGACGCCGGCTCCTTCCTGGCCACCCTCTTTGCGTTGAGGTCTGCGGCCATCTTCAGGCCCTTCTCCTCCCTTGCCCGCTGCCTCTGGACCCGCCTTCTCCTGCGTGCCTCCCTTCCTCTCACAATGTGGACAAGGCATTCCCCTGCTAACTTAGAGCCCATTGCATATTTAGGATCAACCCTCACTAGGAGGCCTCTGTGGACAACACAATGAAGCCCCCAGGCCACTACTAATTAATATCGGTGAGTAAAAAACTAAACTCTTCAGAAGTGGCCAAAAGTTCTCGCAAGTCCGCCACAGTGTTTTGAACTCCCAACAGGTTTTCAGATCGGTGCAATCACAAAAATCCCGATTGCACCAAAACTCCTTTCTCTTCCTCTGGCGGTCTCGATCAGCCCAGCAAAGTGCTGTCGGGGGCACTGTCAGGAAGAAGTTCGTTTTTTTTATACTGAATTTCATTGATGGTACAGAGCGACAGCGGTGTGCACTGCGATTGCATCATCACAGCCGCAACCACAATACTGCAGTGGAAGTCGGATGATTGGGGTAGAAGTCAGCACTGCCGGAAGAAAGGTCTAGCTAAATTTTGCCCGGAGATCGGCGACCGCTCGACTCCACCGCATGGCCACCACAATCCGGCATTGTTGGGGACCTGAATTTCAGCCCATAGAATACAAAAGTGTGGAAATTATGCTGAACCTCTATAAAACACTGGTTTGGCCCCAATGGAGTATTGTGTTAAATTCTGGGCACCCACACTTTAGGAAGGATGTGAAGGCCTTAGAGAAGGTGCAGAAAACATTTACGAGAATGATTCCGGTAATGAGGGACTTCAGTTACATTGATAGACTGGAGAAGCTGGGGTTGTCCTTCTTGGAACAAAGAAAATTGAGAAGAGATTTGATAGAAGTGTTTGAAATCATGAGGGGTCTGGACAGAGTAGATAGAGAGAAACTGTTCCCATTGACAGAAGGGTCCAGAACCAGAGGACACAGATTTAAGGTGATTGGCAACAGAACCAAAGGCGATCTAAGAAAAAGAATTCTTACGCAGCGAGTGGTTGGGTTCTGGAATACACTGCCTGAAAGGTTGGTGGAGGCAGACTCAATCTTATCTTTCAAAAAAGAGTTGGATAAATATCTGAAGGAAGAAAATTTGCAGGGCTACAGGGAAAAGGCAGGCGAGTGCGACTAGCTGAGATTCGGCATGGGCTCGATGGGCCGAATGGCCTTCTTCCGTGCTGTAAACATTCTATGATTCTATGAAAGTCAAAATCTACCCCACTGCACTTCAAAATAATTATTTTCATGTAAAGTGGTTTGAGACATCTCTGGTCGAGGCGATAAGGCATCATTTAAATGAAAATCGATTATTAAATAAGTGAATAGATTTGCTCTATACTTTTTCCATGCAGCTGGTGCTCCTTTCATAATAGAACAGACTTTCCTTTAAGCCACACTGATGTGTTTGGTATTTATGGAGGCGATTTTAACCTTACTTGCCTGGAAGAACCCAGGCGGGTAGGCAGTTAAAATGTCCTGAATGACTTAGCCACCGATTTCTCACTTGATTTGTGGTGATCCTGATTTCAACCTGCTCTTCTGAGCAAATGGCAAAAGCACCTGCCTGAAGCTAGCGGGGTTGTTCTTTAAATATGTGGTTCTGAGACTTTGCCATCAGATAAAGACAATAGGAAGAGAATCCAGGACCAGAAGAGGCCATTTAAGTTAGGTTATTTTAATTTCCTTGTGGGGCCAAGAGGAGCAGGAATCTCCCCTCCTTTGGACACTAGACCAACACCGCTAACCGCCCCCACCCCACCCCCACCCCACCCACACCTTCAGTGAGTCCCTCTTGAAACCTTCTCCCTGTGACTTACGCTCTTACCCATGTGCTTTCCTTTGGTGTCGGCCAACGGCCTCCTGCCACCCAAACCTCTAATCACCCATGCCAGACCGCTGCCGCTTTCTGACCGTTTCAGGAAGGTATCTGAACAGCAGCCCGGGAGTTAACATCACCCAGGTCTCATACTGCTAACCACTCAGCCCCGCCCCTACATTCCCCCTGCTGGCCCAAATCCCACTTCCATTTAGAATTTCTGACATTGTGTATGTGGATAGAAGAAGAAACAAATATTAGGCTCATCTGATGACTTAATTGCAAGTGGAAAATAGAGACTTGAAAAGTCTCAGATTTGATCCTTGGTCTGTGTGAGATAACTTATCTCAACTGGGATAACAACAGGGGTAGTCCAATTAACCATAGGATTCCTACATTTAAGAGGGCAAAACTCAGTCTGGGCTTTTTCCCATTCCTGTTTGTTTTCCAATGGTGGACTGCTGATGGAAGCTGTACATATAAACATCAGGTAATGGCAGCATTTGGTTTGGTGGTGATCCTCTCCACTACTTTGATTGACTAGCCTGTTGAGATACACTTATCCAAGTTCACATATAAAGAACAGTCACATCAGTGAGCTACTGGAGGGTGACTGGCACCGATGTAATTATGTTCTAGCATAAGTCAGTGCCTTCAGGCAGAAGAGCAGGAAAAAGAGCAAATATTAACAATTTGAAAAGGAAATGGGTAGTAAATTGGATCCAAATCCAGCGTCACTGGCATTTATTTTATCTTGTGCAGTGGCAGGTCAGAGTGCAAAGGTAAGAGTTTGGTATGTTGGAGAGCTCAGGCAAGTGGGAGCGGGAGGTGTTGCTTTGTCTTGTTTTCCCCATCAGTGCTGACTCCCCAACCTGGGAGGAAAAGAAAACTAAGCAAGACGTCACAGCAAGAGGTTCGGGGACGTCAGAGCGGCCTATAAAGGCCAGCTGGTGCAGCTGCAGCAGAGAGAGAAGGCAAAAAAGTAGAAAGAAATCGAATGGTGACGTCACAGCCAAGGGGGTAAGTGATTGGCTGATGATTGGTGAGTAGTTTATTCTTTTTCTTTTCTTTATCAGTAAGTAAACTTTAGCATTATTGTTGCCAAATTAAGTTAATCTAGGGGTTAAGTCATGGCAGGAGAGCTCAGACACGTGTTATGCTCCTCCTGTACGATGTGGGAAGTCAGGGATGCTTTCAGTGTCCGTGACACCTACATATGCAGGAAGTGTATCCAGCTGCAGCTCCTGATAGACCGCATTGCGGCACTGGAGCTGCGGGTGGATTCACTCCCCAGCATCCACGATGCTGAGAATGACGTAAATAGCACATTTAGTGAGTTGGTCTTACTGCAGGAAAAGGGTACATAGCCAGATAGGGGATGGGTGACCAACAGGAAGAGCAGTGCAAGGAAGGTAGTACAGGGGTCCCCTGCGGTCATCCCCTGCAAAACAGATAAACCACTTTGGGTACTGTTGAGGGGATGACTCATCAAGGGAGGGCAACAGCAGCCAAGTTCATGGCACCGTGGGTGGCTCTGCTGCACAGTAGGGCAGGAAAAAGAGTGGGAGAGCAATAGTGATAGGGGATTCAATTGTAAGGGGAATAGATAGATGTTTCTGCGGCCGCAAACGAGACTCCAGGATGGTATGTTGCAAGGGTCAAGGATGTCTCTGAGCGGCTGCAGGACATTTTGAAGGGGGAGGGTAAACAGCCAGTTGTCGTGGTGCATATAGGTACCAACGATATAGGTAAAAAATGGGATGAGGTTCGAGAAGATGAATTTAGGGAGCTAGGACATTAATTAAAAATAGGACCTCAAAAGTAGTAATCTCAGGATTGCTACCAGTGCCACGTGCTAGTCAGAGTAGGAATCGCAGGATAGCTCAGATGAATACGTGGCTTGAGGAGTGGTGCAGAAGGGAGGGCTTGAAAATTCCTGGGACATTGGAACCGGTTCTGGGGGAGGTGGGACCAGTACAAACCGGACGGTCTGCAGCTGGGCAGGACCGGAACCAATGTCCTAGGTGGAGTGTTTGCTAGTGCTGTTGGGGAGGGGTTAAACTAATATGGCAGGGGGATGGGAACCTATGCAGGGAGACAGACGGAAGTAGAATGGGGGCAAAAGCAAAAGCCAGAAAGAAGAAAAGTAAAAGTGGAGGGCAGAGAAACCCAAGGCAAAAAGCAAAAAGGGCCACATTACAGCAAAATCCTAAAGGGGCAAAGGGTGTTAAAAAGACAAGCCTGAAGGCTCTGTGTCTCAATGTGAGGAGTATTCGGAATAAGGTGGATGAATTAACTGCGCAGATAGCAGTTAACGGATATGATGTAATTGGCATCACGGAGACATGGCTCCAGGGTGATCAGGGCTGGGAACTCAACATCCAGGGGTAGCCAACATTTAGGAAGGATAGACAGTAAGGAAAAGGAGGTGGGGTGGTGTTGCTGGTTAAAGAGGAAATTAATGCAATAGTAAGGAAGGACATCAGCTTGGATGATGTGGAATCTGTATGAGTGGAGCTACGGAATACCAAAGGGCAGGAAATGCTAGTGGGAGTTGTGTACAGACCACCAAACAGTAGTAATGAGGACGGGGACAGCACCAAACAAGAAATTAGGGATGCATGCAATAAAGGTACAGCAGTTATCATGGGCTAACCAAACTGATAGCAATGCAGTGGAGGAGGATTTCCTAGAGTGTATTAGGGACGGTTTTCTAGACCAATATGTCGAGGAACCAACTAGAGGGCTGGCTATCCTAGACTGGATGACGTGTAATGAGAAAGGACTAATTAACAATCTTGTTGTGTGAGGCCCCTTGGGGAAGAGTGACCATAATATGGTAGAATTCTTTCTTAAGATGGAGAGTGACACAGTTAATTCAGAGTCTAGGGTCCTGAAATTGGGGAAAGGTAACTTCGATGGTATGAGACGTGACTTGGCTAGAATAGCCTGGCGAGTGATACTTAAAGGGTTGATGGTGGATAGGCAATGGCAAACATTTAAAGATCACATGGATGAACTTCAACAATTGTACATCCCTGTCTGGAGTAAAAATAAAACGGGGAAGGTGGCTCAACCGTGGCTAACAAGGGAAATTAAGGATAGTGTTAAATCCAAGGAAGAGGCATATAAATTGGTCAGAAAAAGCAGCAAACCTGAGGACTGGGAGAATTTTGTAATACAGCAGAGGAAGACAAAGAGTTTAATTAGGAGGGGAAAATAGAGTATGAGAGGAAGCTTGCTGGGAACATAAAAACTGAATGCAAAAGCTTCTCTGGATATGTGAAGAGAAAAAGATTAGTGAAAACAAATGTAGGTCCCTTGCAGTCAGATTCAGGTGAATTTATAATGGGGAACAAAGAAATGGCGGACCAGTTAAACAAATACTTTGGTTCTGTTTTCACGAAGGAAGACACAAATAACCTTCCAGAAATACTAGGGAACCGAGGGGCTAGTGAGAAGGAGGAACTGAAGGATATCCTTATAAAGCAGGAAATTGTGTTAGGGAAATTGATGGGATTGAAGGCCGATAAATCCCCAGGGCCTGATAGTCTGCATCCCAGAGTATTTAAGGAAGTGGCCATAGAAATAGTGGATGCATTGATGATCATTTCCAACAATCTTTTGACTGTGGATCAGTTCCTATGGACTGGAGGGTAGCTAATGTAACACTACAGTTTAAAAAAGTAGGGAGAGAGAAAACGGTCTATAATTACCCGGTTAGCCTGACATCAGTAGTGGGGAAAATGTTGGAATCAATTATTAAAAATGAAATAGCAGTGCATTTGGAAAGCAATGACAGGATCGGTCCAAGTCAGCATGGATTTATGAAAGGGAAATTATGCTTGACAAATCTTCTGGAATTTTTTGAGGATGTAACTAGTAGAGTGGACAAGGGAGAACCAGTGGATGTAGTGTATTTGGACTTTCAAAAGGCTTTTGACAAGGTCCCACACAAGAGATTGGTATGCAAAATCAAAGCGCATGGTATTGGGGGTAATGTACTGATGTGGATAGAGAACTGGTTGGCTGACAGGAAGCAGAGAGTCGGGATAAACGGATCCTTTTCAGAATGGCAGGCAGTGATTAGTGGAGTGCGCAGGGCTCAGTGCTGGGACCCCAGCTCTTCATAATATACATCAATTATTTGGATGATGGAATTGAGTGTAAAATCTCCAAGTTTGCAGATGACACTAAACTGGGTGGCGGTGTGAGCTGTGAGGGGGCGCTAAGAGGCTGCAGGGTGACTTGGACAGGTGAGGTGAGTGGGCAAATGCATGGCAGATGCAGTATAATGTGGATAAATGTGAGGTTATCCACTTTGGGGGCAAAAACACAAAGGCAGAATATTATCTGAATGACGGCAGATTAGGAAAGAGGGAGGTGCAACGAGACCTGGTTGTCATGGTTCATCAGTCATTGAAAGTTGGCATGCAGGTACAACAGGCGGTGAAGAAGGCAAATGGTATGTTGGCCTTCATAGTCAGGGGATTTGAGTATAGGAACAGGGAGGTCTTACTGCAGTTGTAACGGGCCTTGGTGAGGCCTCATCTGGAATATTGTGTTCAGTTTTGGTCTCCTAATCTGAGGAAGGACATTCTTGCCATTGAGGGAGTGCAGCGAAGGTTCACCAGACTGATTCCCAGGATGGCAGGACTGACATATGAGGAGAGACTGGATCAATTGGCCCTTTATACACTGGAGTTTAGAAGGATGAGAGGGGATCTCATAGAAACTTACAAGATTCTGACGGGACTGGACAGGTTAGATGCAGGAAGAATGTTCCCGATGATGGGAAAGTCCAGAACCAGGGGACACAGTCTTAGGATAAGGGGTAGGCTATTTAGGACTGAGATGAGGAGAAACTTCTTCACTCAGAGAGTTGCTAACCTGTGGAATTCCCTACCACAGAGAGTTATTGATGCCAGTTCATTGGATATATTCAAGAGGGAGTTAGATATGGCTCTTGCGGCTAAAGGGATCAAGGGTTATGGAGAGAAAGCAAGAAAGGGGTACTGAGGGAATGATCAGCCATGATCTTATTGAATGGTGGTGCAGGCTCGAAGGGCCGAATGGCCTACTCCTGCACCTATTTTCTATGTTTCTATTGTTATAGATGCAACATAGAATTATGGCATCTCAGATTCATTAAAAAAGCACTGTCTTCAGGTGAAAGTATTTGGAAAACTTAAATTTGTTTATTTGCTAACAATAGGAAGACGAGTACTGTTTATCACACTATCCATCTTGTCATATAAGATTACAATATTTTATCATATCTTTTACAAATGAGAAAATTATACATGTCATCACAACTTATATGATTGCATTATATGTTTGCAAGCAAATTAAAATAGGTTTGCCAAAAACTCTCAAGCAAGCAATGCCCCTTTAAATATGGATGCATTATTTCCCTATTTTCTGATTGGAAATTTCCAAAAACCATGCCCCTGTTATCAGACGTGAAGCCATTAATATTGTATTGATTTTGTTTCACTCCATTTTAAAATAATTGCTATCAGCTCAGCAAAATTAAACTTTGTCACATAATGTGTAGCTGCAGGCAGTCTTCTTTATCTCACACCTGCAGAACACATTGCTCATTCCAGATGAGTCCAAATCAACAAAGAAGCTGTCATTTGAAAAACTACAGTGGTCCTGGTATTTATGCAAATTCAATAGAGCAGTTGGGGATTTCTTCAGCTATGACTAGCAATTTATTTTCTTTTAAAATGAAAGCCCCATTTTGCTATACAAAATGAGAAAAAAATAATTGCAAAGAAAAGAAATAGCAGTTCCAACAGCTTATGCACAACTAATCACGGCTGCTGGGAAACAGAGGGAAGTGTTCATATAATCGCAAGAAAAACAGCTGAATGACTGCCAATTCTGTTCAAATGAAGTGAAGCTATTTTATTTAATTTGTTTGTCTGCCTTTCATGGGCTCAATTAATCTTGTCATATAGTATTGTCACATATTGTGGAGCATTGCAAGTCCAGCTCTTGCTTGATCTTAGTAATTATTCTACAAAATTAACTTTAGATCAATAATGGCTCCCTGAGTTTCAATGGCTATTGTTCATCCAACATAGGAATCCACTTTTCAGAGATGCACAGGGACAGGCATGGAGAAACACAAATATACGTGTGATTCTCATTAATATAAATAATATGACAGTCATGAACGACAAAGTAAACAACTGCAATGGCAAAAATAGTTGAGACAAATAAAATATAGAGACAGAAATCAAATGTGTAATAATCAGAAAAATTAGTTTGTATTTAATATACTTAATCTGCTATGATTTGGTGGGTGATTTTATTGTGGAATATATAGGGCTAGAGCCTGCACTTTTTTTGCATGGTTAACGCCCACTTAATGCCCATTTTACCGCTGAAATGATGTATAATGCCCAGACATCGCCCATTTAGCCACAAAATGGAAACTAACGGGCATTTTTAGGAAACATATCGCCGAGCGTTACTTTCCCCATGTGATTAACGCCGGGAAAAAATATTACCGCCCGCCCATTTTTTGAGGGCGGAATCATCAGAATGGGTGAAATCAACGTCCATAATATCGTCCAGTGTTAATTTCCACACTGATTTAACGCCAAGATTCAATAATACCACCCGTCCACTGATTTTGTCATGAAGAGCATATTTACCGAAACACCCAGCAGATCGCCCCGTGTCAATTTCACCACCTCGCATACATCTCGCCCACAATATCGCTCGCCCAAAAAAACGCCCACAAAAAATGGAACTTTTCTGAGTGAACGCCAGCAGTGTGGCTGGCATTTGTAAAATCCGACTCTTACGTGAGGAGCTGATATATGAACAACTTGCCTGAAAGAGCGCTGATGTGAGTGACAACGCTGACATACTGCTGTGTGTGTGCAGTTCAGACATCAATGGTGCCCATCACATTGGTGCCAGTTAAAGTTTATGTTGCTTGATGTTAAGTTGTATTTAACCCTTTCATGTTAAGGAATCACCAGTGTGTAACGGTACAGCTATCTGAGACAATGTGCAACAAGGTTATGTTCAATAACAACATTTTATACCAACATTGGTCTGAAATCATAAGCATCACAGGCAATAACACCCAACGCCCGCCCACACCCCACTTTTTCCACCATTGACATATGTTCAACATGTCCAGCAACACAGAATACAAAGGCAAAGCAGGCGCGTGGTCCCCAGCCCCATACATTGCAACAAATTGCATACACCCAGATGGAGATATAACACAGCCATCACCTGCAGACATGCACCTCACTTTCCTTCCCTTCTCCTTCTCCCCACCTCTACCCCTTCCCCTCCTCGCTCCATGGTGCCTGGCTGAGGAGCTCCTTAGGTGGTGCCTCATTGGGGGGCATGAAGGCAGATGCGGTGGTTGCACGGGTACGGGAGTGGGGCATGCCGAGGGAGCAACATTCTCTGATGCAGAAGCAGGATCTTGGTCCTTGCTCTCATCTGTCGTTCGCAGCAGTGGTGCGGAACCTAGGGGTGGAGTGCCGCGCTCGGGGACCACTGGGAGGCCTGTGGCAGCAGTGATCCTGGCTATCGCATCCAGGGACTCCGCCATCTGCAGAATGTACTCGGGTCATGGTGCCGGAGATGGTGGCCAGCTGTCGGGATATGCCCCTCAATGCTTCGATGAGCTGGTCACCAATGTCTACAGTCCTCCTGAACAACTGTACCATCTCTCCGCTGTCATGTGGTGCTCGTGGAACAGACCTGCCGCGTCCACGGGATTTTGGTGGGGTCGGCGACGTCCTGGGGACAAATGGGGTGCCCTGTGGCGAGATGCTTGGGGCCGGTACCTCCGGAGTGGAGGTGGGAATGACCGGATGACCACTAGATGGCCTTGGGGTGGAATGGCTTCTGGAGCGTGGCGATACAGGTTCCTCGAAGTCTGCGCTCTCATCCGTGGGGAACAGACCCAGCGGATTGTCGGGCGAGAATCAGAGCTCCTCAGCACCAGATACATGATTGTCCGGCGACTCCTGACTCGCACCCCCATCTTTTGGCCTCGGTGGTCTTGCCTTGGGATGCGCAGCTGGCTGAGCTGCAAAACACGAATGAGGTTATTAGAGGAGTAGGGGGTGCTAGGTTCACAAGGTGAGTCCAGCGCAACACACAGCATATGCATGACAAAAGCACCACCGCTCTCAAAATCATCGCCGACATCACATTTCATGACCATCAACACATTGTGCATTGCAATGATTTTCATTTGGCCATCATTATTTCTATGACAATTTTAGAAATCATCTATTATATATGATTGTTTGGATATGAGTGGGTGTGGCATCTATTGACTTTACATCATGCAATGGTGTAAGCTTTACACACGTGGCATCTTTTAAGGTTCTGCAGATGCATCCGTGGCTGTCCGAGTGTTCTTCTCCACGAATGTGAGCACACGCTCTTCCATGTCAGTGATGTCACTGGGGACTGGTGGCCCCCCCACCTGTTTGCCTCTGCACGGACCTCATCGTCGATAGCTTCTTCTGTAAAAGGTGACAGGACGAAATGGCATGAGATCATTGCGTGATATCATTGCTAGGTACTGTCACAGAGACTGATACAACACATAACCGATAGATGTAATCATGATTGTTATGATAATTATCATTCTTTACCTTATGATGTATACCGTGACTGCAGGCCTTGAGTAAAACATTCCTGGTAAAAGTGAAAGACCTCACATCTGCTGATAATCACTCATGACTGTTACAAATCAAATTATATAAATACGTAAGTACATGTAAATCAATGTAATACTTACTCTTGCGGATTCCACAAGGTCGTTCCATCGTTTGTGGCATTGGTTGCCCTCATGCATCTCATTGGTCGCTGACGAGACCACCTCTGCTATCTCAGTCCATATCTTCTGGTATGCCTTTGTGGTGGGCTTCCCACGCCCTCCCTGTGTCAAATCACCCCAGCGTAACTCGACCTCCTGCAGGAGGGAGGCATTTGCCTCATCCGAGAACCTCCTGGCTCTTTTGCGGCCTCCAATATGCTCCTCTCCCAGCTCAGTGCTCTCTCCAGCGTCAGTCTCCACAGCGTGCTGTGATGCTTCCTCCTCTCTCTCCATTATAGGCCAAATTCGGTCAAATATGTGGCTGGTAACAGCTACTTTTTGTTTGCCTACTTGCTGTGAAGCTCTAAAGTCTCCCTCCTTCCTCCCAAAGCAGCCACACCACACCCAGACACACCTTCAGTCCCTCTGAGCTCCCGCTCTCTCTGACTCTTCTGCGCATTTCACGATGACCCTTGACCTCCAGAATCGGGGGAATCGAGTGTTGCCATGCCATTGCTAAGGACGGCCACACTTTATGGCAGAAGGTCAAAAAAATGTAACGCTGCCTCCCATTTTATATCGCTCGCGGTAACGCCCATTTTCAAAAGTGGAAACTAGATGCTTTGAGAATAGGTGAGAATCCGCCGATCTGAAATCCCTTTTTTAATGCCCACGCCAGAAATATTGCCCATATTTGGGCGATGACCACAAAAGTGGAGGTTCTAGCCCATAGAGTGAGCATCGGCTGCCCATTAGCAGCTTGTGACATTTTATGGCCGGGCCTCATTTACATTAAGTTGGTGAGCTGGTAGTGTTATACGCATTTGATCTAGACAGCTTGCAATCTGGGGGCCAATTTTGAAGGTCCTTTGGCAGCACCTTAAAGGGAAGGCATGGAAGCATCAGGAATGAGAGGAAGCACTAGTTTCCTGGAGCAGGCAAAAGCTTTGGAGCACCTAGCATATTAATTGTGGAATTTTTAATTTTCAAAGCCTACAAGGAGCTACAAAATAAAGATGTGCCAAATCTTTCCCTGACTGCAGCTGAGGATCCTTGTACCATGCACTCAAAATAGCCACTTTTGGACTTCGACTACACATGTTTGATAGGCAGGGGCAGTAACTGGTGGACATCTGATGGGCAAAGATCTGAGGTTCATGACTACCTTATCTGACCCAAAATGACATATAACCCTGAGCCTTCCTCCTGCTTCAAAGTGATCCGAACGCCTAGATTGAGGTCTGCCTGAAAATTGGAATAGGTACCAAGCGTTAAGTTGATAATCCAACCAACCTATTTTGCTCCCTCTAACAGCCCAGTTTTAGATCCAAACAGGACGGCTGGAACACAAAGATTGCCCCCTTATTAACCATATTTGTCCGTAATTTGCCGTACGAGGTGCACACCAGCCCATAGGAGCCGCGCAAGTTTCACGTTTAGGCATGCACTGCGCATACGCTAAAACCCGGAACTTGTGATGTCAAGAATTCTCTTGGCGGATCACACGCATTCTCGGGAAAAGGGCCTCTGCGGGCAAAGAGTTGGGCTATTTGTCCAACTTCTGCCCAATGAATGCCCATGAAATTCTTACGCCTGTAAGACTTTTAAGGAACAGATATATAATTTTTTTTCAATAATTTATACATTTAATAACCTGTGAAGTAAGGTAAATTAATTTTTAGCCCCTTTAAAATAATGACATGTTTGTTTTAAATATTTAAAATAATGCCATTTTGATTAATTTTAAATATATGAATTTTTTTTAATGTATTTGAAGTGAAGTCGTATTTTTTGGGATTCCCATTCACACTTATTAATGGGTAACCCCTTCTTTCATTGGTTGGGCCAACTCACGTCATCCCAGGGGTGCTTGTGAACCACATGCACCCCTGGGATACTTGGGCTTCTACACAAGCCTAGGCATAGAGGCCCAGGAGTGCAAGTGTCCAAACTTCCGGGACCATCAGATAAGTTTGTAGATTTGTTGCTGGTCAGAGGCTTCCGCCCGTGGGATGCCTCTGACCGCAAACTCAGGGCAATTGAATCCTTTATTTCTTTGTATTTAATGACTCAGTTTGCAATTTCTTTTTCCAGTGCTATTACAGCTCCTTTGAATGCTAAAACTGAATGCTCTGGAGTAGTCTGGTTCCTAAGGGTGATTTCCAATACAGAACTGGGGAGTCTCACAGCATATTTATATAGGTTCATCCAGGTTTGAAGTAGCTGCTTCACTGATGAATTGTTCCTCAGTGCATGATTTGCACAAACTTATATAACTGGCATGACGTGAGAAGACTGGAGTCATTGAAATACAAAATTAACAAAACACTTCAAGTGAGAGTAGAGATTAAAAGATAATGACCTAGAAATTGGATACCGCCCCGTCTGGCGGAGGGTGAGGGGCTAACAATTCTGACACAGAAGTCTCGCCCCTCACGATAAATTGGGGTCACTGCCCCCTGAAAGGAAGTGGAGTGCTAAATCAAGCACTCCACTTCCTTCCTGGGATGGGAGCAGGGCGCATAGCTCAGCAGCGCTACGCACTAGGCAACGTAGCGCTGCCGCATACGAGGGACTCTTCCCTGAAGTAAAGGGAAGGGCCCAAGCTGCATACTGTGCATAATAGGAACGCACCTGCCTGGACCACCGGGGAGTGGGGGTGCTGCACAATCAGCCCGGTACTCAAGCAATGCTAAGCGATCGCAGCACCGACCCCACAACCAAAGCGGCACCAGAGCGGAAGCAAAGCGGGAGGTTTTTTTCAGTTGCAGCCGGCCACCTCCCCTTTAAATTTCACCCCACTAGCAGCCAGCCGCCGGGTATGCGTTCCAGAAGCTGTCGCTGTTATTGTCGGCGCAGCTTCAGGGGGAGAACCCATTTTAGGTGCCGGGGCACTAACAGGGCGATGCGCATGGCAATGACATCACGATTTCCGGGTGCAACACCATAGTGCCGCTGCTAAACTCCCGTCGAATTTAGCAGGAGTCGTTGGAGGTGCCACGCCCAGTTGCAAAGTCATTTTAAAGGGTTAGCGCCCCCAGAGGTGCAAATGGAAGGCACAAATGCACCCAATTTCTCCCCCACTTTCCCATTGTACAGGCTAATGGATATATGTGATAAGCAATTGATATCATAATTAATTCCTTTACAAAAAGCTAAATACATATCTAATCCAGAATTAGTTGGAAATTTCTGTATGCCTCTTGGACTTTTCTCATTCTTGCTCTCTACCTCTTTCTGTAAGTCTTTCAATCCTTGGGGGGAGAAAGTGAAGCCAGTCAAAGATAAAGGTGCCTCAATAGAAAAAATATTAGAGATACAGGGAGTCCCATAGAAAAGAAAGGAAATAGGTGGAAGAACTTTAATTTCCTTCTATTTTTCTCATTCCTTCTCCCTCCCCAAAAACATTTCTTCAGTTACTTACGCCATTGTAACATTTTATTTTTTCCCTTTTCTTCCCACAGTAGATTTGTAGTTTTTGTTGAAGCAATGTAGCACTGTATCAGGACTTTGCCCACTTTCAAGTCACTAATAATCAGCCTTAAACAGGTTGCCATGCATCATGGTTTGAGCTTTGCTAACTCACTCTAGCCTCAGTGTCCCTCAGAGCTGCTCGTGGGCATCACTTCTGGCCCTGACACAAACATCGGGCCCCCTCAGTGATACAAAAAAGCCTCATCTTAAACAACATCATTAGGTCATAATGTTTATTTAGCAACATAAACTATACCGAAACGGTAACTACACTTCCAGGGTACTTCATTGACTGTAAAGCGCTTTGGGGAGTTCTGAGCTCATGAAAGTGCTGCATAAATAAAAATTATTTCTTTACTCTTAAATTGTATCATATAAAATATATTTTTCTGCTGCTCACAGCTCACACTTATTTAGAAATATTTAATCCAATGGTCTGTAAGAGGAGGTAAGCGGGTTGTTCTGATACAATCTGAGTACAGCAGTTCTACAGGAGATGGTGAAAAGTACAAATCTGATGAGCATCTCTGCCAAGTACACAGGAGTTAATAGAAATTAAAGGTTAGACATTACTGCTTATGATATTAGTGGATGAGCATTTAACGGGGGTAATTTTAATTTGTATCACCAGATGAAAAATGGGTGATAGCAGATTTGTGGAAATTAAACGCCCCCCTTAGCCTCTAATATGGCAGCAGGAACCACAGGCTCATTATGAGCTGGAAGTGCACCGCCCGCCATACTGGTATAGAAAAAAAAACAGGCATCCAGGGCCAACGCCTGAAATAGGTGTTAGATGCTTTGCATATGCAAATAAGTAGTCGAACTGCTGTTTGAGGCCTCCTCTTCAATATTGTTTTACCCAGGGACAACCAGTGCTCTGCCGGCTGCTTTCAGGAAAATGTATTTGATATGCAGCCTAATAGGTGGCCCTTCAAGAGACTGAGGCAGGCTGCCACCAAAAAGGTAAGGTTTTCAAATATACTTACATTGTGATATCTTTATACAGCTACTCAAGCAGACCCTACAAGATGGCTCCTTAACAGAACCTGACATGTTGTGTGACCTTGCCACATGACATTTTATGTTAATACATCAGTTGTATTATATCAGTAGTCCACTAGGTGGAGCCCCATTACACTTCTCCCTCCTTATTGAAGAAGTAATCATAACTAAACAAGCATTATACATGACTTGCATGGTATGCACAACAAAAGATATGAACTTATTTTCCATATTTACAAATCAAACTTAAACACTGGTTTTCTATTTCAAAGAGGATACCTTCATTCTTGAACAGAGCTTTCCAATCTTGTGGTAAGACTTAGACTCATGCTAGGCTGAGCCTGAGGAGAGTTTTTCTCCAAAGGCTGACCTTGATCTACATTTTGACTCTCTACAACTTCAGACTGTTTGAAGGCCTGACTCGGACTCAGAACTAAATTCTGACTTGCTCTTGGACTTGTTTCTAGTACATCTGATGTAGGATTTGCTACCGGTATTCTACTTGTAATAGGACTCATCAGAAATAAGAACATAAGAAATAGGAGCAGGAGTAGACCATTTGGCCCCTCAAGCCTGTTCTGCCATTAAATAAGACCATGGCTGATCTGATCATGGACTCAGCTCCACTTCCCCGCCCGCTCCCCATAACCCTTTACTCTCTTATCGCTCAAAAATCTGTCTATCTCCGCCTTAAATACATCCAATGACCCAGCTCCACAGCTCTCTGGGGCAGAGAATTCCATAGATTTACAACCCTCTGAGCGAAGGAATTTCTCCTCATCTCAGTTTTAAATGGATGGCTCCTTATTCTAAGACCATGTCCCCGAGTTTTAATTTCCCCTATGAGTGGAAATATCTTCTCGGCATCCACCTTGTCGAGCCCCCTCATTATCTTTAAGTTTCAATGAGATCACCTCTCATTCTTCTGAACTCCAATGTGTATAGCCCCAACCTACTCAACCTATCCTCATAAGTCAATCCCCTCATCTCTGGAATCAACCTAATGAACCTCCTCTGAACAGCCTCCAATGCAGCCTTCCTTAAATACGGAGACCAAAACTGTACACAGTACTCTAGGTGTGGCCTCACCAATACCCTGTACAGTTGTAGCAGGACTTCACTGCTTTTATACTCTATCCCTCTTGCAATAAAGGCCAACATTCCATTTGGCTTCCTGATTACTTGCTGTACCTGCATACTAACTTTTTGTTTTCATGCACAAGGACCCCCAGGTCTCTCTGTACTGCAGCACTTTGCAATTTTTCTCCATTTAAATTATAATTTGCTTTTCTATTATTTCTGCCAAAGTGGATAACCTCACATTTTCCCACATTGTATTCCATTTACCAAATTTTTGCCCACTCACTTAGCCTGTCTATATCCCTTTGCAGATTTATTGTGTCCTCACAATTTGCTTTCCCAACCATCTTTGAATCATCAGCAAATTTAGCTACATTACACTCGGTCCCTTCATCCAAGTCATTAATATAGATTGTAAATAGTTGAGGACCCAGCACCGATCCCTGCAGCACCCCACTAGTCACTGTTTGCCAACCGGAAAATGACCCATTTTTCCCGACACTGTTAGTTAGTTAGCCAATCCTCTATCTATGCTAATATGTTACCCCCAACCCCGTGAGCTTGTATCTTGTGCAGTAACCTCTTATGTGGCACCGTATCGAATGCCTTCTGGAAATCTAAATACACCACATCCACTGATTCCTCCTTATCCACCCTGCTCGTTACATCCCCAAAGAACTCCAGCAGAGATCAAATCATTCCAACTTTCAACTCCTTCCACATCTGTAGATAAAATATTATCAATGTGAACAAACCTAACCTTTCCATGATCAAATGTCTTGACCAAATATGTGTGAGGGCCACACCTCTTCACTACTCTTTCTAGTGACCACTTTAACCATTTATGGTGATTGTTCTTCACTCTAACCTTCTGATACAATTACACACATCTCTCTCTTACTCTACCTCTATCATGATTCTCTTTCTGTCTTGTTTGTTTCTCTTCTACTGACTGTGCCAAGTTTGGCTTTAACAACGAGAACCTGGTCCGTGGTTGTCGTTTGAGAAACAACTCTGCTGGGGTACTACCGGTAGTTGTATGAGGTGTATTATGATAAGTAATCAGAAAATTTGCTACTTTGTGGTCTAACGACAACTGCCATTTCTTTGGATTTGGATCAAACATTTGCTTGATGCGGGCATGTTTTACAATTTGTACTGTGCGTTCTGCTGCACTGTTTTAAGCAGGGTGGTGCGGTGGAACTTTGGTATGTTTCACACCATTTCTGCTCATGAACTGTGCAAATTCTTGCACAAAATTGCGGCCCATTATCAGACACAATTTCTTTTGCGAAGCCATATGAAGAAAACAATCTTCACAAATTATCTAGTGTTTTCCTTGTTGTTATCTTCCACATCCAAAACACCTCTACGTACTTCGAATGGCTATCAATCACAATGAACAATTGTCCTTCTAGTTCAGCAAAATTTACATGTAACCTTTGGCACATCGTGGGAGGCCATTTCCATGACTGCAATGGTACTGATGGTGGTTTCTTGCTAACATAGAAACATAGAAACAGAGAAAATAGATGCAGGAGTAGGCCAATAGGTCCTTCGAGCCTGCACCACCATTCAATATGATCATGGCTGATCATGCAACTTCGGTACCCCATTCCTGCTATTCCTCCATATCCCTTGATCCCTTTAGCCGTAAGGGCCGCATCTAACTCCCTTTTGAATATATCTAACGAACTGGCCTCAACAACTTTCTGTGGTCGAGCATTCCACAGGTTCACAATTCTCTGAGTGAAGAAGTTTCTCATGTCGGTCCTAAATTGCTTACCCCTTATCCTTAGACTGTGACCCCTGGTTCTGGACTTCCCCAACCCATTTACATGTTGTACACTGACTGACGATGTACTCTATGGCCCCAAGTTTCCACATAATTTGCTCCTGATTTTTAGGATCAACTGGTTTAGAACGGAGTATCTTAGAAATCGGAATTCTCGTCATTTAGTTTGCTCCAGTTCTAGTCAGTTAGAACAGTTTCACTTTGGAACAGAATTTTTTTTTTTTAAAAAGGGGGTGTGTCCGGCCACTTACGCCTGTTTTCAAAGTTTCGTCAGTGAAAACTTACTCCAAACTAACTTAGAATGGAGTAAGTGAAGATTTTTGTACGCTCGAAAAAACCTTGTCTACACTTTAGAAAATCAGGCGTAGGTTACAAATCAGGCATAGGGAATGGTGGGGGGGGGGTTTAAAGGGAAGTTTACAAACATTAAACACTTCAGTTTTACAAATAAAGAGCCATCATCAATAATAAATGATAAATACATCAATAAATCAATCAAAAAAAATTAATAAGAAATAATTATTTTTTTTTTAAATCAATAAATAAAACATTTTCTACTTACCGACTACAGCACCGGGAGCCCTCCAACAGCGTGCTGGGATGCCCCCCCCCCCCAGTGTGTCTCTGTCAGTGTGTCTATCTCTCTGTCTGTCTGTGTGTGTCTCTCATTCTCTGTCTGCCAGTGTCTGTTTTTCTGACAGCGAGGGGAGGGGGAGGAGGGGGGTAGATGGAGAGAGGGGGGGAGCAGAGGGAGGGAAGGGGGAGAAGGGGAGGGAGGGAGAAGGGGGAGGGGGGAGAAGGGGATAAAGGGGAGATGGGGGGAAAGGAGATGGAGGGGGGGAAATCAGATGGGGGGGGGAAGGAGAAGTGGGGGGGAAAGGAGAAGGGGGAGGGAGGCTGAACGGGCCGGGCCCGAGACTTCGGGCAGGGCCCGTCCCCAGCACCAGATTTACAGGTAGGTGGCGTTGGATCGGGTCGGGAGGAGCGTGGGTTGGGGGGGGTGGTGGGAGGGAGGTCAGTTCGGTTCGGGAGGAGGGAGGAGAGGGAGGTCAGGTCGGGGGGAGGGAGGTCAGGTCGGATCCAGTCCAGGGGCGGGGGAGAAGCGGGAGTGGGGTCGGTGTCGGGTCTGGTCCGGAGGCGGGTGGGGGGGGAGCGGGAGTTGGGTCGGGTCCAGTCCGGGGGGTCGGGTCGGGCCCGGGGGCGGGGGGGGGAGGAAGCGGGAGTCTGGTCAGTGTCGGGTCCGGTCCGGAGTCGGGGGTGGGGGGGGAGCGGGAGTCGGGTCGGGTCCAGTCCGGGGGGTCGGGTCAGGTCCGGTCCGGGGGTGGGGAATGGGGGGGCGGGGGGGAAGCGGGAGTCAGGTCGGTGTCGGGGGCAGGGGGGGGCGGGGGAAGCGGGAGTCAGGTCGGTGTCGGGTCCGGTCCAGAGGCAGGAAGCGGGAGTCGAGTCGGGTCGGGAGGAAGCAGGAGCTGGCCGTGGGAGGAGCCTTATGCACGCAGCCCCAGTGAGGCCATTCGGCCAGGGCTAGGGTCTGCGTGCTTCGGCCCCTCCCACAGTTTCGGGTGCCTGGAGCTACTGCACTTGCGTGCCCACTGTAGCGCGCATGTGCAGAGGTCCCGGCACTGTTTTCAGCGCAGGGACCTGGCTCCGCCCCCTACAGCTCCTGCTGCGCTGCGCCGAGGGCCAGAGGACCTGCAGGGAGCTGGAGAATCTGGAGGGTTTTTTATGCGCACTTTGTGGAGCGGAAAACGGGCGTCCAGGTTGGGACTGCGCCGTTCTAGGCGCGGCTTAAAACTTGGGCCCTATATCTTTATATAAACCTGCCCACCTTATGTAACTGCGTGCAAAGCTCTTGGTCAAGCACATTCCCAGGTGCTGGTCATAAACATCTCCTAACAATTCGGACCTGAACTTATTCGGGATAACGACTCTTGCACATTATACAATCTTTATTCACTGACAATTCCATTCCTACGAATGAAGTATGGATGAATATCTTCCTCTAATACTTGGTTTGGTTATCCATTTGCTATGTAATCATACACCTTTGACTGAACTGGGTCACGTTTGGTTGCTCTACCAATCTCTTCAGCTGTGACTGGCAGTTCATAAATGTATGAAAAATAGAACACTTCTTCCCTATCGGGGATAGCTTGTGATGGGGGTGGCAATCTGGATATAGCATCAACATTACTGTATTCAGCTGATCACCTCCAATCAATGTCATTCGTATATGCTGACAAAATCAAAGACTATCTCTGCATTTGGGCTGCAGAGGTTGGAACTGGGGACTTTGGATGGAGGTTTGCAGAGGATGGAGGCTTATGGTCAGTAACTATGGTAAATGTATTTGTGAAACTTCTTGACCCCAAACATCAATGCCAAAGCTTCCCTTTCGACCTGCGCATAATTCCATTCACAGACATTGAGAGCGCGTGAAGCAAAAGCAATTGGTCTCTTCTCCTGACTATGTAGTACATGAGAGATCACTGCCCCAAATTCATATGGAGAGGTGTCACATGTTAGCTTGCTCTCCTTAGTTACATCGTAGTGAACTAACATGGTGCTCTCTACCAACTGGCTTTTACACTCTTTGAATTCTGTGCAGCATTCTTCTGACCACTTCCAATGGAGCTGTTTTTTCAACAATTTATTCAGTGGATGTAATACTGTAGCTAAATCTGGTAGGAACTTCACATAATAGTTCAAAATTCCCAAAAATGATCGAAGTTCAGTGACATTCTTAGGAGTGGGTGCATTTCTGATTACATTCAGGTTTCCCTTGGTTGGATGTAAACCATCTTTATCCACTCTGTACCCTAAGTACTCCACTGAGTTTTGAAATAACTTACATTTGTGAGCAGTCACTAGTACTGTGTTCTTCTCTAGCCGTTCATTCTCCACATTATTATGGATTTTCCTATTCAGTGCTGAAATGATTTGTCATCTAAATAACGTACTACCCCTTCAATGCCTTGCAGAATCTGGTTTATCAGCCCTTGGAACATGGCAGGGGCAGAAGACTCTCTAAATTCTAGCCTAGTAAACTGATATAGGTCTAGATGCGTATTTATAGTCAAGCATGACTTGGACTCCTCATCAATTTGTAAGTAGGCATTTGTTAGATCTAACTTTGAGAAAATCTGGCCACCTGTCAGCGTTGTGACCAAATCTTCTACAGTTGGCAATGTATTGGATAGATTACCCTCTAGAACTTGGTTTACGGTTACTTTATAATCACCACACAACCTTACCTTACCATCTGACTTTGAGACAACAATGGGTGTAGCCCAATTACTTAGATCGACCTTAGAGATAATGTTCTCAGTCTCTAGTCTTTTGAGTTCTTACTCAACTTTCTCATTGAGTGCATATCGTACGGGACGTGGCTTACAGTAAACTGGTCTTGCATCGTTCTGCATTCTGACACTCGCTTTGAAGTCTAGGTGGCCGACATTGAGCACCGCCAAAAAACGATGTGCACCTACTGTTTTTTATGTGTTTCTCCATCCCAATCCATGGGGCGGAGATTCCAGAGAAATTCAAAACTTGGAATTTTTTTCCGGTCGGTGCGGTGTTGCGGGGCAGAAGTGTGGGCAGATCGGAATGGTTGTCTCTCCAAGTCATCAGCGCCGCGCTGATGACGTACCTGCAATGCAGACGTGCCACGTCACACTGATGCTTCACACTGTCACTCCCCTTCGGTTAAAGGGAGGGCTGCTGAGAATTCTGCAGCCACTTTAGTGGCAAACACTGGGCCACCAGTGAGAGTTTCGGCTGGGCCAAACCCGTGGGCATAATTGTCAGCCCAACCTGGCAGTCGGCCGACAATAAAAAATAAAATGGAGTCACCAGCCGTGCCATCAAGCCATAGACAGTTCCCTGTTGGGGAAAGCTGTATCAGAGGCACCGACCGGAGGCGGTGTCGTTCCTGCGGGGCAATTCTGCATGGGGAAATTTCCTGTGGGGCATTTTCCTGCGGGGGTCGGAAAACGGGTCACCGTCAGTCGGTAAGGGGTTGGTGCGTGCCCGTCGTGGCGGGAAAACAGGCAGTGCAGTAACCCGTTCTCACTGCTTCCAGCCCGGGGGCAATTTTGGACGGTTCGGCCCATGCATCCACCCCCAGTCAGTAAGGCCTCTCCATTCCATTTCCACACGAAAAATCTCATTCCAATCCAGCCATAATCTTGCCCGATCAGCCTGATGCACTGAAGCAGAGCAGAGATCTATCGCGGGCAAAGAAGACCAGCCAAAAACATGCAAGAGAGAAGGTAAATTTTTTTTGTACTTACTTCAGCCACATCGCCTTTAATCATCACCCATGAAGCGGTCCCCCGATAGACGCCTTCTGCAGCTGTCGGTGTTTTCGCCTGTTGATGCTGCAGAGGGCGGAATGCAAGTTCGGGTTCGGGGCGCTACCTGGATGATGCACATGGTGATGACATCATGACTTCTGAGCAAAAGAGATCGGGGCGTAACGGCGGACTACCGCCGCAAACCTCCTGCTGAAAATGGTGGGAGTCGATGTTATCGCTGCGCCCGGTCGGAACCTGGTTAGCACCCTTTATTGCCCCCCCAGAGGTGATAATGGGAGGTGCTAAGGAGGCCAATTTCTCGGCCATAAAATTAGTGTTGTGTAGCAAACATTTTCTATCAGTAAAAACTTCCGTAATATCCGAAAGTATAACTCAATTAGAATCTCCTACTTTCATTAAATTATACAGAAAGAAATATTTTCTTTTTTTTACTGAGTTTAACAAATTCCCATCATTCTTGATTCTTTGTGATGAAAATAAAGCAGCTGAAATTGATGGCCTTATCGCTCACTGCCGCCAAGATCCGCCGATATTCCTCTCCAAGTTGCGCCCAGTGGCAGTTTGCACATGGGCTGGAGCAGGGGAGAACCGCCGGGAACCACCCGCTGACGTCAGTGGACGGCCAAGTGGCGCACGTGACCTCCCGCCTGCCGAGATGCCAAACTGGTGCGGGTGGGAGTTGACGGGGGTCGCCGCCGGCAGTAAGAAGGATTGCCACGAGGAGGCCCGTCTAAGCCCCCAGGTAAGTTTAAACAACTGAAAGAAAAGTCTAATGAACTTTTTAATACATTTTTTTTCACAACGACTTACCTTAATGGGTTCCCCTGAGGTCTTCTGGGTAATTTTATTTTTTCAATCATTTCTATTTGAATGTCTTCGACCCTCCGTGGGCCCGACTCCATCCTTGGTGGCACTTCGGCGGCAAGAGCCTTTGTTGCCGAGATTGGGTGCTCCCACCCGCTGCCGCCCAGTTTGACGGCATATGTCGCTCGTCGGCCCAACTTTTAAATTATTTTTCATCAATTTCCCGCCCAAAATGCCACCTGGTCTCTCGGCGGCCATTGGCAGCCTTTTGGGCGGCACTTGTGCTGGACTTGGCCTTCACCAATTTCGGTCCCAAAGACTTTAAAATGGAGAGTAAACATATTAGTAGAAAAATAACATGCATAATACAGCAGTCATTTATAATCATTATAAGAACATAAGAACATAATAGGAGCAGGAGTAGGCCATACGGCCCCTCGAGCCTGCGCCGCCATTCAATACAATCATGGCTGATCCAATCATGGTCTCAGCTACACTTCCCTGCCCGCTCCCCATAATCCCTTATTTCCTTATTGTTTAAGAAGCTGTCTAGTTCTGTCTTAAATTTATTCAATGTCCCAGCCACCACAGCTCTCTGAGGCAGTGAGTTCCACAGATCCTCTGAGAGAAGAAATTTCTCCTCGTCTCAGTTTTAAATGTGCGGCCCCTTATTCTAAAAATTTGCCCTCTAGTTCTAGTCTTCCCTATCAGTGGAAACATCCGCTCTGCATCCACTTTGTCAAGCCCCCTCATAATCTTATACGTTTCCATAGGTCACCTCTCATTCTTCTGAATTCCAATGAGTAGAGGCCCAACCTACTCAACCTTTCCTCATAAGACAACCCCTCATCTCCGAAATCAATCTTGTGAACCTTCTCTGAACTGCCTCCAAAGCAAGTATATCCTTTCGTAAATATGGAAACCAAAACTGCACGCAGTATTCCAGGTGTGGCCTCACCAATACCCTGTACAATTGTAGCAAGACTTGCCTGCTTTTATACTCCATCCCCTTTGCGATAAAGGCCAAGATTCCATTTGCCTTCCTGATCACTTGCTTTACCTGCATACTAACCTTTGTGTTTCTTGCACAAGTACCCCCAGATCCCGCTGTACTGCAGCATTTTGCAATCTCTCTCCATCTTAAATCATAACCTGCTCTTTGATTTTTTCTGCCAAAATGCATGACCTCACACTTTCCAACATTATACCCCATCTGCCAAATTTTTGCCCACTCACTTAGCCTGTCTATGTCCTTTTGCAGATTTGTTGTGTCCTCCTCACACGTTGCTTTTCCTCCCTTCTTTGTATCGTCAGCAAACTTGGCTACGTTATACTCAGTCCCTTCTTCCAAGTCGTTAATATAGATTGTAAATAGTTGGGGTCCCAGCACTGATCCCTGTGGCACACCACTAGTTACTGATTGCCAACCCAAGAATGAACCATTTATCCTGACTCTCTGTTTTCTGTTAGTTAGCCAATCCTCTATCCATGCTAATATATTACCCCCAACCCCGTTATGCACATCATCTAAAAATAATATCAAGTAATACTCCTGTTAAAAAAATACACCCACTCTATATGTAAATATCAAAAACTTCTTTACACTGGAATGACTTAATTAGTATTCAATCATATTTGACAGATGTTTCTATACAAGAAATTATTTTTGGATTGCACCAGAAATGTGTTAACATTGTTCTGTGATTTAAGGACTGACATTCCCCTTTCATGAAAAAGTAATGTGAGAGCTGCCTACTTTTCAGTATAATTAACAAACTGCTAATAGTTTGAGTGCGTGACTTTCAATTTTGTTAGCATGAAAAATTTGCAACCAATCATGACATATTTACATCAAAAATCCCTGAACATTTCTCCAGCACCAACCAAGCAATTTAAAGGGAGAGAAATTAGAGGGGGGCGCTTACGGGGCGCAAACAACTTTTCGCCCTGACGCGGCGCTGCTTACGACTCCCGCTAAATTCAGTGGGAGTTTACCGGCGGTGGTAACCGGTAGCGACTCGCTCCACTGCGCCGGCGATGATGATGTCATCACCGTGCGCAGCAATCCATTTTCATCCTGGAGCAAAAATTTGGTATCACACCCTGAAGCTGCGCAGGGCGAGGCCAGTGACAGCTTCAGGGGACACGTACATAGTGGCTGGCCACTCACGGGCTAGTTAAAGGGGAGGTGGTGTGCGCGTAAATAAAAATTGGATGACTTACTTGTCACAGCCTCCTTGAATGCGGGATCCATGCCACAATCTGGAAGTCCAGCACTTCGCCTTCAAATTCCCATCACTACCATCTTTGTTGGACTCCAGATAAGAAACACCTATATAAACGAGGCCTTTTGGGTTGCCAGCCTAGCAAGAGAGCTTTATTTCAAGAGTTCCAAATTTTGTTTCCTTCCCCCACCCACTCCCAATATAGTATACAAATTGGAACCATGGGTTTCCCTATGGAGTTCTCTTTTTATGCCATGTTTATGGAGTAAGACGAAGTGTGCTCAAGGAAGCAAAGGCAAAACTGAACTAAGCTGAAACAAATCTGTAAATATTCATCCCGACATGTTTACTGGCTCCGGACTTCATACAAAAGGCACGAGTGACACGATACACCTCAGGAGGCTTCAACTCAACAACAAAGCCATTCACCCATGGCTGTGCCAGCTTCTGAGCCCAAACTTTCAGTCCAGATCCAGTGACCCAATTATTATGCCAGTGACAGTCATAGTGATTACTGCTCTCACATTTTATGCCATTGGCTCCTTTCAGGTTATTACTTCAGTTTATTACTTGTGTAGTATTTCTCAGGCTGCAATTCATGCTGCATTCACCAGGTGATGGATATTGGCAGCGAAAATCTTTAGCCATTCCAGCAGATCCCGCCATAACTTTGAAAACATATGCCGGAAACCAGGTCAGGAACCAATTACCACGAGTTCCAGCTTGTTCTCAAGTTTCCGGAATGCCTTTATGTGGGAGTGATCCCTGCTGGTCCTTGCAAGGCCATCATAAGGGGACATGGCTGTGACTAGTGAATCCAAACATCAGATTCCCATCCCCGGGTCTTCTTTGGGAACTGCTGTGTAGTTGGCCCAGGTACATCAGCATCCCCAAAAATTGGACATGAATTTTTTTTTTCAAACTTTTATAATGGCCCCGTTTGTAAAGGAGCTGCTGAAAGCAACTAAACCCATTGCTTTCCTGGCTGATGACAACATTGATTGCCTGCCTCAGCTGAACATTGGGACAATGAAGCACCTTCAGATATCAGAGTGACCATTCAGAGGACTATTGGAGTACTGAAGGGAAAATTAGAGTGGCTTTATAGATCAGAAGGTGCACTGTGGTGTGCTCCCCATCAGTTCTCTCATGTTGTGGCCATTTTTGTTTTGCTCCCCTCCCTCCAGTGCATAATAGAATCATAAGAGGCAAAATTGCCCTGCGCCCCAATTGGGGGTGGTAACTTGTTGGGGCCGGGACTTCCTTCGCCTGGCGCAGAAGTCCCACCCCAGCTGCTGAATTGGGCTTACTGCTCCTCAAACCCCACTTCCATTAGGGGCGGGACCAGCAGCACTAATGGGACAAGTAGTGCTACGTCACACGGATGCTCCGCGTAGCACTGTTACGCTTCAGCATCCCTCTCCTTCGCTTAAAGGTGAAGAACGCTATGAACTCTGCAAGGCATCTGATGGCCTCTACTAGACCACCAGGGCAGCGAGGTACCCGGCCTGCAGCCCGGCACCCAAAATGGAGTGCCAGGCTGCATGATGGCAGCCTGGACCACGTGACAATACAGGTAGGGAAGCCAACCCAAGAGGCAGCGCGGGGACGTCCCCTTTAACTTCCATCCCAAAAGCAGATGTTGGCCAGCATTGTGACCCGCAATTTCCCCCGCGCAGCCTGCGGCACTGAGGGGTCGCCACGCACGGCAATGACATAATTGCCAGTTGTGTAGCTGCCCAGGGTGCTAGCCATGGGGTGCAGCACTGCCATCGCAATTTCTGAAAAAGGGTCAATTTCGCCCCCATAGAATCATAGAATCTTACAGTACAGAAGGCGACCATTCAGCCTATCATGCCTATGCTGGCTCTTTGAAAGAGCAATTGTACTTAGTCCGACATCCCTGCTTTTTGTCTGTAACCTGTAAGTTTCTCATCCCCAAATTACCTGTCCAACTCCCTTTTAAAATTATTTATGGAATCACTTTCCACCATCTTTTCTTTTTGAGCGTTCCAGATCCCGACAACTCAGTGAAAAAAATGCACCTCATCTGCTCTCTAGATATTTTGCCAATGATTTTGAATCTATGACCTCTGGTTATTGACCCACTCGCCAGAGGGAGTAGTTTTTCTCTATCTACTCGATCAAAGCTGCACATCATCTTGAAAACCTCTATTAGGTCATCTCTTAACCTTCTCTGTTCCAAGGAGAACAGTCCTAACTTTTCCAATCTCCACATAACTGAAGTCCCTCATTCTTGGTAACATCCTGGTAAACCTCCTGTACCCTTTCTAAGGCCTTTACATCTTTCCTGAAGTGTGGTGTCCAGAATTGTCCACAATACTCCAGCCGAGGCCTAACCAGTGATTTATAAAGTTCCAGCATGATCTCTTTGCTTTTATATTCTATTCCTCTATTTATAAACCCAAGTAACCCATATGCATTTTAAACCAAGTTATTAACTTGCTGTTCCACCTTTAAGGATTTTGTATATGGACATCAAGGTCTCTCTGCTCATCTACACTTTTCAAAATCATGCCATTTATAATACACTCTCGTAGTAGTCCTCCCAAAATACATCACTTCACACTTTTCCATGTTGAATTCCATCTGCTATGCTTCTCCAAATGTTACCATCCTGTATCTCTCATCCTGAAGCCTCTATCTATTCTTTTCACCATCTGCTACTTTGGCAAGTTTCATATCATTTGCTAACTTTATAATGCTGCACCCTACATCCAAGTCTTGGAGCCAAAATTGCCCACCACTGGAAATGGGGTGCACGCACCCCGTTTCTAGTGTTTTTATCGCTGTGGTGGATGAGGTGGCCTCTTGAGGGAAATTCTGTTCTTTGGTGTATTTTTTTCAGTGGACTGGAAGTCGCTCATATTGGGGGTGGATATACAGTGGTGAGCACACTAGAGGGGTGGAAGTTGGGGTGCGTGTAGCGTCCGCCGTTGTCAGTTGCTGATGATGTGACCATAGCGCTGCATCACCACGGCTCTACCCTTCACTTAAAGGGGAGAGCCTGCGTGATTTTTAAAGTTTGATCCACTGGGCCACCAGGGAAGGTTTTGGCTGGGCCAGTGGTCTGTCACCCAACAGGGGGTGCCAGGCTGCCTGTTGGCGGCCCAGCTGAACCCGGGGCATAATTATCGGCCTAACATGGCAGTCGGCCGACAAAATAAAAAACATGGCAGCAGCGGCAGTGCGTCCTCCCCTTTAATGGGAGCCGCACTGCCATTGCAGAAGCCCACAGCCTCACTGCACCTTCTGAAAAAAGCAGCTTTTGGTGCCGTCCAGCCGGTGGAAGATTTTCTCGGCATAATTTCACAGCAACAACAAGACGCAACAACAACTAAGTTTCCAAGAAAATCACAACCGAAAAAGTAACTTCAAGATCCTGAAGATAGCAAAATGAGAACCCCAAAACCACGTTTTGACCTGGAAAGACTGTAAAGGCTGTGGTGAGTACAATCTCTGGTACCCGGAACTACCAACTCAGTTAGGTCAGGAAGGTGGGAGGTTGGGCATTGCACTGCTGTTAAACTTGTGTAAACATTTTCGTTGTGTCCGTTTAGTGGGATTTAGGGGGATTGTTTTGTTGGTGTATTGCTGTTTGTTGATATGCACTTTGTCAAATAAATTGGAAGCTTAAAGTTCCTCTTGGAATCGCCTCGTCTCAGTTGTGTTGTATTACATCTCCTGATCATGTGTCTTGTGTCAGAACAGTGTAAGGGAAATCAGGAGTGCCTCGAAAACGCTCACTCAACTGTGTGCCGCAGGCTAGGGAAGAAAGGGGTTAGGAGTGTTTGACACTCACAGGTGCCTCACAGGCTAGGCATAAGCTGTGGGATGCTCGAGTCTCAAAACCTCCCTTCATAAGCTGTGGACACAGTCTCCCCAGGAGGGCTCTTGCAGCACTCAGAGTACCAGACAGGCCAGGCATAGCTGTGAGGTCAGAAGCCCAGAGAGAGACACCCAAGGCACAACAACACTCCCTGAGAACCCCTTACAGAACATGGTGACCGCGGCAGGATACAAAATGACTGTCAATGCATCCGCTATTTCCAAGGCCACCTCCTTAAGTACTCTGAGATGCAGTCCATCAGGCCCTGGGGATTTATCGGCCTTCAATCCCATCAATTTCCCCAACACAATTTCCCGACGAATAAGGATTTCCCTCAGTTCCTCCTTCTTGCTAGACCCTCTGACCCCTTTTATATCCGGAAGGAAGAGGCAGTTGGAGGAGACCTTCCGAAATAGTCGGGACTATCTTCAGTGTCAGGTCACTGAGGCCAAGGGTAGTGAGGGGTCCCTCCGGGAACGGAACTCTCCATAGGCCCAGAAAATTAGGGAACTGGAGAATAAATTAAAAGACGTGCGAGCAGCTTATAAAGTGGCCAGTAGCAGTGAAAGGCAGATCACGGTTCCTGCAAGGAGAAGATTAAAATTCTCACCCACGTTCTATCCCAGGCAAAGGGGATGGTTGCCCTGATAGGACCTGGAGAGTCCACAGGGGACAAAGGAGAGTATTGTGGGGTAGAGGAGAATCCAAAGGCAAGGGGTGCCCAACCACCTCCTGAGGCACCGGTGATTTGTCCGGTGGGGTACCAGGAGGAGCGGGGCGTGCAGGTAGTAGCATACCCAGGGCTGGGGGCAGGACCAATGTGTCCCGTTCAGCAGCAGGGATGTGTGGCTCCAGCCGAGGGTCAGTTAAGGGCTGGATCAGGTGACCAGGCACTGTCTGCTGCACCGAGTATGGTGGGACAGCCGGAGGTGGAGGGACCAGCGCAGAAAGATCCTGAACCAGGGCGGATGTGCCCGGTCAGGCAGCGCAAGTACGGTCCTCTACAGGGAGGTGGCCAAGGTCAGGGAGCGCTGGAGAGCAACTTTATTATTCCCCATGGAGTTCAATCACTCAGGGCTATGGTGGTCCATTTGGCCAAACTCAATCGCACCGGGGACCCGTCTGTCCACTTCATGGAGGTGGTGCAGGCAGGGGAAATTCATGGGTGCTACGAGGAAGAGACAGCCAAGCTGCTGCTCTTCTCTCTGGACAGCAAATTGTACCAGGCCCTACCGGCAGAATGCCGGAGGGGACAGCGTACATTTACTGAGGTCCAGAGGGCCGTCCTCGAGGCTATGGGCTTCGATGATGGCAGTCCTTTCGAACGGGTCAAAAGGACAAGGCAGCTTGCAGGGGAAACCCCGCAGGCGTTTGCGGACAGGCTGCGGGTGGTATACCACGCAGCCTGTGAGGAGCTCCTCGACCGGACGAATCTTTCTGCGGTACAGACTGGCAGTGCTGTGGTTCGATTCCCGAGATCCTAACCTCACCGAGGAAGCAGTGGTCAGGCAACTGGCACTGGTCCAACGGAATGGAGGAGAGGAGGAGGAGAAAACCTCCAAAGGTCGGGTAAATGAAGTAAAACCCAACTCGATTCCCAAAAGGGAATGGTACCAGGAGGGTGGCCGCTCGTCTGATAAGGAGGGAGTGTGCTACGGGTGCGGGAAAGCTGGGCATTTTAAAAGGGATTGCAGGAGCCCAGTAAAGAGATATGGGAGGAGAAGTCCTTCAGGAGCCGCCCAGAGTGGGGGAAGTGGAGCGAGCTCCTCACCATCCCTTGACGAGATAGTAGCTGCAGTGAGGAAAGTGCTGGAGGGGACTGGGAAGATCGCCACGGTAACAGGCAGGGAAGTACCAGCAACCCTGCCAGTACAGAGGCCGTGACAAGCCCAGACACAGCCTGCATACCTGTGTCCACTAGAATACGACCCCTGGGGACGACCCTGGGTCAAGATGGAGGTTGAAGGTGGACTGGGTACTTACCTTCTGGACACCGGTGCATCCAGCACCATAGTCCATTCGGAGGACACTGCAACCTCACCTCTATCAACTAGTTGGGTTCACAGGAAATGAGAAGGCTGGGTTTTTCTCAGTCCCGCTCGCAGTTCGTTTAGGAGCACTCCAAACACAATGGAAGTGTGTCCTGATGAACTGGGAGCAGGTGGGAAAAGGGATCTTGGAGGCCGATTTCATCATCGCTCGCCAGATCCTCGTAGACTTGAGGAATCACTGTCTATGGGGCACAGTGGACACAGGAGCAGAGGGAGAAGTCATGGTTATTGATAAGAAACAGGGAAAAGGGACTCTGTGTACCGTGAAGCCAAAAGGGGGTTACGACCTGGAGGTTCTGGTCGGTAACACCCCAGCCGAGTACCGGGCCGATGTGCAAGCAAATCTTGCAGCATTTGCCACCCATAAACACGATTGTGGGAGAGTCACAGGAGTGGAGGTTAGAATAGATGGGGATCCCATGTCCCGCCCGCAAAAGCAGTATGGCTTTCCCCGAGAGACAGAAGCAGACTTGGAGACAGCTTTAAGCTCGCTTGTCGAGCAGGGTGTTTTGAGACCCATAGCCACCCATGTCAACTCCCCGCTTTGGTCGGTTAGGAAACCGGACAATTCTTGGAGGGTTCCTGTGGATTGCAGGGTGCTCAATAAAAACATCCCAGCTTGTGCTCCCACGGTTGCGTCGGTTGCGGATCTGATAGGGGAAATCTCTGCATCCGCAACCCCGTTCACAGTGTTGGACATACCCAATGGGTTCTGGTCTATCCCTGTACGGAGGGAAGACCAGTACAAGTTTGCCTTCACCTTCCGAGAACAGCAGTATACATGGAGCTGCCTCCCATAGGGCTTTCATAACAGTCCCAGCATTTTTCACCAATGCATGGCGAACTGCTTAAAAGGCTTGAGCCAACCACACCAGCTGGTCCAGTATGTGAACGACCTGTTGCTGTTCACAGACAGCAGTGAGGAATATGGTCCACTGCTGGCCGAGCTGCTGGTCTTACTAAAGGAAGGGGGTTTTAAAGTTAACCCCAAGAAAGCCCAGATAGGTCTAGGAGAAGTAAAATTCCTGGGCCTGACGATAAGGGCAGGAGAAAGGGCCATTGATGAGGCTAGAAAAAAGGCAGTGCAGGAACTCCCTGCCCCTACGAATGTGTCAGGGGTAAGGTCTTTCCTGGGAATCACTGGCTACTGTAGGGACTTCATCGAAGACTATGCAGCCACTGCCGCCCCTCTGCTCAGACTCCTACAAAAGGGGGTCAAGTGGGAGTGGGACGAGGGCTGTGAGGCAGCATTTGTCCGTCTGAAGAGAGACCTGCAGGTAGCACCGGCCCTAGGGGCAATTGATGGGGGAGCGGAATTCTTCCTGGAGGTGGCAGCCAGTGGCGACAGCTTAAGTGCAGTGTTGCTCCAGGGGCGAAACGGTCAGCTGAGACCAGTGGTGTACTCCTCCAGGGTCCTCACGGAGGTAGAAAAGGGATACTCCAATTGTGAGAGGCACTTGCTTGCCACTCACTGGGCAGTAAAGAGAGCTCAGATCTTTACCGGAGTATACCCCATTACACTCCTCACCCATCATACCCCGACGCAGATGCTGTTGGACGGGAGGATTAAGGACGGGACAGTGAGCAGTGCTAGGATTACTCGCTGGACCCTCCTCCTCTCCCAAATGGCATTAAAAGTCAAGGGCCTTTGCGAGCCCAGGCTTGCAGCAAATCTAATCTATCCAAGGCAGCCGCATAGATGCTCTGTGGAGGGGGTATGGGACATCAACTGTGGATTTCGGGCAGGGATACACCCCACAGGCTGCGAGATCTACGTTGATGGTTCCAGTTCAGTGTTCGTGGGTACAAGACTCACGGGCTGCAGAGTTTGGGATCCCAAGGCAGGGATTGCCTTGGCTTTTAGACTCCCATACACCGTGAGCGCCCAGCAGACGGAACTCTTGGCAGTGATGTATGTGGTCACACACCCCGAGGAATTCCCTACCCCATACACGATTTGCTCGGACAGCATGTTCACTTTGAATTCATGTATAGAATATCTGGCGATTTGGTCACGCCGGGGGTACACCTCTTCGGATGGGAAGCCTCTTGTGACCAAACTCCTGCTAGAAAAGATCGTGGCTGCAGTAGGAGAAACCAGGGATGTGTATATCCATAAGGTGAAGGGCCATTCCAAAACTGAGCCACGGCGGGAAGGTAACCAGCAGGCAGACCTGCCCGCAAAGGAAGGTGCTAGTACAGGTCGCTTATAGGACCCATACGAGGCAGGCAGGATAGCAGCAGCAAGAAGCAAGCCAGGGACACAAGGGGGCGTAGGGGCGGCTGCGGCCCCGGATCTTAAAGTAGTCCAGATGCAGGATCCGGTCCTGAAGGCTGCCTTGGCTGCTATCAAAAAGGGGGAAAGGCTGAGAGCCCATACAGTGCTGCAGATATTGCTGTGCGGGAAGGCATGTTGTTTAAAGGGGACAAATGGGTAGTGCCGCAACAACACCGGAGGGAATTCCTTCAGCTGGTCCATGAGGGTCCAGGTGCGGGACACCCCGGGCCGAGTCTACCTGGCAACGGATAGAAAAGGCAGGGTGGTGGCCAGGTCTCCGGGAAGACGTCCACGACTTCTGTGCGGGCTGTCTGATTTGCGCTGCAAACAACCCGAAGCCCCCAGAAAAGGAAGGTGTCCATGGGACACGTCAGGCGGGTAGAGGGACCATGGCAGCCAGATCGACTACATCGGACCCCTACCGGCCGCCCAGGGAGATTATAAATACTGCCTCGTTCTGGTGGATGTATTTTCCAAGTGGGTGGAAGCATTCCCTTGCCGAACAGCTACCGCAGTGGGGACTGCAAAAGTCCTGGTGAGGGAGGCGTTCCCGTGGTGGGATCTACCTCAAATTGTGGAGTCCGACTGGGGAAGCCACTTCACTGGCCAGGTGATGCAGGCCACCCTAAAGGTGCTGGGGATAAGAGCCAAATGGCATGTCGCCTACAACCCTCAGTCCTCAGGTCCCATAGAACGCCAGACCATAAATGAAAGGCTGCGCAAAGAGATGGGAGACTCACCTAACAAGTGGGTGGAAGTCTTACCGTTGGTCCTCATGGGAATCCGGGCCAGTCAGTCAAAGAGCACAGGGTGCTCACCCCATGAGCTGATGACTGGCTGGATCATGAGAACCCCAGTGCATGTGTTGGTGCCGTCCTCACCGAAGGGCAGCTTTGAGAGGTGAACCGGGACCGCTTCGTCAGGAGTCTGTTCGAACAGCTTCAACAGATTCACTGGCAGGTGGCCAACAACATGGGTAAACAGCACCGTGCCAATCGGCTGCTGCTGGAACCCCGCAGTCACCATGATTGGGAGGTGGGCGACCTGGTGATGGTGAGAAGCTTCGCCCGGGTCGGGGTATTTGAACCACTGTATATGGGACCATACAGCATAGTTGACAAGGCTAGCCCTATGGTCTATGCGGTTCAATTGCCTCGCCGAGTGAAGTGGTATCACATTAACCAGTGTAAGTTGTTTGACCCCAAAGGGGTAACAAACAGAGGGGACGAGCAAGGGAAGGGAATCAGGCACTGGGGGAAGAACAGGCCCTGGTGGATGTGGAGGCTCCGGAGGAGGCAACGGGCCCCGAAGCTCTACAGCCGGGGATGGTTCCCAACCCACTTACAGAAGTGGGGAGAAAGGCTCTACCACTAGCAAAGTCCAAAGGGAAGCTGAACCTCCCATGGTGGATCAGCTGGGGTTAGCCCAAGAGGTGGAGGAGATAGCGTTGCAGCCCATAATGTGGGACTCTGCACCGACAGTAAGGAGGAATGACAGAGTGCCACGGCCCAGGGCGCCGTGGTCCCCTGTTTACTTAGCTCCCAGCCCCAGATCGAGAAGGCGAAAGACCACAGGAAGGGTGCTCTGTTGCGCCAGCAAGGGTCTCCCACCAATTATCCGGGGCTCGAGAGGGCCTTGGAGGGCAGCAACAGACCCATTAAGGGGGACTATACGAGCCCCTCAGCGGAGGGCATCCTGGTCCCCAGGGTACGGTCAGCCGAGTGGTCGACGACGCCTGTACAGTGACAGGATGTAGCCTGGTCACCCGGGGATGGGTGGCGGTGTATATATTTTCCCTTCCTGTTTTGTACTTTGTGTTGTGTGTATATGTGTTTAGGTAAGGCAGTGACTGTTGGTACAGCATTTTTGTGTTTGGAACATGTTATGTGGGTCGGGCCTGGAAAGGTCTCTCAAGGCAAGGCCATGTTCTTCTTGCCTTTCAGATGTCAACACCTCCCTACTGGACGTTAGTGATGCTGGTATCAGTAAGGATCTGCACCGGGCACCGAGGGGACACCGAGGACTCCCTAGTTTTCGGATGCTCCGGGGGCAGAGCGCCGACAGTGACCACAGGAGAAGGGACTCCGGCGGCGGATGGCCGGGTCACCTACTCCCACGAGGGGAGATGGCCTGGCTGGTTGGGATCAAACTCCACCAAGTACTCCAACCATGAGGGCTTCGCCTACAGAGAGGCGTCCATCCCCTGCCCGGAGATCAGTGTGGCCACTTCCAAAGTGAGAGTGACAGAAGGCAGGAAGGTGTGCCTAACTTGCCAAGGGGACATACCTCTGGGACGGTGGTGGTGGCTCAGAAAGCTCAAGAGGGACGTGGGAGACTGACACTCGGACTGGGAACATCTGGATAATAATACCTACTGAACCATCATGGGGTCATCTGGTGGGGTCACGGTGTGCTGGGAGAAATGGTGGGCGTACGACCAAGGAATTTATTTGTGTATGTGAGGATCCACTCGCGTGTGTTCAGCAGGGGTCTCCATTGCTTTCTATAGGTGGTGGCAGGATGTCGGGGATGGGGTGGTATGGGATCGCAGCGGGGAGGCATGTGTTACCCCCAATCCCTGGGTACCAGTAAACGTCACCGAACTAGTAGTTCAGGAAAGGAAGCCCCCATCCACGGCCAAGCCCACTGTCCCACACGGGTGCCCGACAACAACCAGGGGGCCGGGGAATGGTTTAGTGT
This sequence comes from Pristiophorus japonicus, assembly GCF_044704955.1. Lineage (NCBI taxonomy): Eukaryota > Metazoa > Chordata > Chondrichthyes > Pristiophoridae > Pristiophorus > Pristiophorus japonicus. The sequence goes on from NC_091977.1 coordinate 412,765,517, forward strand.
TGGTCCCCTACTACTTTATCAGGGGGTACACTACGCGGTGGCATCAGTGGTGCTAAATCTGACAGAAGTCCACCTACCTACGTGGTGTCCCCGGGAAACCGAGCTGTTGTACCAGGCTCTGCTGAGGGAGATGTTCCGGAAGTTCTACGAACTGGACTTCGGGATGTCAGTGTGGCAGACTTGTATAAACAGTGGGAGAAGGCCAAACCGGGCAGGCAGAGGTGAGGGACATTAAATGACACTTTCACGGGGTTTAACACTGGGGCGTCCACCATAAACAGTTTGGATAACATGTAGTTGGCCCTCCAGATGAATGGCTTGAAGAACCAGCTGGGCAAAATCCTAGGGGACGAGAATACCGTAGTGGGATCTGCGCTCCACGAAGAGGTGGCAATGACGGTTCACTTAAAGGAGATTATTTCTCAATTGGAGGCACAGGCCAGGGCTGTAAACGCCTTGATTCGGGAGGATAGAAACGCCTCCGATCAAGCCGCCCAAAATGAGGTGTGCGTGCTCTATGGTGCCTGGTTGCTGGGAGAGGGACGGAGTAACCTCGAGGATCTGAGACAGGGACAGGTCCCCTCCTGGATCAGCAACCAGCATTTAGCAGCACTGCACCCTTATGATAATGTTTTGAGTCCTTGCCAACTTCGTGTAGCGTCGGAAGCCTACCCGGTACCGGTGGAAAGTCAAATCATACCATCATGGGTGTGGTGGTCAGGATGCCCGTGATGGGGGCATCCCCACGATCAGCACCCCTGTACTGAGTGGAGAATGTGGGAGTCATTTGTGGAGAGGTGCATGTTCGATTCCAAGAGGTCCCACCTTATGTCACAATGTGGGAGCACACTGTGACAGGTACAGACCCCTCGGGTTGTCGGAACTGGGGAGTAAAGGTAATCCTGTGCCCCCAGCACTTGAATGCTTTTGCAAGGCCACAATGCGGGTTCAGCGCTGCTGGGGCAGAGCCTATCAATTGCATAATGGAGGTAATGGCCCCAAACCACATGCCTCCACAGTTTGCATATGTAGACGGTGGGACATATTGTGTCACCACAAGTGCCCAACGGTATGAACACAGACCGGGAAGGTGGTGTCCACTACCGTACAGCAGCTTTTGCTTTAAACCCAGTGCAGAGGTTCAAGTGGCACACACCAGAATCACACCCATCCCAGAACCTTCCACAATTCACCTCACGGTACAAAACAACCTCAGCCACCTACAACAATATGTCACCCATTTTGGCTATCCCATTGCTCCGCTACCTGAGAAACTTACAGCCCTCCTCCAGGCAGTGGATTTGTCTCAACAACATTTTTACACCATGGAGCAGAAAACTGAAATTCTAGCAGGGGAGATTGCCCAGATTAAACCCCAGCATGGTGGGATTTGGGGATGCGTGCAGACATACCTGCGTGGATCCGGGTGGGATCGCACGCCTTGGTGATCGGCCAACTCCTGATTGTAGCTTATCTGCTAGTTACAAGCTGTAAGCTCAGGAGAAAAAGGAAACAAAATCAATTCCTAAGGCTACTACAGAGAGGAGAGCCGTTGCTAAATACTCAAAGCGTGCAAACAAAGCTTGACCGCAACACTCAGGCTGTTTGTTATTCCAAGGGACTACCATGTTTTCATACATGGCCCCTGGGGAGTTTACAGGGCAGGTTTGTTTGTTTTGCAGTTAAGACTGAAATGACAATGACTGGGGCAGCCAGAATGAGACTCAATGGACAAATACTGCTGTAATCTTAGGCACATGTATATATCGCTGTTGTAAATATTGTAACCTGTTGGATTCTGTGTTCTGCACTGTGTTAAACAGGAATTACGATGTATATGGACCGGGACAAGTTTAGAGTTAAACTGGGGAAAGTTGGGCAATTTGGGAGACCAGGAGTTTTCTCACCACCCTGAACTTTGACACAATCGAATGGTGTCTGACTGTGTCAGATGGGGGATTATGTAGGGGAGGACGAAAACCCCTCATTTTACCCAGAAGGAAAAGAGCTGTGGGATCTGTCTGTGCTGCAGCAGGCCAGTGTCTTGGAAGGAACAGGGAAATGGATTGAAATCAAGACGGTGTGGCCTTGGCAGTGCAGTGATTGGACGAGGGAGGACACCGAAGGGCCAATGGTGGGACAGAGTCAGTCCGAAGCAAGGGACTCCAAGCCAATGGGAGTGACCTTGCTCGAAAACTCGGGACTGACTCATCACCGATACCGGGCTATTGTCTCCCCACGTTTACACTATGGAGGGATATTATGCAGGCCTTAAGAAAACTAGGGAACCAAAACAAACCGAGGGCCTACACAATGGCTACAGGAGACCCACACCCTCCCAACCCAATTAATACCTACTCAACCCTTGATTAGGTTAACATCAGGGATGGCCAGTGGAAAATCCCCCGCGAAATCCAACACTGCTGCATTTTTCAAAAATCACAAGCCCACCAATGGGAAGGATTTAGTTCAGCACGAAAGTCCGGCTGGACAACTGGATATAAGAAGGGGTTTCTGCCCCGACAAGTTGTTCCGTTCTCGTGTTCCAGCAAGCAATCAACCTTTCGACACAAAAGGAAGACCAGTGTCCGAAGACACCAAAGACAGAAGAAGCAAACCACCATCCCGAGACGGCATCAGTTCAGCCTCCTTTCGCTACTGGAGACTGAACCTTTTTTTCCACAAGGATCTTCCCCTGAGAGCTGGACTCAGGTAGATCCACAGCAACAACAAGACACAACAACAACTAAGTTTCCAAGAAAATCACAACCGAAAAAGTAACTTCAAGATCCTGAAGATAGCAAAAAGTGAACCCCGAAACCACGTTTTGACCTGGAAAGACTGTAAAGGCTGTGGTGAGTACAATCTCTGGTACCCGGAACTACCAACTCAGTTAGGTCAGGAAGGTGGGAGGTTGGGCATTGCATTGCTGTTAAACTTGTGTAAAAATTTTCGTTGTGTCCGTTTAGTGGGATTTAGGGGATTGTTTTGTAGGTGTATTGCTGTTTGTTGATATACACTTTGTCAAATAAATTGGAAGATTAAAGTTCCTCTTGGAATCGCCTCGTCTCAGTTCTGTTGTATTACATCTCCTGATCGTGAGTCTTGTGTCAGAACAGTGTAAGGGAAACCAGGAGTGCCTCGAAAATGCTTAACAGGCTAGGGAAGAAAGGGGTTAGGAGTGTTTGACACTCACAGGTGCCTCACAGACGAGGCATAAGCTGAGGGACGCATGAGTCTCCAAACCCCCTTCATAAGCTGTGGACACAGTCTCTCCAGGGGTGCTCTTGCAGCACTCAGGGTACCTCACAGGCCAGGCATAAGCTGTGAGGGCAGAAGCCCAGAGAGACACCCAAGGGACAACACTCCCCAGAACCCCTTACAACTGCACCATTGTCCGGATCTTTTCACTGGCCCAAGGAAATTTATGGCCGATATGCTTCTTTATTAATTTTAAATGAATTCCAGACATTAAATATTTCACAGATTTTGAATTTCCAGTACATCCAGTCCCTTGAACACTGAGTACATAGCTTATTTTGTGATAAGCAAATATTATTTCAAAATACAGTTGTCAAATATACAACAATTCATAGGTTTACAGAATGTGGATGATGGTAATAACATAAGAATTAAAAACATAACATTGTGGGGCAAATATAACAAGTCAGCACATCCTATGCAGAGCCTTGCTAGACAGGAAGGCAGAAAGAACAATTGAGTGCGGAGGTTACCAAAGCTAATTCACAGCTCTCCCAATTTTCTGATCATTAAACTTTATAATTTCAAAATCTGGAGGACCACATTTCAGTATCTCAAACTTCACGCCCACTAGCTCATAAAATCTACTACTTGATGTCTATGATCAAGGCGTACTGCAGATAGCAGGAAAAGTGAATTGAGATTCATTTTATTGTCCAGGATTATTGGGCTAGAACCTCCACTTTTGTGCTTATTGCCCAAAAATGGGCGTTATTTCTGGCATGGGCATTAAAAAAAGGTTTTCAGATCGCCGGCTTCTCGCCCATTCTCAAATCACCTAGTTTCTATTTTTGAAAATGGGCGTTAGCGTTAAATTATTTTGACCTTCTGCCATAAAGTGTGGCCTTCCTTAGCAACAGCATGGCAATGCTCGATTCCCATGATTCTGGAGGTCAAAGGTCATCATGACATGCGCAGAAGAGGAGACAGAGAGATAGGGAGCTCAGAGGGACCGAAGGTGATACCCTCATAATAAAGGATGAAACTGAGCACTGTGAACAATGAGCAAGTGTGACCTTAGCTCCTTTAATAAGACTCCAGAGTGCAGGTATCTCATGGGTGGCCTGCTTATATACAGTGCTCCCAAGGGATGCTGGGATCCCTTGGGATTCTAATAGGTAGGCCCTCTGGTGGTAGTGTGATACAGGTTCCAAGGGGTTAAATACATAACATCACTCCCTCATAAAGTTAATAGTACACTTATTTACAAGGTGAGACGATCTGGGGCTTTTCGCTCCCTTGTCGATTGTCTCGGTACAAATGCTGGTGTGGGTGGGTTGGTTAGTTCTTCACTGGGTTGCTGGGCAGCCAGCCTTGCCGGGCTGCTTGGGCTGTTGAGTTTGGCTTCGTGGTCAACCATTATGTCGGTTGTCACTTGGTTGTGTGTTGGAGGGTCAAATTTGGTGGTGTCTTCTTCGGGTTGTTCGTAGCTGTTGGTGAACCGCAATTTGATTTGATCCAAATGCTTTCTGCACGTTAGTCCATTGGCCAATTTGACCTGAAACACCCTACTCCCCTCTTTGGCTATGACCGTGCCAGCAAGCCATTTGGGACCATGTCCATAATTGAGTACAAACACAGGGTCATTGACCGCAATATCGTGTGACAAATTTGCGCAGTCATGGTACACACTTTGTTGATGCCGCCTGCCCTCCATATGATCATGGCGATCAGGGTGGACAAGAGAGAGCCTTGTTTTGAGCGCCCTTTTCATGAGAAGCTCGGCTGGGGGAACCCCGGTGAGTGAGTGGGGTCTAGTACGGTAGCTGAGCAGCACTCGGGACAGCCGGGTCTGCAGGGAGCCTTCCGACACGTGTTTCAAGCTTTGCTTGATGGTCTGAACTGCCCATTCTGCCTGGCCGTTGGATGCGGGCTTGAATGAAGCAGATGTGACATGCTCGCTCCCATTGTGGGTTATGAATTCTTTGAATTCAGCACTGGTGAAACACGGCCCATTGTCGCTAACTAGGACATCAGGCAGGCCGTGCATGGCAAACATGGCTCGTAGGCTTTCAATGGTGGCTGTGGATGAGCTTACAGACATTATTGCACATTCAATCCTTTTTGAGTAAACATCCACGAAAACCAAGAACATTTTGCCCAGAAATGGGCCCGCATAGTCCACATGGATCTTCGACCACGATTTGGAGGGCCACAACCACAAACTTAGCAGTGCCTCTCTGGGTGCATTGCTCAGCTGAGAGTAAGTGTTGCACTGGTGCACGCGTGACTCTAAATCTGAGTCGATGCTGGGCCACCGCACATGGGATCTGGCTATGGCTTTCATCATTACAATGCCTGGGTGGGTGCTGTGCAGTTCACAAATGAACATATCTCTGCCTTTCTCGGGCAAGACCATGTGATTACCCCACAACAGACAATCTGCCTGCAGGGACATTTCGTCTTTGCGTCTGTGGAACGGCTTAATCACCTCCTGCATTTCCGCTGGGATGCTGGACCAGCTCCCATGGAGGACGCAGTTTTTTTACCAAGGACAGTAAAGGATCCTGGCTGGTCTAGGTCCTGATCTGGTGGGCCGTAACGGGTGACTTTTCGTTTCTGAATGCATCCATTACCATGAGCAAGTCCGCAGACTGTGCCATTTCCACCCCGGTGATGGGCAATGGTAGCCAACTGAGAGCATCAGTGCCGTTCTCTGTGCCCAGTCTGTGGCTGATTACATAGTTGTATGCCATCAGCGTGAGCACCCATCTTTGGATGCGGGCAGGCATTGGTGTTAATCCCGTTGCTCACAGAGAACAGCGATATGAGCAGCTTGTGGTCAGTTTCAAGCTCAAACTTAAGGCTAAACAAGTACTGGTGCATTTTTTTTACCCCGCAAATGCATGCCAGAGCCTCTTTTTCAATCATGCTGCAGGCCCTTTCGGCCTTGGAGAAACACCTGGATGCATAAGCGACCAGTTGCAAAATCCACGATTCATTAGCCTGTTGTAACACACACCCGACCCCGCATGATGACGCATCGCAAGCTAGCACTAATTGTTTACAAGGGTTATACAGGACAAGCAGTTTGTTTGAACACAACAGATTTCTGGCTTTCTCAAAGACAACCGCTTGTGAATTCCCCCACACCCAGTCATCGCCCTTGCACAGTAGCACATGTAGGGGTTCTAGCAGGGTGCTTAACCCAGGTAGGAAATTACCGAAATAGTTAAGGAGTCCCAGGAATAATCGCAGCTCCGTCACGTTTTGTGGTCTCGGCGCATTCTTGATGGCCTCCATCTTGGCGGCGGTAGGTCTGATGCCGTCTGCTGTGATTCTTCTTCCCAGGAACTCGGCCTCCAGCGCCAGGAAAACACACTTCGAGCGTTTCAACCTGAGTCCCACGCGATCCAACCGACTAAGAATCTCTTCCAAATTTTTCAAGTGCTCAATGGTGTCCTGACCCGTAACCTGTGTGTCGTATTGGAAAACCACGGTACGTTGGAAGATTGCCGCGGCCGACCGAATCCCGAATGGGCATCTGTTACATATGAACAGACCTTTGTGCATGTTGATGCAGGTGAGACCTTTCGAAGACTCCTCCAGCTCCTGCGTCTTGTAGACCAAGGTCAGGTCCAACTTGGTGAACGTCTTCCCTCTAGCCAGGGTCACAAATAGGTTGTCTGCCTTGGATAGCAGGTACTGGTCCTGCAGAGAGAATCGGTTAATCGTTACTTTATAGTCCCCACAATTTCTGACCATGCCGTCCTCTAAGTATTTGGACAATCGGGCTGGCCCACTCAGTGAATTCCACTTGCGTGATGTTGCCTTCTCGCTGCAGCTTGTCCAGCTCAATTTCCACTTTCTCACGCATCACATATGGTATCACCCGTGCATTGTGGTGGATGGCTCGCATACCGGGAACCAAATGGATCTGCACTTCCGCCCCCGAGAAGCTTCCAATGCCCGGCTTGAACAACGATGGAAATCTGCTCAGAAGCTGGGCACATGAGGCGTTGTCGACGTACGAAAGCGCTCGGATGTCATCCCAGTTCCAGCGGATTTTGCCCAGCCAGCTTCTGCCAAACAGTGTGGGGCCATCCCCTGGCACGATCCACAGCGGGAGTTTGTGTACTGCTCCATCATAGGAGACTTTGACTTCAGCACTGCCAATTACAGGGATTAGTTCATTGGTGTAAGTCCTTAGTTTGGTGTGAATGGGACTGAGCTTGGGCCTATGTGCCTTGTTGCACCACAGCCTGTCGAAGGCCTTTTTATTCATTATGGACTGACTCACACCCGTGTCCAGTTCCATAGATACTGGAATTCCGTTCAGTTCAACTTTCAACATGATTGGTGGACATTTCGTGGTGAATGTGTGTACCCCCTACACTTCTGCCTCCTCGGTAAGAGTCTCCAATTCAGCCTGATCCGCAGTGGATTGATCTTCCTCTGCAACGTGGTGGTTTGCAGGGTTTGTTGAGTTTGCAGCTCGCCTGCACATTCGCTGGAGGTGTCCCACTGTTCTGCAGCAGTTGCATGCATAGTGCTTGAAGCAGCATTGATGGGCCCGATGATCACCTCCGCAACGCCAACAAGGTATGAACTGCCTCGCATTAACGATTGATGGTGGACTCTGGGTCATCTGAGGTCATGCAGCAGCAACCGGCATGTATGTTCTCTGCCATGTATATTCCTGATCGAAAACAACATTACTTTGTGCACAGTACTGGCTGAAACCTCTTTATTCTGCGAAATCTGTTTGGTGTTGTCGCTGTTGGACATAAATGCCTGGGCTATCGTTATGGCTTAGCTTCGATTCGGAATTTCAACAGTGAACAGTTTGCGAAGGATTACCTCATGGCCAATGTCCAGCACAAAAAAGTCTCTCAGCATTTGTTCTAGGAATCCCTCAAATTCGCAATGTCCTGCGAGGCGCCTTAGTTCGACGACATAGCTCGCCACTTCCTGGCCCTCCGACCGTTGACACGTGTAGAACCGATATCTCGCCATCAAAACGCTTTCCTTAGGATTTAGGTGCTCCCAGACCAGTGTACACAATTCTTCATAGGCTTTAGCTGTTGGTTTTATGGGAGCTAGAAGATTCTTCATGAGGCCATAGCTTGTTGCCCCACAGATAGTAAGGAGGATTGCCCTTTATTTGGCAGCATTCTCGTCCCTTCCAGCTCGTTAGCCACAAAGTATTGGTCGAGTCTCTCCACGAAGGCCTCCCAATCGTCCCCTTTTGAGAATTTCCCCAGGTTACCAACTGTTCTTTGCATTTTTGCGCAGTTGTTCGTTACCTCATCGCCAATTGGTACACTCATAATAAAGAATGAAACCGAATACTGTGAACAATGAGCAAGTGTGACCTTAGCTCCTTTAATAAGACTCGAGTGCAGGTACCTTGTGGGTGGTCTGCTTATATACAGTGCTCCCAAGGGATGCTGGGATCCCTTACGACTCCAACAGGTAGGCCCTCTGGTGGTAGTGTGATACAGGTTGCAAGGGGTTAAATACATAACAGAAGGCATGGCTGGGTGTGGTGTGGCTGCTTTGGGTGGAAGAAGGGAGACTTTAGAGCTTCACAGCAAGTAGGCAAACAAAAAGTTGGTGTTACCAGCCACATATTTGACCGAATTTGGCCTATAATGGAGGGAGAGGAAGAGGCATCACAACACGTTGTGGAGACTGACGCTGGAGTGAGCAGTGAGCTGGGAGAGGAGCACATTGGAAGCCGCAAAAAAGCCAGGAGGTTGTCGGGCGAGGCAAATTCCTCCCTCCTGCAGAAGGTTGAGTTACGCTGGGGTGATTTGACACAGGGAGGGTGTGGGAAGTCCACCCCAAAGGCATACCAGAGGATATGGACCTAGATAGCAGAGGTGGTCTCGTCGGCGACCAATGAGGTGCGTGAGGGCAACCAATGCCGCAAACGATAGAATGACCTTGTGGGATCCGCAAGAGTAAGTATTACATTGATTTACATGTACTTATGTATTTACATAATTTGATTTGTAAAAGTCATGAGTGACTACCAGCAGATGTGAGATCTTGCACTTTTACTGGGAATGTTTTACTCGAAGCCTGCGGTCACAGTGTATGTTTTTAGGTAAAGAATGATAATTATCATAATAATCATGATTACATCTCTCGGTTATGTATTGTATCAGTGTCTGTGACAGTACCTAGCAATGATATCACGCAATGATCTCATGCCATGTCCTTCTGTCACCTTTTACAGAAGAAGCTATCGACAATGAGGACCGTTCAGTGGCAAACGGGTGGGGGGCCACCAATCCCCAGCGACATCACTGACATCTATAGATACCACACCCACTCATATCCGAACAATCATATATGATAGATGATTTCTGAAATTGTCTTAAAAATAATGCTGGCCTAATGAAAATCATTGCAATGCACAATGTGTTGATGGTCATGAAATGTAATGTCTGTGATGATTTTGATAGCGGTGGTGCTTTTGTTGTGCTGGACTCATCTTGTCACCCTAGCACCCACTTCTCCTCTAATAACCTCATTTGTGTTTTGCAGCTCAGCCAGCAGCGCGGCCCCAGGCAAGACCACAGAGGCCAGAAGGTGGGGGCGTGGGGCAGGAGTCGGCGGATGATCCTATTACATCTGGTGCTGAGGAGCTCTGATTGTCGCCCGTCAATCCGCTGGGTCTGTTCTCCACGGATGAGAGCGCGGACTTCGAAGATACTGCATCGCCACGCTCCAGAACCCATTCAACCTCAAGGCAATCTGGTGGTCCTCCGGTCATTCCCACCTCCACTCTGGAGGTACTGGCCCCAAGAACCTCGCCACAGGGCACCCTATTTGTCCCCAGGATGGCACCGACCCCGCAGAGGCCTCGTGGACGCAGCAGGTCTGTTCCACGAACGCGGTATGACAGCGGAGAGATGGTACAGTTGTCCAGGAGGACGGTAGACATTGGTGACCAGCTCATCGAAGCATTGGGGGACATATCCCGATAGGTGGCCACCATGACTGAGTACATTCCGCGCATGGCAGAGTCCCTGGATGTGATAGCCAGGAACACTGCTGCTACAGGCCTCCCAGTGGTCCCTGAGCGCAGCACTCCACCCCTAGGTTTTGCACCACCACTGCGAATGACAGATGCGAGCAAGGACCAAGATCCTGCTTCTGCATCAGAGAATGTTGCCCCCTTGGCACACCCCGCTCCCGTACCCGTGCAACGACTGCATCTGCCTTCATCCCCCCCCCCAATGAGGCACCTCCTGAGGAGCTCCTTGGCCAGGCGCCATGGAGCGAGGAGGGGAAGGGGTAGAGGTGGGGAGAAGGAGAGGGGGGAAGGAAAATGAGATGCATGTGCGCAGGTGATGACTGTGTTATATCTCCATCTGGGTGTATGCAATTTGTTGCAATATATATGGGGCTGGGGACCACGCTCCTGCTTTGCCTTTGTATTCTGTGTTGCTGGACATGTTGAACATGTGATTTATGTCAATGGTGGAAAAAGTGGGGTGTGGGCAGGGGTTGGGTGTTAATGGCTGTGATACTTATGATTTCAGACCAATATTGGTATTAAATTTTTGTTATTGAACATAACCCTGTTGCGCACTGTCTCAGATAGCTGGACCATTACACACTGGTGATTCCTCAACATGAAAGGGTTAAATGCAACTTAACATCAATCAACGTAAACTTTAACTGGCACCAAGTTGATGGGCACCATTGATATCTGAGCTGCACACACATAGCAGTGTGTCAGCCTTGTCACTCACATCAGTGCTCTTTCGGCCAAATCGCTCAGATATCAGCTACTCACGCAAGAGTGGGATTTTAAAAACGGCAGCCACACCGCTGGCGTTTGTTCAGAACAGTTCCACTTTTTGTGGCCGTTTTTTTGGGCGAGAGATATTGTGGGCGATATCTGTGCAAGGTGGTGAAATTGACGCTGGGCGCTCTCATGGCCGTTAGTTTGGGTAAATATGCTCTTTACGAGAAAAAAAAGTGGGCAGGCGTTAATATTGAATCTCGGCGTTAAATCAGAGTGGAACATAATGCTGGGCGATATTAAGGGCGTTGATTTTGCCCATTCCGATGATTCCGCCCCAAAAAAGTGGGCGGGCGGTAATATTATTCCCGGCATTAAGCACGTGGGGAAAGTAACGCTCGGCAATAAGTTTCTGAAAAATGCCCGCCAGTTTCCATTTTGTGCCAAAATGGGTGATATCTAAGCATTATACATCATGTCAGCAGCAAAATGGGCATTAAGTGGGCATTAAGCATGCAAATAAAGTGGAGGTTCTAGCCCTTAATATTATTAATGCGGCTCCTGAGTTCTCAATTTTTGAACCAACACAAACTAAAAAGATCCAGTCATCGTCCACCCATCAACTGGAATGAAGCCCAGTATTAATTGATGTTGACCCTGAAATTCCGTTCGACCTCTTCCCACAGGGAAACGACCTAAAAAAGCAAAAAGATACGCACTTACCTGCTGCTGCTGCGACTGTCCGAACTTCCGAGCGTGAGGCCCAGAGGTGACGGCACGCGCAGCTCGTGCAAGTGGGGACATGCGCAGGCCGGGATTTAGTGACAGCAGCCAATCAGGTACAGTATAGGTTCTCATTCATAGCAATAATTGCTATGAATGAGAACCCCCCCTGCCTCCCTAAACACTTAAAAACCAATAAAAAATAGAAAATAAAGTACACAATTAACATGCATTTAAATTAAAGTTGTTATAAAAAAAGATCGTTTTGCGACTTAAAAAACAATTTTTAATCCTCAAAATAAACTTACCGTAGTGGGGAGGGTTTTTAAACATAAAAAATGCTTTTATAATTTTAGTTTTTATTTGTATGTGTATTTTTAACCATTTACTCCTGTAAAAGTAGGCTGTACGCCTGCTTTTTCAGGCGCACGATTTCAAAGGTCATTTGCAGGGCAAGATATTCGTAAATATCGGAAATCTTACCCTGCAAGTGTCCTAGCTCCTGAGATGTGGCCATCTGTCAAGACCAAAAACTCGACAGATTGGAAATGTCGGTTTCCAGCGCATGTGCATTGCGCGCTGGAAACTGACTTTTCCGATGCCTTCCCGGGTCCATAGGAACTTCTTACGGACCCAGGACATCGAAATGTCAGGGCCATCAACTCAGAGACATCAAGGATTAATGGGACACATTTGATTAAATCACTAACAATTATTTTATTTCAATACTTCGAGGAGACCATGACACACCACTGTACCAATCCCCACGGGTCTCAATTTCCTTAGGATCAGAGGACTGTACACAACTAGAAACAGCTACCTCCATCTATCAGTGCCAAAGTTAACAGCTTTCTTACACCACTTTACCTCTGATAGCATGTAATAGTCTTGTTTGCAAAAATATATGCATCATCCTCTTAAATTTAATAACTTTCTCTGCTTCCATTGCATCCCTGGTTAGACTGTTCACATGTTTGCAATGCTCTGCATAAAGAAATTATGACTGGGAAGTGTACCAGAAACTTGGTCTACACATATAAATAGGGTTTCCACCACATTTTCAGCAAAGTTACAGTGATGGAGCAGGAGCAGCAATGAGGAAATTCCCAGCCTATGTCTAACTGTATATATGCCTCATCACATCTAAACCTGAGTTCATATTGCCATGTGCTAGAACTTGTATTAATATTGAACATTATTCCATGATTCAGGTTATTCATTCCCTTTAAGATCTTAACTATCTTAAACAAATCACCTCTAACCTGCCTATTTTGCAATGTAAGAATCTCTAGTACCCTTACATTTTCCTCATAGCTCGTTCTAATTATATTTATCAACTTAGTCACCTTTCCAAGGCTAAGACATCCTCCTGTAGTACGATGATCAGAATAGTGCAGGTAACGACAGAGCAATGCTTTATATAAGGTATGATAACTTATGTTCATCCTTCAACTTATAAATTAAAATACAGCTGGTCACATTTACAATTGCATTTGCAATTCCATTGAATAAATGAAAATATTATTTACACTAACTACTTGACCAAGGTCCTACCACTTCTTTTTACACTGGCCTCCAGATCGCGTGGTGGTCACCACTGCGCAGTAATCTTCTGCAACTGGGTTCCAGCGTTTCTTCATTTCTTTGGGTGGAACTTTTATGTGACCTCTGCTGGTGTCCAGCTCCTGCCATCTGTTCTCAATCACAGTAACTAGTGCCTCCACTTCTTCCTGTAAGAAATTCTTGGTCCTTGCAATGCGTTGCATCTTGTATTGCTGCAGCTGCAATTTTTCCAATGCTCTCACAGCACTCCTTCTCACACACACAACTGGGTCTTTAAAAATGGCCGATTGCCAAATCCGAGCTGTACTGCGCATGCGTGTTCATTGGAACGATGTGAAAAACGTTACTTTTTTTTCCAGCACATATGCAGAAGGTGTGGCACCATTTTTCGGCGCAGACAGCAGGCTCCAGCCCCCGAGGCGACTGGACACATTGCGCGGCGCCAAATTCAAATTATACATCGGGGAAACTTTGGCAAAATATTTCTGGCGCATTTCTGGTCTAGAAAAACAGGCGTAACTCTGGCAATATGCCAGAAAATGGGCTTGGCAAAATTGAGCCCCATATGTGGATTGTGGGTGTCATGTTTGTAACTACAATGTAACACCACTGTATTACTGTATACACTCACCTTAGATGCACACCTTGACCACAGGGGGTGAACTTGTGGGAGACACTCCTTACCTGATCACACAGGTATTTAAAGGGAGGTCCCACGCAGGGTCATCACTTCTGGAGTCCTGTAATAAAGAGTATGGTCACAGAATGGCCTTGTCCCTGGAATGTGCCTCGTGTGGTTTTATGCTGTAGAGTAAGGACTTTACAGTGAGTGTTTTTTCAATATAACCCCCAGATACCTCTGTATGATTTCCTGTACATTGTTCGTATTTAATTTATATTCAGACTGTTTCTTCTGCTTCTACATCATTATGCATTTTTTTACATTAAATGACAGCACCTATTTTTTTGTCCCAATCTACAGTTACCTTTGCATCCTCCGATTGTTACAGTGCATTTTTAGCTTTAATAAACATGCACTACTGGATAACACTCAACTGTACATTACACGTTTTTACTTTTAAATACACTGGGACAGATTTTCTTATTTTGCTCTTGGGCTTACATAATCACCTCAGCTGAGCGCATCGAGGAAAATCAGACAGGGATAATCACACACACATAACATATTTTCCTCTTGATGTGATTATTTATGCTCAGGCACAATAGTAGAAAACAAATTACTACTCTATCTCCAACATCGCTTTCCTCTCCAAGGTTCTTGAATGTGTCAGCACTTTCCAGTTCATGGCCATCTCTCCTGTAAATCTCTATTTGAATCCATAAGTCACTAGAGCCAAGGTGCTTTTCTCATCCTCTCTACTGTGTTTGATACGATTGATCATGACATTCTCCTCCAAAGCCTCTTTTCTGTCATCCACCTTCATAGCACTGACTTTATATGGTTCCATTCCTACCCATCCAAATGAAGCCAGCAATGGCTTCTCACCTCTGAAGCTCCCCAAGGATTTATCCTTGATCTACTCTACTTCCGCATCTATGTGTTGCCCCTTGATTGAATACATTGGCTATGTTCAGATAGGCAGGGATAGAACAATGCAACAGAGTCCCAGCTATGGGTTCAATTTCCATATGTTTCACAATAACACCCAGCTCTACCTATCCATGACCTTCTTGACTTCCTCCATGCTGTCACACTACTTTCCTGACATCCTCTACTGGATGAGTCTTAATTTCATGCAGCTCAACATTGGGAATACCAAAGGCTTTGCATTCAGCCCCTGCCAAAGTCTCTGCTCCCTTGCCAGCCATGGCTCAGTTGTAGTATTCTCGTCTCTGAGTCAAAAGGTTACATGCTCAAGTCCTACTCCAGAGATTTGAGCTCTAAATCCAGGCTGACATTCCAGTGCAGTATTGAAGGAGCGCTGCACTGTTGGAGGTGCTGTCTTTTGGATGAGATGTTAAACCGAGGCCCCATTTTCTCTCTCAGGTGGATGTAAAAAATCCCATGGCATTATTTCCAAGAAGAGCAGGGGAGTTCTCCCTGGTGTCCTCAATCAACATAACAAAAACAGATTATCTGATCATGATAACATTGCTATTTATGGGAGCTTGTTGTGTGCAAATTGGCTGCCGTATTTCCTACATTACAACAGTGACTACATTTCAAAAAGTACTTCATTGGCTATAAAGTGCTTTGGGACTTGCTGAGATGGCAAAAGGAATTATATAAATGCAAGCCTTTCTTCTTTTCTTCTCAGCCACTGTCTTGGGCTCAACCAGACTGATTGCAGCCTTGGTGTCATGTTTGATCCTGAGCTCCCACTGATGCTGTGAGACCCTCAAAGCAAGACATGTTAAATATCAATTTGACAGCCTTGGAATCACAGGAAAAATGCAAAGGATAGACTGATAGCAATGCAATAGCTTCTACTAACAGATATCAGTGGCTGTTACCAGGATTCAGACTCCAAAAACAACATGAGTGGAGAAGCACCGTACCATCTCCAGTCATTTGTCAATACTAAGTACTGGAGGTGACAGGAAAAGCATTACAAAGCATTCAAGCCCCCACAGCCAAAAGAAGACAGGACAGCCCTGAAATTCTATTCTATTTTTAGTGTGAAAATCATTCATTCTGGTTAGGGAGAAAACAATTTGTGGTAAAACTCAGTCCGACCAGGTATTTGTCCCTTTCTGGTCATGATTTGATATTCTGAGTGTTGGGGTGAAACATGGGGCTTGCTATAAAATTACTTTAAATTTGAAAGTGTACTAAAATGATTGAATTAGAAACTGAAGTTTACTTTGACTGGACTCAGAATTAAAAGGCTCATTCACTTTAATGGAGTGTAAAATCAACCCAGGTGTATAACAAACATTCGACTCAAACTCACCCTGTTCCCATTGGGTGAATTAGGTTCAAATCTGAGCTAAAGTGCTATTGTTGAAAACTACTGAGAATTTTGTAATCAGTTTTATAAATAAACTTCACTGATAGAGCCGTTGTTGGTGAATTCAGAGAGAAATGTGAAGTGGCTTTTATGTAAGGTGAGGATGCTCAGGGCCGTTGAGGGACCGGGAGCAAAGTTTCAACTCAGAGGGCTGGATTTTCACGATTTTGGGGGTAGGAGCAGGGCTCCGATGTGGGCGAGAAACTGGGGAGAATGGGTTTCCTGCAGGCTCTGCCTATTTAAATGGCAGGACCTGATTTCCATCTGAAGCCTCTGTTTCCTGCCTGCAGCCAGCCAGATGGAGAGGCTGGCCGGGTAGGCCTGTGGCACTAGGCCACAAAGAGGAGGGAGGGAGGGATTGTGTGGGGGCTGGTACTGGCTTCCAGGGGACCGGAAGGTGGAGAAAGGTGAGGAAGATCGGGGCCGTTGAAGGAACAGGTTGGGGTGGGGGAGGATGGAGGGGGGAGGTGAGGATGATCAGGGCCGTTGAGGGACCAGGAGCGTGGAGGGAAGATCAGATCGGGTCCGACCAACAGAAGATCATGGCCAGCCTCAGGATAATCATCAGGGAATGGATCAGGGAAGGCAATCGGAGGCCTCCTGAGGGGGTCTACGATCGTGGGGGTGTGTGGGGGGAACTAAGCAGGGACCCTGGATCCAGGAGGTAGGTGTAAAGACACTTATCGATTATATGTAGCAGTCCTCGCCTTGCTGTATCTGCCGGGTTTTACGAAATATGTCAAATCTGACCAGATAGAATTAAAAACAAAATGGTGGTTAAAAAAAAAGAGGCTTCCACCATCATTATTATATGTAACTGGATTGGACGTCACCATGGTCCAGGTCCCTGATTGGAGCGTGGGCAGGTACAGCAAGAGTGGCGATTGATCGTGGAGCGATGTGATCGGAGCCTAGGAGAGGCGTGAGTTCAGGGTACAGAAGAGGCGAGGGCCCAGGGGCAGCACTGCGATATGTGTGCAAGCTCAGTTCGTGCAGCAGAGCTGGTCTCCAGTTTGTCTTGGGTAATCCTTGCCACTGGACCAAGACCTAGCTCTGTCAAGCCCGTGTGGTGGCTGGTGTGCAATGGCCACTACACGTTAAAAAAATCTACGCACAGGCATCTTCCACCCTTCAGGATGTAGTTCGGGATCTGGAATATTAGGTCCTTCATTGAAACACCTGTGAACTCATCCCTTTTCGGCGTGGAAACAGGTCATTCTCAATATGAGGGACCGTCTATGATGAATATGTAACTTGAACGTTCAGCCTCCTGGCAGTGGATTGGATACCTGCCCCCATCCCACCTCCGTTAAAACCGGAAGTAGGCGGGTTGGTAGCGGGTTTAGTTTAGGATTCCGATTTTTAATAATTTAATTGCCCCCACTCTCCAAACCCACCCGATTTTTTCAGGAAAAATTCCCTCCACTATGTCTGTGACTGAACACTGAAATTCAAGCAGCTGAGGAATATAACACACAATCCCAGGCACTGGCCCAGCTTCGAATGCTGAAAGCTTGTCAGTATTTTCATCTCCAGCAACTGTTGCCCCACTGACATGGGTTTCTGCTCCACACAATTAATTATGGATCTACATTTCACACAGAGTCTGAGTTGCTGCCAATCTGTTAACCTTCATAAATGTCAATATGTGTATAAGGTCTGTTTAGAAAAGGTTGCCATGGGCTGAAAATTAAGGTTTTCCTTTAAAGGTCAACCTTTCACTGTTCTTTTCCAAAAAGAGTTCACATCAGAATTATCCCTAATGAACAAGTAAACTGAAGACTTAGAGATTTGATTAAGGCTGAAAACAGGCTGTGCCACCGTGGGCTAAGGTTATCAGCCACCCGCAAAAAACGGTATTTTGATGTTGCCTGCTGATTTAACTGAGTGCAGAAGCTCCCGTGCAACACGCTTTTTCCGATGGTAACATTAGCAGGAGGCTGAAGGTTGTGTCTAAAGGATCGGTGGGGAGTTCTCAGGCAGTCATCTTATTAACAGTACATTTCCAAGTGAAAGACTGAGGCATAGATGTCAATAGAGCAGAACATATTTGAACTAACATGGACAAAAGAGCTGAATTCCAGAGGTGAGGTGAGAGTGACTGCCCTTGATATCAAGTCAGCATTTGACCGAGTGTGGCATCAAGGAGCCCTAGTAAAATTGAAGTCAATGGGAGTCAGGGGGGAAACTCTCCACTGGCTGGAGTCATACCGAGCACAACGGAAGATGGTTGTGATGGTTGGAGGATAATCATGCCAGTCCAAGGACATCGCTGCAGGAGATCCTCAGGGCAGTGTCCTAGGCCCAACAATCATCAGCTGCTTCATCAATGAACTTCCCTCCATCATAAGGTCAGATATGTAGATGTTCAATGATAATTGCACAGTGTTCAGTTCATAAGAACATAAGAAATAGGAACAGGAGTAGGCCACCTGGCCCCTCGAGCCTGCTCCACCATTTAATAAGATCATGGTTGATCTGATCATGAACTCAGCTCCACTTCCCTGCCTATTTCTTATAACCCTTTACTTCCTTATCACTCAAAAATCTGTCTATCTCCCCTTAAATATATTCAATTACCCAGCCTCCACAGCTCTCTGGGGCAGATAATTGCATAGATTTACAACCCTCTGAGAGAAGAAATTCTTCTTCATCTCAGTTTTAAATGGGCGGCCCCTTATTCTGAGACTATGCCCCTAGTTTTAGTTTCCCCTTTAAGTGGAAATATTTTCTTTGTATCCACCTTATTGAGCCCCCTCATTATCAAATATGTTTCAATAAGATCACCTCTCATTCTTCTGAACTCCAATGAGTATAAGCCCAACCTACTCAGATAATGGAGCAGTCCATGGCAGCATGCAGCAAGACCTGGACGACATTCAGGCTTGGGCTGATAAGTGGCAAGTAACATTCACGCCACACAAGTGGCAGGCAATGATTATCTCCAACAAGAGAGTCTAAATACCGCCCCTTGACATTCAATGGCATTACCATCGCCAAATCCCTCACCATCAACATCCTGGGGGGTCACCATTGAGCAGACACTTAACTGGATCAGCCACAAAATTATTGTGGTTACAGGTGGAGGTCAGAGGCTGGGTATTCTGCAGCGAGTGTCTCACCTCCTGATTCCCCAAAGCCTTTCCACCATCTACAAAGCACAAAGGCAGGAGTGTGATAGAATATGTTCCACTTGCCTGGATAAGTGCAGCTCCAAAAACATTCCAGATGCTCGACACCATCCAGGACAAAGCAGCCCACTTTATTGGCACCACATCCAGCACCTTCAACTTTCATTCCCTCCACTACCGGCGCACTTTGGCTGCAGTGTGCACCATCTACAAGATGCACTGCAGCAACTCTCCAAGGCTTCTTCGACAGCACCTCCCAAACTCCCTACCATCTAGAAAGACAAGGGCAGCAGGCGCATGGGAACATCATCACCTCCAAGTTGCCCTCCAAGTGACACACCGTCCTGATTTGGAAATATATCTTTGTTCCTTCATCATCGCTGGAACTCTCTTCTAGCTGGGAGTACCTTCACCACACGGACTGCAACAGTTCAAGAAGGCAGCTCGCCACCATCTTCTCAGGGGCAATTAGGGATGGGCAATAAAGGCTGGCCTTGCCAGCGACGCAGGAGCGAATAAAAAAAAATTCTAATCCTTTCATACAATTTACAATTTGCAATACTTTTCATGGGGCCCAGCAATTATTTTTCATGGTGCAAAATAATGGAAATCCCATGCCTCCTCCTCCCAATTCCACAGACAATACAAATTGCTATTTCCCATCTTTGTGAGATATGGGGCCAGTTGAGAAGTTTAGATTTTCAGGAAGAACAAAAAAAAACCTCTATAAATATTTCATTGTTTAGCAGTTTCATCAGCATTTTGGATCTTAATGAAAGTATTAAAAAAATAAAATAAATTTAGCATCAAAGAAAAAAAATCCAGCTCGATTTGGATCATATTAAAGAATATTTGCAATAAACTGAAAGATAATTGAAGTCAGTTATTTGACTTATTTTAAAGTAGCACGGTAAATGTGAATTGTACAGAATATTTACTATAGGGTTTAGAGCTCACCACAACTTTCTCCCGGCCCTCCGCACTGCCAACGGCTGCATGCAGGGGCGTGCTTTGGAGAGGGCAGTAAGCAGAGCGGTGATGTCCAAAATCACTGAACATGCATCAATTCACGTTGTACACCACTCACATCACTCTCCTGATAATTGAAATACTTTCGACTAGCGCAGGCTATGGCAGCGCTGCTGGCCTGTCCAATATGGCAGCCGTTATGTTCCACTCCGGAAGTGGGCGGAAGCGAGGTGGCCACCACGTTTTCTTAAAAACCGGCCTTAACAGCCAGTGCAAAAGGTTTGAATTTCTAGGCCTATATACCTACCAAAACATGCAAGACACCAAAATATATTTTGTCAAAACTCTAGGTGTAGGGAAATTCCATGAAATATAAAAGAGATTGTCAGTTTTTAATGAGTCAAGTCTTAAATTGGGTATCGTGCCACGTAGACTAGGAAAGTGTCAGGCTTTATCCTTGGTCTGCACTGAGCACAACAGTTTGGGCACAATTGGCAGGTAAGGCAAAAATCAGCCAGCCTTGATAACTATCTAGTGTACTTTGCTGTCAGTGGACATTGGCTGAGAACATGAATGACCTGAGATCTGTAACCAGATTAGTGACTTGTTTAGTGGCCACTTCAGAGTTAACCATGTCATGAAACAATGGTTAACAGGATACAAACAAGTTACATCTGATAACACAGGAGGATAACTGCATCGTGTATCCTTTCAGCCTCAACGCTGGCCAAGGGGTCAGCCATGGCCATGCCAAGAATGGCCTGCACCGTTTCCTCCAAGGGGGTGAGGTGAGGCTGGGAAAGGAAGATGTGCCTCAAGATTGATGCAGATTGTCAGTGATTGGGAATGGGGTTTGTACATTGAGCAGTGAATGAGGCTACTGGTGCAGTTGGTAGGAGACGTCTTTTGAAGATACATTCACTGACCTTGACCAGTGGTCTGATGTCGTGAAGCTTCTTTGGGCACTGGAGCTAGCTGGTGGGGGGTCAACACTGCTGGCACCTCTACCAGCTAGAAGGACAAGGGCAGCAGGCACATGGGAGGATCATCACCTGCAAGTTCCCCTCTAAGTTACACAACATCCTGACTTGTAAATATATCGCTATTCCTTCATCATTGCTGGGTCAAAATCCTGGAACTCCCTCCCTAACAGCACTGTGAGAGTACCTTCACCACAACGGCTGCAGTAGTTCCAAGAAGGTGGCTCACGAAGGTGGCAGCGGTTCAAAAATCATAGAATCATAGAAATTTACAGCACGGAAGGAGGCCATTTCAGCCCATCGTGTCCGTGCCGGCCAGCAAGAAGCTATCCAGCCTAATTCCACTTTCCAGCTCTAGGTCCGTAACCCTGCAGGTTACGGCACTTCAAGGTGCACATCCAAGTACTTTTTAAATGTGGTGAAGGTTTCTGCCTCTACCACCCTTTCAGGCAGTGAGTTCCAGACCCCCACAAGTGAAGAAATTTCCCCATAACTTATCTTTAAACCTTCTACCAATTACTTTAAATTTATGCTCGCTGGTTGTTGACCCCTCTGCTAAGGGAAATAGGCCCTTTCTATCCACTATATCTGGGTTCCTCATAATTTTATTCACCTCAATGAGGTCTCCCCTCAGCCTCCTCTGTTCCAAGAAAAACAAATCCAGCCTATCCAATCTGTCCTCATGGCTAAGATTCTCCACTCCCGGCAACATCCTGGTAAATCTTCTCTGTACCGTCTCCAGTGCAATCACGTCCTTCCTGTAATGCGGTGAGCAGAACTGTACGCAGTACTCTAGCTGTGGCCTAACCAGTGTTTTAACCAGAAGGCGACTCACCACCACCTTCTCAAGGGCAATTAGGGATACGCCAAATAAATGCTGGCTTTGCCAGTAACGCCCACATCCTGGAATTAATGTTTAAAAAGTGATGGCTTCGGTGATGTAGTCCCACATCCTTCTTTCTGGAGTGTCTCCTGGCTTCTGTGGGTAGAGGACCTGTCTTGCAGTGTTGACACTAAAGCAGTTTTCCTATTTTTTGAGGATCAGAAGGGAATTCAGTTTTAAGAGCTGGATAATCACATTAGGGACTTCTTTTTAATGTAAAATTTTTTTTTGAAAGGCAATAAATGCTGAAAACCACATTTTTTCACTGTATTTTAATTTGTATTCGTTCTGAACGCATTGCCCCTTTAATTCATAGCTCTTTTAATTGCCCACAATTCCTTGCCTCGTTCTAGGCTGCGCAAAGCTCAAACACCGCTTCCAGATGGGAAATCTGCCTCGGAGGTCTCCATTATTGTCACCAGGATGGCGTTGCACAGAAGGTTAGCATTGTACCACCAATCTCCAGCCCCCCAGACAAATTTATTCTCCTTAATGTTGCTGCCTTTTTCAGCCCCCGTTAGCTCACAGGCAACTTTAGTGGCACATATGAATTCCTAGGCCCTTGTATATATTTGGACTTAGTCTCATACAATAAAAGGATTTTGGCATCCATGACCTGGAGTCAGGTGTCAAACCTGTTACACGAGCTTCAATTAGAAATTAATGGCCAGAAAATCTTGAGCTGCAGGTACGGAATTTCCCAAAATGCACTCCAGGCATATGCTGCAAGGATTTAAGCGGAATATCCCAGCCTTACAGAAGAGAGGCATGCATGAAGAATGGCCATTGGGTGAGATACTGGAGGACTGGATTAGTTCTTCAGCCATGGATTGTCATAGATTGAACATCCTGCATTGGAGCATTAGAAAACTGTCAAATGTTCCATTTCCTCTTGTATCTTTACATTCAGTCTCCAACTGTTCTGCTTGTCCCTTCAGGGCTCTCTAGCCTGTCTGCATTCCACTATCTAGATTTTGCTACCCTTCTTTCAAAATTTTTGTTATAACATTGATACAACGCTATCCACAAATAAAATAAGTTTAATTACTAACACCTTGCATTGATGTAATGACTTGAATGTAGAAAATCATGCATGGGCTACACTTTCCACTCACGATCGCCCATCTAGCGCCAATTTATCGTCCATATAAACAGGTTATCACCCATTTTTGCTCAAAAGTGGAAAGTAGGGCCGGAACATTGTCCATTCATTGCAGGCCCAATTTCCAGCACACATAAATGTGCTGCATCGTCCGGCCTAAGGCTATCGCTCAGATGATCGCCGACCACAACTTTCGCCATATCGCCCACACTTCACCGAGCTGATCGCTCGCTGAAAAGATCGCTGGCGAAAAGCTGCACCCACCTGACCTTAAGTCGGCACAACTCGGCAGTACTCGGTACTACGGACGCTATTTTGAATGTCGGAGGATCTGTACTGAAAGGCCGCTTCAAGTGCTTATGAGGAGAGTCAATTTGTGAGTGATTTTAAGGGCCTTTTTGACTCTTGCCAATCATATAATCACATTTGTATCTGTTGAGAACAAATTTTAGGGCATTTATAGCGATTTATATTGTTGGGGTCTGTAATTTCTCTACCAGTATTGGTCACTAATCACCGGCTGCAGACTGAAGTTGGGAGAAGGTATATTGAAGAGCATTATGTCCCAATCAAAGCGATGGAAGACTGCTGTGGAGGAGGAGACCTTACACCCAACGCATTTACAGGGAAAAGCAATCATACCTGAATTTTTCCGTGCTTTAGGAGACTGTGCTTCTGAAAGGAGGTCATCGGTGAGATGTGCCAGCTAATTAAGGGAGATCTGCAGCCTTCCAGCACCGTCAGGACCGCACTGCCCGTTGAGGTTAAGGTTACTGCGGCACTTTCCTTCTACGCATTGGACTCCTTTCAGGCCTCAGCTGGAGACATTTGCGGTATCTCTCAGCACATGACACATTGCTCCATTCGACAGGTGACTGAAGTCTTTTACGCCCGCCGGATGGACTTTATAAGCTTCCCTAATACCAGCAAGGCACAGACTAAGAGGGCTTTGGGTTAGCCTGACATCAGTAGGGGGGAAAATGTTGGAATCAATTATTAAAGATGAAATAGCAGCGCATTTGGAAAGCAGTGACAGGATCGGTCCAAGTCAGCATGGATTTATGAAAGGGAAATCATGCTTGACAAATCTTCTGGAATTTTTTGAGGATGTAACTAGTAGAGTGGACAAGGGAGAACCAGTGGATGTGGTGTATTTAGACTTTCAAAAGACTTTTGACAAGGTCCCACACAAGAGATTGGTGTGCAAAATTAAAGCACATGGTATTGGGGGTAATGTACTGACGTGGATAGAAAACTGGTTGGCCAACAGGAAGCAAAAAGTCGGGATTAGCGGGTCCTTTTCAGAATGGCAGGCAGTGACTAGTGGGGTGCTGCAGGGCTCAGTGCAGGGACCCCAACTATTGACAATATATATCAATGATTTAGATGAAGGAATTGAGTGTAATATAATATGTCTTTACTATACAGTATAAATGCACACGAGGCCCATACTTGAGAAAAGGTCACTCTGAGACCAGTTACCTTTATTACCAAGACCCCAAGAGACATACGGTAGGTGGAGCTTCCCTTTTTACACCAGAAAGTCCAGGTTAGGAGTGTCTCCCACAAGTTCACCCCCTGTGGTCAGTGTTCTCAAGGTATACAACTTAGGTCAGCTTGTACATGGGTTACAATGACATCACCTCCACACCAAAGTCTTATTGGGATCACAGGTTAAGTATCTCTGGTGGTTTATGCTCCCTTGTAGAGCACCTGAGTTGGGGCTCCGGTTGTTGGGCGCTGGCCTGAATGTCTGCTGTTTGTGGTGCCTCAGGCCTGTCCAGGCTGCCCACAGTGACTGGGCTCTCCTCCACTTGGTTCCGGTGTTCGGTCACCTGTGATGGAGTAAATTCTACATCGTGTTCTTCCTCTGCTTCTTCTATGGGGTTGTTGGACCTCCTTTTAGTTTGATCCACGTAGTTGCGGCAGATTAACCACCAAAAACCCGATTCCCCTCTTTGGCAATCACAGTGCCTGCAAGACATAGAAACATAGAAAATAGGTGCAGTAGTAGGCCATTCGGCCCTTCGAGCCTACACCGCCATTCAATGAGTTCATGGCTGAACATGCAACTTCAGTACCCCATTCCTGCTTTCACGCCATACCCCTTGATCCCCCTAAGGACTACATCTAACTCATTTTTGAATATATTTAGTGAATTGGCCTCAACAACTTTCTGTGGTAGAGAATTCCACAGGTTCACCACTCTCTGGGTGAAGAAGTTTCTCCTCATCTCAGTCCTAAATGGCTTACCCCTTATCCTTAGACTGTGACCCTTGGTTCTGGACTTCCCCAACATTGGGAACATTCTTCCTGCATCTAACCTGTCTAAACCCGTCAGAATTTTAAACATTTCTATGAGATCCCCTCTCATTCTTCTGAACTCCAGTGAATACAAGCCCAGTTGATCCAGTCTTTCTCGATAGATCAGTCCCACCATCCCGGGAATCAGTCTGGTGAACCTTCACTGCACTCCCTCAATAGCAAGAATGTCCTTCCTCAAGTTAGGAGACCAAAACTGTCCACAATACTCCAGATGTGGCCTCACCAAGGCCCTGTACAACTGTAGTAACACCTCCCTGCCCCTGTACTCAAATCCCCTCGCTATGAAGGCCAACATGCCATTTGCTTTCTTAACCGCCTGCTGTACCTGCATGCCAACCTTCAATGACTGATGTACCATGACACCCAGGTCTCATTGCACCTCCCCTTTTCCTAATCTGTCACCATTCAGATAATAATCTGTCTTCTCTGTTTTTACCACCAAAGTGGATAACCTCACATTTATCCACATTATACTTCATCTACCATGCATTTGCCCACTCACCTAACCTATCCAAGTCACTCTGCAGCCTCATAGCATCCTCCTCGCAGCTCACACTGCCACCCAACTTAGTGTCATCCGCAAATTTGGAGATACTACATTTAATCCCCTCGTCTAAATCATTAATGTACAATGTAAACAGCTGGGGCTCCAGCACAGAACCTTGCGGTACCCCACTAGTCACTGCCTGCCATTCTGAAAAGTCCCCATTTACTCCTACTCTTTGCTTCCTGTCTGCCAACCAGTTCTCAATCCACGTCAGCACACTACCCCCAATCCCATCAGCTTTAACTTTGCACATCAATCTCTTGTGTGGGACCTTGTCAAAAGCCTTCTAAAAGTCCAAATACACCACATCAACTGGTTCTCCTTCGTCCACTCTACTGGAAACATCCTCAGAAAATTCCAGAAGATTTGTCAAGCATGATTTTCCTTTCACAAATCCATGCTGATTTGTACCTAGCATGTCACCTCTTTCAAAATGCGCTGCTATGACATTCTTAATAATTGATTCCATCATTTTATCCACTACCGATGTCAGACTGACTGGTCTATAATTCCCTGTTATAGAGAGGGGGTGAGAGAGAGGGGGACGAGCAGAGAGGGGGCGAGAGAGAGGGGGGCGAGAGAGAGGGCGTGAGCAAGAGGGGGGCGAGAGAGACGGGTGCCAAGAGAGACGGGGGCGAGAGAGACGGGGCGAGAGAGACGGGGGGGCAAGAGAGATGGGGTCAAGAGAGACGGGGGGGGCAAGAGAGATGGAGGGCGAGAGAGACGGGGCAAGAGAGAGGGCACGAGAGAGAGGGTGCGAGAGAGGGAGGAGGCTAGAAAGAGAGAGCGGGCTAGACAGAGGGTACCAGATGAAGAGAGGGGGCAAGAGAAAGAGGAGGGGTGAGTGAGAAGGGGAAGAGAGCGAGAGGGCGAGAGTGAGCTGGATGAGAGAGGTGTACGAGAGAGAGGTGTACGAGAGAAAGGTGTACGGGGGGGGTGCGAGAGAGGTGGGGGGCGAGAGAGAGAGGGTGCGAGAGAGAGAGGGCACGAGAGAGAGTTGGTGAGAGAGATGGGACAAGAGAGAGATGGGACAAGAGAAAGGGGGGCGAGAGAAAGAAGGACGTGAGAAATGGGGGGACGAGGGGGGGAGTTAGAGAGAGGGGCAGCAAGGGGGGGGTGAGAGAGGCAGGGCGAGAGAGGTTGAGGGGTTGAGAGAGGGAGGGTGAGCGAGAGGGGGACAAGAGCGAGGAGGCCGCGAGAGAGAGTGGAGGTGAGAGAGACGGGGCGAGAGTAACGGGCTTGAGAGTGATGGGGGCGATGTGACGGTGGCGAGAATAACGGGGTAGAGGGTGACGATAGCGAGAATGATGGTGCGAGTGTAACGGGGGCGAGTGTGATGGGGGCGAGTGTGACGGGGGCAAGAGTGACGGAGCCGAGAGTGATGGGGGCAAGAGTGATGGGGCGAGAGTGATGGGGACTGCGAGAGAGAGAAGCGGGGTCGGGAGAGAGGTGGGTGAGAGAATGCGATGTGAGTGAGGGAGCTGGGCGGGAGAGAGGTGGACAAGAGAGAGAGTGCGATACAAGAGAGAGGAGGAGGGCGAGAAAGAGAGGTGGGCGAGAGAGAGAGAGGGATGAGAGAGAGGGGGTGAGGGGGGGGACGATAGAGAAACATGGGAGAGAGAGGGAGCGAGAGAGAGAGTTGGGCGAGAGAGTGGGGGCGAGAGAGAAGGGGGAGCGAGAGAAACGGGGGGTTAGAGAGAGGGGGGCATGAGAGAGAGGGGTGTGAGAGAGACGGGGGCGAGAGAGTCGGGGGGGCGAGAGAGACGGCGGGGGGGGGGGTGTGAGAGAGAAGAGGGTGCGCAAGAGACAGGGATGAGAGAGAGGGGGGGCGAGAGAGAGGGCGGCGAGCTAAAGAGGGTGCGAGAGAGAGAGGGCGCGAGAGAGAGTTGGTGAGAGAGATGGGACAAGAGAGAGGGGGGCGAGAGAAAGGGGGGCGAGAGAAGGGGGGGCGTGAGAAACGGGGGGACGAGAGGGGTGGTTAGAGAGAGGGGGAGCGAGGGGGGGGCAAGAGACGCAGGGCAAGAGAGGTTGGGGGGTTGAGAGAGGGAGTGTGAGAGAGAGGGGAACAAGAGCGAGGAGGCCACGAGAGAGAGTGGAGGCGAGAGAGACCGGGGCGAGAGTGACGGGGGCGAGTGTGACGGGGCGAGAGTAACGGGGGCGAGGGTGATGATAGCGAGAATGATGGGGCGAGTATGAGGGGGGGCGAGAGTGATGGGGTGAGAGTGACGGGGGCGAGAGAGAGAGAAGGTGGGGCGAGAGAGAGAAGCGGGGTCGGGAGAGAGGTGGGCGAGAGAATGCAATGCGAGTGAGGGAGCTGGGCGGGAGAGAGGTGGGCAAGAGAGAGAGGAGGGCGAGAGAGAGAGAGGTGAGCGAGAGAGAGAGGTGGGCGAGAGAGAGAGGGGCGAGAGAGAGGGGGTGAGAGAGGGGTGGGGCGATAGAGAAACAGGGGAGAGGGAGGGAGCGAAAGAGAGAGCTGGGCGAGAGAAACGGGGGCGAGAGAGACAGGGGGCGAGAGAGACGGCGGGGGCGAGAGAGGCGGGGGCGAGAGAGATAGAGGGCGAGAGAGAGGGGACGAGAGTGAGGGGCAAGAGATAGGGTGGCGAGAGAGAGGGGGGGGCGAGAGAGAGGGCGTGAGAGAGAGGGGGACGAGAGAGAGACCTGGGGGCGAGAGAGACTGGGGGTGAGAGAGATGGGGTGGGAGATAGACAGGGGGGCGAGAGAGACGGGGGCGAGAGAGGGGGGGCGAGAGAGAGAGGGGTGTGCGAGAGAGAGGGGTGTGAAAGAGACGGGGCGAGAGAGACGGGGTGCGAGAGAGATGGGAGGGGGGGCGAGAGAGACAGAGGGGCGAGAGAGACGAGGGTGCGCGAGAGACAGGGGCGAGAGAGACGTTTGGCGAGTGAGAGGGGGAGAGAGTGAGGGGGCAAGAGATAGGGCGACGAGAGGGGGGGGCGTGAGAGAGGGCGCGAGAGAGAGGAGGCAAGAGAGGCAGGAGGCGAGACAGAGAGAGCGGGCGAGACAGAGGGTACCAGAGGAAGAGAGGGGGCAACAGAGAGAGGAGGGGTGATAGACGGGGGAAGTGAGCGAGGGGTCGAGAGTGAGCTGGACGAGAGAGAGACATGTACGAGAGAGAGAGGTGTACGAGAGTGGGGGGGGGGCGGCGAGAGGGAGGGGGGGCGAGAGAGGCGGGTGTGAGAGAGAGGGGGACGAGAGAGAGGGGGAGGGGGTGGAGAGAGAGGGGAGAGCGAGGGGGTGAGAGAGGTGGATGAAAGGGAGAGGTGTACCAGAGAAAGGGGGATGAGAGAGAGGGGGTGCGAGAGATGAGGGGCGAGAGAGAGGGGGGTGTGAGAGAGAGAGGTGGATGAGAGAGAGAGGAGGGCGAGAGAGAGAGGAGGGCGAGAGAGAGAGGGGGTGATAGAGAGTGGGGCAAGAGAGAGAAGATACAAGAAAGAGGGAGGCGAGAGACAGCGGGCGAGAGAGAGTAGGGCGAGAGAGATGGGGCGAGAGAGAGGAGGCGAGAGAGGGAGCGGGTGAGGGGGTACCAGAGAGAGAGAGGGGGCAGAGTGAGGGGGAGAGAGAGGGGGTGAGAGTGGGGGGTAGAGAGCTGGGGGCAAGGGGGGAGCAAGAGAGGGGGGGTGAGAGAGGGGGGAGTGAGAGAGGAGGTGCAAGAGAGGGGTGAGCGAAGTGGGAGAGAGCGAGGGAGCGAGAGTGAGCTGGACGAGAGAGAGGTGCACGAGAGAGAGAGGTGCGAGAGAGACGAGGGGCAAGAAAGATGGAGGGACGAGAGAGAGGGGCTCGAGAGAGACGGGGCGAGAGAGACAGGGGGCGAGAGAGACGGCGGGGGCGAGAGAGACAGGGGCGAGAGAGATGGAGGGCGAGAGAGAGGGGACGAGAGTGAGGGGCAAGAGATAGGGCGGCGAGAGAAGGGGGCGAGAGAGAGGGCGTGAGAGATAGGAGGACGAGAGAGAGACGGGGAGCGAGAGAGACTGGGGGCGAAAAAGACAGGGTGGGAGATAGACCGGGGGCGAGAGAGACGGGGGCAAGAGAGACGGGGGAGAGAGAGACGGGGGCGAGAGAAGGGGGGGAGCGGGAGAGACGTGGGGGCGAGAGAGACGAGGGTGCGCGAGAGACAGGGGCGAGAGAGACGGCGGGCAAGAGAGAGGGGGCAAGAGAGAGGGGTCGAGAGTGAGGGGGCGAGAGAGAGGGCGCGAGAGAGAGATGGCAAGAGAGAGAGGAGGCGAGACAGAGAGCGCGGGTGAGAGTGAGGGTACCAGAGGAAGAGAGGGGGCAAGAGAGAGATGAGGGGTGAGAGACGGGTGGTGCCGAGAGAGACGGGGGGGGGGGGGGGCGAGAGAGCGGGGGGGACGAGAGAGAGAGGGCGGCGCGAGATAGAGCGGTGTGAGAGAGACGGGGGCGAGAGAGACGGGGGCGAGAGAGACGGGTGGCGAGAGAGACGGGGGGGTTCAAGAGAGACGAGGGTGCGCGAGAAACAGAGTCGAGAGACGGCGGGCGTGAGAGAGGGGGGGCGAGAGAGGGAGGAGGTGAGACAGAGAGAGGGGGCGAAACAGAGGGTACCAGAGGAAGAGAGGGGGCAAGAGAGAGAGGATGGGTGAGAGACAAGGGAAGAGAGCGAGGGGGCGAGAGTGAGGGCGGCGAGAGAGAGAGGGGCGAGAGAGAGGGGGGGCGAGAGAGGGAGGAGGCGAGACAGAGAGAGCAGGCGAGACAGAGGGCACCAGAGGAAGAGAGGGGGCAAGAGAGGATGGGTGAGAGACAGGGGAAGAGAGCGAGGGGCGAGTGAGCTGGACGAGAGAGAGAGACGTGTACGAGAGAGAGGTGTACGAGAGAGGTGGGGGCAGCCAGTGGGGTGCGAGAGAGAGAGGGGGGGTGAGAGGGGCGTATGAGAGAGAGGGGGATGAGAGAAAGGGGGAGGTGAACAAGAGAGGGGGGGCGAGAGACAGAGAGGGGGCGAGAGAGACAGGGGCGAGAGAGTGGGCGAGAGAGAGGAGAGCGAGGGGGCGAGAGAGGTGGATGAAAGAGAGAAGTGTACAAGAGAGAGGGGGACGAGAGAAAGTGGGACGAGAGATGAGGGGCGAGAGAGAGGAGCGCGAGAGAGAGAGGGGGGTGATAGAGAGTGGGGCGAGAGAGAGAAGTTATGAGGGAGAGGGAGGCGAGAGACGGGGCGAGAGAGAGTGCGGCAAGAGAGAGTGCAGCACGAGAGAGAGAGGGGCGAGAGAGAGAGATGAGGCGAGAGAGAGGGGGTGAGAGATGGAGGGGGCGAGAGAGAGGTACCAGAGAGAGGGGGCAAGAGAGAGGGGGAGAGGGAGGGGGAGAGGGAGGGGGTGAGAGAGGGGGGTAGAGAGCTGAGGACAAGGGGGGAGCGAGAGAGGGGGCATGAGGGGGGGGCGAGAGAGGGGAGGTGAGAGAGGGGGGTGAGAGAGAGGGGTGAGGGGGAGGCGAGAGAGAGGGGGCGTGAGAGAGTTGGGTGAGAAAGGTGGGAGAGAGCGAGAGGGGTGGGAGAGAGACGAGAGGCAAGAAAGACGGGGGCTGAGAGAGATGGGGGGGGCGAGAGAGAAGGGGGGGCGAGTGAGACGGGGGGCGAAAGAGACGGGGGCGAGAGAGGAGGGCGAGAGAGAGGGGATGAGAGTGAGGGGCAAGAGAGAGGGGAGCGAGAGAGAGGCCGTGAGAGAGAGGGGGGCGAGAAAGATGGGGGGGCAAGAGAGACGGGGGGCGAGAGAAATGGGGGGGCGAGAGGGATGGGGGTGAGATAGACGGGGGGGTGAGAGAGATGCGAGGGAGATGGAGGGCGAGAGAGAGGGGGCGAGAGTGTGGGGGCGAGAGATAGGCCGGCGATACAGAGGGGGACGAGAGAGAAGGCATGAGAGGGGGTGAGAGAGGGAGGGGCGAGACAGAGAGCGGGCGAGAGAGAGGGTACCAGAGGAAGAGAGGGGGCAAGAGAGAGAGGGGGGGGTGAGAGACGGGGGAAGAGAGCGAGGGGGCGAGAGTGAGCTGGACAAGAGAGAGAGGTGTATGAGGGAGAGAGAGGTGTACGAAAGAGGGGGGGATGAGAGAGAGAGGGGGCGAGAGAGAGAGGGGGGCGAGAGAGAGAGGGGGGGACGAGAGAGGGGGAGGTGGACGAGAGAGGGGGGCGAGAGAGAGAAGATACGAAAGAGAGGTGTGGCGAGAGAGGGGGGGGACGAAGGTGGGGCGAGAGAGAGGGCGGCGAGAAAGAGGGGGCGAGAGAGTGTTGTCGAGAGAGAGGGGGCGAGAGAAAGAGGTTGGGAGAGAGAGGGAGCGAGAGAGAGGGTACCAGAGAAGAGAGAGGGGGCAAGAGTGAGAGGGGCATTGAGAGAGGTGGGAGAGCAAGGGGACGAAAGAGGTGTACGAGAGAGAGGATGGGCGAGAGAGAGGGGGTGGCAAGAGAGGGGGGGGCGACAGAAAGGTGGGGTGAGAGAAAGGGGGGGCGAGAGACAGGGGAAGCGAGAGAGAGGTGGAGTGAGAGAGAGGTGGACGAGAGGGGGAGGTGTACGAGAGAGAGGAGGGCGAGAGAGATGGGGTATGAGAGAGAGGCGGGCGGGAAAGAGAGGGGTGCAAGAGAGAGGGGACCAGAGAGAGAGGAGGGGTGAGAGAGAGGGAGAGAGCGAGGGGGCAAGAGAGACGGGGGGGCGAGAAAGACGGGGGGCGAGATAGACGGGGGGGGGCGAGAGAGACAGGGGGCGAGAGAGACGAGGGTGCGCGAGAGACAGGGGCGAGAGAGACGGCGGGCGAGAGAGAGGGGGCGAGAGTGAGGGTACCAGAGGAAGAGAGGGGGCAAGAGAAAGAGGAGGGGTGAGAGAGACGGAGGGTGGCGAGAGAGACGGGGGGGGGGCGGGAGAGAGGGGGCGAGAGTGAGGGTAGCAGAGGAAGAGAGGGGGCAAGAGAAAGTGGAGGGGTGAGAGAGACAGAGGGTGGCGAGAGAGATGGGGGGGGGCACGGGAGAGACGGGGGGGGCGAGGGAGAGGGGGAGGCGAGAGAGAGGGGGGGGTGCAAGAGAGAGGGGTGTGAGAGAGACGGGTGACGAGAGAGAGAGGGGGCGAGAGAGATGGGGGGCGAGAGAGACAAGGGTGAGAGATAGGGCGGCAAGAGAGAGGGGAGGCGAGACAGAGGGTACAGAAGAAGAGAGGGGGCAAGAGAGAGAGGAGGGGTGAGAGACGGGGAAGAGAGCGAGGGGGCGAGAGTGAGCTGGACGAGAGAGAGACGTGTACGAGAGAGAGAGGTGTACGGGGTGGGGGGGGCGGCGAGAGGAGGGGGTGTGAGAGAGAGAGGGGGAGGTGGACAAGAGAGAGGAGAGCAAGTGAGAGAGGGGCGAGAGAGAGGGGGGCAATAGATAAGGGGTGAGAGAGAGGGGAACGAGAGAGAGAGCGGGGACGAGAGAGAGAGGAGGGCGAGAGAGAGAGGGGTGATAGAGAGTGGGGCGAAAGGGAGAAGGTACAAGAGAGAGGGAGGTGAGAGACAGGGGGCAAGAGAGAGATCGGGCGAGAGAGAGGGGGCGAGAGAGGGAAGAGGTGAGAGAGAGAGAGCGGGCGAGAGAGAGGGTACCAGAGGAAGAAAGGGGCCAAGAGAGAGAGGAGGGGTGAGAGACAGGAGGAAGAGAGCGAGGTGGCGAGAGTGAGCTGGACGAGAGAGAGACGTGTACGAGGGAAAGAGGTGTACGAGAGAGGGGGGTGCAGCAAGGGTGGGGTGCGAGAGAGAGAGGGGGGCTAGAGAGGGGGTATGAGAGAGAGGGGGATGAGAGAGAGGGGGAGGTGAACGAGAAGGGGGGGCGAGAGACAGAAAGGGGGCGAGAGAGACAGGGGCGAGAGAGGGGGCGAGAGAAAGGAGAGCGAGGGGGCGAGAGAGATGGATGAAAGAGAGAGGTGTACAAGAGAGAGGGGGACGAGAGAGAGGGGTGTGAGAGATGAGGGGCGAGAGAGTGGGGGCGAGAGAGAGTGGGTACTAGACCTTTTGCGGGCTGAGAGTCCGGAAGACAAAGCCGCTAAGTGGACGGGGAGTAAGGAGCATAGAAAGGCAAAAGAAAAGGCCATTTGGCTCCTGCAGAAGCAAATCCAACTGCTTAGGGAGCATTTGGTACACTTAAGGCAGAGCTCAAAGAGTCCGAGGAGCAGTCAGCCACAAGGTAGAAACGAGGCTTTTAGATGAGTTGCAGGGGGAACCAAGGAACCATTGGCTCAGGACCCTAGTGTCAAAGAGTTTGCCTGGATAAGGGTAAAGTCCGAGAACTGGTTTGACCCTGAGAATCTCCAGAACAGTGAGGCCGACGTGCTCCATCACATGAGACTGAAATTTAAGGCCAGCGTGGAGGAGGAGGTCAAACCAGTTAAAGGGAAGGTTCACGAGTTAAATGCCAGTGAGGGTAATAAAAGGGAATGGCGTCAGGAAGGAGGTAGCTCAGAGAGGGTTAGGACGTGTTTCGGGTGTGGGAAGACGGGACACTGGAGGAGAGACTGCCCGGCCCCGAGGAGGGGGCAGGGCAAAGGCGATCCTCCAGTGCCTAAGACAAAACCTGTCGAGGTGAAGGGACCAACTGCGGAACAATTTGATGTTCTTGTGGCCGTCCTTCGGACAGTTTTTGTGCCAGAGCAGGGAAGGGTAGATGTTGGCGTGAGCAGGGAAATCCCGACCGCTCTGGTAATCCCACCACCCTGACTAGCACACACCCAGCCTGAGTAACTGTGTTCACTCACGTACGATGAGTGGAGTAGACCATGCGTGAGGATGGGGGTGGAGAAGGTAGAGGAGAAGTACTTGGTGGACACCGGGGCTTTGAGCACGATTATCCATGCGAGTAACCCGACCGATACACTCTGGTCCAGCAAGGTTCCATTCAGTCTGGTGGGGTTCACCGGGAACAAGCAGGTGGGGGCAATGTCCAGGCTGTTAGCCATAGGTGGGAGTGTGTCCTAATAAAGTGGGAAAAGGCAGGTCAGGAGTCATAGGGGCTGACTGGGCAGCGTAGTTAAGGACAAAAACAGGGTCATTGACATCAATACATCGCGCCCTCGCATTCCTGTCATGGTAGTCACATTGTGACTGACGCCTGCTCTCAACAATTTCTTTCATAGTAGGGTGTATAAGGGATAACCTGGTTTTGAGCATCCTTTTCATTAGCAGCTCTGCGGGTGGAACCCCTGTGAGCGAGTGTGGTCGGGATTTATTGGCCAATAGGAGGCATGATAAGCGGCTTTGTAGGGAATCCCCTTGGATTCTGAGCATCCCCTGTTTGATTATCTGCACTGCTCGTTCTGCCTGGCCGTTTGAGGCCGGCTTGAACGGTGCCATTCTGACATGGATGATTCCATTGCCTGCCATGAAGTCCTGGAATTCAGTGCTTGTGAAGCACAGGCCATTGTCGCTGACCAAGACGTCCAGTGGACCATGGGTGGCGAACATTGCCCATAGACTTTCTACCATGGCAGAGGATGTGCTTGAATTTAAAATGGCACACTCAATCCATTTGGAGTAGGCGTCTACTACAACCAAAAACATTTTTCCCATGAAAGGACCTGCGTAGTCCACATGGATACATGACCATGGCTTGGCGGGCCAGGACTAGGGGCTAAGGGGGGCTTCCCTGGGTGCGTTGCCCAGCTAAGCACACGTGTTGCACCTGCAAACACAAAGTTCCAGGTCTGCATCTATCTTTGGCCACCAAACGTGTGACCTGGCAATTGCCTTCAGCATGACAATGCCCGGGTGCTCATTGTGGAGTTCACTGATAAACATCTCTCTGCCCTTCTGGGGCATGACTACTCGATTTGCCCACAGTAGGCAATCGGCCTGAATCGAGAGTTCATCCTTGCGCCTATGAAATGGTTTAAACTCCTCAGGGCATGCCCCGTACGTGGCTGCCCAGTCCCCATTCAGGACACATTT
The DNA here is from genome assembly GCF_044704955.1 of Pristiophorus japonicus. NCBI lineage: Eukaryota > Metazoa > Chordata > Chondrichthyes > Pristiophoridae > Pristiophorus > Pristiophorus japonicus. Next base: position 412,801,581 of record NC_091977.1, read on the forward strand.
CTTAACGAAAGACAGTAACGGGTCTTTATTTGTCCAGACTTTAAACTGACGGGCTGTCACAGGTGAGCCTTCGCTTTCGAAAGCTTCAACAGCCATGACCATCTCAGCGTCAGGCTCAGCTGCCCCCTCAGTGGTGGCTAGTGGGAGCCTGCTGAGTGCATCGGCACAGTTTTCAGTGCCCGGTCTGTACCGAATTGTGTAGTCGTAGGCGGCCAATGTAAGTGCCCACCTCTGTATGCGGGCCGATGCATTTGCATTTATGACCTTGTCGGCCAAAAAGGATGTTAGGGGTTTGTGATCTGTCTCCAGCTGAAATTTCCTGCCAAACTGGTACTGGTGCATTTTGTTTACTGCATATACAAACGCTAACACTTCCTTTTCTACCATCCCGTAGCCCCTTTCTGCCCGGGACAGACTTCTGGAGGCATAAGCTACCGACTGTAACTGACCATTGGCATTCACATGCTGCAATACAAACCCGACCCCACTGGACGACGCATCACACATTAAAACTAGTTTCTTACACAGGTCATATAACGTTAACAGTTTGTTGGAGCATAACAAATTGTGTGCTCTATCAAAAGCCTTTTCCTGGCTGTCCCCGCCGCCAGACCCAATCGCGACCTTTGCGTAGGAGCACGTGTAGCGGTTCTAACAGCGTGCTCAATTTGGGAAGAAAGTTTCCAAAATAATTCAGGAGCCCCAGGAACGAACGCAGCTCTGTCGTGTTACGGGGTCTGGGTGCTCTCTGGATCGCTTCCGCTTTGGACGCAGTAGGTCTGATCCCGTCTGCTGCTACCCTCCTCCCCAGGAATTCTACCTCTGGAGCTAAGAAGATGCACTTCGCCTTTTTAGAAACATAGAAACATAGAAAATAGGTGCAGGAGCAGGCCATTCAGCCCTTCTAGCCTGCACCGCCATTCAATGAGTTCATGGCTGAACATGAAACTTCAGTACCCCCTTCCTGCTTTCTCGCCATAACCCTTGATCCCCCTAGTAGTAAGGACTTCATCTAACTCCCTTTTGAATATATTTAGTGAATTGGCCTCAACTACTTTCTGTGGTAGAGAATTCCACAGGTTCACCACTCCCTGGGTGAAGAAGTTTCTCCTCATCTCGGTCCTAAATGGCTTACCCCTTATCCTCAGACTGTGACCCCTGGTTCTGGACTTCCCCAACATTGGGAGCATTCTTCCTGCATCTAACCTGTCTAAACCCGTCAGAATTTTAAACGTTTCTATGAGGTCCCCTCTCATTCTTCTGAACTCCAGTGAATACAAGCCCAGTTGATCCAATCTTTCTTGATAGGTCAGTCCCGCCATCCCGGGAATCAGTCTGGTGAACCTTCGCTGCACTCCCTCAATAGCAAGAATGTCCTTCCTCAAGTTAGGAGACCAAAACTGTACACAATACTCCAGGTGTGGCCTCACCAAGGCCCTGTACAACTGTAGCAACACCTCCCTGCCCCTGTATTCAAATCCCCTCGCTATGAAGGCCAACATGCCATTTGCTTTCTTAACCGCCTGCTGTACCTGCATGCTAACCTTCAATGACTGATGTACCATGACACCCAGGTCTCGTTGCACCTTCCCTTTTCCTAATCTGTCACCATTCAGATAATAGTCTGTCTCTCTGTTTTTACCACCAAAGTGGATAACCTCACATTTATCCACATTATACTTCATCTGCCATGCATTTGCCCACTCACCTAACCTATCCAAGTCACTCTGCAGCCTAATAGCATCCTCCTCGCAGCTCACACTGCCACCCAACTTAGTATCATCCGCAAATTTGGAGATACTGCATTTAATCCCCTCGTCTAAATCATTAATGTACAATGTAAACAGCTGGTGCCCCAGCACAGAACCTTGCGGCACTCCACTAGTCACTGCCTGCCATTCTGAAAAGTACCCGTTTACTCCTACTCTTTGCTTCCTGTCTGACAACCAGTTCTCAATCCACGTCAGCACACTACCCCCAATCCCATGTGCTTTAACTTTGCACATTAATCTCTTGTGTGGGACCTTGTCGAAAGCCTTCTGAAAGTCCAAATATACCACATCAACTGGTTCTCCTTTGTCCACTTTACTGGAAACATCCTCAAAAAATTCCAGAAGATTTGTCAAGCATGATTTCCCTTTCACAAATCCATGCTGACTTGGACCTGTCATGTCACCATTTTCCAGATGCACTGCTATGACATCCTTAATAATTGATTCCATCATTTTACCCACTACTGAGGTCAGGCTGACCGGTCTATAATTCCCTGTTTTCTCTCTCCCTCCTTTTTTAAAAAGTGGGGTTACATTGGCTACCCTCCACTCCATAGGAACTGATCCAGAGTCAATGGAATGTTGGAAAATGACTGTCAATGCATCCGCTATTTCCAAGGCCACCTCCTTAAGTACTCTAGGATGCAGTCCATCAGGCCCTGGGGATTTATCGGCCTTCAATCCCATCAATTTCCCCAACACAATTTCCCGACTAATAAAGATTTCCCTCAGTTCCCCCTCCTTACTAGACCCTCTGACCCCTTTTATATCCGGAAGGTTGTTTGTATCCTCCTTAGTGAATACCGAACCAAAGTACTTGTTCAATTGGTCTGCCATTTCTTTGTTCCCCGTTATGACTTCCCCTGATTCTGACTGCAGGGGACCTACGTTTGTCTTCACCAACCTTTTTCTCTTTACATACCTATAGAAACTTTTGCAATCCGCCTTAATGTTCCCTGCAAGCTTCTTCTCGTACTCCATTTTCCCTGCCCTAATCAAACCCTTTGTCCTCCTCTGCTGAGTTCTAAATTTCTCCCAGTCCCCAGGTTCGCTGCTATTTCTGGCCAATTTGTATGCCACTTCCTTGGCTTTAATACTATCCCTGATTTCCCTAGATAGCCACGGTTGAGCCACCTTCCCTTTTTTATTTTTACGCCAGACAGGAATGTACAATTGTTGTAATTCATCCATGCGGTCTCTAAATGTCTGCCATTGCCCATCCACAGTCAACCCCCTAAGTATCATTCGCCAATCTATCCTAGCCAATTCACGCCTCATACCTTCAAAGTTACCCTTCTTTAAGTTCTGGACCATGGTCTCTGAAATTACTGTTTCATTCTCCATCCTAATGCAGAATTCCACCATATTATGGTCACTCTTCCCCAAGGGGCCTCGCACAATGAGATTGCTAATTAATCCTCTCTCATTACACAACACCCAGTCTAAGATGGCCTCCCCCCTAGTTGGTTCCTCAACATATTGGTCTAGAAAACCATCCCTTATGCACTCCAGGAAATCCTCCTCCACCGTATTGCTTCCAGTTTGGCTAGCCCAATCTATGTGCATATTAAAGTCACCCATTATAACTGCTACACCTTTATTGCATGCACCCCTAATTTCCTGTTTGATGCCCTCCCCAACATCCCTATTACGTTTGGAGGTCTGTACACAACTCCTACTAACGTTTTTTGCCCTTTGGTGTTCTGCAGCTCTACCCATATAGATTCCACATCATCCAAGCTACTGTCTTTCCTAACTATTGCATTAATCTCCTCTTTAAACAGCAATGCTACCCCACCCCCACCTCCTTTTCCTTTTATTCTATCCTTCCTGAATGTTGAATATCCCTGAATGTTGAGTTCCCAGCCCTGATCATCCTGGAGCCACGTCTCTGTAATCCCAATCACATCATATTTGTTAACATCTATTTGCACAATTAATTCATCCACCTTATTGCGGATACTCCTTGCATTAAGACACAAAGCCTTCAGGCTTGTTTTATTAACACCCTTTGTCCTTTTAGAATTTTGCTGTACAGTGGCCCTTTTTGTTCTTTGCCTTGGGTTTCTCTGCCCTCCACTTTTCCTCATCTCCTTTCTGACTTTTGCTTTTGTCTCCTTTTTGTTTCCCTCTGTCTCCCTGCATTGGTTCCCATCCCCCTGCCATATTAGTTTAAATCCTCCCCAACAGCACTAGCAAACACTCCCCCTAGTACATTGGTTCCGGTCCTGCCCAGGTGCAGACCGTCCGGTTTGTACTGGTCCCATCTCCCCCAGAACCGGTCCCAATGCCCCAGGAATTTGAATCCCTCCCTGCTGCACCACTGCTCAAGCCACGTATTCATCTGCGCTATCCTGCGATTCCTACTCTGACTATCACGTGGCACTGGTAGCAATCCCGAGATTACTACTTTTGAGGTCCTACTTTTTAATTTAGCTCCTAGCTCCTTAAATTCGTTTCGTAGGACCTCATCCCTTTTTTTACCTATGTCGTTGATACCAATGTGCACCACGACAACTGGCTGTTCTCCCTCCCATTTCAGAATGTCCTGCACCCGCTCCGAGACATCCTTGATCCTTGCACCAGGGAGGCAACATACCATCCTGGAGTCTCGGTTGCGGCCGCAGAAACGCCTATCTATTCCCCTCACAATTGAATCCCCTATCACTATCGCTCTCCCACTCTTTTTCTTGCCCTCCTGTGCAGCAGAGCCAGCCACGGTGCCATGAACTTGGCTGCTGCTGCCCTCCCCTGATGAGTCATTCCCCTCAACAGTTCCCAAAGCGGTGTATCTGTTTTGTAGGGGGATGACCACAGGGGACCCCTGCACTACCTTCCTTGCACTGCTCTTCCTGTTGGTCTTCCATTCCCTATCTGGCTGTGGACCCTTTTCCTGCGGTAAGACCAACTCACTACACGTGATACTCACGTCATTCTCAGCATCGTGGATGCTCCAGAGTAAATCCACCCTCAGCTCCAACTCCGCAACGCAGTCTGTCAGGAGCTGGAGGTGGACACACTTCCCGCACACGTAGTCGTCAGGGACACCTGAAGTGTCCCTGAGTTCCCACATGTCGCAGCCCTACATGGTCCAGTCTGCGTAGCACCTCCTCCAGGTTGTGGAGGTGTTCTTCAGTATCACAACCTGTGATAACGATGTCGTCTTGAAAAACCACTGTCCTTGGAATCGACTTGAGGAGGCTTCCATATTTCGCTGAAAGATTGCGGTGGCCGAGCGAATCCCGAATGGACATCTGTTATACTCAAACAACCCCTTGTGTGTCGTAATGGCGGTCAGCTTCTTCGACTCACTCGCCAGCTCCTGGGTCATGTAAGCTGAGGTCAGGTCAAATTTTGAAAAAAGTTTGCCACCGGATAGCGTCGCCAAGAGGTCCTCCGCTCTCAGTAGCGGGTACTGGTCTTGGAGTGACACCCGATTGATGGGGGCCTTGTAATCACCACATATCCTGACCGACCCATCCGCCTTGAGCACCAGCACAATCGGGCTCACCCAGTCACTGAATTCGACTGGTGAGATGATGCCTTCCCTCAGCAGGCGGTCCAATTCGCATTCTATCTTTTCCTGTATCACGTACGGCACCGCTCTGGCCTTGTGGTGTACTGGCCTGGCGTCCGGGTTTATGTGAATCACTACCTTGGTCCCCATGAAAGTGCCAATGCCAGGTTGAAATAATGAGTCAAATTTGTCCAGGACCTGTGAGCATGATACTCGCTCCACAGAAGAAATTGCATGGACATCGCCTCATTTCCAGTTCATGACAGCAAGCCAACTCCTCTCCAGTAGTGCGGGACCGTCCCCTGGGACAATCCAGAGTGGCAGTCTGTTCTCCGAATCTTTGTGGGTCACGACTACCGTGGCACTGCCTAGCACCGGAATGATCTCCTTTGTATATGTCCGTAGCATTGCGTCAATCGGCAATAATATTGGCCTCCTGGCCTTGGACACCCACAACCTTTCGAACTGTTTGATACTCATCAGGGATTGGCTGGCCCCCGTGTCCAGCTGCATCAATACTGGGATGTCATTGAGGAGCACTTTCATCATTATCAGTGGCGTCCTGGTCTATGAACTGTATATGTGCTCCACATGAACTCGTTAAACTTCAGTTTCCAGCGATTTCCCCCAGTATTCATTTGGCCTCATAGGGCTTACATCGGGCCCGTCCTCCTCGTATATCAACCTGGCTTCAGGCTTCCTGCACATACGTGCCAAGAGACCGCTGAAGTTGCAGTTTCTGCAGGTATATTGCTGATACCTACAAGCTCTGGCTGTGTGTTTGCCTCCACACCTCCAGCATGAGCTCGAAGCCCCATTGTTGGAAACAAAAGGTCCATTACCAGTTGATCGTCTCTGACCGTCTCTGTAACTGTCCTTAAGTGCACCATTAACAGGTGTTGATGGCCCCATTACTGGCCGCATTGTCCATTGCGATGGCATGAATCACCATTCAGCTGGCCATTGTCTCTGTTGAATTCCCCCTTTGGGTTCGACTGCATGCTGGGGCATGTCCGATTGCCCTTGTCTGCCTAGAGTACTGTGTGACGCGTTAACAATGTTGACTCCCTGGTCATTTGCCACATTTGAACCAAGATTTTTTGCCATAAATCATTCTGGTCTCTTCCTCCCCTGAGATAATTGTCTGGGCTCGCATAGCCGCCGCTTCCAAGGTCAAGTTTTAGTCTCAATCAATTTCCTGAAAACCCCGATGCCCTCAATAAAAAGGTTTTGCAGCATCTCCTCTCTGCATGCATCTGTGAACTTACATAGGCTCGCCAGTCGCTGGAGATCTGCCACGAAGTCTGGAACGCTTTGCCCTTCTCGCCGCCGGTGCGTGTAAAACTGGTGGCTCACCATGTGCATGCTACTCGCCGGTGTAAGGTGTTCCCCGATCAACTTACTGAGCTCTTCGATTGTCTTGTCCGCCGGCTTCTCTGGCGCTAGAAGGTCCTTCATCAGGGAGTATATTCTGGATCCACAAACCGTCAGGGGATGAGCCCTGCGTTTGTCGGCCGAATCCTGTCCCAAACATTCCTTGGTGACAAAACTTTGCTGTAGTCTCTCAATAAAGTCGTCCCAATCATCACCAACACAGTACCTCTCTTTTGTGCTGCTAGTGGCCATGCTCGCGTGGTTTAAATCCCAGTTTCTCGTCGCCAATAATATGTCCTTACTATACAGTATAAATGCACACGAGGCCCATACTTGAGAGAAGGTCACTCTGTGACCAGTTACCTTTATTACCAAGACCTCAAGAGACAGACGGTGGATGGAGCTTCCCCTTTTATACCGGAAAGTCCAGGTTAGGAGTGTCTCCCACAAGTTCGCCCCCTGTGGTCAATGTTCTCAAGGTATACAACTTAGGTCAGCTTATACATGAGTTACAATGATAGTTGAATACATGACATAATATCTCCAAGTTTGCAGATGACAATAAGCTGGGTGGTGGTGTGAGCTGTGAGGAGGATGCTAAGAGGCTGCAGGGTGACTTGGACAGGTTAGGTGAGTGGGCAAATGCATGGCAGATACAGTGTAATGTGGATAAATGTGAGGTTATCCACTTTGGTGGCAAAAAGACGAAGGCAGAATATTATCTGAATGGCGGCAGATTAGGAAAAGGGGAGGTGCAATGAGACCTGGGTGTCATGGTACATCAATCATTGAAAGTTGGCATGCAGGTACAGCAGGCGGTGAAGAAGGCAAATGGTATGTTGGCCTTCATAGCTAGGGGATTTGAGTATAGAAGCAGGGAGAGACTGGATCGACTGGGCCTGTATTCACTGGAGTTTAGAAGGATGAGAGGGGATCTCATAGAAACATATAAAATTCTGACGGGGCTGGACAGGAAGAATGTTGGGTAAGTCCAGAACCAGGGGTCACAGTCTAAGGATAATGGGTAAACCATTTAAGACTGAGATGAGGAGAAACTTCTTCATTCAGAGAGTTGTTAACCTGTGGAATTGTCTACTGCAGAGAGTTTTTGATGTCAGTTCATTGGATATATTCAAGAGGGAGTTAGATATGGCCCTTACAGCTAAAGCGATCAAAGGGTATGGAGAGAAAGCAGGAAAGGGGTACTGAGGTGAATGATCAGCCTTGATCTTATTGAATGGTGGTGCAGGTTCGAAGGGCCGAATGGCCTACTCTTGCACCTATTTTCTCTGTTTCTATGTTTTTATGTTTCTCGCGAATTGCAAACTTCCCCAAGGTGCAGGGTGCAATCGACTGTACGCACATCACCCTGCGAGCACCTTTACAGGATGCGGAGGTGTTTCGGAACCGAAAGTGATTCCACTCCCCGAATGTGCAGCTCGTTGTCGACCACAACCAAATAATCATGGCAGTAAATGCAAATTTTCTAGGCAGCATCCATGATGCGCACATTTTGCGTGAGAGCACTGTCTCTGACCTGTTTAAGAGTTAGCCACAAGGTCATGGTTGGATGCTGGGGGATAAAGTATATGACTTTGCCAGCTTGCTCATGGTCCCCCGCTGCATAATCCTCAGACAGAAGTCGAGAAGCACTACAATGAAAGCCATATAGCTACATGCAATGCGTGGTAAAGACAATTGGAGTTCTTCAGCAGCGCTTCAGATGCCTTGAGCATTCAGGAGGCAACCTACAATATCACCCTGAGCAGGTTGCTGAGTTTAATGTAGTGTGCTGCATGTTGCATAACCTAGCTATGAGAAGGGGGCAACAATTGCAAGATGGGACTGCTGGTCCACCTCAGGAGAGAGGGGAGGCGGAAGAGGAAGACAAGGAGGAGGAGGATGACGAGGACCTCAGAGAGGACAATCAGCCTGGCAATGGACCCATGCCCCCACCCGACCCCCGCCCTCCCCCTCCGCAACACTGGAAAATCCCTGTTAGTTACACAGCTGCAAAACTCTTGCGTCAGGAAAAGGAGGTGGGGTAGCTCTATTGAAAAAGGATGGAATCACTGCAATAGTAAGAAATGATATTTGTTCAAATGATAAGGACGTTGAAACAGTTTTGGGTGGAGATAAGGAACAATAAGGGAAAAAGTCACTGGTGGGCATAGTCTATAGGACCCCTAACAGTAGCAACTCTGTTGGTCGGAGCATAAACCAGGAAATAGTAGGGGCTTGTAAAAAGCGAACAGCAATAATCATGGGTGATTTTAACCTCCATATTGATTGTACAAATCAAATTGGTCAGGTTTGCCTTGAGGAGGAGTTCATAGAGTGTGTAAGGGATGGGTTCCTTGAGCAGTATGTAATGGAACCAACCAGGGGGCAGGCTATCTTAGATCTGGTCCCGTGTAATGAGACAGGATTAATAAACAATCTCCTAGTGAAGGATTCCCTTGGAATGAGTGATCATAGCATGGTTGAAAAACAAATTCAGATGGAGGGTGAGAAAGTTGGATCTCGAACCAGCATACTAAGGTTAAATAAAGGAGACTATAAAAGTATGAGGGCAGAGTTGGGCAAAGTGGACTGGGAAAATAGATTGAAGTGTAGGGCGGTTGATGAACAGTGGTGTACAGTTAAGGAGATATTTCATAACTCTCAAGAAAAATATATTTCAGTGAGGAGGAAAGAGTGTAAGAGAAAAGATAGCCATCCATGGCTAAGTAAAGAAAAGATGGTATCCGATTAAAAACAAGGGCATACAAAGTGGCCAAAATTAGTGGGAGGACAGAAGACTGGGAAGCTTTTAAAAGCCAGCAAAGAATGACTAAAAAAATGATTAAGAAAGGAAAGATAGACTATGAAAGTAAACTAGCACTAAATATAAAAACAGATAGCAAGAGTTTCTATAGGTATATAAAAAGGAAAACTGTAGCTAAAGTAAAGTAGAGGACGAGACTGGAGAATTAGTAATGGGGAACATGGAGATGGCAGAAACTCTGAATAAATATTTTGTATCAGTCTTTACGGTAGAGGACACGAACAATATTCCAACAGTGCATAGTCAAGGGGCTATAGCGGGGGAGGAACTTAACACAAACACAATCACTAAGGAGGTGGTACACAGTGAGATAATGGGACTAAAGATGGATAAATCCCCTGGACCTGATGGCTTGCATCCTAGGGTCTTAAGAGAAGTAGCGGCAGGGATTGTGGATGCATTGGTTGTAATTTACCAAAATTCCCTGGATTCTGGGGAGGTCCAAGCAGATTGGAACACTGCAAATGTAACGCCCCTATTTAAAAAAAGGAGGCAGGCAAAAAGCTGGAAACTATAGAACAGTTAGCCTAACATCTGTGGTTGGGAAAATGTTGGAGTCCATTATTAAAGAAGCAGTAGCAGGACATTTGGAAAAGCAAAATTCGGTCAGGCAGAGTCAGCATGGATTTATGAAGGGGAAGTCATGTTTGACAAATTTGCTGGAGTTCTTTGAGAATGTAACGAACAGGGTGGATAAAGGGGAACCAGTGGATGTGGTGTATTTGGACTTCCAGAAGATATTTGACAAGGTGCCACATAAAAGGTTACTGCACAAGATAAAAGTTCACGGGGTTGGGGGTAATATATTAGCATGGATAGAGGATTGGCTAACTAACAGAAAACAGAGAGTTGGGATAAATGGTTCATTCTCTGGTTGGCAACCAGTAACTAGTGGGGTGCCACAGGGATCAGTGCTGGGTCCCCAACAATTTACAATCTATATTAACGACTTGGAAGAAGGGACTGAATATAATGTAGACAAGTTTGCTGACAATACAAAGATGGGGGTAAAGCAATGTGTGAGGAGGACACAAAATATCTGCAAAAGGACATAGACAGACTAAGTGAATGGGCAAAAAGTTGGCAGATGGAGCATAATGTTGGAAAGTGTGAGGTCATGCACTTTGGCAGAAAAAAATCAAAGAGCAAGTTATTACTTAAATGGAGAAAAATTGCAAAATGCTGCAGTACAGCGAAACCTGGGGGTACTTGTTCGTGAAACACAAAAGGATAGTATGCAGGTACAGCAAGTGATCAGGAAGGCCAATGGAATCTTGGACTTTATTGCAAAGGGGATGGAGTATAAAAGCAGGGAAGTCTTGCTACAGCTATATAAGGTATTGGTGAGGCACACCTGGAATACTTTGTGCAGTTCTGCTTTCCACATTTACGAAAGGATATACTTGCTTTGGAGGCAGTTCAGAGAAGGTTCACTAGGTTGATTCTGGAGATGAGGGGGCTGACGTATGAAGAAAGGTTGAGTAGATTGGGCCTTTACTCATTGGAATTCAGAAGAATGAGAAGTGATCTTATAGAAGCGTATAAGATTATGAGAGGGCTTGACAAGGTGGATGCAAAGAGGATGTTTCCACTGGTGCAGGAGACTAGAACTAGGGGGCATAATCTTAGAATAAGGGGCCGCCCATTTAAAACAGAGATGAGGAGAAATTTCTTCTCTCAGAGAGTTGTAAATCTGTGGAATTTGATGCCTCAGAGAGCTGTGGAAGCTGGGACATTGAATAAATTTAAGACAGAAATAGACAGTTTCTTAAACAATAACGGGATAAGGGGTTATGGGGAGCCGGCAGGGAAACGGAGCTGAGTCCATGATCAGATCAGCCATGATCTTATTGAATGGTGGAGCAGGTTCGAGGGGCAGTATGGCCTACTCCTGTTCCTATTTCTTATGTTCTTATATTCTTATAAATGATCACTTTTCGTGAACTTACATTGGTGACAGTTACAGTTGCATTACGTTTTATCATTGCCTCGCCTGGCCATGACCATTGTTTCCATCCATTGTATTCATGCTTTACCTTACATTATTAGAAGACATTTCAGGACAATAGTAAAGTTAAACAAAATAATTTAATAATGACAGAGAAATTTGAAAGTTTTTAGAACAAACATATCTAACACCATCCCCCCACCCCAAACATTAAATAAGATTTTTAACACAGCACAACACAACAATAACATGATTAACAACAATTAACAAACTCCCCCCCTCCCTACCTGCAGCCATGCTTCCCTCCTGATCCTTTACCCCCCCCTTGTCATAAACCCCTGTTTTAATCCCCGAGTAATGGGACCAGGACGTCTTGCAGCAAGAGTCCTCAATGCCTGCTGCTGTGGGGGACGGGGGGCGTGGGTGGTGATGTTGGCAGCATCCCCTCAGTGGCTGGAGGAGAAGACGTTTCAGAAGAAATGTCTTCCGAGCCAGAAGGAAGCTCTTCCTCCTGACTCGCATCTGTCCGGGTGGTTGGTGGGACGGCACCTTGGAGTGCAGTGCTGTCTCCCGACACTATCACATGCCGCAAGGCATGGACAGCGTCAGTCGTTTGGCCCATTGTCACAACTATGTGCTCCATGCCCTCCGTTATTCGAGCAGACATTGTAACAATGTTTCCGGTCAACCCACCAATCGCCTGGAGGAACTCTCGACCGATGTCGACACTCTCCCTGGACAATGCGACCATGTCCTCATTAGGATCTGCCCGTCGCAGCACGTGCCTACCTCGCTGACTCAACCTCCGTGCAGTTGCTGTGGGCAATGTACACCTTGGAGTCATCTGCTGCAAGCCGCTTGGCCCAGCTCGTCATCATTGGCAGTGCCTCGGAATGAAGGAAGACATGCTTCCACTCTTAGCATGAGTTCTTAGGTGGCTGTTGTTATTGTGAGTAATAACTCGATAGACTGAATACTGTAAACTCACTCAGGTACAAACCTGGCTCAACTTTATTCGGACCCAAAGTGCCCACATTACATGGTGGCTTGCTTTATATACCTGGCCCGCACACACGTGCAAACAGCCCAATGACCTCCAACAGTGGTGCCCCCTGATGGCTAGTGACCCCAAGCATACATACATGACAGCTCTACAGTCCAATACGAGAACCACAGTCTCTGTCACTGGTGGGACAGACAGTGGTTGAAGGAAAGGATGGGTGGGGAGTCTAGTTTGCCGCACGCTCCTTCCGCTGCCTGCACTTGATTTCTGCATGCTTTCGGCAACGAGACTCGAGGAACTCAGCGCCCTCCCGGATACACTTCCTCCATCTAGGATGATCTTTGGCCAGGGTCTCCCAGGTGTCTGAGGGAATGTTGCACTTTATCAGGGAGGCTTTGAGGGTGTCCTTCATCCCGCTACTTCATCTGTCGATGACGATGTGGCCGCAAGTACAACAGATGAAATAGGGTCATCGTCCTCCTCCTCCTCCTCCTCCTCCTCCTCCTCCTCCTCTCCTTCAGTAGTGTCCTCTGCACCTGTGGTGATGACCACCTGTAATGGGACAGGTGCGGCCTCCCTTTGCGCCTCAGGAGTCTGGGGACCTGCAAAACATAATTGAGCTTATTAGAACAGAAGGGCAGACATGAGAATGCTTGCTCTGCGCTGGCATACATAGGAGGAGCAACACTACTGCAATAAATGTGAATGATTGACGTTACATATATGATTACATCATATGGTTGTACATCTATGGAATTCACTGCCCCAGAGAGCAGTGGAGGCTGAATCAGTGAATATATTTCAGGTGGAGATAGACAGATTTCTGAATGATAAGGGAGTAAAGGGTTATGGGGAGTGGGCAGGGAAGTGGAACTGAGTCCATGATCAGATCAGCCATGATCTTATTAAATGGCGGAGCAGGCTTGAGGAGCCAAATGACCTACTCCTATTCTTATTTCTTATGTTGTTATGTTGTTAACCTAAGAGTCGTACAGAAGCTGCATGCATAACATGACATCATTCATATATTATAATGAAATGCCGTTACATTACTTTGAATTACCACTGCTTTACACATTACTCACATGGCGCAACAACGGGATCTGCACCACCACAGCTGGCAGAGCGACTGTGGCTGCCCACTCCTGCTGCAGCACATTCTTCCAAGTCGCTGAGCATCACTATTTGAGCAGGGCCTCCTCCAGTGCGCCTCTGCTAGGATCGATTCTTAGATATCTTCCTCTGCAAACGTGACAAGAGCATGGCATAAGCTAATTGACGAGGTACTATTACGGAAAGATCCTATAAATCCCCTGGGAGGACAGATGCACCAATGTTAGTGCCTCGTCCAGGCCAACATCCCCAGCATTGAAGCACTGACCACACTTGATCAGCTCCACTGGGCAGGCCACATAGTTCGCATGTCAGACACGAGATTCCCAAAGCAAGCGCTCTACTCGGAACTCCTTCATGGCAAATGAGCCAAAGGATGGCAGCAGAAACATTACAAGGACACCCTCAAAGTCTCCCTGATAAAGTGCAACATCACCAGTGACATCTGGGAATCCCTGACCAAAGACCGCCCTAAGTGGAGGAAGTGCATCCGGGATGGTGCTGAGCACCTCATGTCTCGTCATCGAGAGCATGCAGAAATCAAGCGCAGGCAGCGGAAAGAGGGTGTAGCAAACCAGTCTCACCCTCCCCTTCCCTCAACGACTATCTGTCCCACCTGTGACAGAGACCGTGGTTCTTGAATTGGACTGTACAGCCACTTAAGAACTCATGCTAAGAGTGGAAGCAAGTCTTCCTCGATTCCGAGGGATTGCCTATGATGATGATTATGGAAAGACAACAGATTCTAACGTTATATGCTAATACAGTTTGTATCCAATGGATGCTTGGTTGTAACATCTATGTTCAGAAAAAATATTTAATAAGGTTGTGTTTAATAACTAATGCTTGACACCAAACATCTCGCGTACAATCTCCAGGAAGGGCCACATCCATAGGTCCGTTGAATTTGATGCCTGAGGGGAGGTAGGCAGTTTATTTGACTCGATGGAGGTCCCCTAGGGGGGATGAATCAGGACCGCTGGTGAGCTCAGCAATGACAGGAGTGTAATGGGAGAGGGCACTGTAGCCATGGGCTGTGCTCAGAGACCTCCCTGTGGCCGGAGCTAATGTCCCAAAGTGTCCCAGGACAGACAGTGAGCCAGGGCAGCTCTCCCCAGGCTGGGTCACTGTGTGAGTGACAGCAACCAGAGAGACTGTCACAGTCTGGGTAAAGGTGACCGGACCCCTCAGTGCTCAGTCGTGCCCCATCCGCGAACGTAACCTAAAAGGAGACGGTGCGAAAATTAGACTTAGACAAAATTAGTTTCTGAACCCAGTCCAAATCTTAGCAGGGAATCTATGCAAGAATAACCAGCTTAATTTCAATCGAGCAGATTTACATATTCGGTGGATCATTACAATTTAAAATCTATTTAATGCTTAATCTTGCCGAAGCAATCGGGCTGTTCCATCTCTTGCGGCACTGGTCTGATCCCTTTGGCTCATGGGACACTGATGATACAGTATCAGCAATCTCGGCCCAAATTTGTCAATATGTCCGGGGTGGAGCTTTCACACGCCCACCCTCAGTTAGTTGTCCCCACCGAGTCTGCAGCTCATTATCGAGGGCCTCATTGGCCTAATCAGAGAAGGGTTTTGCACTCCTTCTCCCTTCCACATCCTTACCACTCTCTCTGGATTCTTCGTGGGACATCTCCAACTTCACAGACAAATCCACCTTCACAGCAAAAATCAACAGCTTTCTCTCTCTCTCCCTCCCTTTTGCCTTCTGGGCATGACCCCTAACCTCCCGAATCGCAGGAAATCTTCTTTGTAAAAAAAAACCCGCATGTGCAGAACAGCCGTTGCTATGGACGCCAACCTTCCACAGTGCTAAGGTCAATTTCACATCGCTAAGGCACATTCCACATCGCTAAGGCTATCGCCCAAAATAAAAAGCTAAAAGTAATGATCAAAAATATGGGTGATCTTCCAGCGATCCTGAAAAATAAAAAATCGCTATGGCCGGAACATCGCCCATTTTTTAGGTGATAGCGATCTGAGTGGAAAATCTTGCCGCATGGAATCATAGAATAATATAGCACAGAAATAGTCCATTTGGCCCATCAATTCTGCATCAAATATTTGCCCACATGAGCCAACTAGTTTAATCTTACTTTCATGCTCATCTCATACCCTTTAATAATCTTAATTTTTTCTGTGATTATCTTAAAATTGTTGATGCGTGAAAACAATCTGTCACTATTTACCTTATGATGACAACAACAACTTGTATTTATATAGCATCTTTTTAACATAGTGAAATGTCCCAAGGCACTTCACAGGAGTATTATGCAGTAAAAATTTAACATCGAGCCACATAAATAGAAACTAGAGGTGGTGACCAAAAGCTTGTTCAAAGAGGTACGTTTTAAGAAGTGTCTTGAAGGAGGAAAGAGAGGTAGAGAGGCGGAGAGGTTTAGGCAGGGAGTTCCAGAGCTTGTGGCCTAGGCAACAGAAGGCATGGCCAACAATGATTGAGCGATTACAATCAGGGATGCTCAGGAGGGCAGAATTAGAGGAGCGCATACATCTCGGGGGGTTGTGGGACTTCCATATTCTTGAAGAGTTCTATCAAGTCACCCGTTTATCTTCTGAACTCTGGTAAAAAAAATTCTAAATTCTCAAGTCTCTCTTCAAAGCAGTAATTCTTCATCCTTGGTAACATCCTAGTGAATCTCGCTGCACATCTTCCATTACTTTTATATCCTTCTTATAATGGGATGCCCATACCTGCCAGGGAACCAACCTCACTGTTTTCTGTCTGCACTTCCTTCGAACACTGCTTCCCCCGTGGAGCACAAGATTGCTTCAATTTACCTTCATATATTAAGTATAATCCTTTATCAGAACTAACCTGCCTCTCTTTCAATTCAAACATTACAACATTTTATTTCAGATATTCTTTTCACCTGTACTAACTACTTTTAATGTTGTATGGTACAGAAAGGGTTAATGATTATGAACCAGCATATAAAGAATATATAATTCAGCAAGGCTGTGCTGCTGGCATGGGACCTTGCCCAGTGTCAGAGATAAGCCAAGAGCACCATCAATAATTATGTGTTTCTTGGTACAGAGTAGAACACAACTATGAGAACCGGACCAGCCACATAAATCCCATGGCTACTAGAGCAGGCCAGAGGCTGGGTATTCTGCAGCAAATGACTCACCTCCTAACTCCCTAAAGCCTTTCCACCATCTACAAAGTGCAATAGTGTGAAGGAATACTTTCCACTTGCCTGAATGTGTGCAGCTACAGCAAAACTCAAGAAGCATGACACCATCCAGAACAAAGGAGTCCACTTGATCGGCAGCCTATCCACAACCTTAAACATTCACTCCCTCCACCATCGGCACACTGTGGCTACAGTGTGTACCATCTGCAAGATGCACTGCAGTAACTCGCAAAGATATCTTCGACAGCACTTCTCAAACCCGTAACCCCACCACCTAAAAGGACAAAGACAACGGTTGCATAGGAACACCATCACTTCAAAGTTCACCTGCAAGTCACACACCATCCCAACTTAGACATGTTACCTTTCCTTCATCATTGCTGCGTCAAAATCTTGGAAATCCTAACCTACCAGCACTGTGGAGAACCTTCACCACATGGACTGCAGCGATTCAAAAATAAGGTAGTTCACCACCCTACTCAAGGGCAACAAGGGATGGACAATAAATGCTAGCGATGCTCAAAACACGAGAATGAATTAACAATAAAATTATTATTATCTTGAAGACAGGAATGTGATCTTACTGCATCTCAATTTCTGTGCACAACAAATGTTTGAGTTCTTCATTTGGAAGAAAATTCTTCCCTGATCTTTCTATTAACAATAACCAATAACACTGAAATCCTGCTGTAGTTATTAATTTTGATTAATTAATATTGTTTACATAATACAAAATACAATGGATATATGAATATCAAGTACACCATGGAAATAGAACACATAAGCAGGAGACTTATACAATGTCTGTCATAAAAGCTCAGCATCTCACATCAATCAGAGAAGTCTAATTAAAGACATTACGGCTAGACGTTCCATTAGTTTTGCATCGCTACAGCCCACTTAACGTCCATTTTAACATGGAGATGAGGTATACCACCCAGATATCATCCATTTTGCAAAAAAATGGAAACTAACGCCCATTTATCGCTCACTTATCACCCAGCATTACTTTCGGCATGTAGTTAACGTGGGAATTAATAATACCGCCCGCCCATTTTTTTTGCTGTAAAGGTCAGAATAGCCAAAACTAACACCCATAATATTGCTGAGCGTTACTTTCAGCATCTCATCCAAATATTGTAGAAAATATCGCTCTGAAAAAAAACACTGAGAAAAAGCTGCTCTTACCTGACCTTAACAGAGCGGTTTGGACGGCATTTTGTAAATCGGAGGATTTTTCATATAAAAGGCTGCTTCAACTTCTGGGGAGTTTTGATGTAATCTGGATTATTTTAAGGTGCTTTGAAAATCTGAACAAACATCTTATAATGTGGATGAATTGAATTTATTTTCTTTTCTTTAGTAGGTAAATTTATTGTTTGTGAACAATAGGTATAATACTGATTGTTATTGTAATGGCGCCTGTCATTTCTCAGCCTGTCTTGATGACTACTCACATGCTGCAGACTAGAGATGGCAGAAGGTATATTGAAGAGCATTATGTGCCCAATCAAAGAGGTGAAGACTGAGGAGAAGGACGAGAACTTACACCCAACACACTTACAGGGAGAAGCGGTCTTACCTGAACTTGTCTGATAACACGTGCCTTAGGAGACTGCGCTTCTGGAAAGAGGTCATCAGTGAGATATTCCAGCTCATTTGGGGTGATCTGCAACATAGCAGCACCATCAGGACTGCACTGTCCATTGAGGTCAAGGTAACTGCGGCACTTTCCTTCTATGCATCGGGTTCCTTTCACGCCTCAGCTGGTGACAGTTGCGCTATATCTCAGCATGCCACACATTGCTGCAGTCGACAGGTGACTGAAGCCCTTTACGCATGCAGGATGGACTTTATCAGCTTCCCTATGACCAGGGAGGCACAGACTAAGAGGGCTCTAGGATTCTCCAGAATAGCAAACTTCCCCAAGGTGCAGAGAGCAATAGACTGTACGCACATCGCGATTCAGGCACCTTTTCAGGATGCAGAGGTTTTTCGGAAACGGAAAGGATTCCACTCCCTGAATGTGCAATTCTTTGTCGACCACAAGAAAATTATAATGGCAGTAAATGCCAAATTTCGGGCAGCATCCATGATGCTCACATCCTGCGTGAGTGCACTGTATCTGACTTGTTTACCAGTCAGCCACAAGGTCAATATTGGATGCATGGTGACAAAGGATATGGCCTCGCCACCTGGCTGCTGACCCCCCCTGTGTAACACCCAGACAGAAGCTGAGAAGCGATACAATGAAAGCCACATGGCCACATGCAATATCGTCGAAAAGACAATTGGCATGCTTAAGCAGCACTTTAGATGCCTGGGGCTACAACCTCCACTTTTGTGTTTATCACCCAAAAATGGACGATATTTCCGGTGTGGGCGGTAAAAAAGGGTTTTCAGATCACCGGCTTCTTGGCCATTCTCAAACCTCCTAGTCTCCACTTTTGAAAATGGGCGTTACCGCAAGCGATATGAAATGGGCGATAGCGTTAAATTTATTTGACCTTCTGCCGTAAAGTGTGGCTGTCCTTAGCAATGGCATGGCAATGCTCGATTCCCGCGATTCTGGAGGTCAAGGGTCACAATCACATGCGCAGAAGAGGAGATAGAGAGAGAGGGAGCTCACAGGGACTGAAGGCGTGTCTGGGTGTGGTGTAGCTGCTTTGAGAGGAAGGAGATTTTAGAGCTTCACAGCAAGTAGGCAAACAAAAAATTGGTGTTACCAGCCACAAATTTGACTGAATTTGGCCTATAATGGAGAGAGAGGAAAAGGTATCACAGCATGCTGTGGAGACTGATGCTGGAGAGAGCAGTGAGCTGGGAGAGAAGCACATGGGAGGGCGCAAAAGAGCCAGGAGGTTCTTGGACGAGGCGAATGTCCCCCTCCTGCAGGAAGCCGAGTTACATTGGGGTGATTTGACACAGGGAGGGCATTGGGAAGCCTACCCCAAAGGCATACCAGAAGATATGGACCGAGATAGTAGAGGTGGTCTCGTCGGCGACCAACGAGGTGCTTGAGGACAACCAATTCCACAAATGATGGAACAAACTTGTGGGATCCGCAAGAGTAAGTATTACATTAACTTACATGTACTTATGTATTTAGATAATTTGATTTGTAACAGTCATGAGTGACTATCAGCAGATGTGAGGTCTTGCACTTTTACTGTGAATGTTTTACTCAAAGCCCATGGTCACAGTGTACATCTTTAGGTAAAGAATGATAATTGTCACAATAATCATGATTACATCTGTCAGTTATGTGTTGCAAAAGTGTCTGTGACAGTACCTAGCAATGATATCATGCAATGATCCCATGCCATGTCATCCTGTAACCTTTTACAGAAGAAGCTATCGACGATGAGGTCTGTGCAGAGGTGAACGGGTGGGGGGTCACCAGCCCCCAACGACATCACTGACATGGAGCAGCGTGTGCTCGCACCCGTGGAGAAGCACCCCTGGACAGCCACGGACGCATCTGCAGACCCTGAAGTGATGCCACGTGAGTAAAGCTTACACCATTGCGTCATGTAAAGTCAATAGATGTCACAACCACTCATATCCGAACAATCATATATGATAGATGATTTCTAAAATTGGCATAGAAATAATGCTGGCCTAATGAAAATCATTGCAATGCACAATGTGTTGATGGTCATGAAATGTGATGTCTGTGATGATTTTGATAGCGGTGATGCTTTTATCATGCATATGCTGTGTGCAGTGTTGGACTCACCTTGTGACCCTAGCACCCCCTTCTCCTCTAAGTAAATGTAAATAAATGTAATTCTTACTCTGCCAGAGCCGACAAGGTCATTCCAACGCTTACGGCACTGGTTGCCCTCACGCACCTCGTGCATCACCGACGAGACCACCTCAGTGATTTTAGCCCAAATCTTCTGAAAAGCCTTTGGGATAGGCTTCCTATGCCCACCCCGGGTCAATTGACCCCAATGTGACTCCACCTCCTGCAGGAGGGCAGCATTTGCCTCATCCGAGAATCTCCTCGCTCTTTTTCACCCTCCCATCTCCAATTCCTCTCCAACCTCACTGCCCTCACCAGCCTCCTCCACCTCCACATCGTGATCTCTCGGCTCCTCTATGCCTTCCATTGTTTTGCTATTTTTGTGACAGATATTTCTGTCTCACAGAACTAAATAGTGCTATTTTTTATGAAAAACCCGTCCAAACTCCCCCAATCACCAAACAAACTGCAAACACCTACACAACAAACCCACACAAGCTTTCTCTTCTCTCTGCTCTCTCTCTCTCTCTCCTCTTCTGTATTGATGACCCCTGACCTCCTAAAACATAGGAAAAGACTGTTGCTATGGTGTTGCTATGGACGCTGGCATTTTACGACAAAAGAAAAAAATACTGCTAACGCCCATTTCATATCATTCCCGCAAACGCCCATTTTATAAAGTGGAAACTAGGGGGTTTGAAAATGGGCGATAATCTGGCGATCTCAAAACCGGCAACGTTGGAAATAATGCCCATTTTTGGACGATCTGCACAATAATGGAAAGTCTAGCCCATTGCATCATTAACAATGTTCCAAAAGGCAAATTGTATTAGACTGTTTCATTTGTAATCGGGAATTTTCACATCATCTCAGGGAAAATTGAGATTCATGCATGCTTGGCATTACGTTATTGAAAACTTACAGACACAAGCATAGCTGAAGCTATGAAGTATGAGAGAAGGCAAATACTGTCAAAATTTACCTTCAAAACTAAACCTTGATATCCTATCATTGTGACTAAGTAAAGAGCTTAAATTTAAAAGATCACACATCCGCATTTTAATTAAACATACCTGCAGTTTAGCAGAAAAGTAATACATTGTGCATTATATGGTATAATGTACCTGCCCTTACTAAACAGGCCACTCTGTGACATTTTGTAAGCAGTATCATAAGGGATCCACTAGTTACTTCAAACTAAGTCAGGAAAGTGGCATCAGAAGACATGGGCTGGGAACTTCCTCGGAGCTGCTCCCACTCTGCCGCTGCAACAACAGATACGGCGGCAGAGTGGGAGCAGCTCCACAATATATCCCGACCATAAACTTATATTAGGGAATAGTAAATTTAGAACAGATATGAACAAGAACTATTTTACTCAAAGAATGATAAATGTTTGGAAAAATCTGGGTGGAATGGTTAAGGTTGAAAACATGAGGGATTGTCAAAATATAGTTGGATGCTATAAGACAGTTATGTAACAGAGAGATGAGTATCAATGGGCCTGTTATGGTTTCAGTAGCTGTACCAGGAATATTATCTCATGATCTAGGAGCATACATTTTGGGCTAGAAATTCCGTATCACGCTGGTTGGGGCGTTAATTTTTGAAAAGTTGTAAGTTTAGTGCCAGGCACTAATCAATCTCCATGCCCGTGAAATTCAGTTTCTGCGCTGAAAGAATGCAGGGGTAAATCAGGTGCTAACGTGAGTGGCGTTAGGCTCCAAACGGTAACGAAAATGAGGTGTTGTGTAATCGGGGGTGAGCATTGGTGAAGCGCCTTCCAACCATTAAAGTGGAGGGTCCCTGGAGTCTGCACACCAGCGCTCATTAATTAGGGGAGTGCAGAGCGGCAGAATGCTGTGGGATGAAATACAAAGGCCTTTGATGGCCCACAACACTCCGAGGACTAAGCAGCATTTATCTGGCTATAGCTACATCATGCGATCTCTGCCACGCATAAATGATCTTTGGAACGGAAGTACTGGGGCGCATCCCTTTAAGTAGCGCCCCACCAACAGCCAGCCGGCTAGTTCATGCCTCCATTCTCTGGCGCTGTCAGCGTGAGGCGATAAGTTTGCACATCCGGTACCCAGCAAACGTTGCACGCTTGCTAACATCACAATTTGAATAGCAAAAGGTGCCAAGGCGCTAACTTATCACTGGCGCTGTGGGGCCGGCCAAAGTGATGTATGGCGCGAGATTTACCCCACCGCGGCGCTACTGCCTGAACATCCCGTTAGCGTCCCCCAGGCACTAATGGGAGGTGCTAAGCTATCAAATTTCTCCCCCTTTAAGTTGTGTAACCAAGTGCTAATGAGCCTATTTAGCAGTAACACTGTACATTGGAATTGACATTGTATTTGCAGGATATCTGTCGACCTGGAAGATGGAAAATAACAAACGCTGGGTCCAGTTTGTACAAATTAAAATAACTAATCCAATATCTTCACCTTTAAACAATTACAGGAGTAAAAACGATAAGGAATTCTGGGGTCCAGGCAGATATTATCATATTGTACTTACAATTTTCAGAGTCTTTTAACCTATCACTACTGAGAGTACTTTTATTTCCCAACTCAAACAGTCTATTACGCTCTACACATACAATATATTTCAGTTCAGTGAAGTCTTCCTATGGAGCTTCTTCCTTCTGACATGCTCAGATGACGAAGAAAACAGATGAGTTGGTAGCAAACACTGTTTTAAGGATACTTCCTCCTTTGAGGATGAGCTTGTCCATCAAGCTTGATTAGATCAACAACATCTTGCATTTATATAGCACCTTTAATATAGAAAAGCATCCCAAGGCACTTCGCAGAGGCATAAGGAGAAAAATGGATGTCAAACCAAAGGGGTGACCAAAGGTTTTATCAAAGTGCATGCGAATGAAAATCAAATATTAAATAAACAATTCTGTTTTGTTCCATGACTATAACATCAATCCCAAACCAAAATTTAAAATGGCACTTCATTTTGGGTTAGATGGCTACATATCTTATAAAGTGATGCTTGGAATACACCTTCACATCAAAACCATTGATAGATAAATTAACATTTCAAACTTCCACACAGCTAAAAGCCACCTTTATATTTGCAGTGTTTTAGTATGGATTCCAGAAACCATGTAATGAGTCAGTTCCTGGTATTTACACTGCAAAATTTGGTTACATTTTCCCAGCAGCAGATTTGTCAGCAAGATTCCTGCTACTGATTGTTACTAGTGACCCCTATTGAAAGTGCATATGTATGACGATCAGTTAAGGACCATATTGGATTATTGTATCCTTGCACACAAAAAGTATCCAACACTCACTATCTAGGCTCACACATATAGTGTGAATGTTTAAAAATGTATAGAGACATTGAAGTTGAGAACGTGGGAATTGTATAGGGACAGTATAAGCTAACAAAGAATTCATGGAGGAATAGCCATGACATCTCAGACTCGAGACTGCGAAATGTTACAACACTAACACATATTGAAACAAAACCCACAGCTTGCAGAAAAACCTCAAGGTCTTATTAAATCATGCTATTAACCTGAAACATTAACAGAAGGTCTTTGTTTAAAATCAGACCATACTTAGGTCGACTTATGAGTGGACAAAGGGAAAGAGGGATCAAAAGAGATAGGCTGAACTAGGATGTCACTCTAGCCCTATCTTGTTATCTTTTGCCGAAAATGTATAACCGTCGTGCCTTTACAATGTAACGTCACTTTGTCCGTAGGAAGTGGGTGCGTTCGAACAGACTTGCATTCCTTCTGTCTGATAAGGTCCCCGATCGGGATTTGCTTTTTAAATAAAAGCTTGCTTTGTTTAAAGCACAAACGGTATTCGTTTCAGTAATTTTGCTGAACCAGATTTTACACTTTTGTGCAGATCACCCAAAAATGGGCGGTATTTTCAGTGTGGACGGTAAAAATGGGTTTTCAGATCGCCGGCTTGTAGCCCATTCTCAAAGCCCCTAGTCTCCATTTTTGAAATTGGGTGTTACCGCGAGTGATATGAAATGGGCGGTAGCGTTAAATCTCTCTGACCTTCTGGTTTAAAGTGTCGCCGTCCTTAGCAACGGCATGGCAACGCTCGATTCCCGCGTTTCAGGAGGTCAAGGGTCATCATGACATGGGCAGAAGAGGAGACAGAGAGAGAGGGAGCTGAGAGGGAGTGAAGGCGTGTGTGGATGTTGTGTGGCTGTTTTGGGAGGAAGGAGGGAGAGTTTCGAGCTTTAAACAAATGAGCTGTTTACCAGCCAGATACTTGCCCGAATTTGGTACCTATAATGGAGTGAGAGGAGGGGGTGACACAGCACGCTGTGGAGACTGACGCTGGCGAGAGCAGTGAGCTGGGAGAGGAGCACATTGGAGGGTGCAAAAGAGCGAAGAGGTTCTCGGACGAGGCAAATGCCTCCCTCCTGCAGGAGGTCGAGTCACGCTGGGGTGATTTGACACCGGGAGGGCATGGGAAGCCCATCCCAAAGGCCTACCAGAAAATATGGACCGAGATAGCAGAGGTGGTCTCGTCGGCGACCAACAAGGTGCGTGAGGGCAACCAATGCCGCCAATGATGGAACGATCTTGTCGGATCCGCAAGAGTATGTATTACATTTATTTATATGTACTTATGTATTTGTATAATTTGATTTGTAAGAGTTATGAGTGACTATCATCAGATGCAAGGACTTGCACTTTTACCGGGAATGTTGTACTCACGGTGTACGTCTTTAGGTAAAGAACGATAATTATCATAATAATCATGATTACATCTGTCGGTTATGTGTTGTATCAGTCTCTGTGACAGTACCTAGCAATGATATCACGCAATGATGTTGTGCCATGTCGTCCTGTCACCTTTTACAGAAGAAGCTATCGACATTGAGGTCTGTGCAGAGGTGAAAGGGTGGGGGGCCACCAACTCCCATGAGATGATCACTGAGGTGGAGGAGCGGGTGCTCGCACTCATGGGGAAGCATCCCCGGTCGGCCACACAAGGAGCTGCAGACCCTGAAGTAATGCGATGTGAGTAAAGTTTGCACCATTGCGTGATGTAAAGTCAATAGATGCCACACCCACTCATATCCGAACAATCATATATGATAGATGATTTCTAAAATTGTCCTCTAAGTAATGCTGGCCGAATGAAAATCATTGCAATGTAAAATGTGTTGATGCTCATTAAATGTGATGTTTGATGATTTTGATACCAGTGGTGCTTTTGTCATGCATATGCTGTGTGTAGCGCTGGAATCACCTTGTGACCCTAGCACCCTCTTCTCCTCTAATAACCTCATTTGTGCTTTGCAGCTCAGCCAGTAGTGCGGCCCCAGTCAAGACCACAAAGGCCAGAAGGTGGGGACACGGGGCCAGACACGCCGGACAATCCTGGTGCAGAGGAGCTCCCATTCTCTCCTATCAATCTGTTCTCTACGGATGAGAGCGCAGACTTCGAGGAACCTGCAATGCCACTCTCCAGAAGCCATTCCACCCTAAGGCCATCTAGTGCTCTTCCAGTTATTCCCGCCTCCACTCTGGAGGTACCGGGTCCAAGCACTTCACCACAGAGCACCCCATTTGTCCCCAGGACGGCGCCAACCCCATGGAGGTTTCGTGGATAGACATAGACATAGACATAGACATAGACATAGAAAATAGGTGCAGGAGTAGGCCATTCGGCCCTTCTAGCCTGCACCGCCATTCAATGAGTTCATGGCTGAACATTCAACTTCAATACCCCATTCCTGCTTTCTCGCCATACCCCTTGATCCCCCTAGTAGTAAGGACCTCATCTAACTCCTTTTTGAATATATTTAGTGAATTGGCCTCAACATCTTTCTGTGGTAGAGAATTCCACAGGTTCACCACTCTCTGGGTGAAGAAGTTCCTCCGCATCTCGGTCCTAAATGGCTTACCCCTTATCCTTAGACTGGTTCTGGACTTCCCCAACATTGAGAACATTCTTCCTGCATCTAACCTGTCTAACCCCGTCAGAATTTTAAACATTTCTATGAGGTCCCCTCTCATTCTTCTGAACTCCAGTGAATACAAGCCCAGTTGATCCAATCTTTCTTGATAGGTCAGTCCCGCCATCCCAGGAATCAGTCTGGTGAACGAGAGCCACATGAAAGCGGAAAGATGGTACAGTTGAACAGGAGGACTGTAGACACTGGTGACCAGCTCCTCGATGCATTGGGGGCATATCCCGACAGCTGACTGAGTACGTTCCGCAGATAGCGGAAGCCCTGGAGGCAATAGCCAGGAATACTGCTGGCACAGGCCTCCCAGTGGTCCAGGAGAGCAGCACTCCACCCCTAGGTTCCGCACCAACACTACAAACGACAGATGAGAGGCAGGACCAAAATCCTGCTTCTGGATCTAAGAATGTTCCCCCCTCAGCATCCCCCTGCTCCTGGACCTGTCCAACCACCGCCTCTGCCTTCATCCCTCCGCAATGAGGCACCACCTGAGGAGCTCTTCGGCCAGGTGGCGTGGAGTGAGGAGGGAAAAGGGTAAAGGTTTAGAGAAGAAGGGGAGAGGGGAAGGAAAGTGAGATGCATGTCCGCAGGTGATGGCTGTGTTATATATCCATCTGGGTGTATGCAATTTGTTGTAATGTAGGGGGGGAGGGGGCCACCCTCCTGCTTTGCATTTGTATTCTGTGTTGCTGGACATGTTGACCATTTGATTGATGTCAATGGTCGAAAAAGTGGGGTGGGGGTGGGGTTGGGGTGATTTTGCCTGTGATACTTAAAATTTCAGACCAATAGTCTAATAAAAAAAATCTTATTCAACATCACCTTGTTGCGCATTGTCCCAGATATCTGGACCGTTACACACTGGTGATTCCTTAACATGAAAGAGTTAAATACAACTGACTTCAATCAACTTAAACTTTAACTGGCACCAAGGTGGTACCCACCATTGATGTCTGAGTTGCACACACACAGCAGTGTGTCAGCGTTGTCACTCACAGCAATGTTCTTTCAGGCAAATTGTTTCGTTATGAGCTCCTGACGTAAGAGTCTTGCAGCTATGTAGCCACCATAAGCCCTTTCCTGCGATCTGGAGGGGGTCATGGGCATGGTTGCATAGCCAGCCTGATTGTCTGGCCCTAGCTCAGTGTCCAGCCCCTCATCCTCCTCTTCCTCTCTCTCATGAGGTGGACCATCAGTCCCTTCTGGCAACTCTTGTCCCCTCCTGATAGCCAAGTTGTGCAGCATGGAGCACACGACCACAAATTTAGCTACTTGCTCAGAGTTGTATTGTAACTCCCCTCCTGAGTGCTCCCATCTGAAGCGCTGCTTAAGCACAGTTATTGTTTTCTGGACCACATTGCGTGTGTCTCTGTGGCTCTCGTTGTTTCGCTTCTCTGCCTCGGTGTGGGTGTCATGCAGGGGGGTCATCAGCCAGGTGGCTAGGCCATATCGGTTATCACCAAGCATCCAGCATTGTCCTTGTGGCTGACTCTTAAACATGTCAGAGACAGCACTCTCACGCAGGATGTGAGCCTCATCGAAGCTGTTCAGACATTTGGCATTCACTGCCATTATGATCTGGTTGTGGTCGACAACTAGTTGGATCTTCGGGGGGGTGAAATCCTTTTCTGTTACAAAAAAGCTCTGGGTCCTGAGAAGGTGCCCGCATGGCGATGTGAGTGCACTGTATTGCTCCCTGCACCCTGGGGAACTTAGCAATGCGGTAGAATGCTCCAGCTCTGTCAGTCTGAGCCTCCGTGGTCATGGGGAAGCTGATAAAATCCATCCTACGCGCGTACAGGGCCTCTGATGCAGCGATGTGTGGCATGGTGAGACAGGGGGGAAATTTCCTCCGCGGAGGCCCAAAAGGAACCGGACGTATAGAAGGACAGTGCCGTGGTGACCTTGACCTCGACCGACACTGATGTCCTGATGACAGGCTGCATATCTGGCCTGATGAGCTCGCATATTTCATTGATCACCACCTTGTGGAAGCGCAGTCTCAGAAGACAGATGTGCTTGGACACGTCGAGGTAAGACCTTTTCTCTCTGTAAGTGAGGGGTGTGGACCTCCTCCTCATTCTGGCACATTTTAAATTGGGCACATCAAGATTTGCGTTAGATGTTGAGCCATTTGCACTCTGCAGCATCTGCGTATTAATTGATGCAGGCTGAGAAATGGCTGGCCCCATTCCAATGAAAGTATAATAGCG
Source organism: Pristiophorus japonicus (assembly GCF_044704955.1). Lineage (NCBI taxonomy): Eukaryota > Metazoa > Chordata > Chondrichthyes > Pristiophoridae > Pristiophorus > Pristiophorus japonicus. The sequence goes on from NC_091977.1 coordinate 412,830,248, forward strand.
ATTGATCAGAAGCAATAATTTCCTCACTAAAAAACACCTATAGTAAACTCCAATTCTCCAGAATCTGAAACTATGTCTGTTGAGAAGAACTCCAGAGTCAATCCAAACTCCCCCGAAGTTGAAGCAGCCTTTTGAATGAAGCGATCTGCGATTTAAAAAAAGGCGCCCACACCTGTGATTTGTTCAGAAAAGTTCCACTTTTTCTGAGCGGTGTTTTGGGCGAGCGATATTGTGGGTGAGATGTGTGCGAGGTGGTGAAAGTGACGCTGGGTGATCTCCTGGGCATAGGTTTTGGCAAATGTGATCTTTACGACAAAAAAAGGTGGGTGGTCGTTATTATTGAATCTCGGCGTTAATTACGTGCGGAAAGTAATACTAGGCGATATTATGGCCATTGGTTTCGCCCATTCTGATGATTCCGCCCCAAAAAAGTGGGTGGGCGGTATTAATTTTTCCTGGCATTACGCACATGACGAAAGTAATGCTCGGCGATAAGTGTCCGAAAAATGGGCGTCAGTTTCCATTTTGTGGCTAAATGGGTGATAACTGGACATTACACCTCATTTTAGGGGTAAAATGGACGTTAACTGGGCGTTATGCATGCAAAAACATGTAAAATCTAGCCCATAGAATGGCTAGGCGGGTAACTATCCCCATGGAGCCATATACCAGAAAGGAGTCAATATCTTCAGAAGAAAAGGATAGAGAGGAGAGACTGTGGAAAAGAAGCTGAAACAGGAAATCCTGGAATACCTCCTGATTGCACTACATTGGAAGAATATGTTTGGAATTTATTCCAGTTTTGTTTTCCAAAATGCATTGCATGGACACTCAGATAATTACCCGTTGCGGGCTTCTCCTTCACAAAGATCAGTCCCCTGCTACCATACCTGGCCTTCACCTTCATGCTTCAGTTGCCTGCTTATCAATCCACCACCACACCTTATTTTTTGCCATTTCTTCAACTGCAAATGGCTATCCAAATTATTACATTAAATTATTAGGCTCTACAGGAAAGCCATTTTTCCAGAAAGTAGTTAGTACAATCTCTTCCATGTGAAATGTTTAAAATTGAAGCCATTGGAAACAGCAGTACAAAATATTTCACATAGAGAGAACCATTATGACTGGTAACTGGACAAAATAAAACACAACAGTAATGAAAGTGAACTCCAAAGTACTGGAGTTCTGGAGCTCGACTTGAGTTCATTGTCATGATTCTGCTCATAGCATATTTGTTAATTTCAAATCTCATTTCAGAGGGGTAGAGAGATTGCCCCTCCTACAGGGAGGGGCAAAAAATAAAGAACCACTCAGCTGCTCTCACACACCTCTTAGCAACCATTGATAATGCAATAATAAAGTCTTTGGAAAAGATCTGCAGCTGTTTCCAGCAGCCAGTGTGTGTAACAGAAAGATGAAAAAAGAGGCCAAAATTGATAAGCTCATAATAAACGATGAAACTGAGTACTAAGAGCAATGAGTAAGTGTGACCTTAGCTCCTTTAATTAGACTCCAGAGTGCACGTACAGCGTGGGTGGCCTGCTTATATACAGTGCTTCCAAGGGATGCTGGGATCCCTTGGGACTCCAACAAGTAGGTCCTCTGGTGGTGGTGTGATACAGGTTGCCAAGGGTTAAATACATAACATCACTCCCTAGTAAAGTCAATAGTACACTTACTTACAGGGTGAGACGATCTGGAGCTTTTCGCTCCCTTGTCGATCGTCTCAGTACAAATGCAGGTGTGGGTGAGTTGGTTAGTTCTTCACTGGGCTGCTGGGCAGCTGGCCTTGCCGGGCTGCTGGAGATGGTGAGTTCGGCTTTGTGGTCAACCATGATGTCGTTTGCCAATTGTGCGTGTGTTGGAGGGTCGAAGTTGGTGGTGTCCTCTTCGGGTTGCTCGTTAGTCCATTGGCCAATTTGACCTGAAACACCCGACTCCCTTCTTTGGCTATGACCATGCCAGCGAGCCTTTTGGGACCATGTCCATAATTGAGTAAAAACACAGGATCATTGACCTCAATATCGCATGACAAATTTGTGCGATCATGGTACATACTTTGTTGATGCCGCCTGCCCTCTACGTGATCATGGAGATCAGGGTGGACAAGAGAGAGCCTTGTTTTGAGCGCCCTTTTCATGAGCAGCTCGGCTGGGGGAACCCCGGTGAGCGAGTGGGGTCTGGTGCGGTAGCTGAGCAGGACTCGGGACAGTCGGTTCTGCAGGGAGCCTTCCGACACACGTTTCAAGTTTTGCTTGATGGTCTGAACTGCCTGTTCTGCCTGGCTGTTGGATGTGGGCTTGAACGGGGCAGATGTGACGTGCTTGATCCCATTGCGGGTCATGAATTCATTGAATGCAGCACTGGTGAAACACGGTCCATTGTCGCTGGCTAGGACATCAGGCAGGCCGTGTGTGGCAAAATTGGCTCGTAGGCTTTCGATGGTGGCAGTGGACGTGCTTACAGACAATATTACACATTCAATCCATTTTGAATAAGCATCCACGTCAACCAAGAACGGTTTGCCTAGAAATGGGCCCACATAGTCAACGTGGATCCTCGACCACGGTTTGGAGGGCCATGACCACAAACTTAGCAGTGCCTCTCTGGGTGCATTGCTCAGTTGAGAGCAGGTGTTGCACTGGCGCATGCATGACTCTAAATCTGAGTCGATGCAGGGTCACATTTGGCTCATCGTGTCTGTGATGGCCGAAAAAGAGCTATCCAGCCTAATCCCACTTTCCAGCTCATGGCCCGTAGCGTTGTGGTTACAGCACTTCAAGTGCACATAAAGATTTCAGCTTCCCGGCTTCCACTTACATTGCTGTAGAGCCAAGAGAAGCAGGAATGATCTTCCTAGTTCTACATGCAATTCTACATGCCGCTACTGGCCCACACTCACCCTTCTCACATTCGTCTCACACCACCAACCCTAAGCACCCCCTGACATATCTGCATGCCAGCTCAAAGTTTAAATCAAACAGGAGCTGCCAACTCGACCCATAGCTATATCAAGCACATAGTAAACCTATGTAGGAATTATGTCCTTCAGCAAGCAAGTTTGTCTGGGGGAAACTGAACAATTATCACAACATTTGTATCAACCTAGGGTGGGGCAGGGTTTTTGAGAGTCGAGCTAGTTTTTAACTCAATATATATTGTGACTGAATTAAAGAAGTCAATGCTAATGTTTAATAATGTTTACTTTATGGCACAATGACAAAAACAAGTAATTTCACAGCAGACAGCATTTCAGGAAAGCTATTTTCTATTTAGTCTAAGTTTACCTGCTCATAAAATCTGTTGAAACTGCAGATTTAGCACCACTTTTGTATTGCTCTAAAACAATTTTGGGAACGCATCAAAGCAAAATTGGCAAATGTAAATTGAGTCAGGTCTCAATCACACGCTGAAGCAGTGTGAGACCTCACTGGGAGAACTCTGATGCTTGTTGAGCTTCAGAATATAATTAAACTTCATTTTATAAACATACATCTGAAATTTATGCAGGCAGTCTCCCAATCTCCCTCCATTACATCGTCATTTATTGGTAGGGTTTCCACTGATTATCTGCCTTAGTTATGGTAAAAGATACTTCCTACTCTTCAATGCTTTTGACTTTACAAAGCAAAGCAAAGCCGATATTTTTACCCATCCTCTCCGAATATTAAAAATGAGCTTTCTGGAGAGCAGTGCTTCATTACTTACTGGTTTCTGGGTCCAAAGTGAAAGTGAAACTTTGTGACGCAAAGTGGACCCATGTTGATTTGGGCATACAACAGACTGTAAATCAGTCTTTGAATCCAAAATAATTTATCCTGGAATGGCTAAATATGAAAATATAATAATTATCAGTACAGCTTGGCAGGATCCAGGAATTTAATCCTAAAAACAAAATGTTGATTATTATAAATTATTAATTTATGAAACTTAATCAATACTAATGTCATCATTTTATTATTTTCATTATTATAGAAGGTTGTGTTATATTCTTCTGTTTTGTTCCTCCTGATATGTTGGGGTAGAAATTTAATTGCTTAGTGCCTCCCGTTAGCGTCTGCGGGGGTGCTAACGGGCCGCGAAGGGACAGCGAATTCAGCACCGCCCGCAAACTTCTGTGCTGGTTTAGCTCTGGCGCTAACTCTTACCGCCTGGGCCTCTAGCGCCTCACAGATCATGGTGTCATAAAGTGTGCAGCATCCTGTTACCGCCCCGGATGTGTAATTGCCTCCCGCCCCCTGCTATATCACCGGGCATGAACAACGGCAGGAAGAGGAGCCGTTGTCAACTCGGCTTGATGCTTGGAGAGTGCTAAAAATAGGAAATGGTTTTCAACGTTTATTATTTACAAAAGTCTGGTGCCTGCTGAAAGTTTTCAATGTTTCATGCTGCAAGATGTCCAAGCCCTCCATTTTCTGAGAGTGTTTGGGGCTGTAATGGCAGTCGCGCAGATCAACTTACAAAACAGAACTGCTGACAAGTAGGTTGTGCACCATCATTGGCCCTTCCCTTTAAGCGAGGGAAGCAGCCTCTGATGCCATTAGCAATGCGCTGCAAATTGTTCAGTGCTCTGCCGCTACCGCCCCGTTCTCAGACTTTAGCGTCCTAAGAGTAGGGGTTAGCGCTTGATTTAGTGCTCCACTTTCCTCTTGGAGCGCTAAAGCTAAATTTCCAGGCAGGAGAGAATCACTGGTGCCTGGCGCTACTTTTCCTACTTTTCAAAAGTTAACGCACCAACTGGGCGCTATGAAAATTCGAGCCCATTAAATATTGTAACATTCCACTGTATTTGATTTCATTTTGCAACCAAATAAAAAAGAACTGCTAAGATTCTCTTAAATATTATGATCAGAGTTTCCTCAGAGCTGTTCTCATTCCACTATTGCAACTTTTCCAGAAGTGTGGTGGAAACCCCATTCATACGCATAGACGGGATTTCTGCCACAGTTCTTACAGCAATAGTATCTCCAGGGACATTCTGGGCCGATGTGCCTGAAGTTCAAAGAGTCCGCTCTTCTGGTGGAAGTGCAGCAGAATGGGTCTCCCATGTGCCCATGCAGTAGGAGATAGACCTCGTTCCAAATTGTCATTGCCATAATCAGGGGGAGTGGCCCATGCCAGTAAGGCTGCACCGGAGGTCCCTGCTCTGTTCCACCAGGGGAAGCCAAAGTAGCCAGCAGTGCTCTCTCATGTTGCAGCCTGACTAAGTCAAAGATAAAAAGCTAATTTGATCTTCTGGGGGAGAAATTGCCCTGTGCCCCAATTGGGGACAGTAACCTGCTCAGGTCAGGACTTCCTGCGCCCAGTGCAGAAGACCCGCCCGGCCGCTAAATTGGGCTTACTGCCCCTCAGAGGAAATGAAACACAATCTCGTGCACTCCACTTCCTTTAGGGATGGGACCAGCGGGACTAATAATGAACAATCTTGTTGTGCAAGGTCCCTTGGGGAAGAGTGACCATAATATGGTAGAATTCTTTATTAAGATGGAGAGTGACACAGTTGATTCAGAGACTAGGGTCCTGAACTTAAGGAAAGGTAACTTCGATGTTATGTGACGTGAATTGGCTAGAATAGACTGGCAAGTGATACTTAACGGGTTGACGGTGGATAGGCAATGGCAAACATTTAAAGATCACATGGATGAACTCCAACTATCGTACATGCCTGTCTGGAATAAAAATAAAATGGGGAAGGTGGCTCAACCGTGGCTAACAAGGGAAATTAAGGATCGTGCTAAATCCAAGGAAGAGGCATATAAATTGGCCAGAAAAAGCAGCAAACCTGAGGACTGGGAGAATTTTGTAATAAAGCAGAGGAGGACAGAGGGTTTAATTAGGAAGGGAAAAATAAGTCCCTTGCAGTCGGATTCAGGTGAATTTATAATGGGGAACAAAGAAATGGCGGACGAGTTAAACAAATACTTTGGTTCTGTCTTCACGAAGGAAGACACAAATAACCTTCCGGAAATACTAGGGGACTGAGGGTCTACTGTGAAGGAGGAACTGAAGGAAATCTTTATTAGGTGGGAAATTGTGTTAGGGAAATTGATGGGATTGAAGGCCGATAAATCCCCGGGGTTTAATAGTCTGCATCCCAGAGTATTTAAGGAAGTAGCCCTAGAAATAATGGATGCATTGGTGATCATTTTTCAACAGTCTATTGACTCTGGATTGGTTCCTATGGACTGGAGGGTAGCTAATGGGGTGCCATAGGGCTCAGTGCTGGGACCCCAGCTATTTACAATATACGTTAATGATTTAGATGAAGGAAGTAATATCTCCAAGTTTTCAGATGACACAAAGCTAGGTGGCAGTGTGAGCTGTGAGGAGGACGCTAAGAAGCTGCAGGGTGACTTAGACAGGGTAGGGCAAACGCATAGCAGATGCAGATGCAGTATAATGTGGATAAATGTGAGGTTATCCACTTTGGTGGCAAAAACACAAAGGCAGAATATTATCTGAATGGCGGCAGATTAGGAAAAGGGGAGGTGCCACAAGACCTGGGTGTTATCGTACATCAGTCATTGAAAGTTGGCATTCAGGTACAACGGGTGGTGAAGAAAGCAAATGATATGTTGGCCTTCATAGCTAGGGAATTTGTGTATAGGAGCAGGGAAGTCTTACTGCAGTTGTACAGGGCCTTAGTGAGGCCTCACCTGGAATATTGTGTTCAGTTTTAGTCTCCTAATCTGAGGAAGGACATTCTTGCTATTGAGGGAGTGCAGCGAAGGTTCACCAGACTGATTCCCGGGATGGCAGGACTGACATATGAGGAGAGACTGGATCGACTGGGCCTGTATTCACTGGAGTTCAGAAGCATGAGAGGAGATCTCATAGAAACATATAAAATTCTGATGGGACTGGACAGGTTAGATGCAGGAAGAATGTTCCCGATGTTGGGGAAGTCCAGGACCAGGGGACATAGTCTAAGGATAAGGGGTAAGCCATTTAGGACTGAGATAAGGAGAAACTTCTTCACTCAGAGAGTTGTTAGCCTGTGGAATTCCCTACCGCAGAGAGTTGTTGATGCCAGTTCACTGGATATATTCAAGAGGAAGTTAGATATGGCCCCTACGGCTAAAGGAATCAAGGGGTATGGAGAGAAAGCAGGAAAGGGGTACTGAGGTGAATGATCAGCCATGATCTTATTGAATGGCGGTGCAGGCTCGATGGGCCAAATGGCCTACTCCTGCACCTATTTTCTATGTTTCTATGTTTCTATGCTAACAAGGCGCGATCGGGGAATGGAGTGGGCCCCTGCGCACTCTGCAAAGCCTCTGATGGCCTCCGCTGGACCACCAGGGCAGTGTGGTACCGGGCCTGCCATGCTAAAAAACAGGTAAGGTAGCTGAGCCAAGAGTCGGCAAAAAAATAACATGGTGGCGCGTGCCGTTGGTGACCTACCCTTTAACTTCCGCCCCACGAGCGGACGTTGGCCAGCTTCATGACCCGCGAATCTGGCACTAACTGCTCACACCAGCCTCACGGGGCACAGGGCAATATCCCCTGTGTGGCGGAAAAGGGTCAGCGCATGGCGCTGAGGGGTCGCCGTGCACGCCTATTATGTCATCGGCAATTGCGCGGCGACCCTGGGCGCTACGCATGGGGCGCTATGCTGCCATGACAGCACCTCCGCAGATTCCTGGGCAATTTCCCAGGAGCCAGTTGTCCCTCTCCCTGCACCCCCACCCCTGGATGAAAAGTGTTTTGCACCCTGCCAGTGCCCCCCCAGAGCAGCTAACAGGCCTCACAAAAAGGGACAATTTCGCGCCCTCTATTTCTAAAGGAGCAAGGGGGAGAAATTGGGATTCTTTGCACCTCCCATTAGTGCCTGGGGGTGGTCGCTAATGGGGCGCAAATGAGTTTGTAACTGGGCGCAGCAAAAACAGTGCCTCCCGCTAATTTGAGCGTTGGTGTTGCGGTGGCAGTAACAAGTAGCGGCCCGCTCTGCTGCACCAAGCGATGCTAACGTATCACCGTGCGCAGAGCCCGCTAGCGCCCCAGAACAAAGATTTGGTCTCACCCCCCTGGTTTAGCGCCTGGCACTTATGTACGCGTAAATAATTGACAAACTGAGCCAGGAGAAAAGTAACTTAAATCATGTGCTTTATATAACAACCCAAAATGGTGTCTCAAATCGGCTTGAACCAGAATGAATACAGCAACTGTGAATAGCTCCCACAGGGTCCTAATGCCCATCCAATGTCCTGTAACAAACAAATAGAGTATGAACACAACAGCACTGACAACGACAGCTTTAGCAGTCGGGTTTCAGTTGGATGTCGGCTGGAGGAGTGCTATTTAAAGGCGCTAGCATCTGGTGAAATTTTCGTCGGCTAATTATGTTTCCTTCATAGTTTCAAATAGGCAGACAGGCGTTTCGACAGACTTGAGCAATTTGCAGTTGAAGGAGCGTTCTGGCTGTTAAAGATTTGTGACTTTCATTGAGGGCTGATCTGAAACTCGAACATTTAAATCGTTTCATGGGGGCTGTGCTCGAACCGGTCCTCGCGCTCCAGTGTCACTGTCGGAGGCAAGTGAGGCACAGAGAAAGACAGCAAACTGTGACCAGAGGGAGAAGACCCAACAGGGCTCTCAACTGGAGGCCTTACCCTCCCAGGGTATTCCAGCCATTATTCTCCTACATCAATTTCACTGAGGAACAGTGTACATGAAGGCTACGCTTCAGCAAGGATGTGTCACATAGCTCTGCCACGTCCTGCAACCAGACCTTGAGCCTCTGGCCAGGGTGAGGACGGCTCTCTCAGTGGCAGTCAAGGTCACCATTGTGCTCACTTTCTATACCAGTGAATCCTTCCAGAGTGCAACATCTCCAACATCTCCCAGTTTGCTGTCCATTGCTGCATTTGCAAAGTCACAGAAGGTGAAGGGAGTACATTTCCTTCCCCATCACCAGACAGAAGCAGACGAGCATGCATGTGGTTTTTCCATGATAGCGGGCTTCCCCATGGTGCAGGACGCCATTGATTGTACCCATGTCACTTTGCGAGCACCGCTTAACAATCCTGAGGTATTCTGTAACCGCAAAGGTTACCACTCACTGAATGTGCAGTTGGTGTGCGACTACACACAGCGAATCCTCATCATCAATGCCCACTACCCTGGCAGCAGCCACGATGCCTTAATCCTGCACCAGACCAGTGTGCCAGCTTTCTTCCAACCACCACATCAAGCTCGTGGCTGGCTGCTCGGAGACAAGGGCTATCCGCTCTCCACCTGGCTCATGGCTCCCCTCCGCAACCCCAACCCTCCTGCCCAGCAGTCATATAATGAGAGCCATGCCGCCACCAGGAACATCATTGAGCAGACCATTGGAGTGATCAAGCAATGGTTCCATTGCTTTGACCGCTCGGGAGGCGTCCTCCAGTACTCGGCTGAGCGTGTGTTCCTTCTTGTCGTCGTCTGCTGCATGTTCCATAACTTGGCCATCATGAGGGCGCAGCCATTGTCACCAGGAATAGCTGCACCACCTCAGGAGAAGGAGGATGATGATGGTGAGGAGGAGGAGGAGGAACAGGAGCAGCAGAAGAAGCGATGCAGGAGGCAGGCACAATATTGGCCTTCTGCAAGGGTGGTCCGCGAGCATCTCATCAGACTTCGGTTCCAATGAATTCCACGCCAATTGCCGGTTCATCTGCATATCCCCATCAATACATCAATTTCTCATTCCATACCAGAGCCCCAAAGCTGAAATTTGAGAAAGCACCAAATATGCAACATTCCAATTCAATTTTTATCATAAAACATTCACCACATATATATACAACAATTAAATTTACTATTCAGCCTTGTGCAAAATCTTGTATCCGCTTTTAACACTGCCTTTACCTATTCTACTGCTCCTATGTTGTGTCTCTCCAGTGGCTGAGACACGGCTGGTGGAAGGCTGCTGAGTGTCAGGACCAGAGACTACAGATGACCTTGCAGGATGCTCGCGACCAGCTCTGGGTCTGGAAGGCCCAGCTGTAGACTGCACCACCTCAGGCTGAGTGCCGACAGCCTGGGCTGGCTGAGTGACAGGCAGTGACAAGTGCAATGGCGGAGTGGCAGTGGTGGGATCAAGAATGCTGTCATCCTGAGATAGGACAGCAGGTTCCTGCTCCACTGACACACTGCCACTCACCTCAGCATCTGTTCCAATCTGCTGGAGCACAGATTGGTAGCCTGCTGCAACACCGTAAGATCCCTGGTCAACTGTTGTGGATCCAGTGACGATGGCAGCAGTCAGAGCTCGCGTGGCATCCAGCTGAGATTGCATGAGAGCAGTCTAAGCTTCGATGTCAGCAACCATTATCTGCATTGCAGCACTAAGATGTTGCATTGCTTCTGCCTGTGCTGCAATGTAAGCTGCCACATCGCCCATGACACGTGTCATGAGGCCTGGATCCCCACGGTCTCTCTCGGAGTCCACCATCATCTGCAGACTGGAAATAACGGGCTCCATGGTGTGCGCAGAGCTCTGTGCAATGTTGGAGGCAGACCTCCACGCTCCTTATCATATCCGAGAGGCTCTTAGGCACCCTTGCCATTGCGCCTATCATCTTGGAGTGCATGGACATCACCCTTGTTGTGAATGCCTCCACATCAAGGTCATCATCTGAACCCTGTGCAGCAGAACCCGCGCGCAGACCTGCCCTCCGGGGTGCTAGACCTGTGCTATTATTTCCCCTTGGCCATGCTGCAGCCCTCTTGTTCCCAGTGCATCACCCAGTGCAGACCCCTCTACTAATCTTGCCTCTAATGAACGCATAATGCCAGTCTCTGAGGTGGTGCCTGCAGGTGAGAGATGCAATGACGTAGTGCTTGGGTCCTCCTCCTCTCATTGCTAGGCTCAAGGACAGGCTGGTCATCTACTGGCTGATTATCTGAAAGCATAAAGGCACAAGACTCGCGTTAAGGTGAGGGCAGGGGATCAGGAATGGAGCAGGGCATGCAGACAGTATCAGGAGCTAGAAAATGATAAAGCCTTCTGGTGTGAGGTGGAAATGGAATGAGAAAAGGAGAGGGGATGAAGATACCTTTGTTGCCCCCAGTGGGGTCGACATAGCCGATGGCCACGGCACCCACCACCTGCTGCCCAATGAGCCACAGCACTCACTCCTCGAGGTCTGACAGCAGCTGGAACTGAGGTTCACCCCCACGAGTCCTCTGCTGCTCCCTCCCATTGTGTCCTATCTTGGCCTGCAAAAGAAAATAATTTGTTTGAGTCAGAGTCCAGCTATGTGTCCCATCATCATTGAAAAGCTGCAAATGTAGGCAAGGCATGAGATGAGGATGTGAGTTTGAATAGTTGCAGAAGTTTGGTGGGTGAGTGGTGGGAGAGTGGTGGTTTGCACAGTGTGCAAAGACAGAGGTTCAGATGCTGGTATATAGGGACTGTTGAAGCAAGTACTCACCTTGAACTCCTTACAGCACTATGTAGGCTGCGTTCGACAAGACTACTGGCCGAGACATCCTGTGCCACATTCCTCCACACTGCCCTGAAGACCTGGGGCAATGCCATCCTCCCACTTGCCAGGAAGAGTGCATCCCTCCTTTGTTCCACTGCCTTCACCAATGCCAGCAATGCGGCATCATTAAACTGATGAGCTTTCTCCCTTTGATCTGATTTGGGAGCAGCCATAGCAGTACAGTTTCAGGACTGATGAAAATTAGCAGCTGCAGCTTGATAGAAACTCCCCTTTAAGAGCTTGAATGAGCCAGTGTGAAGGATTGAAAGATACATAAGAACATAAGAACATAAGAATTAGGAACAGGAGTAGGCCATCTAGCCCCTCGAGCCTGCTCCGCCATTCAACAAGATCATGGCTGATCTGGCCGTGGACTCAGCTCCACTTACCCGCCCGCTCCCCATAACCCTTAATTCCCTTATTGGTTAAAAATCTATCTATCTGTGATTTGAATACATTCAATGAGCCAGCCTCAACTGCTTCCTTGGGCAGAGAATTCCACAGATTCACAACCCTCTGGGAGAAGAAATTCCTTCTCAACTCGGTTTTAAATTGGCTCCCCCGTATTTTGAGGCTGTGCCCCCAAGTTCTAGTCTCCCTGACCAGTGGAAACAACCTCTCTGCCTCTAACTTGTCTATCCCTTTCATTATTTTAAATGTTTCTATAAGATCACCCCTCATCCTTCTGAACTCCAATGAGTAAAGACCCAGTCTACTCAGTCTATCATCATAAGGTAACATCCTCATCTCCAGAATCAGCCCAGTGAATCGTCGCTGTACCCACTCCAAAGCTAGTATATCCTTCCTTAAGTAAGGTGACCAAAACTGCATGCAGTACTCCAGGTGCGGCCTCACCAATACCCTGTACAGTTGCAGAAGGACCTCCCTGCTTTTGTACTCCATCCCTCTCGCAATGAAGGCCAACATTCCATTCGCCTTCCTGATTACCTGCTGCATCTGCAAACTAACTTTTTGGGATTCATGCACAAGGACCCCCCAGGTCCCTCTGCACTGCAGCATGTTGTAATTTCTTCCCATTCAAATAATATTCCCTTTCACTGTTTTTTTCCAAGGTGGATGACCTCACATTTTCCGACATTGTATTCCATCTGCTTAACCTATCCAAATCTCTTTGCAGCCTCTCTGTGTCCTCTACACAACCCGCTTTCCCACTAATCTTTGTGTCATCTGCAAATTTTGTTGCACTACACTCTGTCCCCTCTTCCAGGTCATCTATATATATTGTAAACAGTTATGGTCCCAGCACCGATCCCTGTGGCACACCACTAACCACTGATTTCCAACCCGAAAAGGACCCATTTATCCCGACTCTCTGCTTTCTGTTAGCCAGCCAATTCTCTATCCATGCTAATACATTTCCTCTGAATCCGCGTACCTTTATCTTCTGCAGTAACCTTTTGTGTGGCACCTTATCGAATGCCTTTTGGAAATCTAAATACACCACATTCATCGGTACACCTCTATCCACCATGCTCGTTATATCCTCAAAGAATTCCAGTAAATTAGTTAAACATGATTTCCCCTTCATGAATCCATGTTGGACCTGCTTGATTGCACTATTCCTATCTAGATGTCCCGCTATTTCTTCCTTAATGATAGCTTCAAGCATTTTCGCCACTACAGATGTTAAACTAACCGGCCTATAGTTACCTGCCTTTTGTCTGCCCCCTTTTTTAAACAGAGGCGTTACATTAGCTGCTTTCCAATCCACTGGTACCTCCCCAGAGCCCAGAGAATTTTGGTAGATTATAACGAATGCATCTGCTATGACTTCCGCCATTTCTTTTAATACCCTGGGATGCATTTCATCCGGACCAGGGGACTTGTCTACCTTGAGTCCCATTAGCCTGTCCAGCACTACCCCACTAGTGATAGTGATTGTCTCAAGGTCCTCCCTTCCCACATTCCCGTGACCAGCAATTTTTGCATGGTTTTTGTGTCTTCCACTGTGAAAACCGAAGCAAAATAATTGTTTCAGGCCTCAGCCATTTCCACATTTCCCATTATTAAATCCCCCTTCTCATCTTCTAAGGGACCAACATTTACTTTAGTCACTCTTTTCCGTTTTATATATCGATAAAAGCTTTTACTATCTGTTTTTATATTTTGCGCAAGTTTACTTTCGTAATCTATCTTTCCTTTCTTTATTGCTTTCTTAGTCATTCTTTGCTGTCGTTTAACATTTTCCCAATCTTCTATTTTCCCACTAACCTTGGCCACCTTATTCGCATTGGTTTTTAATTTGATACTCTCCTTTATTTCCTTGGTTATGCACAGCTGGTTATCCCTTCTCTTACCGCCCTTCTTTTTCACTGGAATATATTTTTGTTGAGCACAATGAAAGAGCTCCTTAAAAGTCCTCCACTGTTCCTCAATTGTGCCACCGTTTAGTTTGTGTTTTCAGTCTACTTTAGCCAATTCTGCCCTCATCCCACTGTAGTCCCCTTTGTTTAAGCAAAGTACGCTCGTTTGAGACACTACTTCCTCACCCTCAATCTGTATTACAAAAATTCAACCATACTGTGATCACTCATTCCGAGAGGATCTTTTACTAGGAGACCGTTTATTATTCCTGTCTCATTACACAGGATCAGATCTAAGATAGATTGTACCCTTGTAGGTTCTGTAACATACTGTTCTAAGAAACAATCCCGTATGCATTCTATGAATTCCTCCTCAAGGCTACCCCGTGCGATTTGATTTGACCAATCGATATGTAGGTTAAAATCCCCCATGATTACTGCCGTTCCTTTTTCACATGCCTCCATTATTCCCTTGATCATTGCCCGCCCCACCGTGAAGTTATTATTTGGGGGCCGATAAACTACGCCCACCAGTGACTTTTTCCCCTTACTATCTCTAATCTCTACCCACAATGATTCAACATTTTGTACATTAGAGCCAATATCGTCTCTCACAACTGTCCTGATATCATCCTTTATTAACAGAGCTACCCCACCTCCTTTCCCTTCTTGTCTATCTCTCCGAATTGTCAGATACCCCTGTATGTTTAATTCCCAGACTTGGCCACCCTGCAACCACATTTCTGTAATGGCCACCAAATCACACACATTTGTAATGATTTGTGCCGTCAACTCATTTACTTTATTTCGAATGCTGCATGCGTTTAGGTAGAGTGTTTTAATACTAGTTTTTAAACCATGATTTTTAGTTTTGACCCATCCTGCAGCCCCTTTATATTCATACATATTGTCCCTTCCTATCACCTTGTGGTTTACACTTACCCCAGTGCTACTCTGCTCTGTTGCCTCCTGCCTTTTGCATTCTTTCTTGGGGTCCTGTTCATCTGAGCTCTCACCCACTCTAACTAGCTCAGAGCCCTCTCCTGGGTTCCGAATACTCCTTGCATTGAGGCACCGAGCTCTCATGCTCGCCTTTTTATTACACTTTGACCCTTTAGAATTTTGCTGTACAGTGGCCCTTTTAGTTTTTTGCCTTGGGTTTCTCTGCCCTCCACTTTTACTCATCTCCTTTCTGTCAATTGCTTCTGTCTCCATTTTGTTTCCCTCTGTCTCCCTGAATTGGTTCCCATCCCATTGCCATATTAGTTTAACTCCTCCCCAATAGCACTAGCAAACACTCCCCCTTGGACATTGGTTCCGGTGCAGACTGTCCAGTTTGTACTGATCCCACCTCCCCCAGAACCGGTTCCAATGCCCCAGGAATTTGAATTCCTCCCTGCTGCACCACTGCTCAAGCCACGTATTCATCTGAGCTATCCTACAATTCCTACTTTGACTAGCACGTGGCACTGGTAGCAATCCCGAGATTACTACTTTTGAGGTTCTACATTTTAATTTAGCTCCTAGCTCCTTAAATTTGTCTCGTAGGACCTCATCCCTTTTTTTACCTATATCGTTGGTACCAATGTGCGCCACGACAACTGGCTGTTCACCCTCCCTTTTCAGAATGTCCTGCACCTGCTTCGAGACATCCTTGATCCTTGCACCAGGGAGGCAATATACCATCCTGGAGTCTCGGTTGCGGCCGCAGAAATGCCTATCTATTCCCCTTGCAATTGAATCCCCTATCACTATCGCTCTCCCACTCTTTTTCCTGCCCTCCTGTGCAGCAGGGCCAGCCACGGTGCCATGAACTTGGCTGCTGCTGCCCTCCCCTGATGAGTCATCCCCCTCAACAGTACTCAAAGCGGTGTATCTGTTTTGCAGGGGGATGACCGCAGGGGACCCCTGCACTACCTTCCTTGCACTGCTCTTCCTGCTGGTCTTCCATTCCCTATTTGGCTGTGGACCCTTCATCTGCGGTAAGACCAACTCGCTACACGTGCTACTTACGTCATTCTCAGCATCATGGATGCTCCAGAGTAAATCCACCCTCAGCTCCAATTCCGCAACGCGGACCGTCAGGAGCTGGAGGCGGATACACTTTCCGCACACGTAGTTGTCAGGGACACCGGAAGTGTCACTGAGTTCCCACACGGTACAGGAGGAGCAAATCACATGACCGAGCTCTCCTGCCATGACTTAATTCTTAGATACACTTAAATTAGCAACAACAATGCTAAAGTTTACTCACTGTTATAGAAGAGAAAATAGAAAAGCTACTCACCAATCATCAGCCAATCACTTACCCCCTTGGCTGTGACGTCACCTTTCTGTTTCTTTCTACTTCTTTTTTACCTTCTCCCTGTAGCTGCACAAGCTGGGGCTCTCCACGCACCTCCTCGACTGCCACCTCGTTGGGCCTTTTATAGGCCTCTCGCTGACCCAGGACTCACGCCTCTCCACGCACCTCCGACGCTGCTCCCGACTGCCGCCGCGTTGGACCTTTTATAGGCCTCTCGCCGACCCCGGACTCACGCCTCTCCACGCACCTCCGATGATTGCTGAATGCAAGTCACCTGAAATTCAGTAGCATTCTGATGGTAGCACCCCTGTTGTGCCCCACTGAGGCCATTAGCGCCTCAGTTACTGCCCCCCTTTTCTTTCATGGGGCAATAAAACCCAATTTAGAAGAAGTTCAGAATCCTTTGCGCCTGGCGCTAAATTTTCAAAATTTAAAAAGTTAGCTCCCTGCGATTTTTCTCCTCCATAACTCCTTATAATTAAAGGTAACCAATCTCCTCCAGGATTGATTCCCTTAATTTTGCTATCCGTTGGGCTTTTTTAGGGCCATAATATAATTCATATCAGCTCCTAGCTGTTGAGAGTTCCTTTGGATCTTACATGGACATAATTGGACGAATTTCCAGGGTCGTCCAGGAGCTCCTCCAGACATGTTCCCTTGATGCACAGCACTGCAGTCTAATGTGCCCTGCACCTACCAGAGTTTCTTGTGCTTTTTGTACAGGGTAGAAATCTAGTGGATCCAGGTTCTGTTCCAGAATCAGGCTCCCTATAGCAGGACATCCGCTAGCTCCCCAGAATTTTGCGGCCTGTAAGGAGCTCTCATCATCGAGTTCTTCCTGAGATTGTATACAAATTATAGTACAAGACTAATTACTTTTAGCAAATTGACTAACTTGTTTGGGTGGAATTCTGCTCCCTTCATTCTCTTCTTTCCCATTCTCTCTGTCCTATTTTTTAACTTTCAGTTTACTTTATATTTCTACCTAATTGTATCTGATACATTATTATTATACAGTATAAATGCACACGAGGCCAATGCTTGAGAGAAGGTCAGTCCGTGACCTGTCCTTTATTCCATAGCACTCAAGTGATGGAAGTAGGTGGAGCTTCCCCTTTTATATCTGAAGGTCCAGATGAGGAGTGTCCCCACAAATTCACCACCTAGTGGTCAGTGTTCTCACAGTGTACAACTTAGGTCAGATTATACATGGGTTACAATGCTGGTTGAATACATGACAGTATCTATTCTCTATTTCTAACCTTTGGATCTCTTCAGGCCATGCCACAGGCCATCAATCATTTTCCCTCAGGGCAAGTCGGTAAGGCCCTGAGGTTGGTGACTTGGGAGGTCGGCGAGTCGGTAAGGCCCTGAGGTCGGTGAGACACTGAGGTCGGCGAGTCGGGAGGTCGGTGAGTCGGTAAGGCTCTGAGGTCGGTGAGTCAGGAGGTCGGCGAGTCAGTGAGACCCTAAGGTCAGGGAGTCGATAAGGCCCTGAGGTCGGTGAGTTGGTGAGACCCTGAGGTCATTGAGTCGGAAGGTCGGCGAGTCAATGACACCCTGAGGTCGGTGAGTCGGTGAGACCCTGAGATCGGTGAGTTGGTGAGACCCTGAGGTCGGCGAGTCGGTGAGACCCTGAGGTCAGTGAGTCGGTGAGACCCTGAGGTCGGTGAGTTGGTGAGACCCTGAGGTCATTGAGTCGGAAGGTCGGCGAGTCAATGAGACCCTGAGGTCGGTGAGTCGGTGAGACCCTGAGGTCGGTGAGTCGGTGAGACCCTGAGGTCGGCGAGTCGGTGAGACGCTGAGGTCAGTGAGTCGGGAGATCGGCGAGTCGGTGAGACCCCGAGGTCAGTCAGTCGGGAGATCGGCGAGTCGGTGAGACCCTGAGGTCGGTGAGTCGGTGAGACCCCGAGGTCAGTCAGTCGGGAGATCGGCGAGTCGGTGAGACCCTGAGGTCGGTGAGTCGGGAGATCGGCGAGTCGGTGAGAACCTGAGGTCGGTGAGTCGGTGAGACCCTGAGGTCGGCGAGTCGGTCAGACCCTGAGGTCGGTGAGTCGGGAGATCGGCAAGTCGGTGAGACCCCGAGGTCAGTCAGTTGGGAGATCGGCGAGTCGGTGAGACCCTGAGGTCAGTGAGTCAGGAGATCGGCGAGTTGGTGAGACCCTGAGGTCAGTGAGTCGGGAGATCGGCGAGTCGGTGAGACCCTGAGGTCGGTGAGTCGGTGAGACCCTGAGGTCGATGAGTCGGTGAGACCCTGAGGTCGGTGAGTCGGTGAGAACCTGAGGTCGATGAGTCGGTGAGACCCTGAGGTCGGTGAGTCGGGAGATCGGCGAGTCGGTGAGACCCTGAGGTCAGTGAGTCGGGAGATCGGCGAGTCGATGAGACCCTGAGGTCGGTGAGTCGGGAGATCGGCGAGTCGGTGAGACCGTGAGATCGGTGAGTCGGTGAGACCCTGAGGTCGGTGAGTCGGTGAGACCCTGAGGTCAGTGAGTCGGGAGATCGGCGAGTCAGTGAGACCCTGAGGTCAGTGAGTTGGGAGATCGGCGAGTCGGTGAGACCCTGAGCTCGGTGAGTTGGGAGATCGGCGAGTCGGTGAGACCCTGAGGTCGGTGAGTCGGTGAGACCCTGAGGTCGGCGAGTCGGTGAGACCCTGAGGTCGGTGAGTCGGGAGATCGGCGAGTCGGTGAGACCCCGAGGTCAGTCAGTCGGGAGATCGGCGAGTCGGTGAGACCCTGAGTTCAGTGAGTCGGGAGATCGGCGAGTCAGTGAGACCCTGAGGTCGGTGAGTCCGGAGATCGGCGAGTCGGTGAGACCCTGAGGTCGGTGAGTCGGTGAGACCCTGAGGTCGGTGAGACCCTGAGGTCGGTGAGTTGGTGAGACCCTGAGGTCATTGAGTCGGAAGGTCGGCGAGTCAATGAGACCCTGAGGTCGGTGAGTCGGTGAGACCCTGAGGTCGGTGAGTCGGTGAGACCCTGAGGTCGGCGAGTCGGTGAGACCCTGAGGTCAGTGAGTCGGGAGATCGGCGAGTCGGTGAGACCCCGAGGTCAGTCAGTCGGGAGATCGGCGAGTCGGTGAGACCCCGAGGTCAGTCAGTCGGGAGATCGGCGAGTCGGTGAGACCCTGAGGTCGGTGAGTCGGTGAGACCCCGAGGTCAGTCAGTCGGGAGATCGGCGAGTCGGTGAGACCCTGAGGTCGGTGAGTCGGGAGATCGGCGAGTCGGTGAGAACCTGAGGTCGGTGAGTCGGTGAGACCCTGAGGTCGGCGAGTCGGTCAGACCCTGAGGTCGGTGAGTCGGGAGATCGGCAAGTCGGTGAGACCCCGAGGTCAGTCAGTTGGGAGATCGGCGAGTCGGTGAGACCCTGAGGTCAGTGAGTCAGGAGATCGGCGAGTCGGTGAGACCCTGAGGTCAGTGAGTCGGGAGATCGGCGAGTCGGTGAGACCCTGAGGTCGGTGAGTCGGTGAGACCCTGAGGTCGATGAGTCGGTGAGACCCTGAGGTCGGTGAGTCGGGAGATCGGCGAGTCGGTGAGACCCTGAGGTCAGTGAGTCGGGAGATCGGCGAGTCGGTGAGACCCTGAGGTCGGTGAGTCGGGAGATCGGCGAGTCGGTGAGACCCTGAGATCGGTGAGTCGGTGAGACCCTGAGGTCGGTGAGTCGGTGAGACCCTGAGGTCAGTGAGTCGGGAGATCGGCGAGTCGGTGAGACCCTGAGCTCGGTGAGTTGGGAGATCGGCGAGTCGGTGAGACCCTGAGGTCGGTGAGTCGGTGAGACCCTGAGGTCGGCGAGTCGGTGAGACCCTGAGGTCGGTGAGTCGGGAGATCGGCGAGTCGGTGAGACCCCGAGGTCAGTCAGTCGGGAGATCGGCGAGTCAGTGAGACCCTGAGGTCGGTGAGTCGGGAGATCGGCGAGTCGGTGAGACCCTGAGGTCGGTGAGTCGGTGAGACCCTGAGGTCGGTGAGACCCTGAGGTCAGTGAGTCGGTGAGACCCTGAGGTCGGTGAGACCCTGAGGTCAGTGAGTCGGTGAGACCTTGAGGTCGATGAGTCGGTGAGACCCTGAGGTCGGTGAGTCGGTGAGACCCTGAGGTCGATGAGTCGGTGAGACCCTGAGGTCGGTGAGTCGGGAGATCGGCGAGTCGGTGAGACCCTGAGGTCGGTGAGTCGGTGAGACCCTGAGATCAGTGAGTCGGAAGATCGGCGAGTCGGTGAGACCCTGAGGTCGGTGAGTCGGGAGATCGGCGAGTCGGTGAGACCCTGAGGTCAGTGAGTCGGGAGATCGGCGAGTCGGTGAGACCCTGAGGTCGGTGAGTCGGTGAGACCCTGAGGTCGATGAGTCGGTGAGACCCTGAGGTCGGTGAGTTGGTGAGACCCTGAGGTCATTGAGTCGGAAGGTCGGCGAGTCAATGAGACCCTGAGGTCGGTGAGTCGGTGAGACCCTGAGGTCGGTGAGTTGGTGAGACCCTGAGGTCATTGAGTCGAAGGTCGGCGAGTTAATGAGACCCTGAGGTCGGTGAGTCGGTGAGACCCTGAGGTCGGTGAGTCGGTGAGACCCTGAGGTCGGCGAGTCGGTGAGACCCTGAGGTCAGTGAGTCGGGAGATCGGCGAGTCGGTGAGACCCCGAGGTCAGTCAGTCGGGAGATCGGCGAGTCAGTGAGACCCTGAGGTCGATGAGTCGGGAGATCGGCGAGTCGGTGAGACCCTGAGGTCAGTGAGTCGGGAGATCGGCGAGTCGGTGAGACCCTGAGGTCAGTGAGTCGGGAGATCAGCGAGTCGGTGAGACCCTGAGGTCGGTGAGTCGGGAGATCGGCGAGTCGGTGAGACCCTGAGGTCAGTGAGTCGGGAGATCGGCGAGTCGGTGAGACCCTGAGGTCGGTGAGTCGGGAGATCGGCGAGTCGGTGAGACCCTGAGATCGGTGAGTCGGTGAGACCCTGAGGTCGGTGAGTCGGTGAGACCCTGAGGTCAGTGAGTCGGGAGATCGGCGAGTCAGTGAGACCCTGAGGTCAGTGAGTTGGGAGATCGGCGAGTCGGTGAGACCCTGAGCTCGGTGAGTTGGTAGATCGGCGAGTCGGTGAGACCCTGAGGTCGGTGAGTCGGTGAGACCCTGAGGTCGGCGAGTCGGTGAGACCCTGAGGTCGGTGAGTCGGGAGATCGGCGAGTCGGTGAGACCCCGAGGTCAGTCAGTCGGGAGATCGGCGAGTCGGTGAGACCCTGAGTTCAGTGAGTCAGGAGATCGGCGAGTCAGTGAGACCCTGAGGTCGGTGAGTCGGGAGATCGGCGAGTCGGTGAGACCCTGAGGTCGGTGAGTCGGTGAGACCCTGAGGTCGGTGAGTCGGGAGATCGGCGAGTCGGTGAGACCCTGAGGTCGGTGAGTCGGTGAGACCCTGAGGTCAGTGAGTCGGAAGATCGGCGAGTCGGTGAGACCCTGAGGTCGGTGAGTCGGGAGATCGGCGAGTCGGTGAGACCCTGAGGTCAGGTGAGTCGGGAGATCGGCGAGTCGGTGAGACCCTGAGGTCAGTGAGTCGGTGAGACCCTGAGGTCGATGAGTCGGTGAGACCCTGAGGTCGGTGAGTCGGTGAGACCCTGAGGTCGATGAGTCGGTGAGACCCTGAGGTCGGTGAGTCGGGAGATCGGTGAGTCGGTGAGACCCTGAGGTCAGTGAGTCGGTGAGACCATGAGGTCAGTGAGTCGGAAGATCTGCGAGTCGGTGAGACCCTGAGGTCGGTGAGTCGGGAGATCGGCGAGTCGGTGAGACCCTGAGGTCGGTGAGTCGGTGAGACCCTGAGATCAGTGAGTTGGAAGATCGGCGAGTCGGTGAGTCGGGAGATCGGCGAGTCGGTGAGACCCTGAGATCAGTGAGTCGGTGAGACCCTGAGGTCAGTGATTCGGAAGATCGGCGAGTCGGTGAGACCCTGTGGTCGGTGAGTCGGGAGATCGGCGAGTCGGTGAGACCCTGAGGTCGATAAGTCGCTGAGACCCTGAGGTCGGTGAGTCGGTGAGACCCTGAGGTCGATGAGTCGGTGAGACCCTGAGGTCGGTGAGTCGGGAGATCGGCGAGTCGGTGAGACCCTGAGGTCGGTGAGTCGGGAGATCGGTGAGTCGGTGAGACCCTGAGGTCATTGAGTCGGGGGATCGGCGAGTCGGTGAGACCCTGAGGTCAGTGAGTCGGTAAGACCCTGAGGTCGGTGAGACCCTGAGGTCGGTGAGTCCCTGAGATCGGTGAGACCCTGAGGTCAGTGAGTCGGTAAGACCCTGAGGTCGGTGAGACCCTGAGGTCGGTGAGTCGGTGAGACCCTGAGGACGGTGAGACCCTGAGATCGGTGAGACCCTGAGGTCAGTGAGTCGGTGAGACCCTGAGGTCGGTGAGTCGGTGAGACCCTGAGGTCGATGAGTCGGGAGATCGGCGAGTCGGTGAGACCCTGAGGTCGATGAGTCGGGAGATCGGCGAGTCGGTGAGACCCTGAGGTCGGTGAGTCGGTGAGACCCTGAGGTCGGTGAGTCGGTGAGACCCTGTGGTCGGTGAGGCGGGAGATCGGCGAGTCGGTGAGACCCTGAGGTCGTTGAGTCGGGAGATCGGCGTGTCGGTGAGACCCTGAGGTCGTGAGGTCGGTGAGTCGGGAGATCGGTGAGTCGGTGAGACCCTGAGGTCGGTGAGTCGGGAGATCGGTGAGTCGGTGAGACCCTGAGGTCAGTGAGTCGGGGGATCGGCGAGTCGGTGAGACCCTGAGGTCAGTGAGTCGGTAAGACCCTGAGGTCGACGAGACCCTGAGGTCGAGGAGACCCTGAGATCGGTGAGACCCTGAGGTCAATGAGTCGGTAAGACCCTGAGGTCGGTGAGACCCTGAGGTCGGTGAGTCGGTGAGACCCTGAGGACGGTGAGACCCTGAGATCGGTGAGACCCTGAGGTCAGTGAGTCGGTGAGACCCTGAGGTCGGTGAGTCGGGAGATCGACGAGTCGGTGTGACCCTGAGGTCAGTGAGTCGGTGAGACCCTGAGGTCGATGAGTCGGTGAGACCCTGAGGTCGGTGAGTCGGGAGATCGGCGAGTCGGTGAGACCCTGAGGTCGGTGAGTCGGGAGATCGGTGAGTCGGTGAGTCCCTGAGGTCAGTGAGTCGGGGGATCCGTGAGTCGGTGAGACCCTGAGGTCAGTGAGTCGGTAAGACCCTGAGGTCGGTGAGACCCTGAGGTCGGTGAGACCCTGAGATCGGTGAGACCCTGAGGTCAGTGAGTCGGTAAGACCCTGAGGTCGGTGAGACACTGAGGTCAGTGAGTCGGTAAGACCCTGAGGTCGGTGAGACCCTGAGGTCGGTGAGTCGGTGAGACCCTGAGGACGGTGAGACCCTGAGATCGGTGAGACCCTGAGGTCAGTGAGTCGGTGAGACCCTGAGTTCGGTGAGTCGGTGAGACCCTGAGGTCGATGAGTCGGGAGATCGGCGAGTCGGTGAGACCCTGAGGTCGATGAGTCGGGAGATCGGCGAGTCGGTGAGACCCTGAGGTCGGTGAGTCGGTGAGACCCTGAGGTCGGTGAGTCGGTGAGACCCTGAGGTCGGTGAGGCGGGAGATCAGCGAGTCGGTGAGACCCTGAGGTCGGTGAGTCAGGAGATCGGCGAGTCGGTGAGACCCTGAGGTCGATGAGTCGGTGAGACCCTGAGGTCGGTGAGTCGGGAGATCGGTGAGTCGGTGAGACCCTGAGGTCATTGAGTCGGGGGATCGGCGAGTCGGTGAGACCCTGAGGTCAGTGAGTCGGTAAGACCCTGAAGTTGGTGAGACCCTGAGGTCAGTGAGTCGGTAAGACCCTGAGGTCGGTGAGACCCTGAGGTCGGTGAGTCGGTGAGACCCTGAGGTCGGTGAGACCCTGAGATCGGTGAGACCCTGAGGTTAGTGAGTCGGTAAGACCCTGAGGTCGATGAGTCGGTGAGACCCTGAGGTCGATGAGTCGGTGAGACCCTGAGGTCGGTGAGTCGGGAGATCGGTGAGTCGGTGAGACCCTGAGGTCGGTGAGTCGGGAGATCGGTGAGTCGGTGAGACCCTGAGGTCAGTGAGTCGGGGGATCGGCGAGTCGGTGAGACCCTGAGGTCAGTGAGTCGGTAAGATCCTGAGGTCGGTGAGACCCTGAGGTCGGTGAGACCCTGAGATCGGTGAGACCCTGAGGTCAGTGAGTCGGTAAGACCCTGAAGTCGGTGAGACCCTGAGGTCAGTGAGTCGGTAAGACCCTGAGGTCGGTGAGACACTGAGGTCGGTGAGTCGGTGAGACCCTGAGGTCGGTGAGACCCTGAGATCGGTGAGACCCTGAGGTCAGTGAGTCGGTGAGACCCTGAGGTCGGTGAGACCCTGAGGTCGATGAGTCGGGAGATCGGCGAGTCGGTGAGACCCTGAGGTCGATGAGTCGGGAGATCGGCGAGTCGGTGAGACCCTGAGGTCGGTGAGTCGGTGAGACCCTGAGGTCGATGAGTTGGGAGATCGGCGAGTCGGTGAGACCCTGAGGTCGGTGAGTCGGTGAGACCCTGATGTCGGTGAGTCGGTGAGACCCTGAGGTCGGTGAGGTGGGAGATCGGCGAGTCGGTGAGACCCTGAGGTCGGTGAGTCGGGAGATCGGCGAGTCGGTGAGACCCTGAAGTCGATGAGTCGGTGAGACCCTGAGGTCGATGAGTCGGTGAGACCCTGAGGTCGGTGAGTCGGGAGATCGGTGAGTCGGTGAGATTCTGAGGTCGGTGAGTCGGGAGATCGGTGAGTCGGTGAGACCCTGAGGTCGGTGAGACCCTGAGATCGGTGAGACCCTGAGGTCAGTGAGTCGGTAAGACCCTGAGGTCGGTGAGACCCTGAGGTCAGTGAGTCGGTAAGACCCTGAGGTCGGTGAGACCCTGAGGTCGGTGAGTCGGTGAGACCCTGAGGTCGGTGAGACCCTGAGATCGGTGAGACCCTGAGGTCAGTGAGTCGGTAAGACCCTGAGGTCGGTGAGATCCTGAGGTCGATGAGTCGGGAGATCGGCGAGTCGGTGAGACCCTGAGGTCGATGAGTCGGGAGATCGGCGAGTCGCTGAGACCCTGAGGTCGGTGAGTCGGTGAGACCCTGAGGTCGGTGAGTCGGTGAGACCCTGAGGTCGGTGAGGCGGGAGATCGGCGAGTCGGTGAGACCCTGAGGTCGGTGAGTCGGGAGATCGGTGAGTCGGTGAGACCCTGAGGTCAGTGAGTCGGGGGATCGGTGAGTCGGTGAGACCCTGAGGTCAGTGAGTCGGTGAGACCCTGAGGTCGGTGAGACCCTGAGATCGGTAAGACCCTGAGGTCAGTGCGTCGGTAAGACCGTGAGGTCGGTGAGACCCTGAGGTCAGTGAGTCGGTAAGACCCTGAGGTCGGTGAGTCGGGAGATCGGCGAGTCGGTGAGACCCTGAGGTCAGTGAGTCGGTGAGACCCTGAGGTCAGTGAGTCGGGAGATCTGCGAGTCGGTGAGACCCTGAGGTCGGTGAGTCGGGAGATCGGCGAGTCGGTGAGACCCTGAGGTCAGTGAGTCGGTGAGACCCTGAGGTCAGTGAGTCGGTGAGACCCTGAGGTCGATGAGTCGGTGAGACCCTGAAGTCGGTGAGTCGGTGAGACCCTGAGGTCGATGAGTCAGTGAGACCCTGAGGTCGGTGAGTCGGGAGATCGGCGAGTCGGTGAGACCCTGAGGTCAGTGAGTCGGTGAGACCCTGAGGTCAGTGAGTCGGAAGATCTGCGAGTCGGTGAGACCCTGAGGTCGGTGAGTCGGGAGATCGGCGAGTCGGTGAGACCCTGAGGTCGGTGAGTCGGTGAGACCCTGAGATCAGTGAGTTGGAAGATCGGCGAGTCGGTGAGTCGGGAGATCGGCGAGTCGGTGAGACCCTGAGATCAGTGAGTCGGTGAGACCCTGAGGTCAGTGAGTCGGAAGATCGGCGAGTCGGTGAGACCCTGAGGTCGGTGAGTCGGGAGATCGGCGAGTCAGTGAGACCCTGAGGTCGATAAGTCGCTGAGACCCTGAGGTCGGTGAGTCGGTGAGACCCTGAGGTCGATGAGTCGGTGAGACCCTGAGGTCGGTGAGTCGGGAGATCGGCGAGTCGGTGAGACCCTGAGGTCGGTGAGTCGGGAGATCGGCGAGTCGGTGAGACCCTGAGGTCGATAAGTCGCTGAGACCCTGAGGTCGGTGAGTCGGTGAGACCCTGAGGTCGATGAGTCGGTGAGACCCTGAGGTCGGTGAGTCGGGAGATCGGCGAGTCGGTGAGACCCTGAGGTCGGTGAGTCGGGAGATCGGTGAGTCGGTGAAACCCTGAGGTCGGTGAGTCGGGAGATCGGTGAGTCGGTGAGACCCTGAGGTCATTGAGTCGGGGGATCGGCGAGTCGGTGAGACCCTGAGGTCAGTGAGTCGGTAAGACCCTGAGGTCGGTGAGACCCTGAGGTCGGTGAGACCCTGAGGTCAGTGAGTCGGTAAGACCCTGAGGTCGGTGAGACCCTGAGGTCGGTGAGTCGGTGAGACCCTGAGGACGGTGAGACCCTGAGATCGGTGAGACCCTGAGGTCAGTGAGTCGGTGAGACCCTGAGGTCGGTGAGTCGGTGAGACCCTGAGGTCGATGAGTCGGGAGATCGGCGAGTCGGTGAGACCCTGAGGTCGATGAGTCGGGAGATCGGCGAGTCGGTGAGACCCTGAGGTCGGTGAGTCGGTGAGACCCTGAGGTCGGTGAGTCGGTGAGACCCTGTGGTCGGTGAGGCGGGAGATCGGCGAGTCGGTGAGACCCTGAGGTCGGTGAGTCGGGAGATCGGCGTGTCGGTGAGACCCTGAGGTCGATGAGTCGGTGAGACCCTGAGGTCGATGAGTCGGTGAGACCCTGAGGTCGGTGAGTCGGGAGATCGGTGAGTCGGTGAGACCCTGAGGTCGGTGAGTCGGGAGATCGGTGAGTCGGTGAGACCCTGAGGTCAGTGAGTCGGGGGATCGGCGAGTCGGTGAGACCCTGAGGTCAGTGAGTCGGTAAGACCCTGAGGTCGATGAGACCCTGAGGTCGAGGAGACCCTGAGATTGGTGAGACCCTGAGGTCAGTGAGACGGTAAGACCCTGAGGTCGGTGAGACCCTGAGGTCGGTGAGTCGGAGAGACCCTGAGGACGGTGAGACCCTGAGATCGGTGAGACCCTGAGGTCAGTGAGTCGGTGAGACCCTGAGGTCGGTGAGTCGGGAGATCGATGAGTCGGTGTGACCCTGAGGTCAGTGAGTCGGTGAGACCCTGAGGTCGATGAGTCGGTGAGACCCTGAGGTCGGTGAGTCGGTGAGACCCTGAGGTCGATGAGTCGGTGAGACCCTGAGGTCGGTGAGTCGGGAGATCGGCGAGTCGGTGAGACCCTGAGGTCGGTGAGTCGGGAGATCGGTGAGTCGGTGAGTCCCTGAGGTCAGTGAGTCGGGAGATCCGTGAGTCGGTGAGACCCTGAGGTCAGTGAGTCGGTAAGACCCTGAGGTCGGTGAGACCCTGAGGTCGGTGAGACCCTGAGATCGGTGAGACCCTGAGGTCAGTGAGTCGGTAAGACCCTGAGGTCGGTGAGACCCTGAGGTCAGTGAGTCGGTAAGACCCTGAGGTCGGTGAGACCCTGAGGTCGGTGAGTCGGTGAGACCCTGAGGACGGTGAGACCCTGAGATCGGTGAGACCCTGAGGTCAGTGAGTCGGTGAGACCCTGAGTTCGGTGAGTCGGTGAGACCCTGAGGTCGATGAGTCGGGAGATCGGCGAGTCGGTGAGACCCTGAGGTCGATGAGTCGGGAGATCGGCGAGTCGGTGAGACCCTGAGGTCGGTGAGTCGGTGAGACCCTGAGGTCGGTGAGTCGGTGAGACCCTGAGGTCGGTGAGGCGGGAGATCAGCGAGTCGGTGAGACCCTGAGGTCGGTGAGTCAGGAGATCGGCGAGTCGGTGAGACCCTGAGGTCGATGAGTCGGTGAGACCCTGAGGTCGGTGAGTCGGGAGATCGGTGAGTCGGTGAGACCCTGAGGTCGGTGAGTCGGGAGATCGGTGAGTCGGTGAGACCCTGAGGTCATTGAGTCGGGGGATCGGCGAGTCGGTGAGACCCTGAGGTCAGTGAGTCGGTAAGACCCTGAAGTTGGTGAGACCCTGAGGTCAGTGAGTCGGTAAGACCCTGAGGTCGGTGAGACCCTGAGGTCGGTGAGTCGGTGAGACCCTGAGGTCGGTGAGACCCTGAGATCGGTGAGACCCTGAGGTCAGTGAGTCGGGAGATCGGCGAGTCGGTGAGACCCTGAGGTCGGTGAGTCGGTGAGACCCTGAGATCAGTGAGTTGGAAGATCGGCGAGTCGGTGAGTCGGGAGATCGGCGAGTCGGTGAGACCCTGAGATCAGTGAGTCGGTGAGACCCTGAGGTCAGTGATTCGGAAGATCGGCGAGTCGGTGAGACCCTGTGGTCGGTGAGTCGGGAGATCGGCGAGTCGGTGAGACCCTGAGGTCGATAAGTCGCTGAGACCCTGAGGTCGGTGAGTCGGTGAGACCCTGAGGTCGATGAGTCGGTGAGACCCTGAGGTCGGTGAGTCGGGAGATCGGCGAGTCGGTGAGACCCTGAGGTCGGTGAGTCGGGAGATCGGTGAGTCGGTGAGACCCTGAGGTCATTGAGTCGGGGGATCGGCGAGTCGGTGAGACCCTGAGGTCAGTGAGTCGGTAAGACCCTGAGGTCGGTGAGACCCTGAGGTCGGTGAGTCCCTGAGATCGGTGAGACCCTGAGGTCAGTGAGTCGGTAAGACCCTGAGGTCGGTGAGACCCTGAGGTCGGTGAGTCGGTGAGACCCTGAGGACGGTGAGACCCTGAGATCGGTGAGACCCTGAGGTCAGTGAGTCGGTGAGACCCTGAGGTCGGTGAGTCGGTGAGACCCTGAGGTCGATGAGTCGGGAGATCGGCGAGTCGGTGAGACCCTGAGGTCGATGAGTCGGGAGATCGGCGAGTCGGTGAGACCCTGAGGTCGGTGAGTCGGTGAGACCCTGAGGTCGGTGAGTCGGTGAGACCCTGTGGTCGGTGAGGCGGGAGATCGGCGAGTCGGTGAGACCCTGAGGTCGGTGAGTCGGGAGATCGGCGTGTCGGTGAGACCCTGAGGTCGATGAGTCGGTGAGACCCTGAGGTCGATGAGTCGGTGAGACCCTGAGGTCGGTGAGTCGGGAGATCGGTGAGTCGGTGAGACCCTGAGGTCGGTGAGTCGGGAGATCGGTGAGTCGGTGAGACCCTGAGGTCAGTGAGTCGGGGGATCGGCGAGTCGGTGAGACCCTGAGGTCAGTGAGTCGGTAAGACCCTGAGGTCGATGAGACCCTGAGGTCGAGGAGACCCTGAGATCGGTGAGACCCTGAGGTCAGTGAGTCGGTAAGACCCTGAGGTCGGTGAGACCCTGAGGTCGGTGAGTCGGTGAGACCCTGAGGACGGTGAGACCCTGAGATCGGTGAGACCCTGAGGTCAGTGAGTCGGTGAGACCCTGAGGTCGGTGAGTCGGGAGATCGACGAGTCGGTGTGACCCTGAGGTCAGTGAGTCGGTGAGACCCTGAGGTCGATGAGTCGGTGAGACCCTGAGGTCGGTGAGTCGGGAGATCGGCGAGTCGGTGAGACCCTGAGGTCGGTGAGTCGGGAGATCGGTGAGTCGGTGAGTCCCTGAGGTCAGTGAGTCGGGGGATCCGTGAGTCGGTGAGACCCTGAGGTCAGTGAGTCGGTAAGACCCTGAGGTCGGTGAGACCCTGAGGTCGGTGAGACCCTGAGATCGGTGAGACCCTGAGGTCAGTGAGTCGGTAAGACCCTGAGGTCGGTGAGACACTGAGGTCAGTGAGTCGGTAAGACCCTGAGGTCGGTGAGACCCTGAGGTCGGTGAGTCGGTGAGACCCTGAGGACGGTGAGACCCTGAGATCGGTGAGACCCTGAGGTCAGTGAGTCGGTGAGACCCTGAGTTCGGTGAGTCGGTGAGACCCTGAGGTCGATGAGTCGGGAGATCGGCGAGTCGGTGAGACCCTGAGGTCGATGAGTCGGGAGATCGGCGAGTCGGTGAGACCCTGAGGTCGGTGAGTCGGTGAGACCCTGAGGTCGGTGAGTCGGTGAGACCCTGAGGTCGGTGAGGCGGGAGATCAGCGAGTCGGTGAGACCCTGAGGTCGGTGAGTCAGGAGATCGGCGAGTCGGTGAGACCCTGAGGTCGATGAGTCGGTGAGACCCTGAGGTCGGTGAGTCGGGAGATCGGTGAGTCGGTGAGACCCTGAGGTCATTGAGTCGGGGGATCGGCGAGTCGGTGAGACCCTGAGGTCAGTGAGTCGGTAAGACCCTGAAGTTGGTGAGACCCTGAGGTCAGTGAGTCGGTAAGACCCTGAGGTCGGTGAGACCCTGAGGTCGGTGAGTCGGTGAGACCCTGAGGTCGGTGAGACCCTGAGATCGGTGAGAACCTGAGGTTAGTGAGTCGGTAAGACCCTGAGGTCGATGAGTCGGTGAGACCCTGAGGTCGATGAGTCGGTGAGACCCTGAGGTCGGTGAGTCGGGAGATCGGTGAGTCGGTGAGACCCTGAGGTCGGTGAGTCGGGAGATCGGTGAGTCGGTGAGACCCTGAGGTCAGTGAGTCGGGGGATCGGCGAGTCGGTGAGACCCTGAGGTCAGTGAGTCGGTAAGATCCTGAGGTCGGTGAGACCCTGAGGTCGGTGAGACCCTGAGATCGGTGAGACCCTGAGGTCAGTGAGTCGGTAAGACCCTGAAGTCGGTGAGACCCTGAGGTCAGTGAGTCGGTAAGACCCTGAGGTCGGTGAGACCCTGAGGTCGGTGAGTCGGTGAGACCCTGAGGTCGGTGAGACCCTGAGATCGGTGAGACCCTGAGGTCAGTGAGTCGGTGAGACCCTGAGGTCGGTGAGACCCTGAGGTCGATGAGTCGGGAGATCGGCGAGTCGGTGAGACCCTGAGGTCGATGAGTCGGGAGATCGGCGAGTCGGTGAGACCCTGAGGTCGGTGAGTCGGTGAGACCCTGAGGTCGATGAGTTGGGAGATCGGCGAGTCGGTGAGACCCTGAGGTCGGTGAGTCGGTGAGACCCTGATGTCGGTGAGTCGGTGAGACCCTGAGGTCGGTGAGGTGGGAGATCGGCGAGTCGGTGAGACCCTGAGGTCGGTGAGTCGGGAGATCGGCGAGTCGGTGAGACCCTGAAGTCGATGAGTCGGTGAGACCCTGAGGTCGATGAGTCGGTGAGACCCTGAGGTCGGTGAGTCGGGAGATCGGTGAGTCGGTGAGATTCTGAGGTCGGTGAGTCGGGAGATCGGTGAGTCGGTGAGACCCTGAGGTCGGTGAGACCCTGAGATCGGTGAGACCCTGAGGTCAGTGAGTCGGTAAGACCCTGAGGTCGGTGAGACCCTGAGGTCAGTGAGTCGGTAAGACCCTGAGGTCGGTGAGACCCTGAGGTCGGTGAGTCGGTGAGACCCTGAGGTCGGTGAGACCCTGAGATCGGTGAGACCCTGAGGTCAGTGAGTCGGTAAGACCCTGAGGTCGGTGAGATCCTGAGGTCGATGAGTCGGGAGATCGGCGAGTCGGTGAGACCCTGAGGTCGATGAGTCGGGAGATCGGCGAGTCGCTGAGACCCTGAGGTCGGTGAGTCGGTGAGACCCTGAGGTCGGTGAGTCGGTGAGACCCTGAGGTCGGTGAGGCGGGAGATCGGCGAGTCGGTGAGACCCTGAGGTCGGTGAGTCGGGAGATCGGTGAGTCGGTGAGACCCTGAGGTCAGTGAGTCGGGGGATCGGTGAGTCGGTGAGACCCTGAGGTCAGTGAGTCGGTGAGACCCTGAGGTCGGTGAGACCCTGAGATCGGTAAGACCCTGAGGTCAGTGCGTCGGTAAGACCGTGAGGTCGGTGAGACCCTGAGGTCAGTGAGTCGGTAAGACCCTGAGGTCGGTGAGTCGGGAGATCGGCGAGTCGGTGAGACCCTGAGGTCAGTGAGTCGGTGAGACCCTGAGGTCAGTGAGTCGGGAGATCTGCGAGTCGGTGAGACCCTGAGGTCGGTGAGTCGGTGAGACCCTGAGGTCGATGAGTCAGTGAGACCCTGAGGTCGGTGAGTCGGGAGATCGGCGAGTCGGTGAGACCCTGAGGTCAGTGAGTCGGTGAGACCCTGAGGTCAGTGAGTCGGAAGATCTGCGAGTCGGTGAGACCCTGAGGTCGGTGAGTCGGGAGATCGGCGAGTCGGTGAGACCCTGAGGTCGGTGAGTCGGTGAGACCCTGAGATCAGTGAGTTGGAAGATCGGCGAGTCGGTGAGTCGGGAGATCGGCGAGTCGGTGAGACCCTGAGATCAGTGAGTCGGTGAGACCCTGAGGTCAGTGAGTCGGAAGATCGGCGAGTCGGTGAGACCCTGAGGTCGGTGAGTCGGGAGATCGGCGAGTCGGTGAGACCCTGAGGTCGATAAGTCGCTGAGACCCTGAGGTCGGTGAGTCGGTGAGACCCTGAGGTCGATGAGTCGGTGAGACCCTGAGGTCGGTGAGTCGGGAGATCGGCGAGTCGGTGAGACCCTGAGGTCGGTGAGTCGGGAGATCGGCGAGTCGGTGAGACCCTGAGGTCGATAAGTCGCTGAGACCCTGAGGTCGGTGAGTCGGTGAGACCCTGAGGTCGATGAGTCGGTGAGACCCTGAGGTCGGTGAGTCGGGAGATCGGCGAGTCGGTGAGACCCTGAGGTCGGTGAGTCGGGAGATCGGTGAGTCGGTGAGACCCTGAGGTCGGTGAGTCGGGAGATCGGTGAGTCGGTGAGACCCTGAGGTCATTGAGTCGGGGGATCGGCGAGTCGGTGAGACCCTGAGGTCAGTGAGTCGGTAAGACCCTGAGGTCGGTGAGACCCTGAGGTCGGTGAGACCCTGAGGTCAGTGAGTCGGTAAGACCCTGAGGTCGGTGAGACCCTGAGGTCGGTGAGTCGGTGAGACCCTGAGGACGGTGAGACCCTGAGATCGGTGAGACCCTGAGGTCAGTGAGTCGGTGAGACCCTGAGGTCGGTGAGTCGGTGAGACCCTGAGGTCGATGAGTCGGGAGATCGGCGAGTCGGTGAGACCCTGAGGTCGATGAGTCGGGAGATCGGCGAGTCGGTGAGACCCTGAGGTCGGTGAGTCGGTGAGACCCTGAGGTCGGTGAGTCGGTGAGACCCTGTGGTCGGTGAGGCGGGAGATCGGCGAGTCGGTGAGACCCTGAGGTCGGTGAGTCGGGAGATCGGCGTGTCGGTGAGACCCTGAGGTCGATGAGTCGGTGAGACCCTGAGGTCGATGAGTCGGTGAGACCCTGAGGTCGGTGAGTCGGGAGATCGGTGAGTCGGTGAGACCCTGAGGTCGGTGAGTCGGGAGATCGGTGAGTCGGTGAGACCCTGAGGTCAGTGAGTCGGGGGATCGGCGAGTCGGTGAGACCCTGAGGTCAGTGAGTCGGTAAGACCCTGAGGTCGATGAGACCCTGAGGTCGAGGAGACCCTGAGATTGGTGAGACCCTGAGGTCAGTGAGTCGGTAAGACCCTGAGGTCGGTGAGACCCTGAGGTCGGTGAGTCGGAGAGACCCTGAGGACGGTGAGACCCTGAGATCGGTGAGACCCTGAGGTCAGTGAGTCGGTGAGACCCTGAGGTCGGTGAGTCGGGAGATCGATGAGTCGGTGTGACCCTGAGGTCAGTGAGTCGGTGAGACCCTGAGGTCGATGAGTCGGTGAGACCCTGAGGTCGGTGAGTCGGTGAGACCCTGAGGTCGATGAGTCGGTGAGACCCTGAGGTCGGTGAGTCGGGAGATCGGCGAGTCGGTGAGACCCTGAGGTCGGTGAGTCGGGAGATCGGTGAGTCGGTGAGTCCCTGAGGTCAGTGAGTCGGGAGATCCGTGAGTCGGTGAGACCCTGAGGTCAGTGAGTCGGTAAGACCCTGAGGTCGGTGAGACCCTGAGGTCGGTGAGACCCTGAGATCGGTGAGACCCTGAGGTCAGTGAGTCGGTAAGACCCTGAGGTCGGTGAGACCCTGAGGTCAGTGAGTCGGTAAGACCCTGAGGTCGGTGAGACCCTGAGGTCGGTGAGTCGGTGAGACCCTGAGGACGGTGAGACCCTGAGATCGGTGAGACCCTGAGGTCAGTGAGTCGGTGAGACCCTGAGTTCGGTGAGTCGGTGAGACCCTGAGGTCGATGAGTCGGGAGATCGGCGAGTCGGTGAGACCCTGAGGTCGATGAGTCGGGAGATCGGCGAGTCGGTGAGACCCTGAGGTCGGTGAGTCGGTGAGACCCTGAGGTCGGTGAGTCGGTGAGACCCTGAGGTCGGTGAGTCGGTGAGACCCTGAGGTCGGTGAGGCGGGAGATCAGCGAGTCGGTGAGACCCTGAGGTCGATGAGTCGGTGAGACCCTGAGGTCGGTGAGTCGGGAGATCGGTGAGTCGGTGAGACCCTGAGGTCGGTGAGTCGGGAGATCGGTGAGTCGGTGAGACCTTGAGGTCATTGAGTCGGGGGATCGGCGAGTCGGTGAGACCCTGAGGTCAGTGAGTCGGTAAGACCCTGAAGTTGGTGAGACCCTGAGGTCAGTGAGTCGGTAAGACCCTGAGGTCGGTGAGACCCTGAGGTCGGTGAGTCGGTGAGACCCTGAGGTCGGTGAGACCCTGAGATCGGTGAGACCCTGAGGTCAGTGAGTCGGTAAGACCCTGAGGTCGATGAGTCGGTGAGACCCTGAGGTCGATGAGTCGGTGAGACCCTGAGGTCAGTGAGTCGGGAGATCGGTGAGTCGGTGAGACCCTGAGGTCGGTGAGTCGGGAGATCGGTGAGTCGGTGAGACCCTGAGGTCAGTGAGTCGGGGGATCGGCGAGTCGGTGAGACCCTGAGGTCAGTGAGTCGGTAAGATCCTGAGGTCGGTGAGACCCTGAGGTCGGTGAGACCCTGAGATCGGTGAGACCCTGAGGTCAGTGAGTCGGTAAGACCCTGAAGTCGGTGAGACCCTGAGGTCAATGAGTCGGTAAGACCCTGAGGTCGGTGAGACCCTGAGGTCGGTGAGTCGGTGAGACCCTGAGGTCGGTGAGACCCTGAGATCGGTAAGACCCTGAGGTCAGTGAGTCGGTGAGACCCTGAGGTCGATGAGTCGGGAGATCGGCGAGTCGGTGAGACCCTGAGGTCGATGAGTCGGGAGATCGGCGAGTCGGTGAGACCCTGAGGTCGGTGAGTCGGGAGATCGGCGAGTCGGTGAGACCCTGAGGTCGGTGAGTCGGGAGATCGGTGAGTCGGTGAGTCCCTGAGGTCAGTGAGTCGGGGGATCCATGAGTCGGTGAGACCCTGAGGTCAGTGAGTCGGTAAGACCCTAAGGTCGGTGAGACCCTGAGGTCGGTGAGACCCTGATATCGGTGAGACCCTGAGGTCAGTGAGTCGGTAAGACCCTGAGGTCGGTGAGACACTGAGGTCAGTGAGTCGGTAAGACCCTGAGGTCGGTGAGACCCTGAGGTCGGTGAGTCGGTGAGACCCTGAGGACGGTGAGACCCTGAGATCGGTGAGACCCTGAGGTCAGTGAGTCGGTGAGACCCTGAGTTCGGTGAGTCGGTGAGACCCTGAGGTCGATGAGTCGGGAGATCGGCGAGTCGGTGAGACCCTGAGGTCGATGAGTCGGGAGATCGGCGAGTCGGTGAGACCCTGAGGTCGGTGAGTCGGTGAGACCCTGAGGTCGGTGAGTCGGTGAGACCCTGAGGTCGGTGAGGCGGGAGATCAGCGAGTCGGTGAGACCCTGAGGTCGGTGAGTCAGGAGATCGGCGAGTCGGTGAGACCCTGAGGTCGATGAGTCGGTGAGACCCTGAGGTCGGTGAGTCGGGAGATCGGTGAGTCGGTGAGACCCTGAGGTCGGTGAGTCGGGAGATCGGTGAGTCGGTGAGACCCTGAGGTCATTGAGTCGGGGGATCGGCGAGTCGGTGAGACCCTGAGGTCAGTGAGTCGGTAAGACCCTGAAGTTGGTGAGACCCTGAGGTCAGTGAGTCGGTAAGACCCTGAGGTCGGTGAGACCCTGAGGTCGGTGAGTCGGTGAGACCCTGAGGTCGGTGAGACCCTGAGATCGGTGAGACCCTGAGGTCAGTGAGTCGGTAAGACCCTGAGGTCGATGAGTCGGTGAGACCCTGAGGTCGATGAGTCGGTGAGACCCTGAGGTCGGTGAGTCGGGAGATCGGTGAGTCGGTGGGACCCTGAGGTCGGTGAGTCGGGAGATCGGTGAGTCGGTGAGACCCTGAGGTCAGTGAGTCGGGGGATCGGCGAGTCGGTGAGACCCTGAGGTCAGTGAGTCGGTAAGATCCTGAGGTCGGTGAGACGCTGAGGTTCATGAGACCCTGAGATCGGTGAGACCCTGAGGTCAGTGAGTCGGTAAGACCCTGAAGTCGGTGAGACCCTGAGGTCAGTGAGTCGGTAAGACCCTGAGGTCGGTGAGACCCTGAGGTCGGTGAGTCGGTGAGACCCTGAGGTCGGTGAGACCCTGAGGTCTATGAGTCGGGAGATCGGCGAGTCGGTGAGACCCTGAGGTCGATGAGTCGGGAGATCGGCGAGTCGGTGAGACCCTGAGGTCGGTGAGTCGGTGAGACCCTGAGGTCGATGAGTTGGGAGATCGGCGAGTCGGTGAGACCCTGAGGTCGGTGAGTCGGTGAGACCCTGATGTCGGTGAGTCGGTGAGACCCTGAGGTCGGTGAGGCGGGAGATCGGCGAGTCGGTGAGACCCTGAGGTCGGTGAGTCGGGAGATCGGCGAGTCGGTGAGACCCTGAAGTCGATGAGTCGGTGAGACCCTGAGGTCGATGAGTCGGTGAGACCCTGAGGTCGGTGAGTCGGGAGATCGGTGAGTCGGTGAGACCCTGAGGTCGGTGAGACCCTGAGGTCGGTGAGACCCTGAGGTCAGTGAGTCGGTAAGACCCTGAGGTCGGTGAGACCCTGAGGTCAGTGAGTCGGTAAGACCCTGAGGTCGGTGAGACCCTGAGGTCGGTGAGTCGGTGAGACCCTGAGGTCGGTGAGACCCTGAGATCGGTGAGACCCTGAGGTCAGTGAGTCGGTAAGACCCTGAGGTCGGTGAGATCCTGAGGTCGATGAGTCGGGAGATCGGCGAGTCGGTGAGACCCTGAGGTCGATGAGTCGGGAGATCGGCGAGTCGCTGAGACCCTGAGGTCGGTGAGTCGGTGAGACCCTGAGGTCGGTGAGTCGGTGAGACCCTGAGGTCGGTGAGGCGGGAGATCGGCGAGTCGGTGAGACCCTGAGGTCGGTGAGTCGGGAGATCGGTGAGTCGGTGAGACCCTGAGGTCAGTGAGTCGGGGGATCGGTGAGTCGGTGAGACCCTGAGGTCAGTGAGTCGGTGAGACCCTGAGGTCGGTGAGACCCTGAGATCGGTGAGACCCTGAGGTCAGTGCGTCGGTAAGACCGTGAGGTCGGTGAGACCCTGAGGTCAGTGAGTCGGTAAGACCCTGAGGTCGGTGAGTCGGGAGATCGGCGAGTCGGTGAGACCCTGAGGTCAGTGAGTCGGTGAGACCCTGAGGTCAGTGAGTCGGGAGATCTGCGAGTCGGTGAGACCCTGAGGTCGGTGAGTCGGGAGATCGGCGAGTCGGTGAGACCCTGAGGTCAGTGAGTCGGTGAGACCCTGAGGTCGGTGAGTCGGTGAGACCCTGAGGTCGATGAGTCAGTGAGACCCTGAGGTCGGTGAGTCGGGAGATCGGCGAGTCGGTGAGACCCTGAGGTCAGTGAGTCGGTGAGACCCTCAGGTCAGTGAGTCGGAAGATCTGCGAGTCGGTGAGACCCTGAAGTCGGTGAGTCGGGAGATCGGCGAGTCGGTGAGACCCTGAGATCAGTGAGTCGGTGAGACCCTGAGGTCAGTAAGTCGGAAGATCGGCGAGTCGGTGAGACCCTGAGGTCGGTGAGTCGGGAGATCGGCGAGTCGGTGAGACCCTGAGGTCGATAAGTCGCTGAGACCCTGAGGTCGGTGAGTCGGTGAGACCCTGAGGTCGATGAGTCGGTGAGACCCTGAGGTCGGTGAGTCGGGAGATCGGCGAGTCGGTGAGACCCTGAGGTCGGTGAGTCGGGAGATCGGCGAGTCGGTGAGACCCTGAGGTCGATAAGTCGCTGAGACCCTGAGGTCGGTGAGTCGGTGAGACCCTGAGGTCGATGAGTCGGTGAGACCCTGAGGTCGGTGAGTCGGGAGATCGGCGAGTCGGTGAGACCCTGAGGTCGGTGAGTCGGGAGATCGGTGAGTCGGTGAGACCCTGAGGTCGGTGAGTCGGGAGATCAGTGAGTCGGTGAGACCCTGAGGTCATTGAGTCGGGGGATCGGCGAGTCGGTGAGACCCTGAGGTCAGTGAGTCGGTAAGACCCTGAGGTCGGTGAGACCCTGAGGTCGGTGAGTCCCTGAGATCGGTGAGACCCTGAGGTCAGTGAGTCGGTAAGACCCTGAGGTCGGTGAGACCCTGAGGTCGGTGAGTCGGTGAGACCCTGAGGACGGTGAGACCCTGAGATCGGTGAGACCCTGAGGTCAGTGAGTCGGTGAGACCCTGAGGTCGGTGAGTCGGTGAGACCCTGAGGTCGATGAGTCGGGAGGTCGGCGAGTCGGTGAGACCCTGAGGTCGATGAGTCGGGAGATCGGCGAGTCGGTGAGACCCTGAGGTCGGTGAGTCGGTGAGACCGTGAGGTCGGTGAGTCGGTGAAACCCTGTGGTCGGTGAGGCGGGAGATCGGCGAGTCGGTGAGACCCTGAGGTCGGTGAGTCGGGAGATCGGCGTGTCGGTGAGACCCTGAGGTCGATGAGTCGGTGAGACCCTGAGGTCGATGAGTCGGTGAGACCCTGAGGTCGGTGAGTCGGGAGATCGGTGAGTCGGTGAGACCCTGAGGTCGGTGAGTCGGGAGATCGGTGAGTCGGTGAGACCCTGAGGTCAGTGAGTCGGTAAGACCCTGAGGTCGGTGAGACCCTGAGGTCGGTGAGACCCTGAGATCGGTGAGACCCTGAGGTCAGTGAGTCGGTAAGACCCTGAGGTCGGTGAGACACTGAGGTCAGTGAGTCGGTAAGACCCTGAGGTCGGTGAGACCCTGAGGTCGGTGAGTCGGTGAGACCCTGAGGACGGTGAGACCCTGAGATCGGTGAGACCCTGAGGTCAGTGAGTCGGTGAGACCCTGAGTTCGGTGAGTCGGTGAGACCCTGAGGTCGATGAGTCGGGAGATCGGCGAGTCGGTGAGACCCTGAGGTCGATGAGTCGGGAGATCGGCGAGTCGGTGAGACCCTGAGGTCGGTGAGTCGGTGAGACCCTGAGGTCGGTGAGTCGGTGAGACCCTGAGGTCGGTGAGGCGGGAGATCAGCGAGTCGGTGAGACCCTGAGGTCGGTGAGTCAGGAGATCGGCGAGTCGGTGAGACCATGAGGTCGATGAGTCGGTGAGACCCTGAGGTCGGTGAGTCGGGAGATCGGTGAGTCGGTGAGACCCTGAGGTCGGTGAGTCGGGAGATCGGTGAGTCGGTGAGACCCTGAGGTCGGTGAGACCCTGTGGTCGGTGAGACCCTGAGATCGGTGAGACCCTGAGGTCAGTGAGTCGGTAAGACCCTGAGGTCGGTGAGACCCTGAGGTCAGTGAGTCGGTGAGACCCTGAGGTCGATGAGTCGGGAGATCGGCGAGTCGGTGAGACCCTGAGGTCGGTGAGTCGGTGAGACCCTGAGGTCGGTGAGTCGGTGAGACCCTGTGGTCGGTGAGGCGGGAGATCGGCGAGTCGGTGAGACCCTGAGGTCGGTGAGTCGGGAGATCGGCGTGTCGGTGAGACCCTGAGGTCGATGAGTCGGTGAGACCCTGAGGTCGATGAGTCGGTGAGACCCTGAGGTCGGTGAGTCGGGAGATCGGTGAGTCGGTGAGACCCTGAGGTCGGTGAGTCGGGAGATCGGTGAGTCGGTGAGACCCTGAGGTCAGTGAGTCGGGGGATCGGCGAGTCGGTGAGACCCTGAGGTCAGTGAGTCGGTAAGACCCTGAGGTCGATGAGACCCTGAGGTCGAGGAGACCCTGAGATTGGTGAGACCCTGAGGTCAGTGAGTCGGTAAGACCCTGAGGTCGGTGAGACCCTGAGGTCGGTGAGTCGGAGAGACCCTGAGGACGGTGAGACCCTGAGATCGGTGAGACCCTGAGGTCAGTGAGTCGGTGAGACCCTGAGGTCGGTGAGTCGGGAGATCGACGAGTCGGTGTGACCCTGAGGTCAGTGAGTCGGTGAGACCCTGAGGTCGATGAGTCGGTGAGACCCTGAGGTCGGTGAGTCGGTGAGACCCTGAGGTCGATGAGTCGGTGAGACCCTGAGGTCGGTGAGTCGGGA
Source organism: Pristiophorus japonicus (assembly GCF_044704955.1). Classification (NCBI taxonomy): domain Eukaryota; kingdom Metazoa; phylum Chordata; class Chondrichthyes; family Pristiophoridae; genus Pristiophorus; species Pristiophorus japonicus. The sequence continues at coordinate 412,870,585 of NC_091977.1, forward strand.
GATCGGCGAGTCGGTGAGACCCTGAGGTCGGTGAGTCGGGAGATCGGTGAGTCGGTGAGTCCCTGAGGTCAGTGAGTCGGGGGATCCGTGAGTCGGTGAGACCCTGAGGTCAGTGAGTCGGTAAGACCCTGAGGTCGGTGAGACCCTGAGGTCGGTGAGACCCTGAGATCGGTGAGACCCTGAGGTCAGTGAGTCGGTAAGACCCTGAGGTCGGTGAGACCCTGAGGTCAGTGAGTCGGTAAGACCCTGAGGTCGGTGAGACCCTGAGGTCGGTGAGTCGGTGAGACCCTGAGGACGGTGAGACCCTGAGATCGGTGAGACCCTGAGGTCAGTGAGTCGGTGAGACCCTGAGTTCGGTGAGTCGGTGAGACCCTGAGGTCGATGAGTCGGGAGATCGGCGAGTCGGTGAGACCCTGAGGTCGATGAGTCGGGAGATCGGCGAGTCGGTGAGACCCTGAGGTCGGTGAGTCGGTGAGACCCTGAGGTCGGTGAGTCGGTGAGACCCTGAGGTCGGTGAGGCGGGAGATCAGCGAGTCGGTGAGACCCTGAGGTCGGTGAGTCAGGAGATCGGCGAGTCGGTGAGACCCTGAGGTCGATGAGTCGGTGAGACCCTGAGGTCGGTGAGTCGGGAGATCGGTGAGTCGGTGAGACCCTGAGGTCGGTGAGTCGGGAGATCGGTGAGTCGGTGAGACCCTGAGGTCATTGAGTCGGGGGATCGGCGAGTCGGTGAGACCCTGAGGTCAGTGAGTCGGTAAGACCCTGAAGTTGGTGAGACCCTGAGGTCAGTGAGTCGGTAAGACCCTGAGGTCGGTGAGACCCTGAGGTCGGTGAGTCGGTGAGACCCTGAGGTCGGTGAGACCCTGAGATCGGTGAGACCCTGAGGTCAGTGAGTCGGTAAGACCCTGAGGTCGATGAGTCGGTGAGACCCTGAGGTCGATGAGTCGGTGAGACCCTGAGGTCGGTGAGTCGGGAGATCGGTGAGTCGGTGAGACCCTGAGGTCGGTGAGTCGGGAGATCGGTGAGTCGGTGAGACCCTGAGGTCAGTGAGTCGGGGGATCGGCGAGTCGGTGAGACCCTGAGGTCAGTGAGTCGGTAAGATCCTGAGGTCGGTGAGACCCTGAGGTCGGTGAGACCCTGAGATCGGTGAGACCCTGAGGTCAGTGAGTCGGTAAGACCCTGAAGTCGGTGAGACCCTGAGGTCAGTGAGTCGGTAAGACCCTGAGGTCGGTGAGACCCTGAGGTCGGTGAGTCGGTGAGACCCTGAGGTCGGTGAGACCCTGAGATCGGTAAGACCCTGAGGTCAGTGAGTCGGTGAGACCCTGAGGTCGATGAGTCGGGAGATCGGCGAGTCGGTGAGACCCTGAGGTCGATGAGTCGGGAGATCGGCGAGTCGGTGAGACCCTGAGGTCGGTGAGTCGGGAGATCGGCGAGTCGGTGAGACCCTGAGGTCGGTGAGTCGGGAGATCGGTGAGTCGGTGAGTCCCTGAGGTCAGTGAGTCGGGGGATCCGTGAGTCGGTGAGACCCTGAGGTCAGTGAGTCGGTAAGACCCTGAGGTCGGTGAGACCCTGAGGTCGGTGAGACCCTGATATCGGTGAGACCCTGAGGTCAGTGAGTCGGTAAGACCCTGAGGTCGGTGAGACACTGAGGTCAGTGAGTCGGTAAGACCCTGAGGTCGGTGAGACCCTGAGGTCGGTGAGTCGGTGAGACCCTGAGGACGGTGAGACCCTGAGATCGGTGAGACCCTGAGGTCAGTGAGTCGGTGAGACCCTGAGTTCGGTGAGTCGGTGAGACCCTGAGGTCGATGAGTCGGGAGATCGGCGAGTCGGTGAGACCCTGAGGTCGATGAGTCGGGAGATCGGCGAGTCGGTGAGACCCTGAGGTCGGTGAGTCGGTGAGACCCTGAGGTCGGTGAGTCGGTGAGACCCTGAGGTCGGTGAGGCGGGAGATCAGCGAGTCGGTGAGACCCTGAGGTCGGTGAGTCAGGAGATCGGCGAGTCGGTGAGACCCTGAGGTCGATGAGTCGGTGAGACCCTGAGGTCGGTGAGTCGGGAGATCGGTGAGTCGGTGAGACCCTGAGGTCGGTGAGTCGGGAGATCGGTGAGTCGGTGAGACCCTGAGGTCATTGAGTCGGAGGATCGGCGAGTCGGTGAGACCCTGAGGTCAGTGAGTCGGTAAGACCCTGAAGTTGGTGAGACCCTGAGGTCAGTGAGTCGGTAAGACCCTGAGGTCGGTGAGACCCTGAGGTCGGTGAGTCGGTGAGACCCTGAGGTCGGTGAGACCCTGAGATCGGTGAGACCCTGAGGTCAGTGAGTCGGTAAGACCCTGAGGTCGATGAGTCGGTGAGACCCTGAGGTCGATGAGTCGGTGAGACCCTGAGGTCGGTGAGTCGGGAGATCGGTGAGTCGGTGGGACCCTGAGGTCGGTGAGTCGGGAGATCGGTGAGTCGGTGAGACCCTGAGGTCAGTGAGTCGGGGGATCGGCGAGTCGGTGAGACCCTGAGGTCAGTGAGTCGGTAAGATCCTGAGGTCGGTGAGACCCTGAGGTTCATGAGACCCTGAGATCGGTGAGACCCTGAGGTCAGTGAGTCGGTAAGACCCTGAAGTCGGTGAGACCCTGAGGTCAGTGAGTCGGTAAGACCCTGAGGTCGGTGAGACCCTGAGGTCGGTGAGTCGGTGAGACCCTGAGGTCGGTGAGACCCTGAGGTCTATGAGTCGGGAGATCGGCGAGTCGGTGAGACCCTGAGGTCGATGAGTCGGGAGATCGGCGAGTCGGTGAGACCCTGAGGTCGGTGAGTCGGTGAGACCCTGAGGTCGATGAGTTGGGAGATCGGCGAGTCGGTGAGACCCTGAGGTCGGTGAGTCGGTGAGACCCTGATGTCGGTGAGTCGGTGAGACCCTGAGGTCGGTGAGGCGGGAGATCGGCGAGTCGGTGAGACCCTGAGGTCGGTGAGTCGGGAGATCGGCGAGTCGGTGAGACCCTGAAGTCGATGAGTCGGTGAGACCCTGAGGTCGATGAGTCGGTGAGACCCTGAGGTCGGTGAGTCGGGAGATCGGTGAGTCGGTGAGACCCTGAGGTCGGTGAGACCCTGAGGTCGGTGAGACCCTGAGGTCAGTGAGTCGGTAAGACCCTGAGGTCGGTGAGACCCTGAGGTCAGTGAGTCGGTAAGACCCTGAGGTCGGTGAGACCCTGAGGTCGGTGAGTCGGTGAGACCCTGAGGTCGGTGAGACCCTGAGATCGGTGAGACCCTGAGGTCAGTGAGTCGGTAAGACCCTGAGGTCGGTGAGATCCTGAGGTCGATGAGTCGGGAGATCGGCGAGTCGGTGAGACCCTGAGGTCGATGAGTCGGGAGATCGGCGAGTCGCTGAGACCCTGAGGTCGGTGAGTCGGTGAGACCCTGAGGTCGGTGAGTCGGTGAGACCCTGAGGTCGGTGAGGCGGGAGATCGGCGAGTCGGTGAGACCCTGAGGTCGGTGAGTCGGGAGATCGGTGAGTCGGTGAGACCCTGAGGTCAGTGAGTCGGGGGATCGGTGAGTCGGTGAGACCCTGAGGTCAGTGAGTCGGTGAGACCCTGAGGTCGGTGAGACCCTGAGATCGGTGAGACCCTGAGGTCAGTGCGTCGGTAAGACCATGAGGTCGGTGAGACCCTGAGGTCAGTGAGTCGGTAAGACCCTGAGGTCGGTGAGTCGGGAGATCGGCGAGTCGGTGAGACCCTGAGGTCAGTGAGTCGGTGAGACCCTGAGGTCAGTGAGTCGGGAGATCTGCGAGTCGGTGAGACCCTGAGGTCGGTGAGTCGGGAGATCGGCGAGTCGGTGAGACCCTGAGGTCAGTGAGTCGGTGAGACCCTGAGGTCGGTGAGTCGGTGAGACCCTGAGGTCGATGAGTCAGTGAGACCCTGAGGTCGGTGAGTCGGGAGATCGGCGAGTCGGTGAGACCCTGAGGTCAGTGAGTCGGTGAGACCCTCAGGTCAGTGAGTCGGAAGATCTGCGAGTCGGTGAGACCCTGAGGTCGGTGAGTCGGGAGATCGGCGAGTCGGTGAGACCCTGAGGTCGGTGAGTCGGTGAGACCCTGAGATCAGTGAGTTGGAAGATCGGCGAGTCGGTGAGTCGGGAGATCGGCGAGTCAGTGAGACCCTGAGATCAGTGAGTCGGTGAGACCCTGAGGTCAGTAAGTCGGAAGATCGGCGAGTCGGTGAGACCCTGAGGTCGGTGAGTCGGGAGATCGGCGAGTCGGTGAGACCCTGAGGTCGATAAGTCGCTGAGACCCTGAGGTCGGTGAGTCGGTGAGACCCTGAGGTCGATGAGTCGGTGAGACCCTGAGGTCGGTGAGTCGGGAGATCGGCGAGTCGGTGAGACCCTGAGGTCGGTGAGTCGGGAGATCGGTGAGTCGGTGAGACCCTGAGGTCGGTGAGTCGGGAGATCGGTGAGTCGGTGAGACCCTGAGGTCATTGAGTCGGGGGATCGGCGAGTCGGTGAGACCCTGAGGTCAGTGAGTCGGTAAGACCCTGAGGTCGGTGAGACCCTGAGGTCGGTGAGTCCCTGAGATCGGTGAGACCCTGAGGTCAGTGAGTCGGTAAGACCCTGAGGTCGGTGAGACCCTGAGGTCGGTGAGTCGGTGAGACCCTGAGGACGGTGAGACCCTGAGATCGGTGAGACCCTGAGGTCAGTGAGTCGGTGAGACCCTGAGGTCGGTGAGTCGGGAGATCGGCGAGTCGGTGAGACCCTGAGGTCGGTGAGTCGGGAGATCGGCGAGTCGGTGAGACCCTGAGGTCGATAAGTCGCTGAGACCCTGAGGTCGGTGAGTCGGTGAGACCCTGAGGTCGATGAGTCGGTGAGACCCTGAGGTCGGTGAGTCGGGAGATCGGCGAGTCGGTGAGACCCTGAGGTCGGTGAGTCGGGAGATCGGTGAGTCGGTGAGACCCTGAGGTCGGTGAGTCGGGAGATCGGTGAGTCGGTGAGACCCTGAGGTCATTGAGTCGGGGGATCGGCGAGTCGGTGAGACCCTGAGGTCAGTGAGTCGGTAAGACCCTGAGGTCGGTGAGACCCTGAGGTCGGTGAGTCCCTGAGATCGGTGAGACCCTGAGGTCAGTGAGTCGGTAAGACCCTGAGGTCGGTGAGACCCTGAGGTCGGTGAGTCGGTGAGACCCTGAGGACGGTGAGACCCTGAGATCGGTGAGACCCTGAGGTCAGTGAGTCGGTGAGACCCTGAGGTCGGTGAGTCGGTGAGACCCTGAGGTCGATGAGTCGGGAGGTCGGCGAGTCGGTGAGACCCTGAGGTCGATGAGTCGGGAGATCGGCGAGTCGGTGAGACCCTGAGGTCGGTGAGTCGGTGAGACCCTGAGGTCGGTGAGTCGGTGAAACCCTGTGGTCGGTGAGGCGGGAGATCGGCGAGTCGGTGAGACCCTGAGGTCGGTGAGTCGGGAGATCGGCGTGTCGGTGAGACCCTGAGGTCGATGAGTCGGTGAGACCCTGAGGTCGATGAGTCGGTGAGACCCTGAGGTCGGTGAGTCGGGAGATCGGTGAGTCGGTGAGACCCTGAGGTCGGTGAGTCGGGAGATCGGTGAGTCGGTGAGACCCTGAGGTCAGTGAGTCGGTAAGACCCTGAGGTCGGTGAGACCCTGAGGTCGGTGAGACCCTGAGATCGGTGAGACCCTGAGGTCAGTGAGTCGGTAAGACCCTGAGGTCGGTGAGACACTGAGGTCAGTGAGTCGGTAAGACCCTGAGGTCGGTGAGACCCTGAGGTCGGTGAGTCGGTGAGACCCTGAGGACGGTGAGACCCTGAGATCGGTGAGACCCTGAGGTCAGTGAGTCGGTGAGACCCTGAGTTCGGTGAGTCGGTGAGACCCTGAGGTCGATGAGTCGGGAGATCGGCGAGTCGGTGAGACCCTGAGGTCGATGAGTCGGGAGATCGGCGAGTCGGTGAGACCCTGAGGTCGGTGAGTCGGTGAGACCCTGAGGTCGGTGAGTCGGTGAGACCCTGAGGTCGGTGAGGCGGGAGATCAGCGAGTCGGTGAGACCCTGAGGTCGGTGAGTCAGGAGATCGGCGAGTCGGTGAGACCCTGAGGTCGATGAGTCGGTGAGACCCTGAGGTCGGTGAGTCGGGAGATCGGTGAGTCGGTGAGACCCTGAGGTCGGTGAGTCGGGAGATCGGTGAGTCGGTGAGACCCTGAGGTCATTGAGTCGGGGGATCGGCGAGTCGGTGAGACCCTGAGGTCAGTGAGTCGGTAAGACCCTGAAGTTGGTGAGACCCTGAGGTCAGTGAGTCGGTAAGACCCTGAGGTCGGTGAGACCCTGAGGTCGGTGAGTCGGTGAGACCCTGAGGTCGGTGAGACCCTGAGATCGGTGAGACCCTGAGGTCAGTGAGTCGGTAAGACCCTGAGGTCGATGAGTCGGTGAGACCCTGAGGTCGATGAGTCGGTGAGACCCTGAGGTCGGTGAGTCGGGAGATCGGTGAGTCGGTGGGACCCTGAGGTCGGTGAGTCGGGAGATCGGTGAGTCGGTGAGACCCTGAGGTCAGTGAGTCGGGGGATCGGCGAGTCGGTGAGACCCTGAGGTCAGTGAGTCGGTAAGATCCTGAGGTCGGTGAGACCCTGAGGTTCATGAGACCCTGAGATCGGTGAGACCCTGAGGTCAGTGAGTCGGTAAGACCCTGAAGTCGGTGAGACCCTGAGGTCAGTGAGTCGGTAAGACCCTGAGGTCGGTGAGACCCTGAGGTCGGTGAGTCGGTGAGACCCTGAGGTCGGTGAGACCCTGAGGTCTATGAGTCGGGAGATCGGCGAGTCGGTGAGACCCTGAGGTCGATGAGTCGGGAGATCGGCGAGTCGGTGAGACCCTGAGGTCGGTGAGTCGGTGAGACCCTGAGGTCGATGAGTTGGGAGATCGGCGAGTCGGTGAGACCCTGAGGTCGGTGAGTCGGTGAGACCCTGATGTCGGTGAGTCGGTGAGACCCTGAGGTCGGTGAGGCGGGAGATCGGCGAGTCGGTGAGACCCTGAGGTCGGTGAGTCGGGAGATCGGCGAGTCGGTGAGACCCTGAAGTCGATGAGTCGGTGAGACCCTGAGGTCGATGAGTCGGTGAGACCCTGAGGTCGGTGAGACCCTGAGGTCAGTGAGTCGGTAAGACCCTGAGGTCGGTGAGACCCTGAGGTCAGTGAGTCGGTAAGACCCTGAGGTCGGTGAGACCCTGAGGTCGGTGAGTCGGTGAGACCCTGAGGTCGGTGAGACCCTGAGATCGGTGAGACCCTGAGGTCAGTGAGTCGGTAAGACCCTGAGGTCGGTGAGATCCTGAGGTCGATGAGTCGGGAGATCGGCGAGTCGGTGAGACCCTGAGGTCGATGAGTCGGGAGATCGGCGAGTCGCTGAGACCCTGAGGTCGGTGAGTCGGTGAGACCCTGAGGTCGGTGAGTCGGTGAGACCCTGAGGTCGGTGAGGCGGGAGATCGGCGAGTCGGTGAGACCCTGAGGTCGGTGAGACGGGAGATCGGTGAGTCGGTGAGACCCTGAGGTCAGTGAGTCGGGGGATCGGTGAGTCGGTGAGACCCTGAGGTCAGTGAGTCGGTGAGACCCTGAGGTCGGTGAGACCCTGAGATCGGTGAGACCCTGAGGTCAGTGCGTCGGTAAGACCGTGAGGTCGGTGAGACCCTGAGGTCAGTGAGTCGGTAAGACCCTGAGGTCGGTGAGTCGGGAGATCGGCGAGTCGGTGAGACCCTGAGGTCGGTGAGTCGGGAGATCGGCGAGTCGGTGAGACCCTGAGGTCGATAAGTCGCTGAGACCCTGAGGTCGGTGAGTCGGTGAGACCCTGAGGTCGATGAGTCGGTGAGACCCTGAGGTCGGTGAGTCGGGAGATCGGCGAGTCGGTGAGACCCTGAGGTCGGTGAGTCGGGAGATCGGCGAGTCGGTGAGATCCTGAGGTCGATAAGTCGCTGAGACCCTGAGGTCGGTGAGTCGGTGAGACCCTGAGGTCGATGAGTCGGTGAGACCCTGAGGTTCATGAGACCCTGAGATCGGTGAGACCCTGAGGTCAGTGAGTCGGTAAGACCCTGAAGTCGGTGAGACCCTGAGGTCAGTGAGTCGGTAAGACCCTGAGGTCGGTGAGACCCTGAGGTCGGTGAGTCGGTGAGACCCTGAGGTCGGTGAGACCCTGAGGTCTATGAGTCGGGAGATCGGCGAGTCGGTGAGACCCTGAGGTCGATGAGTCGGGAGATCGGCGAGTCGGTGAGACCCTGAGGTCGGTGAGTCGGTGAGACCCTGAGGTCGATGAGTTGGGAGATCGGCGAGTCGGTGAGACCCTGAGGTCGGTGAGTCGGTGAGACCCTGAGGTCGATGAGTCGGTGAGACCCTGAGGTCGGTGAGTCGGGAGATCGGTGAGTCGGTGAGACCCTGAGGTCGGTGAGACCCTGAGGTCGGTGAGACCCTGAGGTCAGTGAGTCGGTAAGACCCTGAGGTCGGTGAGACCCTGAGGTCAGTGAGTCGGTAAGACCCTGAGGTCGGTGAGACCCTGAGGTCGGTGAGTCGGTGAGACCCTGAGGTCGGTGAGACCCTGAGATCGGTGAGACCCTGAGGTCAGTGAGTCGGTAAGACCCTGAGGTCGGTGAGATCCTGAGGTCGATGAGTCGGGAGATCGGCGAGTCGGTGAGACCCTGAGGTCGATGAGTCGGGAGATCGGCGAGTCGCTGAGACCCTGAGGTCGGTGAGTCGGTGAGACCCTGAGGTCGGTGAGTCGGTGAGACCCTGAGGTCGGTGAGGCGGGAGATCGGCGAGTCGGTGAGACCCTGAGGTCGGTGAGTCGGGAGATCGGTGAGTCGGTGAGACCCTGAGGTCAGTGAGTCGGGGGATCGGTGAGTCGGTGAGACCCTGAGGTCAGTGAGTCGGTGAGACCCTGAGGTCGGTGAGACCCTGAGATCGGTGAGACCCTGAGGTCAGTGCGTCGGTAAGACCGTGAGGTCGGTGAGACCCTGAGGTCAGTGAGTCGGTAAGACCCTGAGGTCGGTGAGTCGGGAGATCGGCGAGTCGGTGAGACCCTGAGGTCAGTGAGTCGGTGAGACCCTGAGGTCAGTGAGTCGGGAGATCTGCGAGTCGGTGAGACCCTGAGGTCGGTGAGTCGGGAGATCGGCGAGTCGGTGAGACCCTGAGGTCAGTGAGTCGGTGAGACCCTGAGGTCGGTGAGTCGGGGGATCGGCGATTCGGTGAGACCCTGAGGTCAGTGAGTCGGTAAGATCCTGAGGTCGGTGAGACCCTGAGGTTCATGAGACCCTGAGATCGGTGAGACCCTGAGGTCAGTGAGTCGGTAAGACCCTGAAGTCGGTGAGACCCTGAGGTCAGTGAGTCGGTAAGACCCTGAGGTCGGTGAGACCCTGAGGTCGGTGAGTCGGTGAGACCCTGAGGTCGGTGAGACCCTGAGGTCTATGAGTCGGGAGATCGGCGAGTCGGTGAGACCCTGAGGTCGATGAGTCGGGAGATCGGCGAGTCGGTGAGACCCTGAGGTCGGTGAGTCGGTGAGACCCTGAGGTCGATGAGTTGGGAGATCGGCGAGTCGGTGAGACCCTGAGGTCGGTGAGTCGGTGAGACCCTGATGTCGGTGAGTCGGTGAGACCCTGAGGTCGGTGAGGCGGGAGATCGGCGAGTCGGTGAGACCCTGAGGTCGGTGAGTCGGGAGATCGGCGAGTCGGTGAGACCCTGAAGTCGATGAGTCGGTGAGACCCTGAGGTCGATGAGTCGGTGAGACCCTGAGGTCGGTGAGACCCTGAGGTCAGTGAGTCGGTAAGACCCTGAGGTCGGTGAGACCCTGAGGTCAGTGAGTCGGTAAGACCCTGAGGTCGGTGAGACCCTGAGGTCGGTGAGTCGGTGAGACCCTGAGGTCGGTGAGACCCTGAGATCGGTGAGACCCTGAGGTCAGTGAGTCGGTAAGACCCTGAGGTCGGTGAGATCCTGAGGTCGATGAGTCGGGAGATCGGCGAGTCGGTGAGACCCTGAGGTCGATGAGTCGGGAGATCGGCGAGTCGCTGAGACCCTGAGGTCGGTGAGTCGGTGAGACCCTGAGGTCGGTGAGTCGGTGAGACCCTGAGGTCGGTGAGGCGGGAGATCGGCGAGTCGGTGAGACCCTGAGGTCGGTGAGTCGGGAGATCGGTGAGTCGGTGAGACCCTGAGGTCAGTGAGTCGGGGGATCGGTGAGTCGGTGAGACCCTGAGGTCAGTGAGTCGGTGAGACCCTGAGGTCGGTGAGACCCTGAGATCGGTGAGACCCTGAGGTCAGTGCGTCGGTAAGACCGTGAGGTCGGTGAGACCCTGAGGTCAGTGAGTCGGTAAGACCCTGAGGTCGGTGAGTCGGGAGATCGGCGAGTCGGTGAGACCCTGAGGTCGGTGAGTCGGGAGATCGGCGAGTCGGTGAGACCCTGAGGTCGATAAGTCGCTGAGACCCTGAGGTCGGTGAGTCGGTGAGACCCTGAGGTCGATGAGTCGGTGAGACCCTGAGGTCGGTGAGTCGGGAGATCGGCGAGTCGGTGAGACCCTGAGGTCGGTGAGTCGGGAGATCGGCGAGTCGGTGAGACCCTGAGGTCGATAAGTCGCTGAGACCCTGAGGTCGGTGAGTCGGTGAGACCCTGAGGTCGATGAGTCGGTGAGACCCTGAGGTTCATGAGACCCTGAGATCGGTGAGACCCTGAGGTCAGTGAGTCGGTAAGACCCTGAAGTCGGTGAGACCCTGAGGTCAGTGAGTCGGTAAGACCCTGAGGTCGGTGAGACCCTGAGGTCGGTGAGTCGGTGAGACCCTGAGGTCGGTGAGACCCTGAGGTCTATGAGTCGGGAGATCGGCGAGTCGGTGAGACCCTGAGGTCGATGAGTCGGGAGATCGGCGAGTCGGTGAGACCCTGAGGTCGGTGAGTCGGTGAGACCCTGAGGTCGATGAGTTGGGAGATCGGCGAGTCGGTGAGACCCTGAGGTCGGTGAGTCGGTGAGACCCTGATGTCGGTGAGTCGGTGAGACCCTGAGGTCGGTGAGGCGGGAGATCGGCGAGTCGGTGAGACCCTGAGGTCGGTGAGTCGGGAGATCGGCGAGTCGGTGAGACCCTGAAGTCGATGAGTCGGTGAGACCCTGAGGTCGATGAGTCGGTGAGACCCTGAGGTCGGTGAGTCGGGAGATCGGTGAGTCGGTGAGACCCTGAGGTCGGTGAGACCCTGAGGTCGGTGAGACCCTGAGGTCAGTGAGTCGGTAAGACCCTGAGGTCGGTGAGACCCTGAGGTCAGTGAGTCGGTAAGACCCTGAGGTCGGTGAGACCCTGAGGTCGGTGAGTCGGTGAGACCCTGAGGTCGGTGAGACCCTGAGATCGGTGAGACCCTGAGGTCAGTGAGTCGGTAAGACCCTGAGGTCGGTGAGATCCTGAGGTCGATGAGTCGGGAGATCGGCGAGTCGGTGAGACCCTGAGGTCGATGAGTCGGGAGATCGGCGAGTCGCTGAGACCCTGAGGTCGGTGAGTCGGTGAGACCCTGAGGTCGGTGAGTCGGTGAGACCCTGAGGTCGGTGAGGCGGGAGATCGGCGAGTCGGTGAGACCCTGAGGTCGGTGAGTCGGGAGATCGGTGAGTCGGTGAGACCCTGAGGTCAGTGAGTCGGGGGATCGGTGAGTCGGTGAGACCCTGAGGTCAGTGAGTCGGTGAGACCCTGAGGTCGGTGAGACCCTGAGATCGGTGAGACCCTGAGGTCAGTGCGTCGGTAAGACCGTGAGGTCGGTGAGACCCTGAGGTCAGTGAGTCGGTAAGACCCTGAGGTCGGTGAGTCGGGAGATCGGCGAGTCGGTGAGACCCTGAGGTCAGTGAGTCGGTGAGACCCTGAGGTCAGTGAGTCGGGAGATCTGCGAGTCGGTGAGACCCTGAGGTCGGTGAGTCGGGAGATCGGCGAGTCGGTGAGACCCTGAGGTCAGTGAGTCGGTGAGACCCTGAGGTCGGTGAGTCGGTGAGACCCTGAGGTCGATGAGTCAGTGAGACCCTGAGGTCGGTGAGTCGGGAGATCGGCGAGTCGGTGAGACCCTGAGGTCAGTGAGTCGGTGAGACCCTCAGGTCAGTGAGTCGGAAGATCTGCGAGTCGGTGAGACCCTGAGGTCGGTGAGTCGGGAGATCGGCGAGTCGGTGAGACCCTGAGGTCGGTGAGTCGGTGAGACCCTGAGATCAGTGAGTTGGAAGATCGGCGAGTCGGTGAGTCGGGAGATCGGCGAGTCGGTGAGACCCTGAGATCAGTGAGTCGGTGAGACCCTGAGGTCAGTAAGTCGGAAGATCGGCGAGTCGGTGAGACCCTGAGGTCGGTGAGTCGGGAGATCGGCGAGTCGGTGAGACCCTGAGGTCGATAAGTCGCTGAGACCCTGAGGTCGGTGAGTCGGTGAGACCCTGAGGTCGATGAGTCGGTGAGACCCTGAGGTCGGTGAGTCGGGAGATCGGCGAGTCGGTGAGACCCTGAGGTCGGTGAGTCGGGAGATCGGCGAGTCGGTGAGACCCTGAGGTCGATAAGTCGCTGAGACCCTGAGGTCGGTGAGTCGGTGAGACCCTGAGGTCGATGAGTCGGTGAGACCCTGAGGTCGGTGAGTCGGGAGATCGGCGAGTCGGTGAGACCCTGAGGTCGGTGAGTCGGGAGATCGGTGAGTCGGTGAGACCCTGAGGTCGGTGAGTCGGGAGATCGGTGAGTCGGTGAGACCCTGAGGTCATTGAGTCGGGGGATCGGCGAGTCGGTGAGACCCTGAGGTCAGTGAGTCGGTAAGACCCTGAGGTCGGTGAGACCCTGAGGTCGGTGAGTCCCTGAGATCGGTGAGACCCTGAGGTCAGTGAGTCGGTAAGACCCTGAGGTCGGTGAGACCCTGAGGTCGGTGAGTCGGTGAGACCCTGAGGACGGTGAGACCCTGAGATCGGTGAGACCCTGAGGTCAGTGAGTCGGTGAGACCCTGAGGTCGGTGAGTCGGTGAGACCCTGAGGTCGATGAGTCGGGAGGTCGGCGAGTCGGTGAGACCCTGAGGTCGATGAGTCGGGAGATCGGCGAGTCGGTGAGACCCTGAGGTCGGTGAGTCGGTGAGACCCTGAGGTCGGTGAGTCGGTGAAACCCTGTGGTCGGTGAGGCGGGAGATCGGCGAGTCGGTGAGACCCTGAGGTCGGTGAGTCGGGAGATCGGCGTGTCGGTGAGACCCTGAGGTCGATGAGTCGGTGAGACCCTGAGGTCGATGAGTCGGTGAGACCCTGAGGTCGGTGAGTCGGGAGATCGGTGAGTCGGTGAGACCCTGAGGTCGGTGAGTCGGGAGATCGGTGAGTCGGTGAGACCCTGAGGTCAGTGAGTCGGTAAGACCCTGAGGTCGGTGAGACCCTGAGGTCGGTGAGACCCTGAGATCGGTGAGACCCTGAGGTCAGTGAGTCGGTAAGACCCTGAGGTCGGTGAGACACTGAGGTCAGTGAGTCGGTAAGACCCTGAGGTCGGTGAGACCCTGAGGTCGGTGAGTCGGTGAGACCCTGAGGACGGTGAGACCCTGAGATCGGTGAGACCCTGAGGTCAGTGAGTCGGTGAGACCCTGAGTTCGGTGAGTCGGTGAGACCCTGAGGTCGATGAGTCGGGAGATCGGCGAGTCGGTGAGACCCTGAGGTCGATGAGTCGGGAGATCGGCGAGTCGGTGAGACCCTGAGGTCGGTGAGTCGGTGAGACCCTGAGGTCGGTGAGTCGGTGAGACCCTGAGGTCGGTGAGGCGGGAGATCAGCGAGTCGGTGAGACCCTGAGGTCGGTGAGTCAGCAGATCGGCGAGTCGGTGAGACCCTGAGGTCGATGAGTCGGTGAGACCCTGAGGTCGGTGAGTCGGGAGATCGGTGAGTCGGTGAGACCCTGAGGTCGGTGAGTCGGGAGATCGGTGAGTCGGTGAGACCCTGAGGTCATTGAGTCGGGGGATCGGCGAGTCGGTGAGACCCTGAGGTCAGTGAGTCGGTAAGACCCTGAAGTTGGTGAGACCCTGAGGTCAGTGAGTCGGTAAGACCCTGAGGTCGGTGAGACCCTGAGGTCGGTGAGTCGGTGAGACCCTGAGGTCGGTGAGACCCTGAGATCGGTGAGACCCTGAGGTCAGTGAGTCGGTAAGACCCTGAGGTCGATGAGTCGGTGAGACCCTGAGGTCGATGAGTCGGTGAGACCCTGAGGTCGGTGAGTCGGGAGATCGGTGAGTCGGTGGGACCCTGAGGTCGGTGAGTCGGGAGATCGGTGAGTCGGTGAGACCCTGAGGTCAGTGAGTCGGGGGATCGGCGAGTCGGTGAGACCCTGAGGTCAGTGAGTCGGTAAGATCCTGAGGTCGGTGAGACCCTGAGGTTCATGAGACCCTGAGATCGGTGAGACCCTGAGGTCAGTGAGTCGGTAAGACCCTGAAGTCGGTGAGACCCTGAGGTCAGTGAGTCGGTAAGACCCTGAGGTCGGTGAGACCCTGAGGTCGGTGAGTCGGTGAGACCCTGAGGTCGGTGAGACCCTGAGGTCTATGAGTCGGGAGATCGGCGAGTCGGTGAGACCCTGAGGTCGATGAGTCGGGAGATCGGCGAGTCGGTGAGACCCTGAGGTCGGTGAGTCGGTGAGACCCTGAGGTCGATGAGTTGGGAGATCGGCGAGTCGTTGAGACCCTGAGGTCGGTGAGTCGGTGAGACCCTGATGTCGGTGAGTCGGTGAGACCCTGAGGTCGGTGAGGCGGGAGATCGGCGAGTCGGTGAGACCCTGAGGTCGGTGAGTCGGGAGATCGGCGAGTCGGTGAGACCCTGAAGTCGATGAGTCGGTGAGACCCTGAGGTCGATGAGTCGGTGAGACCCTGAGGTCGGTGAGACCCTGAGGTCAGTGAGTCGGTAAGACCCTGAGGTCGGTGAGACCCTGAGGTCAGTGAGTCGGTAAGACCCTGAGGTCGGTGAGACCCTGAGGTCGGTGAGTCGGTGAGACCCTGAGGTCGGTGAGACCCTGAGATCGGTGAGACCCTGAGGTCAGTGAGTCGGTAAGACCCTGAGGTCGGTGAGATCCTGAGGTCGATGAGTCGGGAGATCGGCGAGTCGGTGAGACCCTGAGGTCGATGAGTCGGGAGATCGGCGAGTCGCTGAGACCCTGAGGTCGGTGAGTCGGTGAGACCCTGAGGTCGGTGAGTCGGTGAGACCCTGAGGTCGGTGAGGCGGGAGATCGGCGAGTCGGTGAGACCCTGAGGTCGGTGAGTCGGGAGATCGGTGAGTCGGTGAGACCCTGAGGTCAGTGAGTCGGGGGATCGGTGAGTCGGTGAGACCCTGAGGTCAGTGAGTCGGTGAGACCCTGAGGTCGGTGAGACCCTGAGATCGGTGAGACCCTGAGGTCAGTGCGTCGGTAAGACCGTGAGGTCGGTGAGACCCTGAGGTCAGTGAGTCGGTAAGACCCTGAGGTCGGTGAGTCGGGAGATCGGCGAGTCGGTGAGACCCTGAGGTCGGTGAGTCGGGAGATCGGCGAGTCGGTGAGACCCTGAGGTCGATAAGTCGCTGAGACCCTGAGGTCGGTGAGTCGGTGAGACCCTGAGGTCGATGAGTCGGTGAGACCCTGAGGTCGGTGAGTCGGGAGATCGGCGAGTCGGTGAGACCCTGAGGTCGGTGAGTCGGGAGATCGGCGAGTCGGTGAGACCCTGAGGTCGATAAGTCGCTGAGACCCTGAGGTCGGTGAGTCGGTGAGACCCTGAGGTCGATGAGTCGGTGAGACCCTGAGGTCGGTGAGTCGGGAGATCGGCGAGTCGGTGAGACCCTGAGGTCGGTGAGTCGGGAGATCGGTGAGTCGGTGAGACCCTGAGGTCGGTGAGTCGGGAGATCGGTGAGTCGGTGAGACCCTGAGGTCATTGAGTCGGGGGATCGGCGAGTCGGTGAGACCCTGAGGTCAGTGAGTCGGTAAGACCCTGAGGTCGGTGAGACCCTGAGGTCGGTGAGTCCCTGAGATCGGTGAGACCCTGAGGTCAGTGAGTCGGTAAGACCCTGAGGTCGGTGAGACCCTGAGGTCGGTGAGACCCTGAGGTCGGTGAGTCGGTGAGACCCTGAGGACGGTGAGACCCTGAGATCGGTGAGACCCTGAGGTCAGTGAGTCGGTGAGACCCTGAGGTCGGTGAGTCGGTGAGACCCTGAGGTCGATGAGTCGGGAGGTCGGCGAGTCGGTGAGACCCTGAGGTCGATGAGTCGGGAGATCGACGAGTCGGTGAGACCCTGAGGTCGGTGAGTCGGTGAGACCCTGAGGTCGGTGAGTCGGTGAAACCCTGTGGTCGGTGAGGCGGGAGATCGGCGAGTCGGTGAGACCCTGAGGTCGGTGAGTCGGGAGATCGGCGTGTCGGTGAGACCCTGAGGTCGATGAGTCGGTGAGACCCTGAGGTCGATGAGTCGGTGAGACCCTGAGGTCGGTGAGTCGGGAGATCGGTGAGTCGGTGAGACCCTGAGGTCGGTGAGTCGGGAGATCGGTGAGTCGGTGAGACCCTGAGGTCAGTGAGTCGATAAGACCCTGAGGTCGGTGAGACCCTGAGGTCGGTGAGACCCTGAGATCGGTGAGACCCTGAGGTCAGTGAGTCGATAAGACCCTGAGGTCGGTGAGACACTGAGGTCAGTGAGTCGGTAAGACCCTGAGGTCGGTGAGACCCTGAGGTCGGTGAGTCGGTGAGACCCTGAGGACGGTGAGACCCTGAGATCGGTGAGACCCTGAGGTCAGTGAGTCGGTGAGACCCTGAGTTCGGTGAGTCGGTGAGACCCTGAGGTCGATGAGTCGGGAGATCGGCGAGTCGGTGAGACCCTGAGGTCGATGAGTCGGGAGATCGGCGAGTCGGTGAGACCCTGAGGTCGGTGAGTCGGTGAGACCCTGAGGTCGGTGAGTCGGTGAGACCCTGAGGTCGGTGAGGCGGGAGATCAGCGAGTCGGTGAGACCCTGAGGTCGGTGAGTCAGGAGATCGGCGAGTCGGTGAGACCCTGAGGTCGATGAGTCGGTGAGACCCTGAGGTCGGTGAGTCGGGAGATCGGTGAGTCGGTGAGACCCTGAGGTCGGTGAGTCGGGAGATCGGTGAGTCGGTGAGACCCTGAGGTCATTGAGTCGGGGGATCGGCGAGTCGGTGAGACCCTGAGGTCAGTGAGTCGGTAAGACCCTGAAGTTGGTGAGACCCTGAGGTCAGTGAGTCGGTAAGACCCTGAGGTCGGTGAGACCCTGAGGTCGATGAGTCGGTGAGACCCTGAGGTCGGTGAGTCGGGAGATCGGTGAGTCGGTGGGACCCTGAGGTCGGTGAGTCGGGAGATCGGTGAGTCGGTGAGACCCTGAGGTCAGTGAGTCGGGGGATCGGCGAGTCGGTGAGACCCTGAGGTCAGTGAGTCGGTAAGATCCTGAGGTCGGTGAGACCCTGAGGTTCATGAGACCCTGAGATCGGTGAGACCCTGAGGTCAGTGAGTCGGTAAGACCCTGAAGTCGGTGAGACCCTGAGGTCAGTGAGTCGGTAAGACCCTGAGGTCGGTGAGACCCTGAGGTCGGTGAGTCGGTGAGACCCTGAGGTCGGTGAGACCCTGAGGTCTATGAGTCGGGAGATCGGCGAGTCGGTGAGACCCTGAGGTCGATGAGTCGGGAGATCGGCGAGTCGGTGAGACCCTGAGGTCGGTGAGTCGGTGAGACCCTGAGGTCGATGAGTTGGGAGATCGGCGAGTCGGTGAGACCCTGAGGTCGGTGAGTCGGTGAGACCCTGATGTCGGTGAGTCGGTGAGACCCTGAGGTCGGTGAGGCGGGAGATCGGCGAGTCGGTGAGACCCTGAGGTCGGTGAGTCGGGAGATCGGCGAGTCGGTGAGACCCTGAAGTCGATGAGTCGGTGAGACCCTGAGGTCGATGAGTCGGTGAGACCCTGAGGTCGGTGAGACCCTGAGGTCAGTGAGTCGGTAAGACCCTGAGGTCGGTGAGACCCTGAGGTCAGTGAGTCGGTAAGACCCTGAGGTCGGTGAGACCCTGAGGTCGGTGAGTCGGTGAGACCCTGAGGTCGGTGAGACCCTGAGATCGGTGAGACCCTGAGGTCAGTGAGTCGGTAAGACCCTGAGGTCGGTGAGATCCTGAGGTCGATGAGTCGGGAGATCGGCGAGTCGGTGAGACCCTGAGGTCGATGAGTCGGGAGATCGGCGAGTCGCTGAGACCCTGAGGTCGGTGAGTCGGTGAGACCCTGAGGTCGGTGAGTCGGTGAGACCCTGAGGTCGGTGAGGCGGGAGATCGGCGAGTCGGTGAGACCCTAAGGTCGGTGAGTCGGGAGATCGGTGAGTCGGTGAGACCCTGAGGTCAGTGAGTCGGGGGATCGGTGAGTCGGTGAGACCCTGAGGTCAGTGAGTCGGTGAGACCCTGAGGTCGGTGAGACCCTGAGATCGGTGAGACCCTGAGGTCAGTGCGTCGGTAAGACCGTGAGGTCGGTGAGACCCTGAGGTCAGTGAGTCGGTAAGACCCTGAGGTCGGTGAGTCGGGAGATCGGCGAGTCGGTGAGACCCTGAGGTCAGTGAGTCGGTGAGACCCTGAGGTCAGTGAGTCGGGAGATCTGCGAGTCGGTGAGACCCTGAGGTCGGTGAGTCGGGAGATCGGCGAGTCGGTGAGACCCTGAGGTCAGTGAGTCGGTGAGACCCTGAGGTCGATGAGTCGGTGAGACCCTGAGGTCGGTGAGTCGGTGAGACCCTGAGGTCGATGAGTCAGTGAGACCCTGAGGTCGGTGAGTCGGGAGATCGGCGAGTCGGTGAGACCCTGAGGTCAGTGAGTCAGTGAGACCCTCAGGTCAGTGAGTCGGAAGATCTGCGAGTCGGTGAGACCCTGAGGTCGGTGAGTCGGGAGATCGGCGAGTCGGTGAGACCCTGAGGTCGGTGAGTCGGTGAGACCCTGAGATCAGTGAGTTGGAAGATCGGCGAGTCGGTGAGTCGGGAGATCGGCGAGTCGGTGAGACCCTGAGATCAGTGAGTCGGTGAGACCCTGAGGTCAGTAAGTCGGAAGATCGGCGAGTCGGTGAGACCCTGAGGTCGGTGAGTCGGGAGATCGGCGAGTCGGTGAGACCCTGAGGTCGATAAGTCGCTGAGACCCTGAGGTCGGTGAGTCGGTGAGACCCTGAGGTCGATGAGTCGGTGAGACCCTGAGGTCGGTGAGTCGGGAGATCGGCGAGTCGGTGAGACCCTGAGGTCGGTGAGTCGGGAGATCGGCGAGTCGGTGAGACCCTGAGGTCGATAAGTCGCTGAGACCCTGAGGTCGGTGAGTCGGTGAGACCCTGAGGTCGATGAGTCGGTGAGACCCTGAGGTCGGTGAGTCGGGAGATCGGCGAGTCGGTGAGACCCTGAGGTCGGTGAGTCGGGAGATCGGTGAGTCGGTGAGACCCTGAGGTCGGTGAGTCGGGAGATCGGTGAGTCGGTGAGACCCTGAGGTCATTGAGTCGGGGGATCGGCGAGTCGGTGAGACCCTGAGGTCAGTGAGTCGGTAAGACCCTGAGGTCGGTGAGACCCTGAGGTCGGTGAGTCCCTGAGATCGGTGAGACCCTGAGGTCAGTGAGTCGGTAAGACCCTGAGGTCGGTGAGACCCTGAGGTCGGTGAGTCGGTGAGACCCTGAGGACGGTGAGACCCTGAGATCGGTGAGACCCTGAGGTCAGTGAGTCGGTGAGACCCTGAGGTCGGTGAGTCGGTGAGACCCTGAGGTCGATGAGTCGGGAGGTCGGCGAGTCGGTGAGACCCTGAGGTCGATGAGTCGGGAGATCGGCGAGTCGGTGAGACCCTGAGGTCGGTGAGTCGGTGAGACCCTGAGGTCGGTGAGTCGGTGAAACCCTGTGGTCGGTGAGGCGGGAGATCGGCGAGTCGGTGAGACCCTGAGGTCGGTGAGTCGGGAGATCGGCGTGTCGGTGAGACCCTGAGGTCGATGAGTCGGTGAGACCCTGAGGTCAATGAGTCGGTGAGACCCTGAGGTCGGTGAGTCGGGAGATCGGTGAGTCGGTGAGACCCTGAGGTCGGTGAGTCGGGAGATCGGTGAGTCGGTGAGACCCTGAGGTCAGTGAGTCGGGGGATCGGCGAGTCGGTGAGACCCTGAGGTCAGTGAGTCGGTAAGACCCTGAGGTCGATGAGACGCTGAGGTCGAGGAGACCCTGAGATCGGTGAGACCCTGAGGTCAGTGAGGCGGTAAGACCCTGAGGTCGGTGAGACCCTGAGGTCGGTGAGTCGGTGAGACCCTGAGGACGGTGAGACCCTGAGATCGGTGAGACCCTGAGGTCAGTGAGTCGGTGAGACCCTGAGGTCGGTGAGTCGGGAGATCGACGAGTCGGTGTGACCCTGAGGTCAGTGAGTCGGTGAGACCCTGAGGTCGATGAGTCGGTGAGACCCTGAGATCGGTGAGTCGGTGAGACCCTGAGGTCGATGAGTCGGTGAGACCCTGAGGTCGGTGAGTCGGGAGATCGGCGAGTCGGTGAGACCCTGAGGTCGGTGAGTCGGGAGATCGGTGAGTCGGTGAGTCCCTGAGGTCAGTGAGTCGGGGGATCCGTGAGTCGGTGAGACCCTGAGGTCAGTGAGTCGGTAAGACCCTGAGGTCGGTGAGACCCTGAGGTCGGTGAGACCCTGAGATCGGTGAGACCCTGAGGTCAGTGAGTCGGTAAGACCCTGAGGTCGGTGAGACACTGAGGTCAGTGAGTCGGTAAGACCCTGAGGTCGGTGAGACCCTGAGGTCGGTGAGTCGGTGAGACCCTGAGGACGGTGAGACCCTGAGATCGGTGAGACCCTGAGGTCAGTGAGTCGGTGAGACCCTGAGTTCGGTGAGTCGGTGAGACCCTGAGGTCGATGAGTCGGGAGATCGGCGAGTCGGTGAGACCCTGAGGTCGATGAGTCGGGAGATCGGCGAGTCAGTGAGACCCTGAGGTCGGTGAGTCGGTGAGACCCTGAGGTCGGTGAGTCGGTGAGACCCTGAGGTCGGTGAGGCGGGAGATCAGCGAGTCGGTGAGACCCTGAGGTCGGTGAGTCAGGAGATCGGCGAGTCGGTGAGACCCTGAGGTCGATGAGTCGGTGAGACCCTGAGGTCGGTGAGTCGGGAGATCGGTGAGTCGGTGAGACCCTGAGGTCGGTGAGTCGGGAGATCGGTGAGTCGGTGAGACCCTGAGGTCATTGAGTCGGGGGATCGGCGAGTCGGTGAGACCCTGAGGTCAGTGAGTCGGTAAGACCCTGAAGTTGGTGAGACCCTGAGGTCAGTGAGTCGGTAAGACCCTGAGGTCGGTGAGACCCTGAGGTCGGTGAGTCGGTGAGACCCTGAGGTCGGTGAGACCCTGAGATCGGTGAGACCCTGAGGTCAGTGAGTCGGTAAGACCCTGAGGTCGATGAGTCGGTGAGACCCTGAGGTCGATGAGTCGGTGAGACCCTGAGGTCGGTGAGTCGGGAGATCGGTGAGTCGGTGGGACCCTGAGGTCGGTGAGTCGGGAGATCGGTGAGTCGGTGAGACCCTGAGGTCAGTGAGTCGGGGGATCGGCGAGTCGGTGAGACCCTGAGGTCAGTGAGTCGGTAAGATCCTGAGGTCGGTGAGACCCTGAGGTCGGTGAGACCCTGAGATCGGTGAGACCCTGAGGTCAGTGAGTCGGTAAGACCCTGAAGTCGGTGAGACCCTGAGGTCAGTGAGTCGGTAAGACCCTGAGGTCGGTGAGACCCTGAGGTCGGTGAGTCGGTGAGACCCTGAGGTCGGTGAGACCCTGAGATCGGTGAGACCCTGAGGTCAGTGAGTCGGTGAGACCCTGAGGTCGGTGAGACCCTGAGGTCGATGAGTCGGGAGATCGGCGAGTCGGTGAGACCCTGAGGTCGATGAGTCGGGAGATCGGCGAGTCGGTGAGACCCTGAGGTCGGTGAGTCGGTGAGACCCTGAGGTCGATGAGTTGGGAGGTCGGCGAGTCGGTGAGACCCTGAGGTCGGTGAGTCGGTGAGACCCTGATGTCGGTGAGTCGGTGAGACCCTGAGGTCGGTGAGGCGGGAGATCGGCGAGTCGGTGAGACCCTGAGGTCGGTGAGTCGGGAGATCGGCGAGTCGGTGAGACCCTGAAGTCGATGAGTCGGTGAGACCCTGAGGTCGATGAGTCGGTGAGACCCTGAGGTCGGTGAGTCGGGAGATCGGTGAGTCGGTGAGACCCTGAGGTCGGTGAGTCGGGAGATCGGTGAGTCGGTGAGACCCTGAGGTCGGTGAGACCCTGAGGTCGGTGAGACCCTGAGATCGGTGAGACCCTGAGGTCAGTGAGTCGGTAAGACCCTGAGGTCGGTGAGACCCTGAGGTCAGTGAGTCGGTGAGACCCTGAGGTCGATGAGTCGGTGAGACCCTGAGGTCGGTGAGTCGGGAGATCGGTGAGTCGGTGAGACCCTGAGGTCGGTGAGTCGGGAGATCGGTGAGTCGGTGAGACCCTGAGGTCATTGAGTCGGGGGATCGGCGAGTCGGTGAGACCCTGAGGTCAGTGAGTCGGTAAGACCCTGAAGTTGGTGAGACCCTGAGGTCAGTGAGTCGGTAAGACCCTGAGGTCGGTGAGACCCTGAGGTCGGTGAGTCGGTGAGACCCTGAGGTCGGTGAGACCCTGAGATCGGTGAGACCCTGAGGTCAGTGAGTCGGTAAGACCCTGAGGTCGATGAGTCGGTGAGACCCTGAGGTCGATGAGTCGGTGAGACCCTGAGGTCGGTGAGTCGGGAGATCGGTGAGTCGGTGAGACCCTGAGGTCGGTGAGTCGGGAGATCGGTGAGTCGGTGAGACCCTGAGGTCAGTGAGTCGGGGGATCGGCGAGTCGGTGAGACCCTGAGGTCAGTGAGTCGGTAAGATCCTGAGGTCGGTGAGACCCTGAGGTCGGTGAGACCCTGAGATCGGTGAGACCTGGGGTCAGTGAGTCGGTAAGACCCTGAAGTCGGTGAGACCCTGAGGTCAGTGAGTCGGTAAGACCCTGAGGTCGGTGAGACCCTGAGGTCGGTGAGTCGGTGAGACCCTGAGGTCGGTGAGACCCTGAGATCGGTGAGACCCTGAGGTCAGTGAGTCGGTGAGACCCTGAGGTCGGTGAGACCCTGAGGTCGATGAGTCGGGAGATCGGCGAGTCGGTGAGACCCTGAGGTCGATGAGTCGGGAGATCGGCGAGTCGGTGAGACCCTGAGGTCGGTGAGTCGGTGAGACCCTGAGGTCGGTGACTCGGGAGATCGGCGAGTCGGTGAGACCCTGAGGTCGGTGAGTCGGGAGATCGGTGAGTCGGTGAGTCCCTGAGGTCAGTGAGTCGGGGGATCCGTGAGTCGGTGAGACCCTGAGGTCAGTGAGTCGGTAAGACCCTGAGGTCGGTGAGACCCTGAGGTCGGTGAGACCCTGAGATCGGTGAGACCCTGAGGTCAGTGAGTCGGTAAGACCCTGAGGTCGGTGAGACACTGAGGTCAGTGAGTCGGTAAGACCCGGAGGTCGGTGAGACCCTGAGGTCGGTGAGTCGGTGAGACCCTGAGGACGGTGAGACCCTGAGATCGGTGAGACCCTGAGGTCAGTGAGTCGGTGAGACCCTGAGTTCGGTGAGTCGGTGAGACCCTGAGGTCGATGAGTCGGGAGATCGGCGAGTCGGTGAGACCCTGAGGTCGATGAGTCGGGAGATCGGCGAGTCGGTGAGACCCTGAGGTCGGTGAGTCGGTGAGACCCTGAGGTCGGTGAGTCGGTGAGACCCTGAGGTCGGTGAGGCGGGAGATCAGCGAGTCGGTGAGACCCTGAGGTCGGTGAGTCAGGAGATCGGCGAGTCGGTGAGACCCTGAGGTCGATGAGTCGGTGAGACCCTGAGGTCGGTGAGTCGGGAGATCGGTGAGTCGGTGAGACCCTGAGGTCGGTGAGTCGGGAGATCGGTGAGTCGGTGAGACCCTGAGGTCATTGAGTCGGGGGATCGGCGAGTCGGTGAGACCCTGAGGTCAGTGAGTCGGTAAGACCCTGAAGTTGGTGAGACCCTGAGGTCAGTGAGTCAGTAAGACCCTGAGGTCGGTGAGACCCTGAGGTCGGTGAGTCGGTGAGACCCTGAGGTCGGTGAGACCCTGAGATCGGTGAGACCCTGAGGTCAGTGAGTCGGTAAGACCCTGAGGTCGATGAGTCGGTGAGACCCTGAGGTCGGTGAGTCGGGAGATCGGTGAGTCGGTGAGACCCTGAGGTCGGTGAGTCGGGAGATCGGTGAGTCGGTGAGACCCTGAGGTCAGTGAGTCGGGGGATCGGCGAGTCGGTGAGACCCTGAGGTCAGTGAGTCGGTAAGATCCTGAGGTCGGTGAGACCCTGAGGTCGGTGAGACCCTGAGATCGGTGAGACCCTGAGGTCAGTGAGTCGGTAAGACCCTGAAGTCGGTGAGACCCTGAGGTCAGTGAGTCGGTAAGACCCTGAGGTCGGTGAGACCCTGAGGTCGGTGAGTCGGTGAGACCCTGAGGTCGGTGAGACCCTGAGATCGGTGAGACCCTGAGGTCAGTGAGTCGGTGAGACCCTGAGGTCGGTGAGACCCTGAGGTCGATGAGTCGGGAGATCGGCGAGTCGGTGAGACCCTGAGGTCGATGAGTCGGGAGATCGGCGAGTCGGTGAGACCCTGAGGTCGGTGAGTCGGTGAGACCCTGAGGTCGATGAGTTGGGAGATCGGCGAGTCGGTGAGACCCTGAGGTCGGTGAGTCGGTGAGACCCTGATGTCGGTGAGTCGGTGAGACCCTGAGGTCGGTGAGGCGGGAGATCGGCGAGTCGGTGAGACCCTGAGGTCGGTGAGTCGGGAGATCGGCGAGTCGGTGAGACCCTGAAGTCGATGAGTCGGTGAGACCCTGAGGTCGATGAGTCGGTGAGACCCTGAGGTCGGTGAGTCGGGAGATCGGTGAGTCGGTGAGACCCTGAGGTCGGTGAGTCGGGAGATCGGTGAGTCGGTGAGACCCTGAGGTCGGTGAGACCCTGAGGTCGGTGAGACCCTGAGATCGGTGAGACCCTGAGGTCAGTGAGTCGGTAAGACCCTGAGGTCGGTGAGACCCTGAGGTCAGTGAGTCGGTGAGACCCTGAGGTCGATGAGTCGGTGAGACCCTGAGGTCGGTGAGTCGGGAGATCGGTGAGTCGGTGAGACCCTGAGGTCGGTGAGTCGGGAGATCGGTGAGTCGGTGAGACCCTGAGGTCATTGAGTCGGGGGATCGGCGAGTCGGTGAGACCCTGAGGTCAGTGAGTCGGTAAGACCCTGAAGTTGGTGAGACCCTGAGGTCAGTGAGTCGGTAAGACCCTGAGGTCGGTGAGACCCTGAGGTCGGTGAGTCGGTGAGACCCTGAGGTCGGTGAGACCCTGAGATCGGTGAGACCCTGAGGTCAGTGAGTCGGTAAGACCCTGAGGTCGATGAGTCGGTGAGACCCTGAGGTCGATGAGTCGGTGAAACCCTGAGGTCGGTGAGTCGGGAGATCGGTGAGTCGGTGAGACCCTGAGGTCGGTGAGTCGGGAGATCGGTGAGTCGGTGAGACCCTGAGGTCAGTGAGTCGGGGGATCGGCGAGTCGGTGAGACCCTGAGGTCAGTGAGTCGGTAAGATCCTGAGGTCGGTGAGACCCTGAGGTCGGTGAGACCCTGAGATCGGTGAGACCTGGGGTCAGTGAGTCGGTAAGACCCTGAAGTCGGTGAGACCCTGAGGTCAGTGAGTCGGTAAGACCCTGAGGTCGGTGAGACCCTGAGGTCGGTGAGTCGGTGAGACCCTGAGGTCGGTGAGACCCTGAGATCGGTGAGACCCTGAGGTCAGTGAGTCGGTGAGACCCTGAGGTCGGTGAGACCCTGAGGTCGATGAGTCGGGAGATCGGCGAGTCGGTGAGACCCTGAGGTCGATGAGTCGGGAGATCGGCGAGTCGGTGAGACCCTGAGGTCGGTGAGTCGGTGAGACCCTGAGGTCGGTGAGTCGGGAGATCGGCGAGTTGGTGAGACCCTGAGGTCGGTGAGTCGGGAGATCGGTGAGTCGGTGAGTCCCTGAGGTCAGTGAGTCGGGGGATCCGTGAGTCGGTGAGACCCTGAGGTCAGTGAGTCGGTAAGACCCTGAGGTCGGTGAGACCCTGAGGTCGGTGAGACCCTGAGATCGGTGAGACCCTGAGGTCAGTGAGTCGGTAAGACCCTGAGGTCGGTGAGACACTGAGGTCAGTGAGTCGGTAAGACCCTGAGGTCGGTGAGACCCTGAGGTCGGTGAGTCGGTGAGACCCTGAGGACGGTGAGACCCTGAGATCGGTGAGACCCTGAGGTCAGTGAGTCGGTGAGACCCTGAGTTCGGTGAGTCGGTGAGACCCTGAGGTCGATGAGTCGGGAGATCGGCGAGTCGGTGAGACCCTGAGGTCGATGAGTCGGGAGATCGGCGAGTCGGTGAGACCCTGAGGTCGGTGAGTCGGTGAGACCCTGAGGTCGGTGAGTCGGTGAGACCCTGAGGTCGGTGAGGCGGGAGATCAGCGAGTCGGTGAGACCCTGAGGTCGGTGAGTCAGGAGATCGGCGAGTCGGTGAGACCCTGAGGTCGATGAGTCGGTGAGACCCTGAGGTCGGTGAGTCGGGAGATCGGTGAGTCGGTGAGACCCTGAGGTCGGTGAGTCGGGAGATCGGTGAGTCGGTGAGACCCTGAGGTCATTGAGTCGGGGGATCGGCGAGTCGGTGAGACCCTGAGGTCAGTGAGTTGGTAAGACCCTGAAGTTGGTGAGACCCTGAGGTCAGTGAGTCGGTAAGACCCTGAGGTCGGTGAGACCCTGAGGTCGGTGAGTCGGTGAGACCCTGAGGTCGGTGAGACCCTGAGATCGGTGAGACCCTGAGGTCAGTGAGTCGGTAAGACCCTGAGGTCGATGAGTCGGTGAGACCCTGAGGTCGATGAGTCGGTGAGACCCTGAGGTCGGTGAGTCGGGAGATCGGTGAGTCGGTGAGACCCTGAGGTCGGTGAGTCGGGAGATCGGTGAGTCGGTGAGACCCTGAGGTCAGTGAGTCGGGGGATCGGCGAGTCGGTGAGACCCTGAGGTCAGTGAGTCGGTAAGATCCTGAGGTCGGTGAGACCCTGAGGTCGGTGAGACCCTGAGATCGGTGAGACCCTGAGGTCAGTGAGTCGGTAAGACCCTGAAGTCGGTGAGACCCTGAGGTCAGTGAGTCGGTAAGACCCTGAGGTCGGTGAGACCCTGAGGTCGGTGAGTCGGTGAGACCCTGAGGTCGGTGAGACCCTGAGATCGGTGAGACCCTGAGGTCAGTGAGTCGGTGAGACCCTGAGGTCGGTGAGACCCTGAGGTCGATGAGTCGGGAGATCGGCGAGTCGGTGAGACCCTGAGGTCGATGAGTCGGGAGATCGGCGAGTCGGTGAGACCCTGATGTCGGTGAGTCGGTGAGACCCTGAGGTCGGTGAGGCGGGAGATCGGCGAGTCGGTGAGACCCTGAGGTCGGTGAGTCGGGAGATCGGCGAGTCGGTGAGACCCTGAAGTCGATGAGTCGGTGAGACCCTGAGGTCGATGAGTCGGTGAGACCCTGAGGTCGGTGAGTCGGGAGATCGGTGAGTCGGTGAGACCCTGAGGTCGGTGAGACCCTGAGATCGGTGAGACCCTGAGGTCAGTGAGTCGGTAAGACCCTGAGGTCGGTGAGACCCTGAGGTCAGTGAGTCGGTAAGACCCTGAGGTCGGTGAGACCCTGAGGTCGGTGAGTCGGTGAGACCCTGAGGTCGGTGAGACCCTGAGATCGGTGAGACCCTGAGGTCAGTGAGTCGGTAAGACCCTGAGGTCGGTGAGATCCTGAGGTCGATGAGTCGGGAGATCGGCGAGTCGGTGAGACCCTGAGGTCGATGAGTCGGGAGATCGGCGAGTCGCTGAGACCCTGAGGTCGGTGAGTCGGTGAGACCCTGAGGTCGGTGAGTCGGTGAGACCCTGAGGTCGGTGAGGTGGGAGATCGGCGAGTCGGTGAGACCCTGAGGTCGGTGAGTCGGGAGATCGGTGAGTCGGTGAGACCCTGAGGTCAGTGAGTCGGTGAGACCCTGAGGTCGGTGAGACCCTGAGATCGGTAAGACCCTGAGGTCAGTGCGTCGGTAAGACCGTGAGGTCGGTGAGACCCTGAGGTCAGTGAGTCGGTAAGACCCTGAGGTCGGTGAGTCGGGAGATCGGCGAGTCGGTGAGACCCTGAGGTCAGTGAGTCGGTGAGACCCTGAGGTCAGTGAGTCAGGAGATCTGTGAGTCGGTGAGACCCTGAGGTCGGTGAGTCGGGCGATCGGCGAGTCGGTGAGACCCTGAGGTCAGTGAGTCGGTGAGACCCTGAGGTCGATGAGTCGGTGAGACCCTGAGGTCGGTGAGTCGGTGAGACCCTGAGGTCGATGAGTCAGTGAGACCCTGAGGTCGGTGAGTCGGGAGATCGGCGAGTCGGTGAGACCCTGAGGTCAGTGAGTCGGTGAGACCCTGAGGTCAGTGAGTCGGAAGATCTGCGAGTCGGTGAGACCCTGAGGTCGGTGAGTCGGGAGATCGGCGAGTCGGTGAGACCCTGAGGTCGGTGAGTCGGTGAGACCCTGAGATCAGTGAGTTGGAAGATCGGCGAGTCGGTGAGTCGGGAGATCGGCGAGTCGGTGAGACCCTGAGATCAGTGAGTCGGTGAGACCCTGAGGTCAGTAAGTCGGAAGATCGGCGAGTCGGTGAGACCCTGAGGTCGGTGAGTCGGGAGATCGGCGAGTCGGTGAGACCCTGAGGTCGATAAGTCGCTGAGACCCTGAGGTCGGTGAGTCGGTGAGACCCTGAGGTCGATGAGTCGGTGAGACCCTGAGGTCGGTGAGTCGGGAGATCGGCGAGTCGGTGAGACCCTGAGGTCGGTGAGTCGGGAGATCGGCGAGTCGGTGAGACCCTGAGGTCGATAAGTCGCTGAGACCCTGAGGTCGGTGAGTCGGTGAGACCCTGAGGTCGATGAGTCGGTGAGACCCTGAGGTCGGTGAGTCGGGAGATCGGCGAGTCGGTGAGACCCTGAGGTCAGTGAGTCGGTGAGACCCTGAGGTCGATGAGTCAGTGAGACCCTGAGGTCGGTGAGTCGGTGAGACCCTGAGGTCGATGAGTCAGTGAGACCCTGAGGTCGGTGAGTCGGGAGATCGGCGAGTCGGTGAGACCCTGAGGTCGGTGAGTCGGGAGATCGGCGAGTCGGTGAGACCCTGAGGTCGATAAGTCGCTGAGACCCTGAGGTCGGTGAGTCGGTGAGACCCTGAGGTCGATGAGTCGGTGAGACCCTGAGGTCGGTGAGTCGGGAGATCGGCGAGTCGGTGAGACCCTGAGGTCGGTGAGTCGGGAGATCGGTGAGTCGGTGAGACCCTGAGGTCGGTGAGTCGGGAGATCGGTGAGTCGGTGAGACCCTGAGGTCATTGAGTCGGGGGATCGGCGAATCGGTGAGACCCTGAGGTCAGTGAGTCGGTAAGACCCTGAGGTCGGTTAGACCCTGAGGTCGGTGAGTCCCTGAGATCGGTGAGACCCTGAGGTCAGTGAGTCGGTAAGACCCTGAGGTCGGTGAGACCCTGAGGTCGGTGAGTCGGTGAGACCCTGAGGACGGTGAGACCCTGAGATCGGTGAGACCCTGAGGTCAGTGAGTCGGTGAGACCCTGAGGTCGGTGAGTCGGTGAGACCCTGAGGTCGATGAGTCGGGAGGTCGGCGAGTCGGTGAGACCCTGAGGTCGATGAGTCGGGAGATCGGCGAGTCGGTGAGACCCTGAGGTCGGTGAGTCGGTGAGACCCTGAGGTCGGTGAGTCGGTGAAACCCTGTGGTCGGTGAGGCGGGAGATCGGCGAGTCGGTGAGACCCTGAGGTCGGTGAGTCGGGAGATCGGCGTGTCGGTGAGACCCTGAGGTCGATGAGTCGGTGAGACCCTGAGGTCGATGAGTCGGTGAGACCCTGAGGTCGGTGAGTCGGGAGATCGGTGAGTCGGTGAGACCCTGAGGTCGGTGAGTCGGGAGATCGGTGAGTCGGTGAGACCCTGAGGTCAGTGAGTCGGGGGATCGGCGAGTCGGTGAGACCCTGAGGTCAGTGAGTCGGTAAGACCCTGAGGTCGATGAGACCCTGAGGTCGAGGAGACCCTGAGATCGGTGAGACCCTGAGGTCAGTGAGTCGGTAAGACCCTGAGGTCGGTGAGACCCTGAGGTCGGTGAGTCGGTGAGACCCTGAGGACGGTGAGACCCTGAGATCGGTGAGACCCTGAGGTCAGTGAGTCGGTGAGACCCTGAGGTCGGTGAGTCGGGAGATCGACGAGTCGGTGTGACCCTGAGGTCAGTGAGTCGGTGAGACCCTGAGGTCGATGAGTCGGTGAGACCCTGAGGTCGGTGAGTCGGGAGATCGGCGAGTCGGTGAGACCCTGAGGTCGATGAGTCGGGAGATCGGCGAGTCGGTGAGACCCTGAGGTCGGTGAGTCGGTGAGACCCTGAGGTCGGTGAGTCGGTGAGACCCTGAGGTCGGTGAGGCGGGAGATCAGCGAGTCGGTGAGACCCTGAGGTCGGTGAGTCAGGAGATCGGCGAGTCGGTGAGACCCTGAGGTCGATGAGTCGGTGAGACCCTGAGGTCGGTGAGTCGGGAGATCGGTGAGTCGGTGAGACCCTGAGGTCGGTGAGTCGGGAGATCGGTGAGTCGGTGAGACCCTGAGGTCATTGAGTCGGGGGATCGGCGAGTCGGTGAGACCCTGAGGTCAGTGAGTCGGTAAGACCCTGAAGTTGGTGAGACCCTGAGGTCAGTGAGTCGGTAAGACCCTGAGGTCGGTGAGACCCTGAGGTCGGTGAGTCGGTGAGACCCTGAGGTCGGTGAGACCCTGAGATCGGTGAGACCCTGAGGTCAGTGAGTCGGTAAGACCCTGAGGTCGATGAGTCGGTGAGACCCTGAGGTCGATGAGTCGGTGAGACCCTGAGGTCGGTGAGTCGGGAGATCGGTGAGTCGGTGAGACCCTGAGGTCGGTGAGTCGGGAGATCGGTGAGTCGGTGAGACCCTGAGGTCAGTGAGTCGGGGGATCGGCGAGTCGGTGAGACCCTGAGGTCAGTGAGTCGGTAAGATCCTGAGGTCGGTGAGACCCTGAGGTCGGTGAGACCCTGAGATCGGTGAGACCCTGAGGTCAGTGAGTCGGTAAGACCCTGAAGTCGGTGAGACCCTGAGGTCAGTGAGTCGGTAAGACCCTGAGGTCGGTGAGACCCTGAGGTCGGTGAGTCGGTGAGACCCTGAGGTCGGTGAGACCCTGAGATCGGTGAGACCCTGAGGTCAGTGAGTCGGTGAGACCCTGAGGTCGGTGAGACCCTGAGGTCGATGAGTCGGGAGATCGGCGAGTCGGTGAGACCCTGAGGTCGATGAGTCGGGAGATCGGCGAGTCGGTGAGACCCTGAGGTCGGTGAGTCGGTGAGACCCTGAGGTCGATGAGTTGGGAGATCGGCGAGTCGGTGAGACCCTGAGGTCGGTGAGTCGGTGAGACCCTGATGTCGGTGAGTCGGTGAGACCCTGAGGTCGGTGAGGCGGGAGATCGGCGAGTCGGTGAGACCCTGAGGTCGGTGAGTCGGGAGATCGGCGAGTCGGTGAGACCCTGAAGTCGATGAGTCGGTGAGACCCTGAGGTCGATGAGTCGGTGAGACCCTGAGGTCGGTGAGTCGGGAGATCGGTGAGTCGGTGAGACCCTGAGGTCGGTGAGTCGGGAGATCGGTGAGTCGGTGAGACCCTGAGGTCGGTGAGACCCTGAGGTCGGTGAGACCCTGAGATCGGTGAGACCCTGAGGTCAGTGAGTCGGTAAGACCCTGAGGTCGGTGAGACCCTGAGGTCAGTGAGTCGGTAAGACCCTGAGGTCGGTGAGACCCTGAGGTCGGTGAGTCGGTGAGACCCTGAGGTCGGTGAGACCCTGAGATCGGTGAGACACTGAGGTCAGTGAGTCGGTAAGACCCTGAGGTCGGTGAGATCCTGAGGTCGATGAGTCGGGAGATCGGCGAGTCGGTGAGACCCTGAGGTAGATGAGTCGGGAGATCGGCGAGTCGCTGAGACCCTGAGGTCGGTGAGTCGGTGAGACCCTGAGGTCGGTGAGTCGGTGAGACCCTGAGGTCGGTGAGGCGGGAGATCGGCGAGTCAGTGAGACCCTGAGGTCGGTGAGTCGGGAGATCGGTGAGTCGGTGAGACCCTGAGGTCAGTGAGTCGGGGGATCGGTGAGTCGGTGAGACCCTGAGATCAGTGAGTCGGTGAGACCCTGAGGTCGGTGAGACCCTGAGATCGGTGAGACCCTGAGGTCAGTGCGTCGGTAAGACCGTGAGGTCGGTGAGACCCTGAGGTCAGTGAGTCGGTAAGACCCTGAGGTCGGTGAGTCGGGAGATCGGCGAGTCGGTGAGACCCTGAGGTCAGTGAGTCGGTGAGACCCTGAGGTCAGTGAGTCGGGAGATCTGCGAGTCGGTGAGACCCTGAGGTCGGTGAGTCGGGAGATCGGCGAGTCGGTGAGACCCTGAGGTCAGTGAGTCGGTGAGACCCTGAGGTCGATGAGTCAGTGAGACCCTGAGGTCGGTGAGTCGGTGAGACCCTGAGGTCGATGAGTCAGTGAGACCCTGAGGTCGGTGAGTCGGGAGATCGGCGAGTCGGTGAGACCCTGAGGTCGGTGAGTCGGGAGATCGGCGAGTCGGTGAGACCCTGAGGTCGATAAGTCGCTGAGACCCTGAGGTCGGTGAGTCGGTGAGACCCTGAGGTCGATGAGTCGGTGAGACCCTGAGGTCGGTGAGTCGGGAGATCGGCGAGTCGGTGAGACCCTGAGGTCGGTGAGTCGGGAGATCGGTGAGTCGGTGAGACCCTGAGGTCGGTGAGTCGGGAGATCGGTGAGTCGGTGAGACCCTGAGGTCATTGAGTCGGGGGATCGGCGAGTCGGTGAGACCCTGAGGTCAGTGAGTCGGTAAGACCCTGAGGTCGGTGAGTCCCTGAGATCGGTGAGACCCTGAGGTCAGTGAGTCGGTAAGACCCTGAGGTCGGTGAGACCCTGAGGTCGGTGAGTCGGTGAGATCCTGAGGACGGTGAGACCCTGAGATCGGTGAGACCCTGAGGTCAGTGAGTCGGTGAGACCCTGAGGTCGGTGAGTCGGTGAGACCCTGAGGTCGATGAGTCGGGAGATCGGCGAGTCGGTGAGACCCTGAGGTCGATGAGTCGGGAGATCGGCGAGTCGGTGAGACCCTGAGGTCGGTGAGTCGGTGAGACCCTGAGGTCGGTGAGTCGGTGAGACCCTGTGGTCGGTGAGACGGGAGATCGGCGAGTCGGTGAGACCCTGAGGTCGGTGAGTCGGGAGATCGGCGTGTCGGTGAGACCCTGAGGTCGATGAGTCGGTGAGACCCTGAGGTCGATGAGTCGGTGAGACCCTGAGGTCGGTGAGTCGGGAGATCGGTGAGTCGGTGAGACCCTGAGGTCGGTGAGTCGGGAGATCGGTGAGTCGGTGAGACCCTGAGGTCAGTGAATCGGGGGATCGGCGAGTCGGTGAGACCCTGAGGTCAGTGAGTCGGTAAGACCCTGAGGTCGATGAGACCCTGAGGTCGAGGAGACCCTGAGATCGGTGAGACCCTGAGGTCAGTGAGTCGGTAAGACCCTGAGGTCGGTGAGACCCTGAGGTCGGTGAGTCGGTGAGACCCTGAGGACGGTGAGACCCTGAGATCGGTGAGACCCTGAGGTCAGTGAGTCGGTGAGACCCTGAGGTCGGTGAGTCGGGAGATCGACGAGTCGGTGAGACCCTGAGGTCAGTGAGTCGGTGAGACCCTGAGGTCAGTGAGTCGGGAGATCTGCGAGTCGGTGAGACCCTGAGGTCGGTGAGTCGGGAGATCGGCGAGTCGGTGAGACCCTGAGGTCAGTGAGTCGGTGAGACCCTGAGGTCGATGAGTCAGTGAGACCCTGAGGTCGGTGAGTCGGTGAGACCCTGAGGTCGATGAGTCAGTGAGACCCTGAGGTCGGTGAGTCGGGAGATCGGCGAGTCGGTGAGACCCTGAGGTCGGTGAGTCGGGAGATCGGCGAGTCGGTGAGACCCTGAGGTCGATAAGTCGCTGAGACCCTGAGGTCGGTGAGTCGGTGAGACCCTGAGGTCGATGAGTCGGTGAGACCCTGAGGTCGGTGAGTCGGGAGATCGGCGAGTCGGTGAGACCCTGAGGTCGGTGAGTCGGGAGATCGGTGAGTCGGTGAGACCCTGAGGTCGGTGAGTCGGGAGATCGGTGAGTCGGTGAGACCCTGAGGTCATTGAGTCGGGGGATCGGCGAGTCGGTGAGACCCTGAGGTCAGTGAGTCGGTAAGACCCTGAGGTCGGTGAGTCCCTGAGATCGGTGAGACCCTGAGGTCAGTGAGTCGGTAAGACCCTGAGGTCGGTGAGACCCTGAGGTCGGTGAGTCGGTGAGATCCTGAGGACGGTGAGACCCTGAGATCGGTGAGACCCTGAGGTCAGTGAGTCGGTGAGACCCTGAGGTCGGTGAGTCGGTGAGACCCTGAGGTCGATGAGTCGGGAGATCGGCGAGTCGGTGAGACCCTGAGGTCGATGAGTCGGGAGATCGGCGAGTCGGTGAGACCCTGAGGTCGGTGAGTCGGTGAGACCCTGAGGTCGGTGAGTCGGTGAGACCCTGTGGTCGGTGAGGCGGGAGATCGGCGAGTCGGTGAGACCCTGAGGTCGGTGAGTCGGGAGATCGGCGTGTCGGTGAGACCCTGAGGTCGATGAGTCGGTGAGACCCTGAGGTCGATGAGTCGGTGAGACCCTGAGGTCGGTGAGTCGGGAGATCGGTGAGTCGGTGAGACCCTGAGGTCGGTGAGTCGGGAGATCGGTGAGTCGGTGAGACTCTGAGGTCAGTGAATCGGGGGATCGGCGAGTCGGTGAGACCCTGAGGTCAGTGAGTCGGTAAGACCCTGAGGTCGATGAGACCCTGAGGTCGAGGAGACCCTGAGATCGGTGAGACCCTGAGGTCAGTGAGTCGGTAAGACCCTGAGGTCGGTGAGACCCTGAGGTCGGTGAGTCGGTGAGACCCTGAGGACGGTGAGACCCTGAGATCGGTGAGACCCTGAGGTCAGTGAGTCGGTGAGACCCTGAGGTCGGTGAGTCGGGAGATCGACGAGTCGGTGTGACCCTGAGGTCAGTGAGTCGGTGAGACCCTGAGGTCGATGAGTCGGTGAGACCCTGAGGTCGGTGAGTCGGTGAGACCCTGAGGTCGATGAGTCGGTGAGACCCTGAGGTCGGTGAGTCGGGAGATCGGCGAGTCGGTGAGACCCTGAGGTCGGTGAGTCGGGAGATCGGTGAGTCGGTGAGTCCCTGAGGTCAGTGAGTCGGGGGATCCGTGAGTCGGTGAGACCCTGAGGTCAGTGAGTCGGTAAGACCCTGAGGTCGGTGAGACCCTGAGGTCGGTGAGACCCTGAGATCGGTGAGACCCTGAGGTCAGTGAGTCGGTAAGACCCTGAGGTCGGTGAGACCCTGAGGTCAGTGAGTCGGTAAGACCCTGAGGTCGGTGAGACCCTGAGGTCGGTGAGTCGGTGAGACCCTGAGGACGGTGAGACCCTGAGATCGGTGAGACCCTGAGGTCAGTGAGTCGGTGAGACCCTGAGTTCGGTGAGTCGTTGAGACCCTGAGGTCGATGAGTCGGGAGATCGGCGAGTCGGTGAGACCCTGAGGTCGGTGAGTCGGTGAGACCCTGAGGTCGGTGAGTCGGTGAGACCCTGAGGTCGGTGAGGCGGGAGATCGGCGAGTCGGTGAGACCCTGAGGTCGGTGAGTCAGGAGATCGGCGAGTCGGTGAGACCCTGAGGTCGATGAGTCGGTGAGACCCTGAGGTCGGTGAGTCGGGAGATCGGTGAGTCGGTGAGACCCTGAGGTCGGTGAGTCGGGAGATCGGTGAGTCGGTGAGACCCTGAGGTCATTGAGTCGGGGGATCGGCGAGTCGGTGAGACCCTGAGGTCAGTGAGTCGGTAAGACCCTGAAGTTGGTGAGACCCTGAGGTCAGTGAGTCGGTAAGACCCTGAGGTCGGTGAGACCCTGAGGTCGGAGAGTCGGTGAGACCCTGAGGTCGGTGAGACCCTGAGATCGGTGAGACCCTGAGGTCAGTGAGTCGGTAAGACCCTGAGGTCGATGAGTCGGTGAGACCCTGAGGTCGATGAGTCGGTGAGACCCTGAGGTCGGTGAGTCGGGAGATCGGTGAGTCGGTGAGACCCTGAGGTCGGTGAGTCGGGAGATCGGTGAGTCGGTGAGACCCTGAGGTCAGTGAGTCGGGGGATCGGCGAGTCGGTGAGACCCTGAGGTCAGTGAGTCGGTAAGATCCTGAGGTCGGTGAGACCCTGAGGTCGGTGAGACCCTGAGATCGGTGAGACCCTGAGGTCAGTGAGTCGGTAAGACCCTGAGGTCGGTGAGACCCTGAGGTCGGTGAGTCGGTGAGACCCTGAGGTCGGTGAGACCCTGAGATCGGTGAGACCCTGAGGTCAGTGAGTCGGTAAGACCCTGAGGTCGGTGAGACCCTGAGGTCGATGAGTCGGGAGATCGGCGAGTCGGTGAGACCCTGAGGTCGATGAGTCGGGAGATCGGCGAGTCGGTGAGACCCTGAGGTCGGTGAGTCGGTGAGACCCTGAGGTCGATGAGTCGGGAGATCGGCGAGTCGGTGAGACCCTGATGTCGGTGAGTCGGTGAGACCCTGAGGTCGGTGAGTCGGGAGATCGGCGTGTCGGTGAGACCCTGAGGTCGATGAGTCGGTGAGACCCTGAGGTCGATGAGTCGGTGAGACCCTGAGGTCGGTGAGTCGGGAGATCGGTGAGTCGGTGAGACCCTGAGGTCGGTGAGTCGGGAGATCGGTGAGTCGGTGAGACCCTGAGGTCAGTGAATCGGGGGATCGGCGAGTCGGTGAGACCCTGAGGTCAGTGAGTCGGTAAGACCCTGAGGTCGATGAGACCCTGAGGTCGAGGAGACCCTGAGATCGGTGAGACCCTGAGGTCAGTGAGTCGGTAAGACCCTGAGGTCGGTGAGACCCTGAGGTCGGTGAGTCGGTGAGACCCTGAGGACGGTGAGACCCTGAGATCGGTGAGACCCTGAGGTCAGTGAGTCGGTGAGACCCTGAGGTCGGTGAGTCGGGAGATCGACGAGTCGGTGTGACCCTGAGGTCAGTGAGTCGGTGAGACCCTGAGGTCGATGAGTCGGTGAGACCCTGAGGTCGGTGAGTCGGTGAGACCCTGAGGTCGATGAGACGGTGAGACCCTGAGGTCGGTGAGTCGGGAGATCGGCGAGTCGGTGAGACCCTGAGGTCGGTGAGTCGGGAGATCGGTGAGTCGGTGAGTCCCTGAGGTCAGTGAGTCGGGGGATCCGTGAGTCGGTGAGACCCTGAGGTCAGTGAGTCGGTAAGACCCTGAGGTCGGTGAGACCCTGAGGTCGGTGAGACCCTGAGATCGGTGAGACCCTGAGGTCAGTGAGTCGGTAAGACCCTGAGGTCGGTGAGACCCTGAGGTCAGTGAGTCGGTAAGACCCTGAGGTCGGTGAGACCCTGAGGTCGGTGAGTCGGTGAGACCCTGAGGACGGTGAGACCCTGAGATCGGTGAGACCCTGAGGTCAGTGAGTCGGTGAGACCCTGAGTTCGGTGAGTCGGTGAGACCCTGAGGTCGATGAGTCGGGAGATCGGCGAGTCGGTGAGACCCTGAGGTCGATGAGTCGGGAGATCGGCGAGTCGGTGAGACCCTGAGGTCGGTGAGTCGGTGAGACCCTGAGGTCGGTGAGTCGGTGAGACCCTGAGGTCGGTGAGGCGGGAGATCGGCGAGTCGGTGAGACCCTGAGGTCGGTGAGTCAGGAGATCGGCGAGTCGGTGAGACCCTGAGGTCGATGAGTCGGTGAGACCCTGAGGTCGGTGAGTTGGGAGATCGGTGAGTCGGTGAGACCCTGAGGTCGGTGAGTCGGGAGATCGGTGATTCGGTGAGACCCTGAGGTCATTGAGTCGGGGGATCGGCGAGTCGGTGAGACCCTGAGGTCAGTGAGTCGGTAAGACCCTGAAGTTGGTGAGACCCTGAGGTCAGTGAGTCGGTAAGACCCTGAGGTCGATGAGACCCTGAGGTCGGAGAGTCGGTGAGACCCTGAGGTCGGTGAGACCCTGAGATCGGTGAGACCCTGAGGTCAGTGAGTCGGTAAGACCCTGAGGTCGATGAGTCGGTGAGACCCTGAGGTCGATGAGTCGGTGAGACCCTGAGGTCGGTGAGTCGGGAGATCGGTGAGTCGGTGAGACCCTGAGGTCGGTGAGTCGGGAGATCGGTGAGTCGGTGAGACCCTGAGGTCAGTGAGTCGGGGGATCGGCGAGTCGGTGAGACCCTGAGGTCAGTGAGTCGGTAAGATCCTGAGGTCGGTGAGACCCTGAGGTCGGTGAGACCCTGAGATCGGTGAGACCCTGAGGTCAGTGAGTCGGTAAGACCCTGAGGTCGGTGAGACCCTGAGGTCGGTGAGTCGGTGAGACCCTGAGGTCGGTGAGACCCTGAGATCGGTGAGACCCTGAGGTCAGTGAGTCGGTAAGACCCTGAGGTCGGTGAGACCCTGAGGTCGATGAGTCGGGAGATCGGCGAGTCGGTGAGACCCTGAGGTCGATGAGTCGGGAGATCGGCGAGTCGGTGAGACCCTGAGGTCGGTGAGTCGGTGAGACCCTGAGGTCGATGAGTCGGGAGATCGGCGAGTCGGTGAGACCCTGATGTCGGTGAGTCGGTGAGACCCTGAGGTCGGTGAGGCGGGAGATCGGCGAGTCGGTGAGACCCTGAGGTCGGTGAGTCGGGAGATCGGCGAGTCGGTGAGACCCTGAAGTCGATGAGTCGGTGAGACCCTGAGGTCGGTGAGTCGGGAGATCGGTGAGTCGGTGAGACCCTGAGGTCGGTGAGTCGGGAGATCGGTGAGTCGGTGAGACCCTGAGGTCATTGAGTCGGGGGATCGGCGAGTCGGTGAGACCCTGAGGTCAGTGATTCGGTGAGACCCTGAGGTCAGTGAGTCGGTAAGACCCTGAGGTCGGTGAGACCCTGAGGTCGGTGAGACCCTGAGATCGGTGAGAACCTGAGGTCAGTGAGTCGGTAAGACCCTGAGGTCGGTGAGACCCTGAGGTCAGTGAGTCGGTAAGACCCTGAGGTCGGTGAGACCCTGAGGTCGGTGAGTCGGTGAGACCCTGAGGTCGGTGAGACCCTGAGATCGGTGAGACCCTGAGGTCAGTGAGTCGGTAAGACCCTGAGGTCGGTGAGATCCTGAGGTCGATGAGTCGGGAGATCGGCGAGTCGGTGAGACCCTGAGGTCGATGAGTCGGGAGATCGGCGAGTCGCTGAGACCCTGAGGTCGGTGAGTCGGTGAGACCCTGAGGTCGGTGAGTCAGTGAGACCCTGAGGTCGGTGAGGCGGGAGATCGGCGAGTCGGTGAGACCCTGAGGTCGGTGAGTCGGGAGATCGGTGAGTCGGTGAGACCCTGAGGTCAGTGAGTCGGGGGATCGGCGAGTTGGTGAGACCCTGAGGTCAGTGAGTCGGTGAGACCCTGAGGTCGGTGAGACCCTGAGATCGGTGAGACCCTGAGGTCAGTGCGTCGGTAAGACCGTGAGGTCGGTGAGACCCTGAGGTCAGTGAGTCGGTAAGACCCTGAGGTCGGTGAGACCCTGAGGTCAGTGAGTCGGTGAGACCCTGAGGTCGGTGAGTCGGGGGATCGGCGAGTCGGTGAGACCCTGAGGTCAGTGAGTCGGTAAGACCCTGAGGTCGGTGAGACCCTAAGGTCAGTGAGTCGGTAAGACCCTGAGGTCGGTGAGTCGGGGGATCGGCGAGTCGGTGAGACCCTGAGGTCAGTGAGTCGGTAAGACCCTGAGGTCGGTGAGTCGGGAGATCGGCAAGTCGGTGAGACCCTGAGGTCGGTGAGACCCTGAGATCGGTGAGTCGATGAGACCCTGAGGTCGGTGAGTCGGGGGATCGGCGAGTCGGTGAGACCCTGAGGTCAGTGAGTCGGTAAGACCCTGAGGTCGGTGAGACCCTGAGGTCAGTGAGTCGGTAAGACCCTGAGGTCGGTGAGTCGGGAGGTCGGCAAATAGGTAGGCCCTGTGAGGTCGGCGAGTTGGTAGTTCGGAGACAGGGAGTTCGGAGGCTTCGGAGGTCGGTGAGGTGAGTTGGTTTGTAGCTCTCTTTTCTCTATTTCTTTTTAAGTAGATTTTTAACTAGATAAAGCCAATAGAGGGATGGCAGTGCAGCTCAGTCCTGTGGAATGCACATCCAGCGGCGTGTGGGAAGTCCTGGATGCTTCGCGCAGCCTAGACAACCATGTATGCAGGAGTCGTCTCCAGCTTCAACTGCTCAAGCTCCGCGTTTCGGAGCTGGAGCAGCGGATGGAGCCAATACGGTGTATCCTCGAGGCTGAGAACTACATGGATAGCACGTTTCAGGAAGTGGTGACCCCACAGCTTAAAGGCGTGCAGGTAGAGGGAAAGTGGGTGGCTACCAGATGTAGTAAGTGTGCTAGGCAGGTAGCACAGGAATCCCCCCGTGAGTCCATCTCGCTTTCAAACCAATATTCACTTCTGAGTATCATTAAGGACAATGCTGCCTCTGGGGTGTGCAGCCAAAGCCAATTCCAAGGCACCATGGGTGGCTCAGCTGCACAGGTGGTTATGACGAAGAACAAAAGAGCCCTAGTGCTAGGGGATTCTATAGTTAGCGGAACAGACAGGTGTTTCTGCGGCCATAGACGTGACTCCCGAATGGTTTTGTGCCTCCCTGGTGCCAGGGTCAAAGATGTCACTGAGCGGACGCAGGGCACCCTGAGGGGGCAGGGAGGATAAACAGCTAGTGGTCGTGGTCTATATCGGGACCAACGACATAGGTAAAATAAGGGATGAGGTCCTACAGGAAGAATTCAGGGAGCTAGGAAGAAAATTAAAGGGTAGGACCTCAAAGGTAGTAATCTCCAGGTTACTACCAGTGTCACGTGCTAATAATAGAAGGATAGAGAGGATGAACAGGTGGCTGGAAAGTTGGTGTAGGAGGGTGGGCTTTAAATTCTTGAGGCCTTGGGACCGCTTTTGGGGGAGATGGGACCTGTATAAACCGGACGGGTTGCACCTCAACAGCGCCAGGACCAATATCCTCATGGGGAGTTTTGCTAGTGCTGTTGGGGAGAGTTTAAACTAGCTTGGCAAGGGGATGGGAAACTGAGAACACATTCAAAAGGGAAAGAAGTAAAGCTGAAAGTGGATAGCAAGAATCTAGAAAGTGAATCTGCAAGACCGAGGAAACAGGGCTTAGTATGTAGTGAGCAAGGAGGTCTTCCTGTGCTGAATGATATATACTTTAATGCAAGGAATATGGCAAATATGGCAGGTGAGCTAAGAGCACAGGTAGACACTTGGGAGTATGACATTATAGCCATTACAGAAACATGGCTGAAAGAGGGGTAGATTTGGCAGATCAATATTCCTGGCTACAGGATTTTTAGACAAGATAGCGAGGTGGCTAAAAAGCCGGGGGGGGGCGGAGGGGTGGTGCGGGCGGTGGGGTGGGAGTTTGCGGTACTGATTAAAGTAACTAATACAGCGGTGAGAAGGGATGATATGTTAGAGGGATCATCAAATGAGGCATATGGGTCAAATTGAAAAATAAAAAAGGGGCGATCACACTACTGGGTGTGTATTATAGATCCCCAAACAGTGGGAGGGATATAGAGGAGCAAATATGTAGGGAAATTGCTGTGAAGTCCAAAAACCGTAGGGTAGTAATGGTAGGGGATTTTAACTATCCAAATATTGATTGGGACAAATTTAATGTGAAGGGTATAGAGGGTGCAAAATTCTGGAAATGCATTCAAGAGAACTTTTTTAGTCAGTATGTAGCAAGTCTAACACAAGAGGGGGCGGTCTTGGATTTAGTTTTGGGGAATGAAGCTGGGCAGGTTGAAGGGATATTAGTGGGAGAGCACTTGGGTGCCAGTGACCATAATTCAATCAGATTCAAGTTGGTTATGGATAAGGACAAGAATAGGCCTGGAATAAAAGTTCTGAATTGGGGAAAAGCTAATTTTGCTAAGATAAGGAGTGATTTGGCCATAGTGGACTGGAAACAGCTACTTGTGGGTAAATCAGTGTCGTAACAGTGGGAGGCATTTAAGGAGGAGATCCGGAAGGCTTAGGCCAAACATGTGTCCTTAAAGAAAAAGGCTGGGAAAAATAATTCTAGAGCCCCCTGGATGTCTAGCGAATTACAGGGGAGGATTAAGAAAAAAAAGGACGCATATGTCATATATCAATGGCTAAATACTATAGAATCTTTAAAGGAATATAGAAAGTTAAGAGGCAAAATTAAAAAGGATATTAGGAATGCTAAGAGAGCACAAGAAATTCTTGGCCAGTAAACTTCAGTAAAACCCTAAGATGTTCTATAAATATATTAAAAGTAAGAGGGTAACTAAAGAAACGGTAGGGCCTATTAGAGACCATGAGGGTAATCTTTGTGTGGAGGCGGAAGATGTTGGTAGGGTTCTTAATGAATACTTTGCATCTGTTTTCACAAAGGAAAGGGGCAATGCAGATACTGCTAACGAGGAGGAGTGTGATATTCTGGATGAAATAAATATAGTGAGAGAGGCAGTATTAAGGAGTTTAGCAGCTTTGAAAGTAGATAAGTCTCCAGGCCCAGGTGAAATGCATCCCAGGCTGTTGAGCGAAGTAAAAGAGGAAATAGCAGAGGCCTTGACCATCTCTTTGGATCTGGGCATGGTGCTGGAGGATTG
Source organism: Pristiophorus japonicus (assembly GCF_044704955.1). Lineage (NCBI taxonomy): Eukaryota > Metazoa > Chordata > Chondrichthyes > Pristiophoridae > Pristiophorus > Pristiophorus japonicus. The sequence goes on from NC_091977.1 coordinate 412,913,179, forward strand.
AAGGACTGCTAATATAGTACCCTTGTTTAAGAAGGGAGAAAGGGATAGGCCGAGTAATTTCAGACCTGTCATCCTAACCTCAGTGGTGGGAAAATTATTGGAAAAATTCCTGAAAGACAGGATAAATCTGCATTTGGAAAGGCAAGGATTAATTAGAGACAGTCAGCACGGATTTATTAAGGGAAGATTGTGTCTGACTAAGCTGATTGAATTTTTTGAGGAGGTAACCAAGAGGGTCGCTGAGGGCAGTGCATACGATGTAGTATATATGGACTTTAGTAAGCTTTTGTTACGGTCCCACATGGTAGACTGGTCATGAGGGTTAAAGCCCATGGGATGAAGGGCAAAGTGTCAAGTTGGATCCAAAATTGGCTTGGAGGTAGGAAGCAAAGGGTAATGATTGATGGATGTTTTTGTGACTGGAAGGATGTTTCCAGTGGAGTTCCGCAGGGCTCAGTACTAGGACCCTTGCTTTTTGTGGTACATATCAATGATTTAGATTTGAATATATGGAGTATGATTAAGAAGTTTGCAGATGACACTAAAATTGGCTGTGTGGTTGATAATGAAGAGGAAAGTCATGGGCTTCAAAAGGATATCAATCTACTGGTCAGGTGGGCAGAGCAATGGCAAATGGCATTTAATTCAGCGAAGTGTGAGGCAATGCACTTTGGGAGGGCTAATAAGGAAAGGGTATACACATTAAGTGGTAGGTCACTTAATAGTGTAGATGAACAAAGGGACCTTGGAGTACTTGTCCACAGATCCCTGAAAGTAGCAGGCCAGGTGGATAAGGTGGTTAAGAAGGCATACGGAATGCTTGCCTTTATTGGCCGCGGCATAGAATATAATGGGAAAAAGTTGAAGTCCATTAATAAAGAAGCAATAGCAGGACATTTGGATAAGCAAAATTTGGTCAGGCAGAGTCAGCATGGATTTATGAAGGGGAAGTCATGTTTGAAAAATTTGCTGGAGTTCTTTGAGGATGTAACAAATAGGGTGGATAAAGGAGAAGCAGTGGATGTGGTGTATTTGGACTTCCAGAAAGCATTTGACAAGGTGCCACATAAAAAGTTACTGCACAAGATAAAATTTGCGGGGTAGGGGATAATATATTAGCATGGATAGAGGATTGGCTAACTAACAGAAAACAGAGAATCGGGATAAATGGTTAATTCTCTGGTTGGCAACCAGTAACTAGTGGGGTGCCGCAGGGATCAGTGCTGGGACTCCAACTATTTACATTCTATATTAACAACTTGGAAGAAGGGACTGAGTGTAACGTAGCCAAGTTTGCTGGCAATACAAAGATGGGAGGAAAAGCAATGTGTGAGGAGGACACAAAACATCTGCAAAAGGATATAGACAGGCTAAGTGAGTGGGCAAAAATTTGGCAGATGGGGTATAATGTTGGAAAGTATGAGGTCAGCACTTTGGCAGAAAAAAATCAAAGAGCAAGTTATTATTTAAATGAAGAAAGATTGCAAAGTGCCACAGTACAGTGGCACCTGCGGGTACTTGTGCATGAAACACAAAAGGATAGGATGCAGGTACAGCAAGTGATCAGCAAGGCCAATGCCTTTATGCAAAGGGGATGGAGTATAAAAGCAGGGAAGTCTTGCTACAGCTATATAAGGTATTGGTGAGGCCACACCTGGAATACTGCATGCAGTTCTGGACACCGTATTATAGGAAGGACATGATTGCACTAGAGAGGGTGCAGAGGAGATTTACTAGGATGCTGCCTGGAATGGAGAATCTTAGTTATGAGGACAGATTGGGTAGGCTGGGTTTGTTCTCATTGGAACAAAGGAGGTTGAGAGGAGACCTCATTGAGGTGTACAAAATATTGATGGGCCTGGACATAGTAGATAATAAGGGTCTATTTCCATTGGCGGAGGGGTCTATTACAAGTGGGCATAGTTTTAAATGGTTGGTGGAAGGTTTAGAGGGGATTTGAGGGAGGGTTTCTTTTCGCAGAGAATTGTGTGGATCTGGAACTCACTGCCTGGAAGACTGGTGGATGCAGAAACCCTCACCACTTTTAAGAGATGGTTGGATGGGTACTTAAAATGCAGTAACCTGTAGGGTTATGGACCTAGAGTTGGTAATTGGGATTAGACTGGATGACCTTTTGTTGGATGGCGCAGATATAATGGTAAGTACTGCAGGGAATAGAATACGGCAAGTATTCTACTAAAGTAAATGTTGGTCCCTTAGAAGATGAGAAGGGGGATTTAGTAATGGGAAATGTGGAAATGGCTGAGACCTTAAACAATTATTTTGCTTCGGTCTTCACAGTGGAAGACACAAAAACCATGCCAAAAATTGTTGGTCACGGGAATGTGGGAAGGGAGGACCTTGAGACAATCACTATCACTATGGAGGTAGTGCTGGACAGGCTAATGGGACTCAAGGTAGACAAGTTCCCTGGTCCGGATGAAATGCATCCCAGGGTATTAAAAGAGATGGCGGAAGTTATAGCAGATGCATTCGTTATAATCTACCAAAATTCCCTGGATTCTGGGGAGGTACCAGTGGATTGGAAAGCAGCTAATGTAACGCCTCTGTTTAAAAAAGGGGGCAGACAAAAGGCAGGTAACCATAGGCCGGTTAGTTTAACATCTGTAGTGGGGAAAATGCTTGAAGCTATCATTAAGGAAGAAATAGCGGGACATCTAGATAGGAATAGTGCAATCAAGCAGACGCAATATGGATTCATGAAGGAGAAATCATGTTTAACTAATTTACTGGAATTCTTTGAGGATATAATGAGCATGGTGGATAGAGGTGTACTGATGGATGTGGTGTATTTAGATTTCCAAAAGGCATTTGATAAGGTGCCACACAAAAGGTTACTGCAGAAGATAAAGGTACGCGGAGTCAGTGGAAATGTATTAGCATGGATCAAGAATTGGCTGGCTAACAGAAAGCAGAGAGTTGGGATAAATGGGTCCTTTTCAGGTTGGAAATCGGTGGTTAGTGGTGTGCCACAGGGAACGGTGCTAGGATCACAACTGTTTACAATTTACATAGATGACCTGGAAGAGGGGACAGAGTGTAGTGTAACAAAATTTGCAGATGACACTAAGATTAGTGGGAAAGCGGGTTGTGTAGAGGACTCAGAGAGGCTGCAAAGAGATTTAGATCGGTTAAGCGAATGGGCTAAGGTTTGGCAGATGGAATACAATGTCAGAAAGTGTGAGGTCATCCACCTTGGGAAAAAAAACAGTAAAAGAGAATATTATTTGAATGGGGAGAAATTACAACATGCTGCGGTGTAGAGGGACCTGGGGGTCCTTGTGCATGAATCCCAAAAAGTTAGTTTGCAGGTACAGCAGGTAATCAGGAAGGCGAATGGAATGTTGGCCTTCATTGTAAGAGGGATTGAGTACAAAAGCAGGGAGGTCCTGCTGCAACTGTACAGGGTATTGGTGAGGCCGCACCTGGAGTACTGCGTGCAGTTTTGGTCACCTTACTTAAGGAAGGATATACTAGCTTTGGAGGGGGTACAGAGACGATTCACTAGGCTGATTCCGGAGATGAGGGGGTTACCTTATGATGATAGATTGAGTAGACTGGGTCTTTACTCGTTGGAGTTCAGAAGGATGAGGGGTGATCCTATAAAAACATTTAAAATAATGAAAGTGATAGACAAGATAGAGGCAGAGAGGTTGTTTCCACTGGTCGGGGAGACTAGAACTAGGGGGCACAGCCTCAAAATACGGGGGAGCCAATTTAAAACCGAGTTGAGAAGGAATTTCTTCTCCCAGAGGGTTGTGAATCTGTGGAATTCTCTGCCCAGGGAAGCAGTTGAGGCTAGCTCATTGAATGTATTCAAATCACAGATAGATTTTTAACCAATAAGGGAATTAAGGGTTATGGGGAGCGGGCGGGTAAGTGGAGTTGAGTCCACGGCCAGATCAGCCATGATCTTTTTGAATGGCGGATCAGGCTCGAGGGGCCTACTCCTGCTCCTAATTCTTATGTTCTTATGTTCTTATATTGAAGGGTGATCTCCTGGATTAGTTTTGATCGCCTGGATGGGTCGGAGAGTAATTTTCCCAGATTTTTTCTCCCTTAATTGGCCTGGGTTTTTATCTGGTTTTTGCCTCTCCCAGGAGATCACATGGCTTCGGTTGGGGTGGAGTGTAGAATGTTTTAATATAAGGGGTGTCGCAGTTGTGGTGAGACGGGTTCGTTGGGCTGGGTGCTCTTTGCCTTTCCGTCATTGTTTATAGGTTTATATGTAAACTTTAAGGCTGCTGACCAAGGGTCGTGTGGCTCTTTGTTAGCCGGCGCTGACACGATGGACCAAAATGGCCTCCTTCTGCGCTGTAAATTTGTATGTTTCTTCTATGTTTTTAAAAAGCATTAAAACATGTCTTGGGCTGGACTTCCCATTATTGTGCAGATCACTCAAAAATGGGCATTATTTCCAGCGTTGGCATTTATTATTGGTTTTGAGATCGCCGGATTGTCACCCATTTTCAAAACCCCAACTTTCCACTTTATAAAATGGGCATTACCGTGAGCGATGTGAAATGGGCGTTAGCGTTAATTTTTTTGACATTCTGCCATAAACTGTTGGCGTCCATAGCAATGCCATGGCAATGGTCGTTTCCCGCATTTCAGGAGGTCAGGGGTCATCAATACATGTGCAGAAGAGGAGAGAGAGAAAGAGGGAGCAGAGAGGAACTGAAAGTGTGTGTGGTTGTGTTGTGTGCTTGTTTGGCTGTTGTGGAAGGTAGGAAAGAGATTTAGCAGCAGTAAAAAAAATTGTGAGCGCAAATAATGTTCTTACACGGAGATTTTAGGAAAAAATGTATAATTAAAATGGGGGATGCGACACACCACAATGTGGAGGTTGAGGACGTTGGCGAGTGCAGTGAGTTGGGAGAGGAGCTAGAAGTGGGAGGACGAAAACGAGCTTGGAGAATCTCCGTTGATGCAAATGCCTCCCTCCTGCAGGAGATGGAGTCAGGCTGGGATCAACTGACCCGGGGTGGACATGGGAAGCCGACCCCAAAGGTTTACCAGAAGATATGGGCTGACATAGCCGAGGTGGTCTCATTGGCGACGAACGAGTAAGTATTAAATTTATTTACATTTACTTATATATTTATATCATTTGAGTTGTAAGTGTAACGAGTGATTAAAATCAGATGTGATGTTTTGCACTTATACTGGGAATGTTTTACTCAAAGCCTGTGTTCACGGTGTACGTTTTTAGGTAAATAATGATAATGATCATAATAATCATGATTACATCTGTCGGTTATGTGTTGTATCAGTCTCTGTGACAGTACCCAGCAATGATCTTACACATTGATCTCATGCCATGTCGTGCTGGTGTTACCTTTTACAGAAGAAGCTTTCGAGGTATAGGGCCGAGCAGAGGCGAACGGGTGGCGGGTCACCAGTCATCAGCGATCTCACCAACATCGAGAAGTGGGTGCTGGCACTAGTGGGGAGCCACCCCCGGTCGGCCACACAAGCAGCAGCAGAACCGAATGTGATGCCACGTGAGTAAATTATTCACCATTGTGTGATGTAAAGCCACACCCACTCATATCTGAACAATTATATATGATATATATTGATAAAAGTGTTCTCTAAATAATGATGGCCTCATGAGAATTATTGTAATGCAGAATTTGGTCATGGTCATGAAATGTGATGTCTGTGATGATTTTGATAGCAGTGGTGCTTTTGTTGTGTATATGCTGTGTGTAGCGCTGTGACCTTGTGACCCTAGCATCCCCTTCTCCTCTAATAACCTCATTTATGTTTTGTAGCTTAGTCAGCAGCGTGGCCCCATGCAAGACCATCGAACCCAGAAGCTGGGGGTGCGGGGCCGGCGATCCTCCATTTGGTGCTGAGGAGCCCCAAAACTCATCTGTGGAGCTGTAGGATGCATTCTCCACTGATGACAGTGCCGACTTTGAGGAGCCTGCATCGACAAGCTCCATAATCTATGTAACACCGATGATATCTAGTGCTCCTGCGGCCATGCCCTTCTCCACCGTGGAGGAACCGGGCCCAAGCACCTTGCTGCAGTGCACCCAAATTGTCTCCATGACGGCGCCGACCCGGCGGAGGTTGGTTTGACACAGCAGGACTGTTCCACGAGTTGCAGATCTGAGCAGTGACATGGTATACTTGTCCAGGAGGAGTGTTGACATTGGTCAGCAGATCCTACAGACAATGGGGGGCATATCCCAACAGCTGACCAGCATGTCCGCCACCATGACCGAGTACATGCCGTGGATGGCGGAGGCCCTGGAGGTGATAGCCAGGAACACTGATGCCAGAGGGCTACCAGTGGTCCCGGAGCACGGCACTGCACCCCAAAGTGCAGCATCCTAATTGCCAATGACACATGCGAGCCAGAAGGAAGATCCCGCTTCTGGCTCGGAGGACGTTCCCTCCTCGAGACCGTCCTCTCCCATATCCAGTCAACCACCAGTGCTGCCGTCATCCCCCCCAATGAAGCAGCACCTGAGGAGCAGTTCGGCAAGGCAGCTTGGAGTCGGGAGAGGAAGGGAAAGGGGTAGAGGTGGGGAGTAGAAGCGGGGGGTGGGGGGGCGGGAAACAAAAGTGAGGTGCATTGCCGCAGGACTTGTATTGGTCACAGTATTTTTATGTTGTTGTTGCTATTTTGTTGGGAGGTTTGGGGGAAGGAAGGAGGGGGATACCTTGTTTTTTTACATTTGTGTTCTATGTTTATGAAGTGTTGTTGGAAATGAGAAAAATTTAATGAATGATATAAATGTTATAACTTTGTTGTGAGGTGGGGTGTTTTTTACAGTTATAATTATGATTTTGTACAAATGTTCTCCTTAATGTTTTTTATTTCACATAACCTTGTTGCACATTGTCTCAGGGGGCATAGTTTCATCGTCAGCCTGATTGTCTGCCCCGAGATCAGCATCCACCTCCTCGTCTACCTCTTCTTCTCTCTCCTGAGGTGGACCGGCAGTCCTTTCTGGCAATTCTTGTCCCCTGCTGATAGCCAAGTTGTGCAGCATGCAGCACACCACTACGAATTGAGCTACCTGCTCAGGGTGCTATTGTAACTCGCCTCCTGAGTGGTCCAGGCATCTAAAGCACTGCTTAAGCACGCCAATGTATTCTCGATGATATTGCATGTGGCTCTGTGGCTCTCATTGTATCGCTTCTCGGCTTCTGTCTGGGTGTTACGTCGGGGTGTCATCAGCCAGGTGGCGAGGCCATATCCTTTGTCACCAAGCATCCAGTATTGACCTTGTGGCTGACTGGTAAACATGTCAGATACAGTGCTCTCACGCAGGATGTGAGCAACATGGATGCTACCCGGAAAGTTTGCATTTACTGCCATTATAATTTGCTGGTGGTCGACAACGAGTTGCACAGTCAGGGAGTGAAATCGCTTTCGGTTCCGAAAAACCTCTGCATCTTGAAAAGGTGCCCGCATGGCAATGTGCGCACAGTCTATTGCTCCCTGTGCCTTGGGGAAATTTTCAATCCTGGAGAATCCTGGAGCCCTCTCAATCTGTGCCTTCCTGGTCATAGGGAAGCTGATAAAGTTCATCCTGCGTGCTTAAAGGGCTTCAGTCACCTGTCGACTGCAGCAATGTGCGACATGCTGAGATATACCGCAAATGTCGCCAGCTGAAGCCTGAAAGGAACACGATGCATAGAAGGCAAGTGCCACAGTGACCTTGACCTCAATGGACAGTGCGGTCCTGATGGTGCTGGCAGGCTGCAGATCTCCCCTGATGAGCTGGCATATTTCACTGATAACCTCTTTCCGGAAGCGCAGTCTCCTAAGGCACGTGTTATCGGACAAGTTCAGGTAAGACCACTTTTCCCTGTAAATGCGTTGGTTGTAAGTTCTCGTCCTCCTCAGCAGTCTGCCACCTCTTTAATTGGGCACATAATGCTGTTGAATATACCTTCTGCCATCTCTAGTCTGCAGCATGTGCATAGTCATCAAGACAGGCTGAAAATTTATAGGCCCCATTACAATAACTCTCAGTATTATACCTATTGTTCACAACCAATAATTTTTCCCACTAAGACATCTAAAATAAATTCAAATTGTCCATAGTATGATAAGATGTTTGTTCAGATGTTCAAATCACCTTAAAAGAACTCCACAGTACATCAAACCTCCCCAGAAGTTGAAGCAGCCTTTTATATGAACCGACCTCCGATTTACAAAATGGCGTCCATACCACTGGATTTAGTTCAGGTGAGAGCAACTTTTTCTCAGCGTTTATTTCGGCGAGCGATATTTTCGGCAATATGTGGGCGAGGTGCCGAAAGTAATGCTCAGCAATATCATGGGCGTTAGTTTCACCCACTCTGATCTGTACGGCAGAAAAAAGTGGGCGGGCTGTATACATGAGCATTAGTTTCCATTTTGTGGCTAAATAGACGATATCTCGGCATTATACCTCATCTCAGCGTTAAAATGGACGTTAAGTGGGCGTTATCGATGCAAAAAAAGGTAGAAAGTCTAGCCCCTTGTCTTTCTTCTTTTTCCAGTTTCTTACTGTACATATTTTGAAGTACACACTTTAATATGTCACAAATGGGAAAAAAAAACTGCACTGGTAGGTTAGCTCAACAGCAGTTCCCAGAGCCCAGATGAATACATTTGACTGCAGCATGCGAAAAGTTAAAAATTGCACAAGGTATTTGTTCCTAAATTCTGCACATTTAGGGTTAGGGTGAGTTACTCACCTGAGCCAAATCAGGGGATTTTCTAAAGATAGTTTCAAATAACTGAAAACTAAAGGTCTGTCTGATACTGTATGATTTGAGACTAAGTGGATAAGGCCATAAAAAAAATGAATGCCATATTGGTCTTTATGGCAAGACGCAAAGAATATAAAATTCGAAATATAATGGTGAATCTATATAAAACCCGAGTAGTGGATGGGAGATTGATAGAGTAGTTACAAGGGAACAGAGTCTACGATGTGGGCCAAAGACAATGGTGCTGAAATTCTGGCCTCTCCAGGTCCGTACGAAGTGCGCACGGACCCAGCGAGGCCTCGCAAAAGCCGGTTTTCGGGGCGCAATGCACATGCACCAAAGACCAGCTTTTCCGATCTGTTAAGATTGGCCGAGATTGGTCTATTTGCCCAACTCATGCCCAGCAAATGTCCTTCAAACGCCTGATGAAAGCAAGTGCATAGCCTACTTTTACCAGCATAAGAGTTTTAAAACATAAAAATGTAATTTAAAAACACATTTTTACGTTAAAAACCGTGTCCATTAAGATAAGTTTTATTTAAATCATATTAGAACAAATTAAAAAAATGTCAAAAGATATTTTTTTTTCTAAAACGTTTAATTAACTTTAATTTCAATTAATTTTAAATATGTGAGGTGGTTTATTTATTATATTGTGCTTGGGTGTTTTAGGGGTATTTCTCATTGATAGTAATGGGAACTCGCACCAACGGAATTCCCATTACTATCAATGAGAATACTGCATCGTGATTGGTTGTCCAGGCCCATGTGAATCCAGCTTGGACTAACATACCTCGAAGACAAGTCCCCATATAATGCGCAGCGAATCTAGGTCTCCGACTGGCATCCTATGTTTCTCCGGGACCAACAGGTAGATTCGTAGATTTTTTTCGGGTCGCAGGCGTTTGTACGAAGGAAGCCTCCAACCTCAATTTTAGTCCCATTAGCTTCAAACTTCCCAATGTTTAGTTCGAGAAAGTTAATGGTTATCCAAGACTGGATGCCAGCCAAGCTGTCTGGCAGAACAGCTTGGGGTTAGTGGTGGAGAGGTAGAGTGGGGTATCATCAGCGCATATTTGAAAGATGACCGGGTGTTTGTGGATGATGACAAGGTGAGAAATTCGTGGCCTTCGCAAATTCATACTCTTTCGTCATCTGCTGGCCTCCATTTTGTTCCCTACCTTTATGCTGCCAGTAACTGGCAGCGCCATCCTGAACAAAATGGCAGCATTGTGATGTAAATCAGTGTGCAACGCTGACTTTACGTCACAAGCACAATCTTCCACCCTAGCAGTGTGATAGTGGCAGGGTCTGCACTCCTTAAAGGAACAGACACATTGTTTTTTTTGAAATTCGTAGCCAATCGTTCCAATTCTTTGTCAAATCACAAATGCCAGAGGTCACCTTGGGCCCATTCAAGGATCACTCTGCGCCAATGCTCTTAGCCAAAAGGCCTAGAGCCACTGCACCGTTCCTGGAAGTACTGCAATACCAGGTTCGTGCCATGGAGGTGGATGGGTCAGGTCCCCCACACACCTCCGTGGAGGTGGATGGGTCAAACCACCCCACCCACCTCCTATTTCCAAAAAAGCAAGCATATACCTTCCTGATCCAGGGAGAACCACCTTGGGGTTATGGTGGTTACTCCCCTGTCAGGTCAGTTACGCATGATCTTAGCCAAAAGGCCGAGCACATCGCTCAGGTAAGTTTATATTTAAGGTTTTGGACTGGTTTTTTTTGATTTTATTGACCTGGTGGCTTGCTGAAATGTGAAACATTTTTAAGTGTGTAGGGAGTGCTGCTAGATGCTTGCAAGGGCTTAGATGGTAAATGAAGGCCTTTGAGAAGACAGAACATGCTGAAAATACTCAGCAGGTCAGACAACATCCATAGAGAGAAAAATAGAGTTCATGTCTCAGGTCGAGAAGCTGCCCTGACCTGCTAAGTATTTCCATCATTTTATGCTGTCATTTCAGATTTACAGCATCGGCTCACAGAGGGAAGAGGAAAACACAGAAGAGGAGGAAGCCGAAGAGAAGGAATCAGATGGAAGGATAGATCCCAGACAGCCCCTTTGTGGTCGGGATATCTGAGATGGAATCATCAATCTGCGGATCCAGTGACCACAACCCCAATTCCCCTTTCAACTTTAGTCCCACACCTTACATTCCATCTATTACTGACCATCACAATGTCGTCTTGGTCACAATGCTGAAATAAAAGGCACCACAAAGAAAACTTTCCAATCCACCTATATATGTCTATCCATCCAATGTGACATCAAGAAATCAACTCATTACCTGTATGCATTCTCTTAGTGACTGACTTGTGTGTGCCTTTGCCTATCCTACTGATGTCACACAGTGCTACCCCAGTGCCTGCAGCATATATGGTGGAAGGTTGCTGACTTTCAGTGGGGGACACTGCAAATGTCATTGCTGGTTGACCTTGAGGAGCTAGTGGCTGGGAATGTCAAATCAATCTTCTTCTTCTTCTTCTTCTTCATCTTCTTTTTCTTCTTCTGGCTGGGCAGGCTGCATTTCTTGTGTGTCTGAAATGAGGAAGGCACAGGGGTGGAGTTGTGGTGCTGGGAGGGCGATAAAGCATGATGTGCATGCCAGAAAGAGGTTAACATAAGAGGATACCAGCATTTTGTATCCTTTCAGCCCTGTCGCTGACCAAGGGCTCAATCATGCTCCTGCCAAGAATGGTCTCACCATCTCCTGTAAGGAGGTGAGGTGAGGCTAGGAATGGGAGATGTGCTTCATGATTGGTGCAAATTGTTGGTAGGTGAGTGATTGAGGGTGGGAGTCAAGCATTGAGCAGCGTAAGAGGCTAATGGTGCAGTTGGTAGGGGATGGCTTTTGAAGATGCATTCACTGACCTTGATCAGTGGTCTGAGGGCATGAAGTTTCTTTGGACACTGGAGCCAGGTCGTGGGGATGACGACACTGCTGGCCGTGATGGCCTTGGTGATGTACTCGCACATCTTTCTTTCTGGAGGGCCTCCTGGCTCCTGTGGGTAGAGGGTCTGCATTGCAGGGTTGACCCCCTGCACAAAACTGGAGTGTGTGCAAGACCCTGGGTGCTCCTTCTCTGGCTTGCTGAACCATTTGTGTTAGTGCTGAGGCATTTCTCCCATTTTTGAGGTTAGGAATGGAATTCAGCTTTAAGAGCTGAATAGTCACATTTGGTTCGTTAAATGTTAAATATTTTTAAAAGGCAGAAAGTGCTGAAAACTGCATTGTTTCACTTCATTTTAACTTGTATTGCTTCAGTGTGCATGGCCCCTTTAATTCTCAGGCCTCTTCATTGCCCACAATTCCTTGCGAGCTCCACAGCCACAAACTTCGGGTTGGATGCCTTCAGTAACGACACCAGAACAGCATTGCATGGCAGGTAAGGGCTCTGCCAACCATCTCCATCCCTCCCAATGAATTTTGCACCGTTAGTGTTGAGGCCATTTTCAGCGGCCATTAACTCCAGTTGCTGGTGACACCGGTAACTTTACTGGCTTACAGGAATTTCTCCCCCTAAAATATAGCTGGGGTGATATTGGTCAGAGACAGTGCAAAATGGGTGATAGTAAATCAGCAGCACATTTTACACCCTGCCCACTTGTCCATGCTGCAACATCAGATTGATAGGAACAGTAGGAATACATTGCACTTGAAATAGATAAGCCTTACAAGATTGTGTGCCCCATTCCCTAAACTACCAATTTTGCTGGCAATAACAAGCTAAAAAAGCCCAACGCCACTTCTTGCAGTGCACACAAGTCACTCATTCTAAACAGGAATTTGAAAGGGTGTCATAAACGGTTAGGAATTATAGGCTGCTCCATACATCCAATAGTACTGATCAGCAAACTCTAAATAACCCATGTGTTACTGTTAATGTCAATAATTGCCAGGCTCTTATGCCTTCTGTCTATTTTATCATGGTACAGAAATCCAGCTCTTTAAATATTCATCATCGATCATATGTCTCATTTATTCAAACTCTGGCAAATTGCATGTTAGGTAGAATTCTCCCCACATTGTTTGTCCCCATTGTGTAACATTGTTAGTGTTGACCGATGGTAATCATGAATTATGGGAAGGTGTGTAAGTTCTCCAACAGTCCCGTTCATGCTACTGTTGAGCAAGAGGAATTGCAAGGAATTCCATTGCTTTAGTCAGAGTGAAGATGTAGGGTAATTATTTGCTTTCTGTTGTAAATTGTGCTTTAGATCTTAGTTAAATTAATTTGGAATTCAGAAATAGATAAGACATTTGCTGAAATCCCTGCAAAATTAGTTATTTAAAATTAGAATTTTCTGAGGTTTTCTGACAAGTCTTTTTTGTAAAATGACAGTGATTTATAGCTCTTTTATTAATTTAGAGATTAATAGCTCTGGAGTACTGAAAATGCAGATTATTCCTGTTGAAGTTTCATGAAAACAAGCTGCAGTTGAAAGGTTCCGTTTGCTTTTATGAGCCTTATTTCAGTGCTTGTGTAGAAATGGTTTACATGATCTCTTTATGTTTAATCTGTATTTTTTTAAATGAGATTTTTTTACTGAATTTATTTAAATTTTAAACAGCGTAAACTGTAAATGGAACCAAGTTTATATTATATGTAAATAGATGATGTAATTATATGACTGAATTGTCTGATGTGCAGATGCTTGAAACCTGAAAGCAAATAGCTCCAGATTTAAAAATTAAATGAAATTAACAATTCTATGACTATTAAATGTTTATTATGCCATGGCCATCTGTTCTAATCCAAGTCGCATTTTTTGTTCAATGTACACTTATGGAAATCAGGGAAGAATACAGAAAATTGCTACTCTAACATTTATGACATATTTCTGGTTATGATGTCAATCATCATGCAATGCAGGTTATGCAGATAGATTTAGATGAGGAAAGACGGGAGGAGGCTCGAGTGGAGCATAAACGCCGGCATGGACTGGTTGGGCCGAATGGCCTGTTTCTGTGCTGTATATCCTACATATCCTATGTATGTAATCCTATGCCTGCTGCAGCCTGGAAGGATCCTGATGTGAAGAAATTCAGGGCCACAGTGACCTGCACAGCCACTGGCAGCACGGTCTTTGCCCTGGAGTGAGGTGGCAGGTCTGGTTACAAGAGGTGGCAGAGCTCACCTCATACTCACATACTTATAACTGCTGCAAGCCGCACACCCACATCTCACAGCTTGAGCACACTTCAGCTGTTCAACCATGACAGGCACATCACCCAAACACATTGCACCACACTCACTGACACAGTTCCCGTTCTCTTGCAAGAAAAGATGGTGCATAACCGGCATCAGCAGACCTTAACCGGCAGGGGACAGGCTTGCCTGCATCTCCTCACCCCCTCGGAGGAGATGGTGCTGACCATTCTTGGCAGAGGCAAGTCTGAGCCCATGGCCAGTAGCGTGACTGAAAGGATACAAGATGCCGGTATCCTCATACGTTATCCTCCTTCTCACATCCCGCTTCCACCTCATCTCACAATCTCTTCTGATTTACAATCTGCACATGGTGTAAGCATGCAACTCTTGCTTTCCTCCCCTCCCCTCCCCTCGACACAACCCGACCCTTGTCAATTCAGACATCCAAGAAATCCAGGCTGTTCATCCAGTGGTTGAACAAGAAGAGGGTGATGAGAGTGAAGAACAAGAATGTAATACAGAGATCCACCTACTGGACTACTATGGTAATGCAACTACTGATGTATATAATAAAAGCATCATGTGACAAGGGTCACATGATAAGTTCCTGCAGAGCCATCTTGCAGTTTGTGTGTTTTTGATGTCATAAGGAATATATCACATTGGTGATGTAGGATAGGATAATCAGATTCCCTAGCTGAAATTTTTGTTGGTGGATTATCCAGCCAAACAAAAGTGAGACTTTGAGAGGCTCTCTTTTGCAGCACAGCTAAAAATCCAAGCACACTGATGACATTGCCAGAGTTCAGATGGCCGTGCCTATTGGAATAATAGGGCACTTGGGTGAGTTCCATCATGACTGAGAGACTTTTGGAGCATATGTGGAGCGGCTAGAAATGTTTTCCACTGCAAATAGTATCGGTGAAGTCCCCGATAATGAAAACGGGCTAGTTTCCTGACTGAAGCAGGCCCCAAGGTGTATGAAACCCTGAAAAGTGTGCTTGTTCCTGTCAAGCCAATTGACACACCACTGACGGAGATTCCAGCACTATAGTCCTGAGCCTCTGAAAATTGCTGAAAGTTGTTATTTTGGAACATGGGATCAATTCATTGATGAGAGTATCAATGAGTACATTGTAGCTTTAAAAAAGCTATCCATTCTGTTGTGTATGCATGCCTGCTTACTGTGTGATGTATGTAACACTGTTATGCCACACTGAATGTACCCTTATACTGTACACACCTTACCTGTACACCAGAGGGTGCTGCTGCTGGAGACCTAAGGGTTACCGGCACACTGCAGGTAACCCAGTATAAAAAGGAACTCACAGTTTGTTGTCCTCACTCAGGAGCTGCTAATAAAGGGCTACAAGTCTACACAGTTTAAGTATCATACCCTGCCTCGTGGAGTCATTACTAAAGGTGTCGACATACACTACAACTGGCGACGGGAATACGAGGTCATGAAGTACACGCTCAAAATGTCTAACCTCAGCAACTTCCAGCAATTTACAGAGGGGGAAGATTGGGATGCTTTTGTGGAAAGATTGGAACATTTCTTTATAGCCAATGACCTGGATGGGCTAAACTACCGAACAAACACAGGGCCATCCTGCTTAGCAGTTGTGGTCCCACCATCTATTGTCTCATCAGGGACTTACTAGCCCCGGAGAAGACAACCACCAAAAGCTATGAGGAACAACTAAAACCGAAAGAAAGCATCCTCACAGCCAGGCACCGGTTCTATGCTTACCGGCGACCTGAGGGCCAAGAAATTGCCAAGTATGCTGCACACTTAAGAAGACTAGCTGCACCGTGTGATTTTGGCGACCACCTTAATGAAGCACTATGGGACATATTTGTCATCGGAATCGGCCACGAAGGTCTCCTACACAAATTGCTCTTGGCTGACATCACAGTCACCCTGCAGAAAGCAATCCAAGTGAGCCAGACCTACATGGTTTCGGCCGTCGACTCCAGGTGAATACTGACTCAGGACTCTAAATCGGCGAACGCAGTGCACCGCATGGCTACTTCTAAAGGCAAAAATGCTGCCCCGAGTCCCGCAACCCTGAGTCTGCCACAGGGGACAAGCTGGATGGCCCCGTGCTGGCGCTGTGGAGGAAACCACAGGGCCCACCAGTGCCACTACAAAGACTATACATGCAAAGGCTGCAAAGAGAAAGGGCACCTTCAGAGAATGTGCAGAAATCGCTTTACTCACTGCGTCTCTGATGAGCTGGCTGATCAACCGGATGAAGAGGAAGTTGCTCAAGCCCTGGAAGAAGAGTATGGAATCTTTACCTGCTCCACCGGAAGTTCTCCGTGGATGATGGAAGTGGACATCGACGGGGTCCCAGTCTCCATGGAAATTGACACAGGGGCGAGCCAGTCTGTGATGAGCCAAATGACCGTTGAAAAAATTTGGAGGAATCCTGCCACTCGACCAAAACTGTCTCCTGTCCAGGCGAAGCTGCTCACCTACACCAAGGGTAAAATCCAAATCATTGGCAGCGTGGATGTCCAGGTCTCCCAGGGCAGCGTGTTGAACAAACTCCCCTTGTGGATTGTAGCCGGCGACGGTCCCACGCTGCTGGGCAGGAATTGGATGAACCCGGTCTACATCAGGTGAAGTGACCCTAAGGAAGAAAAGACCACCACAGCCCTCCTGCAGGAAATGGCTGCAGCACCAGCACCATGAGGAGAAAAACTTGTAATCAAAATGGCCGTGGCCATGCCATGAGGAGCATTGGAAGGGCATCACGTGACACCGAGCGGCCAATCGGATTTGAAGGCTCCCTTAAAGGAGACCGGTAACCAAAGAAATTTAAAGGGGAAGTTTCAACTATTTGAGTACACGGACTTTAAAGCTAAAGATGCGATTAAAGGGTGCAAGTATGAAAACATATGCAATGTAACCATGAATTGTGATGCTGGTTTAACTAATGTGACTAATGAGATGAATGCCGGTGTCAGTAAGTTTAAAAACAAGTTTATTATGCATAACAATAATGATAGAGAATGTGAAATGCCTAATGTAACCATGTCTGTTGAAACCAGGACACCCAAAAGTGATGCAAATGCTAGAATGTATAATGCAGGCTTGACTATGTCTGATCAGAGCCAAGGTGTCATGTATAGCGGTAGGACACTGCCAAAGGACATTGGGTCCTACAGGGACCATGCCGATGCCAATGGAATCCCTCTGTGGGAGACCCCTAGGTCCAGCAGGCTACCTGACCATGTAGCCTGGATCTTTGGAATGAATGTGATGCTCCTTGCAGGATATACACACAGCCAGTGGGAGCAGACCCACTACAGGGACAGTGGTCAATGGGCAGCCCAGCCACCACCAATGGCAACCTGCACTAGACCAGCCCTACAACCGCTGGCCACCATGCCAACACTAGGAGCATGAGGCCAATACCCTCCAGCTTCCCTGGCAAACCATGGGATGACCTGACCCTCATCCCAATTGGTGGACAAGGAACCCACCCAGTCTTGTGACCCTGCCCACCACCCCACAACTACCCACATCACAGTGTATACACACTACCCACAGCTGCCGTGGCTACACCACCCCCCTCCCCCCGAGGGATCCCACAACAGTGACACCCACTTGGTCTGTGTATGAGGGAAGGGAAACATACATGGCCAGCCTCAAGCACAGGGGTCATACCTGGCAACCACACAACCCTCACCACAACCGAGGTGAATCACCTACTGTTCAAAAGTAAAAGGCAGTTAGGCCCCAAGGCCTCAGCAACTGGCCAAGATAACAATATATTGAAGTCGTGCTATCAATGTCTGGGACAACACATTGCTCAAAGCTGTCCATATGTGAAGGCAGAGAGTTTCTACTGCAAGAAAACTGGGCGTCTTGCGAAGACACGCCGACTGAAGAGTAAACCGATGTTCAATGTTAGAAGTAGCAATCACCAGAGACTACATAGCATTCAAAAGAAACAACAGGATGAGGAGGTTCTGGAGATAAATGTCATCAGGAGCATGAGGGTATCTAACAAAGATTCGCGATGTATCATCATCCAAGTAGACTTTGCAGGAACCAGGATACCCATGGCAATTGACACAGGTACATCCATGAGCGTAGTATCGGAATCGCTATATCTCGATAAGTTGAATGATTTTCCACTGGAGAAGACGAAAGTAGACCAGCGAAGCTACTCAGGAGAGCAAATCTCTTTGGTCGGATGTATCACTGTACCGGTGAAATACAAGGATCAGTTTCAGAGCTTACCTCTCCGAGTAGTGTCAGGAGACAAGCCTGCCTTAATAAGTAGAAATTGGTTGGGATCACTGCAGCTGGATTGGAATCAGATTTTTTGTGTTGAAACGAGATTTGCATTGAAGGATGATATCATCAAGCAGTGTCCGAAGGTGTTCCGCAAAACAGGCATTCCGATCAAGGCTTCAAGGCAAGTGTCAGAGTACAGAAGGACATAAGACCAGTTTACTGCAAGCCACGTCCCGTACCAAAGGCACTCAAGGAGAAAGTTGAGCAAGAACTCAAAAGACTAGAAACTGAGAACATTATCTCTAAGATAGATCTAAATAATTGGGCTACACCCATTGTTGTTATACCTAAGTCAGATGGTAAGGTAGGGTTGTGTGGTGATTATAAAGTAACTATAAGCCAGTTTCTAGAGGGTAATCTACCCAATACATTGCCAAATGTAGAGGATTTGTTCACAACGCTGACAGATGGTCACATTTTTTCAAAGTTAGATCTCACAAATGCCTACTTACAACTTGAATTAGATGAGGAATCCAAGTCATGTTTGACTATAAATACTCATCTAGACTTATATCAATTTAATAGGCTACTATTTGAAGTGTCTACCATCCCTGGCATATTGCAAGGGATGATAAAGCAGATTTTGAAAGGCATTGAAGGGGAAGTATGTTATTTAGATGACATACTCATTTCAGCACCGAACAGCCAAATCCATAATAACGTATTTACTGAAGTGCTCAATTGGCTAGAGATGCACAGAGTACGAGTGACTGCTCACAAGTGTGAGTTATTTCAAAACTCAGTGGAGTACTTAGGGCACAGAGTGCACAAAGATGGTCTACATCCAATCAAGAGAAAGCTGGAAGTAATCAGAAATACAACCACTTCCAAGAATGTCACTGAACTTCGATCATTTTTGGGTCATTTGAACTATTATGTGAAGTTCCTACCAAATTTAGCTACAGTATTACATCCACTGAATGAGCTGTTGAAAAAACAGGTCCATTGGAAGTGGTCAGAAGAATACGACACAGCATTCAAGGAGTGTAAAAGCCAGTTAGTAGAGAATACCATGTCAGTTCACTATGATGTATCTAAGGAGATCAAGCTAACATGTGACACCTCACCGTATGAAATTGGGGCAGTGATCTCTCATGTACTACATAGTCGGGAGGAGAGACCAATTGCTTTTGCTTCATGCAATATCAGTGCCAGTGAGTGTAATTATGCCCAGATCAAAAGGGAAGCTCTGGCATTGATTTTTGGGGTCAGGAAGTTCCACAAATACTTGTTTGGTTGTAAGTTTACTATCGTTATGAACCATAAGCCCCTGACAGCAATTCTCCATCCAAAGTCCCCAGTGCCAACCTTAGCTGCAGCCTGAATGCAGAGATGGGCTTTGATTTTGTCAGCATATACATATGAGCACAAATGATCAGCTGATCACAGTAATGCTGATGCTATGTCCAGGTTGCCATCCCCATCACGTTACACCAAATAGGGAAGAAGTGTTCTATATTTCATACATTGATGAACTACCAGTCACAGTTGAAGAGATTGGTAGAGCAACCAAACATGACTCAGTTATGTCAAAGGTATATACATGAGTGGTCTGCACAGAGAGGTCTTAAATGGAGTGCACTTAAACAGAGTGGTTTATTTGGGAATTTGGAAAGAGTGGGAATTCATAGAAGAGGGAGAAGAAAGTTTATTAACTAGAGGCATGGCAGGATAGCTCAGTCCCATGGAGTGCACATCCTGTGGCATGTGGGAAGTCCTGGAAGCTTCGCCCAGCCTGGACGACCATGTGTGCAGGAGGTGTCTCCAGCTGCAGCAACTCGAGCTTTTGGAGCTTGAGCAGCGGCTGGAGTCACTGCGGTGCATCCACGAGACTTGGAATTTCATGGATAGCACATTTCAGGTCACCCTGCAGCTTAAGAATGTGCAGGCAGAGAGGAATTGGGTGACCACTAGACAGAAATGGAGTACTAGGCAGGTAGTGCAGGAGTCCCCCAAGTCCATCTCGCTCTCCAAGCAGTTTTCTGTTCTGAGTACTGGTGAGGGTGATGGCACCTCTGGAGAGTGCAACCAGAACCATGTCCATGGCACCACAGGTGGCTCAGCTGCACAGGGGAGAAGAAGAATAGAAGAGCAATAGTGGTAGGGGATTCAATAGTCAGGGGAGCAGACAGGTGTTTCTGAGGTCGCAGATGTGACTCCAGGATGGTACATTCCCTCCATGGTGCCAGGGTCAAGGATGTCACCGAGTGGCTGCAAGACATTCTGAGAGGAAAGGGAGAACAGCCAGAGGTTGTGGTCCACATCGGCACTAATGACATAGGTAGAAAGAGGGTTGAGATCTTGCAGGCAAAGTTTAGGGAGCTAGATTAAAAAGCAGGACTTCAAAGGTAGTAATTTCCGATTACTGCCGGTGCCACGTGCTAGTGAATACAGAAATAGGAGGAGAAAGAAGATGAATGTATGGCTGGAGAAATGGTGCATGTGGGAGGGCTTTAGATTCCTGAGGTATTGGGACCATTTCTGGGAGAGGTGGAACCTGTACAAGCCGGACAGGTTGCACCTCAACAGAGCCGGGATCAGTATCCTCGTGGCAGGTTTTGCTAGTGCTGTTAGGGAGGGTTTAAACTAGCTTGGCAGAGAGATGGGAACCGGAAAATAGATTCAGTGGGGAGAGAAGTAAAGCTGGAATTGGGCAGCAAAGAAGTAGAAGTAGAAAGTGAACTTGGAAGACAGAGGGAACAAGGGCTATAAAATAGACAACAGGGGAGTTTGGCACCACTAAATGATATATACTTCAATGCAAGGAGTATAAGAGATAAGGCAAATGAGCTGAAAGCACAGATAGACATTTGGAAGTATGATATTATAGCTATTACTGAGACATGGCTGAAAGAAGGGCAGGTATGGCAGCTCAACATTCCTGGTTACAGGGTTTTAGATGGGATAGAGAGGGGGGTAAAAAAGGAGGGGATATCACAGTATTAATTAAATAAACTATTACAGCTGTGAGAATGAATGTGGTCATCAAACGAGGCCATATGGGTTGAATTAAAGAACAAAAAAGGGGCAGGCGATCACACTACAAACAGTCGGAGGGAGATAGAAGAACAAATATGTGGGAAAATTGCTGCAAAGTGCAAAAACTATAGAGCTGTAATAGCAAGGGATTTCAACTACCCTAATATTAACTGAGAAAAAGGTAGTGTGAATGGTACAGAGGGTGCAGAATTCCTAAAATGCATTCAGGAGAACTTCTTTAGCCAGTATGTAACCATCCCAATAATGGAGAGGGCGGTTCTGGACTTGGTTTTGGGGCATGGAGAGGGGCAGGTGGTAGGGGTATCAGTGGGAGAGCATTTTGGTGCTAGTGACCATAATTCAATAAGATTTAGGGCAGTTATGGAAAACACAATGAGGGACCAGGAATAAAAGTTCTTAATTGGGGTAAAACCAATCTTGTTGAGCTGAGATGGGATTTGGCCAAAGTGGACTGGAAACGGCTACTTGATGGTAAATTAGTGTCAGAGCAGTGGGAGGCATTCAATGAGGAGATCCTGAGGGTTCAGAGCAAGTAAAAAAAAAGGGGTGGGGCTATCAAATCTAGAGCCCCCTAGATGTCAAGGGACATACAGGGTATGATAAAGAAAAAAAGGGAGGCTTATGATAGATACCAAGAACTCAACACTGCAGAAACTCTAGAGGAGTGTAAGAAGTGCAGGGGTGCAATTAAAAAATATATCAGGAAAGGAAAGAGAGAGCATGAAAGAGTGTTGGCAAGTAAAACCAAGGGAAAACCCAAAGATGTTTTATAAATACAATGAGAGCAAGAGGAAAGTAGAGAAAGGGTGGAGTCTATTAGAGACCATAAATGAAATCTGTCTGTGGAGGCGAAAGTGGGAAGACGTGGGTAGGATTCTTAATGAATACCTTACATCCATTTTTACAAAAGAGAGGGGCGATGCAGACTTTGCAATGAGGGAGAAGGAGTGTGAAACATTAGATATGATAAATATAGTGAGCCGCGAAATATTAAGGGGCTCAGCAGTTTTGAAAGTGGATAAATCCCCAGGCCTGGATGCAATGTATCCCAGGCTTTTAAGAGAAGCAAAATAGGAAATAACAGAGGACCTGACCATAATTTTCCAGTCCTCTCTGCCTACAGGTGTGGTACCAGAGGACTGGAGGACTGCTAATGTTGTACCTTTGTTTGAAAAGGGAGAAAGGGATAGACCGAGTCATTACAGGCCAGTCAGCCTAACCTCGGTGGTGAGAAAATTATTGGAAAAAATCCTGAGGGACAGCATAAATCTTCATTTGGAAAGACATGGATTAATCAAGGACGGTCAGCATAGATTTGTCAAGGGAAGGTCATGTCTGACTAACCTGATTGAATTTTTCGAGGAGATAACCAGGAGGGACGATGAGGGTAGTGCGTATGATGTAGTGTATATGGATTTTTAGCAAAGTTTTTGATAAGATCCCACATGCAGACTGGTCACGAAAATAATAGCCCATGGGATCCAGGGCAAAGTGGCAAGGGAGAAGCAGCGGAGGTTGGAGCGGAGCAGGTCGGGAGCAGCGAGGTCCATAAAATGGGCCCAACAGTCGGGAGAAGCAAGCTGGTGCAGGGTCAAAAAGCAAAAAGCAAAATAGAAGTAAAAAGAAATCGAAGTGTGACGTCACAGCCAAGCAGGTAAGTGATTGGCTAGTTGATTGGTGAGTATTTTTTTCATTTTCTTTTTCTTTTCTTATCAGTAGGAAACCTTTGGCATTGTTGCCAAATTAAGTTAATCTAAGGGTTAAGTCATGGCAGGAGAGCCCAGAGCCGTTTCATGCTCCTCCTGTGCTATGTGGGAAGTCAGGGACACTTCTAGTGTCCCTGGCTACGATGTGTGCAGGAAGTGTGTCCAGCTGCAGCTCCTGACAGACTGCACTGCGGCACTGGAGCTGCGTATGGATTCACTCTGGAGCATCCGTAATGCTGAGGACGTCGTAGATAGGACATTTAGTGAGTTGGTCACATCACAGGTAAAGATTACACAGGCAGATAGGAAATGGGTGAACATCAGGAAGAGCAGGGGAAGGAAGGTAGTGCAAGGGTCCCCTGAAGTCACCTCCCTCCAAAACAGATATACCATTTTGGATACTGTTGAGGGAGGTGGCTCATCAGGGGAAGGCAGCAGCAGCCAAGTTCATGGCACCAGGAGTAATTCTGCTGCACAGGAGGGCAGGAAAAAGAGTGGGAGAGCTATAGTGTAAGGGGAATAGATAGGCGTTTCTGCGGCCGCAAACGAGACTCCAGGATGGTATGTTGCCTCCCTGGTGCAAGGGTCAAGGATGTCTCGGAGCAGCTGCAGGGCATTCTGGAGGGGGAGGGTGAACAGCCAGCTGTCATGGTGCAAATAGGTACCAATGATATAGGTAAAAAATGGGATGAGATCCTACAAGCTAAATTTAGGGAGCTCGGAGTAAAATTAAAAAGTATGACCTCATGCGCTAGTCAGTGCCATGTGCTAGTCAGAATAGGAATAGCAGGATAGTTCAGATGAATACATGGCTTGAGGAATGGTGCATGGGGGAGGGATTCAAATTCCTGGGACATTGGAGCCGGTTCTGGGGGAGGTGGGGCCAGTACAAATCGAACGGTCTGTACCTGGGAAGGACTGGAACCAAAGTCCTAGGTGGAGTGTTTGCTAGTGCTGCTGGGGAGTGGTTAAACTAATGTGGCAGGGGGATTGGAACCTATGCAGTGAGGCAGCGGGAAGTAAAAAGGGGGCAGAAGCATAAGGTAGGAAGGAGAAAAGTAAGAGTGGAGGGCAGAGAAATCAAAGGCAAAAATCAAAAAGGGCCACATTACAACATAATTCTAAAAGGACAAAGAGTGTTAAAAAAACAAGCCTGAAGGGTCTGAGTCTCAATGCGAGGAGCATTCGTAATAAGGTGGATGAATTGACTGCGCAGATAGCTGTTAACGGATATGATGTAATTGGGATTACGGAGATATGGCTCCAGGGTAACCAAGGCTGGGAACTCAACATCCAGGGGTATTCAACATTCAGGAAGGATAGACAGAAAGGAAAAGGAGGTGGGGTAGTGTTACTGGTTAAAGAGGAGAGTAACGCAATAGTAAGGAAGGATATTAGCTTGGATGATGTGGAGTCTATAAGGGTAGGGCTGCGAAACACCAAAGGGCAGAAAACTTTAGTGGGAGTTGTGTACAGACCACCAAACAGCAGTAATGAGGTTGGGGATGGCATCAAACAGGAAATTAGGGATATGTGCAATAAAGGTATAGCAGTTATCATGGGTGACTTTAATCTACATATAGCTTGGGCTAACCAAATTCGTAGCAATACTGTGGAGGAGGATTTCCTGGAGTGTATAAGGGACGGTTTTCTAGACCTATATGTCGACGAAGCAACTAGAGAACAGGCCATCCTAGACTGGGTCTTGTGTAATGAGAGAGGATTAATTAGCAATCTTGTCATGCGAGGCCCATTGGGGAAGAATGACCATAATATGGTAGAATTCTTCATTAAGATGGAGAGTGCCATAGTTAATTCAGAGACTAGGGTCCTGAAATTAAAGACAGGTAACATCGATGGTAGGAGACGTGAATTGGCTAGGATAGCCTGGTGAATGATACTTAAATGGTAGAATGTAGATAGGCAATGGCAGACATGTAAAGATTACATAGATGAACTACAACAATTGTACATCCCCGACTGGCGTAAAAATAAAACGGGGAAGGTGGCTGAACCATGGCTAACAAGGGAAATTAAGGATAATGTTAAATCCAAGGAAGAGGCATATAATTTGGCCAGAAAAAGCAGCAACCCTGAGGACTGGGAGAAATTTAGAATTCAGCAGAGGAGGACTAAGGATTTAATTAGGAGGGGGAAAATAGAGTGTGAGTGTAAGCTTGCAGGAAACATAAAAACTGACTGCAAAAGCTTCTATAGATGTGTGAAGAGAAAAAGATTAGTGAAGACTAATGTAGGTCCCTTGCAGTCAGAATCAGGTGAATTCATAATGGGGAACAAGGAAATGGCAGACCAATTGAACAAATACTTTGGTTCTGTCTTTACTCAGGAAGACACGAATAACCTCCCGAAAATACTAGGGGACCGAGTGTCTAGCGAGAAGGAGGAACTGAGGGAACTGAGGGAAATCCTTATTAGTCAGGAAATGATGCTAGGGAAATTGATGGGATTGAAAGCTGATAAAACCCCAGAGCCTGCATCCCAGAATACTTAAGGAAGTGGCCCTTGAAATAGTAGATCCATTGGTCATCATGTTCCAACATTCCATGGCAGCTGGATCAGTTCCTATGGATTGGAGGGTAGCTAATGTAACCACACTTTTAAAAAAAAAGGAGGGAGAGAGAAAACAGGGAATTATAGACCGGTTAGCCTGACATCGGTAGTGGGGAAAATGCTGGAATCAATTATTAAAGATGTAATAGCAGCGCATTTGGAAAGCAGTGACAGGATCAATCCAAGTCAGCATGGATTTATGAAAGGGAAATCATGCTTGACAAATCTTCTAGAGTTTTTTGAGGAGGTAAGTAGTCGAGTGGATAAGGGAGAACCAGTGGATGTGGTGTATTTGAACTTTCAAAAGGCTTTTGACAAAGTCCCACAAAAGAGATTAGTGTGAAAAATTAAGGCACATGGGATTGGTAGTAATGTACTGACGTGGATAGAGAACTGGTTGGCAGACAGGAAGCAAAAAGTGGGAATAAACGGGTCCTTTTCCGAATGGCAGGCAGTGACTAGTGGGGTACCGCAAGGTTCAGTGCTGGGACCCCAGCAATTTACAATATATATTAATGATTTAGATGAAGGAATTGAATGTAATATCTCTAAGTTTGCAGATGACACTAAGCTACATGGCAGAGTGAGCTATGAGGAGGATGCTAAGAGGCTGCAGAGTGACTTGGACAGGTTAGGTGAGTGGGCAAATGCATGGCAGATGCAATATAATGTGGATAAATGTGAGATTATTCACTTTGGTGGCAAAAACAGGAAGGCAGAATATTATCTGAATGGTGACAGATTAGTTAAAGGAGAGGTGCAACAAGACCTGGGTGTCATGGTACATCAGTCATTGAAAGTAGGCATGCAGGTACAGCAGGCAGTAAAGAAAACAAATGGCATGTTGGCCTTCATAGTGAGTATTGTGTGCAGTTTTGGTCTCCTAATCTGAGGAAGGACATTCTTGCTATTGAGGGAGTGCAGCGAAGCTTCACAGGACTGATTCCCGGGATGGCAGGACTGACATATGAAGAAAGACTGGATCGACTAGGCTTATATTCACTGGAATTTAGAAGAATGAGAGGGGATCTCATAGAAGCATATAAAATTCTGACGGGATTGGACAGGTTAGATGCAGGAAGAATGTTCCCAATGTCGGAGAAGTCCAGAACCAGGGGTCATAGTCTAAGGATAAGGGGTAAGCCATCTAGGACCAAGATGAGGAGAAACCTTTTCACGCAAAGAATTGTGAACCTATGGAATTCTCTACCACAAAAAGTTGTGGAGTCCAGTTCGTTGGATATATTCAAAAGGGAGTTAGATGTGGCCCTTACAGCTGAAGGGATCAGGGGGTATGGAGAGAAGGCAGGAGTGGGGTACTGAAATTGAATGATCAGCCATGATCTTATTGAATGGTGGTGCAGGCTCGAAGGACCGAATGGCCTTCTCCTGCACCTATTTTCTATGTTTCTATGTTACACATTTCTGATGAAGGGTCATCAACCTGAAACGTTAACTCTATTTTTCTCTCCACAGATGCTGCCTAACCCGCTGAGACTTCCAGCTTTTTCTTTTTTTATCAGAGGAAGATATTCATCCAGACTTCATTCGTAGGAATGAATTGTCAGTGGCTATAGATTGTATCATGTGGGGTGCAAGAGTAGTTATTCCAAATAAGTTCAGGACCAAATTATTGGGAGATCTGCATGACCAGCACCTGGGAATGTGCTTGACCAAGATTTTTATATGCAATTACTTATGGTGGCCAGGTTTAGATAAAGCTATAGGGCTGGACTTTCCACTGATGATCGCTGGGCTATCGCCCAAATAGCCAGGCTATCACCCATTCTACTTAAAAAATGGAAAGTTGGGCCGGAACATCGCTCAAAGATTGTTGGTCCAACTTTTGGCACACAAGAATTTCACATCGTCGAGGTGATCGCCCACCGCAACTTTCAGTACATCGCTCACACATCACCAGGCTGATCGCTCACTGAGAAGATCGCTGGAGATCACTGGCTAAAAGCTGCCCCCAGTGGGCACTGTTCAGCAGGACTCGGCACTGCGGACCGCTATTTTGAAAATCGGAGGTAGTGAAAGACTGCTTGAAAAAGGGGCTTATGAGAATAATTAAGTTGTGAGTTATTTTAAGGGCCTTACTGACTCATCTGCCCACATTTCTATTTATTGAGGACAACATTTAGGGCCTTTATAGCAATAGTGATGGGGTCTGTAACTTTTCTACCATTATAGGTGAATAATCACATGCTGGAGACTGAAGATGGGTTTATTGTAGATCCCAATGAAAGAGATGACAGACTGATGTGGAAGAGGAGACCTTACACCCGATAAACTTACACGGAAAAGCAATCATACCTGAACTTGTCCGATAACACGTGCCTTAGGAGATTGCGCTTCCGAAAGGAGGTCATTGCTGAGATATGCCAGCTAATTAAGGGAGATCTGCAGCCTATCAGCACCATCAGGACCGCACTGCTTGTTGAGGTAAAGGTTACTGCAACACTTTCCTTCTATGCATCGGGCTGTGTTCAAGCTCCAGCTGGCAACATTTGTGGTATCTCTCAGCATGCCACACATTGCTCCATTCGACAGGTGACTAAAGCCCTTTACACAAGCGGGATGGACTTTATAAACTTCCCTATGACCAGAGAGGCACAGACCAAGAGGGCTTTGTGTTTCTTGAGAATAGCAAACTTCCCCAAGATGCAGAGAGCAATAGACTGTACGCACATCGCCCTGAGAGCATCTTTACAGGATACAGAGGTGTTTCATAACCGAAAGGGATTCCACTCCCTGAATGTGCAGATCGTTGTTTTCGACAACTAAATAATCATGGCAATAAATGCTAATTTTCCAGGCAGCATCCATGATGCGAACATCTTGCGAGAGAGCACTGTCTCTGACCTGTTTAACAGTCAGTCACAAGGTCACAGTTGGATGCTGGGGGTTAAAGGATATGGCCTTGCCAGCTGGCTCATGACCCCCCCTGCGTAATACCCAGACGGAAGCCGAGAAGCACTACAACGAAAGCCATATAGCTACGCGCGATATCGTTGAAAAGACAATTGGAGTGCTGAAGCAGCGCTTCAGATGCCTGGACCACTCTGGAGGCAGCCTGCAATACCACCCTGACTAGGTCGCTGAGTTTACTGTGGTGAGCTGCGTATTGCATAACCTAACTATAAGGAGAGGACAACAATTGCCAGATGGGGCTGCTGGTCCACCTCAGGAGAGAGGCGGAAGAGGCAAACGAGGAGGAGGAGGAGGATGATGAGGACCTCGGGGAGGACAATCAGCCTGGCGATGAACCCATGCCCCCACATCCCCCGGCAACACT
The DNA here is from genome assembly GCF_044704955.1 of Pristiophorus japonicus. NCBI lineage: Eukaryota > Metazoa > Chordata > Chondrichthyes > Pristiophoridae > Pristiophorus > Pristiophorus japonicus. The sequence continues at coordinate 412,941,980 of NC_091977.1, forward strand.
GGAAAAGCCCCGTGGGAGTTACACATCTGCAAAACTCTTGCGTCAGCAGCTCATAAATGAATGCTTTGCATGAACTTACATTGGTGACAGTTACAGTTACAGATACAGTTACGGAAAGACAACAGTTGCAGTTGCATTACGTTACATCCTTGCCTGGCCTGGCCTGGCCATTGTTTTCCAACAATTGTATTCATGTTTTACCTTACCTTACGTTATTAGAAGACAATGTACAACAATTGTAAAATTCAATAAAATGTTTTAATAACTTAACACAGTAACTATCTTTTTTTGAATTGTAATACCCACCCCTCCACCCCCCAACAATCAGCCAACAATAAATTAAAAAAACAACAACAATAAGAACACAACTATAATAACAACAATAAAACACCCCCCTCCCTACATGCGGCCATGCTTGTCCCCAGATCCTCTACCCCGCCATGCCTTAGCCCCCCATTTGAATCTCCGGGTAGCGGGACGAGGTCAATTTGCAGCAGGCGAGACCAAGTCTCCCTGCCGTGATGGTGGCATGATTCCCTCAGAGGGTGGTGGAGGAGAAGATGTTTCTAAGGAAACGAGTTCTGAGCCAGAAGGAAATTCTTCCTCCTGACTTGCATCTGTGCTGGTGGTTGGTAGGACGATACCTTGGAGTGAAGTGCCGTCTCCCACTAGTCTCGCATGCCGCAAGGCATGGATGGCGGCGGCCTGCTCACGCATTTCCATGATTATCTGCTGCATATCCTCCGATATGCGAGCGGACATCCGGGCAATGTTCCCCGTGGACCCACCAAACGCCTGGAGGAGCTCACGGCTTATCGCGATGCTATCCATGCACAGTCTGTACATGCCCTCGATTCGATCTGCCTGTCGCGGCGCGTGCCGACTTCGCTGACTCAACCTCTGTGGGGTCGACGCGAGCACTGTACGCCTTGGAGTCACCTGCTGCAAGTCACTTGGTCCCGCTACTTCTTCTGTCGAAGACAACGAAGTGGCCGCAGGGGGCATCCTCCTCTGGTTCGGTGGTTTCCTGCTCCTCCTCCTCAGCACCCATGGTGATGACCACCTGCAAGTTGGCAGGTGCAGAGACAGGTGCAGGTGCAGGTGTGGCCTCCCTTTGCTCCTCTGGTGATGGGTGACCTGAAAAACACAATTGAGCTTATTGAGCTTATTAGAACAGAAGGGTACACATGATTCTTGCACTGTGCTGGCATACTAGTACAATAAATGTGACCGAGAGACGTTAGATATTAATACAGAATATGGTAGTACATATGGTAGTACATCTATGTGGAATTCACTGCCCCAGAGAGCTGTGGAGGCTGGCTCAGTCAGAGATAGACAGAATGATAAGGGAGTGAAAGTTAATGGGGAGCGATCAGTGTGTTATGTCTTTAATACGCTTATGAATGACTCCACGAGGTCTAGTATTGTTCTTGAGCTGTTGTGACCTTCGTCCCATTTATTGTAACTCCAGAGTGAGGCACAAGCATGGTGGGCAGCCTTTTATACTGCGCCCTGCACACCTATGCAGGTGACTCTCAGGTCTCCCATCGCAGTGCCCTCTGGTGGCACACCTTATGTGACTATACAGTTAGTATACATGGTCTACATACATGACATCACTTCCCCCCAAGTCTCTAATGCAAATTGACTTGTACATTGACGGTGACCTGGGCTTTGCTCTTCCTGGTTGACCATTGGAGGGTTGCTTCTAGCTTAGGTGTGTTGGTAGTGAGATTTGTTGCCATTTGAGATCCCCATGGTTTCTGGTTGTGAGTCCATGACTACTCCATTCTCCCCCCCACACAGAGATGATACTAATGGCCCGTTACATGCAAGTTGCATTCAAGTTCATCACATGGGTTTTACATTTACATCTTGGTACATTTGTTGGGTGGATTACAGTTGTGTTTCTTTTTGTGTAGTACATTTAGAAACATAGAAACATAGAAAATAGGTGCAGGAGTAGGCCATTCGGCCCTTCTAGCCTGCACCGCCATTCAATGAGTTCATGGCTGAACATTCAACTTCAGTACCCCATTCCTGCTTTCTCGCCATACCCCTTGATCCCCCTAGTAGTAAGGACCTCATCTAACTCCTTTTTGAATATATTTAGTGAATTGGCCTCAACAACTTTCTGTGGTAGAGAATTCCACAGGTTCACCACTCTCTGGGTGAAGAAGTTCCACCGCATCTCGGTCCTAAATGGCTTCCCCCTTATCCTTAGACTGTGTCCCCTGGTTCTGGACTTCCCCAACATTGGGAACATTCTTCCTGCATCTAACCTGTCTAACCCCGTCAGAATTTTAAATGTTTCTATGAGGTCCCCTCTCATTCTTCTGAACTCCAGTGAATACAAGCCCAGTTGATCCAGTCTTTCTTGATAGGTCAGTCCCGCCATCCCGGGAATCAGTCTGGTGAACCTTCGCTGCACTCCCTCAATAGCAAGAATGTCCTTCCTCAGGTTAGGAGACCAAAACTGTACACAATACTCCAGGTGTGGCCTCACCAATGCCCTGTACAACTGCAGCAACACCTCCCTGCCCCTGTACTCAAATCCCCTTGCAATGAAGGCCAACATGCCATTTGCTTTCTTAACTGCCTGCTGCACCTGCATGCCAACCTTCAATGACTGATGTACCATGACACCCAGGTCTCTTTGCACCTCCCCTTTTCCTAATCTGTCAACATTCAGATAATAGTCTGTCTCTCTGTTTTTACCACCAAAGTGGATAACCTCACATTTATCCACATTATACTTCATCTGCCATGCATTTGCCCACTCACCTAACCTATCCAAGTCGCTCTGCAGCCTCACAGCATCCTCCTCGCAGCTCACACTGCCACCCAACTTAGTGTCATCCGCAAATTTGGAGATACTACATTTAATCCCCTCATCTAAATCATTAATGTACAGTGTAAACAGCTGGGGCCCCAGCACAGAACCTTGCGGTACCCCACTAGTCACTGCCTGCCATTCTGAAAAGTACCCATTTACTCCTACTCTTTGCTTCCTGTCTGACAACCAGTTCTCAATCCATGTCAGTACACTACCCCAATCCCATGTGCTCTAACTTTGCACATCAATCTCTTGTGTGGGACCTTGTCGAACGCCTTCTGAAAGTCCAAATATACCACATCAACTGGTTCTCCCTTATCCACTCTACTGGAAACATCCTCAAAAAATTCCAGAAGATTTGTCAAGCATGATTTCCCTTTCACAAATCCATGCTGACTTGGACCTATCATGTCACCTCTTTCCAAATGCACTGCTATGACATCCTTAATAATTGATTCCATCATTTTACCCACGACCGATGTCAGGCTGACCGGTCTATAATTCCCTGTTTTCTCTCTCCCTCCTTTTTTAAAAAGTGGGGTTACATTGGCTACCCTCCACTCCATAGGAACTGATCCAGAGTCAATGGAATGTTGGAAAATGACTGTCAACGCATCCACTATTTCCAAGGCCACCTCCTTAAGTACTCTGGGATGCAGTCCATCAGGCCCTGGGGATTTATCGGCCTTCAATCCCATCAATTTCCCCAACACAATTTCCCGGCTAATAAGGATTTCCCTCAGTTCCTCCTCCTTACTAGACCCCCCGACCCCTTTTATAACCGGAAGGTTGTTCGTGTCCTCCTTCGTGAATACCGAACCAAAGTACTTGTTCTATTGGTCCGCCATTTCTTTGTTCCCCATTATGACTTCCCCTGATTCTGACTGCAGGGGACCTACGTTTGTCTTTACTAACCTTTTTCTCTTTACATATCTATAGAAACTTTTGCAATCCGTCTTAATGTTCCCTGCAAGCTTCTTCTCATACTCCATTTTCCCTGCCCTAATCAAACCCTTTGTCCTCTTCTGCTGAGTTCTAAATTTCTCCCAGTCCCCAGGTTCGCTGCTATTTCTGGCCAATTTGTATGCCACTTCTTTGGCTTTAATACTATCCCTGATTTCCCTTGATAGCCACGGTTGAGCCACCTTCCCTTTTTTATTTTTATGCCAGACAGGAATGTACAATTGTTGTAGTTCATCCATGCGGTCTCTAAATGTCTGCCATTGCCCATCCACAGTCAACCCCTTAAGTATCATTCGCCAATCCATCCCAGCCAATTCACGCCTCATACCTTCAAAGTTAGCCTTCTTTAAGTTCATGATCAGTACAGGTATATCAGTACAGGTACACAAGGACAGTCTAGTTCCAGCACGGCTGGATGAGATCTGGGTTGTCTGATGGTGGTGCAGCGCCCCATGCTATTGGATCTGTGGGCGAGGTGAGCTCATTTTGCTCCAGTTGCCGGAGCTCAGCGCTCTTGCCATTAGTCCTTGTGTTGGGCAGGCCAAAAGACAGCTGATGTGTCTGTGACTTTCCTGTCCTTTTCGTTTACACAGTGTTGCTGCTGCTCCCTGGGAAGCGGTCTGAGTGAGTGAGAGTTTCGTCTAAGCGACAGTGGGGCTGCCTCGTCTTGTCTAGCAGTTCGCAGGGGACTGCTGACTCACTTTCCTTGAAGGCACCATTGTGAGCACTCTCTAGTTTGGGAACCTGGCTGGTCCAGGTCCCATTTGGAGGAGCCATTGCGGATGACCCTTCGCTCTTGGGCATTGCCGTAGTGGCGAGTGGGTTTGTGGGCTGCGCCTTTTCCACCCATGTGGTGGGCGACAGTAGCCGACTGCGAGCATAGGCGCAGTTTACTGTTTCTGGCTCCTGGCAGTTCATGCCATCGGGTGCCTGCAATGTTAAACCGATCTGAGGGAGGGTATCACTTCCAGTGCCTCTGCTCTCCGGGGATCGTTTACTCTGCGGCTTGTCTATTTCTGTCAGCTGTGGGGACACATTATGATACATCGTTCTGGTCCCGGGGACGCAGGCTACAGCATTGGGTAGCCCGCTGGACCTGTATACAACCGTTAGGTGTTCGCCTCTACATTGGCTGATTGTAATTTGCACCCGATTTGCAAATTTGCAATTTGCGCTCAACAACATTTTGCTCATTACAGCTGGACTTTTACATTGGTTACCAATTTCAAGCAATTCATTCAAAAATGGCGGATTGCTGGCCTCCTTTAAAATGGCGTTACTACTATTACCCCAATCATCTTCCTTGCGTGGAACCATGTGTCGTTGCTCCATTAGCGCTGCACCTCGTGGATTGAACGCCATCTTTTTCCTGTCCATGATTCCCAGGGATTCTGCTACTGAAGCTGGGAAGGTGCCCTCGGATCCAATCTTCCTCCCCAGGAATCCTGTCACTGAAACCGGGAAGGTGCGTTTGGGTCGTCTCGGCCGGATCATCGCCACGCAGTCGTGATGAGCGGTCTGTGCCTTGGGGACTGCGTGGATCTGCTCTTTGGTACCTTGTCCAACCAAAGGTGGGGGCTTGCTCTGCCTCTGAGCACGGGGGATGTTGATCACTGGAGGGATGAAGTCTTCCCAGTTCCAATGAATCTTCCCCATCCATCTTCTTCCAAGTAGCGTTGGTCCATCACCTGAAACAATCCACAATGGTAAATTGTGCACCACGCCATCATGGGATACACTTACATCCGCACTACCAACAACTGATATCAGTTCCTTGATTTAGGTGCGCAGCTTTTCCTGAACCGGGACCAGCTTGGGTCATTCAGCTTGATCGTTCCATAGCCTCTCAAAGGCTTCCTGGCTCAGTACTGACTGACTCGCCCCCATGTCCAATTACATGAAGACTGGAACGCTATTTATCTCGACTTTCAATATCACTGGAGGACAATCTGTGCCTCGGGATCCACGCAGTCCCCGAGGCACAGACCGCTCATCACGACTGCGTGGCAATGATCTGGCCGAGATGACCCAAATGCACCTTCCCCTTTCAGTGGCAGGACTCCTAGGGAGGAAGATTGGAAGCGAGGGCACCATCCCAGCTTCAGTGGCAGAATCCCTGGGAATCACGGCAGTCGACATCATGGCTGTGAGAATCTAGAATCTAGCCATCTCCTCGTAATCCGCGCTGGATTCACAGCCATTTGCTGACTCCTCTTCCACGTGGTGAGTCACAGCTCTTTTGCACATTTGCTGGAGGTGGCCCTTTGTGCAGCAGCCTTTGCACACATAGTCACTGAACCGACACTGATGAGCCCTGTGATTACCACTGCAACGCCAGCATGGTGCTACTCGACTTAAGGTTGCACCCCTCAGCGGATTCTGAGTTAAAGGACTCGGAGGCCTGTACGCTCTGCCCTGGGCAGATTCACATTCAACAGTTCTGCCTGTGAAAGGCGCCATTCTATTTACAGTACTTGCCGGGTTTGCGTTCTGAGAGTGAGTCATCATCTGCTTGGAGCTGCAGCTTGAGGTCATGAACGTCTGGCTGATGCTGATGGCCTTCTGCAGAGTGACGGTGGTTTCGGCAGACAGTAGCCTGTGAAGAAGGGCCTCATGACCGATGCTAATTACGAAGACATCCTGCAACGCATCGGCGAGGGATGCACCGAATTCACTCGGTCCTGTCAGCCTCCTGAGGTCGGCAGCGTACTTCGCGATTTTCTGACCCTTGGAGCGGCGGTGTGTATAAAATTAATGCCTGACCGTGAGGATGCTCTCCTTTGGTTTGAGTTGGTCCTGAATTAGCACTTTCAGCTCCTTGTATGACTTGGTCGTTGTTTTCTCTGGTGCAAGCAAGTCCCTCACCAAGCCATAGATCGCGGCCCACAACTGGTCAACAGGATAGCTCTGCGCTTATCTGCCAGTGTGGCCAGATCATCGCCTACCAGGTCATTTGCTACGAAATATTGGTCAAGCCACTCCGTAAAGGCTTCCCAATCATCACCCTCTGAGAACTTTTCTAATGCACCATTAGTCATTTTTGTGTGAAAGTTCGTAATCTCGTCGCCAGTTGTTATGTCTTTAATACTCTTATGAATGACTCCACGAGATCAAGTATTGTACTTGAGCTGTTGTGACCTTAGTCCCATTTATTGTAATGCTAGAGTGAGGCACAAGCATGGTAGATAGCCTTTTACACTGGGCCCTGCACACCTATGCAGGTGACCCTCAGGTCTCCCACAGCAGTGCCCTCTGGTGGCACACCTTATGTGACTATGTACATGGTCTACATACATGACACAGTGAAGTGGAGCTGAGCCCTACATCAGATCAGCAAAGAGCTTATCAAATGGCGGTGCAGGCTTGAGGGGCCAGATGGCCTGCTCCTGCTCCTATTTATTATGTTCTTATGTTGTTAACCTGAGAGTAGCACAGAAGCTGCATGCATAATATGACATCATTCGTAGATTATAATCAAATGACGTTACATTACTTTAACACTGATTTACACATTACTCACGTGACGCAAGGGAGGGTTCTGCAACACCACGGGTGGTGGCCGAGCGACTATGGGTGGCCACAAGTGCCACCGCATGTTCCTCGAGGTCGGTGAGCAGGACGAGTTGAGAAGGGCCTCCTTTGGTGCACCTCTGCTGCGAGCGATTGTTAGATATCTTCCTCTGCAAATGTGACAAAAGCATGGCATAAGCTAATTGACGCTACCATCATGGAAAGACAACAGGTTTCAACGTTATATGCTCATATGGTTTGTATCCACAATTGAGGCATGATTATAACATCAATGTTTGGATAAAATATTTCATAAGATCGTGTTTAGGATCTAATGCTGGACACAAAATATCTCGACTACAATCTCCATGAGGGCCCTCAGGGGGTGATGGGGAGGTAATCAGGACTGTTCGTGAATGACAGGAGCCAATGTCTGAACATGTCCCAGGGCAGACAGTGAGTCAGAGCAGCTCTCCCCCAGTCCAGGCTGGGTCACTGTGTAAGTGACAGCAGCCTGAGAGACTGACACAATCTGGGCAAAGGTCACCAGACTCCTCATTGCTCAGTCGTGCGCCATCCACCAACGTAACCTAAAAGGAGACGGTGCCAAATTTAAACAAAAAGTCTTAAAAAGCACACAGGTTCCAAGCCCTGCCCAGATCTTAGCAGGAATTATATGCAAGAATAACCAGCTTGATTTCAATCTGGGAGATTTACATATTCTGTGGATCATTACAATTTAAAATATATTTCATACTTACTCTTGCCGAAGCAACCAAGCTGTTCCAGCACTTGCAGCACTGGTTGACCTCCTCACCTGTGGGATGCTGATGAGATCACGTCGGCGATCTTGTCCCAAATCTTGCGGTATGCCCGGGGTAGAGATTTCCCACGCCCACCCTAGGTAAGTTGGCCCCACCGGCTGAGGACCTCATTAACAAGGGCCTCATTTACCTCATCAGAGAAGGGCTTTTCACTTCTCTCTCTCTCTCTCCCTCTCTCTCTCTCTCTCTCTCTCTCTCTCTCTCTCTTTCTCTCTATCTCCTCTCATCTGTCTTTCTCTTGTTTTCTCTGTCTCTCTCTCTCTCTCTCTCTCTCCCCTTACCTTCTGCGCATGCCTGGATGACCCCTGACCTCCCGGGAAAATGTATTTGCAAAAACAAACCGCATGCGCAGACAGGCCGTTGCTACGGATGCCTTGCCTTCCACATCGCTGGGGCCCATTTTGCACACTAAGGCCCAATCCACATCGCTGAGCTATCACTGGACTATCGCCGGAAAAAAAAAGCTGAAAGTTGTGAACTGAAAAATGGGCGATCTGCCAGCGATCCTGAGAACTGAAACATTGCTCAGGTTGGAACATCGCCCATTTTTTGGGCCCTAGCGATGTAAGTGGAAAGTCCAGCCCATAGAGTACATCTTTAGTCAGTGTACAACATATCAATCAGTAAGGAAGAAACAACCATCAGTAGCATTTCAGCCAGGGAAATGGCCTCCCAGGGTGTGGCAAAGGTTACATGTAGATTTTGCTGAGCTAGAAGGACAACAATTGTTCATTGTGATTGATAGCCATTCGAAGTGGGTAGAGATGTTTCCGATGCGGAAAATAACAAGAAGTAAAACACTAGAAAATGTGTGAAGATTGTTTTCTTCATGTGACCTCCCAGAAGAAATTAATTCCGATAATGGGCCACACATTTGTTCAGAAGAATTTGCACAGTTCATGAGCAGAAATGGTGTGAAACATACCAAGGTTCCACTGTACTACCCTGCTTCAAATGGTGCAGCAGGGTGCACAGTAGAAATTGTAAAACGTGCCCTCATCAAGCAAATGATGGATCCAAATCCAAGGAAACGGTAGTTGTTGTTGAACTACAAATTGGCAAATTTTCCGATTACTTATCGTAATACTCCTCATACAACTACTGGTAGAACACCAGCAGAGTTGTTTCTCAAACGACAGCCATAAACCAGGTTCTCGTTGTTAAAGCCAGACTTGGCACAGTCAGTAGAAGAGAAACAATTAAGACAGAAAGAAACTCATGATAGAGGTAGAGTAAAAAAGAGAAGTGTGAAATTGAATCAGAAGGTTAGAGTGAAGAACCATCACCATAAATGGTTAAAGTGGTTACCAGAAAGAATAGTGAAGAGATGTGGCCCTCGCACATATTTGGTCAAGATGTTTGATCATGGAAAGGTTAGGTTTGTTCACATTGATCATATTTTACCTACAGATGTGGAAAGAGTTGAAAGTTGGAATGATTTGATTATTTCTGATGAGTCAGATAGTCATGTTACAAGTAGAGTACCGGTAGCAAATCCTACATCAGATGTATTGTGTTCCTAACACAGATGAGGTTGCACACAGGGAGGTTAAAGTAACAGTGACCTCAGTCTTTAATAAGACACTGCAGAGTGAGGAACAGGCCTTAGGGGCCGGCTTAGATACAGTGCTCCCAAAGGATGCTGGGATCCGTTGGGACTTCAGGGGATGAGCTCCCTGGTGGCGGAACATGGGAGTGCAAGCTTTACAGATACACAACATCACTCCCCCCATAAAGTCAAAGTGAAAACTATTTACACGGTGAGGCGGTCGGGAGCCTTTCTTTCCCTGGTGGACTGCCTCGGTACAAATGTCTGCTCTGGTGTGTTGGCTGTGCCCTCGCTGGGCTGGCGTGTTGCTGACCCTGCAGGGCTGCTAGGTGAGCCTGGCCTTTCTGGGCTGTTGGGCGTGATGGGTTCGATTTCCTGGTCCGGCGTGGTGTCGTTGATCCTTTGGGTGTGTGTTGTGGGCTCGCAAAAGATGGTGTCAGCTGTGGGTTGTTCATGGCAGTCTGTGAACCGCAACCTCGTTTGGTCCAGGTGCTTTCTGCAAATTTGTCCATTGTCTAGTTTGACTACAAACACTATTCCCTTCTTCAGCTATCACCGTGCCCACAATCCACTTGGGACCATGTCCATAGTTTAGCACATACACAGGGTCATTCAGATCAATTTCCCATGATACAGTGGCGCGACTATCGTTTACATTTTGTTGCTGCCGCCTGCTCTCTAACTGATCATGCAGGTTGGGGTGAACCAGCGAGAGTCTGGTTTTAAGTGTCCTTTTCATGAGTAGCTTAGCCGAGGGCACCCCTGTGAGCGAGTGGGGTCTCGTACGATAGCTGAGCAGTACTTGGGACAGGCGGGTTTGGTGTGAGCCTTCTGTGACTCATTTAAGGCTCTGTTTGATGGTTTGTACTGCCCGCTCTGCCTGCCCATTGGAGGCTGGTTTAACCGGGGCCAAGGTGACATGTTTGATCCCATTGTGGGTCATGAATTCTTGAAATTCAGCACTGGTGAAACATGGCCCGTTGTCACTGACCAGTATGTCAGGCAGGCCGTAGGTGGCAAACATGGCCCTCAGGCTTTCAATGGTGGTGGTGGCGGTGCTTCCCGACATTATCTCACATTCAATCCATTTTGAAAAAGCATTCACCACCACCAGGAACATTTTACCGAGAAACGGGCCCGCATAGTCGAAATGGATCCTTGACCATGGTCTGGAGGGCCAGGACCACAAACTTAGTGGTACCTCTCTGGGTGCGTTGCTCAACTGAGCACAAACGCTGCATTGTCGTACACAGTACTCTAAGTCAGAGTCGATACTGGGCCACCACACGTGGGATCTGGCTCTCGCTTTCATCATTACTATACCCGGGTGTGTGCTGTGGAAATCCGAGATGAACGTCTCCCTGCCCTTTTTTGGCAGCGCTACGCAGTTGCCCCACAACAGGCAGTCTGCCTGAATGCACAGCTCGTCCTTTCGCCGCTGGAATGGCTTGATTGGCTCTTGCATTTTAACGGGGATGCTGGCCCAGCTCCCATGCAGTACACAGTTTTTTACAAGGGACAGCAGAGGATCTTGACTGGTTCAAGTCCTAATCTGGCGGGTCGTGACAGGTGATTTATCATTTTCAAACGCTTCCATGACCAGAAACAAGTCTGCGGGCTGCGCCACCATCAATAAGTTTGCAGGCTGGGCAATGGTAGCCAACTGAGAGCATCCTCACAGCTCTCGGTGCCTGGCCTGTGGCCGATGGTATAGTTATACGCTGATAGCGCGAATGCCCACCTTTGCATGCGGGCTGAGGCATTAGTATTTATCCCCTTGTTTTCAGCGAAGAGGGATGTGGGGGACTTGTGATCGGTTTCCAGCTCAAATTTGAGGCCAAACAGGTACTGATGCATTTTCTTTACACCGAACACACACACGCTAATGCTTCTTTCTCAATCATGCTGTAGGCCCTCTCAGCCTTAGACAAGCTCCTGGAAGCATAGGCGACAGGTTGCAACTTCCCTGCAATGTTAGCTTGTTGTAATACACACCCGACTCCATAGAACGACGCGTCACATGCTAGCACAAGTCTTTTACACGGGTTATACAATACAAGCAGCTTGTTGGGGCATAAAATGTTTCTGGCTTTCTCAAAAGCAATTACTTGATTTTTTCCCCCATACCCAGTTCTCACCTTTGCGCAATAACACATGTAGGGGCTCTAAAAGGGTGCTTAACCCCGGTAGGAAGTTACCAAAATAGTTGAGGAGTCCCAGGAACGACCGCAGCTCTGTGACATTCTGTGATAGCCTCTGTCTTGGCGTCCGTAGGCCGAATGCCATCTGCTGCGATCTTTCTCCCCAAAACCTCCACTTCTGTTGCCATGAAGACGCATTTTGACCTCTTCAGCCGCATCCCTATGCGATCCAGTCGCTGGAAGACCTCCTCCAGGTTTTGTAGGTGTACGGCGGTGTCCCGACCCGTGACCAATATGTCGTCCTGAAAGACCACCGTGTGTGGTACCGACTTGAGTAGGCTCTCCATGTTTCTCTGGAAGATTGCTGCAGCCGACCCAATTCCAAATAGGCATCTGTTGTAAATGAACAGTCCCTTGTGCGTGTTGATGCAGGTGAGGCTCTTCGAAGACTCCTCCAGCTCCTGCATCACGTAGCCCGAAGTCAGGTTGAGCTTGGTGAATGTCTTGCCTCCTGCCAGCGCCTCAAATAGGTCATCTGCCTTAGGTAGCAGGTATTGGTCCTGTAGTGAGAAACGATTAATAGTTACTTTATAATCGCCGCAAATCCTGACCGTGCCATCACTTTTGAATACTGGAACAACCGGGCTGGCCCACTCGCTGAATTCCACTGGGGAGATGATGTCCTCGCATTGCAGCTCGATTTCCACTCTCTCCCTCATCATGTGAGGTACCGCTCGCACCTTGTGGTGAATGGGTCATGCCTCTGGGACCAAGTGGATCTGGACCTTCGCCCCAGAAAAGTTTCCAATGCCTGGCTCAAAAAGGGAAGGAAATTTGTTAAGAACCTGGGTACATGAGGCCTCATCAACATGTGATAGTGCTCGGATGTCATCCCAGTTCCAGTGGATGTTGCCCAGCCAGCTCCTTCCAAGCAGTGTGGGGCCATCGCCCGGAACAACCCAGAGTGGCAGTTCGTGCACCGTGCCCTCATAGGTGATCTGCCCAGGACGGTGATAAGCTCTTTGCTGTACATTCTCAGTTTCGTGTGGATGGGGCTCAGGGCTGGTCTGAATACCTTGTTGCACCACAGTCTCTCAAACATCTTTTTACTCATGATGGATTGGCTAGTGCCAGTGTCCAGTCCATGGCTACGGGTAAGCCATTCAATTTTATGTTTAGCATTATAGGTGGATATTTCATCGAAAATGTGTGCACCTTGTGTACTTCAGCATCTGCCTCCTCTCTCTGAGGCTCGAAATTGCTTTGATCCACCATGGACCGATCTTCCTCTGCCACGTGGTGGTTAGCAGGTTTTGCAGAGCTTGCAGCTCATTTGCAAGCTCGTTGGAGGTGCCCCATTGTTCCACAGCTCTTGCAAACATACCCTTTGAAGCGGCATGAATAGGCTGAATGGAAGCCTCCACAACGCCAACAAGGTGTGAATTGCCTTGCATTCATCCTTTGTTGGGGACTCTGAGTCATCTGGGTCACCTGAGGCCTGCTGGCCATTGCAGACTCGTGGGTTCTGCCCTGTACATTTCTGCTCGCAAACGCAGTTCCAGTTAATTTATGAACATTGCTCGCACTTGTGTGCTGAGAGATTTGTTTGGTGTTATCACTGGTGGACATAAACGCCTGTGCTATCGCAATGGCCTTACTGAGGGTCGGTGTCTCTACAGTCAAACGTTTTCGTAGGATGGTCTCGTGGCCAATGCCCAGTACAAAAAAAGTCTCTGAGCATTTGCTCCAGGTAGCCATCAAATTCACATTATCCTGCAAATCGACTTAGCTCGGCGACGTAGCTCGCCACTTCCTGACCTTCAGATCGCTGGCATGTGTCGAACCGATACCTCGCCATCAGCACACTCTCCCTTGGGTTAAGATACATAAGTATATACAGCTCCTCATATGACTTATCTGTGGGTTTCACAGAGCCAGAAGATTCTTCATGAGGCTGTAGGTCAGTGCCCCGCAGACTGTGAGGAGGACCGCTCTCCTTTTTGCAGCGCTTCCTTCTTTGTCCAGCTCGTTGGCTAAAAAGTACTGGTCTAGCCGTTCAACATAGGCTTCCCAGTCCTCACCCTCCGAGAACTTCTCCAGGATGCGCACAGTTTGCTGAATCTTTGTGTTGGATTATTGTGTTCCTAACACAGATGAGACTGCACACAGGGAGGTTAAAGTAACAGTGACCTCAGTCTTTAATAAGACACTCCAGAATGAGGAACAGGCCTTCGGGGCCGGCTTATATACAGTGCTCCCAAGGGATGCTGGGATCCCTTGAGACTTCATGGTGGAACATGGGAGTGCATGCTTTACAGATACACAACAGGATGTAGTGGAAACAAGTCCAAGTGAATGTCAGAATTTTAGACTATGTCCAAGTCAGGCAGACAAACAGCCTGAAGTTGTAAAGAGTCCAAATGTAAATCAAGGGTGGCCCTTGGAGAAAATGTTTCCTCAGGCTCAAACTAGAATGAGTATAAGTTTGACACCAAGTTTGGAAAGTTCTGTTCAAAAGCAAAGGTATCCTCTTTGAAACAGAAAACCAGTGGTTAAGTTTGATTAGTAAATGTGGCAAATTAAGTCCATGGGCTAGAACTTCCACTTTTGTGCTTATCACCCAAAAATGGGCGTTATTTCTGGCGTGGGTGGTTAAAAAGGGTTTTCAGATCGCTGGCTTCTCGCCCATTCTCAAAGCACCTAGTCTCCACTTTTGAAAATGGGCGTTACCGCGAGCAATATAAGATGGGCAGCATCGTTAAATTTTTTTGACCTTCTGCCACAAAGTCTGGCCATCCTTAGCAACGGCATGGCAATGCTCGATTCCCGCGATGCTGGAGGTGAAGCGTCATCATGACATGCGCAGAAGAGGAGACAAAGAGAGAGGGAGCTCAGAGGGACTGAAGGCATCGCTGGGTGTGGTGTGGCTGCTTTGGGAGGAAGGAGGGAGACTTTAGAGTTTCACAGCAAATAGGCAAACAACAAGTAGCTGTTACCAGCCAAATATTTGCCCGAATTTGGCCTGTAATGGAGAGAGAGGAGGTGGCATCACAGCACGCTGTGGAGACTGGCGCTGGAGACAACAGTGAGCTGGCCGAGGAGCTGAAAAAGAGCCAAGATGTTCTCGGATGAGGCAAACACCTCCCTTCTGCAGGAGGACGAGTCACGCTGGGGTGATTTGATACAGGGAAGGCGTGGGAAGCCCACACCAAAGGCATACCAGAAGATATGGACCGAAATAGCAGAGGTGGTCTCGTCAGCGACCAACAAGGTGCGTGAGGGCAACCAATGCCGCAAACAATGGAACGACCTTGTGGGATCCGCAAGAGTAAGTATTACATTGATTTACATGTACTTATATATTTATATCATTTGATTTGTAACAGTCATGAGTGACTATCAGCAGATGTGAGGTCTTTCACTTTTACCGGGAATGTTTTACTCAAAGCCTGCAGTCACGGTGTACATCTTTAGGTAAAGAATGATAATTTTCATAATAATAATGTAAATAATTATGTGTTGTATCAGTGTCTGTGACAGTACCTAGCAATGATCTCATGTCATGTCGTCCTGTCACCTTTTACAGAAGAAGCTATTGACGATGAGGTCCGTGCAGAGGTGAACGGGTGGGGGGCCACCAGTCCCCAGCGACATCACTGAGGTGGAGGAGCGGGTGCTCGCACTCGTGGGGAAGCACACTTGGACACCCACGGACGCATCTGCAGACCCTGAAGTGATGCCACGTGAGTAAAGCTTACACCGTTGCATGATGTGAAGTCAATAGATGCCACACCCACTCATATCCGAACAATCATATACGATAGATGATTTCTAAAATTGTCATAGAAATAATGATGGCCCAATGAAAATCATTGGAATGCAAATGTGTTGATAGTCATGAAATGTGATGTCTGTGATGATTTTTATAGTGGTGGTGCTTTTGTCGTGCATATGCTGTGTGTAGCACTGGACTCACTTTGTCACCCTAGCATCCCCTTCTCCTCTAATAACCTCATTTGTATTTTGCAGAAGGTGGGGGCGCGGGGCAGGAGTCGGCGGATGATCCTATTACATCTAGTACTGAGGAGCTCCAATTCTCGCCCGTCAATCCGCTGGATCTGTTCTCCACGGATGAGTGCACGGACTTCGAGGAACCTGTATCGCCACGCTCCAGAAGCCATTCCACCCCAAGGCCATCTAGTGGTCCTCTGGTCATTCCCGCCTCCACTCTGGAGGTATCGGGCCCAAGCACCTCGCCACAGGGCACCCCATTTGTCCCCAGGACAGTGCCGACCCAGCGGAGGCCTCGTGGATGTGGCAGGTCTGTTCCACGAGCATCACATGACAGCAGAGAGATGGTACAGTTGTCCAGGAGGACTGTAGACATTGGTGACCAGCTCATCGAAGCATTGGGGGGCATATCCCAACAGCTGGCCACCATCTCTGCCACCATGACCGAGTACATTCCGCAGATGGCGGAGTCAGTGGATGCGATAGCCAGGAACACTGCTGCCACAGGCCTCCAAGTGGTACCCAAGCGTGGCACTCCACCCCTCGGTTCTGCACCACCACTGCGAATGACAGATGAGAGCAAGGACCAAGATCCTGCTTCTGCATCAGAGAATGTTGCCCCCTCGGCAACCCCGGCTCCTGTACCTGTGCAACGACCACATCTGTCTTCATCCCCCTCAATGAGGCACCGCCTGAGGAGCTCCTCAACCAGGCGCCATGGAGCGAGGAGGGGAAGGAGTAGAGACGGGGAGAAGAAGGGGAGGGGGGAAGGAAAGTGAGGTGCATGTCCGCAGGTGATGGCTATGTTATATCTCCATCTGGGTGTATGCAATTTGTTGCAATGTATGGGGGCTGGGGACCACGCTCCTGTTTGCCTTTGTATTCTGTGTTGCTGGACATGTTGAACATGTGATTTATGACAATGGTGGAAAAAGTGGGGTGTGGGCGGGGGTTGGGTGTTATTGGCTGTGATACTTATGATTTCAGACCAATGTTGGTATAAAACTTTTGTTATTGAACATAACCTTTTTGCGTATTGTCTCAGATAGCTGCACCATTACACACCGGTGATTCCTTACCATGAAAGTGGTAAATACAAAATACAACTTAACATCAATGTAAACTTTAACTAGCACCAAGATGATGGGCACCATTGATGTCTGAGCTGCACACACACACAGCATTGTGTCAGCATTGTCTCTCTCATCAACGCTCTTTCAGGCAAATCATTCAGATATCAGCTCCTCACATAAGAGTGGGATTTTGCAAATGCCAGCCACACCGCTGGTGTTCATTCAGAACAGTGCCACCTTTTGTGGACGTTTTTTGGGGCGAGCGATGTTGTGGGCGATATGTGTACGAGGTGATGAAATTGACGCTGGGCTATCTTATGGCCGCTAGTTTGGGTAAATATGCTTTTTATGACAAAAAAAAGTGGGCAGACATTAATATTGAATCTTGGCATTAAATCAGTGCAGAATGTAACGCTGGGTGATATTATGGGCATTGATTTCGCCCATTCTGATGATTCCACCCAAAAAAGGTGGGCGGGCAGTAATATTTTTTCCTGGCATTAAGCACATGAGGAAAGTAATGCTCGGCGATAAGTTTCCTAAAAATGCCCTTCAGTTTTCATTTTGTGCCAAATTGGACGATATATGGGCGTTGTCCATCATTTCAGTGGTAAAATGGGCATTAAGTGGGCGTTAAGCATGCAAAAAAAGTGGAGGTTCAAACCCCATATCTTTTGTTGTGTATAACTATTCAAGTTATGTATAATGATTGTATTGTTATAATTACTTCCTTATTAAGGAGGGAGAAGTGTAATATAGAGTGCCACCTAGTGGATTACTGCTCCACATAGTGAACTACTGTGGAAATGCAACTATTGATGTCAACAATAAAAACATCATGTGCCAAGGTCACATGGCAAGTTCCTGGAGAGCCATCTTGTAGTCTGTGTGTTTGTGATGTTATAAGGAATATATCACAATGAAGAAACAACATCACTCAATTTCACACTCCTAGCCTCCAGCTTAGATACTGACACTCCACGTACTTTAGAGGATAGGTTTGATGTGGGATCTGCATGTGACGAGACACTGGGCACAATTGGCTTGCAGACAGGGCAGGGGGAAAGGGGTGCTCGGGTGCCAGCTCCTCGCGGGTGAGGTTGCATGCAAGTTTTTCTGCACAGGACTCAGATGAAGACTTCGAATGGGGAGGCCCACAAATGAATGCTGATAGGTAAGCACAATGAAATTCTTGGTGCATTGACAGGCCTACTACAAAGCCTGAATGCAATGCCAAGGAGCTTGGAGGAGCCAAGCTCCAGCCTTGCACAGAGCTTTGGGCAAAGTTTGGAGCCCATCCTTTCCAGCCTGGAAGGGCTGGGCAGATCCATTAATGCACTTGTGAACCCAACCATCATACTGCGTCTGATGGACGAAGTCCAAATTTTTATAGCAGCACAAGCAGAACCCACCCAAATTCTGAGTGCTGCAATGGAAGCTCAGACTGAAGTCATGCAAGCACAGACTGTTGCCATCATGGCTAGGTTTAGCAGTGATGAAAGGGGCTTACAGTGCATTACTATATATATTTAATAATTCATTAGAAAAAGCTGTAGTGCCAGAGGACTGACGGATAGCTAATGTAAAACCTATATTTAAGAAGGGGGATAGAACATGTCCAGGGAATTATAGATCAGTCAGCTTAACATTGGTGGTCGGAAAAATAATGGAATCCATACTAATGGAGAAAATAGAAGAACATCAAGAAACCAAAAATATAATAATGAATAGTCAGCATGGATTTCAAAAGCTTGGCCAACCTCATTGAATTTTTTGAAGAGGTAACAGAGAGAGTGGACAATGGTAACTCAGTATATATAATTTATCTAGATTTTCAGAAGGCCTTCAATAAGGTACCCCATAATAGACTGATGAACAAGGTCAGAGAATGCGGAGTCAGGGGATAAGTAGCAGAATAGATAGCTAGCTGGCTTCAAGACAGAAAACAGAGCATAGAGGTAAAAGGTGGCACAAGGTGGGTAGTGGTGTTCGACAAGGATCAGTGCTGGGAGCTCTGTTGTTCACAATTTATATTAATGATTTAGACTGGAATCAAAAACGCAATTTCTGAATTTGCGGTTGACACCAAATTGGGGGCGATAGTCAATACTGAGGAGGACTGCAACAAATTACAGGAGAACATTCATAAACTTGCAGAATGAGCATATAATTGACAGATAAATGTGAGGTATTACATTTTGGTTGGAAGAATAGGGAGGTCACTTATTACTTGAAGCAATGAATGTAAGATGTGAGTCGTGATTGGTAGAGATCATTGATAGGTGAGTGATGGGGTGTGGTGCATTGAGCAGTGTGTGAGGTTAGTGGTGCAGATGGTGGGATTATGGCATTTGAAGATGAATTCATTGAGCTTGACCCTCATGTGAGGTCATTACATTTCTTCCTGCTCTGGGTCCAAGTCCTTGTGGCTATACTGCTGGCATTGACCACATTGGCTATCTGCTCCCACTGCAGTCTCATGGAGGGTCTCTTAGCCCCCTATGGAAAGAGAACATCTCTCCTGGAGTTGACCTCCTGGGCCAAGACCTCCACTGCTGCAGCCAAGAAAGTAAGTGCATGCTCTCTCCCCTGTTGTGCCATCATTAGAAATTTCTTCTCCAATATCCTCGCAGCCAGTTCTAGCACCTGTTGCAGGCAGAAGGTACCTACCCTTTAAGAGATGCAGACTTCTTTTAATTAGTGCAAGCTAGCTTTAATTGGAGCTAGCGTCACACAATCTTAGGCCCTCTGCTGAGCATTCAACCACTCAGCACCACATTCACCACTCAGCTGAACGTTAAAATCATGTTAATTTGCAGGCAGCACAAATTTTAGCTGCAGTCCTCCGCACTGCGTGCGTTCCTATCGCATCGTGATCCCTGTGCCCATTTTCGGGGGTACCGAATCTCTACACCCAACTATTTAGCAAGAAAAAAATGTCTAGCCTGAAGGAAAGGAAGAAGAGGAATTACTTGCATTTAAAAAATCTAATTGCATTTCTCAGGCTGTCCCAAATGCTTCGCAAACAATTAAACATTTTGAAGTGATGTCACCATTGTGGTGTTATTACATATCAAGTTCCCACAACCAACAACTTGAATGGCCAAAGTTAATCTGTTTTTGGGGATGTTAGTTGAAGGAGAAAGAATTTACTAGGATACCAGGAGAGTTTTCTACTCTTCTTCCAGTCATGTAATGGAATATTTGCAGATGGGCCCTCGATTCAATGTCTGATCCAAGGGATAGCACATCTGACAATGCAGCACTCTCAGAAATGCAATGGAACTTCTACATTTCACCCTATGCTTCTTTCTAGTATAGCTGCTAAGAGTAACAAATGCAAAATCCATCTTTATTTGTTGTAATCTCAGTGTAATGCATTTACTGTCATAAATTGGGCAGTTTATTGTCTTAAAGTTCTTATCGATAATATAAAGGTTGTGTGGTGATGCTTGGAATCAGGAAAATTTTCATTAAGATTTGTGCTTTGGGATGCAATTTTAGGAGCCTTTTAATTGCCAAATAGTCATACAGTTTATCTGACACCAGATTTGGTTACACAATAAATAGCTTAACAAGGTCCAGTCCTAACTCCAAAACCGGAAATGTTCTTAAAATGAGGCTGTTACTTGTTGCTGATAGGTAGGTCTCTGGGGAGTTTGCATGGAAATTTATTTGAGCCATAAATAATCAAGCTGTTCAGGTTACCTGGGTTTGGTGTGTAAGTTATATATGTATAATAGTCCATAAATAGATTATTTTAGATAAACATAGAAACAATCAAAGAGAAAATTAAATAGATTTTAAAATTTTGGACATGGCGAGCAAATATGCAAGATCATTTGATAATACTCTTCTTTCTCAGTCGGAAAGTTATGGAGTCAAGTGTCAGTAGAGACTTCAAGCATATAATCTAGAATGACAACTCAGTTCAATACAGAGGGAATGCTGCATTGTTGGAGGTGCCATCTTATAGATGAGAAATTAACCTGAGGCCATGCCTGTTTGTTCATAGCATATCCCATAGCAATATTTGAAGAGCAGGTGGTGTTCCTGATATCCTAGCCAATATTCCTCCGTCAACCAAATCCTCCAAAAACAGATTCAATCATTGAAGTCAATGGAAAGGAAGACTGGGCAACATGTATAAGAGGTAACCAATCCACTTGTTACCCCCATCCCACACCTAAGCGAAAGTTTCACCCCTTGAATACATATTTGCTTGCACAATAACAGTGACTACACTTCAAAATAACTAATTGATTATGAAGCACTTTAGGATGTCCTAAAGACCTGAAATGCAAGTTCTTTCTTTAACATTGTGCCCTCTTCTTGCAGCTTTCTCTAGCATGTTATTGCTACCTTTAAGTTTCATTTATGTAGATGGGCCTGATTATGATGTTTATTCAGGTTGAGCTTTTTCTCTAAATATGGAGCCCACATTCTTGCCTCTGAGTCAGAAGGTTGTGGGTTCAAGACCCAGTCCAGGGACTTGAGCACATAAATCTAGGCTGACACACCAGTGCAGCATTGAGGGAGTGCTGTACTGTCAGAGGAGCCCTCTTTCAGATGAGACGTTAAATCAAGGCCCTGTCTGCTCTTTCAAGTGGATGTAAACGATCCCATGGCATTATTTCGAAGGCCAATAGTTATCCCTCAATCAACATAAAAAAAGCAGATTATTTGGTCATTATCACATTGCTGTTTGTGGGAGCCTGCTGTGTGCAAATTCCCACATTACAACAATGACTACACTCCAAAAGTATTTCATTGGCTGTAAAGCGCATTGAGACGTCCAGTGGTCGTGAAAGGTGCAATATAAATGTCTTTCTTTCTTTCTTTCTTTCTTTCTTTCTTTCTTTCTTTCTTTCTTTCTTTCTTTCTTTCTTTCTTTCTTTCTTTCTTTCTTTCTTTCTTTCTTTCCTTCTTTCTTTCTTTCTTTCCTTCTTTCTTTCTTTCTTTCCTTCTTTCCTTCTTTCTTTCCTTCTTTCTTTCCTTCTTTCTTTCTTTCCTTCTTTCCTTCTTTCCTTCTTTCTTTCTTTCCTTCTTTCTTTCTTTCTTTCCTTCTTCCTTCCCTTCCTTCCTTTCCTTCCTTCCTTTCCTTCCTTCCTTCCTTCCTTCCTTCCTTCCTTCCTTCCTTCCTTCCTTCCTTCCTTCCTTCCTTCCTTCCTTCCTTCCCTCCCTCCCTCCCTCCCTCAGGCCTACTTTCGATGTAATAACTGGGATGTGCCTGCCTGTGACTTCCAGTGCTGATCCTGCCAGTTTGTGGGGTGTGGGAAAGTCACTTCATTTGAATAATTCAGGCAGTTACTGTTATGTACCCTTTGTAACCTGAGGGCCCACTGTTTGAGCCCCAAGGGATCCCAGCATCGCTTGGGAGCACAGTATATAAGCAGGCCACCCACGAGGTACCTGCACTCTGGAATCTTATTAAAGGAGCTAAGATCACACTTGCTCATTACATACAGTACTCAGTCTCATCCTTTATTATGAGTACAACAATTGGCGACGAGGTAATGAACAACTGCGCGAAAATGCAAAGAACAGTTGGCATCCTGGAGAAGTTCTCAGAAGGGGATGATTGGGAGGCCTTTGTGGAAAGACTCGACCAATACTTCATGGCCAACGAGCTGGAAGGGGACGAGAACGCCACCAAATGAAGGGCGATCCTCCTAACTGTCTGTGGGGCAACAACCTGTGGCCTCATGAAGAATCACCTGGCCCTGGCAAAACTAACAGAGAAATCCTATCAAGAATTGTGTAAGCTGGTATGGGAGCACCTAAATCCTAAGGAAAGCGGTTTGATGGCAAGATATCGATTCTACATGTGTCAACGATCGGAAGGCCAGCAAGTGGCGAGCTAGGTCACCGAACTAAGGCATCTCGCAGGACATTGTGAGTTGAGGGATTCTTAGAACAAATGATCAGAGACTTTTTTGTACTGGGCATCGGACATGAGACAATCCTTCGCAAACTGTTGACTGTAGAAATTCCGAATCTAAATAAAGCCACAACAATAGCCCAGGCATTTATGTCCACCAATGACAACACCAAACAGATTTCGCAGAACAAAGAAGTTTCGGCCAGTACTGTGCATAAAGGAACGTCGGTTTTGAGCAGAAATGTACAGGGGGAAACGTACATGCCGGCTGCTGTGGCCCGACCTCAATTGACCCAGAGGCCGCCGTCAACTGTTAATGCGAGGCAGCTAACACCCTGTTGGCGCTGCGGAGGTGGTCATCGGCCCCATCAATACTGCTTTAAGCTCTATGCGTGCAATGGTTGCAGAACAATGGGACACCTCCAACGAATGGGCAGGCGAGCTGCAAATCCTGCAAACCACCACGTTGCAGAAGAAGATCGATCTACAGTGGATCAGGCTGAATTGGAGACTCGTACTGAGGAGGCAGAAGTGTATGGGGTACACACGTTCACTACGAAATGTCCACTAATAATGTTGAAAGTTGAACTGAATGACATTCCAGTATCTATGGAGCTGGACACGGGGCAAGTCAGTCCATAATGAGTAAAAAAGCCTTTGATAGGATGTGGGGAAAAAAGGCACACAAGCCCGAGCTTAGCCCCATTCACACCAAACTAAGGACTTACACCAAGGAACTAATCCCTGTAATTGGCAGTGCAGAAGTCAAAGTCTCCTACGACAGAGCAGTACATGAACTCCTGCTGTGGATTGTACCAGGGGATGGCCCAACGTTGTTTGGCAGAATCTGGCTGGGACAAATCCACTGGAACTGGGATGACATCCGAGTGCTTTCGTCCATCCACGATGCCTCATGTACCCAGGTTCTGAGCAAGTTCCCATCGTTATTTGAGCCAGGCATTGGAAGCTTCTCGGGTTCGAAAATGCAGATCCATTTGGTTCCTGGTATGCAACCCATCCACCACAACGCTCGGGTAGTACCGTACATGATGCGTGAAAAAGTAGAAATCGAGCTGGATAGGCTGCAACGTGAAGGCATTATCGTGCCGGTGGAATGCAACGACTGGGCCAGTCCGATTGTTCCGGTACTCAAGGAGGATGGTATGGTTAGAATTTGCGGGGACTATCTCAGGATTGCGACCAGTGCCACGTGCTAGTCAGAGTACGAATCGCAGGATAGCTCAGATGAATACGTGGCTTGAGGAGTGGTGCAGTAGGGAGGGATTCAAATTCCTGGGACAAATAGGTTGCCCTGTGGTAAGGTGCTTGGGCCCACGAGTACCAGATGAGAGTGGTGACAAGGTAGAGTAGTCACCAGATCCTACAGGCATTGGGGGGTATATCCCGACAGGTGGCCAGCATCTCCTGCACCATGATGGAGTACATTCCATGGATGGCGGAGGCCCTGGAGGCCTCCCAGTGGTTCCGGAGCACGGCACTCCACCCCTAGGTTCCGCACCCCCAGAGCCAACGACACTTGAGAGGCAGGAGCAAGATCCTGCTTCTGGATCCGAGAATGTTCCCACCTCAGTAGCCCCCACTCCTGTATCCGTGCAACCAACGGCTCTGCCTTCATCCCCCCATGAGGCACTGCCTGAGGAGCGCCTCCAGAGTGGAGGTGGGAATGGCCGGAGGAGAACTAGATGGCCTTGGGCTCAAATGTCTTATGGAGACTGGTGATGCAGGCTCCTCAAAGTCCGCGCTGTCATCCGTTGAGAATGCACACAGCGGATTGAGGGGCGAGAATCTGAACTCCTCAGCACCAGATGTCGGATCGTCCGGCGAGTCTGGCCACACGCCCCCACCTTCTCGGCTCGGTGGTCTTGCCTTGGGACGCGCTGCTGGCTGAGCTGCAAAACACAAATGAGGTTATTAGAGGAGAAGGGGGTGCTAAGGTCACAAGGTGAGTCCAGCGCTACACAGCATATGCACTACAAAAGCACCTCCACTATCAAAATCATCACAGACATTACATTTCATGACCATGAACACATTCTGCATTGCAATGATTCTCATGAGGCCAGCATTATTTAGAGGTCACTTTTAGCAATCATCTATCATATATTATTGTTCGGATATGAGGGGGTGTGGCATCTATTGACTTCACATCACGCAATGGTGTATACTTTACTCATGTGGCATCACTTCAGGTTCTGCAGCTGCCTGCATGGTCGACCGGGGTGGGTCCCCACGAGTGAGAGCACCCGCTCCTCGATATCAGTGAGGTCGATGATGACTGGTGGTCCACCACCCATTCGCCTCTGCTCGGCCCTATTGCTCGAAAGCTTCTTCTGCAACAGGTAACAACAGCACGACATGGCATGAGATCATTGCGTGATATCATTGCTAGGTACTGTCATAAAGACTGATACAACACATAACCAACAGATGTATTCATGATTATTATGATAATTATCATTCTTTACCTAAAGACGTAAGCCATGACTGCAGGCTTTGAGTACAACATTCCTGGTAAAAGTGAAAGACCTCACATTTGATTATAGTCACTCATGACTCTTACAAATCAAATTATTTAAATATATAAGTACATGTAAATAAGTGTAATACTTACTCTGGTGGAAGCTACAAGATCGATCCATCATTTGCGGCATTGGTCGCCGACGAGACCACCTCGGCTATCTCGGCCCATATCTTCTGGAAGGCCTTTGGGGTGGGCTTCCCACGCCCTCCATGGGTCAAATCACCCCAGCATGACTCGGCCTCCTGCATGAGGGAGACATTTGCCTCGACCAAGAACCTCCTCGCTCTCTTTCTTCCTCCCATTTGTTCCTCTCACAACTCACTGCTCTCGCCAGCATCAGTCTCCATAGCGTGCTGTGTCACCTCCTCCACTCCCTCCATTATAGGCACCAAATTCGACAAAATATCTGGCTGGTAACAGCTAATTTTTTTCTCATAATTTGGTATAAAGCTCGAAACTCTCCCTCCTACCTCCAAAAGCAGCCAAACAAGCACCCACACCACACCCACAATAGCCTTCACTTCCTCTCTGCTCCCTCTCTCTCTGTCTCCTCTTGTGTGCATGGTAATTGTTATGCATGGAGAAAGAGTCAGACTGAACACTGTAGGCTCAAAGTATAGTGTGAGCTTAGTCTTTTATCTCCACAGTGCCCCTCCAATCTGTGAGGACTCCTTAAATACCTGTACTCCCAATGGATTATGGGATCCCTTGGGACTCCAGGGGATGAACCCTCTGGTGGCTGTACAGAGTAAATATAAGTTTACATATATAACAACATTCCCCCCAAAGTCAATAGTGTAACTATTTACAATCTGAATCGATTTGGCGACCTTCTTGCCCTGGTTGATCGTCTCGGTGTGAAAGCTGGTATTGTTGAATCATTTGTTGGGCCCTTGCTGGGCTGCTGTGCAACTGGTCTTGCTGAGCTGCCTGGTATGTTGGGTCCTGCTAGGCTGCTGTGGGTGATGGGTTCTGCTTGGTGGTCAACCGTGGTGCTGGTTGCCACTGGTGTATATGTTGGGGGAATCAAAAAACATAGGGTCCAAGGTAGGTTGCTCTGGATAATCCGTGAAACTGAGTTTGATTTTGTCCAAATGTTTCAGGTGAATGAGTTTATTTGAAAGTTTGACCCGAAACAACCTGCTCCCCTCTTTGGCCACAACAGTGCCAGGAAGCCACTTGGGACCTTGTCCATAATTCAATACAAATACAGGATCATTGATTTCAATCTTGCGTGACACATTTGCGCTTTCATGGTATGTACTTTGTTGAAGCCGCCTGCTCTCTATCTGTCCATGTAGATCAGGGTGAACTAATGAGAGCCTTGTCTTAAGTGGTCTTTTCATGAGCAGTTCAGCAGGTGGGATCGCAGTGAGTGAATGGGGTCTCGTGCGGTAGCTAAGCAGCACTCGGGATAGGCGAGTCTGCAGCGAGCCTTCAGTTACCCTCTTCAAGCCTTGCTTGATGGTTTGCACTGCCTGTATAGATATTTCAGCTTTGCGCTGCTGGAATGGCTTTATCTCTTCCTGCATTTCCAATGGAACACTGGACCAGCTCCCGTGAAGCACACAGCTTTTGACTAGGGATAATAATGGGTCCTGGCTTGTCCAGGTTTTGATCTGCCGGGCAATAACGGGTGATTGCTCACTCTCAAATGCTTCCATAACCATGGCTAGATCTGCAGGCTGCGCCATTTCTACCACCGTGGTGGGCAATGGCAGTCTACTGAGAGCATCGGCGCAGTTTTCTGTGCCTAGCCTGTGGCGAATGGCATAGTTGTATGCAGACAACGTGAGCACCCATCTCTGGATTAGGGCCGATGTGTTGGTATTTATCCCTTTACTCTCGGAAAACAGGGATATGAGTGGCTTATGTTCAGTTTCCAATTCTAATTTTAGTGCAAACAGGTATTGATGCATTTTCTTTACCCCATAGACACACGCTAACGCTTCTTTCTTAATCATGCTGCAGGCTCTCTCAACCTTAGACAGACTCCTGGATGCATAAGCAACCGGTTGCAGTTTCCCGAAATCATGAGCTTATTGCAAAACACTCCCGACACCATATGACGACGCATCACATGCTAGTACCAAATGCTTACATGGATCATACAACACAAGCAATTAGTTTGAGCATAACAATTTTCTCACTTTTACAAAGGCATTTTCTTGGCTTTTGCTGCAAACCCATTCGCCCCCTTTTTATAGTAAGACATGTAGTGGTTCTAACAGTGTGCTCTGACCCGGTAAAAAGTTACCAAAGTAGTTCAGGAGTCCCAGAAACGACCGCAGCTCCGTCATGTTCTGTGACCTCGGTGCGTTCTCGATTGCCTCCATCTTCGCGTTGGTGGGCCTAATGCCGTCCGCCGCAATCCTCCTTCCCAAGAACTCCACTTCAGGCGTCAGGAAAATGCACTTCGAGCGTTTTAATCTGAGCCCCACGTGGTTGAGTCGACTAAGAACCTCCTCCAGGTTCTGCAGATGCTCGGCTGTGTTCCGACCTGTGACCAAGATGTCGTCCTAGAAGACCACGGTATGTGGGACCGACTTCAGTAAGCTTTCCATATTTCTCTGGAATATCGCCGCCACTGATCGAATTCCAAATGGGCATTTGTTATAAATGAAAAGACCTTTGTGCGTGTTGATGCAGGTGAGGCCCTTCGATGATTCCTCCAGCTCCTGCGTCATGGAGGCTGAATTCAGATCCAACTTCGTGAACGTCTTTCCTCCCGCCTGCGTTGCAAAGAGGTCGTGGGCCGTTGGTAGTGGGTATTGGTCCTGCAGGAAGAAACGATTGATATTTACTTTGTAATTGCCACATATTCTGACAGTGCCATCTCCCTTGAGGACAGGAACGATTGGGCTGGCCCATTCATTGAACTCGATCAGTGAAATGATGCCCTCTCGTTGAAGCCGCTCTAGCTCGATCTCTACCCTTTCTCTCATCATGTACAGTACTGCTCTCGCCTTGTGATGGATAAGTCATGCCCCCGGAATTAGGTGGATCTTCACTTTTGCTCCTTGGAATTTCCCGATGTCTGGTTCGAACAGCGAAGGAAACTTGTTTAAACTTGGGCACACGAAGTGTCGTCAGCAGGCGATAGTGCTCGGACACCGTCCCAGTTCCAGCGTATCTTTCCCAGCCAGCTCCTGCCGAGCAGCGTGGGACCATCGCCTGGTACCACCCAGAATGGTAGCTTGTGCACCACTCCATCGTAAGAGACCTTTACGGTAGCACTGACAATTACGGGAATCAGTTCTTTCGTGTAAGTTTTAGTTACGTACGAATTGGAGTTAAGACTGGCTTTGAGGCCTTGTTGCACCACAGTCTTTCGAAGTCTTTTTGCCCATGATGGACTGGCTCATGCCTGTGTACAGTTCCATTGACACCTGGAGTCCATTTAATTCAATATTCAGCATTTTCGGGGGACAATTCGTGGTGAATGTGTGCACCCCATGTGCCTCTGCCTCCTCGGTCTGAGGCTCTGGTTCATCGAGATCCTCCGTGGATCTGTCCTCCTCTGCAACATGGTGGTTTGCAAGTTTAACAGGATTAACAGCTCACATGCACATATGTTGGAGGTGTCCCATTGTTCCACATCCCTTGCAAACATTGTTCCACAGCCCTTTGAATCGGCATGAATGGAAACGATGATCACCCCTGCAGCGCCAACAAGGTGTTAATGGCCTTGCATTCATCACTCTTGATGGTAGACTCTGAGACTTCTGCGGACGTGCAGCTGCAGGCATGTGTGACCTGCCCTGTACATTGCGATTCGATAACAACATCACTTTGTTCACTGTACTTGTAGCAGCACTTGTTTGCTGAGACACTTGCTTAACATTGTCACTGGTGGCAATGGACACCTGGGCTATCGCTATGGCTTTACTCAAGGTTGGGGTCTCTACAGTCACAAGTTTGCGAAGAACGGTTTTGTGGCCAATGCCATGTACAAAAAAGTCTCTGAGCATGTGCTCCAAATGTCCTTCAAATTCTCAATGTCCTGCAAGGCGTCTTAGCTCGGCGACATAACTCGCCACTTCCTGACCTTCAGACGTTTTGTAGGTGTAAAACCGGTATCTCGCCATCAGAACTCTTTCCTTCGGGTTCAAATGCTCTCGGGACAGTGTTCACAAATCATCATATGATTTCTCCGTGGGTTTCGCTGGAGTGAGCAGATTCTTCATGAGTCCATACGTTGGTGCCCCACAGACAGTGAGGAGGATCTCCCATCGTTTGGCAGCATTCTCTTCCCCATACAGCTTGTTGGCCACGAAATATTGGTCGAGCCACTCCACAAGTGTTTCGCAATCATCTCCCTCCAAGAATTTCTCCAGGATGCCCACTGTTCTCTGCATATTTGGGTTCGCTATCTGTATCTCGTCACCAGTTGTTACGTATGGAGAAAGAGTCAGACTGAAAACTGTGAGCTCAAAGTAAAGTGTGACCTTAGTCTTTTATTGCAGGTCTTCAGAGTGCCTCTCCAACCTGTGAGGCCTCCTTAAATACCTGTGCTCCCAAGGGATTATGGGATCCCTTGGGACTCCAGGGGATGAGCCCTCTGGTGTCTGTACAGAGTAAATGCAAGTTTACATATATAACAGTAATGATGACCCCTGACCTCCTGAATCGCGGGAAACGAGTGTTGCCATGCCGTTGCTAAGGACGGTGACACTTTATGGCAGAAGTTCAGAGATTTAACGCGAACGCCCATTTCAGCTCATTTGTGGTAATGCACATTTTTAAAAATGGAAACTAGGGGCTTTGAAAATGGGTGACAATCCGACAATCTGAAAACCCATATTTACCGCTGACGCCAGAATTAACACCCATTTTTGGCCGATCTGCATAAAAGTGAAAAATCTAGTTCTAAACTAAATTCCAATCATCCATAGTATAAGATGTTTGTTCAGATGTTCAAATCACCTTAAAATAACTCCACAGTTCATCAAAACTCCCCAGAAGTTGAAGCAGCCTTTTAAATGAAGCGACCAGTGATTTACAAAATGACGTCCATATCGCTGTGATTAGTTCAGGTGAGAGCAAGCTTTTCGCAGCGTTTTTTTTGGCGATAAATATTTTCGGCGATATGTGTGTGGGATGCCGAAAGTAACACTCATTGATATTTTGTGTGTTAGTAACGGCAATTCTGATCTTTACGACCAAAAAAAGAGGGCGGGTGGTATTATTATTTTTCGGCGATAATTACATGCCGAAAGTAACGCTGGGCAATATGTGAGTAATAAGTGGCCGTTATTTTCCATTTTGTGCCTAAATGGGTGATATCTGGCGTTATATCTCATTTCAGCGTTAAAATGGACATTAAGTGGGTGGTATCGATGCAAAAAAGTGAAATGTCTAGCCCCTTGCTTTTTATTTCCAGATTTATTTAATTAACTGAATTTACATTTCCCCAGCTGTCATGGTGGGATTTAAACTCACTTCTATGGATCATTAGTCCAGGCCTCTGGGTTACCAGTCCATAAACATTATGTTATCGTATGCCTACTGTACAACTTCATCGCTCACATCCCACATCCCTGAAAACAAGACAGTGGTTCTGCTGATCCCCTACTTACCATAAATGATTCACTGCAACTAGAAAAAAAGGTCAAGATGTCCCATAGCTCTTGGAAAAAACAGTTGTTTCATATTGTGTTCTTTGAAAACATAAAATTCAATTCAAGGGTCAATGGATGAAAGGGAAACACATGGGATATTCTTACCAGAATTGCATAAATCTAGGTTTCCGTCCCACCAGTAACGTGGGATGAATCACCACCAGAGATGAAAGATGGTATGAGATCAATTGAAATATTTCACAGAGGATTGCCAGGCAGTGAGGGGACGGCCATTCAACCTTACATTTCAAAAAGTTAAGATTACTTTAGGTAACTATCTCTACATTTGTATAAAGTACTCAATACAATCAGTGAGATCAGCCATAGTGAGATTTAATTCGAACAAACAATTGTTTCAATTCAAACTCCAAATATTGAAGCATTTCATCTTGCTTTCTGCTGATTTAATTAAGTAGGCTCAGTACATTATAAAATGTTTCTTTCTGTCATTTATTTCTTACTCTCAACCAACTACATACAAATTAAGTCTTGTGAAAATACCGTAGTTTCCAAAATGCTTTCCATATTTAGTATGTTTATGGTTTAACAATATAATAAATAAAATGTCAGAGCCTAAATAATAATGTTATTTGCTGTAAGCTGATTTTTAAAAAATTGGCCAAGAAATTTCACGCGGTGAGTAGTACCGGTTGTATGAGTAATAGTGAATGAGTGGTGACCCCTGATGGTTTGGAAAAGTATTTCCACCATAATTTCCTGAGTGAGCTCACTTGCATATCCATTGAGTGGGATTGGTATAAAGCCCGACTAAAATTTGAGTAACATGCTAGGGTGCATGGAGTGTAGCTTTTAAAAAGGCAGTTCAGGTTGAAGATTGGAGCAGCAGGTAAATAAGGAACAGACTGCAGGTCTTGTGGTGCTCGGGAAGGAAATAGTGCCCTGCTCACCAGCTCCCAGACCACAACAGCTTTGATGAGGCTGCTGTTTCTCAGGGCTTTCAGGATCTGATAGTTGTCATTAAGTCAGTCATTCTGCTGATCTGTGGGGACACAGATGCACGACTCAGTGAAATGGTAAAGCAGGGTGTCTCTCAGGAAAGCAGCACTTGCCAGGTCTCCAGCCTTCTCCTCAGAGCACCATACTAACGGAACCTAAGCTACACCAAGCTACCCAGGAAGAAGCTTCAAAGATGAGGCCAGCAGCAGTCCTGACCAAAGTCCAGCTGCCATAGGAAGAGAGGCACCTTGGACCCATGACCCTTTTACAGAACATGAGCAGCCAACCAGCTCTTGTGATACTGAACCTCAAGTTTCAACAATGAGAAGCCCTAAAATAAGAGAAAGAAAGGCATGTTTAGCCAGCAGGGGAAGCACAGTATGTGGAAAGTGTGAGTTGGCTTATGTTCACTTTGGACTTTTGGAATATATCAGAATGTGCACTTTTGTCATGCTTTATTCATTAAGGTTAAAGTCACACAGAAAAAGGTGCAGTTATTTGGTGCTGATTTATTCAGTCAATCAGCATGTTCCTGAAGGGCAATAGAGCGTTGATGTATTGTCATGTTCTAGGATGGGTATTAGATTGAAAGTTTGGTCTCTTATTTGAAGGTGGAGGAGAAGAAGGCAAGGTACCAATGTCAAAAGTAGACTTTGTTAAAGAGAAGAGGATTTTAATGTTGGAATGTGCTTGTAGCAGTTACTGGGGATTCCTCTGAGTGCAGCTCATCGTGATGCTCTCCCCCATGTATGTCTGCCTGCAAAGCAGTTCTGGTCACCTCGCTAAGTCCAGATCATTTTGTGTGGTAAAGTTGTGCAGGGCACAGCAGACAACAATTAAGTATGAGACACAAGCTGGAGAATATTGCAGAGCCCTTTCCCAACTTGTCCAGGCAGTGAATGCAGCCTGCTTATGTCCTCTTGATGACCATTCTTGTAGCGATATGTACCTCGTTGTAATGCTCCTCCACTTCTGTTCAAACCACTCTTCCTGGGATAATTATCCACAAAGGCAGGAGGTAGGCTTTATCGCCCACAAGTCATCTATTAACGTGATTTTCTTCTTTGAAGTGGGCAGGGAGGGCTGGATTCTGAAGGATGGATGCATCATGGCAATTTTCAGCATATGTGTAGGATCCTTCATATGTTGTTACACACAAGGTGTACAATGAGGGAGTAGTATCATTTCTGGAGGAAGTTGAGAGGGTTTTCTGGTGGAGCTTGCAAAGCAAAGTGGGTACCATTGATTGTCCCTGGAATATAGGAATCCAGTAACTTGTAAAACTGAATACATCCGTGCCCATACTGCAGCCTGGCTGATATTACAGAGTGTAGTTGTTACCTGCAATAAAATTCATGCTGGGTGAAGTGAGTCAAGCGAGGGCTGGCCTCTTCAGTATGATGGGGCACCAAGCATAGAAAAGATTGATACAAGAC
The DNA here is from genome assembly GCF_044704955.1 of Pristiophorus japonicus. NCBI lineage: Eukaryota > Metazoa > Chordata > Chondrichthyes > Pristiophoridae > Pristiophorus > Pristiophorus japonicus. The sequence continues at coordinate 412,975,327 of NC_091977.1, forward strand.
TAGCTGCAGAAACAAGGTGAATGTTGCAACTAACACCCAGAGGACCTGGATGTAAATTGCAGACCTGAGGAAAAATAGGCTACCCTGGGTTGCTGTACCAAGTAGCTACCCCAGATATACATACCACAAAGTGTTTCCTCATAATCTGTTTATCTTTTGTATCTGCACCCTCCAGAACATTTATTTAATCTTACAGCCCTCGTGAAGCTTATCTTGCTTAGCAATACTGCAGCAGCAACATAAATGCAAGTCGGAACTCACAACCAAAATCTTAAAGGAATTTTGCATGCAAATTATTCCAAATCCATCCAGCTGCATGATACATGACTGAGTTGCAAGATGAACACTTGTGTGAAACTTTGGGCTAGACTTTCCACAATGATTGCTATCGGCCAAAAATGGGTGATATTTCTGGCCTTAGTGCTTTTTTTATTTTTCAGGATAGTTACAATATTGTCCATTTTAAAAACAGCTAGTTTTGCCTTTTTAATTTGAGCGATAGCCTTAGCGATGTGAAATGGGCCTTAGCGATGTATTCAATCGTGCAAGGCTGGTGTCCATAGCAATGGTCGTTCTGCTCATGCACGTTTTTTTTTTCAGCAAAAAACTTTTCCCGCGATTCGGGAGGTCAGGGGTCATCTGCACATGCTCAGAAGACTGAAAGAGAAGGAGAGAGAGAAGGAAGGCGGAAAGAAGTGTGTGCAGTTTGTAAAATGTCAAATGAAGAATCTACAGATGATAGTATGCAGCAGGAGCTTTCAGGGAGAAGGAGGCTGAAAGCATTCTCTTATGAGGCTAATGAGACCCCGGTGAATGAAGTAGAAATTCTGTGGGGCCAATTAACCCAGGGTGGGCGTGGGAAACCTCCACCCAGCATTTATCAAAAAATATGGGACGATATCACCTCCCTGGTCTCATCGGTAGCCCACGATAGACATGAGACAGACCAGTGTTGCAAGCGGTTGAACAGTCTCATTGCATCAGCAAGAGTAAGTATTCAATAATTACATTTTAAATTGTAATGATGCATTGACTCATTAATTAGAATTTAAATCTGCCAGATTGTAATTAAGCTGGGTAATCTTGGATAGATTCCCTGCTAAGATTTGGTTGGATCTTGCACCGTTTAAGTTTCATTTTGCTGAGGTGTCTTACATTTAATCAACAGTATTAATGATTATTAATTAAAAGCTTTGATCAAAAATTGTGGCCAAAGGAATGACTGGAAACAGACAGACCACAAACATTCGGCATTTCTACCACTTTAGTTTAGCAGGAGAATTTTTGTGTGCTGTGAGCAAGTCTATGGGCTAGACTTTCCATTATTGTGCAGAACGCCCAAAATTGGGTGTTATTTCCAGCGTTAGCATTTATTATGGGTTTTGAGATCGCCGGATTATCGCCCATTTTCAAAGCCACTGGTTTCCACTTTATAAAATTAGCGGGAGCGATGTGAAATGGGCATTATCGGTATTTTTTTTTCTTCTGTCGTAAAATGTCGGCGACCATAGCAATGCCATAGCAACGGTCTTTTCCCACGTTTTAGGAGGTCAGGGATCATCAATACATGCACAGAAGAGCAGAGAGAAAGAGAGAGAGCAGAGAGGAAGAGAAAGCTGTGTGGGTTTGTTGTGTAGGTGTTTGTGGTTTGTTTGGCTATTGTGAGAGGTTGGAAGGATTTTTATGAGGAGTACTCCTTAAAAATAGCACTATTTAGTTCTGTTAGACAGAAATATCTGTCACAAAAATATTTTTAAATTGGAAGGCATGGAGGAGATGAGTGATTACGATGTGGAGGCAGAGGAGGCTGGTGAGGGCAGTGAGGTTGGAGAGGAAATGGAGAGGGGAGGTCGAAAAAGAGTAAGGAGATTCTCGGATGAGGCAAAGCTGCCCTCCTGCAGGAGGTGGAGTCACGTTGGGGTCAATTGACCCAGGGTGGGCATGAGAAGCTACCCTGAAGGTTTATCAGAAGATTTGGGCCGAAATTGCTGAGGTGGTCTCGTTGGTGATGCACGAGGTGCGTGAGGGCAAACAGTGCCGCAAGTACTGGAACGACCTTGTCAGCTCCGAAAGAGTAAGTATTACATTGATTTACATTTACTTATATGTTTATATAATTGGAATTGTAAGTGTAATGAATAAATAAATTCAGATATGATGTATTGCAGTTAGACAGGTAATGTTTTACTCAAGTCCTACATTTACGGTGTACGTGTTTAGGTTATTAATAATAATAATTATTATTATTATAACATCTGTCGGTTATGTGTTGTATCAGTATCTGTGACAGTACCTAGCAATGAACTTATGCAATGATCTTATGCCATGTCGTGCTGTTGTTACCTTTTGCAGAAGAAAATTTCAAAGAATAGGGCCGAGCAGCGACGCACAGGTGGCAGCCCACCAGTGCTCAGTGAGCTGATGGACCTTGAGGAGCAGGCGCTTGCACTAGTGGCGATCCACAACCAATCGTCTACCTTTGCAGCAGCAGAACCAGATGCTATGCCACGCGAATGAAGTATACACCATTGCGTGATGTAAATTCAATAGATGCCACACCCACTCATATCCATACAATATATGATAGATGATTAATGAAAGTGTTATGTAATTAATGATGAGCTCGTGAAAATCATTGTAATGCAGAATTTGGTTATGTTCATTAAATGTGATGTCTGTGATTATTTTTATAGCGGTACTGCTGTTCTCATGCATATGCTGTGTGTAGCGTTTGAATCGCACTGTGACCCGAGCACCCCTTCTCCTCTATTTATCTCATTTATGTTTTGTAGCTCAGTCACTGCCAACAGCACTGAGGCGAGGTGATGATCTGGCAGCTGCGTCTGCCGTGGATCGTGCTTCTGGTTAAGGAGCCCCGAATCTCGCCCGTTGAGCTGCAGGTTGGCCTCGCCACTGAGGTGAAGGATGCAAAATTCCTGAGACCCCCCCCCCCCGCCCCGCCCCGCAGTGTTTGGGCTCATTCGAAAGGAAATTTAATTTGGGACTATCTACCGGAAAGTTTGAAATCCTAAAGTGCTTGTGGAAGAAACTACGAACTTTAACCGAATTTTGGATTTTAAAAGACAAATTCAAGCCTGTGGGCGGGCCTAGGGAACAAAGGAAGCCCACTTGATTATTGGAATTGTCTGGCTGTTGAGACTAAGTTAACTTGTCTGGAGGAATGGACATTCGAAAACCCTTCTCCACAAGAGACATTTACATTACAACAATAATTCAGAGATGGCCAGCCACAAAACCAAACTGAGAAAAGCCATCTTCAACATGAATAAGAACAAAGGGCCCACTACAGTCTGTATGCGAAAAACCAAGCACAAAAGGACATTGCGATTACCAAGCTAATATTTCCATCAGGAAATAGATTTACAAATGCAACCCACCCAAGACATATTAACTTTTAACCAGCCCGCCAAAATATTACAAAGAAATTTAAACATAGAATCCTGAGCTGATTTGGCGCGAAGATTAGAACAGCGCAAACCGTATAACTGGCCCCTGTTTTTAACAGAGGTTAGGTTGCTAGGTAGCTACAAAGTTGCTCCCACCTCAGTTGACACACTTTGCCATATATCTGAGACCACGCTTATGTCATCAAGAAGGGAGAGAAACCAACGCGATAGTTGTAAACTAACTTCTCCAGCCTTGAAGTCCTGAAGTCCTGAAGGAAGGAAGAACAGCGGCATCGTGGCAGCAACTGACCTAAGCCAACGTGGTCCCAACAGAAAACCACCGCGATCGACCAAACTCAAAACAAAACTCCAACGGGAAGAAACCGAAGAATCGAAAAGCTTCCACTTTACAATCTAAGGCCTGACAACCAACAGGTGAAAATATTACCTAAAGAGACTTTGAACCTATTTCTAACAAAGAAAACTAGGTACTTACCCCATAGATCCAAAACGTGCCTTACTGCATCAACGGACTCAACCCCGACGTTTGGGGTACGGCAAGCAGAACCTATAGAATCCAACAAACGCTGAAATTGTGAACTACCGCTAACTGACCATAAAGGATCGGTAAGCATAGTCCCTGCCTGCCCTGGGGTCTAACCTACCTAGAATTAGGTATTGGGAGGTGGGAGGTGTAATTTTACTGTAACCCCCTTTGAATGTGTAAGTATTGTTCTTTATTAGAGTGATTATAAGTTTGACATTGTATTTTCTTGTCTTTAATAAAATCAAAGTTCTTTTGCACCAAACCAGTTGTCCTTTGCACTTTATCACATCTCCCAAATAAACCCAGAGTCTAGAATCCAAGGGAGTGGGAGCGATTTGAACTGCTCAAGTAGGTCAGAGGTGAACCTGACCCCCAGGACCAACCCTTACAAAATGGCGATCACGGCAGGCCTCTGGTACAAGGGGTGTGATGCGGAGAGTGCTGGTTTGGGGCAAAGAACCAAGATGGAAGAGAGGATTTCCTCCTATGTGTATAAGAAAGTGAATGTCACTAAGGAATGGGTGCTTAGTGTATTGCGCGCTGAGCATCCAGCTGACGCTGCAGCCCAGTGGACAGCAAGCAAGGATCAGAAAGAAGCAGTAGAGAAGGCAATTTGGTTGGTCTGTCTACAGCGACAGGTCCAACTCCTAGATAAAGCCAATGAGAGACTACAGGCAGAGTTATGGGAATGCACAGAGAACTATCAGGAAAGGGTTATGGCAGAAGAAAGGTTATGGGGAGAACTCCGTAAGCTAAAACAGGAAAATCCAGATAATGGAAAGGTCTAAAAGCAGTCAGGACTATTTTCAATGTCAGGTTACCGAGGTCAAAAGTAATGGAAAGTCACTGAGGGAGGAAAGCACTTGCCTCACCCAACAAGTAAAAGAGCTCCAGGAAAGTTTAAAAGATGTGCAAGCAGCGTATAAAGTAGCTAGCACTGATGGGTTTGAATTGGGAGACCACGGTCTCTGCCAGCAACAAATTAAAAGTCTAAACCTTGCTCTGTCCAAGGCAAAAGGCATGGTATGCCTAATAAGCCCGGGTACACCCCAGATAAACCTGGAAGAGAAGGAGGAAACTACCCGGCCACCACCTGTAGCACCGGTGACTACACCAGTGCAGCAGCAGGAGGGGCAAATCAGTTGCAGGGCGGACAGGGGTAGTGAACCACCACCACCTGTGGCACTGAGTTTTAGCTCGGCTTGGCAACAGGGAGGAGGGGTAGGCGAGCCAGAACAGGAAGAGCCAGAACCAGGGCCGATGTGCCCGGTCCGGCAATAGAAGTTTGGCCCGCCAACCCTTGCCAGGAGTCCAGGGCCCCTGGAAAGTCAGTTTGTGGTCCCCCACACTCCCCAACAGCTGAGGGCTATGATAAGCCACCTGGGAAAGCTAACTCCAAAGGGAGAACCCTCAGTTCACTTTATGGAGATGGAACAGGCAGGGGATATTAATAGGTGTGATGATGCAGAAATGGCAAAGATGCTCCTTCTATCCTTGGATAGCAAGCTGTACCAGTCCCTCTCTACTGAGAGCAAAAGAGGACGGAGAACATTTGCTGCCATCCAGAAAGACATTTTAGAAGCTATGGGCTGCAATGACAGAAGTCCCTTCTCCAGAGTGGAGAAAACAGTGCAGCTCACAAGGGAAACCCCACAGGCTTTCGCAGACCGACTGTGGCCTGTGTACCAAAGCGCCTGTAGTGGAAACATAGACAGAGATCACTTAAGCCCGGATGAGTTAGCACACTAGCTCCGAAGCCTAGTAGCTAACAGTTTACCCCAAATAAGAACCAAGGCTGAGGCCTGGTTCGACCCAAGAGATCCCCAAGCCACCGAACAGGGAGTGCTTAGGCAGCTGACCCTAGCTTACAGAAACGGCAGAGGGACGGAAGAGTTCCCACAAAAGGGAAGGGTTCACGAAATCTGATCTAGCCAGGATAAGAGGGTATGGTGCCACGAGGGGAGCAACCTCTCCGATACAAAACGTACCTGCTTCGGGTTTGGAAAAGGTGGGCACTGGAGAAAGGATTGTAGAAATCCTTGGAAAAGTAGTGCAGGAAAGAGTTCTCCAGCCCCGGCCAAAAGGGCCGAGACAGATAAGCCAGTCACTCCCCACTCATTCACTACCTTTCTAACCGCACTCCGAGCCATGTTAGATGGCCCTGGGAAGGTAGCCACCGCCAATGGTACCAAAATGACATCTGCCCCCTCCCAACCAAAACCGTGACTAGGACAGGCACAGCCTGTCCATCTGTGTTCCCTCGAGTATGATGCGTGGGGGAGACCGACCATTCAGGTGGAGGTGGAAAAGGTGAAAGGAATCACTTGCTGGACCGTGCCTCAAGCACCCTTGTCTATGCAGCTAACCCCGCCGCCTCACCTCTGTCTAAAGGGGTCCCCTACAGCTTGGTGGGTTTCACAGGCACTGAACAGACTGGCTCATTCTCCATTCCACTCTCCATTCATTTAGGTACACTCCACACTAAGTGGACTTGTGTCCTGATGAAGTGGGAACAGGAAGGGAGAGGAATCCTGGGGGCTGACTTCATCCTAGGCCACGGTATCCTAGTGGATTCAAGAAACCACTATCTTTGGGGGTCAGTCTGTACAGGACAGGAGAGTGAGGTGATGGTTATCCTGGGAAAACAGGGAAAAGGGACGGTGCGCACCATGAAGCCAAAGGAGGGTTACGACTTGAATCACTGGTCAGTAACACTCTGATAGAGTACCAAGAATATGTGAGGAAAAACCTTGCAGCTTTTGCCACTCACAAACACGACTGTGGGAGAATAAACGGGGTTGAGGTTAGCATAGATGGGGACCCCATGACCCGACCACAGAAACAGTACAACTTCCCCAGGGTGGCAGAGGCAGACATGGAAACAGCCTTGGGTTCTCTGGTTAAACAGGGGGTATTGAGACCAATAGCTACCCATGTGAACTCTCCATTGTGGTCGGTTAAGAAACCGGACAACTCCTGGAGAGCCATGGTGGACTATTGAGTACTCAACCATAACATCCCCACCTGTGCACCAACTGTTGCTGCTGTCGCCGACCTCATTGGAAGTACCCTGGTGCTGGATATTTCCAACAGGTTCTGGTCCATACCTTTAAGAAGGGAAGATCAGTACAAGTTTGGTTTTACCTTTAAAGGACAGCAATACACTTGGAACTGTCTCCCTCAGGGCTTCCACAACATCCCCAGTATTTTCCACCAGTGTATGGCCAACTGTTTAAAGAGCTTCAGCAGACCCCAGTAGCTAGTACAGTATGTGGATGACCTGCTTCTGTTCACCGATGAGGGGGTGGAGTATGGCCCACTGCTGGCTGAACTGCTGGAGCTGCTGAAAGAAGGAGGGTTTAAAGTAAACCCCAAGAAGGCACAGATCAGCCTGAAGGAAGTCAAATTCCTGGTACTGGCTGTGCGCGCTGAGGAAAGAGCCATTGACAAAGCTAGAAGGGAAGCAGTGCAGAAATTACCCCAACACAGTAACAGGAGTAAGATCTTTTCTTGGGCTAACCTGGTACTGCAGAGATTTCATTGAGGATTATGCAGCCACCACAGCCCCTCTGCTCCGACTCCTACACAGGGAGTAGAGTGGGAATGGGAAAAGGGTTGCAAGGCAGCATTTATCCAACTCAAGAAAGACCTGCAGACCACGCCAACTCTAGGGGCCATCGATGGGGGTAAAGAGTTTTTCCTGGAGGTACCAGCCAGTGGGGACAGCCTGAGCGCAGTACTGCTCCAAGAGTGGCACGGCCGGCTGAGGCCAGTGGTCTACTCCTCCAGGATACTCACGGACGTGGAGAAGGGATACTCCAACTGTGAGCGGCACCTCCTAGCCACTCACTGGGCTGTGAAAAGATCACTGCTCTTCACAGGGGGGGTCACCTATCACACTCCTTACCCAACATATGCCCACCCAAATACTCCTGGATGGGAGAATCAAGGACTGGACAGTGAGCAGTGCCCGTATTGCTCGCTGGACCCTGCTCCTCTCTCAAATGGACCTAATGGTAAAGAGTCTCTGCAAGCCAAGACTCGCAGCCAACATGATTTATCCAGGGCAGCCCACCGGTGTTCCTTAGAAGGGGTATGGGAAATTAACATAGGCTTTCGGGCTGGGCTACACCCCACAGGCCGAGAGATCTATGTGGACGGTTCAAGCACGGTATCTGCGGGTGAACGACTCATAGGCTGCGGAGTTTATGACCCCAAGGCAGGCATTGCCCTGGTGATTAAACTCCCTAGCACTATGAGCACCCAGCACACTGAACTGTCTGCGGTGGTGTACATAGTCACACTCCCCGAAGAATTCCCTACCCCATACACGATTTGCTCAGACAGTATGTTCACATGCAATTCATGTACAGTGTACCTGGCTATCTGGTCCTGCCTGCCGTGGATACACATCCGCAGACGGGAGACCCCTGGCAATTAGGCCCCTACTGGAAAAGATCATGAAAGCCGTAGGGGAGGAAGGGAATATCTACATACATAAAGTGAAGGCACATTCCACCACCGAACCCCGTAGCGAGAGAAACCAGCTGGCTGACGTGTTGCCCAAGCATGGGCAAACTCTGGGATCCGTACAACCTAGGGTCCATCGCAGCAGTCAGGGGCAGGATGGGGACAGCAGGGAAGACAAGGATAGCTTTGTCCCCAGACCTAAAAACAGTCCAAACCCAAGATCCCGTCCTCAAAACTGTCCTGAACACGCTAGCTAAAGGGGAAAGGATAGATGGCCCATACGGCACAGCAGCAATTGCCATTAAAGAAGGCATGCTGTTCAGGGGGGAGCAATGGGTAGTACTGCAACAACACCGGACAGAATTCCTCCAGCTGGCCCACGAGGGTCCAGGAGCAGGACACACTGGACCTGAGACCACTTGGCAACGAGCGGAACTGGCAGAGTGGTGGCCAGGACTCAGTGAAGATGTCCGCGAGTTCTGTGCTAGCTGTCCGGTGTGCGCGGCCAACAACCCCAACCCCCAGAAAAGAAAGGTGTCTATAGGACATATCAGGAAGGTAGAGGGACCCTGGCAGTCGATTCAAATCGATTACATCGGGCCCCTACCCACTGCCCAGGGAGGTTACAAGTACTGCCTCGTATTGGTGGACGTATTCACCAAATAGGTGGAAGCCTTCCCATGCCGAACTGCCACTGCCCTGGGAACAGCTAGAATCCTGGTCAGAGAAGTGTTCTCAAAATGGGGACTACCACGATATATGGAGTCCGACCAAGGAAGTCACTTCACCGAGCAGGTGATGCAGGAGATCCTTAAGGTGCTCGGCATCAAAGCAAAATGGCATGTCGCCCACAACCCGCAGTCATCAGGGCTTGTGGAGCATTTAAACCACACCATCAAAGAAAGGCTGCGCAAAGAGACAGGGGACTCACCCAAAGGGTGGGTAGAGGTCCTACCATTGTCCTCATGGGGATCCGGGCCAGCCAGTCAAAGAGCACGGGATACTCCCCATACGAGTTCATGACCGGCAGAGCCATGCAGACCCCCACCCATGTGTTAGCCCCGGTACTCACGGAAGGTCAGCTTAGGGAAGCGAACCGGGACAGCTTCGTCAGGAATCTGTTTGAACACCTCAAACAGATTCACTGGCAGGCTGCTAACAACATGGGAAAACAGCATCGGAGCAACCAACTGCTGCTAGAACCCCGCAAGCATCACGAGTGGGAGATAGGGGACAAGGTTATGGTGAGGAACTATGCTAGAGTGGGGGTCTTTGAGGCACTGTACATGGGATCATACCATATTGTTGATAAGGCAAGCCCCATGGTCTATGCCATAAAATTGCCCCGCTGAACAAAGTGGTTCCACATAAATCAGTGCAAACTTTTCAGCCCAGGGACAGCAGAAAAATGTAAGGGACAGCCAAAAACTGTAAACCGTACTAAAGACAGGGACCCCCAGTTAGCAGCCCCCGACTGTGGAATTCCCACAGGGGACGTGGCAGACCCACAGACTGTACCTAGAGGGGCGGTGGACTGTGTTACTGGAGGAGCTGTCCTCCAATCATTTGAGACTCGGACGCACCTCCAGCAGTCAGAGCCTTAAGAAGGACTCCCCGCGCACCGCGGCCAAAGACACTATGGTCACCAGCACTACAATTTAAATGGTTCAGCCCCGGGAAAGGGACCAGCCGTAAAAGGATACCTAAGGTCGGAGACCAGCCCGCGAGCAAGGACACCCAGCCGGTAGCCTTGGACAACGAGGGACCCTCAGAAGAGATAGCGGTGGACCAGCCACCAAGTGAGAGTCCCCAGACCGTAGCCCTCAGCCAGGCAGAGCCCTCAGGGGAAGAAACAAACCAAGCAGCCACCCCCCGAAGGAGCGGTGTGCTGCAGCACCGGAGGGGACGTTCCCCCAATACTGTGGGACTCGAACCCACCTCCGGTCAGGACACTCTGGATCCGGAGGTACAGGCCGACCTATTACCGACCTTGTTGGACACCCGGCGGAAGAAGAAGAAAGAAAGAAGGCAGGAATTAACCTGGCCACCCAGAGACGGGTGGCAGATGTACATATATAGGACAATATGAATTTAAGTATGTCTAGTGAGTGATTTAGAGTAGTATAAGATTATGTATAATGAGAAGAATATATGTACTAGTTGCTGGGGTAATGAAAAGAATCTACCTGTGCAGCTATTAAAAGAGGTACAGGCCGGGTGATACCCGGGAGTAAGAAGAATCTACCGGTATAACTATTAAGGGAAGCACCGGTGAGATAACAAGCAAAATGGCTGTGAGATAAGGTTAGAAACAGATATCAGTCCACAAGGAACTGAATGAGACAGCCAGTTGATTAAAGACGATACTATGTCTGAAAGGAAGAGAGCCCAAATTGGAACTCGGTCACCTTTGTCAAGCCAGAGAACTTTCTCAGGGCTAGACAATCTGTTTTATGTGCCCCTACAGGAAAGAGAGCAGCATGAGAAGGATCCTGTTCCTGATAAGGATGAGCAGCGGCGACTGAGGAGATGTGGAAGAATCCCTCATTAATAGGTGCTCAGGCGAAAGAGCACCGATCGTAACCGCTGGGGGTGGCACCCCAGGTGTGGAAGAACTCGCCGTTTACACTCACAAGGGAAGGTGGCCAGGGTGGCTGGGATCTAATTCTACCCGCTACTCCAGCCAGGAAGGTTTTATCGACAGGGAGGCCTCAGTTCCATGCCCCCGGATACGGATCATCGCTGCCCGAGTCAGTGTTACAGAGGGAAAACGTGTATGTTTGACTTGCAAAGGAAACATTCCCCTGGGAAGATGGTGGTAGCTCAGAAAACTCAGCAAGGACACATGGGACCAGAAATCGGATTGGGAAAGACTCGGTAATGATACGTACGGCACCATCACGGGGACACGGGGAGGAGTAAAAGTGTGTTGGAACAAATGGTGGGAATCCGAACAAAGAACTTACGTTTGCATGTGGGGATCAGAGAGTATTTGGCTCGCAGGCATATCGATCGCCTTCGCCAGGCAATGGCAAGATGAAGGGGAAGGGATGGGGTGGGATTCTAGCCTACACGGGTGCGCGGTCCCACACTCCTCACTCCCAATTAACGCCACCGAACTAAGAGCACACATTAAGGGCCCAAGTTTCGAGCCGCGCCTAGAATGGCGCAGTCCTGACCTGGACGCCCGTTTTTCGCTCCACAAAGTGCGCCTAAAAAAACCCTCCAGATTCTCCACCTTCCTGCAGGTCCTCTGGCCCTCGGCGCAGCGCAGCAGGATCTGTAGGGGGCGGAGCCAGGTCCCTGTGCTGAAAACAGTGCCGGGACCTCTGCACATGCGCGCTACAGTGGGCACGCAAGTGCAGTAGCTCCAGGCGCCCGAAACTGTGTGGGAGGGGCCCGAAGCACGCAGCCCCTAGCCCTGGCTGAATGGCCTCACTGGGGCTGCGTGAATAAGTCTCCTCCCATGGCCAGCTCCTGCTTCCTCCCGACCCAACTAGACTCCCGCTTCCCCCACCCGCCCCCCCCCGCCCCCGGACCCGACCCGACCCGACTCCCGCTTCCCCAACCCCCGCCCCCGGATCGGACCCGACTCCCGCTCCCCACCCCCCCCCCTCCCCGCCTCCGGACCCGACCCAACTCCCGCTTCCCCCCCCGCCCCCGGACCGGACCCGATTCCCGCTTCCCCCCCCCCGCCCCCGGACCCGACCCGACCCGACTCCCGCTGCCCCCCCCTCCCCCCGGAATGGATCCGACCCGACTCCTGCTGCCCCCCGCCCCCCCCGGACTGGATCCGACCTGACCTCCCTCCCCCCGACCTGACCTCCTTCTCCCTCCCTCCCCCCGACCCGACCTCCCTTTCCCTCCCTCCCCCCGACCCGAACCGAACCGACCTCCCTCCCACCACCCCCCCGACCCGACCCAACGCCACCTACCTGTAAATCTGGTGCTGGGGACGGGCCCTGACCGAAGTCTCGGGCCCGGCCCGTTCAGCCTCCCTCCCCCTTCTCCTTCCCCCCCCATCTCCTTCCCCCCCATCTCCTTTCCCCCCTCCATCTCCTTTCCCCCCCATCTCCCCTTTATCCCCTTCTCCCCCCTCCCCCCTTCTCCCTCCCTCCCCTTCTCCCCCTTCCCTCCCTCTGCTCCCCCCCTCTCTCCCTCTACCCCCCTCCTCCCCCTCCCCTCGCTGTCAGAAACACAGACACTGACAGACAGAGAATGAGAGACACACACAGACAGACAGAGAGATAGAGACACTGACAGAGACACACTGGGGGGGGGGGGCATCCCAGCACGCTGTTGGAGGGCTCCCGGTGCTGCAGTCGCTAAGTAGAAAATGTTTTATTTATTGATTTAAAAAAATATATATTTCTTATTAATTTTTTTTGATTGATTTATTGGCTGATTTATTGATGTATTTATCATTTATTATTGATGATGGCTCTTTATTTGTAAAACTGAAGTGTTTAATGTTTGTAAACTTCCCTTTAAACACCCCCTCCCCCATTCCCTATGCCTGATTTGTAACCTACGCCTGATTTTCTAAAGTGTAGACAAAGTTTTTTCGAGCGTACAAAAATCTTCACTTACTCCATTCTAAGTTAGTTTGGAGTAAGTTTTCACTGATGAAACTTTGAAAACAGGCGTAAGTGGCCGGACGCGCCCCCTTTTGAAAAAAATATTCTGTTCCAAAGTGAAACTGTTCTAACTGACTAGAACTGGAGCAAACTAAATGACAAGAATTCCGATTTCTCAGATACTCCGTTCTACACCAGTTGCTCCTAAAAATCAGGAGCAAATCATGTGGAAACTTGGGGCCTAAGAAACCCCTGCCCACAACCCCGCCAATACACACAGTAATAGAAAGGTGTCCTACCACCAAGGGACCTGGGAACGGATTAGTATTGGTACCAACCGAAAAGGTGTTATACCAGGGGGTACATTATGCAGTAGCTTCAGTAATTTTAAACCTTACCGAGGTACACCTACCTGCATGGTGCCCGAAGGAAACAGAGCTGCTATACCAGGCCCTACTTAGAAACATGTTCAAGAAATGTTATAAGTTAGACTTTGGAAATGTAGACAAAGCAGACCTATACACCCTAAAAGCTAGGGACACCATGGATTCGGGGAGACCTAGAAGGGGAATCATAAACGATGTTTTCACGGCCTACAATACGGGATCCTCTGTAATAAATAGCCTAGATGACAAAGCATTACAAACACAGATAAACGGTTTAAAGAACCAATTGAGAAAAATCCTGAAACAAGAGAAAACAGTAGTAGGTTCAGAACTACACGAGGACCAGGTTAAGACTGTCCATTTAAAAGAAATAGTGGCTGAGCTGGAAAAACATGCACAGACAGTGATTGTACTTATACGGGAAGATAGAAACGCTTTGGTCCAGGCTGAACAGAACGAGGTGTGCGTACTGTATGGGCATGGTTGTTGGGCGAGGGCCGCAATAACCTGGAGGATTTAAAACAAGGTTTAGTCCTCTCTTAGATCAGGAACAAGCATCTCGCAGCCCTCCACCCGTACAGCAATTCACTAAGCCCGTGCCAGCTCCGCCTAGCCTCAAAAGCCTACCCTGTCCCAGTAGACTGTGGGAAATCTAACCACACCATTATGGGAATTGTACTAAGGATGCCGGTCATGGGTGGGACAGCCCGACCCGCACCAGTATACTGGGTGGGGAACATTGGAGTTATTCAGGGAGGTGCACACATTCGTTTTGCAGCGGTCCCACCCTATGTCATAAAGTGGGAGCACGCTGTAACGGGTACTGACCTTTCCGGGTGCCGGAGCCGGGGTGCACACGTAATACTGTGCCCCCAGCACTTGAATGCCCATTCAAAGTCACAGTGTGGGTTTAAAGCTGCTGGTGCACAGCCTATTAACTGTACCATGGAGGTAATGGCACAAGACCAGGTCCCTCCACAGGTAACATACACAGGGGGTGGGACATATTGTGTCACCACCAGTGTGCCCCACTACCAACATGAACACTTCTGGTATCCGGTGAGTGACAGCAGTTTTTGCTTCAAACCTGAGGCATCAGTTCAAGTGGCCCAGGAATGGATTGTCCCCATTCCTGAACCCTCCACTGTTCACCTCACTGTGAAGGAAAACATTACAAACCTGCAGGTTTATGTTGTACATTTTGGCTATGCAATTCCCCCTCTACCCGAACATCTTACCGCTCTGCTAAAAACTGTAATTATCTCACAAAAACACTTCTACACTCTAGAACAGAAAACAATTGAGATAGGGAGAAAGATTCTCGAGATCAGAAATATAGAAGTCCTAGTCGGATCAGAATCGCTTCCCACACTTTAGTTATTTGTCAACTCATGATTATTCTTTACTTATGGTGTCTCACTTGCTGAGTGAAACACAGAGGCCATTGGGTCAGGCACCAAAGGGTGCTGTATGCTCCTTGGCCGAACTAGGGAATCACGCAGGGAGGGGTGACACCATACTGACATGTTTAATTTGCGTTTGATTTTACCTGCTGTAAACCACAAAATATCGAGTGTTGTAACAGAGCTACTTAAAATGTGTTTGACTATGTACCTTTATTTTTACTGAACTTCAAAGGTGTTTGACTGTATACCGTTAATTTACTGTGAAAAGCGAGTAAAGGAGGGGCATCGTACCCCCTCTATGCTATAACCGAATTATAGTGATTGTATTCGCCTGTATATTGCATTGTATTTCAACGGGGGATGCATGTGAATGTTTAGCTAGTATAAATGCAGGGAAGGTTGACTCTCGGGAGCAGGAATTTTGCTTACCTTGATTGACCCTCAAGAGTGAGGAGTGTCAACAGGGGAGACTGAAGGATGCAAAATTCTCAAGACCCCCCACCCCCCCGCCCCCCCCACCCCCCTCCCGCAGTGTTTGGGCTCATTCAAAAGGAAATTTAATTTGGGACTATCGACCGGAAAGTTTGAAATCCTAAAGTGCTTGTGGAAGAAACTATGAACTTTAATCGAATTTTGGATTTTAAAAGACAAATTCGAGCCTGTGGGCAGCTCTAGGGAACAAAGGAAGCCCACTTGATTATTGGAGTTTTCTGGGTGTTGAGACTAAGTTAACTTGTCTGGAGGAATGGACATTCGAAAACCCTTCTCCACAAGAGACATTTACATTACAACAATAATTCAGAGATGGCCAGCCACAAAACCATCATTATCATTACAATGTTTTTATTTAACATAATATTGTTGCACATTTTCTCAGATAGCTGTATCATTAAACACTGCTGATTCCTTAACATGAAAGGGGATAATTAAATGTGACTTGAATCAACTTTAAATTGTAATGCACACCATTCATGTATGAGCTGCAGACACAGCAGTCTTGTAGCTTTGTAAATACCACCAACGTTATTTTAAGCAAAGCGTTCATTTATGAGCTGCTGACATAAGAGGGTTACAGCTATGTAGCCACCACGGGCCCTTTCCCGCAGTCTACAGGGGGGCGGGGACATGGTTTTATCGTCAGCCTGATTTTCTACCCGAGGTCAGCGTCCACCTCCTCATCCTCCTCTTCCTCTCTCCTGAGATGGACCAGCAGTCCCTTCTAGCAATTCTTGTCCCCTCCTGATAGCCTTATTGTGCAACATGCAGCACACTACTACGAATTGAGCTACCTGCTCAGGGTGGTATTGTAACTCGTCTCCTGAGTGGCCCAGGCATCTAAAGCGCTGCTTAAGCACGCCAATTGTCTTTTCACCGATACTGCGTGTGGCTATGTGGCTTTCATTGTATCGCTTCTCAGCTTCTGTCTGGGTGTTATGCAGGGGTCATCAGCCGGGTGGCGAGGCCATATCCTTTGTCACTAAGCATCCAGCATTGACTTTGTGGCTGACTGGTAAACATGTCAGATACAGTGCTCTCACGCAGGATGTGAGCATCGTGGATGCTGCCCGGAAAACTTGCATTTACTGCCATTATAATTTGCTTGTAGTCGACAACGAATTGCACATTCAGGGAGTGGAATTCTTTTTGGTTCCGAAAAACCTCTGCATCCTGAAAAGGTGCCCACAGGCTGATGTGCATACAGTCTATTGCTCCCTGCACCTTGGGGAAGTTTGCCATTCTGGAGAATCCTAAGGCCCTCTCAGTCTGTGCCTCCCTGGTCATAGGGAAGCTGATAAAGTCCATCTTGCATGTGTAAAGGGCTTCAGTTACCTGTTGAAGGCTGCAATGTGTGGTATGCTGAGATATAATGCAAATGTCGCCAGCTGAGGCCTGAAAGGAACCCGATGCATAGAAGGAAAGTGCCGCAGTTACCTTGATCTTAATGGACAGCGCGGTCCTGATGGTGCTGGTAGGCTGCAGATCTCCCCGAATGAGCTGGCATCTCTCACTGATGACCTCTTTTTGGAAGCGCAGTCTCCTAAGGCACGTGTTGTTGGATAAGTTTAGCTAAGACCGCTTCTCCCTGTAAGCGTGTCGGGTGTAAGTTCTCGTCCTCCTCCTTAGTCTGCCACCTCTTTGATTGGGCACATAATGTTCTTCAATATACCTTCTCCCATCTCTAGTCTGCAGCATGTGAGTAGTCATCAATACAGGCTGAGAAATTACAGGCCCCATTACAATAACAATCAGTATTATACCTATTGTTCACAAACAATAAATTTACCTACTGCAACAAATAAAATAAATTCAATTTGTCCACAGTATGATAAGATGTTTGTTCAGATTTTCAAATCACCTTAAAATAACTCCAGATTACATCAAAACACCCAGAAGTTGAAGCAGCCTTTTATATGAAAAGTCCTCCGATTTACAAAATGGTGTCCTAACCGCTAGGTTACGGTCAGGTGAGTGCAACTTTTTTTCAACGCTTTTTTTGGCGAGCGATATTTTCGGTGATATGTGGGCGAGATGCCAAAAGTAACACTTGCCGATATTATGGGCATTAGTTTTGTCTATTCTGACGTTTACGGCAAAAAAAATGGCCAGGCAGTTTTATTAATTCTTGGCGTTAACTATATGCTGAAAGTAACGCTGGGCGATAAGTGAGCAATAAATGGGTGTTAGTTTCCATTTTTTTGCGAAATGGGCGCTATCTGCACATTATACCGCATCTCAGCATTAAAATGGACGTTAAGTGGGCGGTAGCAATGCAAAACATATGAAGAGTCTAGCCCTTTAACTTGGGTACCTTCTCCTTTTTGGTTATTTTGGTGGATGGGGCACAACTGAGCACTTAGGGGTCCGGTCAGCTTTACCCAGACTGTGTGAGTCTCTCCGGCTGCTGTCACTCACACAGTAACTCAGCCTGGACTGGGGGAGAGCTGCCCTGGCTCACTGTCTGCCCTGGGACACTTTGGAACATTAGCTCCGGCCACACGGAAGTCTCCGAGCACAGCCCATGGACACGATGCCCCCTCCCATTACAATCCTGTCATTGCCGAGTTCACTAGTGGTCCTGATGCCCCCGCCCCTGGGAGACCTCCATCGATTCAAATAAACCGCCTACCTCCCCTCAGGCACCGAATGGCACGGCCCGTGGATGGGGCTTTTCCTGGAGATTGCAAGCAAGATGTTTGGTGTCAAGCATTAGTTCATAAACATGATCTTATTAAATATTTTCTCTGGACGTAGATGTTATAACCATGCATCCATTGTGGATACAAGCCATATTAGCATATAACATTAACATTAATGATGAATAGCATGTGGGGTGACTAATTGTTGATTACAATATCTGTTGTGTTTCCGCAATAGTAGCTAGTCAATTAGCTTATGCCATGCTCTTGTCACGTTTGCAGAGGAGGATATCTAAGAATCATGCAGAGCAGAGGCAGACCGAGGAGGGCCTGCTGAGCTGCACCCTTTCACCCATCTGGAGGACGTGCCGCAGCATTAGTGGGTACCCATAATCGTTCTGCCACCCGTGGTGGTGCAGATCCTGTTGTTGCGCTTTGTGAATAATGTGTAAAGCAGTGGTAAACCAGTGGTAATTTAAAGTAATTTAATGCCATTTGATTATAATATATGAATGATGTAATGTTATGCATGTAGCTTCTGTACTCTCATGTTAATCATATGTAACGTCTCTCGTTAACATTTATTGCGGTAGTGTTGCTCCTCGTACATACGCCTGCATAGCGCAAGCATTCTCATATCTCCCCTACTCTTCTAATAATCTCAATTATATTTTCCAGCTCCCCAGACTCCCCAGTTGCAACGGGGGGCCCCTGCAGCAACACCTGTACTGCTGCAGGTCGTGATCACCATGGGTGATGAACAACAAAGTGAGGAGGAGGAGGACGGGACTGAGCTTGATGTCTCATCTGTGGTACCTGCGGCCACGTCATCCTCAACGGATGAAGTAGCGGGGCCAAGCGGCTTGCAGCAGGCCATAGTGCCCACGCCGACCCCACGGAGGTTGAGTCAGCAAGGTAGGCACGCGCTGCAAAGGGCGGATGTCAATGAGGACATGGTGTCAGTGTCAAGGCCAAGCTTCGAAATAGTGTTGACCAAGCACTCGGTGGGTTGGTAGTTTCGGGATACGGCACTGCATACCAAGGTGCCGTACCACCAACCAGCATGACAGATGTGAGACAAGAAGAAGAACTTCCTTTTGACTTGGAAGATGTTTCTTCGCAAACGTCTTCTCCTCCATCCACTGAAGTCATTCTGCCGATGTCACCCCCCTCCCCACCCCCACGGCAGCAGCCCTTGAGATGCTCTGCTGCAAGATATCTTGGTCCCATTACTCGGGGATTATGTGGAAATGGGGGGGGTTCACAACAAGTGGGGGTCAAGTTACAGGAGGGAAGCATGGCCACAGGGGTAGGGAGGGGTGGGGGGCGTATATTATTGTTGTTATTTTTAAAAATTGGTTCAATGTTGACTGTTGGGGATGTTGGGAGGGTGTTGTTGTTATATTGTTGTGTTAAAAATGTTGTTCACTGTTGGGGAGGGTGTTATATATGTTTGTTTAAAAAAAATACCTGTTAAATTATTAAAATGTTTTATTTAAGTTTACAATTGTAGTGAAATGTTTTCTAACAATGTGAGGTAAAACATCAATACAATGGTTGGAAACAATGGCCATGGCCAGGCCAGGCCAGGCAAGGATGAAACGTAACGCAACTGTAACTGCCACAAACGTAACTTCATGCAAAATGTTCATTTATGAGCTGCTGACGTGAGAGTTTTGCAGGTGCATAACTACCATAAGGCTTTTCCAGTGGTGTGGGGGGCGGTGGGGGGCACGGGGTCATGGGTTCATCGCCAGGCTGCTTGTCCTCCCCGAGGTCCTTGTCCTCCTCTTCTGCCCCCCCCCCCCCTCTCCTGAGGTTGATCGGCGGTCCCATCTGGCAATTACTGTCCTCACCTGATAGCTAGGTTATGCAACATGCAGCACACCACAATAAACTCAGCGACCTACTCAGGGTGGTATTGTGGGTTGCCTCCTTGCTTCAGAACGCCAATTGTCTTTTCGATTATATTGCGTGTAGCTATATGGCTTTCATTGTAGCGTTTCTCAGCTTCTGTCTGGGGCTAACGCAGGAGGGTCATGAGTCAGCTGGCAAGGCCATATCCTTTATCCCCCAGCATCCAACCGTGATCTTGTGGCTGACTCTTAAACGGGGCAGAGACAGTGCTCTCATGCAAGATGTGCGCATCATGGTTACTCTTTGGAAAATTTGCATTTACTGCCATGATTATTTGCTTGTGGTCAACAACAAGCTGCACGTTCAGGGACTGGAATCCCTTTCGCTTCTGAAACACCTCTGCACCTTGTAAAGGTGCTCGCATGGTGATGTGCGTACAGTCTATTGCTCCCTGCAACTTGGGGAAGTTTGCTATTCTCGAGAAACCCAAAGCCCTCTCACTTTCTGCTTCCCTGGTCATAGGGAAGTTTATAAAGTCCATCCTGCGTACGTAAAGGGTTTCAGTCACCTGTCGAATGGAGCAATGTGTGGCGTGCTGAGAGATACCGCAAATGTCGCCAGCTGAGGCCTCAAAGAAGCCCAATGCGTAGAAGGAATGTGCCGCAGTAACCTTAACCTCAACGGGCAGTGTGGTCCTGATGGTGCTAGTAGGCTGCACATCTCCCTTAATTAGTTGGCATATCTCACTGATGACCTACTTTCGGAATCGCGGCCTTCTAATGCACGTGTTATCGGACAAGTCCAGGTATGATGCTCATCCCTGTAAATACGTTGGGTGTAATGTCTCCTCCTCGTGAGCAGTCTGCCACCTCTTTGATTGGGCACATAATGCTCTTCAATAAACCTTCTCCCATCTCTATTCTGCAGCATGTGATTAGTCATCAATACTGGTTGAGAAATTACAGGCCACATCACTATAAATCACTTTAAATGCCCTTAAGCTCTCTTCTTAATTTGCCCTCAACAAATACACATGTGATTAGACGATTGGTAAGAATCAAAAATGCCCTTAAAGTCACTCACAAATTGCTTTTCCTGACAAGCACTTCAAGCAGCCTTTTATTAGAGATCCTCCGTTACAAAATGGCATCCATAGTGCCAAGTTAAGGTCAGGTGATTGCAACTTTTCGTCAGCGTCTTTTTGGGCCAGCGAGCATTTGGGCGAATTATTGGCAAAATGACGAAAGTAACGCTCGGCAATAATCTGGGCGATAATCAGCTGATGTATCATTCATAGCAACTGCAGCATACATCAGTACAGCTACACACTACAGCTACAGCCACAGCCACAAAATTATTAATAGTGGAGTACATTTTCTGCTTTGGGAGTAATTGGCGTTCCATCAGAAATTAAAGCACAAAATGGTGCTAGTTTTGAGAAGTGTTTTATATTTTTGAGTTTCTGCTCTGACTTATTTGCATATTACCAAATGCAAACTCTGCCATGAACTAGTGCAATTAGGCAACGTTTTATAACATTATTTTTTTAAAATGTTGCTTTAAAATATATTCCTTGATATATTTAAAGATGATAACTTGGTACAGTTTGATTAATACTGCTGAAAATGGGTTTATCACAAAAAATACGCATTTTGAACCAAGTGTCTAGTCCACCACCTGTGACTAACCCAATTCTAAATAACTGAATATAATTTTTTAAATCTATACAGAACTATTTGGCCATAGTAATCAAAACATAATAAGGTTTAAGATAATGATTGAGATGGGCATAAGTAAGACAAAGACAAAAGTAATACATTGGAAAAAAGCTGATTTTAAGAAGATGAGAATGGAACTAGAGAAAGTGAACTAGAAAAATTTACTGACAAACAAAGAAATAAAGAGCAATGGAAACAATAGTGTTCAGCAGAAATATATTTCACTAAAAAGCAAGAACAAACTATCCGGTAATGATCCCAACAGGGATAAATAAAGACAAAATTGAAACTAAAGAAAAAGGCACACACAAAGTACATAGACAACAAAGGAGAGGATGACAAAAGGAAAATGAAACGGTTAAGAAAGAAGTTAAAAAAACAATTAGGAAGGCAAAGACAAACTGGAATTAAATTATCAAGGAATATAAAAAGAAATAGCAAAATATTCTACAAACACATAAAAATAACAAAAGAAAAATCAAAATAGGGATAGGGGCACTAAGGGATACATATAATAAATTCACAGGTAATGACAGCGAAATTGCAGAAATACTAAATAATTACTTTGCCTCGATATTTACCAAGGAAACTATCATGCTGGACATAACAATAGAAGAAGAGATCAAAAAGGATATAAATACATTTATGATAGAAACAGGAGAGATAATTGATAAACTAATGAAATGTAGAGCAGATAAAACCATTGGTCTAGATGGATTGTATTCATGCATATAAACAGTAAGGGAAGAGATAGCAGAGGCACTATTACATATATATAAAAATGAATTAGAAAGGAGAATAGTGCCGGAGGACTGGCAGACGGCGAATGTGATTCCTATACTTTAAAAAGGGAGAGAGAACAAGCTCAGGGTACTATAGACCAATTGGCTTAATGTCAGTGATAGAAAAGATGTTTCCAGAGTCCAGATGGCCGTGGCTATGGGAATAAAAGGACATTTAGGTGAGTTCCATCATGACCGAGAGACCTTCGGAGCACATGTGGAGTGGCTACAAATGTTTTCAGCATGAATAGTATTGTCAAAGTCCCCGATGATGAAAACCATAACCAGGTGGTTTTAGAAAGAAAATGGGCTATTTCTTGACTGAAGCAGGCCCCGAGGTGTATGAAACCCTGAAAAATGTGCTTGTGCTGTCAAGCCAAAGGACACGGCACTGACAGAAATTCTAACCATGTTAGAACAGCATTGCAGTCCTGACCCCCTGAATATTGCTGAAAGTTATCATTTTGTAACACAAAATCAATTAGATGACGAGCATATCAGTGAGTACATTGTGGCTTTAAAAAAGTTAGCCATTCATTGCCATTTTGGAAACTTTCAAGACTGAGCATTGTGTGATCGCTTTGTTTGAAAAATGAAGCAATCAGAAGAAAATTGTTGACAACCCCAAACTTGACTTTTGATTTAGCTTGTCAGACAGCTATGTTGATGGATATGGCTGACCAATATTCCCGAGAATTTTGCGCGATTTCCAGTTGTCAGACAACCGAAGTGAATCGCTTGCAGGTTAAAAGTAAAATGCAGTTGGGCACCAAGGCCTCAGCAACCTGCCAAGGTAACAGTGAATTGAAGACATGCTATCAATGCCTGAGACAACACAGTTGCATCGAAAGATAACGTCATTAATCAGTATCTGGTGGTGTTCCATGAAACAGGCAGCCCAATCCAAGACTTCAAGGCGAATGTCAGAGTGCAAAAGGACGCATGACCAGTTTACTGTAAGCCAGGTCTCATACCACACACACTCCAGGAGAAGTTGAGCAAGAACTCAAAAGACTAGAAATTGAGAACATTATCTCTAATGTAGATCTAAGTAATACTAATCACAGTAATGCTGATGCTATGTCCAGGTTGCCATCACCATCACAAATTACATAAATAGGGAAGAAGTGTTCTATTTTTTTATACATCGATGAGCTGCCATTCACAGCTGAAGAGATTGGTGGAGCAAACATGACCCAGTTATGTCAAAGGTGTATGATTACATAGCAAATGGATGGCCAAACCAGGTATCAGAGGAAGATATTCATCCATATTTTGTTCGTAGGAATGAATTGTCAGTGGATAAAGATTGTATTATGTGGGGTGCAAGGGTGGTTATCTGAAATAAGTTCAGGTCCAAATTGCTAAGATACTTGCATGACCAGCTCCAGGGAATGTGCTTGACCAAGAGTGTTGCACGTAGTTACTTATGGTGGCCAGGTTTCGATAAAGCTATAGAGTACATCGTCAGTCAGTATACATTATGTCAATCGGTAAGCAAGAAACCACCATCAGTACCATTACATCCATGGAAATGGCCTCTCAGTGTGTGGTAAAGGTTACATGTAGATTTTGCTGAGCTAGAAGGACAACAATTGTTCATAGTGATAGATAATCATTCGAAGTGGGTAGAGGTGTTTCCAATGCGGAAAATAACAGCAAGTAGAACACTAGACAAGTTGCGGAGATTGTTTTCTTCATATGGCTTCTCAGAAGAAATTGTGTCTGATAATGGGCCGCAATTTTGTTCAGAAGAATTTGCACAGTTCATGAGCAGAAACGTTGCGAAACATACCAAAGTTTCACCATACCACCCTGCTGCAAATGATGCAGCAGAGCACACAGTACAAATTATGAAACGTGCCCTCATCAAGCAAATGATGGATCCAAATCCAAGGAAATGGCAGTTGTCGTTGGACATAAACTAACAATTTTTTTGATTACTTATCGTAATACTCCTCATACAACTACTGGTAGAACACCAGCTGAGTTGTTTCTCAAATGACAACCACAAATCGTTGTTAAAGCCAAACTTGGCACAGTCAGTAGAAGAGAAACAATTAAGACAGAAAGAGAGTCATGATAAAGGTATAGTAATAGAGAGAAGTATGAAATTGAATCAGAAGGTTAGAGTGAAGAACCATCACCATAAATGGTTAAAGTGGTTACCAGCAAGCATCGTGAATATAAGCGGCCCTCGCACATATCTGGTCAAGATATTTGATCATGGACAGGTTAGGTTTGTTCACATTGATCATATTTTACCCACAGATGTGGAAGGAGTTGAAAATTGGAAAGAGTCGATTAGTTCTGATGAGTCAGATAGTCTTGTTACAAGTAGAGTACCAGTATCAAATCTTACATCAGATATACTAGAAACAAGTCAAGAGAAAGGCAGAATATAAGTCTGAATCTGAGTCAGGCCTTCAAACAGTCTGAAGTTGTAGAGAGTCCAAATGTCGATCAAGGTCAGCCTTTGGAGAAAAACTCTCCTCAGACTCAGCCTAGAAAGAGTCTAATTTCTACAAGAAAATTAGAAAGTTCTGTTCAAGAATGAAGGTATCCTCTACAAAACAAAAAAACAGTGGTTTAGTTTGATTTGTAAATATGGGAAAATAAGTTCATATATTTTGTTATGTATACCATCCAACTTATGTATAATGATTATTTGTTATGATTACTTCTTCAATAAGGAGGGAGAAGTGTAATAGAGCTCCACCTAGCGGACTACTGATGGAATACAACTACTGATATAATAACAATAAAAAGTCATGTGGCAAGGCCATGTGACACAGTCCTTGTTAAGGAGCCATCACATAGTGTGTGCATGTGTTAGTGGTCTCTGCAAAAATATCACAATACCGATGAGGAAAGATTGAACGGGCTGGGGCTCTTTTCTCTAAAAAAGAGAAGGCCGAGGGGTGACCTGATCGAGGTCGAGATTCTGAAAGGGTTTGATAGGGTAGCCATAGAGAAGATATTTCCACTTGCAGGTGACACCAGAACTTAGAGCCATAAATATAAGATAGTTACTAATAAATGCAAAAGGAGAAACAACTTTACCCAGAGAGTGGTTTGAATGTGGAACTCATGACCACAAGGATTAGTTGGAGTGAATAATGAAGTGAAAAAGCTAAATAAACACATGAGGGAAAAAATTAGGGTTGTATCCCCTAGAATTTAGATGGTTAAGGGGTGATCTGATTGAAGTCTTCAGGATATTAAATGGAACAGATAGGGTAGATGGGGAGAAACTATTTCCGCTGATTGGGGATTCTAGGACTAGGGGGCATAGTCTAAAAATAAGAGCCAGACTTTTCAGGAGTAAAATTAAGAAACACTTCTACACACAAAGGGTGGTAGAAGTTTGGAACTCTTTACCACAAACGGCAATTGATGCTAGATCAATTATTAATTTTAAATCGGAGATTGATAGCTTTTTGTTAATCAAAGGGATATGGGCAAAAGCGGGTATATGGAGTTAGATTGCAGATCAGCCATGATCTCATTAAATGGCAGAACAGGCTTGAGGTGCTGAATGGCCTACTTCTGTTCCTATGTTCTTACGTTCCTATGTCCAGCTTGCATTTGATATAATTCAGTGAATCAGCATCCACCAAATGAGCTGGCAGCCTATTCCCCAGATCCATTATTCTCTGGGAAAAAAACCACCTCCAAACACTTAACCTACTTCTGGCCTTACATATCTTGAATTTGTGACCCCTTCGTCCTTCCTAACCTATTGAATGGAAACATATTGACTACATAAACACAATCTATTCCCTTCATCATATTATAAACCTCAATAATATCACCACTAAGTCTACGCTTCTCTAAAGTGTACAGTCCCAGCTCTTTGAGCCTATCTTGGTAATAAAATGCTTCAAACTGGGAGTACCCGACTGCAGGGACACAATTGGAGTAGGCATGAATAAGACTGCTGTCTGTCAAAGCAGTGGGTGTGGGGAAAGAATGGGTCAAAATGAATAGCTCTTTCTGACAGCTAGCACAACTGTGATGAACCAATTGGCCTCCTTTTGTGATATAAGACTAATGCCTCATTTGGCGGCCAGAGGAGACATTAATGAGAGCGTAAGAGGTTATCGACCGGGAGCGCAACATTTAATTCCCAGACCGAAAATTCATTAGAGGCTCACCGGGGGTGCAAACCAGTAGCGCCTGGCGCTGGCGATCAATGCAATCCTGACGTCAGTCCTGGGAAATTAGGTGCAGCCGTCTCATTTAGTGGCCGCCAAGAAAAACTTCTGGAAAAACAGATGTAGTGTATGTAGACACCTTTAGTATTGACTCCACGAGGCAGGGTATGGTACTTAAACTGTGTAGACCTGTAGTCCTTTATTTGTAGCTCCTGAGTGAGGACAATAAGCTGTGAGTTCTTTTTTATACTAGGTTACCTGCAGTGTGTAGGTAACCCTTAGGTCTCCAGCAGCAGCACCCTCTGGTGTACAGGTAAGGTGTGTACAGTGTAAGGGTATATTCAGTGTTGCATAACAGTGTTACAGACATCACACAGTAAACAGGCATGCATACACAACAACACTCCCCCTAAGCATTTTTCATATGCTTATTGTCATGCCCAGGGGAGGTGATCAGTGGTGGGCTATGGGAGGTTGTGGTGAGGGTTGTGTGGTTGCCAGGTGTGACCCTTGTGCTTGAGGCTGGCCTCGTACGTTTCCCCTCCCTCACACACAGACCATGTGGGTGTCACTGTTGTGGGATCCCTCAGGTGGTTAGCCACGGCAGCAGTGGGTGGCATGTATACACTGTAGTTGTAGGCAGGGCCACAAGACTGGGTGGGCTCCTTTTCCACCTTTGTTGTTGGGTGGTGGGAAGAGCCACAAGACTGGGTGGGCTCCTTGTCCACCAATTGGGATGAGGGTCAGATCATCCCAGGGTTTCCCAGGGAAGCTGGAGGGTATTGGCCTCATGCTCCTGGTGTTGGCTCTGGTGGCCAGGAGTTATAGGACTGGTCTGGTGCAGGTTGCCATTGGTGGTGGCTGGGCTGCCCATTGACCACTGTCCCTGTAGTGGGTGTGCTCTCACTGGCTGTGTGTGACCTGCAAGGGGCATCACATTCTCTAACATTATTGTTAAGCATAATAAACTTGTTCTTATCCTTACTGACACCTGCATTCATCTCATTAGTCACATCTCATTAGTTAAAACAGCATCATAATTCATGGTTACATTGCAGACATTTTCATACTTGCACCCTTTAATTGCATCTTTAGCTTTAAAGTCCGGGTACTCAAATAGTTGAAATTTCCCCTTCAAATGTTTTTGGTTACCAGTCTCCTTTAAGGGAGCCTTCAAATCCGATTGGCCACTCGGTGTCACATGATGCTCCTCCAATGCTCCTCGTGGTATGGCCGTGGACATTTTGATTTTAGGTTCTGCTGCTTGTGGTGTTGCAGCCAATTTCTGGCCCTGCTGCAGGTAGCTGTGATGGTCTTTTCTTCCACAGGTTAGATCCTGGATGTTGGGAATCCATTTCTTTCGTCGATGTTCACCTCTTGGAGTCCTGCCTCGGCCTGGAAAGTGGAGTTTGGATCTTCGGTCCTGGAGATTTCGCCGTGGTGCTATGGAATCGTCGCCGTGCCGTCGAGCTGGACAGGGGAACCTCCGGATGCAGCAATGGATCCATGTTCAAGGTCGATTTGCGGGATTCATCCAAAGTTCTTCAAAGGTTGTTTGGCTCATCGCAGATTGGCTTGCCCATGTGTCACCCTCCATAGAAACTGGGATCCCGTTGACGTTTACTTTCATCGTCCACAGAGAACTTTCGGTGGAGCAGGTATGAGTTCCATACTCTTCTTCCAGGGGTTGAGCAACTTCACCTTCATCTGTGTCAGAGTCCCGGTGATCAGCCAACTCATCAGAGATGCGGTGAGTAAAGCTTTTTCTGCACATCCTTTGAAGGTGCCTTTTCTCTTTGCATGCATAGTCTTTGTAGCGGCACTGATGAGCCCTGTAGTTTCCTCCACAGCGCCAGCACGGGGCTAGCTAGTTTGCCCCATGTGGCGGACTCAGGGTTGCGGGATTCGGGGCAGCATTTCTGCCCTTAGAAGTATCAATGCGGTGCACTGCTCTCGTCTGTTTAGAGTCCCTTAGTGTCACCAAAGTCGCACGGTGCAGCCAGTCTCCGTGAGTGTTCCAATCTTTCTACAAAAGCGTCCCAATCTTCCCCATTGGTAAATTGCTGAAAGATGCTGAGAATTCAACATGCTGAGCTTGTGGTTCGTGACCTCGTGTTCCCGTCGCCAGTTGTAGTGTATGTAGGCACCTTTAATATTGACTCCATGAGGCAGGGTATGATACTTAAACTGTGTAGACCTGTAGTCCTTTATTTGCAGCTCCTGAGTGAGGACAATAAGCTGTGAGTTCCTTTTTATACTGGGTTACCCGTAGTG
This sequence comes from Pristiophorus japonicus, assembly GCF_044704955.1. Lineage (NCBI taxonomy): Eukaryota > Metazoa > Chordata > Chondrichthyes > Pristiophoridae > Pristiophorus > Pristiophorus japonicus. The sequence continues at coordinate 413,004,045 of NC_091977.1, forward strand.
TGCAGGTAACCCTTAGGTCTCCAGCAGCAGCACCCTCTGGTGTACAGGTAAGGTGTGTACAGTGTAAGGGTACATTCTGTTGCATAACAGTGTTAACAGACATCACACAGTAAACAGGCATGCATACACAACAGCAGTCGATACAGGTTTACAGAGTCATTAACTGGTGGCTACTTAAAGGGATGAGGAATCGCTTCCGTCGGAGGTCACAGTCAGTGCAACTTTTACACATAGCACAGTAGTGAACCTCCAAGTTTGCAGCGGTAGACAGACATATCAGTTCAGCTTGAGAGAAACTTATTTCCAAAACTTTAATGGGGGCATTACTAGTTTACCAGCGTCGCATCTACATGCTCCAGCAAGGCGTCGTAGAGAGAGAAGGGCTGTTGGCCATGTCGGTAGCTGAAGGAAGAGAGCCCCTCGATGTGGAAGCAGGAGGCCATACCCTCCACGGCTTTACCGGTGGCAATGCTTGTACCTAGATCTGTCTGAGGAGCGGCATGTCAGAAGGCTGTGCCTCCGAAAGGAGGTCATTACAGAAATATGCCATCTCCTGCAGAAAGACCTACAGCCTCACATTGGCACCAGGACTGCGCTGCCCGTCGCAGTGAAGGTCACGTTGGCATTCGCATTCTATGCCTCCGGCTCCTTCCAGGCTGCATCAGGGGACATATGCAGCATCTCACAATTCACAGCACATCGCTGCATCTGCGACATCACACAGGCTCTGTACACCCATCAAATGGACTTCATTACCTTCCTGATAAACAGGGAGAAACAGCATGAGCGTGTATGTGGGTTTGCCAGGATAGCGGGCTTCCCGAGGGTCCAAGGAGCCATTGATTGCATGCAAGTGGTCTTGCGAGCACCATTCCAGAATGCAGAAGTATTCAGAAACAGAAAGGGATACCACTCCCTAAATGTGCAGCTGATGTGCGATCACACGCATCACATCCTACTAGTCAATGCTCGCTATCCTGGAAGCGCAAAATGATGCCTTTATCCTACGGGTGAGCACTGTGCCTCGACTGATTCAGCCACCACAGCAAGGCCGAGGCTGGCTGCTTGAGGATAAGGGATATGGCCTGGCCACTGCCTAATGACTCCCCTCCACAACTCCACCACAGAGCCAGAGGAACGCTGCAATGAAAGCCATGACACCACCCGCAACATCATAGAGCAGACAATGGGGTGCTGAAGCAGTGATTCCGATGCCTGGACCACTCTGGAGGCAGCCTTTAATACTCCCCAATGTTGACGGTGACAGGGCTATTCGGCGGTGGCTCATAAGAGAATGCTTCACTTAAATAGAGTGAGTTGAGGATGTAGCTAATAATGAGCGTGTATAGTGGCACGATAATGTCGCCTCTCTGTTACAAGTCAACAGGTATACACCAGAGGCTGAAGGAAACATTCAACGTTACATTTTATTGCAAACACACCCCTCATACAACCCAAAAACCCCACCCCCCTTAAAGAAAACACAATGGGGCACCCGTTCCTTCAAATAATACAACAGATTAATAACATTTACACTTTTTCTACATAGGGCCCATGGCCACACATTTCATCAGTGGGTCTTAGGTAGACATTTCCCACCCCTCTGCCTCACCCTCCTCCCTCACCAACTGCTCCTCCTCAATGGGTCCTCAGTGCCTGCAGCAAGATTACTTGAGGGCTGCTGTGTCACTAAGGGAGACAGGAGAGATGGCCTAGCATGACGCCTTGCACCAGCTCTGGGCCTGGAAAGCCAGGCTGCTGACAGCCCCGCCTGAGAATGGGTGGCAGCAGTGTGGGATGGCTGGGGTACAGACCGCAGCAGCTGCAAAGGTGAAATGGCAGTGTCGGGAGACCGAATGATGTCCCGAGAGGACATCACGTTCCATCTCGAACGGTAGCCTGCCACTCCCCCGGGCAAAGTTTCAGCATTCGGAGCAATCTGGTGGAGCGCAGATTGCTGGCTTACTTTGGCACTGTTACCTCCCCATTGGAATGATGAGGCCCCAGACATGATGGCAATAGTCAGTGCTTGTGTTGCATCAATTTGACCCTGCATCAGAATAGATAGCATGCACTGACGAAATGGCAGAATGCAGGTATTGCATGGTCTCGGCCTGCCACTCAAGGGCTACTGCCACGTCAGCCATGGCCTGCGCCATCATGTCTTGGACCCCATGGTCACTTGTGGCATCGAGCATCTGTTGTAATCGACCAAGGATGAGCTCGATGGGCCCCCGACATGCAAATGCTACGGCCTCCCCCATATTCAACGTGTTATATATATACCTTGTTTAACTACCAGAGGGCTCATCCCCTGGGGTCCCAAGGGATCCCACAATCCCTTGGGAGCACCTGTACTTAAGGAGGCCTCACAGGCTGGAGAGGCACTCTGGAGACCTGCAATAAAAGACTAAGGTCACACTTTACTTTGAGCTCACAGTATCTGGTCAGACTCTTTATTCATATACAATACAACGCAAGTGCATCGACGCTTGCCGATATCCTTGCCAATGCACCCATAGCCTCCAAGTCCAGGTCCTCATTTGCCGATTTATGCTCTGGAGAGTTGGCCCCTGTAAGAATAAAAGTATTTAGTAATGATAAAACTGATTCTGTGCACACATATATATATATAAATGTTAAAAGTGTAGATTATATGGTAAGGCTACAGTGTTGAAAGAAACAATATGGATAACTTCCCCAAGTTCATCTCGCCTCTGGCTGGGCAGAGCTCAAAGAATAAAGGAAGCATGGCTTTGAAACTCACCAAACTAGAAAAGGTGGTAATTGGAAAGCCATTAACCTGATCAAGGAATGGCACCGGGCCTCCAGACAGGCACATGAGGAGAAGCCCATCAGGAATGGCCCTGGAAGCAAGACCCAGTCCTGAGGCTTTCTGAGAAACAATGTCCTTAAGGGATATAATAAGTCAAGCCAAAGATTGCTGGTCTCTTCTTCTCTCTTTTCTTAAGCACGCGGCTCTACAGACCAAGAAGCAGGCCATGTGCTTTGCCAGAGGGAAGTGACGTATAACTTTTTATACCTTTTTATAAATCATTATTGCAACATCATTGTATCTGTTGTAACTAAGTAGATCCGTAAGATAGCTGACAACTGCTGATAGATGTACATGTGTGTGTGGTTAATAAATTATTCAAAATTGTTTTAAAAGAATCGGTCTTGCTGTCAATTTAATGCCAGAGATTTGGAAATCTTACACCCCTCCCAAGCTTCCCCTCGCGTAGGGCGTTGCTGCAGGCCACTGGAGCCAGGAGCCTCAGGTTCAGCCAACCCTGGGAAGATGGCCTCTTTGACTGAGGTGCTCTCCCCACTCAATCCAACTGTCCTGTCCCGCACACTGTTCTCCACCACCTCCTCCTCATCTTCCCCGTCATCTGAATACGTCGGCTGACGGGCAGCCTGGTGCTCTTCTGGCTCATCATCTGTAAGCACAAAGCATCAGAAGTTCGGTTATCAGCTGGGTAGGGGTCAGGAAGGCAAGAAGGAGGAGGCATCGTTATTTTGGTTGCAACATCTTGCAAGGCATGTGGCCTCCATGCTAAGGGACTCACGCAAAACAGCCGTCTTAATCACATGCCGTCACTGCCTCCCCGCCCTCCACCGCCACGACTGCAGCGCCGATGAGGACGGACACTCGCTCCTCCACCTTGGTGAAGTCCTGGAGGTATGGCTGGCCATCTCAGCAATGATGCAACTCACGCAGATTGGGTGCAAGTTTGATCACCAATGACAAAAGCAAAAAGTTGTTAGTGGCTGTGAGCCACATGTGTCTCAGTAGGGTAATCGCAAGTAATATGGCGAAGTGTGATATCGACATTTCGTGCTGCATAGCATTGCACAGTGGATGTGTGAACGGTGGGTCTGGGGCACAAGCAACTACCAGTAAGTATGAGGCTCCGGACTGGAACCGCATATGAAGAGTTGAAAGGTGCTGGTAGGTGGACTCAGGCTGATTAAACAGCTAGAAGGTCAGAGACACTTGGATAGGCAGGGCATGTCTGGTGAGGCGATGGAGAGGTCTCATGCTGGTTTGAGCAATGAGGTCTGGTAGAGATAGAGATGGGATAGACTTTACATTGTGTGAGAGAGTGAGGTTCACATGAAGGCATTGGAAGGTGAATGGAAAGGTTACCCCCCCCCCCCGACGACCGTAGTAAGGCCTTTGAATTTATTGTGACATTGGGTCACCGTTGTGGGCACCGTGCTCTGGGCTGTAATGTGCTCAGCCACCTCCCTTCAGAGCCTTGTCAAATCCCGAGGCGCTGACATTCGTCCCCCTCCAGGCTGGAGGGCACTCCAGCGACTCTCCACTGCCTCCAGCAAGGCATCAAGGGCGGTGGGTGAGAAGCGGTGAGAAAACTGGCATCCTTCTTGCTCCTCCATTTTCGCGCTCTGAAGACACTGTGGAGCTGGAACTGCGCAAGTGCGAACTTGAGTTGTCGCGCCTTTAAGACTCGGCTGTTCCCGGGGTCTGACTTGGAGTTCCACGCATAAGCAAAGGGACTGCCAAATTTATCGACCAAACTTTTCTTATTGCCCAAGCCCCCAGCTGTAGTGTGCAATGGCTGATTTAGCACCCCTATCAGCTCTTCGACCGATTCTGACAAATTTCTGGGCGGAGGGCACCAATTTTTTCAAGGTGCTAAAATTACCGCTCCATCTGGGTTACCGCCCAAATGAGGCGCGACTGAATTTCCCCCCTATTTGTTATAAAATCTATGATTCTGTGTGCCAAAAAACAGGCATAATGAGCCATCCACCACAGCAGTGGACATGGTTGAGCCAGTTACAGGGCCTTCTGAAGAAACAACACACAGAGGCACAAGGGCCCCTGAATCTTAAACAGCTCCACTGAAACTTTGAAGCTAACCAGCACACTTTGGGGTGGAAATTCAGTTGGGGCAGTGTCCCGGGTGGAGCAGTAAATTTTGTGCCAGCAAATGGACCCGGAGTTCGGAGTGGGGCACTAAGGGTGGCATTGCACACTTCATTTAAGGTGCTCAGCCAACTGAACAAGGAAAAATCCCAAGCTAAATAACTGGCCTCAGAGTGCCATAACAGAGGCCTGGGGGGGGGGAAAAAAACCTGCAAAAAACCTACCACAAACTTTCCCAATACATAGCTCATGCCACCAGAACATAAAGCGCAAAAAAAAATGTTTTAAATCAATCACATTTACCTGAGATCGACATTACTTACCTCATTGCGTCCACAACAGCTTGGAATGCCAGCTTTCAAAGGCGTTCCCACCAAGGTGCACTACAGAGCATTATGGATCGGGCGGCAAACAAAAATCGAGCCGGTGTCGCAACCGGGGCATTGCACACCGGCTCGCCTCTCCCGGGCGGTACTGCTTGGCGCCCCGTCGATACCGGTAGCGAATGTGCTGGAAGCTGGCTGCCCGGGAGCAAGTGCTTTCTGTTGTGGCCTAACACGCTACTATAAATTCACATGAGGCACATTCTGCAGACAAAGTCACTCTGTGACCTAACCTTTATTCACAGGACCAAGGAGTGATGAAGGTGGGTGGAGCTTCCCCTTTTATACCTGAAAGACCAGGCTAAGAGTGTCTCCCACAAGTTCACCCCCTGTGGTCAAGGTGTGCATTTCTTAGATGTATATAGTATGCAGTGTTGTTACATGAAGGTTACAGTTACATGAAGGTTACATACATGACATCACCTCCCCCCCACATCTTGTGGGGTCAAAGATTAAGTCTTTTGGGCGGTCGATGCTCTCTCGTGGAGCGCCGCAGTTGGGGCTCTGGTTGTTGAGCCTTGGCATGTGTCTCTGTCCTCTGTGGTGATTCCGGCTCATCCGGGCTGGCCGCAGGGACTGTGCATGCCGTTGAAAGTTCTTGTTGCTCATTCACTGGTGGTGGTATGGGCAACATCTCATGATCTTCCTCAGGTTCCTCAGTGTCCATGCTGAAACTTTTTTTTACTTGGTCCAGATGCTTGCAGCATATCTGTCCATTGTTAAGCCTGGCCACTATGACCCTATTCCCCTCTTTGCCAATTACAGTACCCTCAAGCCACTTGGGCCCCAAAGCGTGATTAAGAACAAATAGAGGGTCATCGATTTCTATACATCTCCCCTTTGAGTTACGGTCATGGCACTCATTTTGGGACTGGCGCTTGCCCTCAACAATTGGATGCATGAGGGACAGCTGAGCTTTTAGTGTACGTTTCATGAGTAGTCCGCGGGCGGGACTCCTGTGAGCGAATGCAGTTGGGACCTGTAGGCCAGCAGGAGGCACGATAGGCGGCATTGAAGGGAGGATCCTTGAATCCGGAGCATGTCCTGTTTTATGATTTGGATCGCTCGTTCCGCCTGGCCATTAGAGGCTGGCTTGAACGGTGCTGTCCTGACATGTTTGATGCCACTACCCGACATGAACTCCTGGAATTCATAGCTAGTGAAACACCAGGATGACCGGCAAGTCCTAGGTTGCAAAGACCGCATGCAGACTCTTCACAGTGGTGGATGTTGTGCACGAATTCAATATGATGCACTCGATCCATTTCGAGTACGCATCAACAACAATGAGGAACATTTTTCCCATGAACAGGCCCGCGTAGACTACGTGAATACGTGACGATGGCCTGGTGGGCCAGGGCCATGGGCTGAGTGGGGCCTTCTTGGGGGCATTGCCCAGCTGGGCACACGTCGTGCACCTATGAACACAGTGTTCCAGGTCTGAGTCAATTCCCGGCCACCATACATGTGACCGGGCAATGGCCTTCATTAGCACGATGCCTGGATGCTCGCTGTGGAGTTCCCTGATGAATGCTTCCCTTCCCTTCTGGGTCATGACAACCCAGCTGCCCCATAGTAGGCAGTTGGCTTGGATGGAGAGCTCATCCATCCGTCTGTGAAACGGTCTGACCTCCTCAGAGCATGTTCCGTGTGCGGGCGCCCAATCCCCAGTCAGGACACATTTCTTAATCAAGGATAGGAGGGTATCTCTGTTGGTCCAGATTTTGATCTGGCAGGCTGTGATGTGGGAGCCTGCGCTGTCAAAAGCATCGACAGACATGACCATCTCAGCACTTTGCTCCGCTGCCCCCTCAGTGGTGGCCAGTGGAAGCCTGCTGAGCGCGTCAGCGCAATTTTCGGTGTCTGGCCGGTGCCGTATGGTGTAGTCATGCGCAGCCAACATGAGAGCCCATCGCTGTATGCGAGCTGACGCCTTGGCATTGACAGCTTTGCTGTCTGACGAAAGGGATGTTAATGGCTTGTGGTCCGTTTCTAACTCGAACCTTCTGCCAAAAAGGTAGTGGTGCATCTTTTTCACCCCGTAGACACATGCGAGTGCTTCCTTTTCAACCATCCCATATCCCCGTTCTGCTTGGGAGAGCGACCTGGCAGCATAAGCCACAGGTTGGAGTTGGCCCTCATCATTGCTCTGTTGCAACACGCACCCAACCCCATAGGATGGTGCATCACATGTCAAAACCAATTTCTTACAGGGGTTGTACAGGGTCAACAGCTTATTAGAACAAAGCAGGTTCCGCGCCCGATTGCAAGCTCATTTCTGATAGTCCCCCCAAAACCAATCGCAACCCTTATGCAGGAGCACGTGTAGCGGCTCCAACAATGTGCTTAAGTTCGGCCGAAAGTTCCCGAAATAGTTCAAGAGTCCCAGAAATGAAGGCAACGCCGATGTGTTGCCGGGCATGGGCGCACGATGAATCGCCTCCGTTTTGGATTCGGTAGGCCGGATCCCGTCTGCGGCAACCCTCCTGCCCAAAAACACGACCTCTGGGGCCAAAAATACACACTTGGACTTCTTTAGTTGCAGGCCTACCCGGTCCAGTCGGCGTAGTACCTCCTCCAGGTTGTGGAGGTGTTCCTCAGTGTCTCGACCTGTGATAAGGATGTCGTCCTGAAATATGATTGTTCCGGGGATGGATTTGAGCAGGCTTTCCATGTTCCTTTGAAAGATAGCGGCTGCTGAATGAATGCCAAACGGACACGTGTGTTGTAGGCCAGTTCCTGGGTCATGTAGGCCGAAGTGAGATCCAATTTGGTGAACAGCTTGCCGCCTGCCAGCGTGGCAAAAAGATCCTCCGCTCTCGGAAGCGGGTCTTGTAGTGACACTCGGTTGATAGTGGCCTTGTAGTCGCCACAGATCCTGACTGAGCCATCCGTTTTTAGGACAGGGATGATGGGGCCTGCCCAGTTGCTGAATTCAACGGGTGAAATTAAGCCCTCTCTTAGCAACCTGTCCAACTCACTCTCACATACGGCACAGCTCTGGCTTTATGGTGCACTGGTCTGGCGTCCGGGGTGATGCGTATCTCAACTTTGGTACCTTTGAAAGTCCCGACACCAGGTTGAAATAATGACTCAAATTTCTGTAGGATCTTTGAGCATGAACTTCGCTCCACAGATGACATGGCGTGCACATCCCCCCATTTCCAGTTCATCTCAGCTAACCTTGGTGACGAAACTTTGCTGTAGTCTCTCAATAAAATCGTCCCAATCATCACCAACACAGTACCTCTCGTCTGTGCTGCTAGTGGCCATGCTTGCATGGTTTAAATCCCAGTTTCTCGTCGCCAATAATATGTCCTTACTATACAGCATAAATGCACATGAGGCCCATACTTCAGAGAAGGTCACTCTGTGACCAGTAACCTTTATTAGCCAGCACTGAAGTGATGAAGGTGGGTGGAGCTCTCCCTTTTATACCTGAAAGACCAAGCTAGGAGTGTCTCCCACAAGTTCACCCCATGTGGTCAAGGTGTGCATTTCTTAGGTGTATATAGTATGCAGTGTTGTTACATGAAGGTTACATACATGACACTTTCCGCCGCCATTGTCACCCCTTCTGGGCGCTTGGAGGGGCAGCAGCAGATCGAATTTCCAACCCTTACTTCTTTCACTGGGGAATCACATAGAAGTCACTTCTGTAGTACTTTCTCTGCTTGTCAACCGCCTCAGAATCTGCCTCCCCTTCCTCCTTCTCCTCCACAGATGCTAAATATAAGGGTATTCAAATTGGGACACCCATTTTATTGACTGGGTGGTTGCAGAATAAATTAAACAGCTTCCCTTAGTACTAACAGTACTACTGCAGGCTTTACAAATACTTTCAGGTGCAGTAAAATGAATTGGACAGCAATTTTCCAAAGTTTCAGCACTTATAGTGATAGACTTCAAGACAAAATAGACAGGCTGGTGAACTGGGCAGACATGTGGCAGATGAAATTTTACGCAGAAAATTGCAAAGTGATATATTTTGGAAGGAAGAATGAGGAGAGGCAAGATAAATTAAAGGGTAAAATCCTAAAAGGGGTGTATGAACAGAGAGACCTGGGGATATATGTGCACAAATCGTTGAATGTGGCAGGGCAGGTTGAGAAAGCGGTTAAAAAGTATACAGATACTGGGCTTCATAAATAGAGGCATGAGGTTGGATTTTCTGCTAATTTGCACCCCATCTGGTGCCTCGGCGGGGCACAAAAAGGTGTTTTTCGGTGTTAAACGGGGCATTGAAGAACTAGTGCCCGGCCGAAAGCTTCAGCAATGGTTTTGCGGTGGCGCAAAAACTTAGCGCCTGCTCGCCGTTTTGTCCATTAGTGTCGTGTATGTACATGCTGTTTGTAGCCACCAGATGGTGTCATTGTTGGAGGCCACTGAGCAGCACGTACATGGTGATGCTCTGATATAAAAGGCCAGCCATTTTGTGAGTCAGGCACTTTGGGCCATAATAAAGTAAAAACAAGGTTGTACTTTGTTCAGTTAAACAGTACTCAGTTTGAACCTTTATTGCATACACAACATTTGGCGACGAGAATACAAGAACCTTGTTTGCAAAATGAGCACGATTAGATTTTTAGAGCGATTCGTGGAGGGAGAAGATTGGGAAGACTTTGTGAGCCATTTGAACCAGTACTTTGTGGCCAACAAAATGAAGGGAGTCAACGATGCAGACCGGCGCCGGGCCATGTTCCTCACTGTGTGCGGTTCAAAGATCTACAGTCTGATAAAGAATCTACTCATGCCTAGTGATCCAACAGAGAAAACATACGAGGAGTTGTGTACATTGGTACTGGAGCACTTCAAGCCAGACGACGGCATCATCATCTCGAGATACACACATTCGATCGGAGGGCCAGAGCGCGGCGGAATTCGTAGCCGACCTGAGACGTCTAGCGGGACCGTGCAAGTTCGGAACGGTGTTGGCAGACATGCTGCGGGACTTCTTTGTTATCGGTATCAACCACAAGGTGATCCTGCGCAAACCTCTGGCGGTGGAGGAGTTGGATTTAAAAAGGGCCATCCAGATCGCTCAATCATGTATGATGACGGACAGAAGTTTAAAGCAAATATCGGTGAAAAACCGAACCTCGGCAAGGACTGTAAATGCGATTGATTCGGCGTTCGACAGAGCGGCACATGGCAGGGCCTATCCGACTGCATTTGCGGAACCTGTGGCTGCCCAAAGTCCACCAGAGGGAATGTATTCAACTTCTCCGTGTTGGCATTGTGGGGGATATCATCGGCACCAACAATGCTGATTTAAGCAATATAGTTGCAAAGGTTGTCTGAGAGTGGGGCATCTCCAGCGCAAGTGTCCGCAGATGAGCAAGCGAGCTGTGACACACCACGTGGAGGATGAGAGTCAGACTAGCGCGATCCAGATACGCAATCCGAGATGTCAGAGGAGAAAGTGTATAGACTCTTTCATATCCAAGAGTAAACCAATTTTGATTAATGTGAAGTTTAACGGGATACCGGTATCGATAGAACTGCACACAGGGGCAAGTCAATCAATCATGAACGAGAGGGCATTTAATAAGCTGTGGTATACTAAGACTGTGAGGCCCATGCTGAGCCCTGTTAATGCCAAGCTGCGTACATACACCAAAGAATTGATAAAGGTGATTGGCAGTGCACAAATGAATGTATCGTATAATGGTGCCGTTCACGAGTTACCGCCGTGGATTGTTCCAGGCAATGGCCCAACGCTGCTTGGCAGAAGCTGGTTGGAGAAAATCAGATGCGACTGAAACGATATAAAGGCGTTATCATCGGAGGAAGATACATGTGCCCAAGTATTGAGCAAGTTCCCTCGCTGTTTGAACCAGGTATCGGCAACTTCACTGGAGCCAAGGTGCAGATCCACGTGGACTCAGATGCAAGACCCATCCATCGTAAAGCTCGGGCAGTGCCGTATATGATGAGGGAGGAGGTCAAAAATTGAACTGGACAGACTCCAGCGTGAAGGGATCATATCACCGGTTGAATTTAATGAATGGGCCAGCCCCATTATTCCTGTGCTGAAAAGTGATGGCACAGTCAGAATCTGTGGAGACTACAAGGCTACGATCAACAGGGTTTTGAAACAAGATCAGTACCCATTACCGAAGGCTGATGACTTGTTTGCGACGCTAGCCAAAGGGAAGTCGTTCACAAAACTGGACTTGACTTCGGCCTATATGACACAGGAGTTAGTCGAGACATTGAAGAGACTTGCATGCATTAACACGCACAAAGGACTGTTTATTTACCACAGGTGCCTGTTTGGAATTCGCTCGGCTGCAGCAATATTCCAGAGGAATATGGAAAGTCTACTGAAGTCTGTTTCCAGAACTGTCATGTTCCAAGATGATATCCTGATCACTGGTTGTGACTTCAAGGAACATCTGAATAACCTGGAAGAGGTTCTACTGCGTTTGGACAGAATGGGACTCAGACTTAAATGCTCGAAGTGCATCTTCATGGCTCCGGAGGTCGAACTCCTCGGGAGGAAAATCGCCACTGATGGCATCAGACCTACTGACGTGAAAACCAAAGCCATCAAGAATGCACCCAAGCTGCAGAACGTGATGGAGCTGCGTTCGTTCCTCGATCTACTCAACTACTTTGGTAACTTCCTACCTAAAGTGCGCACCATTCTTGAACCACTGAAAATGCTATTGAGAAAAGGTAACAACTGGGTGTGGGGCACATTGCAAGACAGAGCTTTCGAGAAAGCCACCAATCTGCTTTGTTTGAACAAGCTTCTGGTACATTATGACCCATGTAAACGTTTAGTTTTGGCCTGTGACGCATTGTCATATGGAATTGGTTGTGTGTTACAACAAGCCAATGAGTTGGGGAAACTTCAACCTGTCGCGTATGCATCCAAAAGTTTGTCTGAAGCAGAAAGAGCCTACAGTATGATAGAAAAAAAATTGTAGTCACCTTGACTGCCAGTTTGGCTGCAGGTTTCACTGAACTTAATAGCACAGCTTTGTAGCTGCCCTCTTGCTGAACTCAAATTTGCAGAGACAGCTCTCCTCATTCATTGCCAGATACCTATTCCTGGGGCTGTAAATATAGTTGATGACATACTGGCAATGCTACCAGTCTGCATCAGGTGCCATATAACATTGTTGGTATCTCTTCTTTGTTCTTCTTCATCCTGTTCAATTAAATTCAATGAAAATGGAGCTCTGGAAGCTATGTCCATCATTTGAAATGATATGGTAGAAAATATGTGAAGAGTGCAGCTTTAAGGCAAGAACCTGGTCAACCTTTAATGTCCATCACAAATAAGTGAGATTAGCACAATGCATTTGCAGTGTAAGAAACCAGGAATATTATATGCTACCCATTAACAATTATTTTGACTTGCACATAGAATGAAGTTGTCAAACCACTGACAGACAACCAGTTCAGAGCAGGGGTAAAGTAATCAAACAGACAAATTTGCAATTTTCTAACCACTGCTCACACTGTCTAACCAGTGAAACTGTTGGGGTAAGAATTGGTGGGTGCATAGCTTTAAGAAGAGAAGGATGGAAAAATATGTCAATTAAGCTAAATGTAAGACACAAAGGCAGATTAAAAGAATACCTTCGGTAAATAAATCTGTTGAAAACAGACTGGTCAGCAGGGAAGGATCCACAGATACACCAGAGAAAAGCTTGTGGAGTGATCTTCAATGATTGTGTAGAGAAACCAGCTGCTAAACACATTCCAATTAAATAAACAAGGCAGTTAGGAAAAGCTTAGGAAAGGAAACATGCACAGACAGGGATAACATATAACACAATTCGCGATAAGGATGGGAAGAAGACTTTCATTGTGCAGGGAAACCAGTGAATAGACCCCTGATTATAGGGCCCATGAACCATCAAAGCCATTGTGTGCTTATTAACTTAAAGACAGTATCTGTCTGTATGCACACAAAATCTCCCAGAACAAACACAATGTAATCCCTATATAACTGGTAGCAGAATTGTATTTGATTGAGAAGATGGTGGTAGACAACCATACCTCTCCTGTGCACATGCTCGAGAAATAAAGACCTGTTGTTGAATTAAGACCTACCCGACTCGACTCATTAGAAGAACCAGAGGTGGTCTCTGTTGAAAAGCAACTGAGACAGCGCAGGTGCATTTCAACCGGACGAGGTCCTGTCTCTCAGATGTTGCCTCAACAGATGGCGTAGTTGGCAGGAATTATAAGCTGACGACCTGAGCGGACAGATCATTGGGGGTAAGTAGTCATTTTTGAATACTTACTAGAGCCTAAATGAGTGTTTGTTAGGTTTGGACACACTATGGAAATATAGGATAAGAATGGTCGGGGAAGGCAGTCACTCAGGCAGTAAGTGGACGCACTTACTTGGGTGTAAAAAGGCACCAGGCATGGTAGAGTTAAACTGGCAGGGCAAAATGGCAGAAAAGGATAACGGTAAGGGGGATGAAAGTCTAACCAAGACCCTAAAAATGAGTATGAGAAGATCGAGACTAAAATGAAGAAGTTGGGTTGGGATCCGGACTGGACACCATCCCTACATAGAGCATTTTGGGATCAGCTAAAGGAAGGTAGCATCAAGGGCGATGCCATCAAAATAATCTTGTGCCAGTGTTATGAATACACTGCCAAGTGTCTGAGAGAAGCCACTAAAGAAACCATTGAGTCCAGTAAGGCGCGGACACTGTTAAAAACACAGAGACAGGATTTAAGGATAGAATCAAAAGAAAAGGAGGCACGAATAAATCAATTGGAACAAGAAGTAGAGCAGTTGAAAGATCAGATAGATCAGATGGTACAGAAAAATAAAGGTGGTAAATTTGAATGGCAAATAAGGGAGGAAGAGCCACCCGGATACAATGAGGAGGAATATAAGGTTAAGTCTAGCGTTCCCCAGGAAGAAGGAGAGAATGGCGCGCCCCCATTAAGAGCAGTCCCGGTAGTGATGAGGTGAGTTCTGCAAAAGACAATGCAGCCCCATACGTAGTAGGAGAGTATCATCCGTTCTCTCCGTCTGAAAAAATATTGGTATTGAAGAGACTGGGAAAGTTGGCAAGGGATTCGCCCAATAGGGACTTCTGGATTAACTTGGAGTCCGCAGTACAACTGCATAATATGGATGTGCATGGAATAATTAATAATATGTGACTGAAAACAACTTGGGAGGCGTTACCAGCAGCCCTGAGAAATGGGACTTGGACGAATGCTCAGGGACGCACCCGAAGTCAAAAGATTAAAGCTTTTTGTGAGATTGTGCAACAAAACCTTGGGGGAGGAAGAGTAATGTGGGGATTGATCATTGCAGTGAAACAAGGTGGGCAGAAAGACCCTGTGGGATCCAAAAGGGAGTACAAAGCATGGCAGGGAAGCATTGTGTTTACGGCAGTAAACTGTTTAAGAGACGAAAAAAATAGAAAAGCATTTCTATGAGTCGAAGTAGGTGAAACCGACACTTAAGCTTCTAATTTTTGTGCCGTGAGAAAAAAAATAGAATTTGCTACTATGGATGTTTGAGAAGTCATGAAATGTGTTGTGTGTGAAAGCCTGTGTAAAAACCTTTGATGTTTTCAGGAAGAATGTTCAAAGTTTTTTAAAGGGCACGTGGAAATTTTGTCTTAGTAAGTCTAGTTTTTTTTCAACTGGCACTGCTTAGTTTGATATTGGTTTGAATTAATTGGAGTTATTGAGGTTAATTAACTTGTTAAAACCAGACTTTTATTATGGCCACGGTGAAATGCTGGTTGGCTTAAATTGTGTGAGAAACCTCTAGTTCTGGACATGAGGCACTCACATATTGGTATTTAAAAAAATTAAAATTTCTGACTAATTTCAAGAATGGGTAACCAGGGGAGAAAAAAAGTGGGACTGCTATTATGCGAGGAATACAGAATCATTGTAATGTGTAAGCTATTTTTATGCGTGGAATATAGAATGTAATGTAACTTTTAAAATGTGGAAAAAGGAAGGTAACTCTCTGCACAAGACTTCAGAAAGCAACACCATTTGTAGAGTTGAATATAACCATTTTAAGTATTTTTTAAATTTTAAGAACATTTTAAGTTTCGAATTTGAGTGGATGTTTCCCTCAGTAACAGAAAGAGGATCATGAAGCCTCTGATAAAGCCACACGAAATGACATGTGTGGCACGTATGGAAATTGAGTGATAGAACAGACCAGGGAAAACGTAGCCCGAATACAGAAGGGTGAGGTACCCTTGTGGATCAGTAATGAGCAACTGGCCAACTTGTCTCGTCAGGGAAAAGTAATCCTGGGCTGCCAACTCAGAGGAATGGTGCGGAACCTTAACTGAATGTAAATGAATGGTGGGAATGTGTTAGGATTGATATTGGCAATACCAGTAATTGTACCAGAAACACTACCTCGGAAAATATATGGTGTTCAAAATATAGGGATTATTAGGGACAAGACTCATATAATGTACCATGAGATATTACCTTACGCAGTGGAATATGCAGACAGTCTGATAGAGACTAAGTTGGAAGGGTGTACTACTCGCCAGGGAATAACGATTTGCCCCCATAAAATAAGTTTCGACCCAAGGGCAGCATGTGGATTTAATGTAACAGAAAGATAAATAAAATGTATTATGGAAACAATTGAGGCCCACCTCTCGCACACTTGGGCCGCATATGTGGACATGGGAGAATACTGTGTGACCACTAACCAGAAAACTTTTGAATACGCAGATCGGACGTGTAAGGTCCAGAGCCCAATGTTTTGTTTTATCCCGGAAATACCAGTGAGGATTGAACAAGAAGAGCTGATCGATATCCACAAGCGACAATCCGTATCGATCCAGGCGTCAGAAGAAATCGAAGGAGAACTCTCTAAGTACATCAACTTTCGGGTACAAAATACCCATTCTACCAGAAGAATTGGTCGAATTGCGAAGGAAAATCATGGATTCTCAACAACAGAATGAGGACATCGGAGATGAGATAAGGAACATCAAGACCACAACGTGGTGGGATGACGTATGGGCTTTAAACTGAAAAATGGGGGGAGGGGTCAGATGAGGGGACATTTAGAAATTTAAAGAGGAACTTCAATGCAATAGAGCAGTGTAGCGATTTGGGTAAACGTGCAGATTCATCCGTGGATAAGAACAATATCTCAAGTGCTAGTGGTAATTCAGATGCCGGTTGCGGTGTATCTCCTTTGTATAACTCATATATTACAGAAACAGCAAAAAGCTCGACAATAGGAAAAGGCAATTTCCCTGAGAACCAAGACGATAACCCAAGGGAAGGAGAAGGGAGCCCTAGAGGAAATCTCGTTGGTATAGAGACAGTGTATTCGCCATGTGTAAATAAGTGGGAAAGGTTAGAGTTAGCAGTAATAACACGGTATCAGCCCGTAAGAGTAATAGAGTTAGCAGTAATACCAGGGTATCAGCCCGGAGGAGTAATGGAGTTGGATGTATGGCACTGGATAGGCCCGACTGATCACCATGGCCCGAAAGGAAAATACAGCGTAATTTTGGCACCGTGTGTAAACAGGAGTTTGCTATGGCCAAAAAAGGGGACTTGTTGGGGTAAGAATTAGTGGGTGAAACATAGAAACATAGAAAATAGGTGCAGGAGTAGGCCATTCGGCCCTTCAAGCCTGCACTGCCATTCAATGAGTTCATTGCTGAACATGCAACTTCAGTACCCCATTCCTGCTTTCTTGCCATACCCCTTGATCCCCCTTGTAGTAAGGACTACATCTAACTCCTTTTTGAATACATTTAGTGAATTGGCCTCAACAACTTTCTGTGGTAGAGAATTCCACAGGTTCACCACTCTCTGGGTGAAGAAGTTTCTCCTCATCTTGGTCCTAAATGGTTTACCCCTTATCCTTAGGCTGTGACCCCTGGTTCTGGACTTCCCCAACATTGGGAACATTCTTCCTGCATCTACCCTGTCTAAACCCGTCAGAATTTTAAACGTTTCTATGAGATACCCTCTCATTCGTCTGAACTCCAGTGAATACAAGCCCAATAGATCCAGTCTTTCTTGATATGTCAGTCCCGCCATCCCGGGAATCAGTCTGGTGAACCTTCGCTACACTCCCTCAACAGCAAGAACGTCCTTCCTCAAGTTAGGAGACCAAAACTGTACACAATACTCCAGGTGTGGCCTCACCAAGGCCCTGTACAACTGTAGTAACACCTCCCTGCCCCTGTACTCAAATCCCCTTGCTATGAAGGCCAACATGCCATTTGCTTTCTTAACCGTCTGCTGTACCTGCATGCCAACCTTCAATGACTGATGTACCATGACACCCAGGTCTCGTTACACCTCCCCTTTTCCTAATCTGTCACCATTCAGATAATAGTCTGTCTCTCTGTTTTTACCACCAAAGTGGATAACCTCACATTTATCCACATTATACTTCATCTGCCATGCATTTGCCCACTCACCTAACCTATCCAAGTCACTCTGCAGCCTCATAGCATCCTCCTCGCAGTTCACACTGCCACCCAACTTAGTGTCATCCGCAAATTTGGAGATACTACATTTAATCCCCTCGTCTAAATCATTGATGTACAATGTAAACAGCTGGGGCCCCAGCACAGAACCTTGCCTACTAGTCACTGACTACCATTCTGAAAAGTATCCATTTACTCCTACTCTTTGCTTGCTGTCTGCCAACCAGTTCTCAATCCACGTCAGCACATAACCCCCAATCCTATGTGCTTTAACTTTGCACATTAATCTCTTGTGTGGGACCTTGTCGAAAGCCTTCTGAAAGTCCAAATATACCACATCAACTGGTTCTCCCTTGTCCACTCTACTGGAAACATCCTCAAAAAATTCCAGAAGATTTGTCAAGCATGATTTCCCTTTCACAAATCCATGCTGACTTGGACCTATCATGTCACCTCTTTCCAAATGCACTACTATGACATCCTTAATAATTGATTCCATCATTTTACCCACTACCGATGTCAGGCTGATCGGTCTATAATTCCTTGTTTTCTCTCTCCCTCCTTTTTTAAAAAGTGGGATTACATTGGCTACCCTCCACTCCATAGTAACTGATCCAAAGTCTATGGAATATTGGAAAATGACTGTCAATGCATCCGCTATTTCCAAGGCCACCTCCTTAAGTACTCTGGGATGCAGACCATCAGGCCCTGAGGATTTATCGGCCTTCAGTCCCATCAATTTCCCCAACACAGTTTCCCGACTAATAAGGATTTCCCTCTGTTCCTCCTTCTTACTAGACCCTCTGACCCCTTTTATATCCGGAAGGTTATTTGTGTCCTCCTTAGCGAATACCGAACCAAAGTACTTGTTCAATTGGTCTGCCATTTCTTTGTTCCCAGTTATGACTTCCCATGATTCTGACTGCAGGAGACCTACGTTTGTCTTTACTAACCTTTTTCTCTTTACATATCTATAGAAGCTTTTGCAGCCCATTTTAATGTTCCCTGCAAGCTTCCTCTTGTACTCTATTTTCCCTGCCCTAATCAAACCCTTTGTCCTCCTCTGCTGAGTTCTAAATTTCTCCCAGTCCCCGGGTTCGCTGCTATTTCTGGCCAATTTGTATGCCACTTCCTTGGCTTTAATACTATCCCTGATTTCCCTTGATAGCCACGGTTGAGCCATCTTCCCTTTTTTATTTTTACGCCAGACAGGGATGTACAATTGTTGTAATTCATCTATGCGGTCTCTAAATGTCTGCCATTTCCCATCCACTGTCAACCCGTTAAGCATCATTCACCAATCTATCCTAGCCAATTCACGCCTCATACCTTCAAAGTTACCCTTCTTTAAGTTCTGGACCATGGTCTTTGAATTAACTGCTTCATTCTCCATCCTAATGTAGAATTCCACCATATTATGGGCACTCTTCCCCAAGCGGCCTCGCACAATGCGATTGCTAATTAATCTTCTCTCATTACACAACACCCAGTTTAAGGTGGCCTCCCCCCTAGTTGGTTCCTCGACATATTGGTCTAAAAAACCATCCCTTATGCACGCCAGGAAATCCTCCTCCACCGCATTGTTTCCAGTTTGGTTAGCCCAATCTTATGCATATTAAAGTCACCCATGATAACTGCTGCACCTTTATTGCATGCACCCCTATTTCCTGTTTGATGCCCTCCCCAACATCACTACTACTGTTTGGAGGTCTGTACACAACTCCCACTAACGTTTTCTGCCCCTTGGTATTCCGCAGTTCCACCCCTACCGATTCCACATCATCCAAGCTAATGTCTTTCCTTATAATTGCCTTAATTTCCTCTTTAACCAGCAACGCCACCCCGCCTCCTTTTCCTTTCTGTCTATCCTTCCTAAATGTTGAGCACCCTTGGATGTTGAGTTCCCAGCCTTGGTCACCCTGGAGCCATGTCTCCGTGATGCCAACCACATCATAGCCTTTAACTGCTTTCTGCACAGTTAATTTGTCCACCTTATTCCGGATACTCCTCGCATTCAGGCACAGAGCCTTCAGGCTTGCCTTTTTAACACACTTAGACCCTTTAGAATTTTGCTGCAAAGTAGCCCTTTTTGTTTTTTGCCTTGGGTTTCTCTGCCCTCCACTTATACTCATCTCCTTTCTGTCTTTTGCTTCTGTCTCCAATTTGTTTCCCTCTGTCTCCCTGCATTGGTTCCCATCCCCCTGCCATATTAGCTTAACTCCTCCCCAACAGCACTAGCAAACACTCCTCCTAGGACATTGGTTCCGGTCCTGCCTAGGTGCAGACCGTCCGGTTTGTACTGGTCCCACCTCCCCCAGAACCGGTTCCAATGCCCCAGGAATTTGAATCACTCCCTGCTGCACCACTGCTCAAGCCACGTATTCATCTGAGCTATCCTGCGATTCCTACTCTGACTAGCACGTGGCATTGATAGCAATCCCGAGATTACTACTTTTGAGGTCCTACTTTTTAATTTAGCTCTTAGCTCCTTAAATTCATCTCGTAGGACCTCATCCCATTTTTTACCTGTATCGTTGGTACCAATGTGCACCACGACAACTGGCTGTTCACCCTCCTTTTTCAGAATGTCCTGCACCTGCTCCGAGACATCCATGACCCTTGCACCAGGGATGCAACATACCATCCTGGAGTCTCAGTTGCGGCCGCAGAAACGCCTATCTATTCCCCTTACAATTGAATCCCCTATCACTATCGCTCTCCCATTCTTTTTCCTGACTTTCTGTGTAGCAGAGCCAGCCACGGTGCCATGAACTTGGCTGCTGCTGCTCCCCCCTGATGAGTCATCCTCCTCAACAGTACCCAAAGCAGTGTATCTGTTTTGCAGGGGGATAACCGCAGGGGATCCCTGCACTACCTTCCTGGCACTGCTCTTCCTGTTGGTCTTCCATTCCCTCTCTGGCTGTAAGACCAACTCACTAAATGTGCTATTCACGTCATTCTCAGCATCGTGGATACTCCAGAGTGAATCCACCTTCAGCTCCAATTCCGTCAGGAGCTGGAGGCGGATACACTTCCCGCACACGTAGTCGTCAGGGACACCGGAGGCGTCCCTGATTTCCCACATAGTACAGGAGGAGCATAACACATGTCCGAGCTCTCCTGCCATGACTTAACCCTTAGATTAACTTAAATTGGCAACAACAGTGTTAAAAGTTACTCACTGATATAGAAGCGAAAAAAGAAAAAAACTACTTACCAATCACTGTGACGTCACTTTTCTATTTCTTTCTACTTCTTTTTTGCCTTCTCCCTGTAGCTGCACAAGCACGCCTTAGCGACGCACTTCCTCGACACTGCTCCCGACTCAGCGACGCATCGTCCGACCTCACGGCCTTTTATAGGCCTCTCCACGCACCTCCTCGACGCTGCTCCCGACTCCTGGTGCATAGCTTTAAGAAGAGAATGATGGGAAAATATGTCAAGTAAGCTAAATGTAAGACACAAAGGCAGATTAAAAAGATGCCTTAGGTAAATAAATCTGGAACACCAGAGAAAAGCTTTTGGCGTGATCTTCAATGATAGTGTAGAGAAACCAGCTGCTAAACGCATTACAATTAAATAAGTGAGGCAGTTAGGAAAAGGTTAGGATAGGAGACATGCACCGATAGGGAGAACAGATTACACAACTCATGATAAGTATGGGAGGGAGACTTTCATTGTGCAGGGAAACCAACTAATAGACCCCTGATTACAGGGTCCATGAATCATCAAAGTCATTGTGTGGCTACCATCAAGCTCTACCACCGAGCTCATGGTCTACAGGGTTGTAGTAATACCCGCCCTCCTGTATGGCTCAGAGACATGGACCATGTACAGTAGACACCTCAAGTTGCTGGAGAAATACCACTAACGATGTCTCCGCAAGATCCTACAAATCCCCTGGGAGAACAGATGCACCAACATTAGTGTCCTCGACCAGGCCAACATCCCCAGCATTGTAGCACTGACCACACTTGATCAGCTCCGCTGGGCAGGCCACGTTGTCCGCATGCCAGACACGAGACTCCCAAAGCAAGCGCTCTACTCAGAATTCCTTCACGGCAAATGAGCCAAAGGTGAGCAGAGGAAACATTACAAGGACACCCTCAAAGCCTCCCTGATAAAGGGCAACATCCCCACTGACACCTGGGAGTCCCTGGCCAAAGAGCACTGTAAGTGGAGGAATTGCATCCGGGAGGTTGCTGAGCCCCTCGAGTCTCATCACCGAGAGCATGCAGAAATCAAGTGCAGGCAGCAGAAAGAGCATACGACAAATCTGTCCCACCCACCGCTTCCCTCAACGACTGTCTGTCCCATCTGTGACAGGGTCTGTGGTTCTCGTATTGGACTGTTCAGCCACCTAAGGGCTCATTTTAAGAGTGGAAGAAGTCTTTCTCGATTCCGAGGGACTGCCTATGATGATGATGTGTGCACCATAAACTTATAAACTTAAAGATAGTATCTGTATGCACATGAAACCTCCCAGAACAAACACAATGTAATCCCTATATAACTGGTAGCAGAATTGTATTTGATTGAGAAAGTGGTGGTAGATAACCATACCTCTCCTGTGCACATGCTCGAGAAATAAAGACGTGTTGTTGAATTAAGACCTACCCGACTCGGCTCATTCGAAGAACCAGAGGTGGTCTCGGTTGAAAAGCAACTGAGACAGCGCGGGTGCATTTCACCCGGATGAGGTCCAGTCTCTGAAGTGTTCCCTCAACAGAAACCATCTTTGTTTCCAGCCTTATACTCTGGTGTTACCATGCTTTTATGCCACCTGTGATGCAACACTTGGACCAGGCTTTACCACTGTAAAGCTGTTTGAAGCTAAAAATGCAGGATCTTATTGCAAATGCATTAACATTTGTCTTGTCACAGGAGAAAAGGTAAGAGAGTTTACCGCAACTCCAGAGGATAAGAAGAGACAAGCCTTTCCTATTGTAACTTTTCATGCTACCATATTTGTAAGTCTTTAAAGATATTTAAAAAGCCAATAATGTGAGCAGTCTATGAATATGACTCACACAGTGTCTTAAGAACTTTAGCAAAGAAATAATTTCACACAGAGCATTTGTGTGAGATACAAGGAGAGCTGTAGTGGCAGGGGAGGTTTTGGTGATAATTGCATGAGAATAACCCCAAGGCGAATAATGGAAATAATGAGCTTTTCATAAGCTGATAGTTTAATTTTTATGAACAACCAGATGAATAAATTGTTTTCCTGAGCTAGACCAATCAGTGATTAGATTGAAATGAAAATGTAACATCAAAATTAACTAATTAATTATTAGAGATGGAAGGACAAGTGATGTGGCATAACTGCAGCATGTGGAAGTTGATGGAGAGCATCATGATCCTGAGCAACCACATCTGCAGTAAGTGTCTGCAACTCGAGGAACTATGGCTCAGAATTGTTGAGCTGGAGTACGAGCTGCAGACATTGCGATGCATCAGGGAGGGGGAAGAGTTACCTCGACACTTTGCTCCAGGAGGCAGTAACACTCTTAAGGTTAAATAGTACTTTAGAGTTAAGCAATGGTCAGGGACAGGAGGGTGTGACTGTGAGTCAGGAAGGTATGGGGACCCAGGATGCAGTGATGGAGGGGCTTCAGCCCTTGACCCTGTCCAACACGTATGGATGAGGAAAAGGACTGCAGGGAGGATGGGCAAACAGACCACAGCACAGTGGTACAGGGGGCTATCCAAGTGGGGGGAAAAGGTATGGAGTGTGGTAGTGGTAGGGTCAGTATAGTCACAGGGGTGGATACTGTTCTCTGCAGCTGCGACAGGGAGTTCCGGAGGTTGTGTTGCCTGTCCGGTGCCAGGGTTAAGGATATCTCCTCGCGGCTGGAGAAGAACTTGGTGTGGGAGGGGAAGGATCCAGTTGTCATGGTCCATGTAGAAACCAATAGGAGGTTTAGAGGGGATTTGAGGGGAAATCTCTTCACCCAGAGGGTGGTGGAGGTCTGCAACTCACTGCCTGAAAGGATGGTAGAGGCAGAAACCCTCATCACATTTAAAAAGTGCTTGGAGGTGCAATCGAAGTGCTGTAACCTACAGGGCCACGGACCAAGAGCTGGAAAGGTTTAGGCTGGATAGCTCTTTGTTGGCTGGCTGGACACGATGGGCCGAAATGGCTTCCTTCCATTGTGTAAAATTCTATAATTCAATGACATAGGTAGAACTAAAAATGAGGTTCTGCTGATGGAGTTTGAGGAGCTAGGGTCTAATTTATTAAGCAGAACCTCAAGGGTAATAATCTTAGATCAGAGAGTTAAACGCATGATTCAAAGAGTGGTGCGGGAAGAAGGGGTTTCAATTCATGGGGCACTGGCGCCAGTACTGGGGAAAGAGGGAGCTGTTCTGTCGGGATGGGCTCCACATAAACCGGGCTGGGACCAGCATCCTGGCGAATTGAATAACTAAGGCTGTCGATAGGGCTTGAAACTGAAAAATGGAGGTAGGGGTCAGGTGAGGGAAAATTTAGAAATCTAAAGAGGAAGATCAATGCAATAGAGCAATGTAACGATTTGGGGTAAAAATAAGCAGTGACAGGAAGGGTAACAGGGAATAATGAAAAAAAATTAAATTAAAGGCTCTTTATCTGAATGCATGAAGCTTTCTTATCAAGATAAATGAACTAGTGGCACAAATAGAGATAAATGGATTTAATTTAATAGCCATAACAGAGACGTGGTGACCAAGGTTGGGAACTAAATGTTCCAGGATACTTGACGTTTCGCAAATACAGGCAGAATGGAAAGGGGTGTGGGGGGGTTAGCCCTGATAATAAAGGATGACATAAGGACAGTAGAGAGAAAGGATCTTGGCTCAGAAGATTATAAGATCTAATTGATCCGACAGAAGAGACTAGTTTGTGACCACAACAAACCACGCTGAGTACAAGTATATTGTAAATAAGCACAACAAATTTTATTAAGTGGTTTACTTCCAGTACAAAGAAGATAATCGACATACTGTTCCTTGAAACCTCAACGGGAGCCTGCTGAGTGACTGTGGCGCTGTCTTTTGCTGTGTTCTGTTGAGTGCAGTTCTCCTCCAGTCTTTCAAAAAGCTTTTGACAAGATCCCACACAAGAGATTGGTGTGCAAAATTAAAGCGCGTGGTATTGGGGTTAACGTACTGACGTGGATAGAGAACTGGTTGGCAGACAGCAAGCAGAGACTCGGAATAAATGGGTCCTTTTCAGAATGGCAGGCAGTGACTAGTGGGGTGCCGCAGGGCTCAGTGCTGGGACCCCAGCTATTTAGAATATGTTAATGATTTAGATGAAGGAATTGAGTTTAATATCTCCAAGTTTGCAGATGACACTAAGCAGTGTGGCGGTGTGAGCTGTGAGGAGCACGCTATGAAGCTGCATGGTGACTTGGACAGGTTAGGTGAGTAGGCAAATGCATGGCAGATGCAGTATAATGTGGATAAATGTGAGATTATCCACTTTGGTGTCAAAATTATGAAGGCAGAATATTATCTGAATGGCGGCAGATTAGGAAAAGGGGAGGTGCAATGAGACCTGGGTGTCATGATATATCAGACATTGAAAGTTGGCATGCAGGTACAGCAGGCGGTGAAGAAGGCAAATGGTATGTTGGTCTTCATAGCTAGGGGATTTGAGTATAAGAGCAGTGAGGTCTTACTGCAGTTGTACAGGGCCTTGATGAGGCTTCAACTGGAATATTGTGTTCAGTTTTTGTCCCCTAATCTGAGGAAGGACGTTCTTGCTATTGAGGGAGTGCAACGAAGGTTTACCAGACTGATTCCCGAGATTGACATATGAAGAGAGACTGGATCGACTGGGCCTGTATTCACTGGAGTTTAGAAGGATGAGAGGGGATCTCATAGAAACATATAAAATTCTGACGGGTCTGGACAGGTTAGATACAGGAAGAATGTTCCCAATGTTGGGGAAGTCCAGAACCAGGGGACACAGTCTAAGGATAAGCGGTAGACCATTTAGGACTGAGATTGAGGAGAAACTTCTTCACTCAGAGAGTTGTTAACCTGTGGAATTCCCTGCCGCAGAGAGTTGTTGATGCCAGTTCATTGGATATATTCAAGAGGGAGTTAGATATGGCCCTTACGTCTAAAGGAATCAAGGGGTATGGAGAGAAAGCAGGAAAGGGGTACTGAGGCGAATGATCAGCCATGATCTTATTGAATGATGGTGCAGGCTCGAAGGGCCGAATGGCCTATTCCTGCACCTATTTTCTATGTTTCTATGTTTCCAGTGTTCCTCTGTGTTCGTGCCGCCTTCAGGGTTCAATAGCTGCTCCTCTTATACCTTTATTCTCCTTTCAAGTGCTGTGATAGTTTGCAGCTGTCTGGGCCTCATGTCACTACAATGCTCTCGTTATTAACGCAAACGTCCCCCAACCTTCAAAATGTTATCTCGCTACCCTCCTTTTTTGCAGAAGGGGATGTTTTTCTCTGAGAACTTCTACACAGACAATCTCATATTACTTAACTTTAGAGATAAGAAATATGTTGTAGACCTTTGTTTTATTTCATGTTTAATTAACGTTCTGTCCTTGACTACATCCTGGGTTCTAACAGAACAGAATATTCTCATTGCTACAGCACATTACAGCAGACAACACAATATTGGCTTAATTTAACATTATGCATTGCTTTTCAGTTTTTACCATGGTTAGCTAAGCTTGCCCACATTTTAGTTAATTTTATCATATAATAATTAAACAAAAGCATTATTAAAACACTATCACAATATGCAGATAAGTTTTATCTTACAAGATCAGGAAGTAGAATTAGTATAGCTGGAGATAAGGAATAACAAGACACAAAAAACCCTGGTAGGAGTTGTTATGTCTTGAATAAAGAATCTGACCAGATACTGTAAGCTGAAAGTAACGTGTGACCGTAGTCCTTTATTACAGATCTCAGAGTGTCTCTCCAGCCTGTGAGGCTTCCTTATGTACAGGTGCTCCCAAGGGATTGTGGGATCCCTTGGGACTCCAGGGGATGAGCCCTCTGGTGGTTAAACATGGTATTAATAGGTTTATATATATAACAGGAGTAATATATCGGTCCCGTAAAAGTAGCTATACCATTGGACAGAATAATAATCAGGAAATAGTAGGAGCTTGTAACAAAGGTAATGCAATAATCGTGGTGGACTTTAATTTCCATATAGACTGGACAAATCAAATTTGCAAAGGTAGTCTGGAGGATGAGTTCATGGAATACATTCGGGACAATTTCTGTTATGTATGCATGTCAATGATGTACTGTAACACTAGACCTGAATGTACCTTCACCCTGTATATACCATACCTGTACACCAGAGGGTGCTGCTGCTGGAGACCTAAGAGTTACCTGTACACTGCAGGTAACGAATTTCCATGCACAACATGTCTAATCTAAGTTGCTTAGATTAGACATGTTGTGCGTGGAAATTCGTAACCTCGTCGCCAGTTATTGTATATACAAGCATTCTCTTAATGACTCCATGAGCAGGGGTATAGCACTTGAACTGTATTGACTGTATTGCAGCTCCTAGAGTGAGGACACCAAAGGGTGAGCTCCCTTTTATACTTGGTTACCAGTGCCGATACAAAAACTATACCTGCAAAGGCTGCAATGTGAAAGGTCACCTTCAGCGAACGTGTAGAAAAAGTTTTACTCACCGAGTCGCTGAAGAGTTGGCCGATCACCTGAGCTCTGGCACTGATGAAGATGAAGCTGTTCAGCCCCTGGAAGAGGAGTACGGAATATATACCTGCTCCACCGAGAGATCCCCATGGAAGATGGAAGTGGAAATCAACAGGGTTCCAGTTTCGATGGAGATCGACACAGGGGCGAGTCAGTCATTGATGAATCAGACGGCCTTTGAGAAACTCTGGTACAATCCCGCCGAATGACCAAAACTGTCCCCAATCCAGATAAAACTGCTCACCTACACAAATGGCACCATTCCAGTCGTTGGCAGCATAGACGTCCAGGTGTCCCATAGCAGTGCGATGTACAAGCTCCCCTTATGGATCGTTGCTGGTGATGGTCCAATGCTGCTGGGAAGAAGTTGGATGAAGCAAGTCCAAATCAGTCAGAGTGACGACGGCCTCCGGGCCCCAGCGATCGACATCCCACGTGGCCCCAAACTTGGATCCATTGTAGCACCTAGAAATCCTACCGTTCAGCTCGACTGCATGGCGACAACACAGACTGCACAACACTGCAGCGAGATGATCCAACCCGAACGACCAGACCTGACCTTCCGGGCCATGGCAGAACTCCAAGGGAAGAAGATCGGTGTAAAAGATATAGATTCCCAGCGTCTGTGGCAGAACCTGGGGAGTAAAGGATCACCGCAGCCTACCTCGCGGAGAAAGAGAAGATGACGCCCACACCACGAGGCAAAGAACCTGGAATCAAGATGGCCATGGTCAGACCACTAGAGTTGAAAGAGCAATACCCGGAACCGAGCGGTGAACCGGATTGGGGTAAAGATTGCAAGGCCCTCTTAAAGGAGATGGGCAACCCAAAACAATTAAAGGGACAGTTCCACTCTAGGCACAGCGATGCCAGTGATATTAAAGTTAAAAGTGCAGTAAATGAATGCAAGTATACAAATGTAATGTTAAATGGTGATGCCGGAAAAGCTAATGGAAAAAATGTAATGAATACTTCAAAAAGTGATGTAAGTAACAAGCTTGTACCGTTGAATAGTGATGCCAGAAATGCTAATGTGATAAATGTAAACCTGTACAGAGATACCGATACACAAGAAAGTGTTGTAAGTGCAAAATGTGAAAATGTGAAGAGAGATAACAATGTTTAGTCGGCTAGTTGCGATCGGAGCCAATGTGTCATGCATGCTAAAGGTAGAATGATAAATGACACCAGGTTCTACAAGTATAATGTCAATGTCAGAGGAAATCCTCCATGGGAGACCCCAAGGTCCAGCGGGTTACCTGACCGTGTAGCCTGTGCTTTCGGGACCAATGTGATGCCCCAGGAAGGGCTCACACACACCCAGTGGGAGCAGACCCACTGCAGGGACAGTGGTCAATGGGCAGCACAGCCACCACCACTGGGAACCTGCCTCAGATCGGCCCTACACCCCCTGGCCACCAGGGCCAGTATTAGGAACGAGAGGCCAGTACCCTCCAGCTTTCCCGGCAGAACCTGGGATGACCAGACTTCCACCACCAATGGAGGACAAGGAGCCCACACCACCCTGTGGCCCTGCCTACCACCAAACGCCACCACCTACCCATTCTACAATGTATGTACCTTACCCATTACACTGGCTCCACCACTGAGGAATCCTCCAACAGTGACACCCACATGGTCTTTGTGTGAGGGGGGGGAAATGGATAAATGCAGCCATAAGCATAGGGATCACACCTGGCACCCACACAACCCTCACCACAACCTCCCACAGCCCACTACTGATCACCTCCCCATGTCATGGCAATAAGGACTTGGGAAAGGCTTAGGGGGGAGTGTTGTTATGTATGCATGTCAATGATGTACTATAACACTAGACCTGAATGTATCTTCACCCTGTATATATCATACCTGCACACCAGAGGATGCTGCTGCTGGTGACCTAAGGGTCACCTGTACACTGCAAATAACCAAGTATAAAAGGGAACTCACCTCTTGGTGTCCTCACTCTAGGAGCTGCAATAAAGGACTGTACAGTTCAAGTGCTATACCCCTACCTCATGGAGTTATTAAGAGAGTGCTTGCATATAGAATAATTTCCTAGAACATTATGTCATGGAATCAACCAGGAAACAGGCTATTTTAAATCTTGTTTTGTGTAATGAGACAGGGTTAAGTAGTAATCTCATAGTAAGGGATCCTCTGGGACAGAGTGATCACAATACGATAGAGTTTCACATTACGTTTGAGAGTGACTTGCCTAAGGCCGAAACTAGAATCTTAAACTTAAATAAAGCAAATTACCCAGGTATGAAGGGCGAGTTGGCTCAGGTAGATTAGAAAAATAGATCAAAAGGTATGGCAGTAGATAAGCAGTGGCTAGCATTTAAAGAAATATTTCATAATTCTCAACAAAAATACATTCCATTGAGAAACAAAAATTCCACGGGAAAAGTTATCCATCTGTGGCTAACTAAAGAAGTTAAGGATAGCATTAGATTGAAAGAAGAAGCCTATAATGTTGTGAAGGCTAGTAGTAAACCTAAGGATTGGGAGAGTTTCAATAGCCAGCAAAGGATGACCAAAAAATTGATAAAAATAGAATATGAGAGAAAACTAGCAAGAAATATAAAAACAGATTGTAAGAGCTTCTAACAGTATCTAAAACAGAAGAGAGTAGCAAAAATAAACATTGGTCTCTCAGAGGCTGAGACAGGAGAAATTATTATGGGGAATAAGGAAATGGCAGAAACGTTAAACAAACATTTTGTATCTGTCTTCACAGTGAAGATGTAAAATGCATACCTGAAATGGTGGGGAACCAAGGGTCTAATGAGGGTGAGGAACTTAATGTAATTAATATAAGTAGAAAAAAAGTACTAGAGAAACTAATGGAACTAAAAGCCGACAAATCCCCTGGACCTAACGGCCTACATCCTGGGGTTCTAAAAAAGGTGGCTGAAGAGATAGTGGATGCACTGGTTCTGATCTTCGAAATTCCCTTGATTCTAGAATGGTCCCAACGGATTGAAAGGTAGCAAATGTAACACTGCTATTCAAGAAAAGAGGGAGAGAGAAAACAAGGACCTACATGCCAGTTAGCCTGACATCAGTCGTCGGGAAAATATTGGAATCCATTGTTCAGGAAATGGTATCAGGGCATTTAGAAAATCATAACATGATTAGGCAGAGACAATATGGTTTTAGGAAAGGAAAATCATGTTTGACAAATTTATTCAAGTCTTTTGAGGATGTAACTAGCAGGGCAGATAAAGGGAAACCAGTGGATGTAGGATATTTGGATTTCCAAAAGGCATTTGATAAGATGCCACATACATGATAAGGGTCCATAGGATTGGAGGTAATATATTAGAATGGATAGCGGATTGGTTAATGGACGGAAAAGAGAGTAGGGATAAACAGGTCCTTTTGAGGTTAGCAAGCTGTAACTAATGGGGTGCCGCAAGGATCAGTGCTGGGGCCTCAGCTATTTACAATCTATATTAATGGCCTAGATGAAGGGACCAAGTGTAATGTATCCAAGCTGGCTGACGATACAAAGCTAGGTGGGAGAACACAAAGCATCTGCAAAGGGATATAATTAGATTAAATGAGTGGGCAGTAAGATGGCAGAAGGAGTATAATGTAGAGAAATGTGTGTGTCTGTAAAATAAAGCAGTTTAACAATTCATATCTGGCTTCATCTGGCTTCATCTTACAAAAGCTTTTCAGATACGATATCAAGTTCAGATCACAAAAGGGTACAATTGTTACACCCTGGGTTACACTATTGTATAATTGGCACAATCCTGAAAGTAAAACAGAAGTGACCAATGCTGCTGTACCCGAGAGAATATCTAAGGCAGAGATGAAACTTGTAACATGGGGCGGTATCCGGGTGGTCCTTGCTTTTTACTGCCCGCTACTGCTGGGGCTGATTGGGCGGGAGATTCATCCCAGTTTTCTCGGCGGGAGTGGGAGCAGCAGGCAGCGGGAGGCAGTGAGCAGTCGCAGGTGGTAGCTGGAGTCGGCGGTAGGTACAGGCCTCTCAACTCGGGAAAGCTCGGAGGCCGTGTACTGCGCATTGCGCGAGATTTGGGATTTTTTTTCTTGTGGTTTTTTTTCAATGCTGAACTCACTTTTCCTGCGATCGGGGCTGAGTGGTCAGCCGCGGATGCACAGAAAAGCTCGGGAGTGACTTCCACCTCGACAACGATTCATTTGAAGGATCTGTATTTATATAATGCCTTGTACATCCTCAGGACAGCCCAAAGAGCTTCACGTCTGATGTATTAATTTGAAGTGCTGCAGAGGAACATGAGATGATAGCTTCCCTCAACTATCAAATCAAACCAGCCACACAGTGTCCTGTTACATAAGAACATAAGAAGTCAGAACACGAGTAGGCCATATGACCCCTTGAGCCCGCTCCGCCATTCAATAAGATCATGGCTGATCTGATCATGGACTCAGCTCCACTTTCCTACCCACTCCCCATAACCCCTTATCCCCTTATCGTTTAAGAAACTGTCTATTTCTGTCTTAAATTTATTCAATGTCCCAGCTTCCACAGCTCTCTGAGGCAGCGAATTCCACAGATTTACAACCCTCAGAGAAGTAATTTCTCCTCATCTCTGTTTTAAATGGGCGGCCCCTTATTCTAAGATCATGCCCTCTAGTTCTAGTCTCCCCTGTCAGTGGAAACATCCTCTCTGCATCCACATTGTCAAGTCCCCTCATAATCTCATACATTTCGAAGATCAACTCTCATTCTTTTGAATTCCAATGAGTAAAGGCCCAACCTACTCAACCTTTCCTCATAAGTTAACCCCTTCATCCCCGGAATCAACCTAGTGAAGCTTCTCTGAACTGCCTCCAAAGCAAGTATAGCCTTTCGTAAATATGGAAACCAAAACTGCATGCAGTATTCCAGGTGAGGCCTCACCAATACCTTATATAGCTGTAGTATGACTTCCCTGCTTTTATACTCCATCCCCTTTGCAATAAAGGCCAAGATACCATTGGCCTTCCTGATCACTTGCTGTACCTGCAAACTATCCTTTTCTGTTTCAGGCACAAGTACCCCCAGGTCCTGCTGTACTGCGGCACTTTGCAATCTTTCTCCATTTAAATAATAACTTGCTCTTTGATTTTTTTCTGCCAAGGTGCATAACCTCATATTTTCCAACATTGTAATCCATCTGCCAAATTTTTGCCCATTCACTTAGCCTGTCTATGTCCCTTTGCAGATTTTTTGTGTCTTCCTCACACATTGCTTTTCCTCCCATCTTTGTATCATCAGCAAATTTGGCTATGTTACACTCAGTCCCTTCTTCCAAGTCGTTAATCTAGATTGTAAATAGTTGGGGTCCCAGCACTGATCCCTGAGGCACCCCACTAGTTACTGGTTGCCAACAAAAGAGTGAACCATTTATCCTGACTCTCTGTTCTCTGTTAGTTAGCCAATCCTCTATCCATGCTAATATATTACCCCCAACCCTGTGAACTTTTATCTTGTGCTGCAACCTTTTATGTGGCACCTTGTCAAAAGCCTTCTGGAAGTCCAAATGCACCACATCCACTGGTTCCCCTTTATCCACCCTGTTCGTTACATCCTCAAATTTGTCAAACATGACTTCCCCTTCTTAAATCCATGCTGACTCTGCCTGCCTGTTAATGGTGTTGGTCTCACACACTTACTCCTTTGTTACTTTAAAGCATTAGAATACAATTGTGAGAAAGTGAATTGTAGTGGCCGCTTGCCTTATTGCAATCAAGGGATGGCTGGACTGACATATGAGGAGACTGGATCAACTGGGCCTTTATTCACTGGAGTTTAGAAGGATGAGAGGGGATCTCCTGGAAACGTATAAGATTCTGACGGGACTGGACAGGTTAGATGCGGGAAGAATGTTCCCGATGTTGGGGAAGTCCAGAACCAGGGAACATAGACTTAGGATAAGGGGTAGGCCATTTAGGACTGAGATGAGGAGAAACTTTTTCACTCAGAGAGTTGTTAACCTGTGGAATTCCCTGCCGCAGAGAGTTGTTGATGCCAGTTCATTGAATATATTCAAGAGGAAGTTAGATATGGCCCTTACGGCTAAGGGGATCAAGGGGTATGGAGAGAAAGCAGGAAAGGGGTACTGAGGGAATGATCAGCCATGATCTTATTGAATGGAGGTGCAGGCTTGAAGGGCCGAATGGCCTACTCCTGCACCTATTTTCTATGTTTCTATGTTTAATTTTTAAAAACTGGCATTTCACATCACAGCAGGAGTGGATGTAACTCTGCAAATGCTACAGTGCCAGGCCTTTCATCCCACTACTGCAGTGGAATATAAAAGAAAAGTGAATGTGCTACTTAAATTATTGGCGGACATAAATTCTGTCTGTTGTGTATGGATAAAGAGTCAGACTGAACACTGTGAGCTCAACGTAAAGTGTGACCTTAGTCTTTTATTGCAGGTCTCCAGAGTGCCTCTCCAACCTGTGAGGACTCCTTAAATACCTGTGCTCCCAAGGGATTATGGGATCCCTTGGGACTCCAGGGGATGAACCCTTTGGTGGCTGTACAGAGTAAATATAAGTCACATATATAACACTTCCCTCCCCGCCCCGCCCCAATGTCAATAGTGTAACTATTTACAATGTGAGTCGATCTGGGGCCCTTCTTGCCCTGGTTGATCGTCTCGGTGTGAAAGCTGGTTTTGTTGAATCATTTGTTGGTCCCTCGCTGGGCTGCTGTGCAGTTGGCCTTGCTGGGCTGCCTGGTGTGTTGGGCCCTGCAGGGCTGCTGTGGATGATGGGTTCTGCTTCATGGTCAACAGTGATGCCGGTTGCCAGGGTGTGTAAGTTGGGGGATCAAAAAAGGTAGGGTCCAAGGTGGGTTGCTCAGGATAGTCCGTGAATCTGAGTTTGATTTGGTCCAAGTGTTTCCAGTGAATGAATCCATTTTAAAGTTTTACCCGAAACACCCTGCTCCCCTCTTTGGCCACAACATTGCCGGGAAGCCACTTGGGACCTTGTCCATAATTTAATACAAATACAGGATCATTGATTTCAATCTCACGTAACACATTTGCGCTATCATGGTATGCACTTTGTTGAAGCCGTCTGCTCTCTACCTGTTCATGTAGATCAGGGTGAACTAACGAGAGCCTTATCTTAAGTGCTCTTTTCATGAGCAGTTCAGCAAATGGGATCCCAGTGAGCGAGTGAGGTCTCATGTGGTAGCTAAGCAGGACTCGGGATAGACGAGTCTGCAGTGAGTTTTCAATTACCCTCTTCAAGCCTTGCTTGATGGTTTGCACTGCTCTCTCTGCCTGACCATTGGACGCTGGTTTAAACGGGGCAGATGTGACATGTTTGATCCCATTACGGGTCATGAATTCTTTGAACTCAACACTGTTAAAACATGGCCCATTGTCGCTCACCTGGACATCGGGTAAGCCGTGAGTGGCAAACATGGCCTGCAGGCTTTCAGTCGTGGCAGCGGACATGCTAGCCGACATTATCTCACATTCAATCCACTTGGAGTACGCATCTACAACCACAAGGAACATTTTACCCAAAAACGGGTCTGCATAGTCGACGTGTACCCTAGACCATGGTTTGGAGGGCCAAGACCATAAACTTAGTGGCGCCTCCCTGGGTGCATTGCTTAACTGCGAGCATGTATTACATCTGTGAATGCAGGAATCTAAGTCCGCATAGATACCGTGCCACCACACGTGGGATCTGGCTATTGCTTTCATCATTACGATGCCTGGGTGGGTACTGTGGAGGTCATTGATGAAAGTGTCTCTGCCCTTCTTGGGGATCACTACTCAATTGTCCCACAGAAGGCAGTCTGCCTGTATAGACGTTTCATCTTTGTGCCGCTGGAACGGCTTTATCTCTTCTTGCATTTCCCATGGGACACTGGACCAGCTCCTGTGAAGCACACGGCTTTTGACTAGAGATAATAAGGGGTCCTGGCTTGTCCAGGTTTTGATCTACCGGGCAGTGACAGGTGATTGCTCACTCTCAAATGCTTCCATAACCATGGATAGACCTGCGGGCTGCGCCATTTCCACCCCCGTGGTGGGCAATGGCAGCCTACTGAGAGCATCGGCGCGGTTTTCTGTGCCTGGCCTGTGGCGGATGGCGTAGTTGTATGCAGACAACGTGAGTGCCCATTTCTGTATGTGGGCCAATGCGTTGGTATTTATCCCTTTACTCTCGTGAAAACAGGGATATAAGTGGCTTATGGTCAGTTTCCAATTCAAATTTTAGCCCAAACAGGTATTGATGCATTTTCTTTACCCCATAGACACAAGCTAACGCTTCTTTTTCAATCATGCTGTAGGCTCTCTCAGCCTAAGACAGACTCCTGGATGCATAAGCAACAGGTTGCAGTTTCCCGAAATCATTAGCTTGTTGCAATACATACCCGACGCCATATGACGACGTATCACATGCTAGTACCAAACACTTAAATGGATCATTCATACAAGTAATTTGTTTGAGCATAACAACTTTCTCGCTTTTACAAAGGCATTTTCTTGGCTTTTGCCCCAAACCCATTCGCCCCCTTTTCGTAGTAAGACATGCAGTGGTTCTAGCAGGGTGATCAGACCCAGTACGAAGTTACCAAAGCAGTTCAAGAGTCCCAGAAATGATTGCAGCTCCGTCACGTTCTGTGGCCTCGGTGCATTCCCATTGCTTCAGTCTTCGCATTAGTGGGCCTGATGCCGTCAGCTGCAATCCTCCTTCCCAAGAACTCCACTTCCAGGTGCCAGGAAAACGCACTTTGAGCATTTTAACCTGAGCTCCACATGGTTGAGTCAACTAAGAACCTCCTCCAGGTTCTGCAGATGCTCGACTGTGTTCTGACCTGTGACCAAGATGTCGTCCTGGAAGACCACGGTGTGCGGGACCAACTTCAGTAAACTTTCCATGTTTCTCTGGAATATTGTCGCCGCTGATCGGATTCCAAACGGGCATCTGTTATTAACAAAAAGACCTTTGTGCATGTTGATGCAGGCGAGGGCCTTCGATAATTCCTCCAGTTCCTGCGTCATGGAGGCTGAAGTATGATCCAGCTTCGTAAATGTCTTTCCTCCCGCCAGCGTTGCAAAGAGGTCATCGGCCTTTGGTAGTGGGTATTGGTCCTGCAGGGAGAAACGATTGATAGTTACTTTGTAATCGCCAAAGATTCTGACGGTGCCGTCTCCCTTGAGGACTGGGACAATAGGACTGGCCCACTCGCTGAACTCGATCGGTGAAATGATGCCCTCTGTTTGCAGCCAGTTTAGTTCGATCTCTACCCTTTCTCTCATCATGTACGGTACTGCTCTCGCCTTGTGATGAATGGGTCGTGCCCCTGGAATTAGGTGGATCTGCACTTTTACTCCTTGGAATTTCCCGATGGCTGGTTTGAACAGCGAAGGAAATTTGTTTAAGACCTGGGCACATGAAGTGTCATCAGCGAGCGATAGCGCTCGGACGTCGTCCCAGTTCCAGCGTATCTTTCCCAGCCAGCTCCTGTCGAGCAGCATGGGACCATCGCCCGGTACCACCCAGAGTGGTAGCTTGTGCACCACTCCATCGTCGAAGACCTTTACGGTAGCACTGCCGATTACAAGAATCAGTTCTTTAGTGTAAATTCTTAGTTTTGTGCGAACTGGAGTTAAGACTGGCCTTGAGGCCTTGTTGCACCACAACCTTTCGAAAGTCTTTTTGCCCATGCTGGACTGGCTCGCGCCCGTGTCCAGCTCCATTTACACCGGGAGTCCATTTAGTTTAACATTCAGCATTTTCGGGGTCAATTCGTGGTGATGTGTGCACCCCATGTACCTCTGCCTCCTCTATCTGAGGCTCTGGTTCATCGTGATCCTCCATGGATCTGTCCTCCTCTGCAACATGGTGGTTTGCAGGTTTAACAGGCTTTGCAGCTCGCCTGTACACTCGGAGGTGTTCCATTGTTCCATAGCCCTTGCAAATGTACTCTTTGAATCGGCATGAATGTAAACGATAATCACCCCTGCAGTGCCAACAAGATGTTAATGGCCTTGCATTCATCACCCTTGATGGTGGACTCTGAGTCATCCGCGGATGTGCAGCTGCAGGTATGTGTGACCTGCCCTGTACGTCACCATTCAAAAACAACATCACTTTGTTCACAGTGCTTGTAGCAGCACTTGTGTGCTGAGACATTTGCTTCGCATTGTCACTGGTGGCAATGAACACCTGGGCTATCGCTATGACCTTACTCAAGGTTGGGATCTCTACAGTTGAAAGTTTGAGAAGTATGGTATCGTGGCCAATGCCAAGTATGAAAACGTCTCTGAGCATGTGCTCCAAATGTCCTTCAAATTCGCAATGTCCTGCAAGGCATCTTAGCTCGACAACATAACTTGGCACTTCCTGGCCTTCAGACCTTTTGCAGGTGTAGAACGGGTATATCGCCGTCAGAATGCTTTCCTTCGGGTTCAAATGCTCTCGGATCAGTGTGCACAAATCGTTGTACGATTTCTCTGTGGGTTTCGCTGGAGTGAGCAGATTCTTCATGAGGCCATATGTTGGTGCCCCACAGACGGTGAGGAGGATCGCCCTTTGTTTGGCAGTGCTCTCTTCCCCATCTAGCTCGTTGTCCACAAAATATTGGTCGAGTCGCTCCACAAAAGTTTCCCAATCATCTTCCTCTGAGAATTTCTCCAGGATGCCCACTGTTCTCTGCATCTTTGGGTTCGCTATCGGTATCTCGTTGCTATTTGTTGTATATGGAGAAAGAGTCAGACTGAACACTGTGAGCGCAAAGTAAAGTGTGACCTTAGTGTTTTAGTGCAGGTCTCCAGAGTGCCTCTCCAACCTGTGAAGCCTCCTTAAATACCTGTGCTCCCAAGGGATTATGGGATCCCTTGGGACTCCAGGGGATGAGCCCTCTGGTGGCTGTACAGAGTAAATACAAGTCCACATATATAACACTGTCAGTACTGGTGTTTCCCTTCAATTCACAGATCATTATGCGGACAATTCAATGCATAGAGCACAGCCAGGAAAAATAGTCAAGTTTGTTAACATACGTGGAATAGATTTACTCTAAGGCACTGTATGGGAAGTTATTAGAGAATGTGCAAAAACAAATGGCGAGCTACTCAAAGGGTTAGGGTTGGGGTTAGGGTTGATTTCTTCACTAGTGGCAAAGTAGCTGTCAACATCATACATTTGTAAAAAGATATTACAACATGATTAAGTGAATCTTTGCCATGAGAGAAATCAATAAGAGTTGCCTGCCAGTATGAAGTCACTAGTTGAACACCATCATCTTTTAAAGAGAGAAATACTAATTGGAACATTTACATTAAATATATATAATCCAAATTCAGTGTGGACAAACTGTTGCCTAAGTGGTACTGTTATCTAGTTAAATGCAGTTTCACGTCTTTAATTTAATGTTAAATATGCTGAGTAGGTAAGACTGTTGCCCTGGAGTCAGAAGGTTATGGCTTCAAACCCCATTCCAGCATATAATCTCAAGTGACACTTCAGTAATGTAGTAAGGGAGCTGCATTGTCAAATATGTTGTCTTTCCTCCCTCAAACACCACCACTAAAAACAGATTAACGAGTCATTTATCTCACTTGCTGTTTGTGGAATCTTACTGTGTACAAAATTGACCGTCATAAATCAAGATCGGCTAAAATTGAGATCTTTCTGGAGGGCGGTAAATGGATCTTAGCCGATCTTAGTGGTGAAACTGGCATTTTGGGGGATTTTCCCGTGGGCGGGCAGTATGGACTATCGCCAGCTGTACTCCTCTGATGAATTTACCGCTGGGCAGTAGTTGGGTGGCAGGCCAGTGGTAGGTGTTTTTTTTTACCAAACTGGGATTTTTGGGTGGTAGGTAGCTCGGCGGTAGTGTGATGAATTTTAGCCCCAGAGATTTTTGGAGTCCAGGGGAATCAAGGGATCTGGTGTTCGGGCGGGAAAGTGGAGTTGAGGTTGATGATCAGCCATGATCTTATTGAATGTCTTATGTTCGAATGAAATTTTAATCACATTTAAATGGCAAGATCTGGTTCAGGTGCAGTATAATTTTGAGACCAGAGCAAACACTGAGGCAGTGCAGGAGGGGGACACAATGGGCGTAACAGCTCTGATTCTGCACCCACTTTTTTTCACAATTGCATCCAGAAAAAGGTAAGGGAAAAGTAGCATTGGGGTTATGTTATAGGACTAGTAATCCAGAGGCCTGGACTAATGATCCAGAGACATGAGTTCAAATTCCACCACGCAGTTAATTATATAAATCTGGAATAATATAAAGCTAGTATCAGTAATGGTAACCATGGGCCCAAGTTTCGAGCCGCGCCTAGAACGGCGCAGTCCCGACCTGAACGCCTGTTTTTCGCGCCACAAAGTGCGC
This sequence comes from Pristiophorus japonicus, assembly GCF_044704955.1. Classification (NCBI taxonomy): domain Eukaryota; kingdom Metazoa; phylum Chordata; class Chondrichthyes; family Pristiophoridae; genus Pristiophorus; species Pristiophorus japonicus. The sequence goes on from NC_091977.1 coordinate 413,043,825, forward strand.
CTAAAAAAAACTTTCAGATTCTCCGGCTCCCTGCTGGTCCTCTGGCCCTCGGCGCAGTGCAGCACAAGCTGTAGGGGGCGGAGCCAGGTCCCTGTGCAGTAGCTCCAGGCACCCGAAACTGTGTGGGAGGGACCCGAAGCACGCAGCCCCGATAGCCCTGGCCGAATGGCCTCACTGGGGCTGCGTGCATAAGGCTCCTCCCACGGCCAGCTCCTGCTTCCTCCCGACCCAACTCCCTCTTCCCGCCCCCCCGCCTCCGGACCGGACCCGACCCCGACACTGACTCCCGCTTCCCCCCCACCCCCCGCCCCCGGACCCGACCCGACCCGACTCCCTCCCCCCGACCTGACCTCCCTCTCCCTCCCTCCCCCCGACCCGAACTGAACCGACCTCCCTCCCACCACTGCCCTGACCCGCGCTCCCCCCGACCCGACCCAACGCCACCTACCTGTAAATCTCGTGCTGGGGACGGGCCCTGCCCGAAGTCTCGGGCCCGGCCCGTTCAGCCTCCCTCCCCCTGCTCCTTCCCCCCCCATCTCCTTCCCCCCATCTCCTTTCCCCCCAATCTCCTTTTCCCCCATCTCCTTTCCCCCACATCTCTTTCCCCCACTTCTCCCCCTCCCCCCTTCTCCTCCCCCTCCCCTTCTCCTCCCCCTCCCCCCCCTTCTCCTCCCCCTCCCCCCTTCTCCCCCTCCCTCCCCCTCCCCTTCTCCCCCATCCCTCCCCCTTCTCCCCATCCCTCCCACCCTCCCCTTCTCCCCCATCCCTCCCCTTCTCCCCCATCCCTCCCCCTTCTCCCCATCCCTCCCACCCTCCCCTTCTCCCCCATCCCTCCCCCTTCTCCCCCATCCCTCCCCCTTCTCCCCCATCCCTCCCCCTCCACCCCTCCTCCCCCTCCCCCCCTCCTCCCCCTCCCCTCGCTGTCAGAAACACAGACAAGAATGAGAGACACAGACAGACAGACAGAGAGATAGAGACACTGACTGAGACACACTGGGGGGAGGGGCATCCCAGCATGCTGTTGGAGGGCTCCCGGTGCTGCAGTCGGTAAATAGAAAATGTTTTATTTATTGATTTAAAAAAAAAAAATTTTCATTAATTTTTTTTGATTGATTTATTGGTTGATTTATTGATGTTTTTATCATTTATTATTGATGATGGCTCTTTATTTGTAAATCTGAGGTGTTTAATGTTTGTAAACTTCCCTTTAAACCCCCCTCCCCCCATTCCCAACGCCTGATTTGTAACCTACGCCTGATTTTCTAAAGTGTAGACAAGGTTTTTTCGAGCGTACAAAAATCTTCACTTACTCCATTCTAAGTTAGTTTGGAGTAAGTTTTCACTGACGAAACTTTGAAAACAGGCGTAAGTGGCCGGACTTATATTCAAAAGGGAGTTAGATGAAGTCCTTACTACTCGGGGGATCAAGGGGTATGGCGAGAAAGCAGGAAGGGGGTACTGAAGTTTCATGTTCAGCCATGAACTCATTGAATGGCGGTGCAGGCTAGAAGGGCTGAATGGCCTGCTCCTGCACCTATTTTCTTTGTTTCTATGTTTCTATGACATGCCCCCTTTTGAAAAAAAAATTCTGTTCCAAAGTGAAACTGTTCTAACTGACTAGAACTGGAGCAAACTAAATGGCGAGAATTCCGATTTCTAAGATACTCCGTTCTACACCAGTTGCTCCTAAAAATCAGGAGCAAATCATGTCGAAACTTGGAGCCTATGAAACTTACGGATTGTCATAAAACCTATCATGTACACTGAATGTTCTTTAGGGAAGGAAATCTGCTGTCCTTACCTGATCTGACCTATATGTGATTCCAGATCCACAGTAATGTGGGTGAATCTGAAATGGTCCAGCAAGCCACTCAGTTGTAACAAACTGCTATGAAAAACAATGGCCCTGAAATTACAGCCTCTCCAGGTATGTATGATATGCGCACATGCCCAAAGAGGCCAAGCAAGTTCTGGGTAAAGGCGCGCGCAACGCAAACGCTGAAATCCGGCACTTGCGAACTGTCAAAATTGACAGTTCCAACGCATCCCAGGCTAAACTTTTAAACAACTTGGGAAAACTTTTAAAACTTCGGAAGAAACTTTTAAACAATATGGAGGGACTTTCAAGAATTATATTCTTTTAAAAATTTTTACGAAGGAATTGAATACTGTACCCGAATCTAACTAGAAAATAGTTTGGTGTGTTTTATTAGCATCATTTTCAGTCATTTAAGAACATAAGAACATAAGAATTAAGAACAGGAGTAGGCCATCTAGCTCCTCGAGCCTGCTCCGCCATTCAACAAGATCATGGCTGATCTGGCCGTGGACTCAGCTCCACTTACCCGCCCGCTCCCCGTAACCCTTAATTCCCTTATTGGTTAAAAATCTATCTATCTGTGACTTGAATACATTCAATGAGCTAGCCTCAACTGCTTCCTTGGGCAGAGAATTCCACAGATTCACAACCCTCTGGGAGAAGAAATTCCTCTCAACTCGATTTTAAATTGGCTCCCCCGTATTTTGAGGCTGTGCCCCCTAGTTCTAGTCTCCCCGACCAGTGGAAACAACCTCTCTGCCTCTATCTTGTCTATCCCTTTCATTATTTTAAATGTTTCGATAAGATCACCCCTCATCCTTCTGAACTCCAACGAGTAAAGACCCAGTCTACTCAATCTATCATCATAAGTCTACTCAATCTATCATCATTGTTTTTCATAGCTATCAATCTACTCAATATATCCTCATCTCGGGAATCAGCCCAGTGAATCGTCTCTGTACCCCCTCCAAAGCTAGTATATCCTTCCTTAAATAAGGTGACCAAAACTGCACGCAAGTACTCCAGGTGCGGCCTCACCAATACCCTATACAGTTGCAGCAGGACCTCCCTGCTTTTGTACTCCATCCCTCTCGCAATGAAGGCCAACATTCCATTCGCCTTCCTGATTACCTGCTGCAATTTGAAACCGGGTTACTCACAACGACGCCCGGTGAGCAGGTGAGCCTCCAACCAGGCGATCGGGACATCACCCCTCCTTCCTGCGGCGGGCCTTCATCCCTCCAGCGGCAATCGGGCCTTTCCTCGTCGACGGCTGGACGTCTCCTTCCCCACTGGTGACCTGGCCTCTTCTACTGGTGAGCATCACGGCTATGACACTTTCACCCTCCCACTCCTTGCTGACCTCACACTCAGAACTCCAGCGGACAGCTGACCTTCCTAATATCTGCCCCCAACCAAGCCTCGGACCACCTACCATCAAGAGCGCCTCTCGGCGCCAAGCTTGCGGCCAACATCTCGCCATAGGCAACTAGGCTCATACAGTAGTGCCTGGAATCCAGTCGTCTTGGACCCCCTTGTCACTTGACCAAGACCTTGCTCAGCTAAGCCTGTGTGGTGGCCGGTCCACCCCACGTTAAAAGAACTCATGCACAGGCATCTTCCACTCCGTTAACATGAAGTTCGGTACCTGGAATGTCAGAACCCTCATGGACAATTCCAACAGTGACAGGCCGGAACACTGCTCCGCCATAGTTGCCCAGGAACTTAAACGCTTTGGCATCAACATCATCGCCCTAAGCGAGACCCAGTGGACAGGGGAAGGCCAGCTCAAGGAACAAGGTGGAGGTTACACCTTTTTCTGGAAAGGGAAACCAGAGGAAGAACACCGCCTTCACGAAGTCGGCTTCGCCATCAAAAGCGAGCAGGTTGACCGCATCAAAGACTCCCCCTGCAGGGTTAACGAATACCTGATGACTCTTCGTCTTACCCTATCCCGGAACCAATGAGCCACAGTCATCAATACAATGGATGAGACCAAAGAGTGTTTTTACCCCAACCTCAAAAAATCCCTGTCCTGCGTCCCCGTGGGCAACAAACTGACCCTCCTAGGTGACTTCAACGCCAGGGTTGGCAAAGACATTGCCCTCTGGGGAGGCGTAATTGGCAGAGAGAGGGTAGGGAAAGCCAACTCCAGCGGTACCCTACTCCTGACAAAATGTCTAGAACATGAACTTCTCATCATCAACACCTTGTTCCGACAGAGGGACAAATACAAGGCATCATGGAAACACCCTCGCTCCAAACACTAGCACCTGCTCGACTATGTCATCGTCCGAGCCAGGGATTGCAAGGATGTGCACATCACCCATGCCATGACAGGAGCTGACGACTGTTGGACGGACCACCGCCTAATCCGATCCATCATTGACATCAACCTAGCTCCAACACTTGGTCACTCAACCAGAAAACACCAGGACTGGTTTGATGAGAATGATCAGCAGATCCAAGAACTAATAGATCGCAAGCGTAAAGCATTTCTGAGCCTTAAGCAACAACCCAACTCGGGAGCAGCAAAGCAACATTACAGGTGGCTCAAGGCTGAGGTACAACAAAAAATCCGGGATCTAAAGAACAGGTGGATGAAGAAAGCAGAGGAGATACAACAACTGGCCAACAGCCATGATGTGCGAGGAGTCTTCATCGCAGTCAAGACCACCTATGGTCCAAACTCCCAAGGCCCCACCGCACTGCTGGCCAAGAATGGGGAAACACTCAGCAAGGACACCGAGGCAGTCAGGACCTACTGGAATGAGCACTTCGAAGATCTCCTCAATCGAGACTCTGCATTTGACTCGAGTGTTCTCGACTCCATCCCTCAGCATGCGACCCGCCACCACCTCAGTGAAACCCCAACGTCACTCGAGGTAGGAAAAGCCATAAGACAGCTACAGAACAACAAGGCTACGGGAGCGGATGGAATCCCTGCTGAGGCACTAAAGTATGGCGGAGAGGCGCTGTTAGCGCGGATACATGGCCTCATCTCTTCTCATCTAGAGGGAGGAGAGCATGCCGGGAGATCTCAGAGATGCAGTGATCGTGACCATCTTTTAAAAAGGGGACAAGTCCGACTGCGGCAACTACAGAGGAATCTCCCTGCTATCAGCCACTGGGAAAGTTGTCGCTAGAGTCCTCCTCAACCATCATCTTCCTGTTGCCAAGGAGCTCTTCCTGGAGTCACAGTGTGGATTTCTCCCCTACGGGCACAATGGACATGATCTTTGCGCACATTCAGAGGCTGAACTCCAGGATATAGTCGATGTATTTACTGAGGCATATAAAAGCATGGGCCTCAAGCTAAACATCCATAAGACAAAGGTCCTCCACCAGCCTGTCCTCGCCGCACAGCACTGCCCCCCAGTCATCAAGATCCACGGCGCAGCCCTGGACAACGCGGACTATTTCCCATACCTCGGGAGCCCCTTATCAACAAAAGCAGGCATTGATGAGGAGATTCAACACCGCCTCCAGTGCGCCAGTGTAGCCTTCAGCTGCCTGAAGAAAAGAGTGTTCGAAGACCAGGCCCTCAAATCTACCACGAAGCTCATGGTCTACAGAGCTGTAGTAATACCCGCCCTCCCTAATGGCTCAGAGACATGGATCATGTACAGTAGACACCTCAAGTTGTTGGAGAAATACCATCAACGATGCCTCCGCAAGATCCTACAAATCCCCTGGGAGGACAAACGCACCAACATTAGCGTCCTCAACCAGGCCAACATCCCCAGCATTGAAGTACGGACCACACTTGATCAGCTCCACTGGGCAGGCCACATTATCCGCATGCCAGACACGAGACTTCCAAACAAGCGCTCTACTCGGAACTCCTTCATGGCAAACGAGACAAGGGTGGGCAGAGGAAACGTTACAAGGACACCCTCAAAGCCTCCCTGATAAAGTGCCACATCCTCACTAACACTTGGGAGTCCCTGGCCAAAGTCCGCCCTGAGTAGAGGAAGTGCATCTGAAAGGGCGCTGAGCACCTTGAGTCTCATCGCCGAGAGCATGCAGAAAACAGGTGCAGGCAGCGGAAGGAACGCACGGCAAACCTGTCCCACCCTCCCTTACCCTCAACAACTGTCTGTCCCACCTGTGGCAGGGACGGTGGATCCCGTATTGGACTGTTCAGCCACCTAAGGACTCATTCTAAGAGTGGAAGCAAGTCTTCCTCAATTCCGAGGGACTGCCTATTATGATGATGATGACTATTAATTGATAAGTGGCAGTGCCTGTGCAGCTCCACAGGCAACTTGTCCATTTAAAAAATCTGAATGTACATTCGCAGGAGAGGTGTAGCGGCAACTTGGGGTTGGGGGGTCGGGGGTCAGAGGTTTGATTGGAATCAGACCCGGTGCCTGCTCTGTGCTGCCCAATGGGTCCTAAAATGGGCGTTGGGCCCTTCATTTACATATGTAATGGGTCGCAAAACAACAACTTTATATTATGCCTTTAATGTGTTAAAACATCCCAAGGCACTTCACAGGAGTGCTATAAAATTTGACCCCGAGCCACATCAGGAGATATTAAGACAGGTGGTCAAAGAGTTAGGTTTTAAGGAGTGTCTTAAAGGAGGAGGGAGATGTACAAAGGCAGAGAGGTTTAAGGAGGGCATTCAAGAGCTTAGGGCCTCGGCAGCTGATGGCACAGTTGTAATGGTGGAGAGATGAAAATGGGGGATGCACAAAAATTCTGAATTCGAAAAGCGCAGAGACCTTGGAGGTTACAGACATAGGGAAAGGTGAGGCCGTGGAGTGATTTGAAGATTTTATTGTCTGTTTAAGGCAGCTGCCAGGCACCTGAAAAATTGACTGGCCCAATTTTGGCTCAGATATCTTTCACATGTCGTTGGAATGTAGCATGTTAGTCTATGAAATTGGCCCTCAAAATGCTTATTTTATGCTTGTAAAACAGGTGCCACAAAGTACAATTTCTACCCGGCTTTTGTTTTTTTTTGTCTCCTTTTGTTCACTTGAACTGAAACCTAAACTGAGCCTGTCACTTCTTGCTTTGGAAAGTGCTGGAGCAAAAAATTACAGTATAGAATTATTTCCAAGTGTGTGCACTGTGACTGCACAATTGTGGTAATATTTGACTTTGGAAACAAAAATGTCCTCAAATCTGAGTGTAACCAGCAAAAAAGTCAGACTGGATCAATCTGTTTGTTTGAGCCTCATGCCACCCCTTCTGCCACCCCGCTTCCCCACACCTCCTCTCCACCCCACAGAATTTTGAGTTCAAGTTCTTGTTCTATTCATCCATCGCCAAGACAAAACAAGTTTACACAGTATGCAGGGCACTAGGGCATTTAATACTTATGTTGGGGCAGTTCACTATTTAAAAGCTTGTGATAAAGCTGTGAAACTGGTTGAGCTTGTCTAATATTTTCAGCCAGATGTCAGTTACAAAACTCATCATTTGTACATGTATCTGTGATTCTGTGTGGAAAATATCCATTGAGTCTATCTTATCTGTCAATACATTATATTAAGAATGATAGGACTGGTGACATCTGACTTATATGTTTTTTTAAGCTGCCGCATGAGTAAGCCAGAAATTATATAATTATTGATGCAGAAGTCAGTTTCTTGCAGTGTCTCAGTGAGATTTTAGATCTCAGCCTGAAAATTTAATAAGAAATCCCACTCAAGGATCTGCTGTCAAATCAACGGAAAGTAGAATAGCATTTTGCTTCAATTTACCCTGTCTTCCGTTCAGCTGGATCGGTTTGAATCAGTTATTACCTGCACTTTATTGATCTTCCTGAATAAATTAATAATTATGTCAATGTACCCATCTGGTTGCAAGGGGCTGTATTCTAGCAATTACCAAGGCAGAGAAAGAAAGAAAAAATTAACAATACATCAAAGGCAAACATGGGAAATTTCTACAGTATGTCTGTTTGCAATTAGTGACTACAAAATATTTTCCTGCCACCAAGTCCCTTAGCTCAGTGTACGATGAAGATTCAAAACAGTCATTGTCAGTAATTTCCATATAACTATCAGTGAAGATATTTAATCCATAATACCTGAATTATATTAGAGCTGTTGACAGACTGGAAAAGGTCAATTAAAGTAGAATAATTGGAATCCACACTCTGCACAGACATTCGAACAGCATAATGAATGATATTATTTTAAGCTATAATCATTCTAATGACAATGAGCTATCAGTAGATGTAAAGGGTTGCAAAATTCAGATCGGTAGCACCCATTGGTTGGCCGCTACGGGTGCCAAAATGGTGTTCAATACATGTGCGCACATATTGGTGAGGGCGTTAACACAGGCGCAGTGAGAATCTGTCAGAAGTATGCAGAGTAGGCAGATTGTGACGTCAATCAGCGTGCAACATGGATTTGACACCAGCGCTGCCATTTTGGAGCTCAACTCTCCAGCTAATACCCTCTCTTAAGCTCGCACAGCTGAACATGTGAACCCTGCACCATGGGGATGCCTGCAATCCTAGCAAAGCCATGTGCTTGCTCCGCCTGCTGCTCTCTGGCAAGAGAGAATGAAATGTAATCAGCTTTCTTTGAATAGAAAGCCTCAATGACCTTCCTTATGCAACAATGGACAACAAACTGCAAAATGTGGCAAATATCCCCAGCTCCAGCCTGGAATGAGCCAGACGCATAAAAGTTCATTGCCACGGTCACTTTCACAGTCACTGCCAATGCGGTCCTCACCCTGCTCTGAGTTGCAGTTGTGGCTGCAGCCTCTGTGCTATCCTCTAAATTAAACACAGGGTCAGTATCTGAGCTGGTGGCTGTGAGTGTGATATCAAGTGATGGTGTTGCTACATCGTCACTATCTTCCTGTTCTTCCACCACTGCCTGGCCAGTTTGCAGTTCTTGGGTATCTGAAAGGAGAAAGGCACAAAGTTAGGGTTGTGGTGAGGGGAGGGGGGAAGCAAAAGGTGCATTCTTACACCATCTGCAGCTTGTGGGATGAGGGCTAAGTAGAATGTGAGAAGTAGGATTAGGTATAAGGATACGATCATTTTCTATGGGTTTAGCCCCACTGCTGGCCACAGCCTCAGCAATGGCCATTCCAATAATGGCCAGCCTCATCTCCTCCATGGGGGAAAGGACATGTAAGCATGCCTATCCCATAGCAATTAGCTGCTGCTGCCTCGGGATGTGTGCCACTTTGTTCTGCAAGAGGGATGTGTGTCAGTGAGCATTGTGCAATCTGTTTGGGTGATGTGGCTGTCATGGTTGAATAGTGGGCAGTGTGTGCAAGCTGTGAGATGTGGGTGTGAGGTTTGCAGCAGTGCTAAGTGTATGAAGGTGAAGTTGTGAATGTTAGGTATCAGTCCTGATTGGAGATTGTTGGTAGGTGAGTGATAGTGTGTGGTGTATTGAGCAGTGGCTGAGGCTAGTGGCTGAGGTTAGTGGTGCAGTTTGTAGGATATGGCATTTGAAAATGCATTTCACTGACCATGACCACTCGTGTGCGGTCATTAAACTTCTTGCAGCAATGCACCCAGGTCCTCGGTCTTGACTCCTAGCAGTGATCACCAAGGCTATCTGCTCATACTGCCTTCTGAACGTGTATCTGGAGAAACTCCTGGCACCCTGTGGATACAGTACATCCTTATCCTCCACCAATGCCTGCAATACAGCATTTGAAAATCTTAGAGCCCGCTGTCTCTCATGTTGTGCCATTATTGTGTGTTTTCCAGGTAAGAATCAGTTGTAGAACAACTTCCACCTTCTAATCCAACCACAATGCACCTCCCCTGTAAGAGTTGCAGGCTGGCTTTAAGCAATGCAGGCTAGCTTTAACTGGTTCAAGCCTCTCACAATTTTGGGCCCCCTGCTGATGCGTGCAGCCAATGAACAGCACGGTTAGTGCTGGCTACATGTTGAAATCATTGAAATGAGCAGGCAGCATGAAATTAACATGCTGCCTGCATCACATTGAACAGGTGTGGGTTAATCACGCATCATGATCCCACGTCCATATTTGGGGGCTGTTGAATTTAGCCCCCCAGGCTGTTAATTAGCATTGTAGAATCTACTTTTTGGAGCTATCCTTCATTGTATCAAAACTCACCTCTTTATCCAAAATACTTCCATTAATTGACCTAAAATGTAGGGAGAATAAGTAGTCTTCTCTCCAGTGTTAACTTTAAACCTCGATGTCCAAATTTAGGTCTGTGGACAATATGCAGCTGCAACCCCTGACAACCTGGCCCTCAAAGCCTGAGCAACTCAGTTTCTACTTGGGTTTATACAATCATAAACAATGTACATCACACTGAAATGGTTGACCACAACATTGCACTGTTTGTACATAAACAAAACAGGTTTGCAAAACATTTCTTCAATAAGCTGGTGCCCCTTTAACAGGCCTTTACAATATTACTGACATCTATTGCCAAGTGCAATAAGTGAAAGCAATAAGTGACGATCCCCTGTGTATTTGAAAATTGGTTTTAGACAGCTGTGAAACTACTTGTCATGATCTAGTTTAGTCTGAGACTTTACAAGGTGCATTTTGAGATAATAGTCACCCTCTCTTACATTTGCATAATGATACCTTCAGACTCATTAAGGTTACTTTTCTCTCCAGTCAGTGGGAGCCTTAGAACTCTTGTCTAATCTCTACTCCACCTGTGCATTATTCATCAGATGAAGACAGCAAGAAAGATTTTGGATGCTTTTCAAATACACCACTGTTTACAAAAACAGCGGGAATAGGAAAGCAATGAAACATCAGGCTCCAAATAATTTACATTTAATACACAGAATATTCCATATTTTAGGGGATGATATTCTGGCTCGTAAGTATTAAGGTTCTGTACACATATACGTAGTACTGAAATCCTTCACTTACCACCCCAGAAAATGCTACAATGTCTAAATCATAGCAGTTTAATTTGCTGCTTATGAGAAGTTAATTGGATAAGGCACAAAAACGAGCGCAGGGATTGCGATGCACGATCTGCCTGTGCATGTGATAGTAGTGCAGGCATCACGCAAAATTCATGCTGCCTGTTCATTAGTCTGATGGCAGGGCTGAGCCCAGCACTAAACATGCTACTGGTTGGTAATGAACACCCATGAAGGTAACGTACTGGGTCTGTCGACGCTGAAGAGTGAGTAACTGCAAGTGAAAATCTGAGCGCACGGAACTGAAGGTCAGTGATTGGTTCGGAGGTAGAAGACCGAGAATAGGGATGAAGGGAATATGCACTGATTGGTGGGATGTGGCAAGAGGTGTTCCCCAGGGGTCTCAGTTTATCACCATATATATTGATGATTTAGATGAAAAAATAGAGCATTGTTTACAAATGACACTATGTAGGACATATAGTAAGTTGTGTAGATATGAGCAGGAAATTATAAAAGGATATGGACTGTTTAAATGAGAGGATAAAGTGCAATGTGAGGAAGCATGAGGTCATCCACATTGGATCCAAAAATAGCAAATCGGAATATTTTCTTAATGATGAGAGACTAGGAACTGTGGAGGAGCAAAGAGGTTTAGGATGGACAGATATCGCTAAAAGCTAGTGCACAATTACAAAAAGGTATCGAAAAAGAAAATGGAATGTTGATCTTTTCCTCAAGAAGGTTGGAATTGAAAAGTTGTCTTGTATTCTCTTGAGTTTCGAGGTAGTGAGGTTGGGGACAGCATTAAACAAGAAATTAGGGATGCATACAATAAGGGTACAGCAGTTATCATGGATGACTTTAATCTACATATTGATTGGGCTAACCAAACTGGTAGCAATATGGTGGAGGAGGATTTCCTGGAGTGTATTAGGGATGGTTTTCTAGACCAATATATCGAGGAGCCAACTAGAGAGCTGGCCATCCTAGACTGGGTGTTGTGTAATGAGAAAGGACTAATTAGCAATCTTGTTGTGCGAGGCCCCTTGGGGAAGAGGGACCATAATATGGTAGAATTCTTTATTAAGATGGAGAGTGACACAGTTAATTCAGAGACTAGGGTCCTGAACTTAGGGAAAGGCAACTTCGATGGTATGAGACGTGAATTGGCTAGAATAGACTGGTGAATGATACTTAAAGGGTTCACGATGGACAGGCAATGGCAGACATTTAAAGATCACATGGATGAACTTCAACAATTGTACATCCCGATCAGAAGCAAAAATAAAACGGGGAAGGTGGCTCAACCGTGGCTAACAAGGGAAATTAAGGATAGTGTTAAATCCAAGGAAGAGGCATATAAATTGGCCAGAAAAAGCAGCAAACCTGGGGACTGGGAGAAATTTAGAATTCAGCAGAGGAGGACAAAGGGTTTAATTAGGAGGGGGAAAATAAAGTATGAGAGGAAGCTTGCTGGGAACATAAAAACTGACTACAAAAGCTTCTATAGATATGTGAAGAGAAAAAGATTAGTGAAGGCAAATGTAGGTCCCTTGCAGTCAGAATCAGGTGAATTTATAATGGGAAACAAAGAAATGGCAGACCAATTGAACAAATACTTTGGTTCTGTCTTCACAAAGGAAGACACAAATAACCTTCCAGAAATACTAGGGGACCGAGGGTCTAGTGAGAAGGAGGAACTGAAGGAAATCCTTATTAGGCGGGAAATTGTGTTCGGGAAATTGATGGGATTGAAGGCCGATAAATCCTCAGGGCCTGATAGTCTGCATCCCAGAGTACTTAAGGAAGTGGCCTAGAAATAGTGGATGCATTGATGATAATTTTCCAGCAGTCTATCGACTCTGGATCAGTTCCTATAGACTGGAGGGTAGCTAATGTAACACCATTTTTTAAGAAAGGAGGGAGCGAGAAAATGGGTAATTATAGACCGGTTAGCCTGATATCAGTAGTGGGGAAAATGTTGGAATCAATCATTCAGGATGAAATAGCAGCGCATTTGGAAAGCAGTGACAGGATCGGTCCAAGTCAGCATGGATTTATGAAAGGGAAATCATGCTTGATAAATCTTCGAGAATTTTTTGAGGATGTAACTAGTAGAGTAGACAGGGGAGAACCAGTGGATGTGGTGTATTTGGACTTTCAAAAGGCTTTTGACAAGGTCTCACACACGAGATTGGTGTGCAAAATTAAAGCACGTGGTGTTGGGGTTAATGTATTGACATGGATAGAGAACTGGTTGGCAGACAGGAAGTAGAGAGTCGGGATAAACGGGACCTTTTCAGAATGGCAGGCAGTGACTAGTGGGGTGTCGCAGGGCTCAGTGCTGGGGCCCCAGCTATTTTCAATGTACATCAATGATTTAGATGAAGGAATTGAATGTAATATCTCCAAGTTTGCAGATGACACTAAGCTTGGTGGCGGTGTGAGCTGTGAGGAGGATGCTAAGAAGCTGCAGGGTGACTTGGACAGGTTAGGTGAATGGGCAAATGCATGGCAGATGCAGAACAATGTGGATAAATGTGAGGTTATCCACTTTGGTGGCAAAAACACAAATGCAGAATATTATCTGAATGGAGGCAGATTAGGAAAAGGGGAGGTGCAACAAAACCTGGGTATCATGGTACATCAGTCATTGAAAGTTGGCATGCAGGTACAGCAGGCGGTGAAGAAGGCAAATGGTATGTTGGTCTTCATAGCTAGGGGATTTGAGTATAGGAGCAGGGAGGTCTTACTGCATTTGTACAGGGCCTTGGTGAGGCCTCACCTGGAATATTGTGTTCAGTTTTGGTCTCCTAATCTGAGGAAGGATGTTCTTGCTTTTGAGGGAGTGCAGCGAAGGTTCACCAGACTGATTCCCGGGATGGCAGGACTGACATATGAGGAGAGACTGGATCGACTGGGCCTGTATTCACTGGAGTTTAGAAGGATGAGAGAGGATCTCATAGAAACATATAAAATTCTGACGGGACTGGACAGGTTAGATGCAGGAAGAATGTTCCCGATGTTGGGGAAGTCCAGAACCAGGGGACACAGTCTAAGGATCAGGGGTAAGCCATTTAGGACCGATTTGAGGAGAAACTTCTTCACTCAGAGAGTTGTTAACCTGTGGAATTCTCTACCGCAGAGAGTTGTTGATGCCAGTTCATTGGATATATTAAAGAGAGAGTTAGATATGGCCCTTACGGCTAAAGGGATCAAGGGGTATGGAGAGAAAGCAGGAAAGGGGTACTGAGGTGATGATCAGCCATGGTCTTATTGAATCGTGGTGCAGGCTCGAAGAGCCAAATGGCCTACTCCTGCACCTATTTTCTATGTTTCTATGTTCAGAAGTGATCTAATTGAGGTATTTAAAACGATAGAGGTATTCGATAGGATAAATACAAAGAAACTACTTGCTCTGGTGAGGGGATCCAGAACAAGAGGGTATAATCTTAAAATTAGAGCTAGAACATTTAAGGGTGAAATCAGGAGGCACTTTTTCAGACAAAGGGTCGTGGAAATCTGGAAGACTCTCCTCCAAAATGCTGTGAATGCTGTATCAATTGAAATTGAGATTGATGGAATTTTATTGGGTAAGAGTATCAAGTGATATGGGGAAAAGATGGGTAAATAGATTGAGGTTCAGATCAGCCATAATCTAATTGAATGGCGAAGTACGCTCGAGGGGCTGAATGGCCGACTCCTGTTCCTATGAAAATTGCTACTGTATCACGTTAGTTTTAATTTGCTGCTTCAGTAATTTTCTTATTTGCCAGATATTTTTTTAATTAGTATTCATGCTGCAATGTACGGAATCTATCAAACATGTTAAAGATAAATACTGTGCTAATAGTATTTTCTCAAGCTGCACTATTAACCTGCATTTCCAGTGAAACATAATTTAAATACTCGGTGCTGTCTGAAGCTTTACTCCAGCTTGATATTGAACTTTATATTTTGCCGAACTATCAGAATCACCATCCAGTAGTGTGAAAAAAGCAATGTGATGAAAACTGCCTGAAATGCTCCCATCACATATCTCACCAGGTTAATCCTTTACTGGCTGGGGAATTCAACATGACAGATTTCTTGCAGGCTAGAAGAAATTAAAATTGCTCCTTTTGGATAGATAAATAAAAGCAATAGCTTTTTTTGTGTGTATACATATATATATATATATATAGAGAGAGAGAGGATTACCTCCCTGTACCTCCACAGTAATGTCCTTTCAAATTTATTTGCAAAGAAAAAGCCCAGCGTATCTTTCCCAGCCAGCTCCTGCTGAGCAGCACGGGACCATCGCCTGGTACCACCCAGAGTGGTAGCTTGTGCGCTGAATCAGTTCTTTAGTGTAAGCTCTTAGTTTCATGTGAACTGGAGTTAAGACTGGCCTTCAGGCCTTGTTGCACCACAACCTTTTTGCCCATGATGGACTGGCTCGCGCCCGTGTCCAGCTCTATTGACACTTGGAGTCCATTTAATTCAACATTCAGCATTATCGGGGGACAATTCGTGGTGAATGTGTGCACCCATGTACCTCTGCCTCTTCTATCTGAGGGTCTGGTTCATCATGATTCTCCGTGGATCTGTCCTCCTCTGCAACATGGTGGTTTGCAGGTTTAACAGGCTTTGCAACTCACCTGCATACTTGTTGGAGGTGTCCCATTGTTCCACAGTCCTTGCAAACATATTCTTTGAATCGGCATGAATGGAAAGGATGATCACCCCCGCAGCGCCAACAAGGTGTTCATGGCCTTGCATTCATCACCCTTGATGGTGGACCCTGAGTCATCTGCGGACGTGCAACTGCAGGTATGTGTGACCTGCCCTGTATGTTATGATTCAAAAACAACATCACTTTGTTCACAGTACTTGTAGCAGCACTTGTGTGCTGAGAGATTTGCTTCATATTGTCACTGCTGGCAATGAACGCCTGGGCTATCGATATGGCCTTACTCAAGGTTGGGGTCTCTACAATCAAAAGTTTGCAAAGTATGGTTTCGTAGCCAATGCCAAATACGAAAAAGTCTCTGAGCATGTGCTCCAAATGTCCTTCAAATTCGCAATGTCCTGCAAGGCGTCTTAGCTCGGCGACATAACTCACCACTTCCTGGCCTTCAGACCTTTTGTAGGTGTAGAACCGGTACCTCGCCATCAGAACGCTTTCCTTCGGGTTCAAATGCTCTCGGACCAATGTGCACAAATCGTCGTCCGATTTCTCCGTGGGTTTCGCTGGAGTGAGCAGATTCTTCATGAGGACATACGTTGGTGCCCCACAGAGGGTGAGGAGGATTGTCCTTCGTTTGGCAGCGTTCTCTTCTCCATCTAGCTCGTTGGCCACGAAGTATTGGTCGAGTCGCTCCACAAAAGTTTCCCAATCCTCTCTCTCCGAAAATTTCTCCAGGATGCCACTGTTCTCTGCATCTTTGGGTTTATTATCTGTATCTTATCACCAGTTGTTGTGTATGGAGAAAGAGTCAGACTGAACATTGTGAGCTCAAAGTAAAGTGTGGCTTTAGTGTTTTATTGCAGGTCTCCAGAGTGCCTCTCCAACCTGTGAAGCCTCCTTAAATACCTGTGCTCCCAAGGGATTATGGGATCCCTTGGGACTCCAG
Source organism: Pristiophorus japonicus (assembly GCF_044704955.1). Lineage (NCBI taxonomy): Eukaryota > Metazoa > Chordata > Chondrichthyes > Pristiophoridae > Pristiophorus > Pristiophorus japonicus. Next base: position 413,060,117 of record NC_091977.1, read on the forward strand.
GCTATGACCCCTCTAGTGGCTATATAGAGTAAGTACAAGTCCACATTTATAACAATGGCTTTGTTATATCTCCATCTCGGTGTATGCAATTTATTGTAATGTTTGGGGGAAGGGGGCCACCTTGTTGGTTTGCATTTTTCTTCTGTGCTGTTGGACATTTTGACCATTTGATTGATGTTAATATTCAAAAAATTGGGGTGGGGATGGGGTGTTTTTGCCCGTGATACTTATGATTTCAGACCAATGGTCATATTCAATGTTTTTTATTCAACATATCCTTGTTGCGCATTGTCTCAGATAGCTGGACCGTTACATACTGGTGATTCCTTAACATGAAAGGTTTAAATAAAACTTAGCTTGAATCAACATAAACTTTAACTGGCACCAAGATGATGCCCACCATTGATGTCTGAGTTGCACACACACAGCAGTGTGTCAGCTTTGTCAATAACAGCAATGTTTATTCAGGCAAATCGTTCATTTATCAGCTCCTGACGTAAGAGTCTTGCAGCTATGTAGCCACCACAGGCCCTTTCCTGCAGTCTGGAGGGGGGCATGGACATGGTTGCATAGTCAGCCTGATTGTCTGGCCCGAGCTCAGTGTCCAACCCCTCGTCCTCCTCTTCCTCTCTCTCCTGAGGTGGACCATCAGTCCCTTCTGGTAATTCTTGTCCCCTCCTGATAGCCAGTTGGGCAGCATGGAGCACACGACCACGAATTGAACTATTTGCTCAGGGTAGTATTTTAGCTCCTCTCCTGAGTGTTCCAGGCATCTAAAGCACTGCTTAAGCACACTAATTGTTTTCTGAACCACATTGCGTGTGGCTCTGTGGCTCTTGTTGTATCGCTTCTCGGCCTTGGTGTAGGTGTCACGCAGGGGAGTCATCAGCCAGGTGGCTCGGCCATATCGTTTGTCACCAGGCATCCAGCATTGTCCTTGTAGCTGACTGGTAAACATGTCAGAGACAGAGCTTTCACGCAGGATGTAAATCTCATCAAAGCTGCCCGGACATTTGGCATTCACTGCGATAATTATCTGGTTGTGGTTGACAACTGGTTGGACCTTCAGGGAGTGAAATCCTTTTCTGTTGTGAAAAAACTCTGGGTCCTGAGAAGGTGCCCGCATGGCGATGTGAGTACACTGTATTGCTCCCTGCACCCTGGGGAAATTAGCAATGCAATAGAATGCTCCAGCCCTGTCAGTCTGAGCCTCCGTGGTAATGGGGAAGCTGATAAAGTCCATCCTATGCGTGTAGGGCCTCCGTGACCTGTCTAATGCAGCGATGTGTGGCATGGTGAGACAGAGGGGAAATGTCGACCGCGGAGGCCCGAAAGGAACCGGACGTGTAGAACGACAGTGCCGCGGTGATCTTGACCTCGATGGACAGTGATGTTCTGAAGGTGCTGGCAGGCTGCAGATCTGCTCTGATGAGCTGGCATATTTCACTGATCACCACTTTGTGGAAGCGCAGTCTCCGAAGGCAGGTGTTCTCGGATAAGTCGAGGTAAGACCGCTTCTCCCTGTAAGTGCGGGGTGTGTGTGGTCTGGACCTCCTCCTCAGTCTGGTACATCTTAGAATGGGCACATAATGCTGTGCATTAGATGTTGTGCCATCTGCACTCTGCAGCATCTGCGTAGTAATCGATGCAGGCTGAGAAATGGCTGGCCCCATTCCAATTAAAGTATAATGCCGATTGTTCAAAAGCAATAAATTTCAACACTGAAAACCACCTACAGTAAAACCCAATCGTCCACAGTCTGAAAAGATTGTCACTTCACCTGCGAAGAACTCCAGAGTCAATCCAAACTCCCCTGAAGTTGAAGCAGCCTTTTCAATGAAACGACCTGCGATTTACAAAATGGCGTCCACATTGTTGTGATTAGTTCAGAGCAGTTCAACTTTTTCAGAGCGGTGTTTTGGGTGAGCAATATCGTGGGCGAGATGTGTGCGAGGGGTGAACGTGATGCTGGGCGATATACTTGGGCGTTAGTTTCGGCAAATGTGATCTTTACGACAAAATGAAGTGGGCAGTCAGTATTATCGAATCTTGGCGTTAATTACGTGCCGAATGTAACGCTGGGCGATATTATGGGCGTTGGTTTCACCCATTCTGATGATTCCGCCCAAAACAAGTGGGCGGGCGGTATTATTTTTTCCCGGTGTTACGTACATGTCGAACGTAACGCTCGGTGATAAGTGTCTGAAAAATGGGCATCAGTTTCCATTTTGTGGCTAAATGCACGATATATGGGCGTCACACCTCATTTCAGCATTAAAATGGATGTTAAGTGGGCATTATGCATGCCAAAATAATGGAAAATCTAGCCCAAAAACTTGAAACTTTTATGGCATAATTGATTTGAGACTGAGGGCACAACTAATAATGTCACAAAATAGTGTTCTTTCCCCGCATATGTTGACAACCAGCAAAGAGGAGTCTTTGTCTGGATTTAATAGAACTCTATCAGTAGTGGTGAATTCATTTACTAACAAAAACCTTTAAAAATTGCACTTAGGAGCTTTTCCAAAGACTTGGATATGTCAGTTTGTGAAAAAAAACTACTAGACAGTGGTAGAAAATAATATCTACTAATATTAGCAAATAAAGCATTGGCAGAGAAATAAGGCATGGTCACAGCATTGATTGTTGCAGGTGCTTTGCTTCAAGCAGCTCCCTACTCTCTTTTCAGCTCTGCATTGTGATTATATCCCATTTGCTGCTGACAGATGTTAAAAGTATCCCATTCTAATGATGCATGATCATATTGCCATTTGCTCTGTGTAAGAAATCCTTAGAAAATATCTAATACAATTGATGACTAAACAGAATGTCGCTTTCAATTTATGGTTCTTTTTCCAAACGAATCTATTCTGAGCATTAAACCTGCTCAATAGTTCCTGACTGGTGCAACAGTTCATCATTATGTACAGCACAAAGTGTATATATTGACGCTTTTAAAAACTACTGATTTATTATGCAATAGCCATTTACAACATGCTTTTGTCTTTCAGTTTATAACTTAACAAGATGAATAACGTTAAGGTCTTTAACATTAACATTTAGCAATTTTCAGAAAACATGGTTTGCACTGCAGGAGGCATTAAAGATTTGTTGAAAAATCTGCAAATAATTCAGAAGCAGAATATTTAAGAGCTTGGATATAAATTGGAAATAAATGTTCTGCAGGAATTTGGAAATACAAGTCTACTTGCTTTACTGCAAACAGTGAATTTTCTATTGGCTGTACTGATGATTATATCTGATAATGCAAATAAAATAAGGAGCTCATTTAATACCATGAAACCATTAGATTTTGATTATAGTAACTACTTTATAACAGAGGATCTTGTTTACTTTAGAGATGCTATCAAAACATAACAATTAGTACACACAAAGTGTTGGGAACCAAATAGGGAAGATTTCCTCTGTTCATTTTTAGTAGCAAATTTGTAAATGTGCTTGGGAGGATTTTCGCTGTGGGTTATTTATGACAATATTGCAAGCATAAGTATAAAAAATCTTAATGATTTTCCAACAACAAGCAGACAGAGTAAATCTTTCTCCATTACTGGTAACAAATAAAGCTGGAAAGTAAAGCCAAGAGGTAAAAGAAAGAACTTACATTTATATAGCCATTCAGAGCCTTAGGACATCCCAAAGTACTTTTCAACAGATTAAGTATTTTTGAAGCATTGTCACTGAAGTGTTGTACAGCAAAGTCCCATGAACAGCAATTAAATAATGACCAGATTATCTACTTTTTTGTGAGGTTGGTTGAGGGATAAATGTTAGCAAGAGGAATGGGGAGGACTCCCCTGTTTTTCTCTGAATAACGCCATAGGACCTTTAATGCCCACCTGACAGGGTAGACGGAAGCCTCAGTTTAAAGTCTCAAATGAAAGACGGCACCTTCCACAGTTCAAGATCGTAGAATCATAGAATCATAGAAATTTCCAGCACAAAAGGAGGCTATTCGATCCACCGTGTCTATGCCGTCCAACAAAGAGCTATCCTGCCTAATCCCATTTCCCAGTTCTTGGTCCGTAGCCTTGTAGGTTACAGCACTTCGAGTGCATATCCAAGTACTTTTTAAAAGTGGTAAGGGTTTCTGCCTCTAACACCCTTTCTGGCAGTGAGTTCCAGACGCCCACCACACTATGCATGAAAAAAAATCTTCTCAAATCCTCTCTAAACCTCCTAACAACTATTTTAAATCTATGTCCCCTGGTTATTGACCTCTCTGCTAAGTTAAACAGGTCCTTCATATCCACACTATCGAGGCCCCTCATAATTTTATACACCTCAATAAGGTCTCCCCTTAACCTCCTCTGTTTCAAAGAAAACAAGCCCAGACAATCCAATCTTTCCTCATAGCCAAAATTCTCCAGTCCAGGCAACATCCTCGTAAATCTCCTCTGTACCCGCTTTAGTGCAATTACATCTTTCCTATAATGTGGTCACCAGTACTACCATCACTAGCTGTGGCCTAACCAGTGTTTTATACAGTTCAAGCAAAACCTCCCTGCTCTTATATTCTATGCCTTGGTTAATAAAGGCAAGTATTCTGTATGTCTTCTTAACCACCTTATCTACCTGTCCTGCAAACTTCAGAGATCTGTGGACCTGCACTCCAATGTCCCTCTGTTCCTCTACCCTTATCAGCGCCCTACCATTTATTGTGTATTCCCTTGTCTTGTTAGCTCTCCCCAAATGTATTACCTCACACTTAGAAACATAGAAACATAAAAATTTACAGCGCAGAAGGAGGCCATTTCGGCCCACCGTGTCTGCGACGACCGACAAAGAGCCGCACGGCCCTTGGTCAGCAGCCCTAAAAGTTACATATAAACCTATGAACAATGACAGAAATGCAAAGAGCACCCAGCCCAACCAGTCCGCCTCACACAACTGTGACATCCCTGATACTGAAAACATTCTATACTCCACCCCCCAGCGGAGCCATGTGATCTCCTGGGAGAGGCAAAAACCAGATAGAAACCCAGGCTAATTTAGGGAGAAAAAATCTGGGAAAATTCCTCTCCAACCCATCCAGGCGATCGAAACTAGTCCAGGAGATCACCCTGGCCGTATTCTATTCCCTGCAGTACTTACCATTATATCTGCGCTGTCCAACAAAAGGTCATCCAGTCTAATCCCAATTACCAGCTCTAGGTCTGTAACCCTGCAGTTTACTGCATTTCAAGTGCCCATCCAACCATCTCTTAAAAGTGGGGAGGGTTTCTGCATCCACCACTCTTCCAGACAGCAAGTTCCAGATACCCACAACCCTCTGCGTAAAGAAGCCCCCACCCCTCAAATCCCCTCTAAACCTTCCACCGACCACCTTAAAACTATGTCCCCTCATAATAGACCCCTCCACCAATGGCAATAATCCTTAGTATCCACGATGTCCAGGCCCCTCAATATTTTGTACACCTCAGTGAGGTCTCCTCTCAACCTCCTCTGTTCCAATGAGAACAAACCCAGCCTATCCAATCTATCCTCATAACTAAGATTCTCCATTCCAGGCAGCATCCAAGAAAATCTTCTCTGCACCCTCTCTAGTGCAATCGCATCCTTCCTATAATACGATGACCAAAACTGCACACAGTACTCCAGCTGTGGCCTAACCAAAGTATTATACAATTTAAGCATAACCTCCCTGCTCTTATATTCTATGCCTTGGCCAATAAAGGCAAGCATTCCATATGTCTTCTTAACAACCTTATCCACCTGGCCTGCTACTTTCAGGGATCTGTGGACAAGCACTCCAAGGTCCCTTTGTTCATCTATACTATTAAGTGGCCGACCACTTAATGTGTATACCCTTTCCTTATTAGCCCTCCCCAAGTGCATCATCTCACACTTCTCTGAATTAAATTCCATTTGCCACTGCTCTGCCCACCTGACCAGTAGATTGTTATCCTCCTGCAGTCCATGACTTTCCTCTTCATTATCAGCCACACAGCCAATTTTGGTGTTGTCTACAAACTTCTTAATCATATTCCCTATATTCAAATCTAAATCATTGATATACACCACAAAAAGCAAGGGCCCCAGTACTGAGCCCTGCGGAACCCCACTGGAAACATCCTTCCAGTCACAAAAACATCCATCAATCATTACCCTTTGCTTCCTACCTCCAAGCCAATTTTGGATCCAACTTGCCACTTTGCCCTGTATCCCATGGACTTTAACCTTCATGACCAGTCTACCATGCGGGACCTTATCAAAAGCCTTGCTAAAGTCCATATATACTACATCATACGCACTACCCTCATCGACCCTCTTGGTTACCTCCTCAAAAAATTCAATCAGGTTTGTCAAACACAATCTTCCCTTAACAAATCCGTGCTGATTGTTCCTAATTAATCATTGCCTTTCCAAATGCATATTTATTCTGTCTTTCAGGATTTTTTCCAATAATTTTCCTACCACTGAGGTTAGGCTGACAGGCCTGTAATTACTCGGCCTATCCCTTTCTCCCTTCTTAAACAAGGGTACTACATTAACAGTCCTCCAATCCTCCAGCACCATGCCCAGATCCAAAGAGGACACTTTGATCCAAATCTTCTCCGGATTGAATTCCATTCGCCACTGTTCTGCCCCACTGATTAGCCCATTAATATTTTCCTGCAGTCTACAGCTTTCTTCTTCATTATCAACCACATGAGCAATTTTTGTATCATCTGCAAACTTCTTAATCATACCCCCTACATTCAAGTCTAAATCATTGATATATACCACAGAAAAGCAAGGGACCTTGTACTGAGCCCTGCGGATCCCTACTGGAAACAGCCTTTCAGTCACAAAAATACCATTACCCTTTACTTCCTGCCTCTGAGCCAATTTTGGATCCAACGTGCCACTTTGCCTTGGGTTCCATGGGCTTTTAACTCACTCAGTACTGCTCCAAAGTGTCAGTTTACATTATGCACTCAAGTCATTGAGTGGGACTTGTCCCCAAAACTTTCTGACTCAGAAACGAGAGTGCGACCACGGAGCCAAGCCAAGAAATAATGATGAGCATATATTAAATCTTTTTTTTTAAACTCAGTTAGAGTACTGTCTGCAGTATTGGGTTCCACACTGTAGGGTGCTTATTGAATCTATAGCAAAATTACACAGAGATTCAGTAAAATGGTGCCTGGTATGTGGAATAACAAATAAGGCTTGAAAAAATATTTCTCGTTCAAACAACACAGATTACAGGACAATATGATTGAAATGTTTAAAATTACGAAAGAATGAGACAGGATAGATAGAATCAGACTGATTCCAGTAGTTGAAGGGCCATAGATACGATTAAATGTAAGAGATTAAGAACAGAGAGCAGGAGAACTTATTAACACAGAGGGCAGGAAATTAGTTTTGATCTGTTTTTGGGCTTGAAATAGGCAATGCACATGGAATGCCGCCAGAAGCCAGAGACCCAAGTCTCATCCAAAACTTGGCCTCGGGCCAAATTCTGGGAGCTGCAGATGTCAATTGCAAAAGATTATCTGATACTATTTGTAGGGGAGTTCTTTCCGATTTCTTGGCCAATATTTATCTCTCAACCAACACCACTAAAATAGATTATCTGATCATTATCTCATTGCTCTTTGTGGGACTTTGCTGTGTGCAAATTGGCTGCCACATTTTCTATAATAGCAACTACACTTCAAAGTACTTAATTGGTTGCAAATCATTTGGGACAATGTAAAGATTGTGAAAGGTGATATACAAAGACTAGTCTTACTGTCATCAAAAATTGCAGCACAAAGTGTTCAGTTTTCAGCAGGCTGCTGAATGATGCCACAACCATTTCATCCTTATAGGCCTATTTTAATAGCTCTGCTAAAGTTGAAAAAGTAAAACATTTCGCTAATGTCTAAATGCCAAGTAGTTGTGTGGTTTTTGAATTGAGCTTATCTGTCTTCGACCTTGCAGTGAGTGACCTACAGCAAGACAATATATATTTTTATGCTGAAAATTTCCAGGTGATTTATGTATAAGAAAAAAGCCATGCTTTGGTTAAAACAATATTAACCAGATTTGTGAATCCTAATGTGGTGCACTTTGCTGAAGCTGAGACTCATGAACTGAGAGGCACTGGGCTAAAAATTCGATTAGGCGCGATGCGCGATTGTCCTGTGCCCATTCAAAGTAATGCAGGCAGCATGCAACCTTTGTACTGCCTGCTAATTACCATCATTGCTGCACTCAACCCAGTAGTCAATGTGCTGCTGAGCAGCTGAGTGCTCAGCATGGAGCTGAAGTTTGTATGAGGCTAGCCCTATTTAAAGCTAGCTTCCACTTCTTAAAGGCAGTCTGCACCTCTTAAAGATGAGGTGCATTCTGCATTCAGCAGTTTCTGGAAATGCTTGTGAAGGCCAATGTGAGTGAATAATGACTCAACAGGACAGAGAAAGGGCACCAAGGCTCTCGGACGCAACTCTAGAGGCCTTAGTGCAGGGGGGCAGAAAGGAGGTTCTCTACCCGCAGGGGACCAGCAGGCCCTCTAGACATAAAATGAGAAGGCAGTGGGAGCATATAGCCAAAGTGGTCACTACCAGAAGTTTTGCCCTGAGGACCTGGATCCAGGGCGTGTTGACGCACTGACTTCACATTAAGTGTGTGGTACCTTTTGAGGTTATGGTACATCTCACCATTGACATGCGGCATTCGCAAAACCATGTGTGTGCAGTTGATGACTCCCTGCACCATGAGGAAACCTGCTTTCCTGGCAAAGCCATGTGAGTTAGCTCCTGCTTCTGTTTAGAGAAAAGACAATGAAGACCCCTTTCCTTGCGTACAGAGCATCTATGAGCATTTGGATGCAGCAATGGATGATGAACTGCAAGATGTTTGCTATGTCGCATGTTCCAGCCTGGAAGGATCCACTGACAAAAAAATGCAGGACCATGGTCACCTTGATGGCCACTGACAGCACCATTGTCACCCTGCTCTGTGGCTGGAAGTCCAGTTCCAAGAGGTATAAGAATTTCACGAAAACATTGACAGCAAAAGCATAAACGTTTGGACTTTAAGTTTTGGACTTTGCTTTTGGACACATTTTCTGTTACTGCAGAGGAGCAGAACAGCATGACTTGGGACAGGTCCAAAAATGTTCCACAGGAATACACATCAGGTGGGCAGGGATGGGTCGATGGCTGAATGCAGGAAAGCATCGCAGGAAGGAACCTATTGGAGGACCCTTTGTCATGTAATGGGAACCCATCAAGAAAATTGGTCGGCGCTCAAGACACAAAGGAAATCTTTTTGACTACCCAGACGGTTGGAGCCTTATCCAGGAAACAGCCCAGTAACAAAGGAACAGGCCAAAGACATGATTTTGTTTTCTTAGTTGCCTCAGGCGAAGGACAGGTGAACTTTTGGCACGAGAAGAAGCATTTGGTAGGTATAAGAGTGACAGGTTTAGGCTGCCATTTCTCTCTCTCTCTCTCCCCTCTTCTGTGCCTGCTTGTGTCGTTTAGCACACAAGGACTGATCACTCCGTCTGGGACGGAGAGAAGAAACACCATCTACGAGCAAAGAGAGCCTCGCTATTTTGACTGGAAAGCTGACCTTGAAACTGGACTGGAATACCACAGATTGGTACAGAACCAGAAGATATGCCTCATTTGGAGAAGCAGCGAGTAAGCCAGAGGGGTAATTGGTGAGCATTTATCCCAGCCGACACATCTTTAAGACCACCGCATAGTGTGAAAGGGTGCTGTGTGTCCCAACCAAGCATTAGGGGATTTAGTGGGGAGGTTTTAGCATGGATCGTAAGTGTACACACAATTCTGTTGGACAAATTCGGTGGTGCACTTTTGAATCGAGCAGGGATGTTTTAGACGTGGGTACTTCGCATTAGGGGCCTGTTCAGATGGGCCAGGGTTGTGTGTTGTACTGTGTTTGTTTGTTTTACACTGCCAGGGTGTGTTTTACTGGGTGCAGATGTGTGCTTTCACTTGAATAAAAGCATTGTGATGGTTGAAAGATCTGGCTATAAGTGTGTATTTCTGTTCACCACTTTAATTCTAGAACTGTGATTCGAAACCACCAAGGACAAAACCACTTACAGAGGTAACACAGTTCTGTGACCACCTCTTTAGTGAAGCAGAGCCTCTGCTCCTGGCTTAGGTGTGAGTTGGAGAATTAATTCCTGAAGAGCCTAGCTTGGTAAGGCTTCCTGCCCCTCCTCCTCCTCCTTCTGCGAGCAGCTTGTCTTCTTTGTTGCCTCTGCTCCATCTCCCTCTCATGCTGCAGCGCAAGTGGGATTGGAACTAGAGCACCCATAACTGGGAGCAAGTGGTGTCCTCAGCGACCTTCCAGTAGCAACCAATGCCTTCCCAGTGTCCAGCAGCACTCCTTACACAAATTAACAACTTGTGCAATCTCTTACAGCAACCCAGTACTCCTAAAAAATTCTGCACGAGCCAGTACAAAAGTAAGAAACAACTAATCCGTAAGTTGGGTATATACCAAGTATGGGCCTTACACCAAACATCCGTAAGACAAAAGTTCTCTGCCCCAGCCGCACAATACTGCCCCCTGATTATCAAGATCCATGACGAGGCCTTGGAAAATGTGGACTATTTCCCATACCTTGGGAGCCTACTGTCAACAAGGGCAAACATCGAAGACGAAGTCCAACGCCGCCTTCAATGTGCCAGTGCAGCCTTCGGTCACCTGAGGAAGCGGGTGTCTAGGACCTCAAACCTGGCACCAAGCTCATGGTCTACAGAGCAATAACGATACCCGTCCTCCTATATAGCTCAGAGACATGGACTAGGTACACCATGCATCTAAAAGCACTGGATTAGTACCACCAACACTGCCTCCGCAAGATCCTGCAAATCCATTGGCAGGTTAGGCGCACCAACGTCAGTGTTCTCACTCAGGCCAACATCCCCAGCATCGAAGCATTGACCACGCTCGATCAGCTCCGATGGATGGGCCACGTCGTCCACATGCCCGATATGAGACGCCCAAAACAAGCGATCTACTCAGAGCTCCGATATGGCAAGCGAGCCCCAGGAGGGCTGAGGAAACGCTTCAAGGACAAGCGCACAACGACCCAAGCACTCCACCCACCCATCCCTCCGACCACAGTCTGCCCCACCTTGGACTCATGTCACCTGAGAACTCATATTAGTGTGGAAGCAAGTCATCCTCAACTCCAAGGAACTGCCTAAGAAGAGAAGGATGTATATCTTTAAGTAGTGCTGGTGGGGAGTCCCTCGTGCTGCTGAACACAAGTTCAGCTGTGTGTGTTTAGCAGTGCATGTTGAATAGCACATTTTGCGTCAAATCAGCGTTGCACACTGCTGAATGTCACAATGTGCCTACTCTACATATTGCTGTCACATGCAACAATATGGCAAACAGCACAGGCTGCACCCGAAGTGCGTGGAAATGATGCAGACGGTAAGTTTTTTTAAACGGCCAAAATTACTGGCGCTACTGAGGTGAATTGCATGGCCACAAAACCAAAAGACAATTGTGAAGTGAAACATTTTGGTAGAAAGAACAAGAAAGGCAATATAAACTAAAGGGTACAATCCTAAAGGGGGTGTATGAACAGAGAGACCTGGAGATATGTGTGTACAAATCAATGAAGGTGGCAGGGCAGGTTGAGAAAGCAATTAAACAAGGAAGTTATGATGAACGTTTATAAAATATGGGTTCGGCCTCAACTGGGCTATTGTGTCCAATTCTGTGCACTTCACTTTAGAAACGATGTGAAGGCCTTAGAGAGTGTGTAGAATAGATTTACAAGAATTGTTCCAGGGATAAAGGACTTTAGTTATGTGGATAAACTGAGAAGCTGGGGTGTTTCTCCTTAGAGCAGAGAAGATTGAGAGGTGATTTGATAGAGGTGTTCAATTTCATGAGTGGTTTAGACAGAGTAGATAAAGAGAAACTGTTTCCCTTGGCGGAAAGGTCGAGAACCAGAGGACACAAATTTAAGGTGATTGGCAGAAGAATCAAAGGCGACATGAGGAAAATATTCTTTACACAGTGAGTGGTTAGGATCTGGAATGCACTGCCTGAAAGGGTGATGGAGACAAATTCAACTATGGCTTTGAAAAGGAATTGGATAAGTACCTGAAGGAAAAAAAAATGCAGGGCTACAGGGAAAGGGCGAGGGGGTGGGACTAACTGAAATGCTCTTGCAGCAAGCCGGCATGGGCTTGATGGGCCGAATAGCCTCCTTCTGTGCTGTAACCATTCTATGATTCTCTGATCCTGTTAGAGTATTTCTACATTGATGTTCCATTTATCGTTTGTATAGAAGCACGGCCTCTCTTAATAGTTTTACAGCTGTACCTGCAAGTAAACCTTGCCTTCTCTATCTTCAGAAAAATGCATGCCTAAGGCATTAAGTTAGCTGAAGTTAGTAATCATCTTACGGGTTGTTACAGTCTGAACTATGGTATCAAACTCTCTTCCAAGAATCAATACTAACATGTGGACCAGCTTTTTGCAGACGAGTGCAAAAAACATATTTATCCAAAATTAAGTAGTAATAGAATCACAAGAGCTATAATTATAGCAAATATACATACTGTGATATGTACTTAGGACATCACGAAGAAGCACGCTACACAAGATGGATCTTAACAGAAACTGTCATCATGTGACTTTACCACATGACCCTTTTATTGTATTTACATTTCCACAGTAGTCCACTAAGTGGAGCAGTAGTCCACTAGGGGAGTTCTATTACACTGCTCCCTCTTTATTGAAAAAGTAATCATAAGAAAATAATCATCATACATAACTTGGTTATAGACAACAAAAGACCTGGTGCTAAACATTCCACTTTGCTGGCTATCGCCCCCCAAAAAAGGGCGATGTTCCAGCGATGTACGATGTCTCAGCCTTACCGATTGCTGGAACAGCGCCCATTTTTTGGATCGCAATTTTCCACTCAGCAATAAGCCTGCAATGTGAAATTGGTGATGCGAAAGGTCAGAGATGTGACATGCGCCCAGCGAACGGCCAGCGATGTGGAAGGCAAAAACTTCCCTAGCAACGACCTTCTGCGCATGCGATTTTTTTTTTCTTGGTGACTGGTTTTCCCATGTTTCAGGAAGCCAGGGGTCATCCACACATGTGCAGAAGGCACAGGGAGGGGCAGAGAGAGAGAGAGAGAGAGAGAGAGGAGAGACTGAGAAGGCAGTGGAGGAGAGAAGAGAACAGAGCAGGCTTAAAAGATATTTTACACTTTATGAAACGTTATAATATACAGATATACAGTTTAAACATATTTCTGAAATGCATATGCATCATGATGCTGAAGGGGAGAGGAAGAGGGCAAAATCCTTTAGTGACAAGGCCAATGAGGCCCTCGTAAACGAAGTGCATTCCCGGTGGGGACAATTGACACGGGATGCGCATGGGAAACCCCCATCCCATGTGTATCAGAAAATCTGGGTGGAGATCGCTGACATGATGTCCTCGGCATCCCATGAGGCGAGGGATCAGACCAGTGCCGGAAATGCTGGAACAGTTTGGTAGCTGCAGTAAAAGTAAGTTGTATTTTATATTGTATTGATGCAAATTTTAATTATAATAATGAATCTCCTGGATTGAATTTAAGTTTGTTATTCATACATGTATTACATAAACATGTTAAGATCCGGACAGGGCTCTGAACCTGAAACTATATAGAAGGAGCTTTACTCTGTAACTAACCCCATACTGTAGCTGTCCTGGGAGTGTTTGATGGGACAGTGTAGAGGAAGCTTTAATCTGTATTGAACCCGTGTTGTACCTGCCCTGGGAGTGTTTCATGGAATGGAAGTCTCTCTGGCTGCTGCATATAGATAGATGTGTATGTGTCAAGCTGTAGCATGTAACGTTTTAAACTGTTGTGACTCCATTATACTACCTAGTCAATTAGCTTATGCTTTGCTCGTTTCTCGTTTGCAGAAGAAGATATCTAACAACCGCGATGAGCAGAGGCGCACCGGAGGGGGCTCTGCTCAGCTTCAACCTTTGACGGACCTCGAGGAGCGTGCAGCCGCGCTGGTGGGCCATGAAAGCCGTTTGGCCACCACCCGCAGTCTGGCGGAGTACAGCTATGCATCTCGTGAGTAATGTGTCAAACAGTATTAAAAAGTAATGTAATATCCGGTAATTATAATGCAAAATGCAATATACGAATGATGTCATGTCATGTCATGTCATGCATGCAGCCTTTGTGCATAAGAAGCAGGGGATGCAGCTGCTGCAGCTTTCTGGGGTAGTGAAATGTATTGATAGGTAACGTTTCTCGTTAATGTGCACCGTTATGTTCTAATAAGCTCTGTAATAAGCTCAAATGTGCTTCTAAGGTCATTCTGAGACACTGGTCAAGGTGCAACCAGCATCTGCAAAAGCACCGGGTGAACAGGAGGAGGAGGATGAGGAGGATGAGGAGGAGGAGCGCGACACCACCATCACCACCACTGAGCCTGAGGAAGAGGAGCAGCAGCAGCAGGTGACAATTGTTGAGGGGGATAAACCTGTGCTCATCTCATTTGAGACTGAAGAGGCACAGGGACCAAGTGGCGTGCAGCCGGCAATGCCAAGGCGCATTATATGGCACACGCCGACCCCACGGAGGTCGGGTCAGCAAGGTCAGCAATCGCCTCCCTCGGACGTTCAGTTGGAGGGCTTGTAGAATTTAACAATATTTCGCAAAGATTCCTTGTACCTTTCCCTATTTGGACTTTTAAAATGGAAGGAAAAACTTCGGGACACAAATGAGTTTAAAGGGCAGACGAGGCCTGCAGGGGATTAAAGGGGATGCATTCATGGAGACCCCCCCCTCAGTGTTTGGGTCCATAGGAAAGGGAATTTAATTTGGAACTCGATGAACATTTTGGTTTCCTAGGAAAAACTCTGAGGAAGATACCTAAGAGCTTTACAAGCTTAAGACCTCTAAAGGAACATGTTGGAACAGACTGCCAGAACAGAGGGTGGGACTTCACTCAGGAATTGGATATTGGAACTAATTCAAATTGTCTGGGAGAACGAGTCAATCGATAACTAACAAGAACTGTGAGGCATAAAATTTCGCTCCCTAGGACATAAATGCATCAAGAGCTATCAGGCTAATCACCAGAGACCATTATTGGCATGCATGTGCAAATAGACCTATAGAAATCACGGGCCCAGCCAAACTGCCCAAGAGTTTAAACACTGCTTCAACAGTGATTTTCCACATTACCACATCATAATCAAATTACTGCTGAACGAGCCCGCCAAATTCTGACAAAGAGAGCTCAAAACTAATGAGCCGCTCTCTTGAAACAAAGAGCTGGGCCAGATTTGGCGGGAGACAAGGAAGCCTTTTTGGGGTATATCTATTCCCAGTTTTACAAGGGGAAAAAAGCAGCAGGAGGTGGGGAGTGAAGAAATGGAGTAGGGGAGAAAACTACAAGAAACCATCAAGGATCGACCGAGCATGCCGACAGCAAGAGGCCCACGAAACGGAAGGTTGTCAGCAAACAAATTGACAACCCAGGCCACCAAAACCAGCGAAACAACCAACCGAAACCAACTCAGCAAAAACCATTCTACAATCTACTTCTGAATGACTAACGGGTGAGAAATTACCTAAAAGGACTAATTAAAACTATTCCTAACCAAAGAAAGTGGGTACTTACCCCATACATCCAAAAACGCGACTTACCGCATCAGCAGACTCACCCCAACTGAAGACTACGCAGTCCGAAGTCCTCTCCTCCATCCAGGGTGTGGCTCACCTAGAAGGCAAAGTGCAGCGAACCCCGAAACCACGATTCACTGACAACTGTCTAAAGGGATTGGTGAGCATAGCCCCTGAACCCCCAGAGCGAAAACTTAGTTAGTTTGGGGAATTGGGATGGGAAGGCTGGGATAACTTGTGTAAATGTATCTGCATTCTCCTCTTTACCCCATTTAGAGTTTAAGCCGAATTCTTTTCCCCACAGGCTGTATTTTGACAATTTATTCAATGTGTTGTACCCCTCAGTGTGTATTGGTATTACTATTCTGTGTGTGTTATTTAAGGTGTGCATTTTACTTCTTTTTAAACACAATAAAGCCATACCTGCTTCCTACCTTGAAACCGATTGTCTGTCCAAGTCTGTTACAGTCCCTTCATAATTCCAGAGTCTAGAACCAAGGGTGTGGGAGCGATTCGAAACTGCTCATATAAGGTCAGAAGGGAAAGCTGACCCCTTGAAAACCACCCCTTACAGATAATGGCGACCACAAAGGGACTCTGGGGCAAGGGACGTGATAAGAGAGAGACTGGTTTCAGGAAAAGAAGCAAAATGGAAGAGGGGATTTCCTCGTATGTGTTTAAGAGGGTAAATGTGGCTAAGGAGTAGGTACTCGATCTATTATATGCTGAGTGTCCAGAAGATGCTGCAGCTCAATGGACCGAGAGTAAGGACCATAAAAGATCGATAGAGAAGGCCATTTGGCTAGTTTGCCTTCAGCAACAGATCCGGCTTCTAGAAGAGGAGAATGAGAAATTAAAGGGAGTATTGAGGCAGGCAGAAGAGAGGTCCAGCGCAAGGGCCACAGTCGGGGAAAGGCTGTGGACAGAGGTGGGACAGTTAAAGGAAAATAGAGAGCTCACTAAAGAAAGGCACAAAACCCAACTGGACCTTTTACAGTGTCAGATTATTGAAGCCAAGAATAGCGAATGGGCGTTGCGGGAAAAGAATTCCTGCCTCGCCAAGCAAGTTAAAGAGTACGGGGAGAGGGTGAGAGACATTCAGGTAGCCTATAAGGTAGCCAGTAGCAGAGAATTTGAGGCAGGAAACCACGGCCCCTGCCAGCAGCAGATCCAAAGCTTGAACCTTGCTTTATCCCGGGCTAAAGGCATGGTGTGCCTGATAAACCCGGGTTTAGCCCAGGAACACCTGGTAAAGCAAGGAGAAACCCCTCAGCCTACAGCTCCCAGGAATGGCACAGAGCAGCAGGGATGTCAGCCAGAGTGCGGGGCAGGCAAGGATTGCGAACTACCAACACCGCTGTTGCTCATTTTTCACCAATGCTTGGCAAACTGTTTAAAGAGCTTTAGCAGACCCCAGCAGTTGGTGCAGTATGTGGATGACCTGCCCCTGTTCACCGATCAGGGGGAGGAGCATGGCCCACTGCTGGCCGAGCTGCTGGAGCTGCTAAAAGAAGAAGGGTTTAAAGTAAGCCCCAAGAAGGCACAGATCGGCCAGAAGGAAGTCAAATTCCTGGGGCTGACTGTGCGCGCTGGGGAAAGGGCCATAGACAAGGCTAGAAGGGAGGCAGTACAGGAGTTACCAGCCCCCAACACAGTGACAGGGGTAAGATCCTTTCTGGGGCTCACTGGGTAATGCAGAGATTTTATTGAGGATTATGCAGCCACCGCAGCCCCTCTGCTCAGGCTCCTACACAAGGATGTAGAGTGGGACTGGGATGAGGGTTTCGAGGCAGCATTTAATCAGCTCAAGAAGGACATGCAGACCGCGCCAGCCTTAGGAGCGATAGATGAGGGAAAGTTTTTCCTGGAGGTGGCAGCCAGCGGGGACAGCCTGAACACAGTGCTGCTTCAAGAGCGGCATGGCCAGTTGAGACCTGTGGTTTACTCCTCCAGGATCCTCACAGGGGTGGAGAAGGGGTACTCCAACTGTGAGAGACACCTTCTAGCCTCACATTGGGCAGTGAAAAGCTCCTTGATCTTCACGGGAGGGTCTCCTCTAACACTCCTAACCCACCACACACCGACTCAGATGCTTCTAGATGGGAGGATTAAGGACTGGATGGTAAGCAGTGCCCACATTGCTTGCTGGACCCTGCTCCTCTCCCAGATGGACCTCAGAGTAGAAGGCCCCCGCGAGCCAAGGCTCCCAGTCTATCCAGGGAAAGCCCACAGGTGCTCCATAGAAGGGGTATGGGAGGTGAACATTGGCCTTCGGACTGGGTTACACCCGACAGGCCGGGCCATCTACATGGACGGGTCCAGCACGGTATCTGCTGGCGAGTGACTCACTGGGTGCAGAGTCTATGACCCAAGAGCAGGTATTGCCCTGGCAGTCAAGCTCCCCAGCACCATGAGCGCCCAGCATGCTGAACTGTCTGCCGTAATGTACGTGGTGACCCACCCCGAGGAATTCCCTATCCCGTACACGATTCGCGGATACAGATCCACTGACAGGAGACCCTTGTGTAGGGGAGGACGTAAACCCCCTCATTTTACCCAGAAGGCAAAGAGCTGTGGGATCTGTCTGTGCTGCAATGTGAATTGAAACCGAGACGGTTTGACCTTGGCAGAGCAGTGATTGGACGGGGAAGGACACCGGAGGGCCAATGGTGGGACAGAGTCAGCCCGAAGCATGGGGCTTTCAAGCCAATGGGAGAGCACTTGCTCGAGAACTGTGGGACTGACTCATCGCCATTATCGGGCTATTGTCTTCCCCATGTTTACACTATGGAGGGAAATTATGCAGACCTTCAGAAAACTAGGGAACCCAAAACAAACCAAGGGCCGACACAATGGCTACAGGAGGCCAACCCAATCAACCCCTACTCAAACCTTGAGTAGGTTAGAGAAAACTGAATTGGAAGGAAATTATGCAGACCTTCAGAAAACTAGGGAACCCAAAACAACCCAAGGGCCTACACAATGGCTACAGGAGGCCAACGCAATCAACACCTACTCAAACCTTGAGTAGGTTAACATCAATGGAAAAAACCCGCAATAATCTAAAACTGCTGCATTTTTCAAAATCACAAAGCCCACCAATGGGAAGGATCAATTTCAGCAGGAGAGGCGGACTGGATAATCTGGCTATAAAAAAGGGGTTTCTGATGCAGTGTGTGGCTTCTCTGCTCTCGTGATCCAATAACCAGCAAGCCTCTCGACACAGAAGGAAGACCAGTGTCCGAAGACACCGAAGACAGAAGAAATAAACCACCAGACTGCAAAAGGCACAGTAGTGAGTATAACCTCTGGTCCCCAGAACTCCCAACTCAGTTAGGCCACGAAAGATGGGAGGTTGGGCATTGTACTGCTAAACTTGTGTAAAAATTTTTGTTTTGTCCGTTTAGTGGGATTTAGGGGGATTGTTTTGTTTGTGTATTGCTGTTTGTTGAGATACACCTTGTCAAATAAATTGGAAGCCTAAGTTCCTCTTGGAATCACTTTGTCTCAGTTCTATTGTGTTACATCTCCTGATCATGAGTCTTATGTCAGAACAGTGTAAGGGAAGCTAGGAGCGCCTCGAAAACGCTCAACTGTGTGTCACAGGCTAGGGAAGAAAGGGTTAGGAGTGTTTGACACTCACAGGTGCCTCACAGGTTAGGCATAAGCTGTGGGGACGCACGAGTCTCAAAACCCCCTTCATAAGCTGTGGACACAGACTCTCCAGGGGTGCTCTTGCAGCACTCAGGGTACCTCACAGGCCAGGCATAAGCTGTGAGGGCAGAAGCCCAGAGAGAGACACCCAAGGTACAACACTCCCCGAGAACCCCTTACACCTGGCAATCAAGCACCTGCTGGAAAAAATCATGACAGAGGTGGGGGAAGAAGGAAAGGTCTACATACATAAGGTGAAGGCCCATTCAAAAACTGAACCCCGTGCAGAGGGAAACAAACAGGCTGACAAACTGACCAAAGAAGGTGCCCACAAGGGAAAATTCTGGGACCCCTATGACACCGGCCGCATAGCAGCGGTCAAGAATAAGAACAGGGCAGCAGAGAGTACAGGGATAGCTTTGGTCCCGGACTTAAAAACAGTTCAGGCACAGGACCCGGTCCTGAAAGCTGTCCTGAGTGCACTAGCTAGAGGAGAGAGAGTAGAAGGTCCGTACGGCACAGCAGCCATTACCGTTAAGGAAGGCATGCTGTTTAAAGAGGGACAATGGGTCGTGCCACAGCAGCACCAGAGGGAATTCCTAAAACTGGCCCAAGGGGGTCCAGGAGCGGGGCACCCCGGGCCTGAGACCACCTGGCAACAAGTGGAACAGGCAGGATGGTGGCCGGGACTCAGGGAGGACGTCTGTGAGTTCTGTGCGAACTGCCTGGTGTGTGTTGCGAACAACCCTGACCCCCAGAAAAGGAAGGTGTCCCGAGGACACGTCAGGAGGGTAGAGGGACCATGGCAGTCAATCCAAATCGACTACATCGGGCCCCTACCCACCGCCCAGGGAGGCTACAAATACTGCCTAGTCCTGGTGGACGTGTTCTCAAAATGAGTTGAAGCCTTCCCCTGCCGAACAGCCACCGCACTAGGGACAGCTAAGATTCTAGTGAGGGAAGTGTTCTCCCGGTGGGGACTCCCACAGTATGTGGAGTCGGACCAGGGGAGCCATTTCACCGGGCAGGTAATGCAGGCAACCCTTAAGGTGCTCGGCATTGAGGGGAAATGGCACGTTGCCCACAATCCGCAGTCATCGGGCATTGTGGAGCGTTTAAACCACACCATTAAAGAAAGGCTACGGAAGGAGACGGGAGACTCACCCCAAAAGTGGGTGGAGGTCTTACCGTTGGTCCTAATGGGGATCCGAGCCAGCCAGTCAAAGAGCACGGGGTATTCCCCATACGAGCTCATGACTGGCCGGATCATGCAGACCCCCACCCATGTCCTAGCCCCGGTGCTCACAGAAGGTCAGCTCAGAGAGGTGAACCGGGACCGGTTTGTCAGGAACCTGTTTGAACACCTCAAACAAATTCACTGGCAGGCTGCTAGTAACATGAGCAGACAGCATCAGAGTAACCGATTGCTGCTAGAACCCAGCAAACACCACGAATGGGAGATAGGGGACCAGGTCATGGTGAGGAACTATGCTCGGGTCGGGGTTTTTGAAGCATTATATATGGGGCCATACAGCATTGTCGACAAGGCAAGCCCGATGGTCTGTGCCATAAAGCTGCCCCGCCGTACTAAGTGGTTCCACATCAACCAGTGCAAGCTGTACAACCCAGGGTCAGCCAAGCACAGAGGGCAGCCGGGAGGTGTGAACCGTCCTCAGGACGGGGACCTTCCGTTGGCTGCCGCCGACGGTGGAGGGCCCACAGGGAATGTGGCAGGCTCAGAAACCGTGCCTATAGGGGTGGTGAATTGCACTATTGGAGTGGCTATCCCACCCATCGTTTGGGATTCGGACACACCCCCAGTAACCGAAGCCCTGAGAAGGACCCTTCGTACACCACGGCCAAAGATACCATGGTCATCGGCATCTGAGCCTCAGCGATTCTACCCTAGGAGAAGGGCAGCCCAACAGGAAAGGCCAAAGGTCAGAAGTACAGAGGTCGCTCAGAGTAGGGACCCCCCAGCCAGCCGCCTCCAGCGCTGAGGGACTCACAGGAGTAGTAGCGACGAGCTGTCCCAGAGACAAGGGTCTCCAGCTCACCTGCTGTGGGGAAACCCGAGCATCCAGGCGACTATCAGGCCGCACAAGGCATGGGCCTGACAGGGACTAACCAGGCCACCTGGAGACGGGTAGCGGTTGTACATAGCTCTAATTTTTAGTTTAAGGCAGCTGACTCCACCGTTTTACATTTTAAGTTTAGTTTAGAATTAAGGTTAATGTTGCAGTAATGTTTAGGTGATTGCTTTGAGTTTGTCTTGTGTGTTAGCCAGCCTGAGAGCAGTTCTCAAGGGCACGGCGCTGTGTTCTGTGTGTTTTACAGGAGTGGAAAGGAGGGAAGGACCCAAGATGAGAAGGATACCAATTGATGTTATTTAATTTTATCTATGTTCTTCCTTCTACAATGTTGTTGTACGTTGCCTACATGCTGGTGAATATAATGTAATTGAAATGAAATGTAACTGTGTTGAAATGCAATTGTAGTGATTGAACCCCCTCCAAGCTGGGAGGGTGTAAATGTAAAAAGTTTGTACCTATAAAGGGAAAAGTGTGTATCTATGGTGATGTTGCATAAATGTAATGCATATTTTGGGTATTAGTTTAGTTAATTTACGGGGAACGTTATCTCTTGGGAGTCAGGAATTTTGCTCGCCTGGAAGATGATACCATAAGTGATATGGTATCACAGGGGGGACTGTAGAATTTACCAATATTTCACAAATATTCCTTGTACCTTTCTCCTGCAGAGGAGAAGAATCCCTTTTTGGACTTTTAAAATGGAAGGAAAAGCTTCGGGACACAAATGAGTTTAAAGGGCAGACGAGGCCTGCAGGGGATAAAAGAGGATGCATTCATGGAGAACCCCCGCTCAGTGTTTAGACTCATAGGAAAGGGAATTTAATTTAGAACTCGATGAACATTTTGGTATCCTCGGAATAACTCTGAGGAAGATAGCCTAAGAGCTTTACAAGCTTAAGATCTCTAAAGGAACATGTTGGAACAGACTGCCAGAACAGAGGGTGGGACTTCACTCAGGACTTGGGTATTGGAGCTAATTCAATTTGTCTGGGAGATTGAGTCAATCGATAACTAACAAGAACTGTGAGACATAAAATTTCGCTCCCTAGGACATAAACGCATCAAGAGCTATCAGGCTAATCACTGGAGACCATTATTGGCATGCATGTGCAAATAGGCCTATAGAAATCACGGGCCCAGCCAAACCGCCCAAGAGTTTAAACACTGCTTCAACAATGCCAACCGGTAATTTTCCACATTACCACATCATAATCAAATTACTGCTGAATGAGCCCGCCAAATTCTGACAAAGAAGAGAGCTCAAAACTAATGAGCAGCTCCCTTGAAATAAAGAGCTGGGCCAGATTTGGCGGGAGATAAGGAAGCCTTTTTGGGGTATATCTATTCCCAGTTTTACAAGGGAAAAAAAGCAGCAGGAGGTGGGAAGCGAAGAAATGGAGTAGTGGAGAAAACTACAAGAAACCATCAAGGATTGACTGAGCACGCCGACAGCAAGACACCCACGAAACGGAAGGTTGTCAGCAACTAAATTGACGACCTGGGCCACCACAACCAGCGTAACGACCAACCGAAACCAACTCAGCAAAAACCGAAGAAGCAACATTTATTTCCACTCTACAATCTACTTCTGAATGACTAACAGGTGAGAAATTACCTAAAAGGACTAACTAAGAGTACTCCTAACCAAAGAAAGTGGGTACTTACCCCATACATCCAAAATGTGACTTACCGCATCAGTGGACTCACCCCAACTGAAGACTACGCAGTCCGAAGTCCTCTCCTCCATCCAGGGTACGGCTCACCTAGAAGGCAAAGTGCAACGAACCCCGAAACCATGATTCGCCGGCAACTGTCTAAAGGGATTGGTGAGCATAGCCCCTGAATCCCCAGTGCTATAACTTAGTTAGTTAGGGGAATTGAGAGGGGGAGGCTGGGATAACTTGTGTAAATGTATCTGCATTCTCCTCTTTACCCCATTTAGAGTTTACGCCAGATTCTTTTCCCCACAGGCTGTATTTTGACAACTTATTCAATGTGTTGTACCCCTCAGTGTGTATTGGTCTGTGTGTGTTACTAAAGATGTGCCTTTTACTTCTTTTTAAACACAATAAAGCCATACCTGCTTCCGACCTTGAAACCGATTGTCTGTCCAAGTCTGTCACAGTCCCTTCATAATTCCAGAGTCTAGAACCAAGGGTGTGGGAGCGATTCGAAACCGCTCATATCAGGTCAGAAGGGAAAGCTGACCCCCCTGAAAACCACACCTTACAGGCTTGATCTCCCTGTCCTCGGAGACAGTCGCGATAGGTCGCGAGCTTCTCCAGGAGTTCTCTCAGTTCGCGTGTGACTTTTCACGGGTGTCTGCTGTGCAAGTCGAGCTGCTGGAGGTGGCACGGCAAACCCTGGAGGGGATGCGTGAGCAGACCGCCGCAACCAATGCCGTTCGGCATGCGCTGATGGCTGAACACGGTGCTGCACCCCAAGATGTCGTGTTGGGTCCGAATATAACCCTGAGCACTCAAGCGAGTATGGAGGATACACTTCCTCTTGACTCAGAAGACGAACGGCAGCTTTGTCTTTCTGTCGCCCACTGCACACCAGCTTCGTCTCAGTCTGCAGGGACCAAAACGGGTGGGTGGTGCTAAGACACGGCGGGGTACAGGACCTGGAGGTAGAGGGGGGCGGTGTTTTTGCAATGTTACCTTATTCTGTTCATGTTCATTTTACATTTTTTAGTGTTAATATTAAAGTATTAAAGTGTTAAATTGTTACTGCTAATGTGCATTCATAGTTGTGGGGGGCGGTGGGGATGGTGGGTGGGGGGGATGTTGTCAAAAAAAGTGTTTTAATTCTTTGTTTGCAATACATTTTTTTACTGAATTTAACAATAGTTGTGTATTCTCTTATATTAACATAACTTTAGTTAAGTTAAGCATGAATGCAAATGTTGTACAACAATGGACAGGCCAGGCCAGTGCAGTCAAGGCTAAAACGTAACTCAATGTAACTCAACGCAAATGCAACTTTTGTTTAACAGTAACTGCAACTGTAAAGGTGACTGTCCCCAATATAAGTTCATGCAAAGCGTTCATTTGTAAGCTGCTGACACAACAGTTTTGCAGCCGCGTAACTCCCACGGGGTACTAGTCTTCTGGGGCGGGGGGGCTGCTGGTGGAACCATGGCTACATCGCCAGGCTAATTGTCCTCCTTGAGGACCTCGCTAGCCTCTTCCTCCTCTTGCTCCTCGCCGTCTGGCTCTTCCGTCTCCCTTCCTTCTGGAGGTGGACCTGCAGCCCCATCTGGCATTTGTTGTCCTTTCCTTATAGCTAGGTAATGCAACATGCAACACACCACAATAAACTCAGCGACCTGGTCAGGGTGGTATTTTAGGTTGCCACCAGAGTGGTCCAGGCATCTGAAGCACTGCTTTAGGACTCCAATTGTCTTTTCAATGATGTTGCGTGTTGCTATGTGGCTTTCGTTGTAACGTTTCTCAGCTTCAGTGACGGGATTACGCAGTGGGGTCATCAGCTAGCTGGCAAGGCCATATCCCTTATCCCCCAGCATCCAACCAAGACCTTCTGGCTGATTGACAAACAGGTCAGGGATAGCACTCTTACACAGGATGTGCACATCATGGATGCTGCCAGGAAATGTAGCATTTATTGTCATAATTATTTGGTTATGGTCGACAACAAGCTGCACATTCAGGGAGTGGAATCCCTTTCTGTTATGAAACACCCCCGCATTCTGTAAAGGGGCTTTCACGGCAATGTGCATGCAGTCTGCTGCTCCCTGCACCTTGGAGAAGCTTGCTATTCCCGAGGAACCCAAAGCTCTCGTGGTCTGTGCCTCCCTGGTCATAGGGAAGTTTATAAAGTCCATCCTGCGAGCGTAAAGGGTTTCAGTCACCTGCGGAATGCAGCAGTGTGTGGTGTGCTGGGAGATACCTTAGATGTCGCCAGCTGAAGCCTGAAAGGATCCCAATGTGTAGAAGGCTAGTGCTGCAGTAACCTTTTCCTCAACGGGCAGTGCGGTTCTGATGGTGCTGGAAGGCTGCAGATCCCCCTTGATGAGCTGGCAAATCTCATCAATGAACTGCTTCCGGAAGTACAGCCTCCTAAGACATGCGTTTTCAGACAAGTTGAGATAAGATTGCTTTTCCTTGTACCTTCGTTGGCTGTATACTCGCCTCCTCTGTCTCCTCTGTCTCCGCATTACTCTGCCACCTCTTTGATTGATCCTTTCAGATACCAGCATGTGAGCAGTTATGAGTAATGGCAAATCAAGCATAGGCCCCATCACTATCACTATCAATAATTATTTTCACTTGCTATAAATGCACTTTTTAGTAAAAAAATGCCTAATCTACTCAGCTATTACTAATACAAATAAATATAAGTATAAATGTAAGTGTATCTATCTGTAAAATACCCTTAAATAACTCACAATATATATGCTCGAGTTTTTTAGCTGCCTCCTCCCTTCCTCCGAAATTTAAAATGGCGTCCATAGTGCCCAGTTCGGTGAGGCTAGGCCCGGGAAAAGCAACTATTATCCAGCGATGTTCTCAGTGAGCGATCAACCCGGTGATGTGCCGGCGATGTTGCGAAAGTTCCACTTGGTGATGTGCGGGCGATCACCTCAACGATCAGCTCGCCGATGTGAGCCGAAACTTGGGGGCTTAATTTTCCAGCGATGTTCCAGCCTGAGTTTCCATTTTTTGCTCAAAATGTGAGATAGGTGGCCGTTTTGGGCGATATATGGGCGATGTGAAGTGGAAAGTCTAGCCTATGGACTTTATCTTCCATATTTACAAATCAAACATAACCACGGGTTTACAGAACTTTCCAAACTTGGTGGCGAACTTAGACTTATTCTAGGCGGAGTCTGAGGAGAATTTGTCTCCAAGCGAAGTCCTTGATCTACATTTGATCTCTCTACAACCTCAGACTGTTTGTCTGCTGACTGTTTGTCTGCCTGACTCGGAATCAGACTTAAATTCTGACATTCACTTGGACTTGTTTCTAGAACATCTGATGTAGGATCTGCTACTGCTACTCTATTGTAACAAGATTATCTGACTTATCAGAACTAATCAAATCATTCCAATTTTCAACTCTTTCCACATCTGTCGGTAAAATGTGAACAAACCTAACCTTTCCATGATCAAACATCTTGACCGAATATGTGTGAGGGCCACATATCTTCACTGCTCTTCCTGGTAACCACTTTAACCATTTATGGTGATGGTTCTTCACTCTCACCTTCTGATTAAATTTCACACTTCCCTCTCTCTTACTCTACCTCTATCATGACTCTTTTTTCTGTCTTGATTGTTTCTCTTCCACTGACTGTGCCAATGAGAACCTGGTTCATGGCTGTCGTTTGAGAAACAACTTTGCTGGTGTTCTACCAATAGTTGCATGAGGAGTATTACAAAAGTAATTAGAAAATTTGCCAGTTTGTGGTCCAACGACAACTATTGTTTCCTTAAATCTGGATCCAACATTTGCGTGATGAGGGCACATTTTACAATTTGTACTGTGTGCTCTGCTGCACCATTTGAAGCAGGGTGGGATGGTGGAACTTTGGTATGTTTCACATCATTTCTGCTCATGAACTGTGCAAATTCTTCTGAACAAAATTGCAGCCATTATCAGACACAATTTCTTCTGGGAGGCCATATGAAGAAAACAATCTTCGCAAATTGTCTCGTGTTTTACTTGTTATTTTCCACATTTGAAACACCTCTACCCACTTCAAATGACTATCAATCACAATGAACAATTGTTGTCCTTCTAGCTCAGCAAAATCTACATATAATCTTTAGCACACCCTGGGAGGCCATTTCCATGGCTGTAATGGTATTGATGGTGGTTTCTTGTTTACCAAATGACATGGTGTATTCTGTCTAATGATGTACTCTATGGGCTAGACTTTCCTGAGAGCCCCTCAACGCCCGATTGCCTGCCTAGAAAAACCGCTAACGTTTGGTAAGTAACGCTGGCGAAAATTTACACTTTTATGTTAAAACTAATTCAAACTAATCGCCCGGCGAGAAAATGGGTCTTGCACCTTTATTCTCGGTGGTTTTCTGGGCGGTTAAGGGGAAACTAAGTAAAACAGGTGTTTTCAAAAAAATTTAGTCTGAGGCTGCAGTTGGGCCTAGGGAGGGAGAAAACTTTAAAACAAAATTTCACAAAAAAACATAAAAAGGTAAAAAGCATTCCCAGAACACTTTTACACCTAATCACCATTTTATAATTTAAAAGAATAAAATAAAGAACCTTTAACTTGCCTTTCTTTGCAGAGTACTCACCTACCGCACTGTTTAAGCAGCTTTTACAGGGCGGTTCCCTCGGTGATCTGGACGGGCCTCTGTTGAGGCCAAACTTACGCTCTGGTGATTTTCTCGGCAGTGCAAGTCAGCGGTTTGGTCCCACCAGGCATTTTCAGATTTGGGCGCTACCGCTATAAAAATAATTGGGAAACTTTCAGCAGGTGGAAAAAGAGCTGTACCGCCGAGAAAATCGCCGAGAACCCGCTAAAAATGATAGGAAAGCCTAGCCCTATATCTTTATCTAAACCTGGCCACCATAAGTAATTGCATGCAAAATTCTTGGTCAAACACATTTCTAGCTGCCAGTCATGAAGATCTCCTAACAATTTGGACCTGAACTTATTTGGGATAACTACTCTTGCATCCCACATGATACAATCTTTATCCACTGACAATTCATTCCTACGAACGAAGTATGGATGAATATCTACCTCTGATACCTGGTTTGGCCAGCCATTTGCTATGTAATCATACACCACAATATATAGCTGGATCATGTTTGGTTGCTCTACCAATCTTTTCAGCTGTGACTGGCAGTTCATCAATGTATGAAAAATAGAACACTTCTTCTACCTTAGAGAAAATTTTCTCAGTTTCTAGTCTTTTGAGTTCTTGCTCAACTTTCCCTTTGAGTGCATATGGTACGGGACGTGGCTTACAGTAAACTGGTCTTCCATCCTTCTGCACTCTGACACTCGCCTTGAAGTCTTGGGTTGGACTGCCTGTTTCACAGAACATCTTCGGATAATGCTTGATGACATCATCTTTCGATGCAATTTCGTTTCCGCACAAAAAATCTCATTCCAATCCAGCTCAGTGATCCCAACCAATTTCTACCTATCAAAGCAGGCTTGTCTCCTGCCAGTAGTACGAGAGGCAAGCTCTGGAACTGATGCTTTTATTTCACCAGTATGGTGATACATCCTCCAATGAATGTGCTCTGCTGAGTAGCCTTGCAACTCTATCTTCGACTTCTCTAGTCGCAAATCACTCAACTTGTCGAGATATAGCGATTCCAGTACTACGCTCATGGATGCACCAGAGTCGATTTCCGTGGGTATCCTGGTTCCTGCAACATCTACATCTCGAATCATTGTTAGATACCTTCATGTTCCTGATGACGTATATCTCCAAAACCTCCTTGTCCTGTTGCTTTTCTTCAATGCTATGTAGTGTCTGGCAATTGCTACTTCTAGCATTGAACATCAGTTTACTCTTCAGTCGGCATGCCGTCGCAAGATGCCCAGCTTTCTTGCAGAAGAAACACTCTGCTTTCACATATGGTCAGCTTTGAGCAATGTGTTGTCCCAGGCACTGATAACATGACTTCAATGTACTGTTACTTTGGCCAATTGCTGAAACCTTGGGGTATAACTGCCTTTTACTTTTAACCTGCAGGTGATTCACCTCGGTTGTCTGACGACTGGAAATGGCACGGAATTCCCTGGAGTATTGGTCACCCATATCCATCGACATAGCTGTCTGACAAGCTAAATCAAAAGTCAAGTTAGGGGTGGTCAACAACTTCCTTCTGATTGCTCCATTTTTCATCCCACAAATAAAGCGGTCACGTAATGCTAAGTCTTGAAAGTATCTGAAATGACAGTGAATGGATAGCTTTTTTAAAGCTCACTGATACTCTCGTCATTCAGTCTCTTGTGTTCCAAAATGATAACTTTCATCAATTTCCAGCGGCTCAGGACTGTAGTGCTGTTCTATCTTGGTTAGAATCTCGATCATCCTCATACTTCGGTTCTGCCTTTATGGAAGAGGACATCCCAGAAACGCTAAGGGACCAAGGGTCTTGTGAGCAAGAGGAATTAAAGGAAATTATTATTAATAAGAAAATAGTGCCGGAGAAACTAATGGGACTGAAGGCCGATAAATCCCCAGGGTCTGATGATCTGCATTCCAGAGTACTAAAAGAGGTAGCCATGTATATAGTAGATGCATTGGTTGTCATCTTCCAAAATTCTATAGATTATGGAACAGTTCCTGCAGATTGGAAGGTGGCAAATATAACCCCACTATTTAAAAAAGGAGGGAGAGAGAAAACAGGGAACAACAGACTGGTTAGCCTAACATCAGTAATAGGGAAAATGCTAGACTCTTATAAAGGATGTGATAGCGGCACACTTAGATAATATCAATGGGATTAGACAAAGTCAACATGGATTTATGAAAGGAAAATCATGTTTGACAAACCTACTGGAGTTTTTTGAGGATGTAACTGATAGAATAGATAAGGAAGAACCAGTAGATGCAGTGTATTTGAATTTTCAGAAGGCCTTTGATAAAGTCCCACATAAGAGGATTGTGTGCAAAATTGAAGCACATAGGTTTGGGGTAATGTACTGGCATGGATTGAAAATTGGTTAACTGACAGGAAACAGAGATTAGGAATAAATGGGTCTTTTTCAGGATGGTGGGCAGTGACTAGTGGGGTACCACAGGGATCAGTGCTTGGACCCCAGCTATTCACAATATATATAAATGATTTGGATGAGGGAACCAAATGTTTCCAAGTTTGCTGATGGCACAAAACTAGGTGGGATTGTGAGTTGTGAGGAGGATGCAAAGGCTCTGCAAGGCCATGGATAGAGAATTGGCTGGCTAACAGAAAGCAGAGAGTCGGGATAAATGGGTCCTTTTCGGGTTAGAAATCGGTGGTTAGTGGTGTGCCACAGGGATCGGTGCTGGGACCACAACTGTTTACAATATACATAGATGACCTGGAAGAGGGGACAGATGACACAAAGATTAGTGGGAAAGCGGGTTGTGTAGAGGACACAGAGAGGCTGCAAAGAGATTTAGATCGGTTAAGCGAATGGGCTAAGGTTTGGCAGATGGAATACAATGTCAGAAAGTGTGAGGTCATCCACCTTGGGAAAAAAAACAAAAAAAGGAATACTATTTGAATGGGGTGAAATTACAACATGCTGCGGTGCAGAGGGACCTGGGAGTCCTTGTGCATGAATCCCAAAAAGTTAGTTTGCAGGTGCAGCAGGTAATCAGGAAGGCGAATGGAATGTTGGCCTTCATTGCGAGAGGGATGGAGTACAAAAGCAGGGAGGTCCTTCTGCAACTGTATAGGGTATTGGTGAGGCCGCACCTGGAGTACTGCGTGCAGTTTTGGTCGCCTTACTTAAGGAAGGATATACTGGCTTTGGAGGGGGTACAGAGACGATTAACTAGGCTGATTCCGGAGATGAGGGGGTTACCTTATGATGATAGATTGAGTAGACTGGGTCTTTACTCGTTGGAGTTCAGTAGGATGAGGGGTGATCTGATAGAAACATTTAAAATAATGAAAGGGATAGACAAGTTAGAGGCAGAGAGGTTGTTTCCACTGGTCAGGGAGACTAGAACTTGGGGGCACAGCCTCAAAATACGGGGGAGCCAATTTAAAACCGAGTTGAGAAGGAATTTCTTCTCCCAGAGGGTTGTGAATCTGTGGAATTCTCTGCCCAAGGAAGCAGTTGAGGCTAGCTCATTGAATGTATTCAAGTCACAGATAGATAGATTTTTAACTAATAAGGGAATTAAGGGTTATGGGGAGCGGGCGGGTAAGTGGAGCTGAGTCCACGGCCAGATCAGCCATGATCTTGTTGAATGGCGGAGCAGGCTCGAGGGGCAAGATGGCCTACTCCTGTTCCTAATTCTTATGTTCTTATGTTCTTATGTTATGTTCTTATGTAAGGCGATTTAGATAGGTTGAGTGTGTGGGCAAACACATGGCAGATGTAGTATAACATGGATAAATGTTAAGTTATCCATTTTGGTAGGAAAAACATAAGGACAAAGTATTATTTAAATGGTGATTGTTATGTATTTAATCCCTTGTAACTTGTATGACACCTGACCACCAGAGGGCCCATCTGTTGGAGTCCCAAGGGATCCCAGCATCCCTTGGGAGCATGGTATATAAGCAGGCCACACACGAGGTACCTGCACTTTGGAGTCTTATTAAAGGAGCTAAGGTCACACGTGTTCATTGTAACCATTGTACACAGTGCTCAGTTTCATCCTTTATTATGAGTATACCAATTGGCGATGAGGTACCGAACAACCGTGCGAAAATGCAAAGAACAGTCGGTATCCTGGAGGAGTTCTTAGAAGGGGACGATTGGGAGGCCTACGTGGAGAGACTCGACCAATACTTTGTGGCCAACGAGCTGAGGAAGGACGTCTGAGGAAGGACATTCTTGCTATTGAGGGAGTGCAGCGAAGGTTCACCAGACTGATTCCCGGCATGGCAGGACTGACATATGAGGAGAGACTGGATCGACTGGGCCTGTATTCACTGGGGTTTAGAAGGATGAGAGGGGATCTCATAGAAACATATAAAATTCTGATGGTACTGGACAGGTTAAATGCAGGAAGAATGTTCCCGATGTTGGGGCAGTCCAGAACCAGGGGACATAGTCTAAGGATAAGGGGTAAGCCATTTCGGACTGAGATGAGGAGAAACTTCATCACTCAGAGAGTTGTTAACCTGTGGAATTCCCTACTGCAAAGAGTTGTTGATGCCAGTTCATTGGATATATTAAAGAGGAAGTTAGATATGGCCCTTACGGCTAAAGAATTGTGTACACTGGTCCGGGAGCACCTAAATCCTAAGGAAAGTGTTTTGATGGCGAAATATCGGTTCGACACGTGTCAATGATCGGAGGGCCAGGAAGTGGCAAGTTACGTCGCCGAACTAAGGCACCTTGCAGGACATTGTGAGTTCGAGGGATTCCTAGAACAAATGCTCAGAGATTTTTTTGTACTGGGCAATGGACATGAGAAAATCCTTCGGAAACTGTTGACTGTAGAAACTCCGAACCTAAGTAAAGTCATAACGATAGCCCAGGCATTTATGTCCACCAGCGACAACACCAAACAGATTTTGCAGAGTAAAGAAGTTTCGGCCAGTACTGTGCATAAAGTAACATCATTTTCGAGCAGAAATATACATGGCAGAACGTACATGCCGGTTGCTGCTGCCCGACCTCAGATGACCCAGAGTCGACCATCAATCATTAATGCGAGGCAGTTAACACCTTGTTGGCGTTGTGGAGGTGATCATTGGCCCATCAATGCTGCTTTAAGCACTATGTGTGCAACAGTTGCAGAACAATGGGACACCTCCAGTGAATGAGCAGGTGAGCTGCAAACCCTGCAAACCATCACGTTGCAGAGGAAGATCGATCCACTGTGGATCAGGCTGAATTGGAGACTCGTACCGAGGAGGCAGAAGTGTATGGGGTACACACTTTCATTACGAAATGTCCACCAATAATGTTGAAAGTTGAACTGAACGGTATTCCAGTATCTATGGAACTGGACACGGATGTGAGTCAGTCAATAATGAGTAAAAAGGCCTTCGACAGGCTGCGGGGCAAAAAAGCACACAGGTCCAAACTCAGCCCCATTCACACCAAACTAAGGACTTACACCAAGGAACTATTCCCTGTAATTGGCAGTGCAGAAGTCAAAGTCTCCTATGATGGAGCAGTACACGAACTCCCGCTGTGGATTGTGCCAGGGGATGGCCCCACGTTGTTTGACAGAAGCTGGCTGGGGAAAATCCGCTGGAACTGGGACGACATCCGAGCGCTTTCGTCTGTCGATGACACCTCATGTGCCCAGGTTTGAGCAAGTTCCCATCGTTGTTCGAGCCAGGCATTGAAGGCTTTTTGGGGGTAAAAGTGCCGATACATTTGGTTCCCGGTATGCAACCCATCCACCACAAGACACGGGCGGTACCGTACATGATGCATGAAAAAGTGGAAATTGAAATGCACAGGCTGCCGCAAGAAGGCATCATCGCGACGGTGGAATTCAATGACTGGGCTACTCTGATTGTCCTGGTACTTAAAGAGGACGGCACAGTTAGAATTTGTGTGGACTATCAAGTAACGATTAACCGTTTTTCGCTGCAGGACCAGTACCCGCTACCCAAGACAGACGACCTATTTGCGACCCTAGCTGGAGGGAAGACGTTCACCAAGCTGGACCTGACCTCGGCTTACATGACACAGGAGCTGGAGGAGTCTTCGAGAGGCCTCACCTGCATCAACACGCACAAAGGTCTGTTCATCTATAACCAGTGCCCGTTTGGGATTCGGTCGGCCGCGGCTATCTTCCAGCGGAACATGGCTCTGGCATGCATTTGCGGGGTGCAAAAAATGCACCAGTATTTATTTGGCCTCAAGTTTGAGCTTGAAACTGACCACAAGCCGCTCATATCGCTGTTCTCTGAGAGCAAAGGGATTAATACCAATGCCTCTGCCCGCATCCAAAGATGGGTGCTGTCGGCATACAACTAGGTAATCCGCCACAGACCAGACACAGAGAACTGCGCAGATGCTCTCAGTCGGCTGCCATTGCCCACCACCGGGGGCTAGCGGGCTTGCTCATGGTCATGGAGGCATTCGAGAATGAGAAGTCCCCCGTTATGGCCCGCCAGCTCAGGGCTTGGACCAGCCAGGATCCTTTACTGTCCTTGGTAAAATAAACTGTGTCCTCCATTGGAGCTGGTCCGGTGTCCCAGCGGAGATGCAGGAGGCGGTTAAGCCGTTCCACAGACGCAAAGGTGAGTTGTCCCTGCAGGAGGACTATCTATTGTGGGGCAATCGCGTGGTCTTGCCCAAGAAAGGATGAGATACGTTCATACATTAACTGCACAGCACCCACCCAGGCATTGTAATGATGAAAGCAATGGCCTGTGGTGGCCAGGCATCGACTCAGATTTAGAGTCATGCGGGCGCCA
The DNA here is from genome assembly GCF_044704955.1 of Pristiophorus japonicus. NCBI lineage: Eukaryota > Metazoa > Chordata > Chondrichthyes > Pristiophoridae > Pristiophorus > Pristiophorus japonicus. The sequence continues at coordinate 413,094,581 of NC_091977.1, forward strand.
GTGCAACACTTGCTCTCAGCTGAGCAATGCACCCAGAGAGGCACCACTAAGTTTGTGGTCGTGGCCCTCCAAACCGTGATCGAGGATCCACGTGGACTATGCGGGCCCATTTCTAGGCAAAATGTTTTTGGTTGTCGTGGACACTTACTCAAGATCGATTGAATGTGCAATAATGTCTGTAAGCACGTCCACGGCCACTATTGAAAGCCTACAAGCCATGTCCGCCATACACGACTTGCCTGATGTCCTAGTCAGCGACAATGGGCCATACTTCACCAGTGCTGAATTCAAGGAATTCATGACCCACAACGGGATCACATCTGCCCCGTTCAAGCCCGCATCCAATGGCCAGGCAGAACGGACAGTTCAAACCATCAAGCAAAGCTTGAAACGAGTGTCGGAAGGCTCCCTGCAGACCTGGTTGTCCCGAGTGCTGCTCAGCTACCGCACCAGACCCCACTCACTCACCGGGGTTCCCCCAGCCTAGCTGCTCATGAAAAGGGCAGTAAAAACAAGGCTCTCTCTTGTCCACCCTGATCTCCATGATCACATGGAGGACAAGTAGCATCAATAAAGTGTGTACCATGACCACGCAAATTTGTCATGCGATATTGAGATCAATGGTCCTGTGTTTGTGCTCAATTATGGACATGGTCCCAAATCGCTCGCTGGCACGGTCACAGCCAAAGAGGGGAGTAGGGTGTTTCAGGTCATATTGGCTAATGGACAAACATACAGAAAACATTTGGACCAAATCAAATTGCGGTTCACCAACACGACGAACAACCCGGAGAAGACACCACCAACTTTGACACACACGTGGCAACTGACATCATGGTTGACCACGAAGCCGAACTCATCATCCCCAGCTGCCCAGCAAGGCCGGCTGCCCAACAGCCCAGTGAAGAACTGACCAACTCATCCACACCCGCATTTGTACCGAGACGATCGACAAGGGAGCAAAAAGCCCCAGATCGTCTCACCTTGTAAATAAGTGTACTGTTGACTTCACAGGGGAGTGATGTTATGTAGTTAACCCCTTGTAACCTGTATGACACTTGACCACCAGAGGGCCCACCTGTTGGAGTCCCAGGGGATCCCAGCATCCCTTGGGGTAATGGTATATAACCAGGCCACCCATGAGGTACCTGCATTCTGGAGTCTTATTAAAGGAGCTAAGGTCACACTTGCTCATTATACGCAGTACTCAGTTTCATCCTTTATTATGATGGCTTAGGAAATGTTGATGTACAGAGCGACCTGGGTGTTCTTGTACACCAGTCATTGAAAGGAAACATGCAGATGTAGCAAGCAGTGAGGAAGGCAAATTGTATGTTGGCCTTCATTGCAAGAGGATTTGAGTACAGGAGCAAGGATGTCTTACTACAGTTATACAGGGCCTTGGTGAGACTGCACCTGGAGTATTGTGTGCAGTTTTGGTCTCCTTACCTAAGAAAGGATATACTTGCCATAGAGGGAGTGCAGTGAAGGTTCACCAGACTGATTCCTGGGATAGCAGGTCTGTCGTATGAGGAGAGATTGGGTCGACTAGCCTGTATTCACTAGAGTTCAGAAGAATGAGAAGGGATCTCATTGAAACGAATAAAATTCTGACTGGGTTGGATAGACTGGATGCGGGGAGGATGTTTCCCCTGGCTGGGAAGTCTAGAACAAGGGATCACAGTCTCAGGATTTTGGGTAGGAAATTTAGGATTGAGATGAGGTGACATTTTTTCACTGTGAACCTGTGGAATTCTCTACCACAGAAGGCTGTGGAGGCCAAGTCACTGAATATATTTAAGAGGGAGGTAGATAGATTTCTAGACACAAAAGACATCAAGAGATATGGGGAAAAAGCGTGAATATGGTGTTGAGATAGAGGATCAGCCATGATCATATTAAATGGTGGTGCAGACTCAAAGGGCCGAATGGCCTAGTACTGCTCCTATTTTCTATGTTTCTATGTTTCTATATATCCTTTGGTTTGACAGGAACAAGCACATTTTTCTGGATTTCATACACGTCGGGGCCTGCTTCAATCAAGAAAATAGCTTCTTTCCCTTCTAACACCACCCAGTTACGGTTTCCATCATTGGGGACTTCGACAATACTATTTGCGGTGAAAAACATTTCTAGCCAGTCCACCTATGCTCTAAAAGTCTCTCAGTCATTTTGGATCTCACCCAAGCGCCCTATTAATCCCATAGGCGTGGCCATTTGGACTCTGGCAATATCGACAGTTCAGCCAAATGTGCTTGTAATTTACCTTGGATTATTAGCTGCTCTGACAAAGAAAGAACCTTTCAATGTCTCTCTCTTGGGTGGCAGGAACATCCACCAACAAAATTTTCAGCTGGGGAATCCAGAAATCCTATCTTCATCGCCAATGTGATATATCCTTATGATATTACTAAGAAGCACACTACTCAAGATGGCTCTTAACAGAAACTGTCATCATTGTCACATGACCCTTTTACTGTATTTACATCAGTAGTTGCATTTTCCCACAGTAATCCAGTAGGAGGAGCAATAGTCTACTAGGGGGAGCTCTATAACACATATAATTAGAGAAAATCTATAATAGAATGAATACGCTTCATAAGAGTGTTTTTGGAATTAATAAAATTACCCTCAGTAGATTCCGATAACAAAGACTTTCATTCGATCTAATAGAGCTCATCAAAATTATGAAGGTTTTGAGAAGGTAAAGATTTTACACAGGCTGTGAATTGGTAACTATGTTAAAACATAGACTTGAGATTATCAGGAGCAGAATAGTATGGTAGCATAGTTGTTATCTTACTGGACTATTAATCCAATGATCCGGAGAAATGAGTTTGAATCTCATCAGGCAGCTAGGCAATTTAAATTCAGGTTAATTAAATAATGATGGAATTAAAAAGCTAGTATCAGTAATAGAAACATAGAAACATGGAAAATAGGTACAAGAGCAGGACATTCAGCCCTTCGAGCCTGCACCACCATTCGATATGATCATGGCAGATCATGCAACTTCAGTACCCCATTCCTGCTTTCTCTCCATACCCCTGATCCCTTTAGCTGAAAGGGCCACATCTAACTCCCTTTTGAATATATCCAATGAATTGGACTCAACAACTTTCTGTGGTAGAGAATTCCAGAGGTTCACAATTCTCTGGGTGAAAAAGTTTCTCCTCATCTCGCCTAAGCCTAGATGGCTTAGCCCTTATCCTTAGACTGTGACCCTTGGTTCTGGACTTCCCCAACATCGGGAACATTCTTCCTGCATCTAACCTGTCCAATCCCGTCAGAATTTTATATGCTTCTATGAGATCCCCTGTCATTCTTCTAAATTCCAGTGAATATATGCCTAGTCGATCCAGTCTTTCTTCATATGTCAGTCCTGCCATCCCGGGAATCAGTCTGGTGACTCTTCGCTGCACTCCCTCAATAGCAAGAATGTCCTTCCTCAGATTAGGAGACAAAAACTGTACACAATATTCAAGGTGAGGCCTCACCAAGTTCCTGTACAACTGCAGTAAGACCTTCCTGCTCCTATACTCAAATCCTCTCGCTATGGAGGTCAACATGTCATTTGCTTTCTTTACTGCCTGCTGTACCTGCATGCCTACTTTCAATGACTGATGTAGCATGACACCAGATCTCGTTGCACCTCCCCTTTTACTAATCTATCACCATTCAGAAAATAATCTGCCTTCCTGTTTTTGCCACCAAAGTGGATAACCTCATATTTATCGACATTATACTCCATCTGCCATGCATTTGCCCACTCACCTAACCTGTCCAAGTCACCCTGCAGCCTCTTAGCATCCTCCTCACAGCTCACACCGCCACCCAGCTTAGTGTCATCTGCAAACTTAGAGATATTACATTCAATTCATTCGTCTAAATTATTAATATATGTTGTAAATAGCTGGGGTCCCAGCACTGAACCTTGCGGTACCCCACTAGTCACTGCCAGCCATTCGGAAAAGGACCCATTTATTGCCACTCTTACTGTCTGTCAACCAGTTCTCTATCCACGTCAATACATTACCGCCAATACAATGTGCCTAAATTTTGCACACTAATCTCTTGTGTGGGACCTTGACAAAAGCCTTTTGAAAGTCCAAATACACCACATCCACTGGTTCTCCCTTATCCACTCTACTAGTTACATCCTCAAAAAATTCTAGAAGATTTGTCAAGCATGATTTCCCTTTCATAAATCCATGCTGACTTGAACTGATCCTGTCACTGCTTTCCAAATGCGCTGCTATTACATCTTTAATAATTGATTCCAGCATTTTCCCCACGACTGGTGTCAGGCTTACCGGTCTATAATTCCCTGTTTTCTCTCTCCCTCCTTTTTTAAAAAGTGGGTTTACATTAGCTACCCTCCAATCCATAAGAACTGATCTAGAATCCTTGGAATGTTGGAAAATGACCACCAATGCATCTACTATTTCTAGGGCCACTTCCTTAAGTACTCTGGGATGCAGACTATCAGGCCGTGGGGATTTATCAGCCTTCAATCCCATCAATTTGACTAATAAGGATTTCCCTCACTTCCTTCAGTTCCTCCTTTTCACTTAACCCTTAGTCCCCTAGTATTTTTGGGAGGTTATTTGTGTCTTCCTTAGTGAACCAAACTTTTTGTTCAATTGGTCTGCCATTTCCTTGTTTCCCATTATGAATTCACCTGATTCTGACGAAATTAGTCTTCACTAATCATTTTCTCTTCACAGTCAGTTTTTATGTTCCCTGCAAGCTTCCTCTCATACTCTATTTCCCCCATCCTAATTAAACCCTTAATCCTCCTCTGCTGAATTCTAAATTTCTCCCAGTCCTTAGGTTTGCTGCTTTTTCTGACCAATTTATATGCCTCTTCCTTGGATTTAACACTATCCCTAATTTCCCTTGTTAGCCACGGTTGAGCCACCTTCCCCTTTTTATTTTTACACCAGACAGGGATGTACACTTGTTGTAGTTCATCCATGTAATCTTTAAATGTCTGCCATTGGCTATCTACCATCAACCCTTTAAGTATCATTTGCCAGTCTATCCTAGCCAATTCATGTCTCATACCATCGAAGTTACCTCTCTAAGTTCAGCACCCTAGTCTCTGAATTAACTGTGTCACTCTCCATCTTAATGAAGAATTCTACCATATTATGGTCACTCTTCCCCAAGGGGCCTCGCACGACAAGATTGCTAATTAATCCTCTCTCATTACACAAGACCCAGTCTAGGATGGCCTGCTCTCAACTTAGTTCCTCGACATATTGGTCTAGAAAACCATCCCTTATACACTCCAGGAAATCCTCCTCCACAGTATTGCTACCAGTTTGTTTAGCCCAATCTATATATAGACTAAAGTCACCCATGATAACTGCTGTACCTTTATTGCACGCATGCCTAATTTTCTGTTTGATGCCATCCCCAACCTCACTATTACTGTTTGCTGGTCTGTACACAACTTCCACTAATGTTTTCTGCCCATTGGTGTTTCGTAGCTCGACCCATATAGATTCCACATCATCCAAGCTAATGTCCTTCCTTACTATTGCGTTAATCTCCTCTTTAACCAGTAATGCTACCCCACCTCCTTTTCCTTTCTGTCTATCCTTCCTGTATATTGAATACCCCTGGATGTTGAGTTCCCAGCCTTGGTTACCCTGGAGCTATGTCTCCATAATCCCAATTACATCATATCCGTTAACAGCTATCTGCACAGTTAATTCATCCATCTTTTTACGAATGCTCCTCGCATTGAGACACAGAGCCTTCAGGCTTATTTTTTAACACCCTTTGTCCCTTTAGAATTATGTTTTAATGCGGCCCTTTTTGATTTTTGCCCTTGGTTTTTCTGCCCTCCACTCTTGTTTTTCTCCTTCGTACCTTTTGCTTCTGCTCCCTTTTTACTTCCCTCTACCTCCTTGCATAGATTCCCATACCCCTGCCATATTAGTTTAACTCCTCCCCAACAGCACTAGCAAACACTCCACCTAGGACATTGGTTCCGGTTTGTATTGGTCCCACCTCACCCAGAACCAGTTCCAATGTCCCAGGAAATTGAATCCCTCCCCCTTGCACCAGTCCTCAAGCTACATATTCATCTGAACTATCCTGCTACTCCTACTCTGACTAGCACTTGGCACTGGTAACACTCCTGAGATTACTACCTTTGAGGTCCTATTTTTTAATTTAACTCCTAGCTCTCTAAATTCAGCTGGTAGTACCTCATCCTGTTTTTTTACCTATATCGTTGGTACCTATGTGCACCACGACAGCTGGCTGTTCATCCTCCCCCTCCAGAATGCCCTGCAGCTGCTCCGAGACATCCTTGACCCTTGCACCAGGGAGGCAACATACCATCCTGGAGGCTCGTTTGCAGCCGCAGAAACGCCTATCTATTCCCCTTACAGTAGAATCCCCTATCACTGTAGCTCTCCCACTCTTTTTCCTGCCCTCCTGTGCAGCAGAATCACCCCTGGTGCCATGAACTTGGTTGTTGCTGCCTTCTCCGATGAGCCACCTCCCTCAACAGTATCCAAAACGGTATATCTGTTTTGGAGGGAGGTGACCGCAGGGAACCCCTGCACTACCTTCATTCTTCTGGTCACCCATTCCCTATCTGCCTGTGTATCCTTTACCTGCGGTGTGACGAGCTCACTAAACATGCTATCCACGACGTCCTCAGCATTGCGGATGCTCCAGAGTGAATCCATGCGCAGCTCCACTGCCGCAATGTGGTCTGGCAGGAGCAGCAGCTGGACACACTTTCCGCACACATTGTAGTCAGGGACACTGGAAGTGCCGCTGACTTCCCACATAGCACAGGAGGAGCATGACATGGCTCTGGGCTCTCCTGCCATGACTTAACCCTTAGATTAACTTAATTTGGCAACAGTGCCAAAGGTTTCCTACTGATAAGAAAAGAATGGTGTCACAAAAACCCTTCTGGTTCATTAATGTCATTTCAGGAAAGACATTTTCTGGTCTATGTGGTTGACTCTTAACTGCCCTCTTTAATGGCTTAGCAAGCCACTTAGTTGTACCAAACCACTACAAGAAAATATACTGAGAATAAAACTGGACGGACCCACTGGCACTGACAAAGACACAGTTGTATACAGTTCGAAGGGAGTGGGCCTGATCAAGGAAACCTCCTTTGTAGCATCACCAGATTGGCACCACTTACTGTCCTCCCTCAACTGATGAATCAGTACTCCTCCATGTTGAACACCACTTAGAAAAAGCACTGAGGGTAGCAATAGCACTGAACATACTCTTAGTGGGGGTCCTCTCAGTACCAAGAGTGGCTCGGTAGCTCCACTACTGACCGAAACAACACAAGGGAAAAATTTACTTGACTTCACTTCTCACCAATCTATCTGTCGCAGATGCATCGGTCCATGACAGTAATGGAAGGAGTGACCACTGCACAGGCATTGTAGAGACAAAGTCCAGTCTTCACACTGAGCACACCCTCAATCATGTTGTGTGGTACTGCCACCGTGCTAAATGGGATAGATTCAGAACAGAACTAGCAGCTCAGAACAGGGCATCTATGATGCTGTGGATCATCAACAGTGGCAGAATTTTATTCCACCACAATCTCAAACCTCATGGCCCAGTATATCCATCACTCTACCATCACCACCAACCAAGGGACCAACACTGGTTCAATGAGGAGTATAGAAGAGCAAGCCAGGAGCAGCATCAGGCATACCTAAAAATTAAGTGCCAACCTGGGGAAGCAGCAACACAGAATTACATACATGCTAAACAGTGAAAACAGCATGATATAGACAGGGCTAAGCGATCCCACAACCAACGGTTCAAATCAAACTTCTGCAATCCTGCCTCATCCAGTTATGAATAGTGGACAATTAAACAACTAATAAGGGGAGGAGGCGGCTCCATGAACATCCACATCTTCCATGATGGCGGAGTCCAGAACATGAGTGCAAAAGACAAGGCTGAAGCATTCGCAACCACTGGCATCTACCCAACAATGTGGAAAATTGCCAAGGGCTGACCTGCCCAAAAAAAGTACGACAAATCCAATCCAGCCAATTACTGTGCCATCAGTCTACTCTCAATCATCAGCAAAGTGACGGAAGGTGTCGTCGACAGTGCAATTTTCCACATTGTCGGATAGATGTTATAGCTGCACTGGAACAGTTTGGCTAGAGGCTCGGCTAGTTCTGGAGCACATGTCTTCAGAACGACAGTCGAGATTTTGTCGGGGCACATAGCCTTTGCTGTATCCAGTGTGCTCAACCGTTATTTGATATCATGTGGAGTGAATCAAATTGGCTGAAGACTGGCTTCTGTGATGGTGGGGACCTCAGGAGGAGGCCGAGATAGATCACCCACACGGTACTTCTGGCTGAAGATGATTGCAAACACTTCAGCCTTGTCTTTTGCACTCACGTGCTGGGCTCCGTCATCATGGAAAATGTGGATGTTCATGGAGGCTTCTCCTCTCATTCGTTGTTTAATTATCCACAACCATTCACAACTGGATGTGGCAGCACTGCAGATCTTTAATCTGATCCATTGATTGTGGGACAGAAATATAGACATAGAAATATAGAAAATAGGTGCAGGAGTAGGCCATTCGGCCCTTCGAGCCTGCACCACCATTCAATAAGACCATGGCTGATCATTCTTTCTGTACCCCTTTCCTGCTTTCTCTCCATACCCCTTGATCACCTTAGCAGTAAGGGCCATATCTAACTCCCTCTTGAATATATCCAATGAACTGGCATCAACAACTCTCTGCGGAAGGGAATTCCACATGTTAACAACTCTCAGAGTGAAGAAGTTTCTCTTCATCTCAGTCCTAAATGGCCTACCCCTTATCCTAAGACTGTGTCCCCTGGTTCTGGGCTTCCCCAACATCGGGAAGATTCTACCTGCATCTAACCTGTCCTGTCCCGCCAAAATGTTATATGTTTCTATAAGATCCCCTCTCATCCTTCTAAACTCCAATGTATAAAGGCCCAGTTGATCCAGTCTCTCCTCATATGTCAGTCCTGCCATCCCGGGAATCAGTCTGGTGAACCTTCGCTACATTCCCTCTATAGCAAGAACGTCCTTCCTCAGATTAGGAGACCAAAATTGAACACAATATTCCAGGTGAGGCCTCACCAAGGCCCTGTACAACTGCAGTCCTCCCTGCTCCTATACTCAAATCCCCTAGCTATGAAGGCCAACATATCATTTGCCTTTTTCACCGCCTACTGTACCTGTATGCAAACTTTCAAAGACTGATGAACCATGACACCCAGGTCTTGTTGCACCTCCCCTTTTCCTAATCTGCCGCCGTTCAGATAATATTCTGTCTTTGCGTTTTTGCCCCCAAAGTGGATAGCCTCATATTTATCCACATTATACTGCATCTGCCATGCATTTGCCCACTCACCTAACCTGTCCAAGTCACCCTGCAGCCTCCTAGCGTCCCCCTCAAAGCTCACACCGCCACCCAGTTTAGTGTCATCTGCAAACTTGGAGATATTACACTGAATTCCTTCATCCAAATCATTGATGTATATTGTAAAGAGCTGGGGTTCCAGCACTGAGCCCTGCAGCACTCCACTAGTCACTGCCTGCCATTTTGAAAAGGACCCGTTTATCCCGACTCTCTCCTTCCTGTCTGCCAACCAGTTCTCTATCCACGTCAGTATATTACCCTCAATACCATGTGCTTTGATTTGCACACCAATCTCTTGTGTGGGACCTTGTCAAAAGCCTTTTGAAAGTCCAAATACACCACATCCATTGGTTCTCCCTTGGTCCATTCTACTAGTTACATCCTCAAAAAATTCCAGAAGATTTGTCAAGCGTGATTTCCCTTTCATAAATCCTTGCTGACTTTGACCGATCCTGTCACTGCTTTCCAAATGCGCTGCTATTTCATCCTTAATAATTGATTCCAACATTTTCCCCATTACTGATATCAGGCTAACCGGTCTATAATTACCCGCTTTCTCTCTCCCTCCCTTTTTAAAAGTGGTGTTACATTAGCTACCTTCCAGTCCATAGGAACTGATCCAGAGTCGATAGACTGTTGGAAAATGATCACCAATGCATCCACTATTTCTAGGCCACTTCCTTAAGTACACTGGGAAGCAGAGTATCTGCCTTCAATCCCATCAATTTCCCGAACATAATTTCCCACCTAATAAGGACATCCTTCAGTTTCTCCTTCTCACTAGACACTCAGTCCCCTAGTACTTCCAGAAGGTTATTTGTGTCTTCCTTCGTGAAGACAGAACCAAAGTATTTATTCAATTGGTCTGCCATTTCTTTGTTCCCCATTATAAATTCACCTGAATCCAACTGCAAGGGACCTATGTTTGTCTTCACTAATTCTTTTCTCCTCACATATCTATAGAAGATTTTGCAGTTGGTTTTTATGTTCCGGGCAAGCTTCTTCTCGTACTCTATTTTCCCCCTCTTAATTAAACCCTTTGTCCTCCTCTTTTGAATTCTAAATTTCTCCCAGTCCTCAGGTTTGTTGCTTTTTCTGGCTAATTTATATGCCTCTTCCTTGGATTTAACACTATCCTTAATTTCCCTTGTTAGCCAATGGTTGAGCCACCTTCCCCGTTTTATTTTTACTACAGACAGGGATGTACAATTGCTGAAGTTCATCCATGTGATCTTTAAATGTTTGCCTATCCACCGTCAACCCTTTAAGTATCATTTGCCAGTCTATTCTAGCCAATTCACGCCTCAAACCATCGAAGTTACCTTTCCTTAAGTTCAGGACCCTAGTTTCTGAATTAACTGTGTCATTCTCCATCTTAATAAAGAATTCTACCATGTTATGGTCACTTTTCCCCAAGGGGCCTCGCACAACAAGATTGCTAATTAGTCCTTTCTCGTTACACATCACCCAGTCTAGGATCGCCAGCTCTCGAGTTGGTTCCTCGACATATTGGTCTCGAAAACCATCCTTAATACACTCCAGGAAATCTTCCTCCACCGCATTGCTACCAGTTTGATTAGCCCAATCAATATGTAGATTAAAGTCACCCAAGATAACTGCTGTACCTTTATTGCATGCATCCCTAATTTCTTGTTTGATGCTGTCCCCAACCTTACTTCTGCTGTTTGGTGGTCTGTACACAACTCCTACTAGTGTTTTCTGCCCCTTGGTATTCCGTAGCTCCACCCATACCGATTCCACATCATCCAAGCTAATGTCCTTTCTTACTATTGCATTAATTCCCTCTTTAACCAGCAATGCCACCCCGCCTCCTTTTCCTTTCTGTCTATCCTTCCTAAATGTTGAATACCCCGAGATGTTAGGTTCCCAGCTTTGGTCACCCTGGAGCCATGTCTCCGTGATGCCAATTACATCATACCTGTTAACTGCTATCTGCGCAGTTAATTTGTCCACTTTATTCCGAATACTCCTCGCATTGAGGCACAGAGCCTTCAGGCTTGTCTTTCTAACGCACTTTTCCCCTTTAGAATTTTGCTGTAATATGGCCCTTTTTGCTTTTTGCCTTGGGTTTCTCTGCCCTCCACTTTTACTTTTCTTATTTCTATCTTTTGCCCCCATTCTACTTCCCTCCGTCTCTCTGCATAGGTTCCCATCCCCCTGCCATATTAATTTAATTCCTCCACAACTGCACTAGCAAACATTCCCCCTAGGATATTGGTTCTGGTCCTGCCCAGGTACAGACCGTCCGGTTTGTACTGGTCCCACCTCGCCCAGAACCGGTTCCAATGTCCCAGGAATTTAAATCCCTCACTTGTGCACCACTCCTCAAGCCACGCTTTCATCTGAGCTATCCTGCTCAGCTCTGTCTATAGCATGCTGTATCTGCTGTTTAGCATGCATGTAATTCTGTGTTGCTGCTTCCCCAGATTGGCACCTCATTTTTATGTATGCCTGGTGCTGTTCCTGGCATGCTCTTCTACACTCCTCATTGAACCAAAGTTGGTCCCCTGGCTTGATGGTAATGGTAGAGTGAGGGATATATTGGGCCATTAGATTACAGAGTATTTTTCATGGTATCTTAGAAAATACTTCTTTAGAATCGTTATAAACACACTCGCTGCATTTTCTTTAACTACTCTTTCTGCAATTTCTTTATAAATCCTATGGGCTAGATTTTCCACTTCACATCACCCATAAATCGCCCATATATCGCCCAAAACGCCCTTTCATCGCCCAGTTTGACAAAAAGGTGGAAATTTAGGCTGGATCATCGCCGAAAAATTATCCCCCTGACTTTCGGCTCACATCACCGAGCTGATCGCTGAGATGATCGCCCGCACATTGCCCAGTCCAACTTTCGGCACATCACCGGCACATCGCCGGGCTGATAGTTCACCGAGAACATCGCTGGAGAATAGTTGCTTTTTCCTGGCCTTCCTCACAGAACTCGGCACTACGGATGCCATTTTGAACGTCGGAGGAAAGGAGAAGGCTGCTAAAACAAGGAGCTTGTAACGTACTTTTACTGATAGATCCACTCATATTTATACTTATATTTATATTTAAATGTACAACAGTTGCATTAATGTTTTAACTTAACTTTACTTATATTATTAAAAGACAATGCACAACAATTGTAAGAATCAACAAAATTTTATTATTAACAATTTCAATTTTAACCCCCGCCCCGCACCCACCCAGCCCCCGCCGCTCCACCCCTCCCTCCCCACCCCCACTAGCAACAGGAACAAGAACAACAAGAAAAACATGAAAAACAATAACACCCCCCTCCCTACCTTTGACCACGTTTCCTTTCAGATCCTGGACCCCCGCGTGTCCTTGCCCCAACGGCTGTTTTGGTCCACCGGTACCGAGACGACGCGGGCATGCAGTGGGCCACGGCAAGACTTCCTGCCATGGTGGGGGTGATGGTGGCACGATCGGCTGTTGGGGGGGTGTTGGAGGGGTAGACGAAGCACGGGCAGGGGCATCGTCTTCCAAGTCAGAAGGAAGTGCTTCCTCCTGAATCGCTTGTGTGCTGGGGGTTGTGCTTCGATCGATCATGGCACCTTGGGGTGCAGCGCCGAGCTCAGCCAGCAACACATACCACAATGCATTGGTGGCGGCGGTCTGTGCATGCATCTCCTCCAGCGCCTGCTGCATTGCCTCCGCTTGGGCAGCAGACACCCGGGAAAATTCCTGGACGAACCGTTGGAGATGCTCACGATTTATCCCGACCATCTCCTCGGAAAGGGAGATCAAGCCCTCTATCCGATCGTCCACTGCAGTCGAGTGCTGAGCTCACTGACCCTTCCTCTGTGGGGCCGGTGTGTGCACTATAACACACCTTGGCGTTGCCGGCTGCACACCGCTTGGTCCGGATGCCTCTTCAGTCACAAAAGCAACTTCCACGGTAGCCGCAGGTTCATCCCCCTCTGTGGCTTCCTCCATTTCTTCCTCTTCCTCCTCCTCTGGCTCAGTCGTATCCTCCTCCTCCTCCTGTGCGGCCTCCACTTGCGCCTCTGGTTGACCTTCAAAGCACAATTTAGCCTATTGAGCTTATTAGAACAGAAGGGTGCACATTACCGACAAGACTTTACATATTAATGTATCATGTGGGTTTAACTGCCCCAGAGAACCTGCCACGGCTGCATCAGTCGCAGATGGACACAGGGGTTTATGAGGAGTGCACAGAGAAGAGGACAGTTGGCCAGATGACCTTCCCCTGTTCTTATTGCTTATATTCTTATGTTGTCAGCCTGAGAGTAGCACAAAGGCTGCATTCATGGCATGACATGACATGACATCATCCATACATTGCATTTTAATTAAAGTAATGTAACATTACTTTAAAACTGTTTCACACATGACTCACATGAGGCATGGGCGAGTCCCACAACACCATGAGTGGTGGCTGTGCGACTGGTGTTCCCCACCAATGCTGCTGCACGCTCCTCCAGCTCACTTAAAGTCTTCATGTAAGCAGGGCCCCATCCAATGCACCTCTGCTGCGCCCAGTTGTTAGATATCTTCTTCTGCAAACGTGAAAAGAGCATGGCATAAGCTAATTGACTAGGTAGTTTCATGGAAAGACAACAGCTTCAAATGTTACATGCAAATGAGATCCACAATTGATGCACGGTTATAACAAAGATCAACGTGTTTTGGATCTACATATTTACATATGCGTATGTATGTATGTAAGAATTTACAAAATTTAATTCAATCCAGGAGATTTACTATTACAGTTTTAATTACAACCTTCATCAATACAATATAAAATCTGTACTCACTCTAGCTGATGCCACAAGGCTGTTCCAGCGCTTCCGGCACTCATCGGGCCCCCTTCGCCTCCTGGGACGCCGAGGAGACGACATCCGCAATCTTGGACCACGGCTTTCTGTACGCCCGGGGTGGAGGTTTGCCCTTAGCACCCTGGGTAAGTTCTGCCCCCGTAGAGTGGACCACCTCGACGAGGGCCTCGTTGGCCTCGTCCGAAAACGGCTTTGCCCTTTTCTGACCCCCATCCATGCTCTCGGACGATGATGATGATGACATTTCTACAATTTATCCAAATCTCCAACTCTCCAATGGCAAAAAACACTTTATCCAAATCTCCAATGGCAAAAAACTCATCCCTCCAACTCCAACAACTCTATCCTTTATCTCTCTTCCCTCTCTCCCCAATGGCCTTCGGCACATGTGTAGTTGACCCCTGAACTCCCGAAATGCGCAAAATGCTGTCAACTGGAAAAAAAAATTTAAATCGCATGCGCAGAAGGCCGTTGCTAGGGAAGCTTTTGCCTTCCACATCGCTGGCCGTTCGTTGGGTGAGCATCACATTGCTGATCTTTTGCATCGCCCATTTGACATCGCTGGCCTATCGGCAAATGGAAAATCGCCGTCCAAAAAATGGGCAATGAGCCAGCGATCAGCAAGGCTGGGACATCGAACATCGCTGGAACATCGCCCATTTTTTGGGCGATAGACAGCAAAGTGGAAAGTCTAGCCCTATAAGTTAGGTAAAGCTGAGAGACACAGATTTCTAATGTCAAATCATGCCTGACTAACCTGAAAGAAGCACAAAATTTGCTTGCTAAAATCACTTCTGCCTATAAGCTGAGCAAAGCTCTTATCTGCATTCTCCTTTCTTTTTTTAACAAAAACAACTTTGAGATTTACTGCAATTGCCTCCTATCCACTTTAATAATTCACTTGACTTCATAAATAATGTAGGGTGCTAAATTGCTGTAAAATATTGATGTCTCCAGAGTCACTGTAAATGTGCTCACCACCCAGCTACTTATTTGCTGTGGTTTGCATATTTCTCCTATCATGTTTCTCGATCAAAGGATCAAAATGATTTCCTGTCTTTTTATCTCATATTAAATCTCAACATTAAGTAAGACTGGCACTGGCACAACCACATATTTATTGGATGCATTTTTCTGTTACCTTAACACCTGGTTTCCTTTATAATACATTAAGATGAAGCCATTTCTGTGAACCCAATATTTTTATAACTCATTCTCAGGATATGGGCATCACTGGCAAGGCTGGCATTTATTGCCCATTACCCTTGAAAAGATAGTGTATTTTCTTGAACTGCAGCAGTCCACGTGGTGAAGACCCTCCTACAGTGCTGTTAGGTAGGGAGTTCCACGATTTTGACCCAGCAACGATGAACGAATGGCAATATATGTTCAAGTCTTTTAAAAGCCAGCAAAGAATGACTAAAAAAATGATAAAGAGAGGGAAGACAGATTATGAAAATAAACTAGTGTGGAATATAAAAACAGGTAGTAAGAGTTTCTACAGGTACATGAAAAAGAAAAGAGTGGCTAAAGTAAATATTGGTCCCCTAGAGGATGAGACTGGAGAATTAATAATGGAGAACAGGGAAATGGCAGAGACGTTGAACACATATTTTATATTGGTCTTCATGGTAGAAGACACTAAAAACATCCCAATACTGGATAATCAAGGGGAGATAGAGAGGGACGAACTTAATACAGTCACTATCAATAAAGAAGTAGTGCTCGGTAAAATAATGGGACTAAAGGCGGACAAGTCCCTGGGACCTGATGGCTTACATCCTCGGGTCTTAAAAGAAATGACTGCAGAGATAGTGGATGCATTGGTTGTAATCTACCAAAATTCCCTGGATTCTGGGGCGGTCTTAGCGGATTGAAAACTGCAAATATAACACCCCTATTTAAAAAGGGAGGCAGACAAAAAGCAGGAAACTATAGACCAGTTAGCCTAACATCTGTCGTTGGGAAAATGCTGGAGTCCATTATTAAGGAAGCAGTAGTAGGAAATTTGGAAAAACATAATTCAATTAAGCAGAGTCAGCATGGTTTTATGGAAGGGAAATCCTGTTTGACAAATTTGCTGGAGTTCTTTGAGGATGTAACAAGCAGGGTGGATAAGGGGGAACCAGTGGATGTGGTGTATTTGGATTTCCAGAAGGCGTTCGATAAGGTGCCACATAAAAGGTTACTGCACAAGATAAAAGTTCACGGAGTTGGGGATAATATATTAGCATGGATAGAGGATTGGCTGACTAACAGAAAGCAGAGAGTCGGGATAAATGGGTCATTTTCCGGTTGGCAAACAGAAACCAGTGGGGTGCTGCAGGGATTGGTCCTGGGCCTCAACTATTTACAATCTATATTAATGACTTGGATGAAGGGACCGAGTGTAATGTTGCCAAATTTGCTGATGATACAAAGATGGGTGGGAAAGAAAATTGTGAGGAGGACACAAAAAATCTGCAAAGGGATGTACCCACTAAGTGAGTGGGCAAAAATTTGGCAGATGGAGTATAATGTGGAAAAATGTGAGGTTATCCATTTTGGCAGAAGAAATAGAAAAGCAAATTATAATTTAAATCGTGAAAAATTGCGAAGTGCTGCAATACAGAGGGACCTGTGGGTCCTTGTGCATGAAACACAAAAAGTGAGTACGCAGGTACAGCAAGTAATCAGGAAGGCAAATGGAATGTTGGCCTTTATTGCAAGGGAGATGGAGTATGAAAGCAGCAAAGTCTTGCTACAACTGTACAGGGTATTGGTGAGGCCATACCTAGAGTATTGCGTACAGTTTTGGTCTCCGTATTTAAGGAAGGATATACTTGCATTGGAGGCTGTTCAGAGAAGGTTCACGAGGTTTATTCTGGAGATGAGGGGGTTGACTTATGAAGATAGGTTGAGTAAGTTGGGCCTATACTCATTGGAGTTCAGAAGAATGAGAGGTGATCTTATCGAAACATATAAGCTAATGAGGGGGCTCGACAAGATGGATGCAGAGAGGATGTTTAGTTCCACTCATAGGGGAACTAAAACTAGGGGACATAGCCTCAGAATAAGGGGCTGCCTATTTAAAACTGAGATGAGGAGGAATTTCTTCTATCAGAGGGTTGTAAATCTATGGAATTCTCTGCCCCAGAGAATTGTGGAGGCTGGGTCATTGAATATATTTATGGCGGAGATAGACAGATTTTTGAGCAATAAGAGAATAAAGTGTTATGGGGAGCGGGCAGGGAAGTGAGGCGGAGTCCATGATCAGATCAGCCCTGATCTTATTAAATGGCAGAGAAGGTTCCAGGGGCCAGGTTGCCTACTCCTGCTCCTATTTCTTATGTTCTTATTTCTTATGTTCTAAATCAGGATTATGCGTGACTTGGTGGGGAACTTGGCAGTGATGGTGTTCTCAGGCACCTGCTGCCCCGTCCTGCTAGATGGTGGAGGTCGTGGGTTTGGCAAGTTCTGCTGAAGACGCCTTGGCAAGTTATTTCAGTGCATTCTTTAGATAGTACCCACTGCAGTCATGGTGTGCAGCAGAAGATGTTTAGGCTAGTGGATGGGGTGGTGATCCTGCGTCATAAACTTGAATGCAATTGGCAACTCACCATAAAATCTGGCTAGGCCATCTCTCGCACCACTATTGCTTCCATTCCATGGCCTCATAAATTTCATACAACTTAGTGTTAGCTGTGGTTCAGTTGGTAGCACTCTCGCCTCTGAGTCAGAAGGTTGTGGGTTCATAGTCCCACTCCAGACTCTTGAACACAAAAATCTAGGCTGACACTCACCGGTTTCCTGGCCAATATTTATCCCTCAATCAACATCACTAAAACAGATTATCTGGTCATTATCACATTGATGTTTGTGGGAGCTTGCTATGTGCAAATTGGATGCTGTGCTTCCTACATTACAACAGTGACTAAACTTCAAAAAGAACTTCATTGGCTGTAAAATGCAGTGGGACGTCCGGTGGTCATGGAAGGTACTATATAAATGCAGTTCGTTTTTTCAACTTAAAGGGATCATCCTGGGAAACAAGAACAAGCTCCTTGGTGCCAAAATTGCCCCTCTTAGAAAGCCCCGTTAGTGCCACCGGGAAGTGCTAATGGTCGCTGAAGGGTTTTCGCCCAGTCACGGCGGCCAGGGCAACCCCTCCTCCGGGAATTGCCTCCGGGGCTCCGCTGCTGAAAAGTGCTTTGTGCTGCGCCTTGCGAGTAACGCACCAGCACCAACCCTTATGTGCCCCTTGGGGGAAATTGCCCCACAGGCTGTGAGGTCGGTGTGTGGCGATGCCACCAACTGCTCAGTGCGGTGTGGTTTGGCCGGGCCACCAATATGCGGACCGGCATGCCGTCTTGGGTGCCAGGCCGCTGGCCCGGCTGTGTAACACCCTTGTGGCCCAGTGGGCACCACTAAAGAGGCTGCAGCATTCGCAGTAGCCCTCCCCTTTAAAAGAAGGAGAGGGATGTTGTGACGCATCAGCATGACATGGCACGTCAGCATCACGCTGGCATCCCGCGAGCGTCAGGCAAATACTCCATTACCACAAGCAACATTCTTTTTCTCAAAGAGGCAAATTCTGCACCAGCGCAATAAAAATCACATGAATCAAATTGACCGCCCCAAACCCAGCACGGGGCAATTTCAGCCCATGTCTCCTTGTCTTCAGTTTCAACCATCTCCAGCAACTTCCCTCCATTGTACTCTTCAATCTCACCTCAATCACCAAATGTGATGAACTTATTGATTTTTTTCATATGTTCAAAATCAAGAGTATCTTCACAGCCGACTGTCTTAGCCAAGACCTCCCTATGCCCACTAATCACTATCTCTATACCCATCTTCTTCTTGATCAACCCCTGTACTTCATTGAATCTATTTTGTCTTCCCTTCAAAACCTCGTTAAACAAGTAAAAGCCCATGGGACCCAGGGCAAAGTGGCAAGTTGGATCATAAAATTGGCTCGGAGGCAGGAAAGAAAGAGTAATGGTAGATGGGTGTTTTTGTGACTGGAAGACTGTGTCCAGTGGGGTTCAGTACTAGGTCCCTTGCTTTTTGTGGTATATATCAATGACTTGGACTTAAATGTTGGGGGTATGATTAAGAAGTTTGCAGATGACATTAAAATCAGCTGTGTGATTGATAATGAAGAAGAAAGCTGCGGGCTGCAGGAAGATATCAATGTACTGGTCAAGTGGGCAGAACAGTGGCAAATGGAATTCAATCTGGATAAGTGTGAGGTAATGCATTTGAGGAGGTCTAATAAGACAAGGGAATACATATTAAATGGTATGACACTGAAAGTGTAGAGGAACAAAGGGACCTTGGAGTACAGGTCCACAGATCCCTGAAGGTAGCAGGCCAGGTAGATAAGGTGGTTAAGGCACATGGAATACTTGCCTTTATTAGTCAAGGCATGGAATACAAGAGCAAGGAGGTTATGCTTGAACTGTATAAAACACTGGTTAAGTCGCAGCTGGAGTACTGCATTACAGGAAAGATGTGATTGCACTGGAAAGGGTGCAGAGGAGATTTACAAGAACGTTGCCTGGACTGAAGAATTATGGCTATGAGGAAAAATTGGAGATGCTGGGTCTGTTTTTTTTGGAACAGAGGAGGCTAAGGAGAGACCTGATTGAGGTTTATAAAATTATGAGGGGCCTGGATAGAGTGGATAGGAAGGACCTGTTTCCCTTGGCAGAGTGGTCAACAACCAGGGGACATAGATTTAAAGTAATTGGGGGGAGGTTTAGAGGAGATATGAGTGGAGATTCTTTTCACCCAGAGGGTGGTGGGAGTCTGGAACTCACTGCCTGAAAGTGTGGTAGAAGCAGGAACCCTTACCACATTTAAAATATTCTTGGATGTGCACTTAAAGTGTTGCAACTGATAGGGTTACGGACCAAGAGCTGGAAAGTGGGATTAGGTTGGATAGCTCTTGGTTGACTGGCGCGGACATGATGGGGCGAAATGGCCTCCTTCTGTGCTGTAAATTTCTATATTTCTATGATTCTATGAACACATCTTATCGATGAACCTACTTCCTAACTCCCCTCCCTTGCCTAGTCTTGACTAACTTCTCTTTCACAGCTCTTTATTTAACAATAGCGTCAACCTATCTCTATCCTCTAGCATTGTCCCTATGCTCTTCAAAACTACTGTTATCACCCTCATTCTTAAAAACAATTCTCTACATCCCATTCAAGACTCTTGAATCCAGTTTCTACCCATACAACAACAATACAGAGACTATCCTAGTCAAGGTCACAAATGGTTTGTTGGTTCTCCTCATGCTCCTCAATATCTCTGGTCCCTTCGACATTGTCTGTCCTATTATGATGTCTATTCTCTGCAATCCATCTCTGTGACAGTGCTCACACATGGTTCCATGTATTCCTGTCGCACTATAGATACATCAGGATCATAAATCATCAGTCATGTTCTTGTGGCAGGTTCTTTTTTCTTTATTCATTCATGGGATGTGGGCATAGCTGAGAAGGCCAGCATTTATTACCGATTGCCCTTGAGGATATGGTGGTGTGCCGCCTTCTGGAACCGCTGTAGTCCATGAGGTGAAGGCACTCCCACAGTGCTGTTAGGGAGGAAGTTCCAGGATTTTGACCCAACGACTATGAAGGAACAGTAACATATCTTCAAGTCAGACTGTTCTGTGATTTGGAGGGGAACTTGCAGGTGATGATATTCCCATGCGCATGCTGCTCTAGTCCTTCTGGGTGGTACATGTCGCGGGTTTGGGAGGTGCTGCCGAAGAAACCTTGGCCAGTTGCTGCAGTACATCTTGTAGATGGTACACACTGCAGCCATGATATGCCGATGGTGGAGGGAGTAAATTTTTAAGGTAGTGGATGGGGTGCCAATCAAGCAGGCTGCATTGTCTTAGATGGTGTTGAACTTCTGGAATGTTGTTGGAGCTGCAATTAACCAGGCAAGTGGAGAGTATTCCATCACACTCCTGGCTTGTGCCTTGTAGAAGCTTTGGGGAGTCAGAAGGTGAGTGTAAAGGCTTTGAGGAGTTAGAAGGTGAGCCACTCAATGCAATATACCCAGTCTTTGACCTGTTCTTGTAGCTACAGTATTTCTGTGGCTGGTCCAAATAAGTTGCTGGTCAACGGTGGCCTCAGGATGTTGATGGGGTATTTGGCGATGGTAATCCTGTTGAATGTCAAGGGCCAATGGCTAGACTTTCTCTTGTTGGAGATTGTCATTGCCTGGCACTTGTGTGGCTTGAATGTTACCAGCTACTTATCAGCCCAAGCCTAAATGTTGTCCAGGTCTTGCTGCATGAGGGCACGGACTGCCTGGTGCTGCTCCTGGAATGCTCTTTGACACTGCTCATTGAACCAAAGTTAGTCCCCAGGTTTGATGATAATGGTAGAGTGAGGGCCATGAGGTTGCAGATTGTGGTGAAATACAATTCTGCTGCTGCTGATGGTCTGCAGTGCCTCATGGAAGCCCAGTTTTGAACTGCCATATCTGCTCTGAATCTATCCCATTTAGCATGGTGGCAGTGGCACACAATACGATAGAGGGTTCCTCAGTGTGAAGACAGGACTTCGTCTCCACAAGGACTGTGCGGTGGTCACTGCTACCAATACTGTCATGGACAGATGCATTTGTGACAGGTAGATTGGTGAGGTTGAGGTCAAGTAGGTTTATCTCTCGTATTGGTTTTCTCACCACTCGCCGCAGACCCACTCAAGCAGCTATGTCCTTCAGGACTGGTCCAGCTCAATCAGTAGTGGTGCTACTGAGCCAGGTGATGAACACTGAAGTCCTCCACCCAGAGTACATTCTGTGCCCTTGCTACCCTCAGTCCTTCGTCCTTCTTCCAAGTGGTGTTCAATATGGAGGAGTACTGATTTCTTAGCTGAGGGAAGGCGGATGGTGATAATCAATAGGTTTCCTTGCCCATGCTTGACCTAAAGCCATGAGACCTCATGGGGTCCGAAGTCAATATTGAGTTCTCCCAGGGCCATTCCTTCCCGACCATTTATCATTGTGTCACCACCTCTAGTGCTTCTGTCCTGCCGATGCGACAGGGCATACCTAGGGACAGTGATGGAGGAGTCTGGGACATTGGCTGAAAGATAGGATTCTGTGAGTATGGCTATGTCAGGTTGTTGCTTGACTAGTCTGTAGGGCAACTCTCCCAATTTTGGCACAAGTCCTCAGACGTTATTAAGGAGGACTTCAACTGGGTGTGGCTTTGCCGTGCCCGAATGTGGTGCCTAGCCAATGCCGTGTGGTCTGTCTGGTGTTATTCATATTAATTTTCCTTGCAGTTTTGATACAGCTGAATGGCTTGCTAGGCCATTTCCAAGGGTAGTTAAGAGTCAACCACATTGCTGTGGGTTTGAAATCACATATAGGCCAGACCAGGTAATGACAGCAGATTTCCTTCTCTATAGGATATTTGTGAACCAGATGGGTTTTTATGACAATCCAGTAGTTTCATGGTCACCATTACTGATGCTAATTTTTTATTCCAGATTTATTTAAATAACTAAATTTAAATTCTGCAGCTGTCGTGGTGGGTTTTCAACTCATGTCCCCGAATCATTAGTCCAGGCTTCTGGATTACTAGTCCAGAAAAATAACCACTACAGGCTTATATAATTTGCATGTCATAGTCAGGCACCCGCACACATATGGGTGAATACTGGGCATCTGCTTGGAGTGGGGTGTGTGGGTAAAACAAGATGGACAACCAGCTGATGTCACCAGCCCAGAACATCTTTAATGTCTGCCCAATTGGCCCCCTTTACAAAGGGACCAATGTGCCTCACAGTGCAATCTAATGGGTCCAGACCAGGACCCCCAGGTGAGCCTATAGTGTGGGATGGGGTGTCAAACCTACAGCTGCATCTGGCCCATAGAACAGTTTCATCCGCCTGCAGTCAGGGGCTTCGAACGGTGCTGCGAGGCTTCACCCTGATGCAGGTTGATAGCGCTGATAAAAGTCACTCCCTGGAATCTCAGTTAACAGATATAAATGAAAGAGACAGTACCCCTTGTTTGTTGAGTTATTTACACTGCAGGATAATACATAGGTAGGGTGTTTAAATACTGCAAATCAAACTGAGCACAAATGAGGATGTTATAAACTGTGAAAAGAAAATATGGAAAGCCTCCTCAAGTCGATTCCAAGGACAGTGGTTTTTCAAGACGACATCCTCATCATGGGTTGTGATACTGACGAACACCTCCGCAACCTGGAGGAGGTGCTACGCAGACTGGACCAGGAAGGTCTTCAACTGAAAAAGGCGAAGTGCGTCTTCCTAGCTCCAGTGGTAGAATTCCTGGGAATGAGGATAGCAGCAGACGGGATCAGACCTATTGTGTCCAAAACAGAAGCGATCCAGAGAGCACGCAGAGCCCGTAACACAACTGAGCTGCGTTCGTTCCTGGGGCTCCTGAACTATTTTGGTAACTTTCTTCCCAAATTGAGCATGCTGTTAGAGCCGCTACACGTGCTCCTATGCAAAGGTCGCGAATGGGTCTGGGGGGACAGCCAGGAAAGGGCTTTTGAAAGAGCACGAAATTTGTTATGCTCCAACAATCTGTTAACGCTATATGACACACGTTTTAACGTGCGATGCGTCGTCCTATGGGGTCGGGTGTGTGTTGCAGTATGTTAATGCCACGGGTCAGTTACAGCCAGTAGTTTATGCCTCCAGAAGTCTGTCCCAGGCAGAACGGGGCTACGGGATGGTAGAAAATGAAGCGCTTGCATGTGTATATGCTGTAAAAAAAAATGCACCAGTACTTGTTTGGCAAGAAATTTGAGCTGGAGACAGATCACAAACCCCTAACGTCCCTTTTGGCCGACAACAAGGCCATAAATGCAAATGCATTGGCCCGCATACAGAGGTGGGCACTCATGTTAGCCGCCTATGACTATACAATTCGGCACAGACCGGGCACGGAAAACTGCGCTGATGCACTCAGCAGGCTCCTACTTGCCATCACCGAAGGGGCAACCGAGCATGCTGCTGAGATGGTCATGGTTGTTGAAGCTTTTGAAAGTGAAGGCTCACCCGTGACAGCCCATCAGATTAAAGTCTGGACAAATAGAGACCCGCTACTGTCTTTAGTCAAGAAATGTGTCCTGCATGGGGACTGGGCAGCCACGTACGGGGCATGCCCTGAGGAATTCAAACCATTTCACAGGTGCAAGGATGAACTCTCGATTCAGGCTGATTGCCTACTATGGAGAAACCGAGTAGTCATAACCTAGATGGGCAGAGAGATGTTCATCAAAGAACTCCACAATGAGCACCCGGGCATTGTCATGATGAAGGTAATTGCCAGGTCACACGTTTGGTGGCCAGGGATAGATACAGACCTGGAACTTTGTGTTCACAGGCGCAACATGTGTGCCCAGCTGGGCAATGCACCCAGGCATGCCTCCCTTAGCCCCTGGTCCTGGCCCGCCAAGCCATGTGGACTACTCAGGTCCTTTCATGGGAAAAATGTTTTTGGTTGTAGTCGACGCCTACTCCAAATGGATCGAGTGAGACATTCTCAATTCAAGCACATCCTCTGCCACGGTAGAAAGTCTACGGGCAATGTTCGCCGTCCATGGTCTACCAGACGTCTTGGTCAGCGACAATGGCCCGTGCTTTACAAGCAATGAATTCCAGGACTTCATGGCAGGAAATGGTATTAACCATGTCAGAACGGCACCGTTCAAGCCGGTCTCAAACGGCCAGGCAGAACGAGCAGTGCGGATAATCAAACAGGGGATGCTCAGAATCCAAGGGGGTTCCCTACAAAGCCACTTATCACGCCTCCTGTTGGCCAATAGATCCCGACCACACTTGCTCACAGGGGTCCCACCCGCAGAGCTGCTAAGGAAAAGGACGCTCAAAACCAGGTTCTCCCTTATACACCTCACCATGAAAGAAATTGTTGAGAGCAGGCGTCAGTCACAATGTGACTACCATGACGGGAATGCGAGAGCACGATGTATTGATGTCAATGACCCTGCCTTTGTCCTCAACTACACTGCAGGGCCTAAATAGCTCGCAGGCACTGTGATTGCCAAAATGGGGAATAGGATTCTGGTAGTTAAACTTACCAATAGACAAATCTGCCGCAAACACGTGGATCAAACTAAAAGAGGTTCAGCAACCCCAGAGAAGAAGCAGAAGAAGAACACAATATAGAGTTCACTTCTCCACAGGTGACCGAACACCGGAACCAAGCGGAAGAGAGCCCAGTCACTGTGTGCACCACAAACAGCAGACACTCAGGCCAGCGCCCAACAACCGGAGCCCCAACTCAGGCGCTCTATAAGGGAGTGTAAACCACCAGAGAGACTTAACATGTGATCCCAATAAGACTTTGGGGGGGAGGTGATGTCATGTATTTAACCGTCATTGTAACCCATGTATAAACTGACCTAAGTTGTACACTGTGAGAACATTGACCACTAGGTGGTGAACTTGTGGGAGACACTCCTAACCTGGACTTTGATGTATAAAAAGGGAAGCTCCACCCACCTTCATCACTTCAGTGCTGGTAAATAAAGGTTACTGGTCACAGAGTGACCTTCTCTCAAGTATGGGCCTCGTGTACATTTATACTGAATAGTAAGGACATATTAGCACCCAAGTTAATGCAGGAATGCTCCGGAAGGGTCACAGATTTTCAGGCTGTCCTTGAGACCCTCACAGATTCTAAGGACCCGGGGTTTCTTCTGTCGCTCCTCTACTTATGCAGGCGGTTTGCCGGATTGGGAACGATAAGGAATGGAAGAAAACTGTTGTTTGGGTCTCTGCCTCCATTTGCTAGTCACTATGTCTGGGAACTGAGTGTTCCCCAGGCTCAACAAAGTGGAAAATCACCCTGGTACATTTAGCGTAATTACTTTGTATTGATGTCCACTGTACCAGTTTTCATTACATATTTGTTCTGTTGATGCTATAACTTTCTTTCATGCAGTGCTAGATATACATTACTGAGGTAAACAAGCACTCTATATCATACATGGCATTGTATTGCCAGTGTTCAAATACAAATGAGAGGTTTTCCCTGACATTTAGACCAGGTTTCATGTGGTATTTTGGGCACAATCCCAAAATAAAGCATCAACTTTGTTCTACCTAAGAATCTACTTCACAATCACTGAAAACGACTTCTTTAGATGACTGAGGAGAAAGTGATAATGAAGATCACAAAAGTGACTCCACATTGCATGCACCCAGCACGGGGTGGCACTCAAAGGGAGTGCACCTCGACAAATCTCACATACGCACTCGTGATTTCCCAAGATGCGCTAACTGGGAGCGACACCCACTGCGAGTTCTGCATTGCAGAATCATCTCTAATTTTCTTTATTATGGGTCTGCTGGCTCCTTATAATTTTTGAATGTCTCAGCTATATTGAATAGATAATTAGATAGATTAGAAAAAACGATTTTGTCTCTGTGGGAAGTTAAAGGTTTTAGTGCTTACTGTGTCCTCCTACTGTGATTTTTCCTCAGCGCTGCTCTCATCTTACATGCTTCTGGATCATTTCAGTCACCTACAGGGGACATAACAGGAATCAGCCACTTTTATATCCAAATGTCTCTTTGCTGCCAGCTACATAAGGCAAGAAACCAGTCACATCTGGTTCCTTAAAATCCCACAGCAACAGGAGTAAATCAGTGCTTTATAATTTGCTGACTATCCATAAGTCCTGGATGCCATTCATTGCACACATCTGAATTATATGTATCCTCACAGAATACAATTGTTTAAGCAATGTTGTCACTTCTGTTTGGCAAATACCAGAATCATCCTCCACGCAGTATAGTCTTCAGCACATGGAAAACGTTGTTCCCTGTATCCTATCACGCACCAATTCCTGCTTACCCATCACCCCTATGCTCTTGACCAACCTTTGCTCCCTGTCACCCACGTCCCAAATTTAAAATTCTCATCCTCGTGTTTAAATCCTTCCATGGCCTCGCTCCTCCCTATCTCTGTAACCGTCTCGAGCCCTGCAACTCTCCAAAAACTCTGCCTTCCACTGACCCTGGCCACTTGTGCATTAACCACTCCATTCACCACACTATTGACAGCCATGCCTTCAACACTCTGTTCTGGAATTCCTCCCTAAACCTCTCTGCCACTTTTAACTTTTAAGATGCTCCTTAAACCCATCTCTTGGCCTACGCCTTTGGTCACTCCTCCAAATAGCTCCCTCTCTGGTTCTGACTGGCCAACATTTTTGTCTGCTTAGCTTCTGTGCTGGGACATTTTTTCAATGTCAAAGGCGTGACATAAATGTAAGTTGCTGTTGTTCTTATACATTCATGCTTCGTACATTTTGTCCCTTTGTTAGAAAATGCTGGAGATAGTCAGCAGACCAGGCAGGATCTGTGGAGACAGAAAGAGAGTTACTGATTCAGGTCTGTGACATTTCGTCAGAACTGGAAAGCATTACAGATGTAACAGGTTTTAAGCAAGAGCAGAGGCAGGGAAAGGGGGAGGAAAGGAAAGAACAAAAGTGAATTTCTGTGATAGGGTGGAAGGCAGGAGTGATTTAATGAACAGCAGAATCAATCCCAACACTTGCTGTCCAATAAAATGGGAGCAGTGGTTATGATCTGAAATTGTTGAACTTGATGTCGAGTCCAGAAGGTTGTAAAGTGTCTAATTGAAAGATGATGTGCTGTTGCTCGAGATTCAGTTGAACTTCATTGGAACAGTATAAGAGACTGAGGACAATGGGGTCAGAATGGGAGTGGGATGGAGAATTAAAATAGCAAGCGACTGGAAGCTCAGGGTCACGCTTATGGACTGAACGGATGTTCAGTAAATCATAGAATCATAGATGTTTACAGCACGGAAGGGGGCCATTTCAGCCCATTGTGTCCGTGCCAGCCAACAAGAGGCTATCCAGTCTAATCAAACTTTCCAGCTCTAGGTCCATAACCCTGCAAATTACGACACTTCAAGTGCATATCCAAGTACTTTTTAAATGTGGTGAGGGTTTCTGCCTCTACCACCCTTTCAGGCAGTGAGTTCCAGACCCCCACAACCCTCTGTGTGAAGAAATTTCCCCTCAAAACCCCTCCAAATCTTCTACCAATTACTTTAAATTTATGCCCCCTGGTTGCTGATCCCTCTGCTAAGGGAAATAGGCCATTTCTATCCACTATATCTTAGCCCCTCATAATTTTATACACCTTCGCTCAACCTCCTCTGTTCCAAGGAAAACAAACCCAGCCTATCCAATGTCCTCATAGCTAAGATTCTCCACTCCTGGCAACATCCTGGTAAATCTCCTCTGTACCCTCTCTAGTGCAATCGCGTCCTTCCTGTAATGCGGTGACCAGAACTGCATGCAGTACTCCAGCTGTGGCCTAACCAGTGTTTTATAGAGTTCAAGCATAACCCCCCTGCTTTTGTATTCTATGTCTCGGCTAACAAAGGCAAGCATTCCGTATGCCTTCTTAACCACCTTATCTACCTGGCCTGCTACCTTCAGGGATCTGTGGACTTGCACTCCATGATCCCTTTGTTCCTCTATACTTCTCAGTGTCCTACCATTTAATGTGTATTCCCTTTCCTTGCTGCCACTCCCCAAATGCATTACCTCACACTTCTCCGGATTAAATTCCATTTACCACTGTTCTGCCCACCAGATCAGTTGATTGATATCTTTCTGCAGTCCGTAGCTCTCTTCTTCATTATCAACCACACAGCCGATTTTAATATCATCTGCAAATTCTTAATCAAACCCCCTATATTCAAGTCTAGATTATTGATGTATACCACAAAAAGCAAGGGAAGTAGTACTGAGCCCTGCAGAACTCCACTGGAAACATCCTTGCTGTCACAAAAACACCATCAACCATTACCCTTTGCTTCCTGCCTCTGAGCCAAAGTGATCACCCAATCTGTGTTTGGTCTCCCCAATGTAGAGGAGACTACACTGTGAGCAGCAAATATAGTATAACAAACTAAAAGAAGTACAAGTAAATTGCTGTTTCACCTGGGAGGAGTGTTACAGGCCCTGGACGGCAGAAAGGGAGTCGGTAAAAGGGCAGGTGTTGGGTATCCTGCGCTTGCATGGGAAGGTGCTGTGGTAAAGGGAGGGAGTTGTAGGGAGAGCCCAAACACCAACCCAGCCAAGGACAAGAAGTAGAAAGAAGCAAACTCAATGTGAGACATCACAGGAAAGAAGGGAAGTGATTGGTCGGTGAGTTCTTCTCTCTTTTCTGCAGCATTGGTTTGAATTAAGAGCTGAGACTACAAACAAAACTTGAAAACTTAATTAATTAAATACATTAGGATGGCAGGGCAGGAGATGTGTTACTGCTGTTGTATGTGGGAGCTGGTTGACCCCATTGAGGTCCATGGAGACCACATCTGCAGCAAGTATCTGCAGCTCGAGGAACTTCGGCTCCGCGTTGGAGAGCTGCTATCCGAGCTGCTAACACTGCGATACATCATGGAGGGGAAAAGTTACCTGGACACTGTGCTCCAGGAGGTAGTCACACCAATTAGATTAATTAATTCAGATTTGGTCAGGGACAGGAGAGTGTGACTACGAGTGAGGAAGGTATGGGGACTCAGCATGGAGTGATGGAGGAGCCTCAGCTCTTGTTCTTGTCCAACAGGTTCGAGGCTCTTACTCCCTGTGTGGACGAGAGCAGGGACTGCAAGGAGGATGAGCAAACTGACCACAACACTGTGGTACAGGGGGCCATTCAAGTGTTGTAGTTGATGGAAGAGTGGACCAGGGTGTCAGATTAAATGTGAAAGCTAATAGGGTGGAAGGTGAAGACGAGGGGAACCCTATTGTGGTTATGGGAGGGAGAGGAAGGGGTGAGAGCAAAAGTGCAGGAAATGGGATGCTCACGGACAAGGGGCCTGTCAACCATGGTGGAGGAGAATCCTTGGTTGGGAAGAATGGAAGGCATATAGGAAACACTGGTGTGGAAGGTGTCATTCCCTGCCTCTGACCCATCTCAGTCCATCTGCTGCTGAATCCCTCATCCGTGCCTTTGTCACCTTCAATCTTCCAATATTCTCTTGGTCGTCCTCCCATCCTCCACATTCCATAAACCTCAGCTCATCCAAAACTCTGCTGTTTGTAACCCATCCCACACCATATCCCACTGGCCCATTGCTGTCCTGCAATGGCCCCCAATTCTCAAACAGCTCAAATTTAAAGTTCCCACCAACATGTTTCAATCCTTCCATGGCTTTACTTCTTGCTATCTCTGCATCTTTCCCCAATGTTTTAATTCCTGATTTTGAGTACGATTATGGTGGATAATGAGAGAAACATCAGGTGGTGATTCCCACTGCCACCTAACTGCCCAACCAAGACTTTAATTGGGACTGTTTCTGGCTACCTCTATCTTACCCACCACATGCAAATGGTGTCTGGGGCAGTTAATGCTGCTCCTTGGCACCGCAATGGGGAAGGTAATGGGAGATAATGAGAAGTGACGGTGACAACCCTGGGTTCCTCCAACAGAGGGAGTGGCCTCCATCCCTTCCATTCCAGCCCCCTCTTATCGTCTTTCATTGGCTTCCGTCTCTGCTGAGGCCTATTAGAATCCCAGCGTTCCAATCTTTCGAGCACTTCTATCTCTTCAACACTCAGCTGTCACTTGTAGTACTGCAGTTGTCCCCAGAATTCGACACTTCACTGCCAGATAATGGCGGCAGTGTCCCCTCTCTGCTGGTCCTGCACAGCTTGGGGGAGGTAGGCCGCACAGGAGCCAGTGTAGCTTACAGGGAACATTGCAGTACATCACTAGTCACATCCTGCCAATTAGAGCACCTGCCCATCAATGTTCCCATTAAACGATCTGGAGTTCCGCGCAGGACGCCCATCGGCTTTAGAATGGAAGAAGCCATGCATGTACAGTATTTTGAATGGGCTGTGCAACCCCTTAAAGGGGCTGTGCACCCAAAACAATTAGCAGGAACATTGCTGCCCATTATCCCGACTCTCTGTCTCCTGCCGCTCAGCCAATTTCCTAACCAATTCAATAAATTGCCTTTAATTCCATGAACTTCAACTTTAGCTAACATTCTCTTATGAGGGACTTTATCAAATGCCTTCTGGAAATCCATAGTAATAACATCCATAGACACTCCTCAGTCCACTATTTTAGTCACTTCTTCAAAACATTCAATCAGGTTCATCAGACATGACCAACCCTTTACAGGGCTGGAAAAACATCAACGCAGTCACACAGCGAAGAGGCTGTTCACCTGCTCCGTGTGTGGGGATCGATTCACTCAGTCAAGCCACCTGATGGGACACCAGCGAATTCACACCAGGGAGAGACCGTACACCTGCACTGTGTGTGAGGAGGGATTCACTTGTTTTTCCAACCTTCTAACTCACCAGCGAGTTCACTCTGGGAAGAGGCCGGTCACTTGCTCCGTGTGTGAGGAGGGATTCGCTCGGTCATCCCACCTGCTGGTTGACAGGCCGCAAACTCACACCCAACATCACATCAAGATCTGACAGAGTCACTCCATTCATCAGGGCCTGAATATCATCGGCCTTTCAATGTGGAAGGAGAAATGTTCTGCTCTGGGAAAAATTTCAAACAGCAGTGTGACTGGAAAAGCACCGAGACACACACACCCGAGTGAGAGAAACATAGAAACATAGAAACATAGAAAATAGGTGCAGGAGTGGGCCATTCGGCCCTTCGAGCCTGCACCACCATTCAATAAGATCATGGCTGATCCTTCCCTCAGTACCTCTTTCCTGCTTTCTCTTCATACCCCTTGATCCCTTTAGCCGCAAGGGCCATATCTAATTCCCTCTTGAATACATCCAATGAACTGGCATCAACAACTCTCTGCGGCAGGGAATTCCACAGGTTAACAACTCTCTGAGAGAAGAAGTTTCTCCTCATCTCAGTCCTAAATGGCTTATCCCTTATCCTAAGACTGTGTCCCCTGGTTCTGTACTTCCCCAACATCGGGAACATTCTTCCCACATCTAACCTGTCCAGTCCCGTCAGAATCTTGTAAATTTCTATGAGATCCCCTCTCATCCTTCTTTACTCCAGTGTATAAAGGCCCAGTTGATCCAGTCTCAGAGTGTTCCAGTGTACTGACTGTGGAAAGAGCTTTAACCAGTTACACAGCCTGAAAAAAACATTGCGCCATTCACAGTGGGGAGAAACCGTACACGTGTTCTGTGTGTGGACGAGGCTTTAACTGATCGTGGCCCTGGAGAGACGCAAGGACACCCGCACCTTGAAGAAACTGGAAATGTGGGGACCGTGGGATGGGATTCTATTGCTTGTCTGTACTGGAAACTCATTGTCACCTTCACACCGGCGAGAGGCCATTCAGTTGCTCTCACGGTCTAAAGACTTTCAAAGAATCATTGAACCTGCTGAAACATCAGCAAATTCATGCTCGTGAGAGGCCGTTCACCTGCTCAGTGTGTGGGAAGGGATTTTGTCAATCCAACCACCTGCTGGCACACCGGTGAGTTCACACTGAAGAGTGATTGTTTAGGAGCTCTCACTGTGAAAAGACATTTGCTCACTCTTCCAACCTATTGAAACAACAGCAAGTGCTCACCAGGGAGAGGTTGTTCACCTGCTCCGTATGTGGGATGGGTGCACCCGTTAATCTAACCTGCTGATACATAAGCAAGTTCACACTGGGAAGAGGCCATTCTCCTGTTTCGTGTGTGGGACGAGATTCACTCATTCATCCAAATTCAGGACACTCCAGCTTGTTCACGCTGATAAGAGACCTTTTAAATATTCTGACTGTGAGAAGAACGTAAAAGCACAAAAGATCTGCTGATACACCAGCGAATTCACACTGGGGAGCCGTTCACCTGACCCAAGTGTGCAAATGGATTCATTAATTTATCTATCCTGCTGAGACACCAGCGAGTTCACAAGTGAGTACAGGGGTTGGATTCTGCTGTTATTGTTGCTGTTAATCATATCCAGGACTGAACCATGTTCATTCTGGTTGTTGAGGTTTGGTAAAGCTGCTGTTGGTAACCCCTATAACTGGGCTGGAGTTTAATCTGTATCAACATAAAATAAATGAGCTTTGTATCCCACACATGTAGTGTGTTGGGTCCTTGATGTCTCAACAATAAGATGAGCTGATTGAGCACTTGTTACAAACTGTGTGGAATCCATCTGAGAACTAAGTTCCCACAACTTTTTAAAAGATGGATCTACAAGATGTCCAAATCTGACAGGACAGAAAATTGTATTATATCACAGGGTCCACTTCAACCATCCAGGGCAGTGTGTCCCTGTAATACTGTATTTAATCTGCAGAGCAAGTCTCCAGTCGTTCTGGTTAACCTTTGCCACTGGATAAAGGCCTAGCTCTGTCAAGCCCGTGTGGTGGCTGATGTGCAACAGTCACCACACATTAAAAAAATCCATGTACAGGCATCTTCCACCCCTTCAATTGGCGGTCAGGACTGGAACATCGGAATTGAAATATCTGCGAACCCATGTGGAAGCAAGTCATCCTCGTTTGAGGGACCGCCTATGATGATGATCTCTGATCAGCTAAAAATTTTCAAGGTGCTCAGTCACTCTATCCTTAATGATAGACTCTAGTAATTTCCCAACATTAGATGTCAGACTAACTGGTCTATAATTCTATGGTTTCCCTTTCTTATCTTTTTTAAATAGCGGAGTGACATGCACACTTTTTCAATCTAATGGAACAGTTCATAAATCAAGAGAACTTTGGAAGATTATAGTTAGGGCATCAGCAATGTTCTCACCTACTCACTTTAAAATCCTGGGATGGAAACCATCTGGTCCTAGGGATTTGTCACTCTTTAGTGCCATTATTTTCTTCATTACAGTTATTAGTTTTAAAGGGGCAACATTGTTCCTGATCACCCTTCTTTTCCTGATATAATTGTAAAAAAGAAATTTGTTGATTTTGAAATCCCTTGCAAATATTTTTTCTTATTCCTTTTTGTAGCTCTGACTATCTGTTTTGACACCTTTTGTTGTTCTTTGTATCTCTCCTCATTTTTGCATTTCTGTATACTTTTTCTTTTAGTTTTATGTTGCCTCTTACCTCTTTAGTCGTCCAGGTGTTTTTTTAGCAAGTAGAGCTCTTTCACCCCAGGGGTCTTAACTGGTTCTGTATCATATTAAATTAGTTTTTGAACATCTCCCACTGATCTTCTGTCATTTTACCCATTAACAGATTTTCTCTATGACAATTCACGGTCCTTAGCTGCTGTTCTGTTCTTTCAATTCTTAGTGGGATCATTGTCCAGCAATGGGTACGTCTTATCACCCACAAACAATCTGTTTACTTTCAGCAACAGCTTCTCTTCCTGCCCACGCATCGTTACCTCTGGTGTCCTTGGCTCCCTCCTATTTCTCATCTAAATGCTGCCCCTTGGCAACATCATCCGGAAATACAGCATCAGTTTCCACATGTACGCTGATGACACCCAGCTCTACCTCACTACCACTTCTCTCAACCTCTCCAGGGTCTCTAAATTGTCAGACTGCATGTCCGACATCCATTTCTGGATGAGCAGAAATGTTCTCCAATTGAATATTGGGAAGACTGAAACCATTATTTTCGGTCCACACTGCAAACTGTGTTCCCTAGCGACTGACTCCACCCCTCTTCTGCCTGAGGCTGAACCACACTGTTCACATCCTTGGTATCATATTTGACCCTGAAATTAGCTTTCAATCACATATCTGCAGCATAACTAAGATCTATTTCCACCTCTGTAACATTGCTTGTCTCCGTTCTTGCTTCAGCTCATCTGCTGCTGAAGCCCTCATCCATGCCTTTGTTACCTCTAGACTTGACTATTCCAACAGACTCCAGGCTGGCCTCCCACATTCTACCGTATGTAAACTACAGGTAATCCATAACTTGGCTGTCTCTGTCCTAACTTGTGTCAAGTCCTGTTCATCCATCACCCCTGTGCTCGCCAATCTCCTGGTTAAGCAATGCCATGATTTCAAAATTCCCTTCCTTGTTTTCAAATCCCTCTATGACCTCGACCCTCTCTATCTCTGTAATCTCCTTCAACCCCATAACCCCTCGCTAATGATTGGCAACGGGATGGTAGCTGCTCCTCTAATTCTGCCCTCTTGACCATCCCTTATTATAATCGCTCAACCATTGGTGGCCGTGCCTTCTGTTGCCAAGGCTCTAAGCTCTGGAATAAACAGTTGATGAATGCATAGGTAGGATATCCATAGCAGAAAATATTCAGATAATTCTAAACATGAGATGATCATTAAAAATATTTTGGGTTCTTGAACACGCAATAACCTTATATAACAACAATCAATAGCAGTTTATTTTATGGATCACATACATCAAATAGCTTCTAAAGTAAATCAACTATAGTTCTTATTTCATCAGATAAGGAAATGCCTGTATGCCAATGATAGATTAGTTTTTAATTATATCTGTATTGTGAGATTTAACCCATTGTGCACCAATGTATAGCTATGATTTACCAGCGAATGGACAATTATACGTAGAAATGCAGTTATTTTTGAAGAATCTTTAGTTTAGCTTGTGGGCGTGCAGCCTCTGATTTTTCAATAATGGATAGAAGCTCATCTCAGGAAATTGCTCAATCAATCCTAAAGTGTTTTTCATCATTTTTAACCATTTCTACTTTGTTTTCGCTTGTGTTTCAAAAAAAATGTAGGTAGTTCCTACATAAATGGTTCCATGTAATTACATTCTGAGAGGCACAACAGTATCAAACATTAGAGTACTAAAACCTTTCAAAGTTATAGTAGAACAGAGCAGCCTTTTATGGTTTTTATCAGTGAGAGTCAACAAAGAGAAGATTATGCAGAGTAAAATTATCATCATCATAGGCAGTCCCTCGAAGCGAGGAGACTTGCTTCCTCGCCAAAAAAGGATGATTTCACAAGTGATTCAATGAAGGACCTAATATTCCAGGTTCTGAACTACATCCTGAAGGGTGGAAGATGCCTGTGCATGGATTTTTTTAACATGTGGTGGCCATTGCACACCAGCCACCACACGGGCTTGACAGAGTTAGGTCTTGGTCCAGTGACAAAGGTTATCCAAGACGACTAGAGACCTGCTCTGTTGCACGGACCTAGTGCGCACACATATCGCAGTGTGGGCTGGCTAAGATTATAGTACTACTTTAGCAGCTGTTTGACTACCATTGTGCTTAGAGATAAATTACCGAGTCTAGATGACAAACCAGTTAACACCTCTTAGCCTCACAAAACTATGATATGTGTATTTTCTGGGTCAAAAAATTGGATTTAAGAAACTTGGTGGAGCAGCGTTAGAATTCAGCCCAGACAGCTTGAGTGAAAACCTTTTCTCTTTTTACTACTGTTGTGGTTTTCATCTGAAATTAGATCTGACACAATTAAGCACCAACTATCATAGCACCCCACTTGAAACAGGTACTAGCTCAGTTAGACATACTGTAGGAGATTAAAGTCACAGTTTTAACTTGGGGCATGACTGTGGTGTGTGAGTGCCAAGGCAAGCTGCAAACTCGCAATACAGTGCCACATGAGGATCGGAGAGATTTTGGCCTAGAAATATGGGCACAAACACTTTTGGGCACATGGTGGCACAAGAAACATTCCCTGCGTCTGAATGCTGAGGCCAGAGGCTCCCCTGATATTAGGCCTTGGAGACGACGATCTGCCGAGAGCAACAGACAGCTTGCAGGCACAAGACAATTGAAGATCGGACCACTCCTGGTGTTGCAACGACCCTCAGGTAAGTGAGGAAGGATGGGGGAGCGATTAGGGAAGGAGGTAACCAAGTTGGATAGTAGAGCTGGCAATTGGCAATGGGATGGTAGCGGCAATGATGGACAAAGGTGTACCAGTGGTGATCGGTGACTCACCTGGTTGTATAGGTAATGGTGCCTAGAATGTGAATGTTGATGTTGGTTACGTAACTATTTTCTGGCACAGCGTGTGATGCAATTGTCCTCTGGAAACTGAATAATCCAGGTTTCAGAGTGAATACAAGTGTGGCTAATATTTGGTTATTGTACACACAGACTATGAGGATGATTTTTCTCAGGGCTTCTCCTGCTTCAACGAAAGTTCAGCAAAACTCTATTTACGCATGTAAATGGGAGGGCTATTAAAGTTACAGTGGCAGGTTGAGCGAAGCCCCATGGTTATTCGCCACCTATGAGTCTCCAAAGTAATGCATCCTTCCTACAAGGCAAGTAACATTATAAGGAAATGGTAGCATAGTAGTTAAGTTACAAGACTAGTAATCCAGAGACCTGGACAAACAATCCGGAGACATAAGTTTAAATCCCACAATGGCAGCTGGGGAATTTAAATTCAGTTAATTAAGTAAATCTGGAATAAAAAGCTCGTATCATTAATGGTGACCATGAAACTACCGGATTGTTGTAAAAACCGATCTGGTTCACTAATGTCCTTGAGAAAAGGAAATCTGCCGTCCTTACCTGGTCTAGCCTATATGTGACTCCACATGTGGTTGACTCTTAACTGCCCTCTGAAATGGCGTAGCAATCCACTCAGTCATAACAAACTGCTACCAGAAACAATAACAAGAATAAAACCAAACTGACCACCCGTCATTGATCTCGGCACTGGCTGAGAGCTGTCCCACAGACTAGTCAAGCAATAGATAAATGGGATAGATTCAGAACAGATCTAGCAGCACAAGACTGGGCATCCATGAGGTGCTGTGGGCCATAAGCAGCAGCAGAATTGTATTCCACCACAGTCTGCAACCTCATGGCCTGGCATATCCCTTACTCTACCATTACCTTCAACTGATGGGACCGACCCTGGTTCAATATTAAAGACTTGGAAGAAGGGACTGAGTGTAACGTAGCCAAGTTTGCTGTTGATACAAAGATGGGAGAAAAAGCAATGTGAGGAGGACACAAAAAATCTACAAAAGGACATAGACAGGCTAAGTGAGCAGGCAAAAATTTGGCACACAGACTATAATGTTGGAAAGTGTGAGGTCATGCACTTTGGCAGAAAAATTCAAAGAGCAAGTTATTATTTAAATGGAGAAAGATTGCAAAGTGCCACAGTACAGCGGGACCTGGGGGTACTTGTACATGAAACACAAAAGGATAGTATGCAGGTACAGCAAATGATCAGGAAGGCCAATGGTGTCTTGGCCTTTATTGCAAAGGGGATGGAGTGTAAAAGCAGGGAATTCTTGCTAGAGTTGAATAGGGTTTTGGTGAAGCCACACCTGGAATACTATGTGCAGTTTTGGCTTCCATATTTACAAAAGGATATACTTGCTTTGGAGGCAGTTCAGAGAAAGTTCACCAGATTGATTCCCGGGATGAAGGGGTTAACTTATGAGGAAAGGTTGAGTAGTTTGGGCCTCTTCTCATTGGAGTTCAGAAGAATGAGAGGTGATCTTATCGAAACGTATAAGATTATGAGGGGGCTTGACAAGCTGGATGCAGAGAGAATGGCCCCAGGTTTCGACATGATTTGCTCCTGATTTTTAGGAGCAACTGGTGTAGAACGGAGTATCTTAGAAATCGGAATTCTCGCCATTTAGTTTGCTCCAGTTCTAGTCAGTTAGAACAGTTTCACTTTGGAACAGAATTTTTTTTTCAAAAGGGGGCGTGTCCGGCCACTTACGCCTGTTTTCAAAGTTTCGTCAGTGAAAACTTACTCCAAACTAACTTAAAATGGAGTAAGTGAAGATTTTTGTACGCTCGAAAAAACCTTGTCTACATTTTAGAAAATTCAGGCGTAGGTTACAAATCAGGCGTAGGGAATGGGGGGGGGGGTTTAAAGGGAAGTTTACAAACATTAAACACTTCAGTTTTACAAATAAAGAGCCATCATCAATAATAAATGATAAATACATCAATAAATCAACCAATAAATCAATCAAAAAAAATTAATAAGAATTAATTTTTTTTTTAAATCAATAAATAAAATATTTTCTACTTACCGACTGCAGCACCGGGAGCCCTCCAACAGCGTGCTGGGATGCCCCACCCAGTGTGTCTCTGTCAGTGTCTCTATCTCTCTGTCTGTCTGTGTGTGTCTCTCATTCTCTGTCTGTCAGTGTCTGTGTTTCTGACAGCGAGGGGAGGGGGTGGAGGGGGGTAGAGGGAGAGAGTGGGGGAGCAGAGGGAGGGAAGGGGGAGGGATGGGGGAGAAGGGGAGAAGGGGAGAAGGGGGAGGGGCGAGAAGGGGAGAAGGGGGAGGGGGAGAAGGGGAGGGGGGATAGGGGGGGAGAAGGGGAAGGGGGAGAAGGGGAGGGGGGGAGAAGGGGAGGTGGAGAAGGGGGGGAAGGGGGGAGGGGGATGGGGGGAGAAGGGGGAGGGTGGAGAAGGGGGAGGGATGGGGGGAGAAGGGGGAGGGATGGGGGAGAAGGGGGAGGGATGGGGAGGAGGAGATGGGGGAGAAAGGAGATGGGGGAAAGGAGATGGGGGGAAAGGAGATGGGGGAGGGGGGAAGGAGATGGGGGGGAAAGGAGATGGGGGGGAAAGGAGATGGGGGGGGGGAAGGACAAGGGGGAGGGAGGCTGAACGGGCCGGGCCCGAGATTTCGGGCAGGGCCCGTCCCCAGCACCAGATTTACAGGTAGGTGGCATTGGGTCGGGTCAGGGGATGCGCGGGTTGGGAGGGAGGTCGGTTCACTTCGGATTTGGGGAGAGGGAGGTCAGGTCGGATCCAGTCCGGGGGCAGGAGGGGTGGAAGCGGGAGTCGGGTCGGTGTCGGGGTCGGGGTCGGGGTCGGGTCCGGTCCGGAGGCGGGGGGCGGGGGGTGGGGGAGCGGGAGTCGGGCCGGGTCCAGTCCGGGGGCGGGGGTGGGGTGGGGAGCAGGAGTTGGGTCGGGTCGGTGTTGGGGTCGGGGTCGGGGTCGGGTCCAGTCCAGGGGCGGGGGGCAGGGAGGGGGAGCGGGAGTCGGGTCGGGTTGGGTCCAGTCCGGGGGCGGGGGGGTGGGGAAGCGGGAGTCGGGTCGGGGTCGGGTCTGGTCCAGGGGCAGGGGGTGTGGGGGAAGAGGGAGTCGGATCGGGTCCAGTCCGGGGGGTCGGGTCCAGTCCGGTCCGGGGAAGGCGAAGCGGGAGTCGGGTCGGTGTCGGGTCCGGTTCGGAGGCGGGGGGCGGGAAGCGGTAGTCGAGTCGGGTCGGGAGGAAGCAGGAGCTGGGCGTGGGAGGAGCCTTATTCACGCAGCCCCAGTGAGGCCATTCGGCCAGGGCTAGGGGCTGCGTGCTTCGGGCCCCTCCCACACAGTTTTAGGCGCCTGGAGCTACTGCACATGTGCGCCCACTGTAGCGCGCATGTGCTGAGGTCCCGGCACTGTTTTCAGCGCAGGGACCTGGCTCCACCCCCTACAGCTCGTGCTGCGCTGCGCCGAGCTGCAAACGACCTGCGGGGAGCTGGAGAATCTGGAAGTTTTTTTTAGGCGCACTTTGTGGCGCGAAAAACGGGCGTCCAGGTCGGGACTGCACCGTTCTAGGCGCGGCTCGAAACTTGGGCCCAATGTTTCCATTGATGGGGGAGACTAGAACTGGAGGGCATAATCTTCGAATAAGGAGCCACCCATTTAAAACAGAGGAGAAGAAATTTCTTCTCTCAGAGGGTTGGAAATCTGTGGAATTCACTGCCTCAGAGAGCTGTGGAAGCTGGGACATTGAATAAATTTAAGACAGAAATAGACAATTTCTTAAACGATAACATAGAAAACATAAAAAACAAAGAAAATAGGTGCAGGAGTAGGCCATTCAGCCCTTCTAGCCTGCACCACCATTCAATATGATCATGGCTGATCATGGAATTTCAGTACCCCATTCCTGCTTTCCCTCCATACCACTTGATCCCTTTAGCCGTAAGGGTCACATCTAACTCCGTTTTGAATATATCTAACAAACTGGCCTCAACATCTTTCTGTGGTAAAGAATTCAACAGGTTCACAATTCTCTGAGTGAAGAAGTTTCTCCTCATCTCGGTTCTAAATGGCTTACCCTTTATCCTTAGACAGTGAGCTCTGGTTCTGGACTTCCCCAACATCGGGAACATTCTTCCTGCATCTAACCTGTCCAATCCCATCAGAATTTTACCTGTTTCTATGAGATCCCCTCTCATTCTTCTAAATTCCAGTCAATATAAGCCTAGTTGATCCAGTCTTTCCTCATATGTCAGTCCTGCCATCCCTGGAATCAGTCTGGTGAACCTTTGCTGCACTCCCTCAATAGCAAGAATGTCCTTCCTCAGATTAGGAGACCAAAACATTTCACAATATTCAAGGCCTTGTACAACTGCACTAAGACCTCCCTGCTCCTACACTCAAATCCTCTCATTATGAAGGCCAAAATGCCATTTGCCTTCTTCATCGCCTGCGTACCTGCATGCCAATTTTCAATGACTGATGTACCATGACACCTAGGGCTCGTTGTACCTCCCCTTTTCCTAATCTGTCACCATTCAGATAATATTCTGCCTTCCTGTTTTTGCCACCAAAGTGGATAACCTCACATTTATCGACATTATACTGCATCTGCCATGCATTTGCCCATGCACCTAACCTATCCAATTCACCCTGCAGCCTCTTAGCATCCTCCTCACAGCTCACACCGCCACCCAGCTTAGTATCATCTGCAAACTTGGAGATATTACATTCAATTCCATAGTCTAAATCATTAATGTATATTGTAAATAGCTGGGGTCCCAGCACTGAACCTTGTGGTACCCCATTAGTCACTGCCAGCCATTCTGAAAAGGACCAGTTTATTCTTACTCTTTGCTTCCTGTCTGCCAATCAGTTCTCAATCCACGTCAATACATTACTGCCAATACAATGTGCTTTAATTTTGCACACTAATCTCTTGTGTGGGACCTTGTCAAAAGCCTTTTGAAAGTCCAAATATACCACATCCACTGGTTCTCCCATGTCCACTCTACTAGTTACATCCTCAAAAAGTTCTAGAAGATTTGTCAAGCAGTCTATCCCAGCCAATTCATGTCTTATACCATCAAAGTTACCTTTCTTTAAGTTCAGGACCCTAGTCTCTGAATTAACTGTGTCACTCTCCATCTTAATGAAGAATTCTACCATATTATGGTCACTCTTCCCCAAGGGACCTCGCACAACCAGTTTGCTAATTAATCCTCTCATTATACAAGTCCCAGTCTAGGATTGCCTGCACTCTAGTTGGTTCCTCGACATATTTGTCGAGAAAACCATCCCTTATGCAATCCAGGAAACCCTCCTCCATAGTATTGCTACCAGTTTGGTTAGCCCAATCTATATGTAGATTAAAGTCACCCATGATAACTGCTGTACCTGTTGTATATGGAGAAAGAGTCAGAGTGGATACTGTGAGCTCAAAGTAAAGTGTGACCTTAATCTTTTATTGCAGGTCTCCAGAGTGCCTCTCCAACCTGTAAAGCCTCTTTAAATACCTGTGCTCCCAAGGGATTATGGGATCCCTTGGGACTCCAGGGGATGAGCCCTCTGGTAGCTGTACAGATTAAATACAAGTCCACATATATAACAGTACCCTTATTGCACGCATCCCTAATTTCCTGTTTGATGCCATCCCCAACCTCACTACTACTGTTTGGTGGTCTGCACACAACACCCTCTAATGTTTGCTGCCCTTTGGTGTTCCACATCATCCAAGCTAATGTCCTTCCTTACTATTGTGTTAATCACCTCTTTAAATAGTAATGCTACCCCACTTCCTTTCTGAATATTGAATATCCCTAGATGTTGAGTTCCCAGCCTTGTTTATCCTGGAACCATGTCTCCATAATCCCAATTACATCATATTCGTTGTAAGAGAAATTTGGCATTGGGGTACCAGCGGGACAAGGGTTAAAGTGCTGGTTCCTGCACCGACCCATAAGGAGGTAAAAGGCCTCTCTTCGGCCTTGCACATTCCAGTACCAAGGCTCCAGAAATTATTAATTCAATATGTACCAGGACATTAGATAATATTCCGACAGGATACGATGTGAGAATCTAAACAGACATTGATAAGACCTTGCGAAGAGGCTCGAGGCAGACTCACGGGCACCAAGGAGAATCAGCAAATTCTGATGAAGTCATCTTAGTAGGGTCGAAGGCTGCCTTGGGGTCTGTCAATCCAAAGTATTACTGATAAGGTAACCCAATTGGAGATCGGGAAGGGTCATACTTAGGGACAGGGGGCGAAGGGGTTTGTGAAATGTATAAATGATGTGTGATTTTGCTACACGAGGAGCAACTCCACTCACAGGCGGCTGTGATGAGAGGTGTTCCCGGACGTTCATAATTAAAGATCGTTACACCTTGCCATCCGTCTCTGTCTGCTAACTTCGAGAACTGCTACGTGGGTTGGGGCGAGCGCGACCCTCTATATCAGGGGGCCCACTCGTGGGAGGAGAAGTCTTCCCAATTCCCCCTACATTTGGTACTGCGAGCAGGGTATGGACTTCCCGAACGGAACAATGACCCAGCTGTTGGGGTGAGTATGTTTTAATTTACCACCTTCAAGTTAGAGCTGTGGCATTGTAACCCACGAGGGAAGCACATCCATACAAAGAACCATCTATAGCGAGTCCCGGAGGGATGGAGACGGAGGACAAGGACGATCTGGGGGTGGAAGGGGGTCAAAAGGTGCATCCTAAGATGCGCGTGTGTAGGTAGTGCGGCAGTGCGAGGGAACGACGCAACGGAAGATATAAGGGAAGGTCTATTGACCCAAAGCGGTATGAGCGCACGGTGCAGGGACGAGACATATTGAGGACATAGAGACGACGCCCCCACAGAGATGCGACATATTGACCCAAAGCATGGCAGTATGAGTGTACGGCGCCAAGGGAAAACATATAGATATAGACAACGTCCTGCTTACCTAACATGAATTAAAGGGAATGCCCAAGACCCCTACACCTTCCCCAAAGTAAGATGGGTAACCCGGCTCGTAAAAAGGTGAATAAAACCAATCATTAATTGTAACTTGCATAACTACGTAATGCCATAAAAAAAAAGCTGATAGTGACTATCTTAAGTGACATATGGATCCAAAAATAGAGCCGGCCAAACAATTAATAAGCTTTGTTGAATAAAAAGAGACTTTTGTGAATGTCTGTCTTTGAGTGAAAGTGAGAGTGATATTTGACTGCGGAATATTTGAGGTGGGAATTAATGAATTTTCATGTGTCTGAAAGCATGTTTGAAAAAAATGGTTTGTCTGAAAAGGTGGATGGAGCTAAAACTGCGTGAAAGTTTTTTTTAACCCTTTGTAGTGTTGTCCTGTATCTGGAAAGTTTTAAGAAAAGTGTGAACCTAGAATTGAATTACATTTTAAGTTAGAAACGCAGGTATGGATTTATTCGGATGATAAGTTACGGAGTTCGGAAATGCACATAGGATAGGTTTGTTGAGCAAAAGATTTAAAAAAGTGTGGTCCCGTTGGTCTTAAAAAAAAATTTTTTCGAAACACTCACTTGTCAAAAGCAAACACGCAATCAT
The DNA here is from genome assembly GCF_044704955.1 of Pristiophorus japonicus. NCBI lineage: Eukaryota > Metazoa > Chordata > Chondrichthyes > Pristiophoridae > Pristiophorus > Pristiophorus japonicus. The sequence continues at coordinate 413,139,321 of NC_091977.1, forward strand.
TGATTACATTGGGTTGAAAGACATAAATTTAGTCTCGGAATGAGATAAAGAACGGAGAAGGGAAGTTGTAATGCCTTTAAAAAAAAAGCCTGCATGGGTCTCTCGAGGCTGCGGGCTGGGGAAGGATGCCCCCATTTTCCTTTGTGTAAAACCTCGACGCGAAAGCTTCTCGCTCAGTAAAAAGAGTTTTAAATTGGCAGTACAATATTTTGAGATATTTCAGATGATTCTCCTTGATAAACATCTTGGGTTGGAAGGCTTTTTAATAAAATTACACAATTACTGTGTCAGAAGCTGAAGCTTAAAAAGATTAGAGTTTTTGATGTTCAGCTTCTAAAACAGAAGTTGGGCACACAATTATAAAACAAGTACTTTGCATTCTGTGATCTGTGAATCACTATAAGCATAAATGAGAAGTCCGATATTTTAAAAAAAACAGTATTACCATACTTAACATTTTGTAACCCAACAATCCTATGTTTTAAAATAAATAGAAATACTACAAAAGAGGAGCAGAGATTAGGATGGGAACTGTGAGAAGTTAATTTTTTTGTGAAAGTTTCAAGTACCACTGGTTAAGAGAAGGTACAGCAAAATTAAAATTTTAAAACAGTAGGCTTTAGCAGTTTAGAACAAAGGACAATGTAATGGCCTTGAAACTGGAACATTTGAGATAACGGAAAGCAGCTTTCAAAGTCCACGTGCTAGACTCTGTTCTAGTTATGGAAAAGACGGAAAAGATAAAGACGCAACGTTGAAAGAAAATAAATTGAATGAATTTGGAAAAAGGTGTTTTTGATTGTCTTATGATTTTAAATTAACAAATTTATGGAGACACAAGCCCTCCGTGTAAAATACAAAACCTAATTTGAAGAAAGGAGATTTAAATGGAAAAAGACATAACTTACTAAATACTAGTTGATAATAAAAAAAAATCTTTGGCAAGTTTTTGAATTAGAAGTTGAGAAAAATTGGAGTTTAATCTAAAATGCTGTCTTTCCCGATGATAAGATTTTTTATTATGATGGCTTTACTAATGATTTCTGCTGTTTTAACAGATTCCTAATTTCTAAGCAAGTTTTAAAGGTACAAAGACTTGGAAAAAATTTCAGATGATTACACGAAGTCACGTAATGACATCAGGCTTTCTTACAAACCTGTAAAGGAGTTAACCCTTTCCATTGACAGCTGTTTTATACTGGACATTATTAATTTGGATTTCTTAATAAAATAAAGACTCCCTGACTGACAGAGGAAATGGTGGGATAGTCAGAATAAAAATAAAACAGAACTAGCCTATGTAATAATACTCACCTGATACAAATAAAAGAAAGATACTCAAACTAAACAAATTCAAGAGTTAAAAGCTAAGATAAATAAGCTGGAAGAGATTTTTTTTTAAACGGGGCCAGACGGAGAGTGCAGTGCGCAGCCATAGCACCATCACCTATGGCAATAGAGCTAATGTACCCCACGGTAGATAAGTGCAGTCCACAAACCCAACCTAACCTTACCTCCGATTTCACAGAGTGACCTCGACATGAATGGATAAAAGATGAGTAGACCAGAACCTAATACCTGGTGACGACCAGGCTATCTGTTTAAAATTTGCAGATAAAACACTCACTGAGATGGGATCGCAGCGGCTACTTCGACTCTGGAGACTCATGATACTGGGAACCTTAAGGCCCATGCAAGCATTGGATAACACAGACGGACTACGAGAGATATAGCACATGCAGGAAAGACACAACTACATGAACTATTTTAACGCATGGCTATGTATAGTGTATTAAGTAAGGTTGTAATGCAGCAGGCTGCTGATGCCATGGGCGCCAGTAGATTCCGAGGACAGGAGCAAGTTCATAGGCCCAAAAGGGGAAGGGTGCAGAAATCCAACTGGATGGAATTTCAGTTCTAGAAGCTCATGCCTGGGTGGACAAAGCTGCAAAACAAACAGCCAACCCCGCAAGAAACAGAAGGGTGGGAACAGAACGGAGCAAAAATGGGGGTGGGACCCCAGGATGGTTAGGAAAACTGGCCAGTGGAATATAAGGTGTATGTTCCGAAGCGTGACACGGTAATAACACGGAGAAGCCGGTATTGATCGTGCGCAGTGCAAACAAGAAGGAATACAACCTAAAAAGGGGGGTGGTTGGAGTGTGGAGGAAAGGTGATAGGAAGGGACAATATGTATGAATATAAGGGGGATGCAGGAGGGGTCAAAACTAAAAATCATGGTTTGAAAACTAGTCTTAAAACACTCTACCAAAACGCACGCAGCATTCGAAATAAAGTAAATGAGTATGACAGCACAAATCATTACAAGTGGGTATGATTTGGTGGCCATTACAGAAATGTGGTTGCAGGGTGGCCAAGACGGGAATTAAACATGCAGGGGTATCTGACAATTCGGAAGGATAGACAAGAAGGGAAAGGAGGTGGGGTAGCTCTGTTAACAAAGGATGATATCAGGGCAGTTGTGAGAGATGATATTGGCTCTAATGATCAAAATGTTGAATCATTGTGGGTGGAAATTAGAGATAGTAAGGGGAAAAAGTCACTGGTGGGCATAGTTTATAGGCCCCCAAATAATAACTTCACGGTGGGGCGGACAATAATCAAAGGAATAATGGAGGCATGTGAAAAAGGAACGGCAGTAATCATGGGGGATTTTAAACTACATATCGATTGGTCAAATCAAATCGCACGGGGTAGCCTGGAGGAGGAATTCATAGAATGCATACGGGATTGTTTCTTAGAACAGTATGTTACAGAACCTACAAGGGAGCAAGCTATCTTAGATCTGGTCCTGTGTAATGAGACAGGAATAATAAACGATCTCCTAGTAAAAGATTCTCTCGGAATGAGTGATCACAATATGGTTGAACTTGTAATACAGATTGAGGGTGAGGAAGTAGTGTCTCAAACGAGCATACTATGCTTAAATAAAGGGGACTACAGTGGGATGAGGGCAGAGTTGGCGGAAGTAGACTGGAAACACAGACTAAACGGTGGCACAATTGAGGAACAGTGGAGGACTTTTAAGGAGCTCTTTCATTGTGCTCAACAATAATATATTCCAGTGAAAAAGAAGGGTGGTAAGAGAAGGGATAACCAGTCGTGGATAACCAAGGAAATAAAGGAGAGTATCAAATTAAAAACCAATGCGTATAAGGTGGCCAAGGTTAGTGGGAAACTAGAAGATTGGGAAAATTTTAAACGACAGCAAAGAATGACTAAGAAAGCAATAAAGAAAGGAAAGATAGATTACGAAAGTAAACTTGTGCAAAACATAAAAACAGATAGTAAAAGCTTTTATCGATATATTAAACGGAAGAGAGTGACTAAAGTAAATGTTGGTCCCTTAGAAGATGAGAAGGGGGATTTAATAATGGGAAATGTGGAAATGGCTGAGACCTTAAACAATTATTTTGCTTCGGTCTTCACAGTGGAAGACACAAAAACCATGCCAAAAATTGCTGGTCACGGGAATGTGGGAAGGGAGGACCTTGAGACAATCATTATCACTAGGGGGGTAGTGCTGGACAGGCTAATGGGACTCAAGGTAGACAAGTCCCCTGGTCCTGATGAAATGCATCCCAGGGTATTAAAAGAGATGGCGGAAGTTATAGCAGATGCATTGGTTATAATCTACCAAAATTCTCTGGACTCTAGGGAGGTACCAGCGGATTGGAAAGCAGCTAATGTAACGCCTCTGTTTAAAAAAGGGGGCAGACAAAAGGCAGGTAACTATAGGCCGGTTAGTTTAACATCTGTAATGGGGAAAATGCTTGAAGCTATCATTAAGGAAGAAATAGCGGGACACCTAGATAGGAATAGTGCAATCAAGCAGACGCAACATGGATTCATGAAGAGGAAATCATGTTTAATTAATTTACTGGAATTCTTTGAGGATATAACGAGCATGGTGGATAGAGCTGTACCGATGGATGTGGTGTATTTAGATTTCCAAAAGGCATTCGATAAGGTGCCACACAAAAGGTTACTGCAGAAGATAAAGGTACGAGGAGTCAGAGGAAATGTATTAGCATGGATCGCGAATTGGCTGGCTAACAGAAAGCAGAGAGTCGGGTAAATGGGTCCATTTAGGACTGAGATGAGGAGAAACTTCTTCACTCAGAGAGTTGTTAACCTGTGGAATTTCAGTCACAGAGAGTTGTTGATGCCAGTTCATTGGATATATTCAAGAGGGAGTTAGATATGGCCCTTATGGCTAAAGGGATCAAGGGATATGGAGAGAAAACAGGAAAGGGGTACTAAAGGAATGATCAGCCATGATCTTATCGAATGGTGGTGCAGGCTCGAAGGGCCGAATGGCCTACTCCTGCACCTATTTTCTATGTTTTTATGTTTCTATGATATTTTGGAAGCTCTTCATGATCTTCTGCCACCTTCTGTGGATGATGAACATAGCGATCTATTCCCAGGCTTGATTTATTTTATTTGAGTTAGAGGATGTGCATCAGAGGTGAATATTGCTCTCGTCCTGACCATTACCTTTTCCATACCTAAATTCAACATTGTGCTGAGAAAATGTGTCATTCTCATAGATTTTTCCATTTTGGCTTTAAAGTTGATGCTCAGCATATCTGAATTACAAAAAGTTTATTTAGGTCAATAAAGCGACTCAATTTCTATTTGTTCAATTGACAAACTGTTATCATTACTGTCATGATTGCTTTACAATACTTTGCTAAACTTGGGATGCTGAAAGGAAACGTCAGCATTCCCAGCTGTTCACGAGTTCTTCGTGTTTAAAAATAGGTCCTTTACGCGCCCAATTTTCCAACACATGTATTTTTGCTCCCATTGTGTATATTTCCAAATTTTATGTAGTTATGTAGTTTCCCACATTACAACAGTGACTACACTCCAAAAATAATTAATTGGCTGTAAAGCACTTTGAGACGTCCGGTGGTCGACAAACGCGTCATATAAATGCAAGTCTTTCTATATTTAGTGAACTTTATACTTTTGCTGAAATAACATGGGGCTAGATTTTACACTTTTGTTAGGATCGCCCAAAAATGGCCATTATTTCCGGCGTGGGCGGTAAAAATTGGGTTTTCAGATCGCCAACTTGTCGCCCATTCTCAAAGTCCCTCGTCTCCATTTTTGAAATTGGGCGTTACCGCGAGCGATATGAAATGGCCGTTCGCGTTAAATCTCTCTGACTTTCTGCCGTAAAGGTTTGCAATCCTTAGCAACGGCATGGCAACGCTCGATTCCCGCGATTCAGGAGGTCAAGGGTCATTATGACATGCGTATTAGAGGACACAGAGAGAGAGGGAGCTGAGAGTGAGTGAAGGCGTGTGTGGGTGTGGTGTGGCTGCTTTGGGAGGAAGGAGGGAGAGTTTCGAGCTTCATAGCAAATTGGGGGGAAAAAATTAGCTGTTACCAGCCAGATATTTTCCCGAATTTGGTGCCTATAATGGAGGGAGAGGAGGAGGCGACACAGCACGCTGTGGAGACTGATGCTGGCAAGAGCAGTGAACTGGGAGAGGAGCACATTGGAGGGCGCAAAAGAGCGAATAGGTTCTCAGATGAGGCAAATGCCTCCCTCCTGCAGGAGGTCAAGTCATGCTGGTGTGATTTGACACGGGGAGGGCGTGGGAAGCCCACCTCAAAGGCAGAGGTGGTCTCATCGGTGACCAACGAGGTGCATCAGGGCAACCAATGCCGCAAGTGATGGAATGACCTTGTCGGATCCGAAAGAGTAAGTATTACATTTATTTACATGTGCTTATATATTTATATATTTTGATTTGTAAGAGTCATGAGTGACTATAATCAAATGTGAGGTCTTTCATTTTTACCAGGAATGTTGTAATCACGGTGTACGTCTTTAGGTAAAGAATGATAATTATCATAATAATCATGATTGCATTTGTCGGTTATGTGTTGTATCAGTCTCTGTGACAATACCTAGCAATGATTTCACACAATGATCTTATGCCATGTCGTCCTGTTACCTTTTACAGAAGAAGCTCTCGACGATTAGGTCCGAGCAGAGGAGAACGGGTAGAGGCAACCAGTAACCAGCGACATCACTGAGATGGAGGACCGGGTGCTCACACTAGTGGGGAGGCACCCCCAGATGGCCACATAAGCAGCTGTAGATCCTGAAGTGATGCCACGTGAGTAAAGTATACACCATTGCGTGATCTAAAGTCAATTGATGCCACACCCACTCATATCCGAACGATAATATATGATAGATGGTTTCTAAAATTGTCCTATAAATAATGCTGGCCAAATGAAAATCATTGCAATGAACAATTGTGTTGATGGTCATGAAATGTGATGTCTGTGATGATTTTGATACCAGTGGTGCTTTTGTCGTGTATATGCTGTGTGTAGCGCTGGACTCACCTTGTGACCTTAGCATCCTCTCCTCCTCTAATAACCTCATTTGCGTTTTGCAGCTCAGCCAACGGTGCGTCCCAAGGCAAGGCCACAGAGGCCAGAAGGTGGAGTGCGGGGCCGGATTCTGTAGACAATCCTACACCTGTTGCTGAGGAGCTCCGATTCTCGCCTGTCAATCCGCTGGGTCTGTTCCCTACGGATGAGAGCACCGAATTTGAGGAATCTGCAGCGCAGGCTCCAGAAGGCTTCCACTCCAACGCCATCTAGTCCTCCTCCAGCCATTCCTGCCTCTACTTTGGAGGTACCAGGCCCAAGCACCTCACCACAGGTCACTCCCATTTGTCCCCAGGACGGCACCGACCCCACGGAGGTTTCGTGGACGTGGCAGGTCTGGTCCACGAGCGCCAGATGCGAGCAGAGAGATGGTTATGTTGTCCAGGAGAACTGTAAATATTGGTGACCAGATCCTCAATGCATTGGGGGGCATATCCCGACAGCTGGCCAGCATCTCCCGCACCATGACTGAGTACGTTCCACAGATGGCGGAGACCCTGGAGGCGGTAGTCAGAAACACTTCTGGCACAGGCCTCCCGGTGGTCTCAGAGTGAGGCACTCCACCCCTAGGTTCCACACCACCACTGCCAATGACACATGAGAGGCAGGACCAAGATCCTGCTTCTGGATCTGAAAATATTCACACCTCGGCACCCCCCACTCCCGTACCTGTGCAACCACCTTCATCCCACCCAAAGAGGTACCGCCTGAGGAGCTCCTCGGCCAGGCGGCATGGAGCGAGGAGGGGAAGGGGTAAAGGTGGGGAGAAGAAGGGGAGGGGGGAAGGAAAGTGAGGTGCATGTTCGCAGGTGATGTCTGTGTTATATCTCCATCTCGGTGTATGCAATTTGTTGTTATGTATGGGGGGAGGGGGCCACCCTGTTGGTTTGCATTTGTATTCTGTGTTGCTGAACATGTTGACCATTTGATTGATGTCAATGGTTGAAAAAGTGGGGTGGGTGTGGGGTGTTTTTGCCCATGATACTTATGATTTCAGACCAATGGTCGTATTAAATGTTTTTTGTTCAACATAACCTGGTTGTGCAGTGTCTCAGGTAGCCAGACCATTACACACTGGTGATTCCTTAACATGAAAGAGTATAATTAAACTTAACTTGAATCAACTTAAACTTTAACTGGCACCGAGGTGATGCCCACCCTTGATGTCTGAGCTGCACACACACAGCAGTGTGTCAGCGTTGTCAATCACAGCAACGTTTTTCAGGCAAATCACTCATTTATGAGTTGCTGACGTTAAGAGTCTTGCAGCTATGTAGCCACCACGGGCCCTTTCCTATGGTCTGGAGGGGGGGCGTGGGCATGGTTGCATAGTCAGCCTGATTGTCTGGCCCTAGGTCAGCATCCAGCCCCTCGTCCTCCTCTTCCTCTCTCTCCTGAGGTGGACCATCAGTCCCTTCTGGCAATTCTTGTCCCCTCCTGATAGCCAGGTTGTGCAGCATGGAGCACATGACCACGAATTGAGCTACTTGCTCAGGGTTGTATTGTAGCTCCCCTCATGAGTGCGCCAGACATCTCAAGCACTGCTTAAGCACATTAATTGTTTTCTGGACCACATTACATGTGGCTCTGTGGCTCTCGTTGTATCGTTTTTCGGCCTCGGTGTGGGTGTCATGCAGGGGGGTCATCAGCCAGGTGGCTAGGCCATATCGTTTGTCACCAAACATCTAGCATTGTCCTTGTGGCTGACTGTTAAACATGTCAGAGACAGCACTCTCACGCAGGATGTGAGCCTCAGCAAAGCTACCTGGACATTTGGCATTCACTGCCATTATTATCTGGTTGTGGTCGACAACTAGTTGGACCTTCAGGGAGTGAAATCCTTTTCTGTTGCGACAAAGCTCTTGGTCCTGAAAAGGTGCCCGCATGGCGATGTGAGTACACTGTATTGTTCTCTGCACCTTGGGGAACTTAGAAATGCAGTAGAATGCTCCAGCCCTGTCAGTCAAAGCCTCCGTGGTCATGGGGAAGCTGATAAAGTCCATCCTACGCGCGTACAAGGCCTCCGTGACCTGTCTAATGCAACGATGTGTGGCATGGTGAGACAGAGAGGAAATGTTGACCGCGGAGGCCCGAAAGGAACCAGACATGTAGAACGACAGTGCCGTGGTGACCTTGACCTCTGTTATACATGTGAACTTGTATTTAGTCTGTACAGCCACCAGAAGGCTCATCCCCTGGAGTCCCAAGGGATCCCATAATCCCTTAGGAGCACAGGTATTTAAGGAGGCCTCACAGGTTGGCGAGGCATTCTGAAGACCTGCAATAAAATACTAAGGTCACACTTTACTTTGAGTTCACAGTTGTCAGTCTGACTCTTTCTCCATACATAACAACTGGCAATGAGGTACAGATAGCGAACCCAAAAATGCAGAGAACAGTGGGCATCCTGGAGAAATTCTCGGAAGGAGATGATTGGAAAACTTTTGTGGAGCGACTCGACCAATACTTCGTGGCCGAGTTAGATGGGGAAGAGAGCACTGCCAAATGAAGGACGATCCTCCTCACCGTCTGTGGGGCACCAACGTATGGCCTCATGAAGAATCTGCTCACTCCAGCGAAACCCACGGCGAAATCGTATGATGATTTGTGCATACTGGTCCAGAGCATTTGAACCCGAAGGAAAGCGTTCTGATGACGAGGTACCGGTTCTACACCAACAAAAGGTCTGAAGACCAGGAAGTAGCGAGTTATGTCGCCGAGCTAAGATGCCTTGCAGTACATTGCGAATTTGAAGGACATTTGGAGCACATGCTCAGAGACTTTTTCATACTTGGCATTGGCCACGAAACCATACTTCACAAACTTTTGACTGTAGAGACCCCAACCTTAAGTAAGGCCATAGCGATAGCCCAGGCATTCATTGCCACCAGTAACAATACTAAGCAAATCTCTCAGCACACAAGTGCTGCTACAAGTACTCTGAACAAAGTGATGTTATTTTCGAATCGCAACGTACAGGGCAGGTCACACATGCTTGCAACTGCTTGTCCGCAGATGTCTCAGAGTCCACATCAAGGGTGATGAATGCAAGGCCATTAACACCTTGTTGGCGCTGCGGGGGTGATCATCGGTTCCATTCATGCCGATTCAAAGGGTATGTTTGCAAGTACTGTGGAACAATGGGACACCTCCAACGTATGTGCAGGCGAGCTGCTAATCCTGTTAAACCTGCAACACACCATGTTGCAGAGGAGGACAGATCCACGGAGGATCACGACGAACCAGAGCCTCAGACTGAGGAGGCAGAGGTACATGGGGTGCACACATTCACCATGAATTGTCCCCCGATAATGCTGAATGTTGAACTAATTGAACTCCCAATGTCAACGGAACTGGACACGGGCACGAGCCTGTCCACCATGGGCAAAAAGACTTTTGAAAGACTGTGATGCAACAAGGCCTCAAGGCCAGTCTTAACTTCAATTCGTATGAAACTAAGAACTGTTTCCCTTAATTGGCAGTGTTACCGTAAAGGTCTCTTATGATGGAGCAGTGCACAAGCTACCACTCTGGATGGTACCGGGCGATGGTCCCACGCTGCTCGGCAGGAGCTGGCTGGGAAAGATACCCTGGAAATGGGACGATGTCCGAGTGCGATCGCCCACTGACGACACTTCGTGTGCCCAGGTCTTAAACAAGTTCCCTTCGTTGTCCGAACCAGGCATTGGGAAATTCCAAGGAGAAAAAGTGAAGATCCATCTAATTCCGGGGTTGCGACCCATCCATCACAAGGCGAGAGCAGTACCGTACATGATGAAAGGGCATCAAACATGAAATTAGGGGTGCGTGCAATAAAGGTGCAGCAGTTATAATGGGTGACTTTAATATGCATATAGATTGGGTTAACCAAACTGGAAGCAATACGGTGGAGGAGGATTTCCTGGAGTGCATAAGGGATGGTTTTTTAGACCAATATGTCGAGGAACCAACTAGGGGGGAGGCCATCTTAGACTGGGTGTTGTGTAATGAGAGAGGATTAATTAGCAATCTCGTTGTGCGAGACCCCTTGGGGAAGAGTGACCATAATATGGTGGAATTCTGCATTAGGATGGAGAATGAAACAGTTAATTCAGAGACCATGGTTCAGAACTTAAAGAAGGGTAACTTTGAAGGTATGAGGCGTGAATTGGCTAGGATAGATTGGTGAATGATACTGAAGGGGTAGACTGTGGATGGGCAATGGCAGACATTTAGAGACCGCATGGATGAACTACAACAATTGTACATTCCTGTCTGGCATAAAAATAAAAAAGGGAAGGTGGCTCAACCGTGGCTATCAAGGGAAATCAGGGATATTATTAAAGCCAAGGAAGTGGCATACAAATTGGCCAGAAATAGCAGCGAACCCGGGGACTGGGAGAAATTTAGAACTCAGCAGAGGAGGACAAAGGGTTTGATTAGGGCAAGGAAAATGGAGTACAAGAAGAAGCTTGCAGGGAACATTAAGACGGATTGCAAAAGTTTCTATAGATATGTAAAGAGAAAAAGGTTAGTATAGACAAACGTAGGTCCCCTGCAGTCAGAATCAGGGGAAGTCATAACGGGGAACAAAGAAATGGCGGAATAATTGAACAAGTACTTTGGTTCGGTATTCACTGAGGAGGACACAAACAACCTTCCGGATATAAAAGGGGTCGGAGAGTCTAGTAAGGAGGAGGAACTGAGGGAAATCCTTATTAGTCGGGAAATTGTGTTGGGGAAATTGATGGGATTGAAGGCCGATAAATCCCCAGGGCCTGATGGACTGCATCCCAGAGTACTTAAGGAGGTGGCCTTGGAAATAGTGGATGCATTGACAGTCATTTTCCAACATTCCATTGACTCTGGATCAGTTCCTATGGAGTGGAGGGTAGCCAATGTAACCCCACTTTTTAAAAAAGGAGGGAGAGATAACAGGGAATTATAGACCGGTCAGCCTCACATCGGTAATGGGTAAAATGATGGAATCAATTATTAAGGATGTCATAGCAGTGCATTTGGAAAGAGGTGATATGATAGGTCCAAGTCAGCATGGATTTGTGAAAGGGAAATCATGCTTGACAAATCTTCTGGAATTTTTTGAGGATGTTTCCAGTAGAGTGGACAAGGGAGAACCAGTTGATGTGGTATATTTGGACTTTCAGAAGACTTTCGACAAGATCCCACACAAGAGATTAATGTGCAAAGTTAAAGCACATGGGATTGGGGGTAGTGTGCTGACATGGATTGAGAACTGGTTGTCAGACAGGAAGCAAAGAGTAGGAGTAAATGGGGACTTTTCAGAATGGCAGGCAGTGACTAGTGGGGTACCGCAAGGTTCTGTGCTGGGGCCCCAGCTGTTTACACTGTATATTAATGATTTAGATGAGGGGATTAAATGTAGTATCTCCAAATTTGCGGATGACACTAAGTTGGGTGGCAGTGTGAGCTGCGAGGAGGATGCTATGAAGCTGCAGAGCGACTTGGATAGGTTAGGTGAGTGGGCAAATGCATGGCAGATGAAGTATAATTTGGATAAATGTGAGGTTATCCACTTTGGTGGTAAAAACAGAGAGACAGACTATTATCTGAATGGTGACAGATTAGGAAAAGGGGAGTTACAACGAGACCTGGGTGTCATGGTACATCAGTCATTGAAGGTTGGCATGCAGGTGCAGCAGGCGGTTAAGAAAGCAAATGGCATGTTGGCCTTCATAGCGAGGGGATTTGAGTACAGGGACAGGGAGGTGTTGCTACAGTTGTGCAGGGCCTTGGTGAGGCCACACCTGGAGTATTGTGTACAGTTTTGGTCTCCTAACCTGAGGAAGGACATTCTTGCTATTGAGGGAGTGCAGCGAAGGTTCACCAGACTGATTCCCGGGATGGCGGGACTGACCTATCAAGAAAGACTGGATCAACTGGGCTTGTATTCACTGGAGTTCAGAAGAATGAGAGGGGACCTCATAGAAACGTTTAAAATTCTGACGGGGTTAGACAGGTTAGATGCAGGAAGAATGTTCCCAATGTTGGGGAGGTCCAGAACCAGGGGACACAGTCTAAGGATAAGGGGTAAGCCATTTAGGACCGAGATGAGGAGGAATTTCTTCACCCAGAGAGTGGTGAACCTGTGGAATTCTCTACCACAAAAAGTTGTTGAGGCCAATTCACTAAATATATTCAAAAAGGAGTTAGATGAAGTCCTTACTACTAGGGGAATCAAGGGGTATGGTGAGAAAGCAGGAATGGGGTACTGAAGTTGCATGTTCAGCCATGAACTCATTGAATGGCGGTGCAGGCTCGAAGGGCCGAATGGCCTACTCCTGCACCTATTTTCTATGTTTCTATGTTTCTATGTTTCTAGAGATTGAGGTAGACCGGTTGCAATGAGAGGGCATCATTTCATCAATCGAGTTCAATGAGTGGGCCAGCCTGATTGTTCCTATCCTCAAGGGAGACAGCACCGTCAGAATCTGTGGCGACTACAAAGTAATTATCAATTGTTTCTCCCTGCAGGACCAATACCCATTACCAAAGGCCGACGACCTCTTTACAACGCTGGTGGGAGGAAAGATGTTCATGAAGCTGGATCTGATCTCAGCCTACATGACACAGGAACTGGAGGAATCATCGAAGGCCCTCACCTGCATCAACACGCACAAAAGCCTTTTTAATTATAACAGATTCCCGTTTGGAATTCGATCAGCAGCGGCAATATTCCAGAGAAACATGGAAAGCTTACTGAAGTTTGTCCCGCACACCGTGGTCTTCCAGGACGACATCTTGGTCACAGGTCGGAACACAGCCGAGCTTCTGCAGAACCTGGTGGAGGTTCTTACTCGACTCAACCGCGTGGGGCTCAGGTTAAATTGCTCGAAGTGCGTTTTCCTGGCACCTGAAGTGGAGTTCTTGGAAAGGAGGATTGCGGCGGATGGCATCAGGCCCAACAACGCGAAGACGGAGGCAATCGAACGCCATGAGGCCACAGAATATGACGGAGCTGCGGTCGTCTCTGGAATTCTTGAACTACTTTGGTAACTTCTTACCGGGTCTCAGCACACTGTTAGAATAACTGCATGTCTTACTACAGAAAGGGGACGAATGGGTTTGGGGCAAAAGCCAAGAAAATGTCTTTGTAAAAGCGAGAAAATTGTTATGCTCAAACAAATTGCTTGTGTTGTATGATCCATGTAAGCATTTGGTACTAGCATGTGATGCGTCGTCATATGGCGTCGGGTGTGTATTGCAACAAGCTAATGATTTCAGGAAACTGCAACTGGTTGCTTATGCATCCAGGAGTCTATCTAAGGCTGAGAGAGCCTACAGCATGATTGTGAAAGAAGCGTTAGCATGTGTCTATGGGGTAAAGAAAATGCATCAATACCTGTTTGGGCTAAAATTCGAATTGGAAACTGACCATAAGCCACTTATATCCCTGTTTTCCGAGAGTAAAGGGATAAATACAAACGCATCAGCCCGCATGCAGAGATGGGTGCTCACGTTGTCCGCATACAACTACGCCATCCGCCACAGGCCAGGCACAGAAAACTGTGCCGATGCTTTCAGTAGGCTGCCATTGCCCAACACGGGGGTGGAAATGGTGCAGCCCGCAGATCTAGCCATGGTTATGGAAGCATTTGAGAGTGAGCAATCACCTGTCACTGCCCGGCAGATCAAAACCTGGACAAGCCAGGACCCCTTATTATCTCTAGTCAAAAAGCTGTGTGCTTCACGGGAGCTGGTCCAGTGTCCCAATGGAAATGCAAGAAGAGATAAAGCCGTTCCAGTGGTGCAAAGATGAAATGTCTATACAGGCAGAGTGCCTTCTGTGGGGCAATCATGTAGTGGTTTCCAAGAAGGGCAGAGACACCTTCTTCAATGACCTCCATAGTACCCACCCAGGCATCGTTGTGATGAAAGTGATCGCCAGATCCCAAGTGTGGTGGCCCGGTAGCGATGCGGGCTTAGAGTCCTGCGATCACAGGTGTAATACATGCTCGCAGTTAAGCAATGTACCCAGGGAGACGCTGCTAAGTTTATGGTCTTGGCCCTTCAAACCGTGGTCTAGGGTACATGTCGAGTATGCAGGCCCGTTCTTGGGTAAAATGTGCCTTGTGGTTGTAGATGCATACTCCAAGTGGATTGAATGTGAGATAATGTCGTCTAGCACGATGGCTGCCACTACTGAAAGCCTGCGGGCCATGTTTGCCACACATGACCTACCCGATGTGCCGGTGAGTGACAACGGGCCATGTTTTACCAGTGCTGAGTTCAAAGAATTCATGACCCATAACGGGATCAAACATGTCACATCTGCCCCGTTTAAACCAGCGTCCAATGGTCAGCAGAGAGGGCAGTGCAAACCATCAAGCAAGGCTTGAAGAGGTTAACTGAAGGCTCGTTGCAGACTCGCCTATCCCGAGTCCTGCTTAGCTACCGCACGAGACCCCACTCACTCACTGGGATCCCACCTGCTGAACTGCTCATGTAAAGAGCACTTAAGACAAGGCTCTCGTTAGTTCACCCTGATCTACATGAACAGGTAGAGAGCAGGCGGCTTCAACAAAGTGCAAACCATGATAGCGCAAATGTGTTACGCGAGATTGAAATCAATGATCCTGTATTTGTATTGAATTATGGACAAGATACCAAGTGGCTTCCCAGCACTGCCGTAGCCAAAGAGGGGAGCAGGGTGTTTTGGGTCAAACTTTCAAATGGACTCTTTCACTTGCACCAAATCAAACTCAGATTCACGGACTATCCTGAGCAACCCACCTTGGATCCTACCTTTTTTGATCCCCCAACATACACACCAGTGGCAACTGGCACCATGGTTGACCATGAAGCAGAACCCATCATCCACAGCAGCCCAGCAGGGCCCAACACACCAGGAAGCCCAGCAAGGCTAGCTGCACAGCAGCCCAGCGAGGGCCCAACAAATGATTGACCAATACCACCTTTCACACTGAGACGATCAACCAGGGCAAGAAGGGCCCCAGATCGACTCACGTTGTAAATAGTTACACTATTGACTTTGGCGGGGAAGTGTTGTTATATATGTAAACTTGTATTTACTCTGTACAGCCACCAAAGGGCTCATCCCCTGGAGTCCCAAGGGATCCCATAATCCCTTGGGAGCACAGGTATTTAAGGAGGCCTCACAGTTGGGAGAGGCACTCTGGAGACCTGCAATAAAAGACTCAGGTCACACTTTACTTTGAGCTCACAGTGTTCAGTCTGACTCTTTCTCCATACATAGCAACCTCGATGGACAGTAATGTCCTGAAGATGATGGCAGGCTGCAGATCTGCCCTGATGAGCTGGCATATTTCAGTGATCACCACTTTGTGGAAGCGCAGTCTCCGAAGGCAAGTGTTCTCGGACACATCGAGGTAAGACCTCTTCTCGCTGTAAGTGCGGGGTGTGTATGGTCTGTACCTCCTCTCACTCTGGCACGTCTTTGACTGGGCACATAATGCTGTGCATTCGACGTTGTGCCATTTTCACTCTGCAGCATCTGCGTATTAATCGATGCAGGCTGAGAAATGGCTGGCCCCATTCCAATAAAAATATAATCCCGATTGATCAGAAGCAATAATTTCAACACTAAAAGACACCTACAGTAAAACCAAATCGTCCACAGTCTGAAAATATGTCTGTTGAGATGGTCACTTCACCTGAGAAGAACTCCAGAGTCAATCCAAACTCCCCCGAAGTTGAAGCAGCCTTTGAAGTGACCTGCGATTTGAAAAATGGCATCCACACCACTGTGATTAGTTCAAAACAGTTCCACTTTTTCAGAGCGGTGTTTTGGCCGAACAATATTGTGGGCGAGATGTGTGCGAGGTGGTGAAAGTGATGCCGGACAATATACTCTGTGTTAGTTTTGGCAAATTTGATCTTTACGACAAAAAAAGTGGGCTGTCGGTATTATTGAATCATGGTGTTAATTACATGCCGAAAGTAACTCTCGGCGATATTATGGGTGTTGGTTTTGCCCATTCTGATGATACCGCCCAAAAAAAGTGGGTGGCCGATATTATTTTTTCCCGGAGTTACGCACATGCCGAAAGTAATGCCCGGCGATAAGTGTCCGAAAAATAGACGCCTGTTTCTATTTTGTGGCTAAATGGGCAATATCTGGGCGTTATACCTCATTTCAGCGGTAAAATGAACGTTAAGTGGGCGTTATGCATGCAAAAATAATGGAAAATCTAGCTCATGGGTTGTATTTTCTTGGATGCTGTCGGCTGCATTAGATATTATGTACAGAAAACAATGAGTTCAGTTACCTGAAGTAACTCATAGCCTTAGAAAAATAGGGTTAATGATTATAATTTCATAATCTATTCAACCATATTTTCCCAAACCAATGCATCAAATGAAAACACTGCATTGTGCATAAAATCTCCCTAATTACTGACTCATATACTCAACCAAATAATTAACCTGACTAATTAATTAATTTGTGATTTGTTGGAAAATTGCAATCTGTCTGAACTATTTAAATGTGTGTATTAAAAATAGTTTAACATATTTAGAATCGATTTGTGCATTAATTTCGTATTTTGTCACAGCAACCGTTGAATTTCATTATACCTCAAATGATATTATATCCCTCAACTATTTTTTCTATTCTATGCACAGTGACATTGCTGGAACCACATGGATCCCTGTAGCTTTTATTTGACATTAATATTCACATATAACTTCTATAGAATACATGATAAGGATTTGTGGGTTACCAATAATATCCCATTTATGGCTTGACCAGAATTCACATGTCTCTGTTACTCATGAGCGGGTAGATTTTAGCTTTTAGTCGGTCGACCACCCATTCTGAGCGGTGAAGTGGTCGCTTCAATTATGACACCTAGGTCTCATTTGAATCTGACCGGCGAGCTGCAACCGCCAAACGGGCAGTCCTGAGCATCAGGAGTGCTGGTTGGCTGGGTGCCCATGGCAGCTGTAGGTTGATTCTGGGATGGGGGGAGGCAAAGCCGACGGGGTCATCCCTGGCCGGCAGTGGCCCGCAGCATTATTGTGGGGCACAAGAAAGCATTTCATCCAGTAAGGGAAGTGTAGCAGAGAGATGAAAAGGGAGATTTGAAGGACTACATAGGAATATATATATTTACATCTACTAGGCTTGTGTGAAGCATAAACACTGGCATAGACCTGTTGGGCCGAATGGTCTGTTTCTGTGCTGCAATGTCTATGTAATATTAAATAAGTTTAGCGGATCATGTAAAATGAAATAATAAGGGCAGTGCATTCTAGATCATAACAACTCACTGCGTAGATTATTTTTTCCTTACGTTCTTTTGCGAATTACCTGGAAACAGTTTCCCCTTATTTACTCTATCAAAACACTTCTTGATTTTGAACACCTCTATCAAATCTCCTCTTAACCTCTTTGCTCTAAGGAGAACAACGCCAGCTTATCGAGTCTTTTCACGTAAATGAAGTTTTTCATCCCTGGTACCTTTCTAGTAAATCTCCTCTGCACCCTCTATATGGCCTTGGCATCCTTCTGAAAGTGTGGTGCCCAGACTTGGACACAACACTCCAGCTGAAGCCGAACCAGTATTTTAAACAGGTTTAGCATAACTTCCTTGCTTTTGTATTTTATGCCAATATTAATAAAGCAGCCTGTTGCTGCTGCTGATGGTCACCTTGCTCCTCATCTGAAGACCAGCTAAGGCATCACCCACCCTCCAAAGTGCAAAGTTAACCACTCACTACAAGTACTCTGAAGGTAAGAAAGCAGCTGTGAGCACTGAGTATTTATTGCTATATTTGCCTGACTTTTACTGGGTCCCATGAATTGCCGTCCTGTTCGCACCTTAGTTTTGATGGTGAGTTTCAGGAAGCCCGTGAAACCCTTGGATGCGCTGTTAAATTTGAACGTGGATTAAAATATCACTGCAATTAAGCGACTTACATATTTAAATTGCTAACCTGCTGAATGGGCCCGAGTTAAACCCAGAAGTTTGCGCGTTGGAGCCGCCTTCCGGATGTGGTGATATTTTCGGTAGATTTAACTTTCCACCAGCACCAAAACCCACGCACTTTTCAATGTTCAGATTCTCCCCAAGAGTTCGGGAGAATCAGTGTTTCTCAGCGTTGGAAGGATGTTTTCCAGAAGGCAGTTCTCGTAGACATAGATCAGTTGTATTTGGGCAAAGGGAGCAGAAACTTGAAATTTGCTGATGACACAAAGGTAGGTGGTTTGGCAAACAATGAGAAGACTGTAAAAGATTTCAGGAAGATGACACCAGGTGTTCACAAAAAAGCAAACAGTTGAAAAGTGCTATTTAACATGATTAAGAGTGAGGTAATACATTTGGGAAGAAATATCACAGGAATATGAGTAAAAATGTAATAGAAATACATCAAAGGGAATTGATGAACAAAGAGACCTAGGGGTTTGAATCGGTAATTTCCTGAAAATATGACTGCAGGTAGATAAAATAGTGAAAAAAGTCAATAGTATTTTGTGTTTTATAAACAGGGTCATAAAATATAAAGATAAAGAGATAATGATATAGTTATACAACACATTGATTAAGCCAAACTGAGGCCTTGATCTCGCCAACTGTGGCGAGTTGGGCAGCTGGGTGGCGATCCGGCTCCTGGCTCTAGCCTGTGTGAAGAATCTTCCCTTAATGGGGCTTGTTAACCCGCCGTGCGAGGTTCCCGGTCAATTGAAGGAAGCGGGTCTGATTACGTCATTTGATTATGTGTCATCAGTCAGCTTCCTTAAAGGGACCATGTCCACATTGATTTTGACAGTTGTTCTGTCAGTGTTCTGCAGCATTGAGGTGCTGCAAACACTGACAAGCACTGCACAAAGTTGCACAGCTGCACCCAGTCTCTCCCATGACTCCCTCCAGATGCTTATGAAAGGAGTCACAGCACGCGGGAGATTCTTTTCCCTTTCAATGGGAGAAAGAGACCTCCCCAGGACACCAATGCAGCTTGGTTGCATATTGCACAGGAGGGCACAAGTAGGGATGTCATCAGAAGGACCAGGCTGCAGTGGCGCAAACCTTTTAATGATCTCAGTAGATCACGAAACGTTACTGCAAAGCCACACTCAACCTCATCCTGCTGTGCCACACATCACATTCCCATCACTCTGCCTTCCCTACCCTACTCCTGCACATCCTTACCCACACCAACTTACCTTGCACCTCCACCCATCCCTCTCTCTCTATCTACATTATCACATCCTCATCTCACTACCCAACACTCACAATTGCCCTCATCCTTGTCCAATCATACCAACTAACAACATACAAGGGTAGGCAGGCACATGGGTCTTTTAACCAATGTTCATGTAGAGTTTCTGCTAATGTGTTGTCAAACATTGAAATCTTTATTTTGAACACTTTGAGTTCTTGGACATATTTGTGTGAACCTTTGGAAGTGGCTTAATGAGTTATAGTGAATGGTCAGACATAAGGGGACCTCCCCCACCACCCCCCCTCCACCCCGTGCAATGGTGATGAGTATGAAAGGAATGGCTTGGGCAATGCAGGGATGATTTATGGTGCTGGTGTGAGGTAGTACCACCTGGCGCACCATGCGGCAGCCAGGGTGCACAGTATCAAGTGAAGTAAATCTGGCCATAGTGAGCCCATCCCTGGCATCCCAAGCAATAATGTGGTCAGGTGCTGATGCCCTGTGTCCTGTGCAGCATCAGGTGTTTGCAGAGAAGTTTGGTGTTGTTGGTGGTGATGCTGGTGTGTTTAGTGATGTTGGTGTTGGGGCTGATCATAGTGGGATTCTGAGGACCAAGGTGAGATTTTCTCAAGGGCACCGATGCTGATGGAATAGATGGCAGCTGAAGTTGAAATGACAGAAACGATCTGTCAATGGTGAGAGAGGTTGCTCCAAGGAGGTGACAGTGGATAGAGAGTTCACTGCAAACACTTTCAAACTATATACAGTTCAAAAGTGTCCACCAAATCCTGAAGGTTTCGGCTTCTGAGATTGGAAAGTGAACAGCTGTGAAATGGTAGATTTTATACAACTTCTGCAGCTGTCAACTAGTCAAAGCAATGGAAAGTCATTGAGAACCCAACAAACTTACCTGACGTGAAGCCCGAGCAATGGGAAGCTCCTGAAAAACATGAAAAAATGATAAGTACCTGGTAAAATTATTTTTAAATACCTTTAAACTACCTCTTAATGATTGGCTGGCCTACCGCTTGGTGTCGGGACTCAAAGCACAGCTAGACCTGACACTTTGGAAACTGACAAGGAGGCGGGTTCAGAGCGGGATCCCGCCCCGCTGTCAATCACGGCCACTCGCAGGGCTGGTAAGATTCCGGCTTGAGAGTACTATGTGGAGTTTTGGGCACTGAGTATAGAAAAGACATTGGCCCTGAAATTCCGGTCGGAGGCTTCCTTCAAACGAACGCCTCCGACCCAAAATGTTTCTGCGAATATACCTGGTGGTCTCGGAGGGACCTTCGATTTCGGTCAGAGGCCTTCTTTCCACGCGCATCGCAACGCTCCCCTGTCTTCGAGGTACCCAAGTGTAAACTGGAGTTACGTGGACCTGGACAACCAATCACGGTGCAGTATTCTCATTGATAGTAATGGTATCTCTGTTTCTCTGAGTCCCGTTACTATCAATGAGAAAAAT